>NC_057822.1:4210000-5460000 GCF_910594005.1 Cervus elaphus | reverse complement strand
GACTCATTCACCACGAGCTGGCAATAATTTAGATAGAGTCTGTGATTCTTTCTGATTAAAAACCTGGCCATGTTTCCCATCCTTGGTGAATTTTCATCGTTTTAGCAGTAGAGGAGAACTCACTCCAGAAAAAGGGACCACTCCAGGAGAAAAGGGAACCCTACACTCTTGGTGGGATTGTGAATTGGTACAGCCACTGTGGAAGACGGTATGCAGGCTCCTTTAAAAACTAAAACTAGAGCTACCATGTGATCCGGCAATCCCACTCCTGGGCATATATCTGGAGAAAACTAAAATTCGAAAAGATACTCCAATGTTCATAGCAACACTGTGTACAATAGTCAAGACATGCGGGCAACCTAAATGTCCATGAATAGATGAATGGATGAAGAATGGTACAAACATACAGTGGAATACTACTCAGCCATAAAAAAAGAATGAAATCATGCCATTTGCCGTAACATGGACGGACCTAGAGATTATCATGCTAAAGTGAAGTAAGTCAGAGAGAGGAAGACAAATATCATAAGAGATCAGTCTATGTGGAATCTAAAATAAACCACAAATGAACTTATTTACAAAATAGAAACAGACTCCCAGACATAGAAAACAAACTTACGGTCACCAAAGGGGAAAGAGGGTGGGGGTAGAATAAATCAGCAGTTTGGGTTTAGCAGATACACACTACTATATATAAAATAGAGAAACAACAAGGTCCTAACATACAGCAGAGGGAACTATGCTCAATATCCTACAATAAACCATAATCAGAAAAACATGGAAAAAGAACATGCATAATTACATATATCTGAGTCCCTCTGTTGTGCAGCAGAAACTAACACAACATTTTAAATCAACTGTACTTCAATTAAAAGAAGAAAGGAGGGCACTCTAAAAGTTAAGGAATTGTCTCCTTCAACCCAGGAAGAGGAAACAACCAATATTTGTTCAGATTCCTTGTGTGTGGAGCATGCAACGCAGTGGGCACAGAGAGGAGATGTGGGTGGGGGGGACCCACCTCAGTCCAGGGAGATTTCTAGTAACTGCCAGGAGGAGCCTAGAGAAACCCCATAACCTCCCTCTTCTGGGCCCGGATGTAATCCTTTTACACGCGGAGGACTCTTGTCTACTAGACAGCGTAGGGGGTGACTCGGCACCCAGAACACCTGTGTCCAAACCTTGGCCGTGCTGCTTACCTGCAGCGTGAGTTTAAGCAAGCCCTCTGTGCCTCAGTTTCTCAGTATGTGAAATGGGAGTCACAATAGTACCAATGCCAGAGGTCCATGGATCTCTCTTACGGCACGTTAGAGCAGCACCTGGGTTTCACCACCTCTACATGGGAATAACAACAACATCTATGTACTTCCTGGGCTGCCTTAGTGGTTCAGACAGTAAAGAATCCACCTGCAATGCAGGTGACCCGGGTTCGATCCTGGGGTCGGGAAGACTCCTCTGAAGAAGGGAATGGCCACCCACTCCAGTATTCTTGCCTGGAGAATTTCACAGACAGAGGAGCCTGATGGGTTACAGTCCATGGGATCACAAAGAGTGGGATACGACTCAGCAACTAACACACACACACACACACACACACAGCTCCCAGGGCCATGGCCAGGATGAAATAAATTCATATAAGCAAATCATCTGGACCCATGGCTGGCACAGAGAAAGCCACTCGAGACGCTGTTGCCATCACTGTATGTGATTACAGTTCAGTTCAGTTCAGTTGCTCAGTCATGTCCAACTCTTTGTGACCCCATGGACTGCAGCACGCCAGGCCTCCCTGTCCATCACCAACTCCTGGAGTCCACCCAAACCCATATCCATTGAGTCGGTGATGCCATCCAACCATTTCATCCTCTGTCATCCCCTTCTCCTCCTGCTCCCAATCCCTCCCAGCATCAGGGTCTTTTCCAATGAGTCAACTCTTCGCATCAGGTGGCCAAACTATTGGAGTTTCAGTTTCAGCATCAGTCCTTCCAATGAACACCCAGGACTGATCTCCTTTAGGATGGACTGGTTGGATCTCGTTGCAGTCCAAGGGACTCTCAAGAGTCCTCTCCAACACCACAGTTCAAAAGCATCAATTCTTTGGCGCTCAGCTTTCTTTATAGTCCAACTCTCACATCCATACATGACCACTGGAGAAACCATAGCCTTGACTAGACAAACCTTTGTTGAGAAAGTAATGTCTCTGCTTTTTAATATGCTGTCAGGTTGGTCATAACTTTCCTTTCAAGGAGTAAGCATCTTTTTATTTCATGGCTGCAATCACCATCTGCAGTGATTTTGGAGCCCAGTGATTACAGATGAGAGAACTATTGAAGATTGAACTTTTGATTGACTCCTATTTATATCTTCACAACTGAATCTTGAGAGCTAGAAGAGCATTTTCTCAAAGAGACTTTCGCATGAAGACTTTCCACTGACTCAGACCGGAGGACTCCTCCCCCGCCCTTATCACAACCAGGGCGGGCCTTTCTGGCTGGGACCGAAGTTCCCTCCCTCCGTCCTCCTGCCCCGGCTCATCTCTCTCCAGCTCAGAGGACTCACACCCACCGCTTCGTGTGTGTCTCCCAGCAGCCCCCGGAGGAGGTGGGTCAGGTAACATTGTCCCCACTTGGCGGCCCAGCAGCCCCCCAGATGTCAGGGCCACGTGCTGAGGGACAGGAGGCCAAACACCAGAGCCCAGGCCCTGGGCGGCAGCAGCAGGCACCAAGGCTATGGCTCCGCAGGCCCGGGACCACCACTTCCCTTGGGCAAGTCACGCCTCTAACCCTCATTGCCTCATCGGTCAAAGGGAGAAAAGACCTTCGTCCAGGTCCCTTGTGAGGACTGAATGCATGACAGCACTGGGAACAACACCTAGCACATTGAGGGCTCAGTATCTTAGCAAAATGAGACATGCTATTTTGGCATACTCCTGCTTTATGCCTGACTCCCGGCAAACCTTCCCGTTGGAGACCCTGGTCACTCTCAAAAATGTCTCGGTTTGGAAAAACATTACATGGCCACTCTAAAATAATTGCCTGTAGCTGTTTAAATTATTATTATTATTACTACTACTATTATTATTATTTTCCACCATACCACACTGAGACTCTAAGAATCAAATAGGTTGGCTCAGAACAGTTCAGTAATTCAGTGCCTCCCGTGGGTGAACGTGAGCCCTGCCCTGGTGACCTCAAACTCTAGCCCTCCAGCTAAGCTCTCACCACAGGGAGACAAGATGAGACCCTGGGGCCAAGGTGATGTGCCACCTGGAGTCTGTGCCCCCTCTCGATCACTCTGGGTGCCCAGGGGGCCCCAAGCCCAATACCAGGAGGACCTGGGAGGGTCTCTTCTGTAGATCCAACCTCAGAGGTCAGATGGCACCACTGACATGCCCAGCTCGGCGGCGGAGGGGTGGCCGGGGGCAGCTCTCTCGGGAGTGGGGCGGTGTGCACCCGGCTGGCGCGTGAGGGCTGAGATGTCCACACACACGTGTGCACAGAGGCCCCTGCCCCACCAAGCTCCAGTGTGGGCTCTGAGGAGTCGGAGCAGTCTACGTTCAGAACTGGCCTTCCAGGTTGTTATGAAAGTGTGCTTGTCAAGGTAGGAGAATAGAACATATTTTATTTCACATTTTGTTAGCTTGATTTATAACTTGCAAATATTTAGACATATGGTATGTGAGCCTCCATCTGCACTCTCCCTGGGCCCCGCAAATCCCTGCCACCTCCTGCCCACTCTCAACGCCAAATGTTTACTGAGCCCCTCCTCCGCGCCGGGCCCAGGGGACTCCATGGGGTGAAGGGCACCCTCCCGGCACCCAAACGTGACCACCTCCGTGGGCGCACACCCCGCACTCCTAAACCAGTGAGGAGCTCGGAGTCGGGGGAGAGCGAGAACCTGGTCTACAGCTCTGCCCCAACCCTAGTGAGGCGGGCAGCTTCCTACCCCTCTCTGGGCCTCAGTTTTCCCGTTTAGACAACAGATTTCATTCGCCCTAAGAGGCCCTGGTACCCAGGCTGAAGCAGGGTGAAGAAGGGCACAATTAGATCGGGGACCTGGGGAGGGCGGGACCTGGCGATGGGCAGATGACTCTCTCGGGTTACCAAGGTGTGGAACTGAGCACTTTGCACTGGCGGGTCACAGATCGCGGTCCCTTTCATCTCGTCCATTCATTCCCCAAACACTGCCGCCACCCACGCTGTGCCAGCTAGGGGCTGATCTGCCGGACCTGGGACGATCAAACAGGCACACAGAAAACCGAAAGGCAAAGCAAAAGACTGGCGAGTGTGCTAAAAAGAGACCTCTAATCTCCTTCATCCTCGCAATCCTCCAGTCTCCTGTCGATTTCTCGGATGAGAAAACGGTGGACCGGAGAGGTAAGGGGCTAGGTCAACACCCTGCCGCTTAGGGCGCGCCCAGATCTTGTGGCCAGCCAGAAGCGAGGTTTCAGATTCCGGCAGTCTCCGGCCACTGTCCCAAGCTGCCCGAGGCATGGGGAGGCCCCGTCCAGCTCCCGGAAGGCTGGAGGGAGGTGAGGGCAGGGAGGGGCCGGGCCAGAGGACGCGCCGGCCGGGAGGCAGGGAGGGGCCTGGCGGCGGGTGCGAGGGGGTGGGGGGGAGTCGGGCGGCACCCAACTCCCGGGTGCGCAGCCTGGGTGCTCGGCCCCGGCGCCCAGAGCGCCAGCGGCTTAGGTGCGCGCGGGCGACAGCCGCGCTCTGGCGGGTCCGCCGCGGTCGGGCCAGGGTCGGGCTCCCAAGCGCCGGCAGAGGGGTGCGGCGGGGGGCGGCGCTGCAGTGCCCGCAGTGGCGGGCTGGGGGAGCTGTGCCCGCCTGTCCCCCGGGCTCGGCCGGGGACCGGGCAGCCGGGGCGCCGCTCCCTCGCCCGGCCAAGCCAGGCGACGCGCAGCCAGGCGTGCCTAGAGCGGGCTCCGGCCCCAAGGACTCGCGGGCACCCGGCCGGGGAGGCCCCGGGAGAAGCCAGTCCCGCGGGCCAGGGCGTCCACGGGCGCCGCCGCTCCGGCCCGCCCCCGGGGGGGGGGGGGTGTCCCGGGCCGCTGGGCCCGCCCAGGTAACCCCATCCTCGGCCCGCCCCCGGCCCGCCCCCCCGGCCGCCCGCCTCCGTCGCCGCCGCCGCCGCCGCCGCATCCCGGCTCTGGGGCGGCGCTGACAGTCTGGTCCGCGCCGGGCAGCGGGCGCAGCAGCGGGCAGGGCTGCCGGCAGGCACGGAGGCAGAGCCCCGCCGCGCGCGCCCCGGCCCGCGCCCGGCGCCGCGCCCCAGCCCGCCTGCGGGGCGCCCACCTGCCGCCCGGACGGGAGGTCCCCCCACACCCGCCCCCGCGGCCGCAGCCGCTGCCCGGGGCCGGGCGCCCGCGGCGGCACCATGAGTCCCCGCTGGTGCCTGCGTTCACTGCGCCTCCTGGTCTTCGCCGTCTTCTCGGCCGCCGCGAGCAACTGGCTGTAAGTCCGGACCCGGCGGGGCCGGGCGGGGGCCGGGGCGGGGCGGGCCCCGGGGGCCGCGGCCGGTGCCAGGCGGCGCGGGGGGCAGCGGGCGCGGGGGCGCCCGGCAGGTGTCTCGGCCGCGGGACGCTAGGCTTGACCGCCCTGTGCGCCGCCGCCGCCGCCACTGCCCCGGCCTCCCTCTGAACACCCCTCTGCCCGCGTCCGGCTCCCAGCTCAGGGGCGGCAGGGGTGACGGCAACCGCCCGCACCCCGAGGCGGCCTGGGGAGCCCGGGCGCGCAAGGGGCGCGAGCGCGGGACGGCGGCAGGGGCGGGGTGCCGGGTGCGGGGCTCAGTCCGGGCTGGACTGACAGGTCGCCGAGGAAGCGCATGACGGCGAGGACCCTGGCTGCTAATATCAGGTTAATCCCCCCCGAAGTCCAGGAGTGAGCTCCCCGCGCCGAGCTGCCCGCGCCGCGCTGCAGGCTGGGCCGGAGGCGTGCAGGGACCTGTCCTGCTTGGGGGCCCGAGAGCCGGGATAGAAGCAGGGAAGAGACCGGCCGGCCTCCGGCAGCTGGCGCTGGCCGGCCTTGGTTCCCCCTGGGGCGGGAAGAAACTCCGTCCAGAGCTTAAAGAAGGCAGCAGCCCCCGGCTCCCTAAGTCTCACCTAAGAAGGGGGGGCAGTGACCGCCGGTGACCTGTCTGTTTCTCCCTGATTGAGCCTGGCTCCTGGGACTCCCTGGGAAGGGGCTGAAGGTTCGCTGGAGGCAGTGGGGGATCCTAAAGGGATGAGCTTCCATGAGTGGGTGAACAAGGAAGCGAGAGGGCCCTGGACCCCTTCTTCATCCCCCTTAGTGATGGTTTTCACCCCTGCCCCAGGCTTCACCCTCGTGCCCATTGCTTCTGCCCAGAACTCTGCCCCCATCGGCCACCGTGGGCAGTCAGTGGGGAGCCAAGCTCCAGTATTGATCTGAAAAGCATGAGGTGGGAAGGGGGATAGCCAACAGTGTAGCTGGGGTTTCCATGGAGACAGCGGGAGAGGAAAAAATTCTCTCTGCATCAAGACCAAAGAACAAATATCTCCCATGAAATTGCCCCGAGTGTCCAATGGCTGTTGCTATGAGGTCATTGCGGCCGCTGGGGCCCTGCAGGCTGGAAGGAGTGCGTTCGCTGGGGTCAGAGCCACCCAGGGCTTGGGGGACGGAGGTGATGTGGAATTCTCCCAGCTGTTCTGAGAGGGAGAGTGAGCGACTCCAAGGCAGCCCGAAGTGGCTGCGGAGCTTTTGTTTTTCTTGGAGACTTAATTTGATTAACACTTCAGGGGCAGTGGCAAAGT
The DNA here is from genome assembly GCF_910594005.1 of Cervus elaphus. Lineage (NCBI taxonomy): Eukaryota > Metazoa > Chordata > Mammalia > Artiodactyla > Cervidae > Cervus > Cervus elaphus. The sequence goes on along the minus strand of NC_057822.1, from coordinate 5,453,234 downwards.
GTACAGAAAGCAGGGTACCACCACCTCCTCCTGCTACCCCTCGGCAGGCCAACCCCGCCCCCGAGTGGGGCCTGGGGGTCACAGAGCCAAGGCTGGGGGCTGATCGGGACTTGGGGAAGTTCACGGTCCCTGGAAAGCATGAGTTCAGAGCCGGGGTCTCCAAAGCCAGCAGGAGCAAGAACTGGGTATGACTGGCCCAGAGCTGAGGGCTACAAAAAGGCAGAGGAAGAAGCAACAATTCCAGGGTCTGACCCAGGCCTTCCGGGAAGAGCGAGACATCCTCAGTGGAGTTCTGCAAGAGCATCTAGTGTTGGGGCCCATTTTACAGATGAGGAAACTGAGGCCCCAGGAGGGGAAGCTACTTGCTCATCTCAAAGCAGAGAACTGATCCCAGATCTCTGACTTCCAGGCAGTGACACACCTCCTTCCCTGACGCCGTCCCCAACTTAAGCCAGCATGGCCCAGGTAGTGTCACTACCCACCTTCAGCCGCATCCAAGCCCCAGATCCCAACCAGGGAGGCTGCCCCAGCTTTGGGTCACGCAAATCGCGGGGAATTCCAACAGCTCAGTTCTCCTGCTGCACTGTGGGGGGTGGGGTGAAGAGGGGCGGCCTCGAAGGAGAAGAGAGGTTGGCAAACCTGTTCTTTGCAGCCGCAATGGTTCAGGTTGCCATGCAGCAGGTCTCCGGATGACCCAGCTCGCTCCTGCTCCACCCCAGGCTTCAAGCCAAGGGTCTCTCTGCTCGGCCCAAGGCAAGAGAAACAAGGGGCTTCCCAGGACCCCTGCCAATCCAGAAAGGCTGTGATGGAGAAGAGATCTCTGGGCATATTCCAAGACTGGGTCCATCCCCAGGCAAGGGCCTGGGCCAGCTCTGGGGAAATAGATGTCACAGCTGGGCCTCCAAGGAGCTTGGAGGAAGACAAGGTAGAAGCAGACCATAGATGGATGAGACCGTGAATATGAGGTAGCTATCGGAGGAAAGAGATGAGTGTGAGCTGGAGTGGCCACGGAGGGGACTTGGCCTGAAGATTGTAGAATCCTGACAGTAATAATTATAATAGATCCTCCTGTGCTGTCTACATCCTGACAACACCTGAATCCCATTTTACAGATGAGAAAATTGAGGATCACGGAGGTAACTGCCCCGAGTCACCTGGCTGGTAAATGGCAGAGGCGTCTAATCCAAAAGCTGCCTGTAGAAGGAAAAGTTTCTGGGAGACAGATGTCCGTCCAGGCACGATGGCTGGCACTGTGTCTTTTCCAGCCATGCTGGAGGTCTGGCCCCAAGAGGATGGCTGGCAGCACTCTCAGAGGGGCAAGGCTGGGGTGTCCACTCCCCTTCCAGTACCTGGAATCAGGCTTCCGGCCAGGGCCGGCTGGCTGTCCGGTTGCAAGAGCTGATGCTGTCTGTTGTCTCTGTAGGGCGGGTGGCCTGGCGGAGAGGCCAGGTGTCCCGCTGCGTGCAGCTGTTGGGCAGGATGGAGCTTGGAGCTGGGAGGGCTCTGTAGCCTGAGGCCTGGGCAAGCCCAGAGAAGCTAGAAGCTGTTGATTAGACTTGTGTCTGGCACCAGGAGTGAGTTGACAGCTTGTGGCAGCTCCCACCACTGAGGGAGGGAGAGAGGGAGGGATGGATGAGACGGTCCATCAGTGGAAGGCCTGGATCTTCCACAGACCTGGGCTTGTAAATGTCTCCGAGTGTTCCCCCCGGCACTGGGGCCATGCTGGAAGTCAGGAGACTTGGTCCCCAGAGCTGGGTGGCCTGGGATGGCCTCTTTTTCCCTCTGGGCCGCAATCCTCAGCAGATTGTTCTGAACCCCAGATGGAAGTACTGGAAGAGTTAGATAGATAAACTAAGATAGAATAGATACACTAAGGTTTTATCATGGTAGATTTCCTGAAGAAAGGCGGTGATGTGCTGAGCTGGGGCCCCCTTGGAGGCCCAGTAGGCACGGCCAGGGGGCCTGTGCTACATTCACAGGTCGTCCAGCAGAGTGGCGAGGGCAGATGGCACACAGTTCCATCCCAGGTCTGCCCCTGACCAGAGGGGTGACCTCGGACAAAGTACTTACCCTCTCTGAGCCTCGGATTCTTCATCTGTAAAATGGGACCCACATGTGAGGGTGCTGAGGCTACAGAGAGCCTATGCACACCGCATGCTGAGCACAGAGCCAGCGATGGAAAAGGCAGCCATGGACGATGCTGCTGGAAACGGTGGCAGCCGTCACTGCGCTGTACTCCCGGTTACAGAGATGATGGAGAGGAAGGGTCTTGGGAAACTGCCGTCCACATCCTGCGACCTTGATCACACAGGGAGGATCCCCGGCTGCTGCCTCCCTGGTGTTCAGCCAGGGCCCCTGCGAGAGCCTCACCGAGCCAGGAAGGCCAGCCCAGCTCCTGGGCAAATCCTGCCAGCCAGAGGGGATGCTACCAGGAGCACCCTTCGCGCCCCTGGGGAAGGCCTATCGCTCCACACTGGATCCGACTCCCCACAGATGTGCAGCCCCATCGCCGGGCCGAGTCCCCGTAGGCCTGCTGACCCAGCAGGGCGCGGGGTGCGGTGCCACTCCCCGGCCCACGAGTGGAGTGGTGCCTGGCACTCTGGGGACAGCTCACCAGGCCGGGTGAGGCCAGAGCCAGCCAAGACGTGCAGTGCCGGCCCCGCAGCTAAAGGCGTGGTCTGTCGCCCCCAGGAACTGTCTCTCTAGTCTCTGGCTAAAACCTGCTCCCTTCTAAAGAGCAAAAGCCCACCCCCTTGGATCACCTCCTATGGCTCTGGGCGTTGAATTATAGTCACTGACACACCCATAGCGCTTTACCGTTTACACTAGGATTTCTCACCATTGGTACTTGGGGCCTGTGGTGTGCATTGTTGAATGTTTAGCAGCATCCCTGGCCTCTCTACCCACCAGACACCTATAGCACCCTGCCCCCCGCCCTCCGCCAGCCAGGGAACCACCAGAAATGTCCCCAGACCTTGTCAAATGTCCCTAGAGGGCAAAATCACCCTGGTTGAGAATCAATGACTTACGAAGCATTTTCACACCCACTTCCTTATAAGAACCCCCTTCCCCTTCAGAGGAGGGAATCCATATTCAACCCTACTTCAAAGGCCCAGAGGTGCAGTGACTTCCCCAAGGGACATCCCACATGCCCCAAGGCTCAGTACTTGACTTGCTCTCAGATGTCCAGATCTCCTGGTGTTCCATCCTCTCCTTAGAGAACTGTTTCCTATCATATGTGGTTGTTGTTCAGTCTTTCAATCGTGTCCCACTCTGTGCAACCCCCATGGACTGTATGTAGCCCCCCCAGGCTCCTCTGTCCGTGGAATTCTCCAGGCAAGGATACGGGAGGGGGCTGCCATTTCCAAATAACGTGGCTCCTTCTGCAAGGTTAGAAGCCTCCAGGGGCCGAGGCTTTGGCACAGACGCCTGCCGGCAGCCTCAGTGCCTGGCACACGCCTGGCCTGTAACAGCTTCTCAGTCAACATTTCATGAACAAAGGGAGGACAGGCCTGTTCACTCCTGAGGATTGTAAGTTGCTGTCACATCAGGCCCCATCTGATGTGGGCCCTCCCACTTGGAGTGGGAGGGAGGCTCTGCCCTACTGCCCCAAGCCACGGGTGATGCTCAGATGTGCCAAAGTGGGTATCACCCAGCAGATGCGAGGCTCTGGCCCGCAGCTCTGGGCCAGGGCACCCGCTCAGAGCCAGGCTGAGAGCACTTTCTCCCCTCACCCTCCTCTCAGGGCCCCGGGACCAGGCTCTGCCCGAGGGGTTTGCTCAAGCAGCAATCACGACCCAGCTGTCTGCTGTGGCTTGACTTTCTTCCCTCAACCCTGGATTAGCAATTGAGCAACTCAGCATCTGACAAGACAGTGCTCCCCAAACCTGTTGAAACTCGCCCAGCTCGGGCCCTGTGGGTGCCTTGGGAGAACTGAGCATTTGCACCAAGCCTCATCCTCTCGTCCCCAGCTCTGGGAAGAAGGGCTTGACCTGAGCCAACCAGGCGTGGAGTTTGCCAGGCAGCCGCCGATGAGGGAGGGGGTGGGGGGTGACAGTTGCCCACCCATCGCCCCCACTCCAAACAAGCCTGCAAGAGCCGCTCGGCGGACTCAGCTGGGAGGCGGAGCTGTGACCCCATGGTTGCTGTCCAGATTTCCACAGGAGTTGCCAGGTTTTATCTCTGAGTCCTGAGCTGCATCTTCTGTGATCCAGCCAAAGCCGGGAGAAGACTCGCTCCCTGCCGTGACCCCCAGCTCCCCCTTTCCCCCTCCCAAACCCCTCTCCGCCTCCCCCGTCTCCTGGCAAACTCGAAACCAAACGCTTGTTAGTTCCCTGGCCAAGTCAGAACCCCCGCAGCGGAGGGGACCTGGTCTGAGAAAAGAGGCAAAGGGTGGGGGGGTGGGGGGGAGTAAAAGGAGGGAGGGAACACCCCTGACAGCTCTCGGCTCACAAGGGAACTTGGAGAGGCCCCTTAGGAGCAGCATGAATCCGCTGATGAGACCAGAGGGGCCTCTTTGCCGCTGTGACCCTGAAGGGTCCTCTTGGACCGTTTCTCACTGTGTTCACACACACATCACTGCAGAACTGGATCTCAGGAACTCCTCTCCAAGGACTGGAGACCTCAGGGCACCCCCTTGAGTCAGGGATGCCCGGCTGTTCTGGCACCCTGGGGCCGAGAGGACGGAATCTCAGCCATCAGAGTCAGAGGTTCTTGCAAGTGCTCGAGTCAGCCTCCTCCCGGAGCCTCCAAGCAGGAGGGCGAGTGCCTGGCGAGCCCTGTTTGATGGCGGCGCGCACTTCCTTGTCCAGACCTCTTCTCCATCAGGCGCCGCGCTAGGCACCTGGGGGTCCCAGGGCACAGCAGTGGTAGAGCTGGAACCCCACTCGAGGTCTCTGACTGCCTTCCGGACCTTTCCCTGCGGCAGGTGAAAGCAGGCCTACAGCCCACCCCCCTTGCCCGTCATCCCTGCTGGAGGTGATGAGCGACAAGGGAAGAGCCCAGGTTTTCCTGCCAGCCCTGTTGGGGTGCGAGTGTGGGCTTAGCCGCCGGCTCCCCAGGCCTGGGCCTTGAGCAAGGGTGCACCAAGGCCGAGGAACTCGCTAGAAACCTAAAGACACAGGGCATGAGCCTGACTCCAGGGAGCCCCCCACACTGTCCCCGGACAGCTCATGAGGCTTCCCCATCCCTCCTGACACCCCTCTCCCAGGGCTCCCCCAGCCCAGCTAGGGGAGGACCACTCAACAGCTTGATGGCTCCAAGGCAGGCAAGGTACTCCAGGGAGGAGGGTAGAATGCGTCTGTGCAAGGGAGACGCTCTCTGCTGGCAAATTCGGGGGCGAGCAAGGTCAGGAAGTGCCTTAAATTCACCGCCCACTGGGCCCACAGCCACACCTTCCCCCAGAGAGAAAAGGAAACTTCTTCCCTCCTGGCGCAGCTCGGGAACCAGCCAGGTTCAGGTCTGAGCTGCTACTTGCTGGCCCTGAGTCAGCCACCAGCTCCCCTGGGACCTAATCCTGTGAGATGGGAAATAAGAAATGGGGGTTGGGGGGGGGCAGGAATGGCAGGTAGGGAAGTGGGGGCAATGTGGGACTGGGAGTAAGATGTCGAGACAGAGGAAGAGACGACAATTCCGGGACTGTAACACTGCAACGATAACCCATCTTCTTTCCATCGAGGTAGAGATGAAGAAACAAATGCAAAATACTTCAATGCTGATTTGTCACACATGTTCAGCTAGATCACCCCGTTCTGCGTGCGTGCTATGACTCCTTGCTCAATAGATGTTTCTTGAACACATTTTAAAAAAAATAAAAAGAGAGACAGAAGATCAGGGTGCTGAGACTTCTGAGGATGAGGAGTAAAGGGAGCCAGGGGCCAGGAGATAGGGGTGGGGGGTGCAGACAGCACCCTAGGGGACAGGAGCGGGGCCTTGGGCTGCAGGGAGGCTGTCACTCCACTCGCAACTGAGGAAAAGTACTTGGAGCAAAGAGAACTTGACGTGGGCGTTGAGAGCTGCATGGAGCTGGGCTCCGTCTGGGAGAAGAGCGGCATGGAGGCAGCACCCACCACCCCACAGCCCCTGCGGGCATCTCCAGGGCCAGCCCCTCCTCGCCGGCTACCCCTGCAGGGCTTTCAGGCCAACAGCAGCAACTCCTTCCACTGCCTGAGAAGCTGCAGAGGTCATGGACCCAGATACTGTCCAGGCGGCCACGTAACCTCCGAGGCATCATCCTCTCCAGCACCCCTCGCCCCTGAAAGATGCCTTCACTGTCAGGCAGGGAAGATACGGGGTCTCTAGAAAGACCTATCAATGGAAGGATAAGACTACCTTCCTCAGACCAGTGCCCACTGATGCCAAACCACCAAGTCCTCTATGCCCTGGGCCATCGCTGGAGCCTGATGAGACAGCCCAGGTTTAGAAGCCAGAAGGACCTGTTTTCAAGTCTTGACTGTCCCTGAATGACTGCACAGCCTTGAAACACACACCTCTCTGAACCTCAGTTTCCTCATCTGTAAAACAGAGGGGATGATACCCACCTGGAGAATCCTGCGTGAATTTATGACTCTATATCCATGTAAGGTGGCTTATCCGGTGGCTCAGTGGTAAAGAATCCACCTGCAACGCAGGAGCCGCAGGCTTGATCCCTGCATCAGGAAGATCCCCTGGAGGAGGGCATGGCCACCCTCTGCAGTGTTCTTGCCTGGAGAATCTCCTGGACAGAGGAGCCTGGCGGGCTACTGTCCATGTGGTCACAAAGAGTGGACACGACTGAAGTGACTTAGCATGCACGCGCCCATGTAAAGATATAGTGGAGCACGTGACTGTTGTTTGAGGAGCAAAGTGACAAGGGACGTAAGGTCCCTCTTCCCATCATCTAGTCCCAAGAATGGTTCCCAGGTTCCCTGGGCACACCACTATCCGTGCCATCCTCACGCCAGGGTCTCCAGCTCTGAATCTCCTAACAGCACCATCCCCCGACTCCTCAGTCACCCCCATTCCTAGAGGACCCATCTGATGGGCCAGGACCACTGGCAACACACCCTCTCTCTCTGAAGACTGGAGACCCCGTCAACCATCAACGGTTGGGATCGAGGCTGAAGTGACCCACTGTCCCTGAAGGGCGTGTGTCCTGCCCTCTGGGATGCTCAGCTGAAAAGAAGGGCTGGGAACCCAGGTGGAAGGGAGCTGATGGAGCCAAGCCAAAGAAGACAAATGAGCCAAACCACCCTGGGGTCCCCCGGAAGAGGCTGCAGCTCAGTGGACTAAGGAGAGGCTTTGAGAGGGCAGGGATGCTGATACTGCTGATGAGCATACTAATGATAAGGAACAACGATAATATAATCGTGTTGCCAACAGGAGAGGCGTAACTGCTGTGTGACTGTTTAACCCACCTCAGCCTCCAGAGACCCGAATTCTTCTTCTCCCCATCCTAGAGGGGAAGACACAGAGGCTCTTGCCGTCAGTGACACGGAGACGGGATGCCGACCCAGTCCGTCCATCTCTCTTGGGCAGTGCCTCGCGCCGCCTGCCACGGGCAGGGATGAGAGTCTCGGGACAGGGACGCTACAGAGACGGAGACTGCGGGGACAGAAGCCCCCCCAAGGCCTGAAAACAGCTGGGGATGTGGACGGCTCCTGGGGAACCAGGGACTCCCCACCCTCCAGGTGCGCCGGGGGGCCCAGACGGGTCACAGACCCTCTCCCTCACCCGGCCGCATCTCCTGGGCGGGCAGCTCTCCGATCATCAGGCACTCGGTTCCTTCCGGCTCCTCCTCCCAGTCTCTTGGCCTCCTTCCTTCCTGGTGTCGCCCGGCAGGCACGACTGCTCCTCGGGAGGCTCTAAATGCGGCCTGGGCAGCAGGGAGGCCCGAGGGAGGAGGGGGCAGAGAGAGACCCGGGCCGGCCTCCCAGCCCCCACCTGCCCGCCGCGGGGCCGGGACCCACAGCACTGATCCGCCCGGCCTCCCAAACGCTCCAGCAATTTCCCGTCCCCTGTCCTCCTGACGCGCAGAGCCAGAGCCAGGGCAGGAGGTGGAGAGGTGCGGATTTTCCTCTAGGAATTTGTATATATATATATATATATATATATATATATATTTTTTTTTTTTTTTAAAAAGCCAGCAAACCTGGAAAAGCTTGGGACAAGCCCAGCTAATTTTAGTTTCTAATGAAAACAGCAGGTGGCTGAGAGGATCTGATCTCCCTGGCAGGGCCAAGGGCCCTCCGGCCTCGCAGGCGGCAGGCACGGGCCGCGGGGAGGGCCTCCTGGGAGGAGCCTGCTGGACTCCAAGCCCCCACGGGAGGAGACGGGGCACGCGCTGGCTGGCAGCAGGGCGGCCCAGGGTGGGGGGGTGGGCGGGGGGTAACCTGATCGATGGCACGGCTGTGGCTGGAGTCCTGGGTGGCCCTGGGCAGCGAGTGGTAAATGGCTAAGCCTGTGCTCAGCAGAGGCCGGAAGAAGCCTAAATGGGGGCAATGCAACCCCAACGAGGGAAGAGGCAGGGGTGGCCAAGGCCCTCCACCGGCTGGCCCCACACTCCGCATCTCCCCCAGGAATGGCCAGTGCACTTGACATCTGAGCCGGGCCCAGCCCCAGGTCAGCGAGCGGCACGCGTGTCTCTGGGGGAAAGGGTGAGCCACCTGAGGGTGTGGGGAGGGCATTCCTGAGGCCCCTGGGACCAGCTGGGCCTTGCCCGCTGGGCTCTCTAAGTCCTCCGCAGGCCGAACGGCCAAGGAGCCCCCAGGTTCTTCCGTCACCCCCGCCCTCCCCTCTCCTGAGCGCTTTGCAGGAGGGGAGCTGCGGGGACCTCATGAGCACAGGGTCCCCCATCTATGCTGCAAGCACTCACTGAGCACCTTCTACGGTCACAGCCTGTGCTGGACGTCGGGGAGGCCGCAGGCTGGACACACACGGAGCAGGCCGTGACGCCCTGCAGCTATCAAGCGAGGCAGATCCACAACCGGGGTGCAGGCGGGGAAAAGGGCCCGTGTGAGCTGGGTCTGCGTCCCAGCTTTGCTGCTCACTGGCTGTGTGACTCTGGGGCGCCACGCCCCCTCTCTGGGCCTCCATTTGCCCATCTGTAAAACGAAGCCAGGCATCCTAACCGAAGAAGCAGCACAGGCCACAGCCCATGAGGCTTGGGGTCCCAGGCCCCGCCCCTTCTCCAGTCCCAGTTCCATTCCCAGTTCTGACGTCCAGCCCTTTACAGGCAAGAGCGTGGGATCTGTGAGAACCAGAGCGGGGTTAGGGCTCTGCTTCTCAAACCATGGGAGGGGTCAGCTGAGGGGCCAGATGAAAGCAGGGGCTGGGGGTGGTGGGCATTGGTGCCAGTCTTGGGGGGCAGGGACACTCCCCAGCGGAAGAGCTTTCTCAGCTTCTTCCTGGAAGCCGTCCCGGTGACTCACAGCCGTGGCAGGCCGGCAGCTCACCCCTAAATCCCTTCCACTGTTATTTCAGCCTGTGTCCCTCGTTGAGTTCGGAGCGGCAGCAGGGGCAGGCGGAGGGCAGGTGGGGGGTAGGGGGCTCCCTGGTCCATGTCCCCCGTCTTCAGTGTCAGGGGCTCCATCTATCAGCCTGCATGGGATGGGGCCTAAGGCCTCTGCAGCTTAAACCCCTCCATCCCCCCAGGCTCTGACCCTTTCATCTGCAGGAGTACCTTTAGGAGACAGGCTCCGACAGGGCGGGGACTGGGCCAAGGTCGCACCACACGCAGGTGGCTCGGCCAGGCCTCCCCAGCTTGCTCGCCTTGCCCGGAGAACCCCGGCCTTGGACACAGAAGCCAAGCTTCCACACCACCTGCCCTGCCCTTCCCCTAGCCCCTCGGCCAGACACGAGAGGGGGGCAGAGCAGAGGTGGGGGCCAGCCAGCTCTGTGCCCCCATGTCACCGCCCCCCACCACCTTCTCCTAGAAGCCAGCCCTGGCATCTGAGCAGGAAAGGATCCAACTTGTAGGCCCAACTCCTAGTCCCCCATCACCCCGTGGCCTCCCAACGTGGACCTGGCCCATGGCCAGTAGCCAGGCTCTTGGCGCCCCCTGCAGGCCAAGAGCGCCAAGTGGTGCCAGCTCCACAGCTGGGCCGGGGAGACAGGGCCCCCTCCCCTTGCAGAGGCACCCTCCGGCGGACCCTCAGCCATCTTTCCGAGCCCCCGTCTCCCTTCTGAGATTCTCAGGCGTCTTGCCCAGGCCTCATAGGGACGCTACCAAGCCTCTGTGCATTCTCCAGGCAGGACCCAGTAGCAAAGACTAGGAGCCTCCCACAAGGCAGGGAATGGGGGGAGAGTGAGGGAGGGGGGACTGCCTCCCGCCGAGACCACCCACCTCCCACCTCCAGAGCTGCCAGGGAAGGGCGAGAGCCTCAGAGTCGCGGGACACCCAGAAATCAGCTGAGAGCAAGATGCAGCAGACGCATCTCACCAGGTTAACTTCTCCCAGCGGCCTGGGGATGGAAATCGTTACCTCCACTTCCCGGATCAGGAAAGCCAGGCGCAGGGAGGCCCAGCAAGCAGGGGGCTGGTGCAGCCGTGAGGAGGAGAGAGGGCGCCAGAATCAGGTTCCCGGGGACTGGGAAGGGAACACCACCAGTGGTCACGCACAGGCTTCCCCTAAAGCCCCCTCCAGGTGGGTGCAAGCCTGGCTTCACAGCTGCTGCAGGGAATTCGTTAAAAAACCCATACACCCATCAAGCCCCGCCTGGAGTGGGGCCCAGACACCTATGCTTTCCGCAAACCCCGCAAATGTTTTGCTGCACAGATTTGAGAACCATCACTCTGATCCAGCCCCCATGCCCGACAAAAAGAATCCAGCTGTTGATGGTACACTGCCGGTGGGGAGAGCTTGGCAACCCACAGGTGACCCACCGTCTATCTACACCTTGGCCCGCATCCTTAGGTCCAGCGAACCCAGCTCCCAGCAGCCTCTGCCCACTGGTGACATTCCAGTCCTTGAGCCACTTTAAAGAATATTGGCTCTACCAAAGGCTTTGAAGTCGGGCAAAACCAGGGTCAAGTCCTGACTCTGCCTCTTACTTGCCACGTGACATTGCACACAGGGCAAAATATTTCTCTGTGCCTCCGTCTTTAACCCCTATACAGTGGGAGTTCATTGGCTTGCTGAGGATTAAATGCAATCATGTAAGTAAAGTGTTAGGCTTTCCTGATTAAGGGCCATTGACGCTGTTGTTGAGTCACTAAGTCGTGTCTGACTCTCTGCAACCCCAGCATGCTAGGCTTCCCTGTCCTTCACTACCTCCGGGAGTTTGCTCAAACTCATGTCCATTGAGTCGGTGACGCCATCCAACCATCTCATCCTCTATTGTCCCCTTCTCCTCTTGCATTCAATCTTTCCCAGCATCAGGGTCTTTTCCAATGAGTCCACTCTTTGCATCAGGTGGCCAAAGTATTGGAGCTTTGGCTTCAGCATCAGTCCTTCCAATGAATATTCAGGGTTGGTTTTCTTTTTTAGGATTGACTGGTTTGATCTTCTTGCAGTCCAAGAGACTCTCAAGAGTCTTCTCCAGCACCACAATTCAAAAGCATCCGTCCTTTGCCACTCAGCCTTCAAATTAGTTATTCTCATTGCTATTGTTATAAAAAATCTCCCATGTCTTACTAGGATTTCTGTGTGATTTTCTATCTGGGTACCATGCATTTATTCATTCCTTTACTCGGTAAACAGATGTCAAGTTCACACCCCATCGTCTGAGGCCCCGGGTTAGACCATCTTTCACATCCAAAATCCCTGTAGTGCCCGACTACAGTTCTTTGACTTGGCCACAAATGGTGGTCAGTCTCCCCCTTACATTACAGGTGGGGAAACTGAGTCCCAGAGAGTGGCGACCTTCCCCCTTTATCCTTCTTCTGATAGAAATCTGTGCAGCTTCCCTTGTGAGACGTACCAGCATCTTTACCTCCACCCCCGGAGAACCATTGCTCTTACATCAAGGAGACCTGGGTTGCTGGGCTGTTTCACTGTGGAGTCTGGTGTAGTGGGGCACCTCCTCTCTTTATATTCAAAGCCCTGGATCCGTGAGGTTGGGGCTGAGGCTGAGGGTAGGTAGAGCAGGGGTCTGAGTCTCCTGTGGGAAGTTGGTGGGAAGGCCCCTTTCCTTCTCTGAGCTTACCAGTAAGGTAAGGAGTCTGGACCAGACCATCTGTCTCATTCCCAAAGGCTGTGATTCTGTGCACTCTGCTGCACCTCCAAGAACCTGGGAGGAACCAGGTGCACCTCCCACTGAAGAGGCAGAAAGAGGGGCCGGGGAAGAAAAGGCTTTCCAGAGTCACCACTCGGCTCTTCTTCCACCATCAGACTGCTACTTGTGCGCCTACTATGTGCACTAGCCTCAGCCAAGGATGCTGGGATGGGTGGCTGGGGGCAGGTTGAGGGGCAGAGTTTGGAGCACAAGCCTCAGGGTCATCCAGACCCAGACTCCGATGCAGGTCTGCTCTTCCTTACAAGCTGGGTGACTGCGACGGCCACCTCCCTGCTTTGAAATACTGACACTTAGTAGGTGCACACCCTTCCCTTGAGAGAGAAACCACTTTTCTTCCTCACAGGGTCTTTCCCCAGCTCTGCTCCCACCCCGGTGAGCGTTCTTGTATCTTGCTCCGGGGCCGCTTGGATCCTGGCCCAGATCACAAAGTCATCGTCATTAGCCAGAGTAGAGCCTTCCGGGGCCCTCACGGAGGAGGACAGGCAGGGGAAAGGCCCATGGGGTCAGAGGGGTCTGAGGCTTGGCTCTTTCACTTGCTACCTGGATTCCCTTGGGCATGTCACCCTCTTAGCCTTTATGCTGGAGTCCATAAAATGGGCACAGTAATTGTCAACTCATAGATTGGGGGTGAAGTGGGTTTGATCCCTGGTTGGGGAACTAAGATCCTACATGCCATGTGGTGTGCTCAAAAGATTACAAAAACAAAACAGCAATGCTCTGCCTGTCCTCCGCTGAAATGGACGCAGTAAAGCCCCCTCACATGTGCCTGCTCCCAGGGTCCCGTGACAGAAAGCCATGTTATCTGGCCTGAGATCCCCTTCCGACCCTGTGAGGTTGGGCAAGTGCTGGTGCCTCATCCCCGGGCGGTAAAGAACCCAGAGGCTGAGCGGGAAGCCTGGCACACTTCCGTTTTCATCTCACACTCCCTCACGCCCGTCCCCAGCCCCCCATCCTCACTGCACACATTGTCCTAAGTGCTACTGCTGTGATGCTGGTCTCTGCCCGGGGGCCCTGGGAAATGACTGGCAAAGAGGATCGCGGCCTTTGTAGCCAGAAGGTAGGCTTAGGTCGCGGGGGTCCCTGCCTGGGGATGAGGGAAAGAGACACACCAGACCAGACAGTGGCTCCAAGGCTCCCAGACAGAGGGCATCTCGACATGCAGGGCTTGGAGTGGGGAAGGTCTGGTGTAACATCGGGGACCAGATGCCAGTCGCCCAGGGGCCCCGAGGTGGGGAAGGATCCCACGGGGGCTCTGTCAGCGGCTCTCCTGGGGCTCCCCCGGCTTTGTTTAACTCCAGCCGAGATGAAAGCTTTGAACAAGATAGCACTTCCCACTTCCGCCCCTCTGGGAGCCAGGCAGGAGGGCTGTCCCTGAATCCAGAGAGAAGCCCACCTCCTCCAGGCACTCATCGCTGGGACAAACTGGCTCCCAGAGCCCTGGGCGGGGCTGGGGGGTGGGGGGTGGGGGGGGGGCTTCAGCCTGCGCGTGGAAGGAGGAGGGGAGGCGCTCTGCCTGGTGTCCCACCCCCACCCACGCCCTCTCCCCAGGTACCTAGCCAAGCTGTCGTCGGTGGGAAGCATCTCCGAGGAGGAGACGTGCGAGAAGCTGAAGGGCCTGATCCAGAGGCAGGTGCAGCTGTGCAAGCGGAACCTAGAGGTGATGGACTCGGTGCGCCGCGGCGCCCAGCTCGCCATCGAGGAGTGCCAGTACCAGTTCCGGAACCGGCGCTGGAACTGCTCCACGCTCGACTCGCTGCCGGTCTTCGGCAAGGTGGTGACGCAAGGTGAGGGCGGGGCTCGCGCGGGTGGCGTCTCCTGGGGGGGCGGGCAGGCGGGGAGGGGCGTCACGTGCTTGAGAGTAGCTTGACCGGTCCATCACTCATCACAGGATGGCAGGTGGAGGGCCGGAAGTGAGCAGAACGCAGCGGAGGCGGGGGTCGGAGGCAGGAGGGCCTTCCTTCATTGACACTTGTAGCGCAATACCCCGGGCAGCATCTTCAGTCCTGGGGTCATCATCCCGTTTCAGAGTCAGAATCCAAGGCCTGGGCAGGGGAAAGGATGGAGCTGCCTGGAGCTCCTCAGAGGGTGAACAGCAGAATCAGAAATCAGATCCAGGGGCCTCCAGACCTCCAGCCCCACGCTGTTTTTACCTTAGAGCTCAGCCTGCCTTAGGCAAGACCGCCTTGTTCCTCAGTACCTTTGACAAACGCTATTGGGAACCTGACCATGCCCAGCCCTGAGACCCCGGAAAGAACACCACCCGGATCCTGTCCTCCCCGCCTCAGGTCAAGGCAATGCTGACGGCCCAGCTGCAGCAGTGGCCCTCACACCCGTAGCACCAGCAAGAGACCAAAAACTGTTGACCTGTTTTAAGTGATACGAACTCATCTGGCCCCTTGAGATAGGCTTCCATCTTGCAAATGAGAAACTACGGCACCCAGAGGCTAAGTCATGTGCTTACGGTCACAGATAAAAGCGGCTGAGCCAAGCCTTGAGCCCACGCGGTCCAGCTCCAAGTCGCGCTCTGTCTTACCCACAGTGAGGGGACACAGGAGCCTCAGGAGCCCGGGGTGGACCTGGCCCCAGCCAGGGCAGGTGCTCAGGGGGAGAGCTTCCCCAAGGAGGTGGGCCCTCGGCTGATACCAGGAGCATGAGAAGGCCTTCAAGCCAGAGGAAGGTGGGCCAGGGCATAGAGAACGTTCCAGGCAACTGGAAGACTCCCCAGGAGGGCACCGGGTCAAGCCGCTGTCCTCCAGGGCGCGCTGTGAACCAGCTTCCTCTTTTTCTACCACTTCCTGAGCGTGAAACTGACACTCTGGGCCACGGACTGTCCACAGGCCCCTTGATGTGCCTGGGCAGCAGGAGGGCGTTCCTGGGCCAACCTTTGTCTTGGCACCTGCGGTCCTGGAAGGCTGGGACTGCCGGGCTTGTGGCAAACCATTTAGATGTTGTTGGAAACCGACTGCGATAGAAATTTGGAAGCTTTTCTCCTGAGAGCTGGCAGGGGCCAAAAAAGGCACGATCATGCTTGGCCCAACTGAACATTGCTGCTTCGTGGAAGAAGCAGAGCCCCAGGGCGCAGCCGGGGAGCTGAGGCCCTCCCGGGACCAGGGTGTCTGTCTGTCTGCTGAGGCCCAGATCCTAGGCTCAGCAGCAGGCCCTGGGCCTGGGAAGCCCCTGGCACACAATAGGTGTTCTGTGTCCCAGGTGGGTTGGTGAACAGATGGGCAGGGTTTCACACGCCAGGCCCTCTCATACCCCGTGCCTTTGCATATGCTGTTCCCTCCATCCAGACACCCCGTCCTCTTTCTCCGCCAGTCTTTGTCTTTCTCCCTCCTCCAGTCTTCCCAGCTCCTGCAGGCAGGGGCGTTGCTTTGTTCCTCGGGGCCCCAGAGCTCTTTGTTCATTCTGGGGTGTTTTTTCCCCCCTTTTCTGGTAATTGTTTTTTGATATAATTTCGAACTTAGAGAAAATTTGCAACAGTAGTACAAGGAATTCTCATATACTTTTTTTTTTTTTACGACTTTTTTCTGATATGGGCTGTTTTTTAAGTCTTCATTGAATTTATTACAATATTGCTTCTATTGTTCTGGATCTTGGGCTGCCCTGAGGCATGTGGGATTTTAGCTCCCCAACCAAGGATAGAACCCATGACTCCCGCACTGGAAGCTGAAGTCTTAACCACTGGACCAACAGGGAAGTCCCCCCATGTACTCTTTATAAAAAGATTTCTATGTGACAGTTATTCAGTTTATTCACGTTTCATCTTCCTATTTTTTTTTAACTGGGGAATAATTAACATGCATTATATTAGTTTCAGGGTATAATATAATGATTCAATAATATGTATATATTATGAACTGATCACTACAGAAAGTCTAGTTAACATCCATCACTACACAGATGTAGACATTTTTTTCTTGTGGTGAGAACTTTTAAGATCTCCGTTCTCATCCACTTTTAAATACAATATTACTATCTACAGTCACTACACTGGACATCACGTCCTCATGATGCATTTATTTTTATAACTAGAAGTTGGTACTTTTTGACCCCCTTCACCCATTTTGCCCTCCTTCACCTCCTGCTTCTGCATCTGGCACCAATTTGTTCTCTGAACATATGAGTTCTGTTTTTCCTATGAAGAATTGCCATCGCCTCTTTACCTAGATTCACCAGCTATTTACATTTTAACCCATTTGACGCATCAATTTCTCTCTCTCCTTCTCTCACTCCCTTAATACACACACACACACACACACACACACACACACACACACCCTGTCTACACCACGTGTGCCCACACGGTTTTCAGTACACCTTTCACACTGACCTATGCTGGCTTTCTCCCCTACCCCACCCCCACCCCCCCATCCCTAAACCTAGAACTCTTTCAAGGCAAGACAGATGTCTCATTTACCGGCTTCCCAGCACATGGCCGAGCCTGGCATGGAGGATACAGTCGATGGATGCCATCCAATGGCAGAGAGCAAGTCAGGGCATGGACTCAAGGGGCAGAGGAGGGGAGGCGCGGATCAGTGCAGCCTGAAGCTGGTGAGGGACCCTGCTGAGATGTGCTTTCCTCACCTGTGTCTGTGCCAGGAACCAGGGAGGGAGCCTGACCCTCCCAAGCAAGCTCAGGGAGACGCCAAGACTCGACCAGGTTTGGCTGGAGCCTGCTCGGGACTAAAAGTCCAAGTGACTCAGTCAAGCGTCCAGTCTCCTCGGGGCCGAGTCAGGGCAGGCACTCACCAGGCAGATATACCAGGCCATCACACCAGGCAGCCACACCAGGCCAGGGCCATCATGTTTTGGAGGAGTCTGAGCTCTTCCCACCAGTCCATCTCCTCACTGTTGCATTTTCCATTTTCTTCCCTAGTAAAATGCCTCCTGGGAAAGCCTTACTCTATCCCCACTGAACAAGAGAAGGGACCCGTCCCTCCCAGGGTCGATGAGACACTGGGGAAAGAGCGTGGGCAGCACGACCTTGGGGGAGGGACCGCCCTCTGAGCCTCAGTGTCCTCACCTGTCAGTGGGACCCTCCCCTGCGCTCACTCATAGGGCGTCACCATCTAGGGTGGACCTTGGCCCCAGAAAAGCCACCCATCATCACCAGATGCTGTAATTTTGGGGGCAGCACTGGCCTGGGCAGGCCTCTCTCGCAGTTCCCAGGTTTTGGGGTCAGGGAGCTTGGCCGGTTCCCAAATTCATGAGCTGCCTGGCTGGGGTCATGACCTCAGACCTGGAAAAGTAATTGGTCACAGATCCCTCTAGGAGCCAGGCCATACTTGGAGGAGAAAAGGAGCCCCATTTGTGGAGGGCACTGCCTCACATCCAGCCACCCTCAGGACAGCTCCAAGTGTGTTAGTATTATTCCCACGTTATAGCTGAGAAAGGAGGTGCAGCAGAGAGGGTGCAACTCACCCAGATCCAGACCTGAGCCAGGCGTGAGACCCTGGGCAAGGTCCATCCCCTTTCCGAACTTCAGCGGCATATCCCTTGGAAAGGGGGCGAGGGGGCAACGCCAGGCTTCCCATCAGGATTCAGAGGTGATGTCTCCAAATGCCTGAATGACTCCCGGGGGTGGGGACGGCTCTTCCCGCCAGCGCTGCCTGAGGCAGCACGGCTCTAACCCTGCACCCCCTCTAACCCCAGGCAGTGGACCCCCCTCCGCTCCTGGCCTACAGAGGCAAGACGGATGGTGACACTGGTGACCCATGAGGACAGTGTGTAAGGCAGGGCCAAACCACGCGCTCCAGGCTGAGACTACGCCAGAAGTTTGGTGAAGTTGGCAGGGGGCGGGGGGCAGCCAGGAATGGGGCAGGCGGAGGTTCTTGGCAGGGCAGGCACTCAGGGCCAGATGTGGGATGGCCTCTGTGCGGTCTGGTCACTGCCGGATCCCCATGCCTGGGGCAGCATCTGCGCACGTAACTGATAAACATTTGTGGAAGGAATGACGAAAGCCCAGGGCCTGAGCGGGGAGGGAGAGGCCATGTGGTCTGGTAAAAGTTCAGGGTCACTGTGAACAGGATGGGCGGGGGTCTCTGAGCAGGGCTAGCCCGAGCAGGATGCAGAAAGGTGGGGAAGAAGCCAGGTCCTCGGCTCCCCGCTCCTTCCCTCTGTGGAGAATGCTGGGCGCCACCCCCCCGCCTTTTTGCACCCCACTCTGTGAGCCCCACCGCACCCCTGTCCTGAGAGAGTGGGCTCCCTGAGGTCTGCGGCCCTGTCAGGCCCTGGCTGCCACCTGGACAGGTGATGAGTCGTAGCCAAGTGAAGCTTCAGCCCAGGCTGTCTTTCTTGTCCCCGAGTTCAAACCTCAGGGCATCTTTTTTTTTTTTTAATATTTATTTGGCTGTGCCAGGTCTTAGCTGCATCACGTGGGATCTAGTTCCCTGACTAGGGGTCAAACCCATGCTCCCTGCATCGGGAGCTCAGAGTCTTAGCCACTGGACCACCAGGGAAGTCCCGGTGCCTCTTCCTGGAGGCAGCATCAGGCTGGAGGTGGGAAGCAGATGCTTCTCTGGGCTGCGACTCACTGACACCTGTGCTCTCACCTTCATCCTCGATGTTGCCATCACGTTGGACCAGAGAAGGCGACGACACGCCTGTCTCCTGGGGACTTCTCAAGCCAGCCTTTGGTGCCATCAGATAAGTCACAGGAGGCCTAGGGAGGGGGTACCCCGGAGACACTCCGCACTAGGGGTTCCTTGGGGACAGGTTCCTCTGGGCCTCCCTGGTGCTGGCAAAGGGCCTGGCTCACAGCAGGTAACCATCTGGTGAAGGAGGCGGTGTCTCCACCCTAAGGAAGCTTTTGGCCCAGTGGCCAATATACGGACAAGTGGCCCTCGGGATATAACTGCTCTACTGATACTTGTTAGTAAATGAATAAAATGGCATTAATTTCACCCAACAGTAACATTCACAGTAGCTATTGTCTCAAGCTCATACTCTGGGCCAGTGACTAAGCATTTCCTGTGTTTGACGTCAGTAGATTTCCAGACCCACCTGAAGAGGTCAGGACGATGTCAGCCCCATTCTTTGGACACGAAAACCAAAATCTCACATCTAGGAAGTGACCGAGCCGGGCCCAGACCTCAGGCCTGCCTGGCTGAGCATCCACACTCCTCCCAATAACCCCTTTCCATTTCCAGGGAGCTGAGAAAGGCCTGTCATTGCCAGCTCTGTACTGGGAGGCGGTGAGGGATAGTGTGGTTCCTGGAGCTTCCCATCTGGCTGCAGACAAGCCACACAAGACATTCAGAAGCCGAAACAGTCAAAGTGGAGAGCCAGCCAGCGAGGGCACCCGGAGTCCCGGGACTCCGTGATGGGGGGGTGGGAGGAAGCGCCAGGGCCTGGCCTCCCGGGGCAGCGTTATCTTCCCCATGTTAGAACTGGAAAAGGGCACGACATGACCCTGTCCAGCTCCAGCGTCTTTACTCTTTCCCCAGTCCTACACTGTGTTGGAAATCCAAAGAGGCTTCCTGGAGGAGGTCTCAAGAAAAAAAAAAATCCACTTTTGCTGACAAGATAGCAAAGGAATTGGACAGGCAGACTGAGGGGCAGGGATGGGAAGACAGCAAGGTCAGGACTCTCTCGGAGGCCAGCCTGCCCTGCCCCTCCTCCCTGGGACTCCCGCTGGGCGCGCTTGGGAAACATGTGAGTTATGCTTGGAATGACAGTGCCACAGACACCTGCCTGGTGCCCCGGGGGATCCCTGTGCCCGCGGTTTCCTCTCCAGCCCAACTCAGCCTCTCTTCCAAACACTCCCTCCTGCTCCAACGTCCTCCTTCCAACATCTGGGGAGACAGTGCGCGTGACGTGCTCGAACACACAGGCCCTGGTTCCTGCCTGTCCGCTGGCTGACTGAAGGACCCTGGATAAGCCACCCAGCCTCATTTTTCCCTCCAGGAGCAGAGCTGGAGATAGCTGGGTGGCTCAGGTCATCATGAGCACATGGACAGGCCCTGGCACGTGGGAGGCCCTCGGAAAGGGTAGTTATCCCTGGATCCCGAGGACAACTCTGAATTTCCCAGCTGTAGGCAGCCTTCGCTCCTTGGAAAAGAGGGCAGTGAGGTGGGACCCAGAGGACGCTCAGGATTTAGACCCTTGGAGCCAGGGAAGGAGGTACAGGAAAGAGCAGGAAGAAAGGGGCTGGATGTGGAAACGGATGAGGGGCTGGATGAGCAAACGGCTTTATGGAAACGGCAGGAGCTCCGTAGCAGCTGCTAGCCCCCTCGAGTGCTCTGCCTTTCCCTCGCTGGCTCTGCCATCCCAGGAGGACAAAGCCAGGACTGTCCTCCCCCTGCAGCTGGCACCGCAGACCCTCAGACCAGTTATCTACCAGGCCCTGGGGAGCTCCCCTCGGTGGCCCTCACCGCCGCACCGCAGTCCTGTCCTGTGTCTCAGCGGTCGCTGCCGGGTGCCCCACGGGTGAGCAAGGCTCCAGCCGGGACACAGGGGAGGAACTGGGAGGAGCCACAGCGCTGGAGTCAAGGGACGGGGACTCAGGGCGGCTCAGAGAAGGCCGCCACGGCTGCCATCAGCTCTCAGGACACAGGGGCTCGGTCACATCCTCCAGGCCGTGGGGGCGGAAGAGGGGGCTCCTGTGCTGAGCACTGCTCACCATCCCCCCAGGAAGAACCCACAAGGGAACTGGACAGGTCCCACAGCTCACGGCTTCGTAAACGGAGGTGAGATGAGATGGGCTCTTTATTCCCGAGGACTCTGGGCTCCTCTGGGGGGGCAGGACCGTGTCAAGGTGGAAACGCTGGAGCCAGGCTGGCCGAGTCTGAATTCTGGCTCCCCGGCTTCCTGGCTGGGTGTCCTTGGACCAGTTGCTTCACCCTTCCGTGCCTCAGTTTCCTCATCTGTAAAATGGGAAGCAAAAGTCTCTACTTCATGGGGTTGTTGTGCTCAGACAGCGCCCAGCACAGAGTGAGCTCTCTCTAAGCTTCAGCTAATGCCATTATCTTCATTCCAGAACCTCTTCTGTTCCACCCAAGCGGTAGTGCCCTTGCTACCAAGGCCAGAACAAGGGGGCATGGTGTTCTGGCAGATGGGTGTTGGCGGGGGCTCCCTGACCACCTCACGGGGCACTCTGTACCCAGCACGCAGGGGAGAGGGTAGGCCCAGAGCTTGGGGCAGGCTAGGGGCTGCCTGAGGGCCCAGAGAAGCAGAGGAGACAGGACCGCTCCCGGCCAGGAGCTGGGGCCACCCTGCCAGTCCCTTCCACCCTACCTCCTGCCTTCCCTTCCCCCTTGGTCTTTGGGGCAAAGATTTGTGCTGGTTCAGGCCTGGAAATACCAGAAATACCAGAAACTAAAGTCGTCTCTCTTTGGGCGGCCACAGCACAAAACCAACCAACATGATCCTGCTATTAACCTCGATTAACTTGGAGAGGATTCTGTCTCAGGCTGTCAAGGCCCCCGTGGCTCTGGCCAAGCCCCCTCATGCTGGCCCAGAGTGGCCAGACCACGGTAGCGGGCAGGCCGTGGGGAGTGGGCGGCGGGCACGATCCCTCGCTCAAGGGCCGGACCGAGAACAGGGTGTCCTGAGCCACGGGGGCCAGGGCTGCCTCCCACCCCTGCCCACAGACGCGGGCACACAGGAGGTGATTGTTTCCGCCTGACCACGGCGACTGCTCCCCGGGGCAGCCGGGAGCACAGGCCTGGGTGTCGCAGAGGTAATTGCCAACCGCGAGCCCAAAGCCTGCCCCCTCCGCTCCTGCGGACACGGACACTCCAGCAAGAGACAGAGGGACAGTCAAGGGCACACAGAGGCTCTCACAGGGCCCAGGAGAGGTGCAGGGCCTGTCCGGTCACACACCCAGCCAGCTGTGTGCACACGCGTTACACACACACACACACACACACACAGATATACCCCCCTCCCACCACCCCCACCCCCAGAAAGAGCCTGCACGGCAGCTACACCCCCTGAGGCACAGTTCCTAGGAGGATAAAAACACCCATTCAGGCGAGAGACAGGGCAGACACCAAAATAGAACCACCAAGAAGTCAGGGGGCCGAAGGGAAGAGACAGGGAGCGAGGCGGACGGACCAGAGCTTGGGTCCTGGTTCTGTCACTTCCTGACCGGCGACTGGGACCCACTTCCCCCCTCCCCAAACCCACACCGGGCCATCTGTGAAAGGGGCAGCTCTCCAGAGGTAGAGGGCACCCCCTCACTGGCAGTGGTCCTGCCTGGTAAGCAGCGGGACCATTGTTACTGCCATTTACCCTCAAAAGTCTAAGGGAGCAAGGTGGTCTCAGAAATGGGCCCAGCCTCAGCGGGGAGGGGCTAGGGCAGCTTCGCAGGGCAGGGGACCCTCTCGGAGACTTTAGAAGAGGCACAGGAAGAGCCAGGCAGACAGGCCCAGCCCGGGCCTCCTGCAGTCTTGGTATGTTAATTCACCTCTCCCAGCCTAGCATCACTCATCTCCCGGAGAGGCCGTGAGAACAGGATCTGGGGGTAGCTCAGAGCACTGAAGCTGGACCAGTACCACTCAACCACGAGCTGTGAGGCCTGAGACAAGTTCGCTCATCTCTCTGAAAATGGGGATGACAGGTGTACTCACCTGACGGGTGTGGGGCAGACAAATGCCCGGCGCGTGTGAAGACTGCAGAACAGTGCCCGGCGGGTGTTGATGTGCCCGGTCGCCAGTGTGCTGAGAGTGTCAGCTCAGCCTGACTCGTGGCTCCACAGAGTTGCTGCCTTGCTGTCTGTCTCCCTGGCCGCCATCGTCCAGGAGGGTCCCATCTCCCCCTCCCCTCTATAAAGGAGGGTGCCGGGCGGGAGGAGCGCTGGGACCCAGCCCTGCCCCCCTCTGCCTCCCACAGGGACTCGGGAGGCGGCCTTCGTGTACGCCATCTCTTCAGCAGGTGTGGCCTTTGCGGTGACGCGGGCGTGCAGCAGTGGGGAGCTGGAGAAGTGTGGCTGTGACCGGACAGTGCATGGGGTCAGCCCGCAGGGTGAGCCGGGGCGCTGGGGAGGGCGTACGTGGGTGGCTGGGGCAGGGGGTGGATGGGGCGCCTGGGCCGGGCCCTCACTCACCCTTGGTCTCGGGTGCCCCCTCCGCCCCCTGCCACCCACCCAGGCTTTCAGTGGTCAGGATGCTCGGATAACATCGCCTACGGCGTGGCCTTCTCCCAATCATTCGTGGACGTCCGCGAGAGGAGCAAGGGGGCCTCGTCCAGCCGGGCCCTCATGAACCTCCACAACAACGAGGCCGGCAGGAAGGTAGCGTGGGCCCCCCTCCCCGCCTGGGAAGGACAGGCTCGGCAAGGTCCCCAAACGCTCCCTGCCAGGCCCCTCCTGTGGGGCGGGGGGCGTGGCGAGAGGGCAGACAGGTGAGCAGGCCTCACGGAGGTGTGAGGGCCATCCACACGCGTATGTGCACACAGGCGTGTGTCTCCATCCCCCCGTCACACACACAGCTCCCACCCCTGGCTCTGTGTCCCTGCCAGGACCGGGGGCTTGACTGTGACCCCGTCTGCCATCTCAATGCCTACTCCTCAAGGTTCCTGGAGTGGCTGGTGCAGCGCAGCCCTGTCCCACCCCCCCACCCCACCCCACATCAGCTGTCACTGTTTCCAATGACACTGCCCTTTGAAAGGTCCCTCCTCCATCAACCCCAAGCGGCCCCGACGCCAAGGACAGTATCTTGGACTGTTTCCCGCTTAGATGAGCAGCTCCTGTAGCATACAGAAGGGGCTTTAAGACAGAGGAAGAGCCCCCCTAAATCTTTCTCCCACGCGGCGGCATCCCAACCTCGCCCGCCCCCTTCCGAGGTCCACGCCCCACCCCGGCGGCCCCTCCCCGGCGGCCCCTCCCCAGCCGTGCCCCCCCACCCCGGCAGCGCCTGACGGCCCCTCTCCCCTCCCCCACCCCGCCCCCCACCACAGCACCTGACCGCCCCTCTCCCCTCCCCCCCGCCCCTCCCCCGCCGCGCCTGATCGCCCCTCTCCCCTCCCCCCGCCCCCCCCCCGCCGCGCCTGACCGCCCCTCTCCCCTCCCCCCCCCGCCCCTCCCCCGCCGCGCCTGACCGCCCCCTCCCCCGCTGCGCCTGACCACCCCTCTCCCCTCCCCTCCCCCGCAGGCCATCCTGACACACATGCGGGTGGAATGCAAGTGCCACGGGGTGTCGGGCTCCTGCGAGGTAAAGACGTGCTGGCGAGCCGTGCCGCCCTTCCGCCAGGTGGGCCACGCCCTGAAGGAGAAGTTCGACGGCGCCACGGAGGTGGAGCCCCGCCGCGTGGGCTCCTCCAGGGCCCTCGTGCCGCGCAACGCGCAGTTCAAGCCGCACACGGATGAGGACCTGGTGTACCTGGAGCCCAGCCCGGACTTCTGCGAGCAGGACGTGCGCAGCGGCGTGCTGGGCACGCGGGGCCGCACGTGCAACAAGACATCCAAGGCCATCGACGGCTGCGAGCTGCTGTGCTGCGGCCGCGGCTTCCACACGGCGCAGGTGGAGCTGGCCGAGCGCTGCAGCTGCAAGTTCCACTGGTGCTGCTTCGTCAAATGCCGGCAGTGCCAGCGGCTGGTGGAGCTGCACACGTGCCGGTGACCGCCGCCCGGCCGGCGCCCAGCGACCGCCTCGTGGCCCCGGGGAAGGCCGATAATTTAAACAGTCCCCCCTGCCAGCCACCACCCGCCCCAAAAGATACTGGTTGTTATTTTTTGTTTTGGTTTGGTTTTTGGGTCCCTCCTGTTATTTATTGCCCGAACCGGGCGGGCGGCCCCAAGGGCACCGACCCTGGGGCCGCCCTGAAGCCGGGGCCTTTGTGGCTGCCACTGACCAAAGGGACTTTGCGCGTGCCTCCGGCTGTCCACTGTGGCCGCTGCTGACCACTCACTTGTTATCTGTACCCGTTTTTCTACTTGCGGACTTCAGGTGGGTAACGAAGAGTGTCCCAGCCACCCGTGCCGACTGACCCTGCCGTCCAGGGAGACGGGTGGCAGGGGAACGGTGCCATCTAGATGGCAGCCACACACCCCCCCTACTTACACGGGGGCCCCTGGCAGCTTCGGCCTCATCATCTCTCAAGCCCCCTGGAAAAGCAGTGGGTAGACACACCAGGTCTCCATGGGCAGCCGGCGGTTCAATCTCTGTAGGCCCCTCCAGGCAAGAGCAGCAGATGAGGCCAGGACCAGTGCAGGCTGCAGCACCCCGACCCTCAGAGCGGGAGACGCCCCCCACTCCCCCCGGTCCCTCCCAGACAGGAATACAGCTGCAGCCTGGATCGGAGACCCCAGGTCGGCCTTCACGGTGACTCTTCACAGGGCTGCTCCTCCGTGAAATTAAGAACGTTAATGTCATACACGGGAAAGGGCCATGTGCAAAAGCCCTCACCCGACTTTCATTTCACTCTCTTAGTCACATCTGTTGAGCAAACACTGTTCCAGGCCCTGTCCTGGGCCGTCTCACTGGACGACCGCGGCAGTCCTGGGAGGCCAACCAGACAGGGACACACGCTTGTGCTCGTTTCACAGGACGAAGGGCAAGGCTCGGCTGGGTCCAGGACCCATAGATGCGGACACGGAGCCAGAACAGCCCTCCAGCCAGGCCTCCTCCTGGGAGCCTGTTCCCAAGGTCCCAGAGACTGTAGGGCCCCCTTGCGTCTGAGACTTGGGGACGGGACTCCAGCAGCAGGAGCCACAGACCACAGGCCGAGCTGGAGCCCACGTGGTTCCCCAGGGAGGGCAGAGCCGGCTCGGAGGGAAGCGGGGGCCAGCAGCCAGGCTGACAAAGCGAGGTCTCAGCACGGACGCACCCCTGCTCCCAGGTGCCGCGGGGCCTGAAGCAGCGTCCTCAGAGCCAGCCCCACAGCCTAGGCCTGGCCCTGTGCACCCATCAGGCCACAGGCCCAGGCTTCTGTGGGCAGGGCCTGCACATGGCAAGCCCCGGCCTGACCCAGCTGTTTCTCAGGTGGGCTCCTGACCCCCCGGGGACCTCACTCCAGCCCGCTCTCCAAGCTGCCCCAACATGGAGGCTTTCTGCTCCTGGTTTGAACTCTTGGGGTTCAGGACTCCCCCTTGCAGGTTCTCAGACTCCCAGTTGTTGGCTCCAAGATTCAGTATCTGAATTCAAAGCCCCAGATCCACAATACGGGCTCTGGCCTGTTAGACTCGCTTCTCCGGGCCTGGAGGTTTGTGCCTCCTGGTGTTGGCTCCCTCACGAAGACAGGGTCAACACCCTTGGCCCCTAGCCAAGCTCTCTGCTCAGTGTCCATCCGAGAAGAAGGCCAAAACCAAGTGAGATGCTGGACCCACATTCAAACGTTGGGATAATCTTGGGGCAGGCAGGCTCTGATGTGGATGAAAGCTGAGCTGATTCAGTGTCCCCACGGTTAGCTGCCCAGCTGGGCTCACTGCTCCTCTGGCGGGCTCTGCTCAGCTGTCGTCTCAGCGCCAGGGAAAAACACTATCCCTCACTGGCACGGGCCAGACCCACACAAAGGAGGCGGTGAAGACCCCTCCCCCACCCCAGGTCCTGTCCTCAGAGGCAGGGGCATAGTAGATCCCGGCTGGATGCTGGTATGATAGGCACTGCCCCAGGAAGAAGGCACAGGGTCTGTGCTTGTTCACAGGCTTCACCTTTCCACCTACCAGGGGGCTCCTCAAAGCTGATCCTCCTGTGGCTTTCGAAGGGTGTAGCCTCAGTGAAGCAGACTAGATTCTAGCAACCTCTGCCCAGCCCCTACCACTGCTGCCACCAGCACCCCAAAGGGCTCCACGGCTGCAGGAAAATGGAGCTTCCTGGGACACATCCCACTCCAGACTGTCCAAATAAAGAGGAACCAGCACAGGATTGACACAGTCACCCACTCTGGAGGCTGGCCAGAGGGTCCAAGCCCTGCCCGAAACCCTCCCCACTAGTCCGATCACAAGGCAAGGTGTCCTCTGAGGCCTCGGGCTGGACGAGTCCCAGTTCTGGATGCTGCTACCCCCTGCTGCCCCCACCCCATGCCCTGACTTTTATACTAGGCTCCTTGCCTTTGTGACATCCTCATGAAATAGTCTGGTGCACGATAAAATGATTATTTCTTTATCTTGCAATTGTGGCAGTGACTTTTTTTTTTTTTTTTTTGTAGAAGAGGGACCAGAGAGACTTGGGGAAGGACGTGGACAAGCAGATACACAGTAGCCAGTTCTATATATGGGGACCCTCTTTGCTCCCTCTCCTGAGTCAGTGACTGGATGGCTCTAAGGACCTACTGGCCTGCTATCTGGAATTCATCTTTAACACCCAGAGGCTGTATCTGCATTTCACCGAGCCATGATCAACTGTTCAAACCTTGGCCTGATCCAAGGTCTCAGAACCCTTCTTGGGCATTGATGTGAAAAGGAGGGACAGATACGATGGACAGGAGGGTTTGGTAAAGTGGGGGGGCATTGAGGAGGTGGGGAACAAATGGAAAAGAAGTTAGTTCCTGCCTAAGGACACAAGTATTCAAGGCCCGTGGCTAAAAGTAAACTCCAAGATTGGAGCCCAGTCAGGATGAGGAGTCTGGATGGAAAACGCCACAGAACTCTGTCACAGCTGTGGGCGAGGCCCAAGGTGGCCTCTCAGGAACCCAAGTCCAGTGGATGAAGTCCTCATCCTTACCAAGGGGGCCATGGTCCTCCACCCCCATCCCCAAACCCACACCAGCCTGGCAAACAGTGAGGCTACCGTGTGCTTGGCTTCCCAGACATGTAGTGGGGCATAAAAGGGCCAAAGCAAAGTGCTTTCAGGATAGCAGGGCGACACACAAATTGGTGAAGGACCAGGGGAAGCGACTGGGTCCAGAACAGGACACATCCTCAAATCGTGGTCAAATCCTTGGTAATACAGCGGGTCCAAGATGGTGGAGCAAAGCGGTGGAGATGTCCCTGCCCAAGGACTCTCTCGAAGCGGGAAAAGGACCCAAGCTTTGCCATCCAAGGGGCCTGGGTTGGAATGCCGGCACTGCCACTTCTTCACTACATGGAACCTTGAACGACTCATAGTCCCTCTCTGGAGCTCATTATCTTCATTTGTAATATGGGGCTGTTCCCCCTGCCCCAACTTCATTCATCATATAGGACTAGATAACGATAGAACCTATTTCTTGGGGATGTCAAGTAAACCATCTTGGGGATGTCAAATACATTTGTTCAACAAGTGACAGCTGCTACTATAAAGATCATTATTCCCTTTTCAGGAATGTCGTGGGCAGTTAAGGTAGCTCTAAGATTGAGGGAGTCAGACAGGATGAGGCGAGGAGGAGAGCAGACTGTGGATTAGGCCAGGCGTTGAAGGCAGGTGTCCCAAGGCCATGGTCCTGCTTTGGCCCCATCCCTGACTGAGCTCAGAAGCCGGCGGCTGGCTCAGGGCAGAGACCCCCAGGCAGGAAAGAGAGGAGCCAAGGGATAGGGACACCCAGGGAGCAGTCAAGCAGTGGTAAAGCTATCCCTGGGCTCCAGTAGGAGAGGCTGGATTGAGGTCCCAACGAGGGTGAGAAGCAGGACTAGGAGAGGGAGGGCAGGTGAAAGAGGGTGGTCAGGAGTGGAGGGGGGCATGTCGGAGCTGTGGGAAGCTTAGGCAGTGGGGCCCAGCAGCTCCGCCTGTTAGGATGGAAGGTTTCCAGGACTCCTAGGCCCGTTCAGCTCACAGAGAGGCCGTGTCCAGATCCATCCTTGATGATGTCCTCAGACTCAGGCCTGAAGGGTTCTGGGAAGCTTGTGATTAAAGCAGACTCCCTTCTCAGCTCTTTCTCGACAGCCAGTGGTCAAGGAAGTCTTAGGGAGACCAGAGGTAGGGTTTAAAGTGGATCTTGGGTCAAGAAAGAGCCAGAGAACACAGGAAAATGAAGAGAAGGAAGTATACAGTTCTGAGCAACTGAGAGGAGCCGAGAAAGGCTGAGTGAGGAAGAGGCAGAGGGCAGGAGGGCAGACACAGAAGACCCCCGGAAAGAAGAAGGTGCTGAGGGACCAGAGGGCATCTGGGCAGAGGAGTCTAGCAGCTCCCTAGTAGAAGGAGAAAATGCTGAGCTTCAGGAGAAGGTGTCTGACTCAAGAAGGTCTAGGGGATATGGGGGAGGCGGGGGCAGGGTGGCCTGGCCTGGCCCAGGCAATGACTTCATAGGCATCTCCCCCCATCCCTTCCTGAGCCGCCAGCCCTGCTGACCCCCTGCCCGCATCTCAAGGGTCCGGGCCAAGCAGGCGCTGACAGGGGAGAGAGGGGGCCCTTCTGGGCCAGGCCCCCAGGCCTGGCATCATGCCTGCTGAGGAGGAGGGACCTGGAGGCCCGGCCCTTGTCAGCATCCCGGCCGGCACTTCGGAGGCAATTAGCAGCCCAGCTGAGCTAATCCCCCGCCTGGCGAGGCCAACACAAACAGGCCCAGGCCGGGTGCACACTCGCCTCCCTGTTTGCTGAGGGGCCCGGTGGTCCGCCAAGAACAACACCAATAACCCGGGGCCTTCTCTAGGTTAAGAGGAGGACCGGGGCTTGCTGAAGAGCTGACAGTGCCCGACAGAGCATAGTCTGGCCAGGTGCCCCAGCTGCCCCAGAAAGGCAGCCACTGTTCCCAAGCCTTGGGCCAGCCAGGAAGAGGAAGCTGGACAGAAGGAGCCATATACTCTGATTCGGCGCCCACCCCCACCCCCACCCCCACCCCCGCCACCTGTGAGGGAGGAGGGCCAACTCTCCCAGCCCAACCGAGGCCAGGAGGGCCTGGGCCCTCTGGTTGGGATGCAAGGATTACAGGCTCCACGCTGGACGTGGGCACCCAGAGGCAATTCACACCTGGACCCTGCCCTCAGGGAACTCCCCGTCTAGCGAGAGAAGAGACTGCATGTGACCTTGGAGCAGAGCCAGTCTCCAGTCCCGTCGGCCTCCCCCGGACCGGAAAGGCCATGGCCAAACCCCACAACTGAAAAGGCAAATGGGGACCCGGAAGAAACCATCTGAGGCCCAGAGACTGATAGATGGGGTGATGGTGCCAAGAGAGGCAGGAGGGATCCAGAACAAGCTTTGGCACAGACTAGCCCTGGTTCCAGCCAGCAGCCACTGGGCAAGCCCGGAGACAAGGCCCTACTCCTGCAGACCCGCTGCTGCTTTCCAGCCCAGTTCCACCCTCAGCAGCCTGCAGCCTGGGAGCATCTCCTTTCTGAGGGAAACCCTCTATCCTCAGTTTGGTTCTGCATCCCCCAGGCACCCATGGACTCTGTAGCATCAGGAAAGCATGGCCTCCTCGGCGCTTGGGGAAGTGACACAGCTTCCCGCCTGGCCAGGCCCCTTGGGACGTTCGGCGTTATGACCAATACCCAACACCATCGGCACTGACTGCAGGGTCAGGCCCCCACTAACACAGCCTACCAGCGCACTCGTGTGTCATGGTCACAAGCGAGCAACGCGGCAGGAATGCTTCCTGTCGGACAGACCAGCTGGGAGGCAAGTGCAGGATTTATCCCCACTTTACAGACAAGGACCCTGAGGCCCACACAAGGGAAGACTTGCCCACAGCCAGAGCCCAGACTCCAGGCTCCCGGGCAGGAGATGGTATGTCAGCAGGCTCCTCCTCCAGTTCCGCCCGCAAGCCTCTTCATTTCTTCTCAGCCCATCGCTGGCCTAGATCCCCCTTTAGCGCTTTCCGTGCCAAAGAGCCTCAGTCTTGGGCTGACCCCGCCCCACAAAACAGCACTATCTGTGTCTAGCTGGGCTCAGCTAACTCTGTCCCTCTGCTGGGAACCTACACTGTGCTCTGGAGACAGCTTTCTCTGGGGCAGAGAACAAGGCAGGTGTCACTCTTAGGACAGAATGGTGTCACTCTGCTAGGGCTGACAAAGCCACAGCTGGCAACAGCAGCCTGGCCTACTACCCCCTGCCCTGGCTAGCCTGGCAGAAGACTTTAGGCCTGGCTCCAAGCCTGCCAGAGAGGCTGTCAGCATCCTGCCCACCACAAACAGCGCTAAACTCTCTGGGCTGCGCCAACACCTGGCTCTAGAGCTTCTAGCCTGGACCAAGGTATAGATGAATAGATGAGTCCTTTTCCCTTCAGCTCAGCCAAAAAGGGAAGTATTTTTCAAGAAGATCTTTTACTAGGAAACGGAAGGAAAACAAACAAATTACAAGTGCACAGAAACAAGCAGATTCCTAAACAGGACTTTTAACCAGCACCAAACCAGAGTCCTATGGATGCTGCTTCTCCCTTCCGGTCTGGTGAGGCCTCCTTCTAGACCCTGGGACACGGGGCTCCCATTCCAGCTCCACGGCCAGCTGCCTGTGGCATCTGAAGCAAGTTAGCAACCTCTCCTCCTCACTTGCAGCAGAGAGCAGGACTGAACTCACGGCCAACTACAAAGCCTCCTTCTTGTGTAGCCTCCCGCCCCCTGCCCCCACCACCGTGGCTCTGGGGAAGCACTGAGTGGGGAAGCGCTCTGTGAACTGGGAAGGGCAGCAAAGGATGCTGAGAGTCTTCCTCGGCCAGCACCCTGGCTGTTTCTTCAGGAATGAGGGAGGGCGTTCGCTGGGGTGCAGGGATGGCATTGTGGGTTCCCGGTGCGATCAGGTTCGGATGACACAAGAATCCTCTGGGTGTCTCTTCTCCTGGGAGTCCCCCCATCCCTCCTCCTCCCGCCGTTCAGCACCTCCTGCAGCCCGGGCCTCCTCCCCTTCCTTCCTGGGACCGTGGCGGGAGCCACCTGGGAAGCCTCAGGAATAGCTGATGGCTCTCACAGCCAGGACAGGGCGCGCGGCTGCTCCCCTGATTCATCACGGAACTGGACTGGGTCCAGAGAAGTGACCAGGAGGACGCAGGGCTGCTGCGATGAGCTGAGGCTGCTTCAGTCCAGGAGGCGGGGGCAGAGCACTCATTCGAATCAGAAGGGGGTAAGAAGGGTGACTTCAGAATCATGCTTCGAGAGAACAGGCACCGCGTGGTGGAAGGGGCCTGAGCTGATCGTCTTCGAGCCCTCTCACTAGCTGGGCGGCCTCAGAGACATTAGCCCCCGAGTCTCAGCTTCCCCATCAGTGCCATCTCAGAGCCTACTGTGGGAACTGGACCGTGATGGAGGTGGGGGTCCAGTGAATGAGCTCTCTGCCACTCTCCCTTCACTGTGACCTGGGACGCTTGTTCTCCCCTTCCCATCTGGCCAGGTACCAAAGCCACATGGTTGATGGTGGCACCCCCCCGACACACACATCCCCCGGCCCTCTCCTCTCAGCACCAAGGGAAGCTCAATATGGAACACGATTCCTGGGCTCCGGGCTGCTGAGGCACCCGTCTGCAAGCCTGCCAGGCTTCACTTGATAGCAGGACCCCCGCGTGGCGAGGGAAAGGCAGGTGACTCCCCTCCAACTTGACCTCAAGGGTAAGAGCTCCGTCCAGTTCACCCAGCAGAGGGCTCGGCTCATTAGCAAGAAAGGGGTTCCCAACCTTTAACCTGTGCCCCCTGCCTTTGAGCAACAAAACACCCTTGCTTTGTTAGTTCTATCTGACATTTCAAAATAAATCTTGTGACTTAGATAAGCACTTCACATTACATACACCACTTGTCCCCTGGCTATTCTAATACTTCCTCT
Organism: Cervus elaphus; assembly: GCF_910594005.1. NCBI lineage: Eukaryota > Metazoa > Chordata > Mammalia > Artiodactyla > Cervidae > Cervus > Cervus elaphus. Next base: position 5,420,479 of record NC_057822.1, on the reverse strand, counting down.
CCGGGGAAGTCTGATGGTCCAAAGCTCTGGAGTCAAATAAATCCCAGCCCTACCATGCCCCAGCTGCGTCCCTTGCGTAAGTCGTCTCACCTGTTTCCTCAGGTATCTGAGCTACTGTGACGGTGAAGCACGTAAAGCACTCAGTATGTTGCTTGCCACACAACACAGCGGGTGCTCAGCCAGCAGCCGTCACGACCGCTGTCAATGGCAGAGAATGCCCTCCAGGCGGAGACTTGCTGGGCCGGGTGCATCAGGGTGCACCCTCCAGACTTCAGCTGGCAGGGGACATGCTTCAGGAGAGAACGGGTGGGTGCCCCTTTTGCAGACCCACTGTGCCACACACGCTGCCACTTCTAATGCTCACGTTCTCCCCCTCGGACTGTGAGCTCCTGATTCAGGCCGAGATCTGGATGTTCTATTTTACGTGGCATGGGGCGGGAGGGTTCAGAAAGCACTGAATAAATGTCAAGTGACCCGAGGCATGCATTCCAGAAGAAAATGCAATACAGACATCTGCCAAGCCCTAAACGGCCACACGGTGGGCTGCCAGCCTGATAAAGGGCAGCAGAGCAGTGGGTTCGAACCCTTGGAAGCTCTGAAGAGCTACAGATTTATGGCTGTTCCTCTTGGTTCCTTCTCCAGCACAAAGGAGTCAAGAGAGTAGATTAAAGCATCTCCATCCACCACTACCCAGGACTGCAGGAGCCCACTCCCCTTTCAGGGCCCCCGAGAAAAGCCCCGGCCTGGCCCCCCAAGCCCTGATTCTTGCACAAGGCCTCCCGAAGGGCCAGCCCATGTGGCTGTGTTATAAATGATGCCCCGACGGCCATCTGACCCACCGTCTCCTAGTCTCCTCATCTCCAAGTTCCCGAAGCCTCAGCCAAACACAACAGTGAGGACTCTTTCTTCAGGGCCCAGAGTGCAAGGCTCCCCAGCACCTGGGAGCAGCTGGAAGCTGGAACTCAAGGACTCATCACTGCTGGTCTCCCTAGCCTGTGCCAAATGCATCTGTAAACAAGCCTTCTCAGTGGCTCCCTACAGCTGCTCCCCAGGGGTCAAAAGGGAGAAAAGCGGGCTAGAAACAGGGCGGCCCCGAGCTTACAAGTGAGGACTGAGCCAGGCAGGGCCTGGCCTGAAAGACTGTCCCTGGGTACGGCCAGGCCTGCACTGCTGGCCCTGTGCCCGGAGCCTTAGATGGGTTCACCGTTGCCCAGGACTGCTGCCCTGTACCAGGCTGCTGGGACCCCAAGAGGCATGGGGCCTGTGTCACACTGCTGTAGGTCCCACTGTTTTACAAGCTGGCGGAGAGAAAGAACTTGCTGGGGCGGAGATGCCTGGATGCTGGGCTGTTGTGCGTGATCTTGTTTGCTATAAAACAGCCAGACATTCCGAGAACCTGGAATCGCGCCGAGGCCATGCAGCTAGCCTTCCTGGCCATATATCTCCAGGCGGGGGACAGGCCTGAGACATCTGAGATAATAAAGACATGATTGTCTCAGCCCTGGGGCTTGTCTCCCCTTTGTCCCGGGGCCCAGCAGCCAGCAAGAAGTTTAAAGACGTCCTCCCCCTTCTCCTGGGAAAGTACAAACGCATCAGATTCTATAGCCCCTGGGGTGAGCTTCCCAAGAACCAGGCCTGGGATTCCTGCTCCCAGTGCCACAGAGCAGAAGACAACCCAGGATCCATCCCGGGGCAGCATGCAGGCCGTTCCCCGCGCCCCATCTCCGATCCTCCCCACCCTCTAACAGGGGAACTGGTCAATTTTAAGGAAGAGGAAACTGAAGCTGAGAGGGACCTAATGGGCTTGTCCAAAGTCACAGGTTTCAATAGCAGATGGTTTGAAACCTAGATCTGTTTTACTCCAACGCCTCCAGCCTCCATGTTAATTTTAAAACCACCCTGCAACATTTTAATGCTCCTTCTTTCCTAACGTCCAGTTTCCCAGTCTCAAAGCAAGGCTGTTTACCCTTTAACATCTGAAGGGAAAAAACTCATGAAGGAAGCAAAACCCAGACTGCTGAATCTGGAAGCCAAAACAGCAGTTGCCAGCCTGGTTTCCCCTGAGTCATTTCTACCTCAATCTGACCAAGTGACAACCACCACCTATCCCAGGGGAGGGCGGCTTCATGAGGGAAAAGGGACATGAGAGGTGCTGAGGATGAGCCCCACCCACTGTGTGCACTAGTGGGATGCCAGCCCTAGCTTTCTTGACCGCAGGAGCCACTGAGTGGAGAGGGGGCATCATCTACACGGACGTGGGGGCTTGAGGAGAGGGAGCACCGGACTCAGAGCCAGAAGACTCTGACTTGGTCTGTCAATCTCACAGAAGCTCAACCCTACGCCAGTTTTCTCATTTTGTAAAGTAAATACCTGGTCTGCTTGCCTCACAGGCTTTTCTGAAAATGAACATGAAAGTGTTTTACCAACAGCTTTACAAATAGATGATATTATGACCCTGTATGTGTTTCTTCCCCTGTTGGCTTCTTTTGCATTCCTGGCTCCCCTTCCTCTCCCTGCCTTTTTTCTGTTCAAACATCTGAACTCACTATGTGCTTGACACCACGCTGGATACAAAGAGAGGCTCACACACAAGTTAAGAAAAGGTGACAAAGACATAAGGTCAGACACTGAGAGAGCCAACTGGCTTCCAGTGAACGGAAGGGCCAGGCCTGCTGAGAAATGGCCAGGATCTGGTTAAGCTTCAGGCCTGCCCAAGACCCTCTCGCCCTGGCTGTAGGGGCCCCAGAACCAGAAGCTCAGCTTCCCTCTAATTCAGACACTCATAGGCCCATACTCAAGGATATGGATATAACCTTTCAAGACTACTTCCAGCCCCAGGATCCCACCAACCTGCCAGTAACTCCTTGATTTTTCCATCCTCTACTCAAGTGTTGCCAAAATGAAGAGCCTCAACTCAACTAGATATAAACTTCCCTCCTTGGGAGGAAAAGGTCACTAGGAGAAAACAAGCGGTAGGAAATCTTTCTGAATGCCCCAGGGCAAAGTTGAAAACTCCCATTACCCACCCATTCCACCCATCTAGGCTCAGAACCCTACGAGGATGTGGTTATCTCATCTAACAGTCTCAGTGCACAGCCTTAAGGAGTTCTCTGCTTACACATATTCCAACCAACCCCCAAAGGCCTGAAATAAACCAGTTCCCTCCAGCTCCCATGCCCCACACAGACGTTTCACTCCTCTCTGGCAGACCAAATCTGATACTGCTGCATGTATGGACAGAGCATGTCTACACAGAACATATCTGTCTGGAAGGTCCCCAAAGACAGAGCCTGCATGAAGGCTTCGTTCATGATCCAATTTTAAGGAAGAATAAAAAGGGGGGAGGGTGTGGAGAAGACTGATGCTTGGCTGAAGGTTCACTGAAAGATACTCAGTTATTCTGAGATATGAGAAGCAAGATCATTGGCTCCGGAGGGCAGTAAGGCGTCTTAGAACTGAAGCACAGGCTGCAGGTATGGGTGACAAGACACTGCGGGCAGTGGGCTCTGTCCTCAGCGGCTCGAGCCTTTGTACTCTCTTCCCACTCACGACACCTTGCCAAGTCTCAGCTGCATCACCAACCAGACGTCTCTCGCTGTTTCTCTGCCATCTAGTGGCTGCTCAGGAGCACTGCAGGTCCACCTTGAGGCCCTTTTCCTCAGCCCCTCCAGTCATCTTCCCAAATATACCACTTAAGACACCCAGGAATTATGCTGACACTTTTTTATCTATACTGCTGTTCTTAACATGGCAAGGTGGGAACTGACTCTACTTTTCAAATAGGAAAACGCAGGCTTACAGAAGTCACGTCACTTGTCCAGAGTTACACTGAGAGTCCGTGGAAAGTCACTTTACAGGTCACCTGAAGGGAGGAACAGAAGGCCCTAAAACTAACACTAATCTCAGTTCTTCCATAAATCCCTATATGCTCCAAGTTCCTCACAGTTAATTACCATCCTAGTCAGGTGGATGGTACTGCAGCCTCCTCCAGCCACAGGACACACTGGACGAGCAATGGGAACGGAGCCAATCACCCCACTCAGCCGCTGTCCGAAAACTGAGGCCACACAAAACATCTACACAAACAAACACTCACAAACCCATTATGTATAATAGCCAAAAGGTGGAAACAAGAGTCCACCAAGTGATGGATGAACTAGACAAAATGTGGTCATACAACGGAGTATTAGCCATCAAAGGGAATGAATTTCTGATATATGCTAAAATATGCATGAACCTTGGAAACATTATGTTAAGTTGATGAAACCAATCAAATAAGAGCACACAAAACTGTACGATTCCATTTCCATAAAACATCCAGGACAGGCAAATCTATAGGCAGAGGAAGCGGTATCAGTGGTTGCTTAGAAATGGAGGCACTGGGGGCAGGACAAGGGCTTAGGCGGGGACAGCAGGGGTTCAGGGTTTCTTTCTGAGGTGAAGAACACGTCCTAGGGACCTGCCTGGCAGTCCAGCGGCTAAGATTCCGCACTTCCACTGAAGGGGGTGTGGGTTTGATTCCCGATAAGGGAACTAAGATCCCACGTGCCAGGTAGCACAACCAAATAAAAAGGTCATAGTCGTACCATTGAAATTCTCAGTTGTAAGTACTAGGGATGTAATGTACAATGTAACAAATAAAACTAACATCGTATGTTATATATGAACATTAACAGAGTACATCCTGAGTTCTCATCACAAAGGAGAAAATTTTTTTCTATCTGTATGTGATGATGTTCACTAAACTTTACTGTGATCATTTCACATTGCGTGTAAGTCAGTCAATACACTGCACACCTATTTACACAGTGCCGTATGTCAATTATATCTCAAAATAAGGGGGAAAAAAACCCACTGAATTGTACATCGTAAATAAACTGTATAGTATGTGGATTCTCTCTCAATTGTTGCATTTACACACACACACACACAAAATGAGAGGGCTGGTCTAAATAATCTCTGAAGGCCCTTCCAGTTGTCATTTAGGGGACAGGGTCATCTATCACTATCAGACCAGCACTGATCACCTGACCTGAACAGATGCAACCTGATATTAAGACTGGTCCCATCAAAAGCCACCTGAAGAATTTTGCTCCACCCTCTGGAGCAGCCTCTGCCTCCAAATGGTAGATGCACTCTCTTCCTACACTGAGGAACCCACACGGTGGACATCTACACACCCACTCACTCTAGGGGTAAAAAAACAGGGCAATGCAGCCCACCTCGGGCTCTGGAACTCTCTCTTTTTACAGAGGTCCTCCAAAGGTGTGGCTCCAATTTGAGCTCAACCCTTCTGAGAATGTTCATTCTCACTTGAAGCGGGCAAGCACGTCTTGTAGGAAACACACTGGCTTTTGGAATCAGACAGCTCTGGAGCTGAAACATGGTTTCATTATTTTGAAGCTTCAGAATCTTGGGCAACTGACTTAGCCACTCTGAGCCTAAATTTCTAGTCAGATGAATAAGCTCCCACTTCTGGAGAAGGCAATGGCAACCCACTCCAGTACTCTTGCCTGGAAAATCCCATGGACAGAGGATCCTGGTAGGCTACGGTCCCCGGGGTCGCAGAGAGTCGGACACGACTGAGCCACTTCAGTTTCAGTTCAGCTTTCTGGTAAGGGAGTAGCATGTGTATCATTTGAGGGTACCATTCCATAAGCCACACACATTGCACTTCAGAAACCCCTCCCCGGTGAGCCCTGGCTCAAAAACTCTATCCTCTTGAGTCCTACATGACAGCTCCACCTCACCTCTCTCTCACTTTCAGTCTTCTAAGCCCTTAGGAGAATCTGATGGCCCACAACCTCTGGGGGAAAACCCCATGTCCTCAGCCTTCTTGTTTCCCTGTAATTTATTAACTATGTTTTGTTACTTTTCATTAATGATATGCTGTGGCTTGTTAGTGAAGCTTATACCCTCCCCTGCTCCATGTGTAAAATGAGGGACTAAAGATAATTTCCTATTTCTTCTAGGTATACGAGACCCTCCCCCAAACCTGTGCTTGCACCGAACAAACAAACAGCACGTTTGAATGAGGCAGAAAAGATGTCTATAACCAGAATGTAGAAATACGCTACTGGGGACAGATGAGCCACCTGCTAAATTTCGAGTTGTTTTCACTGGTGCTACACTACCAGACTCTCCCTCCAGCCTGTGCTCTAACTTTTCTCTTTCTACAGGACTGGACAGGAATTTTGTCGACCTAGTTTAAAAAACAAAAACAAATCTCCTGAGGAGGTAGGCATTATTATCCCCACAAGAAAACATCAAGTAACTTGCCCCAGATTATACAGCAGTAAACAGCAGAGGTGAGCTTCAAACCCAGGCAGGCTGGCCCTACAGAGCCGCTCTCCTGCAAAATGAACAATGTATAAACAAGTGTCCCTGAAGTGAATAAATGCCTAAACAAGAATAAATTACACTAGGTGCCTTACCATTTGAACCCACGAATAATGTAAAATTGGATGCTCTTCTATGAGAATACTTCTGTAACAGACCAATCTTTGTCCTTCTGTCTGACAAAACATTCATTGGGGGATGAAGATATATTATTCCTAATCTTTATGACAATTCTGCTAAAAAGTCAGCAGGTGTCACTGGTTCAACTTACAAACGTGTAAATCAATATTGAAAAACTGAAGTATTAGTTTGCTCTAACACTACTAGTTACTGACACAGTCGAACTCACACTTAGGTTCCCTCTACTCCAAAGTATATGTATTTTTCTTTTTATTCCATACTGTTTCTCTTTAAAATTGCTTGCTTAAATCACAGCAGCTCTATTCCCCATGATAAATTTCCTGTCTCTATAACAGGGCTCTATGAAAGATTTTATTTGGAATAAGAGGCCTACTTCTAAAAAGATACAAACCAAAAAGGAATTGAACACCATTTTATCTACACATGGAGAAACTGAGGCTCAAAAAAGGTATAGCAACTTGTCCAAGGAAATTCTGATGCCCCAGCTAGAACCTGCACCTCCAACTCCCAATCCAGAGCTTTTTCCAGTACAGGTATTACCTACCATGGGAGAAAGGGGTAAGGTATCGAAGGGGTAAGATAAAACACCATAATGCAAGCTAGAAGCAAAACATCATGTTTATCAGGGTTCAAGAATCTTACAGGATAAGGAAAGACTGGTCTTTAAAGAAATGAGCATTTAAGACAGAGGAATTTTACGCAGCAGATGAGACACCTACCGATGGCATCCGAGGGTGAAGTCATTCTCACATGAGGCGAGTGAGCTCACAGGTGCCTGCCCACCCCTCACAAGCTGCCAAGGGGTGCACCAAACTCCCTGACACCAATACAGCTGTGAAATACTAAAGCAATAGAGAAAAGGTGGCAGTTCTTAAATGAATGAGATTCAGAATCAAGCCAAACATCCCTCCCCTATTAGACCAGTGCAGATCTTATAAAGCTTTTACAAAGGAGGTCCAGGAAGCTGGTACTAAGGCTCCACTGTGGGTTGGCACTGTGGACAAATAGCCAGCCCTATCCCAGAGTAGGTTAGATGTGAGATGGGAGGGATAATATGATATACATTCAAGCTCCCTGCAAGTATTTCCTATTCCTGGCAATGGGGCTGAAACCCCCTCATTCACAGCAGCCCAAGACCCAGAAGCCAAGAGGGTTCCCTGGCCCTGGTTCAAAGTGAGCCAATGGTGATGATAGCTTCAATTCATCCCATTTACTCCTGAGCATCTACTACTTGCCCAGGACCATGCTAAGTGCTCCATATAGAGCATTTTATTTAACCCTCACATCTCTCAGGTAACATAATACTTTTATTTCACAGAGGAGCATGCAAAGCTCAGAAGGCTTATGTCACTTGTCTAAGGCCAAATAGCAAGTCAGGGACAGAGCCGAAGTTGTCTAACTTCAGTCTTGCCATGTGGCAAGTGATGTCATCTGTCCTCCCTCCCTTAGGGGGTCCTATTAAAGACCAAGTGAAAGCACTAATACAAACATAAATCCAAGTCTATGAGTTTACTAGGTAAACTCAAGACAGAGTGAGGAACCCTGACCTCTGGAGAGATGCAGCCCCAGAATTCCAATTGCTTTTCCTTTATTTGGGTCAAGCTCATGAGAATTTTGTTATCTAGTAACAGAGTTCCTTTCTCCTGATCAGGCCCATGCTAGATATATGGAAAACAATGGTGTGATTCTAAAGGTCATTCTGTGAGTTGCTTTTACAAAAAAAAAAAAGAGCATGGGCTTCCCAGGTGGCACTAATGGTAAGAATCTGCCTGTCAATGCAGTTGTAAGAGAAGTGGGTTTGATTCCTGGGTCAGGAAGATCCCCTGAAGGAGGGCTCGGCAACCCACTCCAGTATCCTTGCCTGGAGAGTCCCATGGACAGAGGAGCCTGGTGGGTTATAGTCCACATGTTTGCAAAGTCAAACAGACTGAAGTGACTTAGCACAGCACCAGGTTTCATGGTACTCCCATTATCTTGCTGGCCTTGGTTACTCTCTAAGGTCCAGCTTTCTCATCAACAGACCCTGCTCTGCCAACCCACAGGGCTGCTATGACGAAAAAGGAGTATCTCTACAGTTGAGCAGGGACTGTAGGCAGACTATCCAAAATCAAAGGCACCTCAAGATCCTCTAAATCTATGCAAAGGAAAAGGGAATCATTCTCTCAGGCCAGAACTGTCCCTAAAGTCACCTTCCCCAGAAGGTCCTACCCAGTAACCTGCCATTACAGATAAAGCCTTTTATACTGCCATGCTTGCCCTCCACATTATGCAATGCTTGAACTACAGTTCTTCAGCTTTGTAATTGTTCGCATACATTTTATTTTCACAATATATGTATGGTTAAGTACACAGGTTCCAGAATCAGATAGACCTGATTTCTAATTCTGGTTGGAGATGTTAAGCAATTATGAAGTCTCAGAGTCCTTATCTGTAAGACAAAGTTGCATGTGTGCTCAGCCATAGACGCTAGTCCATCAGGTTCTTCTGTCCATTAAGTCTTCCAGGCAAAAATACTAGAGCGGGTTGCCATTTGTTATTCCAGGGGCTCTTCCTGACTCAGGGATTGAACCTACATGCCCTGTGTCTCCTGCTTGGCAGGTGGATTCTTTACCACTGAGCCACCTGAGAAGCCCCATAAAGCAGTTACTTGCAGCATAAATCTCACAGGAATATTCTGAGTATTAAATATGATAATACTGTGGGTTCAACACAGTGCAAGCACACAGTTTGTAGTCAGTAAACATCGCTATTCTTTTACCAAAGAGTATATTGTTTTTTTTTATGAACCCCAATAATTAAGAGCAGAGCCCTCCTGGAGTGGTTAATGCTCCCTCTTTAACACTCAGATGTTTGTGGGGGCTCCTAGGAGCTACCTCTCTTCATGCTACACCCACCCCTAAACTGGGCTCCGGTCTACTCCAACATGCCAGGTGCCTCTCTTCTTTGTTTCCTCTCCTTCCACCCAGAAATCCATACTCATCCACCTGACCCCTCCAGCCCTGTGTATCTCTGCATGTCCAAATCAGACCCATCTTTCACCTTTTTCAAGAAGCCTCTCCTGATTTGCTCTTGCCCTCGACCTTCCCCCTCCCCAGCACACACCCGCACAGCTCAGCGTGCTTTCCCTTCTTCCTGGAGGGTTCAGTTCCCCTCCCTGACTCTCATCCTTGCTAGAACCATCCTCATCCACCCCGCTATCTAACGGAGGGCCTCTTAGTACTAACGGAACATGTAAAACTGACATCACAGAAAACAAAAGCATGGGGGAGATTTGAGTTCTTAATAATGTTTTCTGAATAGTTCTTATCCCTTGATATTCACAAACTGGCTTGCACCAGGAGGATCTTCATGCTTAGCTTCATGGCTTTGGCCAACCTGGGACAACAGTCCTGGTAATTCTGGGGCACGGGGGAAACTGCATGGCTGATCTGTTCTTCAGAGGGGTTTTTTTTTGTGTGTTTCTGCCCCCCGAGTGTCCGAGAAGGAAAGCAACTTCAGAGACGAAGCATCTCCAGCTGTTGGGATACATGCCCTATAAATGTGAAGTATTTCTATGAAATTGAGAAGCTTGGGTCTTAGATTCTTCTTAAAGAAAGCTCTAAACTACCTGGAGCTCTACCACCTTAGCTCCATAAAGAGTGAATCTGTACTCCTATAATTACTCAAACACAAACTCTCCAATATACACCCAGTAGCAATGTCAAAATGGTGTTAGTAAGTACTCCATCACATAAACCTAAATTCTCCCCACTGCAAAGCAAATCTGGTCGTTGTCAATATTTGCATTGCATTTATGTGTTTACAGAACACAGTCACATATATGGTATCATTTCTCACACTCACTACCTGAGATGTAGAATTTATCATTATTCCTATTTACAGATTCACTGACAAAATCACGCAGCTAGTACAGTCTTACAATTCGGGGCAATTATTTCCCTACAGCACACACCACTTTGGATTTTTATATTCTGACTGGCTACAAATTCTGACTCCTAACTTCTCCTAGATAATTCAAGAACTTCCCTAGTCCACCAGGGAACTGGCTCAGTCACTATTCCTTTCTGCCTCACCACCTTCTCCACCCACATACAAGGATGTTGTTAGGCAGAGTCCACCTGGAGTCATTGTCAGTTTTAACTTAAATTCACCACTAGGCGGAGTTAATCTCAACAATCCAAGAAATTCATGGGCTACAGAACAGAGGGTCCAGAGTTAAAAATAGCTCAACAAATTGTTTAAAAGAGAGAGACAGCTGGATACTGGCACAAGTTTTCCCACTTACATGAGGCTATACCCCAAACAGCCAATGGCCCATTATCAGGGAGTTAAGAAAGAATTTTCAGTTCAGACTTTATGGCTCAAAAGCAATGAACATCTGCAAACCCACCCAGGTACTACTCCGCTCCAGCCGCTGCCTCTGAGAGGACTGGTCACGTGGGCGTTACATCAACTTACACCTAAACCACAAACCAAGAAACTAAGACCCTATACAATCAAATATTAATGTAGCAGAATAAGGCTAATACAAAGGAAACCATTACCTATTTAACCACTCCAAAAAAAAAAAAAAAATCAACCCAACTATACTGACAAAGCCAAGTGACACTGGGCAGGTCTGACAAATAACCAGGGTGGGTGTGGGGTGTGTGGTTGGGTGAGGGTGGGGTGGAGGTGCATCAGAGGAACCAAGTGACCATGAGTTAAGGAGACTTCATCTCCTAGAAGTCCAATGTACTCTGTTGGAATAACTTCAATTTATACTCATTTCTAGCACTACCTTATACTTTTGAATCTGGACCTGTGTACTCTCTGCAGGTCAATTAGAATATTCCTGGAAGAGTGAAAAAGATGTCCATCTTCAATGAAATCTGTACAGTACACTTGTCTTCAAGTTATCAGGGAAATACAGTCTTCCTCCACATTCTAGCTTTAACTTAGAAAACCTTAGCTGAACTCTAAGCTCAAATACCTGCCCTCTTCTCAAACTGCTGCCTAAGTAACCTAACCGCTGAGATGACTGCCTAAACCATCTCAGTGCCAGTCCACCAGTAAGACTATGACTATGAACTCTGTAAACCTTCTTTCCGACTAAGGCTTACAAAGAACTGAAGGCCAGTTTGGGACCACAATTATGGAGAACCTCTTCCTCAAAGGAGAAAGAAACTGTAAAGACTGTAGTCCAGAATTACTCTCAAACTCACATCAGATATAAATGAAACCTTAGAGAGACCATCTAGTGCCACACTTCTGAAACCTGGGGCATATTAAAATAGCAAATGAGCTTTAAAGACGTGATGTTCCTACAAAGAATAATTTGAAAAAAAATTGTGATGCCCAGACCCTATTTCCAGGGATTGCCTAAAATTGCTGCAGGCATTATTTTCCTTTTTCAAAATAAGCTCCAAAGGTGCCATTGACACAGTCAGAGTTAAGAACCACTGAGGTGCACACTGGTCCCCAAACGTGATGAATCAAAGTTCTATCTTGGGAATACCTGAAAACTAGATTGATTCCCAGGTCCCACCCCACACCACACTTGAAACCTCAATGATAATTAAGTACAGAGTTATTTTATATACAAAGGGGCCAGAAGATGAAGCTGCCCGCACACGGAGTCAGAGCTGTCATTCTCCAATGGCTCCAGAGCCTAGTACAGAACAAGCACTCTGACAAATGAATGTGTGTCTTGGGCATGCACATGCAGAGCCAAGTTTTACTCTCTCACATGGTTATTCAAAAGAAAGGCAGGTATCAAAACTGTAAAGGAGAGAAAATTCCAAGCAGAAGTCAGGAACTCACATCTGTTTTATTCTCTGCTAATATCCTCAAGAGCCTTATTAAGAAGGAAAGAAAGAAAACCATAATTTTGAATTACTAAGTCTGAGGGAAATGAACGTCTGAGTGGCAGGCTTTGAGCGTGGCTATGTGGAACCCTCTGGACAATGGAATGTGAGGGATTTTCAACGTGCTTGCTCCTGTACTCTGGCTCACCACCTGATGTCCTCTCTGGAAGGCTCCAGAACAAGAAACATGAAGCCAGCCTGGGCCCAATCTGAAGCCTGGAGGCAAAATCCAACTGACCCACAATCTAGAAAAATAAATGCTGTTGGATAAAGCCAGCTCAGAGTTAGGGTGGTTTGTAATGCACCATTATTGTAGGAATAGCTAATGAAATGGGGTTTTTTAATGGGGATGGGGCTCTTCAGAAAAAAATAAAAGTAATGTATAAACAAAGTATTTTAACAGTCCTGGAAAGAAGAAAATATTAAGGTGAGGTCTTCTGTTGAGGTTTGTAAGTTAAATCACCATGCTCTGAAGTTGGGGCAAACTGGGTAAGTCTTACAGAAAACAGTGAGAGCTAAGTCAGGAATGTGATTTAAAGACACTCCCCTCACAAATTATTCAGATACCCTAACCATGAAGAGCTCAGCCTTTCCTGAAAAATAATGGGAGTTGCTACTTGTTGGTGAAAAACCATCCAAATTTTCAAAGTATGTTAGCTGTACCCAGAGGAGACTAAGTTTCAAACCTCAAGAAGCAGGGTCCCTGTACACCAGTTCCTTAGCAATTCCTCCAATAACCACTAACAACATTAAAATGGGAGGAGGAAAACAAGAGAATAGTCCAAATCTAACAAGGAAGAAAAAGTAATATTTTACCCATTCTGTGAAGATATTGTGAAGATAATTAGAAGACACCAATGATCTAAGGACAGCTTTCCAGGAAAAAAGCACCACTACACTAAATGTATAACACAAAATTTTAAGAGGTATTCTGATTATATTCAATACTATGAAAATAAGCCCTGCCTCAAAAAAGGAAAAGTACCATTTTAGAATAAAGGAAATATTGCAATGATTCCACGATCAACCTTCTATTGTCATAAAGCCCAACTCAAAGGGAACTCTCTGGGGGTCCAGTGGTCACAACCAGGTGCTTTCACTGCCGGGGGCCTGGGTTTGATCCCTGGTCAGGAACTAAGATCCTGCGAGCCACGTGGTGCAGCCAAAAAGAAAATCCAGCTCAAAGGATGCCAACTTTAACAAACTACAGAACCTATTTCTAAGACCTTCAGTAAAACATCGGTATTATAGAAATATAGTGATGTATTTATTCGGTGTTGTATTAGACTAAATGTTGTAAAGTCTGCCATAAGCTAAGTTTGCTAAGGACTTTTTTAAATAGCCCTTTTCCAATCTCTATTATCACACACGCTGGGCAGTTATCACTAAGCCAAAGATAACAGACAAGTTTGTTAAGTCAAATAGAAAAACAGTATTTAAACAGAAAACAACGTCAGTTTCATCCATTTGCTTCTGTTACGTGGAAATCAAATTTGAAAATGCTTAACTAGAAATCAGTGTTAGCTTCAATCACCACTGTTCTTCTGATGTGTGGAAAATGCAACAATACCACCATGTAACCTGCTCTATTTCATTTATTCATTCTTGAAACCATGTACCCATCCAATGACTATTTTCAGAGCTATCTCTTACATGTCAAACACTGCTCTAGACCAGGGATCCAGTGAGAATCAGGATGGACCCGTATGCCACTATACCAAGAACGAGGGATACGGAGTTTCTGCTCCCCAGAGTCTCATAACATGATCCATGTGTCTCTCCCAGGTAGGGCCAACACGGAAGAAGTAAGACCCATTGGTTAAAACAGTAAAGCCTAGATTTGCTTCTTCCTAATCTCTTCCCAACCAGCCCAGCTAAGTTCTAGCACAGAACAGAATCAAGTCAAACATGACTCCACATAGAAAACTATGAAAATGAGGCTACACACTATCAGCCTTACTAACTGAATAACAATCCTTAGTTTCTAAGATTCTCATACAGATCAGTATCATGCTCTTAAAAATAAATGAATCATTCTTGGCACCTACAGAAAATGTGTCCTATATTCAGATACAAGGCACAGAATCTATAATTTGGTAGAAGCAGTTTGTGGTTAACACCTTAGGAGCAGTGGTTCTCAAACTTGGCTGTGTAATGGAAGTACCTGGAAAGCTTCTAAATAATCCCCTGCTCAAGCTGCACTCTACAAAGCAGCAAAGTTTGAAAACCACTGATACAGAAAACTTGGGAGAAAAAATGACTGCTTTCCCACTAATCCTTGGATTGGAAGTATGCTGTCATTTCAACAACATGAGCAGTGAGCTGTCAGAGCACTTCTCTATGGAACCCACTTGATACTAAAGAAAAGGAGTTTGTAGGCTACCTGTCAAACTTAGCGGAAAAGGCAGAAACCTGAATATGAGGAGAGGAAAAAATATCTCAAACTGAATTCCAGAAAACAAAGTACATTAAATCTTTATGCTCTATATTTTTATCCTGAAATCTGTTAGAAATTGATGTCAATGAGAGTTAAGTTCCCACTCCTAAATGTCTAAAGATTAAGAGGCGAGGGAAAATAACAACCCCCAGGCTGACTTGTGAAGGGTTTTTTTGTTTGTTTGTTTAATACATCTGAAAAGAATGCATATACAAAGAATTGAGACATGAGAAAGCATTGGTTCAACACTAATGAAATCTACAAGAATTAGGATTTAGGGAAGGTGGGGAAGATAACCTAACATTTTTAAAACTTGAAAACTGCAACCAAAATAAGCTGATAAAATCCCTATTAACACTTATGAAGAGTCTTCATAAGACTCTCCCTAGGATTTTTACTGAACTAGAGAGCCTCACCTGGCTGCTCTAGGGTTCCTCATGCAAAACAGAAATAAGGGGATTCCCCTGACTGGTCCCCATGTTGTTAAAGGTTCTCCCCACCCCACCCCACCCCCAGCTTCTTAATGAAGCAGGTCTCCATCCTCACGACTTGAAAGAGGATGCGAATCATCCCACAGGCATCTGTCTTCTAGCACCACCCCTTGGATTTCCTCTATACACCAGGTCTTCAGCTGTGTTCTAGGAACACCATATCATACACTATTAAGCTGCATGTCTATGCTAAGCATATTAAGACAATGACTGACAGGGGGAAAAAAATGTTTTTTAATTATGTACTCAATCCATTTGGTGTATTTCAAAAGGTGCAATACTTTTCTTCATTTATCAGTGAAAGAAGTTAGAAATTAACTTCAAAAAAAAAAAAAATCAGCAAATGGCAAACAAATTTCCTTGAGAGTCACAGTCACATATATAGTGCATCCTAGAAAAGAGGAGGGGCAAGACAGGTTCCACCCACTTTCATGAGTTTCATCAAATACTGGACCTACTCAAGGGTGGAGAGAAAAGGCAACTTTCAAAAAGGAGTATATTATTAAATGAGGCGTTTACTATACTCCTTCCTAAGAGCACCAGGTGGGGAACATGTTCTCTAAACTAGATCTAGGAAGTGGAATGTGGAATCAATCCGTCCTCCTCCCCTAAGGGCTGTCCAATGGTTAATGAATTTTTTTAAAAAAATGACTAAATATAAACAAATCCCACACACACTCCCCAGCCCAAACAAAAAAAAAGAAAGAAAAAAAAAACACTAGATATCCCAGATTACTCGCCAGAGTGGAACCCGGGAACAGCTTCAACAGCCCAAATTAGTCTGTTACAGAGTCATCACAAGCATGCCTTGCTTTTAAACAAACGAAAAATAATAATAATAATTTTTTTTGAAACGACAAAACAAAAACTAGTACTGATCACTTTTCTGACAATACACAATTACTCAAAATTAACTAGTATTGAGAGGGGGAAGGGGGCCATACCTATGGGCCTTGTCTCACACAAGTGCATGTGGGTGGGTGCAGGGCATTTGTCATTATTGCAAAAACGAATTTTAATTTTTAATCTTTAGTTTGATTTAAACATTGCTTTTAGTATGATGCCGACACCAGCTGTGCAGAAAGGGCTCTGGAGAGACGTTCATAGCAGCACACACCTGCGGCTCTTCTTCGGTTCTGGAGGCTCCAGGGCAGCCAATATTGCTTCATCAAATACATTCTTTAGGCCTTTCTGAAAAGGGGTAGAAAGAAAAAAATTTGCAGTCTGATATTCAGTATAATAAAATTGAAGGTCAAATTTAAAACATGCAAACCCCCAAGAGTTGGCAAAGAACGAGTCATTGAAAAACCCTGAATCTCAACACAATTATCTCACTTCACCAAGTTCTGTCCAGGCAGGGCACTGGAAGGATCCACCAATTCAGGAGCAGAGGAGGAGATATTCATGAGTGAGACAGTGGTTCTTTGAGAAAGCTTTTTGCAGACCAATGTATGTCACAAGAAGCAAACAAGCACACGTGTCATTTGCTCATTCAATATGAGTTTTGTACAATGTGCTGCTGGAACATTTTCCATAAAAACAACTAAGCAGCTCTGCATTCAAATGAAACAGCTGAACATGGAACAGGAGTGAGAGGTCGGGCACTGGGCAGTGGCATCCTTATTACATGGAAGGCGCAGGCAAAGATGGAGAGAGCGATTACAGTGGCTGCATCAAAGGTATTCACTCTGAACTCCCTTTATCCCACCAATTAAGAGCCAGGGGGATTCAAGGAAGCAGAAACGTGGGTACCTTATATACATGTGAAACTAGAGCCAGTCAGTGCAACCGGAATAAAAAGCTTCATCAGGCATTTATACAAACAACTGTATATTTTTAATTTCAAAATTTGAAGGTAACCACAATTGTATGTTTCCCCTCACAACAATAAAATCAGAAGCAGGAAAATATAAAGGTGGCAGCTTTACATCTCAACATTAACAAACCTTCAGTCAACTGTTAAAATGGATGCTATTCTTAAAAGAGAGTATAACAAATGATCTCATAAAGCAGTAGCAGGTACATCAATATCTTTCCCACCCAGACTGACAAACACTCCACTACAGCACAGACAGCCAAAGCAATAGCAACACAAAGTTTCACTGCACAAAGGAAAACCAGAAAAGAATCCTCCCTTCCCCATTACACTCTACTAGCAGGTCACCCTTTTCCCATAAATTTTGTCATGCAATTACAATTAACAATGGATCACAAGAGTAAAACGATGTTTGTGTTATTTTCTCCATCAAGAACTAAGATCTAGAAGTGTTAAAAACTCTTAATTTTCTCCAAGAGGACATTCTTAATGCCAAACCAAGTTCCCTTTTGCAATAGTAATCCAAACCAAAAAGCTCTGAGCATCAGGCAACTCAAGCAGCAGAAAGTTAAACAAGTCCAACTTGACTACTGATCACAAAAAATATTCTATAAGATACTGCATTCTTGATCAAAAACTAATACAGAGGTTGCTCTAAGGTGGTGAGTAAAAAGACGCAGAGGCTTTCAAACAGGATGGTTTTATTCCTTTGTTTTTAAACGATCTTTCTACAGTAGTGGGACAGGAAGCAGCAGCAAAGAGGGGAAGGAGAAAACAGTTTAGAATATACAGCACTTCCTTTTGGGTTGAGTTTCCGGAGGCTCGAGGGCAGCTAGGATAGCCTCATCAAACACATTCTTCAGACCTCTCTACAAGACAGAGGGGAGGAGAGAGAATAGCAGCCAGGTTAGAGGATTAGAAAGACTAGCAGATACAACAGCAGTCCGGATTAAATGGGTTGAATTCACAGAAGCAATGCACCTTTAGAAAAGTAACTGCCAGAAAGCTAGATCTTAAGTCCATTATCAAGAGAGTAAACAACTGAACAAATGTCTTACCTCAAAAAAGATTAACTGAGCAAGAAAACAACTTTTGTGACAATGCCATATGTTGATTTCTAGAACAATCACACTTTGACATCTAACATTACAACATATTAATGAAATGAGTGCCAGAGGAATAAAATGGATATGTAAACATGAGATACATGCATTAAATAATTAGGATTAGTACTTGTAGAACCCCCAAGTACTTCTAATGACAAGAATGGCACACACATTTTGGAACTAAACCTGTAACAATTTCAGGCTTCTGTGAATTCATCCCCTGAATAACTGAAGGACACAAATAGCAGACTAACAAGCATGCTACATGTTTCTAGATTCAATGACATATCTAGATGGTATTAATCAAAATTTCAGATTAAACAAGTTTCCCAGAACAACAGGTTCAGGCATTTAGAAAAAGTGTTAATTGCTCAGCAGTACCAACTGGGAGAAGTTTAAAGAAAAGACTCTAGAAACAGCATACACTTCAGTTATTCAGTAATGTTATTAGAGCAAGTAACCACCACCCAATAGGAAAACAAAGAATGGGGTCCTAGAATGAGTTTTAGCAAGCAGATCAATGCTTTTAATGTCCGCGTGGGGTATCAGAGCATAAAGCATGGAGTGAAAACAAAGAATATTCTCAGCTCTGTAAGGATTAAGATGCAGAAATACACTTACACCTCAGCCAGAACTCCAGCGTGACAGTATGACTCAGTAGTACTGGTACCAGGTCTATAGACTCAACCTAAACTCAACCTAAATCTGAAGCCACAGATTTACCACCCAAAGAAGTTTCACATGTCCTTTAGGTCAGTTGTATCCCAAGTAAACATGCCCCCCAAGGCCCCAGAGCACAGCTCTGGTAGCAAATGTGCGAGCCCCAGACGCCCCCACTGCCCCCACTTCGCTCACCGCCCCCACACAGTATCTTAGAGGATTGGCACCCACAGTCCATTAGATACAAAATAAATGAGAAATAACAACAAGCGCTTGAAAAGAAACAAAGGTTTAAAAAGTTCTCCTCCTTCTGTGCCTTTCACAAACCAGAAATGCTAAACAAGTCAAAGGTTCCTCTGAAATTCTTTCTACACATCTACGAGCAAATTCTGGTTGTCATACATAAAAGAAAGGAGGGAAGCTATGAAGGAGAAATAAATTTTATAAGGGGGAAAAAAGAGGAGGAGAACAATTAGAAACTAGGGCATCTCTTAATAAGCAAATATGTTCCTGCTTATTGACAAAGATCAACTAATCCCCTACAAGACAAACCTAATCTTTGCTTTAATCACACTATCTGATTATATAAAGAGTTCAGTTTTAGAGGAACCAACAAATTCTGGAGTCCTAAAAACTTCCGGCTTCCAAACTGTACCAGGGACCCCATTTTCTGTCTTCTCTTTTGATTTCTCCAAATTTCAAAATCTGATAAGAAAAACATATTTGCTAAGATTTTTTCAAATTTCTGTTCTCTGAAAAGGGACGTCCCTAAATAAACCTATTCATAATGTAGAACACCTTATATGGAAGCATCCTATTCTCTAAAATAAGCTTCACTAGTGACCTAAAATTGGGTCCACATGGCCTACTTGCCTCCATTTCCCCCAAAAGCAACCCATATTCAGAGAATGGGGATATGCAAGTTATCTGATTCAAATGTTCCACACACATCCTTCTTCAGTACACACACAACATTTTTCTGGGAATGCTAGCAAAACACAGAAGTATTAGGCATTTTTTAAAATCTCAGTCAGCTGTACAATTAGGCATTTTTTAAAATCTCAGCTGTACATGTATGAAAATGTAAAATCATCTCAACTTTTAAATATCTGCAATATCAATACAACAGAACTGAACTGCCAAGAAAAACTGGGCTTGTAACAATAAAACTAGGCCTCGAAGCTATCCTGTGAAATATCCAGCTTCAAACAAAACTTTTGTCTTTACATATCCAGCCCAGGGCTAAACTGGAGATTACTAAATTATGTCTACACCCTACATACTAAATACCTAGTACATGTATAATATTTAACTATATATGCCATTTACTTTAGTATACATATAATCAAGAATCTGACAGTGTTTTTTTAACTTAATTTAAAAAAAAACCTACCTGAAAAAGCAGTGGGAGAAATATAAGTGAATTTCACATAACTCTAAGAAATCTCTATCCTTCAGTCCTGCCTTATTTTAATTAGGCATGTCTGCTCACTGTTCAAACGTCAAAAGACAGAATGAAAAAGTTGTGGGCTAATTATTTCCATAATCCTTCCTTCCAACCCCCAACAGAACAACTCTCAAATGGGGGAACAGGTTGGTGACACCATGAAGGTAGAGAAGATGAAACCACACAAGTCACTTGTAACTCTCACTCAAAGTACTTTTAACACTGCTTGCTGTCTTCAGAATCTGAAGTTTCCCATCAAACTATAGAAAGAGTTCCAACTATATCGTTCAGAAAAAGTGAACAGTATAAGGATGGAATGCCTCCCAAAATCTAGGAATAGAGACACTATATAAAGGCAAACTTGAGAAGTGGCCAAGGTAGCTTTCTCTGAAAGTCTCAATGATTACACAAGGTAGCTTTCTCTGAAAGTCTCAATGATTACAACCAATTCCCGATTTCCAATGAATCACCCCAGAAGACTATAGCATCAACTGTCAGTACTGACAAAAGATGAGATTTACTTAGATGAAAATTTAAGTTGGGGCAGGTGGAAGAGGGGAATCATTCACATACTCTTGTAAATTTGTGCTAATCTGGACCTTACAATTAAAAAAAAAAAAAAAATCCCTGACCACTACAAATGATACATAAAACATGGGCGCTCACCAACACAAGAGCTTTATTTAGAGACGAATAATTTTCTTCATAAAAACGGAGACCTCGAACAAGACTTCTAACAGTCTTCCTGGGCAGCTTTCTTGAGCGCTGCAGACCACTGTCAGAAATAACCTGTGTCCTAAATGCTACTCAAACCGTTTCACTGTTAACAGACATGGGGCTCCACATAGTCCTCACCTGTGTGAGTGCAGAGCACTCAACATACTTGACAGCCTTCAGGTCACGGGCCAATTTTTCAGCAGTCTCTGGAGTGATAGGCTTCTGCTTATTCTTGGCAAGTTTCTCAATGGTAGAGGGGTCATCTCTGAGATCAATCTGGGTCCCAACAAGCAAGAAAGGAGTCTTTGGACAGTGGTGAGTTATCTCAGGCACCCACTAGAGAAAAGATATTTCAAAAAAAGAAAAAACACACCTGCATTAATCCACAAGCCTCCAAAGCTATTTACAAGTCAACAGAAGTTCTATGACAACCTTTTTTTCAGGGAGAGAATATCTAACTCACCTTTTCTTTCACATTTTCGAATGAGGATGGAGAGACCACTGAAAAGCAGACTAGAAATACATCTGTTTGTGGATAACTCAGCGGTCGTAATCTGTCATAATCCTCCTGCCCTAAGGGGAAGAAAATTAGACAAATCAACAAGTGAATCTTGGTGTCTAATAGCATTAAAATCACAAGCAGTCAACAAATTAAGCATGTAGTTAACAGCACACTTACTAATGAGAAAGCAACTTATCTAATAAAATGTATGGCTTTGTAATAGAATATTTGACCAATACTCTCAACTCAGTTAATTCTAGTTAAGAGGTACAAGCTATCTGTTATAAAATAAGTAAGTCACAGGAATGTAATGCTCAGCACAGGGAATATTGTCAGTAATAGTTTAGTAACTTTGCATGACGTATATAAAAATATTAAATTACTATGTTGTACACCTAAAACTAATATTGTGAGTCAACTATACATCAATAAAGAAAAAAAATGGGGAAACTGTTTTCATTGCTTCAGAACAGCAATGAATTTGTTATGTATTATTTGCCTTATTATCAATTTGCAGTTTTCAACAAACTGCTACCAGAAATGATTAAAAATCAGATCTACTCAGATCTAAGAAACAATGACAGTGAAACTGTGTAAGTCCCCAACCTCCAAGCCATGAACCAGAACCTCCTGTCAGATTAGCAGCAGCATTAGATTAGAAATGAAGTGCGCAATAAATGTAAGGCACTTGAATTATCCTGAAACCATCCCCCCTACCCCCAATCCATGGAAAAATCTTCCCTGGTGCCAAAAATGCTAGGGACCACTGACCTAAGCAAACAAAAACCTCAGTGAAACCCAGCTGACAAAATCCACTGCTCATGACTGCCAAATCAGGTTGACATGTTTAGTTAATGGGTACGTCTAACACACCAGTACTTGAAACTGAAAACACATAGAAAAAAAAGAATTCAACAAGAATTATTTTCATCCATTCAATGGATGCTACATTAATATGGAGGAAACTCTGGTGAAAAGGAGAATATCTGTATGGTCTTAAATATTACTTGTAAACCACAAGGGGAAAAACGTAACTACACTGTGAAGAAATGACATCACCTTGACTGAGTGACCAGTCACTGGTGATTACCATCACTAATGAGTGGCAGATGAATATCATATGCCTCTACATTTATATCCTGAGGAAGACATCATTAAGGTAATATTCCAACCAAAATAGCATAATTTGTATCTAATCATGAGAAAAGAGACCAAACCCAAAATGAGGGGAGGAGGGTGAGGATTCCTAGGTCTGTAGTATATTAAAATGTCATGGAACACCAAAAAAGGGGCTGGGGGCAGAAGAATTGATCCAGATTACAAGAAACTAAAGAAACATAACAATTAAATGCAATACATGGTCCTGTACTAAAAGCAGAAAAAAACGACTTGGATCAATTGACAAAATTGGCATATAGATGTTAGAGTACAGTATCAATGCAAAATTCCCTGAAGTTGATTACCATTATACAAAACTATCTCTATCCTTAGGAAATTCATACTTATTCAAGGCTGTGTGTGTTAGTCGCTCAGTTGTGTCCAACTCTTTGAGACCCCATGGACTGTAGCCCACCAAGCTCTTCTGTCCATGGAGTTCTCCAGGCAAGAATACTGGAGAGGTAGTGATTCCTTTCTCCAGAGGATCTTCCCCACCCAGGGACTGATCCTGGGTCTCCTGCATAGCAGGCAGATTTTTTACCATCTGAGTCACCAGGAAAGCCCTAATTCAAGGCTAATGATGACTTACTCTCAAACAGTTCAGGGGGGAAAAAAAAAGTATGTACAAATATGTTGAAAGAGAAAAAAGCAAATAAAACATTAACAACTGGTAAATTTTGTTAAACAATATATGTAGTTTCCTGGCACTATTTTTGCAACTATTCTTTAAGCTTGAAATTATTTCCAGATAAAAAATGTCTTAAAATATCCAAACACATTTCCAAAACTGTGAAGGAAAGGGAAGAGTCACACAGGAAGGATTTAATAACCCAATTTCAAAATTGAACTACAACAATCCTATGTATTAACAAGAACAGTCCACAAACCAAAAACAAAAGGGAATTCCCTGGTGGTCCAGTTTGGGTCTCCACACTTTTACTGTGGAGGGAAAGGGTACAATCCCAGGGGAGGGGAGACTA
The DNA here is from genome assembly GCF_910594005.1 of Cervus elaphus. Lineage (NCBI taxonomy): Eukaryota > Metazoa > Chordata > Mammalia > Artiodactyla > Cervidae > Cervus > Cervus elaphus. Next base: position 5,396,839 of record NC_057822.1, on the reverse strand, counting down.
GAATCCCACATATCATGCAGCCATGAAACAAACAAAAAAAAAGAATAGGAAAGTACTTAATGACACTGAACTGGATGCTAAAAATGGTAAATTTTATGTTATATGCATTTTACCACAATAAAAAATAAGGGAAAAAAGGAAAGTTAAATATTTTGCTCTGTTGTTGTTTGGTTGTTCAGTCATGTCCTACCACCTGGGAAACCCTAAATATTTTCTATGGCAGTGAATTTTTTTTTTTTGCCACCAATGAGAAAGAATATAAGAATTTAGGGTAGCTATCAAAACATGGTAATTAAAGATGTCAGGAAAGCCTGGTGTGCTGCAGTCCAGGGGTCGCAAAGTCGGACACGACTGAGCGACTGAACTAAACTGAGATAATACATAAGTAGGCAATAAAGGTACTGTCAGGAGAATACAGCAAGAAAATGAATAAGGTTTAAAGAAGTCAAAATAAAGATTACAAAACAACAATTACAAAACAATAAAATCACTCTCAGTACCTCTAGCAATTACTGAGGGTTAGAATCAAAGGAAGTCAAAGGTATGCACTAAAGTGTGTAACTTAATACTTACTTAAATAATATAGCAAGTTACTATGTAACTTAAACACTTACTACAGTAATCTGCTAGGATCAGAATCAAAACATTTCAAAGGTTTGCACTAAGGTGTGTAACTATAATGTACAATTGTAGACATAGAAGAGATTAAAAACCAAAGAATGGCAGAGAGGGGAATCAGCCAAACTCTTTAAATAAAAACTAAATTTAGAAAATAAGAGGATGATACAGTTAACCAAACTGTATAAAAAGTACAGATGTTCACACACCTTTTCTTAGCCCTAGTCCCTATTCAAATGGGATATATTTCATGAAAATTAAGGCTGGCATAGACCAGAAAAGGCTACATTTTTAGTTATCCAGCCCCTGCATCAAAAATGGACTCCTAAGTACCACCGGGGGCATCTAAATAAATGCCCAATGTTTTACATGCAACCAACCTTCAATTCAGATGAACTGGAGGCAGAAAACAAGTAAAAGTCATTTTTTTAACACAAGACCCAAAGAGGTATTGGTCCATCCATTTACTTGTAATAAACAAGCCCTCAAAGCTATAAATCTTTCTTTTCCTTTGCTAAGGAGAAAAAAAATTCAAAAGTAAAATTGTTCGATAAACAAAAAGTAGGCTACCTTACATCTACATTTGCTACAAGTGCTACATTTAAGGAAAGAGAGTGAGTATGATTCCTTAGATGAGCAAGTCTCTTCAATGTCGCATAATTTATCCAGCTAAAATCTATTTTCTGAGTTTGTCACAAGTAGCCACTATTCACTCAAGATAAAGGTAGCAGTATCATTTAACATCCTTTAAGGTATACAACATAATCAAAATTTCTCTATACTGTGTAAGACAGGTTTTTGACTACAAGTCTTCAATTATATTTAGCACACCAGCTCACCACTTAATTTTTAACACTTGACAAAAAGCAAGGGTACATCTCATAGGTTGCTGGTTTTGTTCCCTGCTCACAATCTCATATTCAAAATTTGAATTCAAGAGGAATTAAGTCAGCTGGAACGAGGACTCTGGTCCATATGAAAAATTTGAAATGTTCTCATGGTATGAAAAATAAGAATACGGCTAAAAAACAACAATTTTCAGAGAATTGCAGGAGGACATTACAAAGAGGACAAACATTTCATAGAATATACAACTACAAATTAAAACTTAAACATTTTTTCTACACACAATTTCTCAAAATTCAACAGCATTTAGTGATCCCTGCTCCATCTATGCTGTGGAGCGTGTGTGTGTGTGTGTGAGTGCACAGTCGCTCAATCATGTCCGATTCTCTGCAACCCTACAGACTGGACCCCACCAGGCTCCTCTGTCCATGGAATTGTCCAGGCATGAATACTGGAGCAGGCTGCCATTTCCTCCTCTAGGGTATCTTCCCAATCCAGGAATCAAACCCACATCTCTTGCATTACATCTCTTTACCACTGTGCCATCTGGGAAGCCTGTTATGGAGGTTATTCCTAAATAATTTCGTAACTTTTACATCATGAGAAAAAAAAAAATCCAAAAATAAACGGGGACACTGGAACCTAAGATTCCTACCAGCTTATATATAACATCTGTAAAAATCTCTACCATTGCATGTTAATGCAGAACTTACTGAAGACTCAAAGAAAGATTCTACAATAACACTAGAGACCAAAGTGGCTATAAGTATCTCTGTGGACAGCATTGCCATTCCTGACAAAGTAACTGATCAATAACTACAGAAGACAGCCAGATACTAGAAAACACCTCAATGAAAGTTTTTTTTTTAATTGGAATGTAATTGCTTCATAATGTTGTGTCAGCTTCTGCTGTACAACAACATGAATAAAAAACAGCAACTAAACCAGGTCAAAGTGCATCACTATGGCTCGTTCTGAACATTATTCTTCTGCTAAGGAAGAGAATATTAGCTGTGCACCAAACACATTCCAGTCATTGTGCTGGGTTTTTTTTTAACAGTAAAGTGAGTCATGTAGGGATGTGAGAGTTAAACCATAAAGAAGGCTGAGTGCAGAAGAACAGATGCTTTTGAATTGCAGTGCCAGAGAAGACTCTATAAAGTCCCTTGGACTACAAGGAGATCAAACCAATCCATCCTAAAAGAAATCAACCCTGAATATTCATTGGAAGTACTAATGTTGAAGCTGAAGCTCCAATACTTTGGCCACCTGATATGAAGAGCCAATTCATTGGAAAAGACCCTGATGCTGGGAAAGACTCAAGTCAGGAGGAGAAAGGGGCAACAGAGGCTGAGATGGCTGAACCACCCAAATCAGGCATAAACTTGAGCAAATTCCAGGAGACAGTGAAGTTACAGGAAAGCCTGGCGAGCCGCAGTCCCTAGGGTCACACAGAGCCGTACAGGACTCAGTGATAAACAACAGTGAACCATAAATACACAGCTCCTCAGTTTTCACATATGTATTCACTTCATTAAACTATCGCTGAATCTTCACAACACCTCTGAGGTAAATATTTTAAACATATTTTACACATCAAGGTAATTAAGCTCCACATAGTTAAGTAACTTGCCAACTATCTAGCTAACTGGTCTATCTAGCATTAAAGTCCAACCTTTCTTTTGTTTATTGCTATGGTAATGCCTGAAATGACTGATTACTAGAATTCAAAAATAAAGAGATCTTCTGAAAACTGAACCCAACAAGAGAATACATAAATAAATGAGAATGGGGGGAAACAAAGTTAATGTGAACATAAATGAACTGAACTGTCTTCCAAATAACACAGCCACACGGGGGCGAGGGGGGACAAAATCCAAGGAACTTTGTATGCTATTAGACCAAAGGAAAAAGGTACTGCAAACCAATCTTGAACTCTTATTACTTATTTGCTTTTCACAGTGGTGTGGTATAAAATTCTTAAATTGTTTTATGTGTTGCAGAAGTGAAAATGAGAACAGTTTACTCGTCTTTTGGGGACTTAGCGTCTACCTATAGAAGACATGGAGATGAAAATATGGAATTGGAGAAGGCAAAGATGCCAGCTTGAATTGGACTGGATTTGGAGGTATCAACAAAAACTCACTGTCCAGATTAAACATGCTAATATTATTCTCCTCCCTAGCTGAAAGAATGATACTCAAGACAAGTCACTGTGGTTCAGGACAAGTCACTGTGGTGCAGGACAAGTTGCTACCGTGTTACAGCTGTTCTGCTGTCTTATCTGCGTCCAGAGCTCTATGACAATAAGCGCATCTAGGACTTAGATTCCCATTTTGCAACACTGTAGGAAAAACTGATTCAGGCAAAAATTGTCAGTGATTATTAAATCTACAGGGAGTGCTAAAGACAAGAGAATGTTTACACCATTTTAAAGTATCTCCTCAAAAAAAAAAATAAAGTATCTCCTCACAAAGTGACTATTAATTATAAAAGGAAATATTCTATATATACAGTAGGAAAGCTGGACAACACCATAATCAAGTGATCAAAATTACTTTTACCAAAAGGTAATACCCTGAGATGGACATACCCACCAATGTGGTATACTAACCAAATATGCTTATCTTGAATCTATTCATGAGGAAATGGACAAACTCAAAACTGAGAAACATTCTATAAAATAAATGGCCAGTTTTCTTAAAAAAAAAAAAAAAAGTGGCAATGGCATAAAAGGCTGAGACTCTATACTAAAAGATATTAACCAAAGAAAGTGACAACTACATGCAATGTCTGACCCTAGGTCAGAACTTGTATAAGAAAAATTGCTATAAGGAACAATATTAAGACAACTGACAAAATTAGAAAGCTGACTACAGGTCAAAGTTTAAAATGTTACACACACACACAATGCTAAATTTCCTACATTTGGTAAGTGCACTTGCTCTTCAGAACTGCATATTGAAACATTAAGAAACAAAGGGCATGAGGTATGCAACCCACTCTACTAAAGGCTTAGAAATAAAAGCAATATGCATACAGAGCTGGAGAATGTCAAAAGGTTCAGAACTGGTGAATCTGGTCAGGAGTTCTTCGTACCAGTAACTTATCTACAAACCTGAAGTTAAATCAGGATAAAAAGTGATAAAAGACAATGAGCATCCAAATGCTAAAGTGTTTCTATAAGAAAGATAAAACTACAAACAGACTCCTATGTTAACAAAAGAAGTTAAACCGTGGTGTGATCTGCCACACAACAGACTACTGTGTAACCATGAAGACTATGACAAAGTACAACCCTGAGAGATATCATCATACTTTTCTGCAAAGAGATGTAGGCAGGTACAGAGAAGGGGCGGGGGGAGAGAAAGAGTATCCTTTTCTTTTCCCTATGTATAAATACAATGAACGCACAGGAAGAGCTCTGCTTTGGACGTGCACTAAGATGTGATCGTCTCCAGATATAGATGGTTTTTCATATTCTCCTTTTGCTTATCTATATTGTTTTTCCTGTAATAAAGAAAAACCTGTATCTCTATAATAAAGAATAACATTTTAAATTCTGACACAGAAAGGAATTGGTGGTAAAATTGGAATTATTCAATATGGAAAACAGACCATGATAAAATATGTTAAGTGAAAAAAGCTAAATACAGAATTATAAACACAACAGTAAAAAGCATTAAAAAAAAAAAAAGAAAGAACAAAACAACTGGAAGCTCATTAAACAAGAATGTGGTGTCGTGACCACCAAAGCAGATATAAAGCTCTGAGACAGAGGGAGAGCCCTACCTCTGGTCTTAAACAGAATTATTTTAAAATAAACAGCTGTAAGAGTTGTAGCCAAAGACAGGAACAGTATAAAAAGAATTCAAAACGACTATATTCAATACCTTGTAATAACTTAAAATGGAAAAGAATCTGAAAAAGGAAACACAGAACTGAATCACTGTGTGGTACACCTGGCACTAACACAGCATTAAAAATTAATTATACTTCAATTCTAAAAAGTTTTTCTTTAAAAAAAAGAATAAATGAATTAAAGAATTCAAAACAAAATAAGACAGTCGATAGGTTAAGAGTAACCAAATAAAGGAAATCAGAGGCTATCTGAGCATGGATGAAAGCTTTAGCAGAAAGAACACTGAGTTAATGACATGACTCCAACCAGGATTCTGAGATTAAGGCCTCTGGAAAAGAATACAGAGTCTCCTCAAGTCTATCAAAGACAGAAAGACAGGAGACTCAATCTAAATGCCTAATATCCCAGGCCTCCAGCACTCGTCAAAAAAGATCTCAGGCTTACAGTGACCTTAACCAGTTGAGGTGAAAACTCTGCAACTTGCCCGGTACAATAAAATAATTTCCTTAGTAAACGCCTTTCAACCCCTATAAAGATTCAGAATCTAATATAGAAATGAAATAAATCAAACATTATTATTGTTAATTTTCAATTACATTTAAGAATAACCTATTATTACTTAACACTGTCTATAATATTTAAAATAATCACCATGTTAAAGAACATGATAGATTAGTTTTCTGATTCCAATTTAAAATGTGTTACTGAGTAAGTGATCTTGAGTTTTCATTGAAAATGTTAAGAATTTTATGAAAGTTGTAAATAATACTGTTTAAGATAAATTAAAACAAATACAGAAAATCGTAAGTTATCAGGTTTATTCAAGTTATATACATAAACACTTGGGAGTGTTTCACTTCTGATGTCAAGCAAACTGAATCACTTAAAATAAAATCCGAGTATTTTACACAATCTAAAGTGCTAGAAGAAATTTAATGGTTGTAAATGAAGCTGACCAGGATTAAAGTCTGGCCAACCCAAGTTAAATAAACCAATATTAATCAAAGGACCCTGGGCAACTGGGAGAATGATTTGTTAAAATAGATGTTTTAATAAAAAGTAATAAGTTGTGCAACTATTAATAAACATAAAGGCTTACTCACTTCCAAACTGTGACCATACAAAGATATAAATATATAAATGGTCACAGCACCATTATCCATCATAGCTTAAAAACGGAACCCAAACCATCAACTTGTTGTTGGTGGATAAATGGATAAAACAAACTGTGCTATATTCATAAACTGAATACAAAAGAAACAAACTATTGATAAACATAACAGATGAATCTCAAAAAAATTATGCTAAGTGAAAGAAGTACAACACAAAAGGCTACAGATCATACAGTTCCAAAGATATTAAATTCCAGAAAAGTGAAACCACACTGAGTGAAAGCAGATCTGCAGCTGCCTGGGGCCAGGTCAAGGGAAGGGACTGACTGTAAAGGGCACAGGAAACGCCTTAGAATGATGTGTCTTGATCACTGTGGCAGTTACACAACTATACGGGCTTCCCAGGTGGCTCAGCAGTAAAGAATCCGCCTGCCAACGCAGGAGTCACAGGCGGGGCTAATCCTTGGGTCAGGAAACTCCTCTGGAGAAGGAAATGGCAACCCACTTCAGTATTCTTGCCTGGAAAAATCTGATGGGCAGAGGAACCTGGCAGGCTACAGTCCATAGGGCTGCAAGAGAGTCAGGCAAGACTGAGCGAAAATAACACCACCACAACTATATAGTCAGCAAAAATAATCAAACTGAACACTTGAAATGAGTGAATTCTATTGTGCTATACTTCAAAAAAGATTTAAAAAAATTCTGATTAAGACATAAAGGTTTATTAAAAAATAAGTCCTGAAATTTGAAAATAAAGTTTAAAATTAATTTTCCACCTCAAATAGCCATAAATTGTCTTTTCTCTGTATAAAGATTGCCTCCGAAGGCACACAAAAACACAAAAAAATCCTTCACCAACCAAGAGATGTAGGTCATTATCTTACTCTGTCCACCTTCCAAGTTTCCTCTAATATACTATTATTCTTACAATTTTTAATTCATAAAAAATTTCAAGGTCTAACAAACCATTAGAAAGCCTCTAAACTATTTACTACTGTCTCTCCATTTCACCCTCCCAATTAAATCTAGACAGTTCCTCAAAGTGGGCAGTATGATATACTCCATAAGAGCAATATATCATCTGGCAGACAGTGAGATGATAACTCATAAAAAGCAAAGAGGTTAGAATTCCTACATACCAAAGCAAATTTCTGAATGTTTCTTTTGCCTAACTGAACTGATAACAGAAATAATAGAAGTCAGAGACTAAGATGTGCAGTTACTGTTAAAATAAGGAAAAAACACTGAGAAATTGTAAATAAAGCAGAAATTTGTTCCTTAAATTTGAAAAGCTGACTGCAAATATCAATACTGTGAGCTAGACACTGGTTTGCCCTAAAAAATTTTTCAAATGTAATATAAAATAACAAGCTATGATAGTATAGAAGCTACCTGTATATATAATATACAGACACATATACTAAAGACTAAATAAGTCTTCAAATATGAGCGTGATAGTAGAGCCTGTCTAATGTACCCTGCTCTCATCCTACTTGGTCTCCTCCCACACCATGCAGTCAGGGTGCTCCAAACACCTCTTTGCCATTCCAGGTCTGGGACTGCTGCTTAGTCAAGCATCAACCATCACAATATTCAATCCTGCTATTAACAAAAGGAACTGGTTTGCTAATACTCTAGTTTCCCAAAATGTCCCAAAAAAGACCACCAGCAAGTATTACAGTTACAGACAAAAACATTATAAAAGACATCAAGTTTTCACCTGCAGTATCAAAAAGTCCAAGAGTATATGGCTCTCCACCAATCATAACTGTGACAGCATAGTTGTCAAAAACCTAAAACAGAAAAATATGACATTGTTAGTGTGCAAGGGGATGGTCAAAACAGGACAGGACAACTCTTAAGCTAAAACAAAGTTTCCTTCCCAAGACTCAATCCTCTCTCAGTCCATGTTTCTTCTATGACCAACCACGCCATCTAAGCCCTTTCATGACCTAACAGTTCTTCAAAAAAAAAAAAACATGACAGAAGATGCATTCTGGTATGTCTGCTCTACCCCAGTCGCCCAGATAAAACGCCACAGAAGGGTTAGTGGTATCGCAGGAGTGGAGTCCCCTAGCTATACAAAATGATACAATTCAAATTTGAAACTTTCCAGACAGTAATTTCAAGTTTACCTAAATTTGCAATCTAATTTCTAAGAAATTATTCTTCACAGACCATTTCCTTTTAATATAGAATTAAAATCTCCTAGATCCATGATAATCTTTTTCCTTTCAGGGTTCAAGACAAGAACAGCCTTACTGCAAACATGGCCCATTAGAGAAAAACATACGTTCCCTCAAGTTACTCAAGCAAAGTGTCCAAAATAGGCTGGCAGATCTTCTGTTGGGACTTTATGAATAAAACTCATGTTACTGGGTACAAACCACATGACCTGAGATACCTTCTTTGAACTGAGTATACTTAAGGATAATATATAGGGGTGTGTGTGTGTAACTTAAGGATACTGAATAGGGTATACTACTTGTAAATAGACTGCAAAACCCCTAACAAACAAACTGAGTATATACTAATATATATCATATATATATATATATAGCTTGTACTAAGCAATTTGTAAAAATGGGAGGTAACTAAATGAAATGAAAATGAATGAAATCAAAGTGCCAACAAATGAAAAATGAAAAAATGAATGAAATGAAAAAAGACCCAACACTAATTCATGGACTCCTCTGAATTATTAATAATTTACAATTGAAAAGCAAGGTTTTCCAGCCAAGAGAAGGATGGTACATTTTAATATCAGCTCTGCTTAACCCTAACTCTCTGATTCATGTTTTAGTGGATTGGATTGTTGGGAGCTTGTTTAAATGTAAAAAAAAAAAAAAAAAAAGAGTAGACTAGAAGAAAGGGCTTGGGAGAGGTGGCAGTTAAAAAGAAACTCAGTTCTTAAGAACAAGGAAGTAAAAAGAATATAGTTAAGCTCCTATTTAGGTTATTTTCTTAAGTCATACCTAACCGTTTTCCAGAGATCCACACACAAACACATACATAAAACACCCACAAGCTCTCCTTAAACACCTAGACTCAGAAATCATGTTTGTATGAAAATAACTTTAAATGGAAACTGAAACACAGACATTCTGATAGCCTTCACTCAAGATCCACAAAACTGATCTATCCCTAAAGATCCCCTAAAAGTCCCTTTCAACCTCAGAACTTCTTTCACTTCCAAATATCTCCAAATGGGCCAACTCAAAAATATTCATGTTTATAAATATGATTTCTCCCCCTCTAAGAAACCCTAGTTTTTCCTCCTATAGCCTGGGCCTACCTCAATCACTATCTGCCCTGGGACATTACAGACTTCTAATTACAATCAAACATAATTACCAAACCTTTAACCTGTCACCACCCTCTTAAAAATACTCTCATCTCTGAAAATTAATCTGAAGTAATCATAGATTTTCTTCCTTTTCACTTCCAAACAATACTAATCCCATATTAATCATACACAGGTGCTCTGTAACCTCTAAACTAGCTCACTTAACAGAGGTGGCTACTGCCAGGCCAAGCCAACACTAGCTCCTCTCTCACCACAGAATGGACATCTATCTTTAACATAATTACACCACTGGATTGGTCAACTGACCTGGGACAAACACTGGATCCCCAAACACATTCACAATGAGTGTTACTCTAAATAACTCTCTCTCCGATGTCAAGATCTTTGTTATCCCCATTTTCCTTCTACTCTTCTAAGGAGCTGATAAAAAGCATTATGTGCAAGAGAACTCCATAGGCTTCTGTTGATGTTCTCATAAGAAAAACAGGTCTTCTCTACCTCTAAAAGCCAGTCTGGAGCTCCATTACTGCGAGGACAACAGCTCCATAAGCTTTTCTTCTATTCCCTAAGGAGAATACATAGACACATACTACCTTCCCTGAAGTTACAAGGCCCCCCCAAATTCATCCCAAAGAACTCCAAGCACTGATTAATCATTGGCCAAGATATCAAAAAAAAAGTCACCTCATTCCAAGATGTAGTGCATACTTCTCCAAACTGAGACCACCACTCTTTAGAAGCTTGTCTATTGGAGTTTTGCCTCCCAGCACTTCTTGCAAACCCTTCTGTCACCCCTTCTGACTTTCCACTGATTTTTCAGCTGTTTAATTTTAAAGTGTACATAATTTACCCATGAGAAGTCAAGATCTTTAAAAACAGGAAACAAAGGCAGACAACAGAAAAATTTCAGTACACACAGAGAAAGTTTTCAAAAGGATATCAAATTATAATACATTTCACTAACAGATGGAAGCTTTATACTTACAGTCGGTACATACTCAGATGGAAATTTGTTTGTTGTGTAGGATATCAGGAGACACGTTTTACCAACGGCACCATCACCCACAACAACGCACTTAATTGTCTGCATCGCTGAAACAGTTTTGTATCCACTTTAAATATTTCAAATTTGATGATGACCTACAAAAAGATTAAAAATACTTCTCTTAATTATTTGTACTTATACATATATTGTTTTTCTTCAATTAGCAACAGACTCACACATTCAGAGCAATAACAGAAGCAGCACCTCAACTACCAGAGCTAGGAGAACCAAAAAAGAGAAACAGTGATTTGCAAATAAGAGTCAATTTTCTTAAGTTTCTGATCCTTGGTTGTTTTTGACTTAAGTATTTTTCTTAAAAAATCAAGAGGAACATAAACAGCAGCACAGTTCTTTTTACAATGAAAGAGAAGAGGCTATTTCAGAATGAATCCCAGTTAGTATGTCAAGTGTTATTTTGTGCAACGTTTCCTTCAGTTGTATGTGCCCCCACATGCGTGTATACACATATGTGTACTAGACTGCAAAAAAAGGCCACTGCTTAAAAGAATGCTCCCTTTACCCCAGCTAAAATGGTTACTCAGGCCATAACCAACAAGCAGCAGAGCACAATCACCTCCCCCACCTAATAGATGAGCATGAAGAACTGGACAAAGATCAGGGTGATCCCTGGTCTCAGTGGCTGTTTCCGCACCAAGCTGTCAAGCTACTAATTCAATATTTATGGCATGAAGAGATCAAAATCTAGACTTTTAAAATGAAAATGATCACTCTAAAGCATTCTAACTTATAAACAGATGCAATTGCTTTAGCTTCTTTTACTATAGTCCTCCATTCTAAGATGCTATTGATTACAAATACACCAAAGATTTATTAATTTTATCAATTCTGAGATGCTTGTTTTTATACTTAAGCATTTCTAAAATCAGAACATATCTTTACCAAAGGTTCCTTACACTTGTTATCAGCTATTTTACCCCAATATGTTGACACCTATGAAACTGGGATGTACGACATCTTAGTGTCAGTGGAAAATCTTAAGTTTTTCTGAAAGAATAAAAAACACCACTACCTATATATCTATTTTTAAGATTAAATTCTTTTTCTTATAATTCTGAAGGGATTACAATTTCTTGTTAGCTAGAGATGCCACCTTATTAACATAAAAATGTCAACAGAATTAGATGCCAGGTCTATATGCTCCTATAGTAACCTCCACAACTCTTAACTTAGGCCTGTTAACATCTCTGTATATATATGAGGAATGGGTAACACACAGGAAATATACCTTCTTCCGTTCTTCATCAAAATCATCTTGACTGCATTTCTCTTTATTTAACCTCCTTCTATCTTTCTCTTTTCCCTGTAATGCACTAGAGAACAATGCACTAGCATACTCATACTAAAGGATCTTGACCCCTAAACTAAATCAAATTATTTATCAAAATAATCACACTACACCAAGTACTAAATTAATTCTAGAGAATTATTTGAGAAGAATGTCTTCTACTGATTAATAAAAGCAAAGCAAGAAGAGAAAACAGGAATAGCTGTCTTCTCCTGGTTCCTCAATCCACCTCTGAAAAACAGGATGTGCTGTGCTTAGTCGCTCAGTCGTGCCTGACTCTTTCACAACCCCATGGACTGTAGCCCACCAGGCTCCTCTGTGCATGGGGATTCTCCAGGCAAGAACACTGGAGTGAGTTGCCATGTTCTCCTCCAGGGGATCTTCCCAACCCAGGGATCAAACCGGGATCTACCTGCATGGCAAGCAGATTCTTTACCAGCTGAGCTACCAGGGACTGCTAAAAAACAAGGTCTTCTGTAAAATTTATTTCCAATTCAGAGTGAAGAAAAAAAGGGTAAGCAGAGACTTGTGATCATCCTACAGAATTATCTTCCTAAAAATAAATTATGCCTAAAAATAAATGTCAAGTTCAGTTCTTGCATCTTCCATGTCTCATGACCATTATGGGTAATTTCATTTTACATAGAGTTTAATCATAAACACTGGCCAGAAAGTAAGGTTTGAGCAGAGTAGCAGAGACTACTAGCAATTGCTCCTCTCTTCTTTAGTAAAAGAATTTTACTGGCACATATGGCTCCCAGTAAAGACATTTTCTAAATTCTTGTGCAGTTAGATGTGACCAAGTTCAAGCAAATGGGGATGGAAACAAAGCATGTAATTTTCAAGACAAGCCTTAAAAACAAGGGAAAGAGTTTCTCCTGTCCCACCTGGCCTGTAGGCTAGAATACATCATAACAGATGTGAAAGCAGTCACAGTGAACCAAAGACAGAAATTATAGCTAAGGATGAGTAACACAATAGGAGAGGCCAGCCCTGCATTACCTTCCAGGACTTTTACAGGAGAAAGAAACTTTGCCTTCATTAAGTCCCTAGTATTTTGGACTTCTCAGTTATAGCAGCAGAACTGAAATCCTAATCTCTGTATTTCACAGACTCTAAGACAACGATTTTTAAAATACATCCTAAATTTAGAGGTGTTAAGTGTAGAAGATATAGTCCTACAATTAATAAAATTATAGTAATATTTGGATTTATCGAGTAACTTTATAGTAAACTTGACGACTTTTGAACTTTGTCTTAAAAACACCTAAGATAAATACTATTGTTAATATAAATGCTACTGTTAAATTTTAACTGTGGTTAAAACTGTCATCCTTAAATATGATGATCCTAATCTTCAGTCTACCTATGGTATTCACTTTTAAGACTTAATACTCATACAACCTAGCAAATACAAAATCATCAGGCCATTTCTAAACTTGAACCTTCTCGTAAAGGAAGAGATAACATTTCTTAAAATTTTCACTAAAATTCTCTAGGAAATAAAGAAGTTTAAAACAAAAAGTTTCCATGACTAAAGACACAAATACCACTGCCATACAGCTAAGTCACAAACTGTAACAAGCTATGATGGAGAATGTTAAAGCTGGCCTACAACATCCCAATGAAAAGAGAAGCTATCATTAATAAATGTATTAAAAGAGAAACATTTAAATCTAATTCAAGTTGAACTCCTTTTTTTTAATTATAGGTATATTAGGAAATTTATCAAAATTAACTGTCTTCAGGACAGACATTTCACAAATAACAGATTTAGGATACTGGTTCTTTATATACCGCATGCATGCTAAGTCACTTCAGTCATGTCTGACTCTTTACAACCCTATGGACTGTAGCCCGCCAGGCTCCTCTGTCCATGGGATTCTTCAGGCAAGGATACTGGTGAGGGTTGCCACTTCCTACTCCAGGGGATCTTCCCAACCCAGGGATCGAACCAATGTCTCTTATGTCTCCTGCACTGGCAGGCAGCTTCTTTACCACTAGCACCATCTGGGAAGCCCTCTTTGTATGGTGAAAACCTATATTGTGGTACCTCTGTCTCTGATACCATTAAGTGTAAGAAAATGCTAAAAATGCCCACCAGGAAACATAACTGTTGAGCAAAACATACAACACAAGTTGTATTAGAGTAAGTCTACAATGTAAGTTTAGAAACAAGGTAACAATATTTCAAATTGGCTAAGTAGGCTTCTCCTCTGAATATAATTTTTAAAAATACCTCTGCATTGTTAAGAACAAAATCACTATCTGAGGAAGATCTTTAAGCTTTTCCGTTGAAAGATAATGGAGACTGGAACTCATGTGAGAGAAATGGGATCACAAACAGTTTGGCCAGATCACTAAACATTACTACTTTGAGAACTTGTAGAAGTCTGGATCTTTTTTGAGCAGGAAAAACAGCCCCCAAACCAATCAGGCCCTTCTTTTGTGTCTTGCTTAGTAAGATGGAAAGAATTTCCAAGCTACATAAACTTAATACATAACATGATAATAATTTTCCTAACTCTGAAATCAGGAAAACCTTTGGTTTTAATCTCTGCTCAGCACTTACTAGTGACCTGGGCAAGTTTCTTAAATCTTTTTTTGTCTCAATTTTCTCATTTAAAAACAGAACTAATTTAAACCAACACCTTGCAAAGTTATAAAGATTAAGTAATATTAAATAACCTGGCTCCTAGCACATACTCAATATATGTGAATTCCTCTACCAAGTATGCCAGTTAAATCAATCCCATCACACCTGTTTTCATCCAAAGGCGCAAAACTAGCACTGCCCTTTCTTCTCTCTTTAGTAGACTGTTACCTAATCAAAACTTTTCACACTTTACCCAAAACAGGCATATCAAAAACAGGCTAAAATAAACTGATTATATTTGCTATTATTTATTAATAGCGAATGACACACAAAAAAACAAGAAATCTACCCAAATATTTCTTCTTCTCCTGAAGACTCCCATATTATTTCTTTCTGTATTTCCTGCACTTTTCTCTATTTACAGAGCAGTCCTTAAAACCAAGTTACTTAACAGGTGTTAACAATATATTTTAGGGGACTTCCTTGGTGATCCAGTGGCTAACATTCCATACTTCAAGTGCAGGGGGCCTGGGTTTGATCCCTGGTCAAGGAACTAGATCCTACATGCCACAACAAAAGAGCAAACAATCCCACATGCCACAGGCAAGGCCTGGTACAGTCAAATAAATAAATCTAATTTTTTTAAATGCAGCTTTAAAACAAAACAATATAATTTTGGTATGGGATCAGACCTAGTCAGGTTTCCCTGCTGGCTCAGATGGTGAAGAATCTGCCTGCAATGCAGCAGACCTGGGTTCCACTCCTGGGTTGGGAAGATCCCCTGGGATTACAAATCATCACTGCCCACATGCAAACTGATGAAAATCTGACAACTGTTAATCTAAAACAATAAAACAGCCAGTTATTTTATCTTCTCCCTGCTGGAGATACAAAAGTAATTTCCAGGTGGACAATTAAAATCTAGTGGTAAGGTGTGAGAGCTCCCCCTTCTGGTCACCTGTTGTTGTGCTCAGTTCAGTTGTGCTCAGTTCAGTTGTTGTGCTCAGTTCAGTTCAGTCGCTCAGATTCTGTGACCTCACGGACTGCAGCAAGCCAGGCCTCCTTGTCCATCACCAACTCCCAGAGTTTACTCAAACTCATGTTGATTGAGTCAGTGATGCCATTCAACCATCTCATCCTCTGTCATCCCCTCCTCCTCCTGCCTACACTCTTTCCCAGCATCAAGGTCTTTTCAAATGAGTCAGCTCTTCCCATCAGGTGGCCAAACTACTGCAGTTTCAGCTTCAGCATCAGTCCTTCCAATAAATATTCAGGACTGATTTCCTTTAGGATGGACTGGTTGGATCTCCTCGCAGTACGTGCTGTCATGTTCAACTCTTTGCGACCCCATGGACTGTAGCCTGAGACCCCACAGACTGTATCCCGCCAGGCTCCTCTGCCCATGGAATTGTCCAGGCAAGCATACCGGAGTAGACTGCCACTTCCTACTCCAGGGAATCTTCCTGACCCAGGGCTCGAACTTGTGTCTCTTGCATCTCCTGCACTGGCAGGTGGATTCTTTATCACTAGTGCCCTATTCCCTGATAGCTCAGCTGGTAAAGAATCCCCCCTGCAATGCAGGAGACCTGGGTTTGATTCCTGGGTCGGAAAGATCCCCTGGAGAAGGGAAAGGCTACCCACTCCAGTATTCTGGCCTGGAGAATTCCACGGACTGTATAGTCCATGGGGTCACAAAGAGGTGACTTTCACTTCAACTCAGCGCCACCTGTGAAGCCTGACTCCAGCTTAAATGAGGTTTCTGTTTAACAATGTTCACACTGTTAATACCTTTTATAATCTCTTTTTCCTGTTATACTTGAATTCAGCCTCTAAATCAGCAATTCCAAAACTATTACCTCAAGCAATCACTGTCAGGATTACCCGAAATGAGTTTGTTATCAATTCAGATTCCTGGACCCTCACCCCAAATCTAATAAACCAGATCTCAATACTCCCTATGTAATTCTCATGTACAGAGAAGTCTGAGAACCACAACCACATATGATAACTAGACAAAAAATACCAGTTACAAAAGAATGCAAACTAAAATAAACACTACAGGCATTTAAATCTCCCAAGAAGTGAGTTTCTTAAAAGTAGAATCCAAATTATCATTGTAAATTATCTCTATCAACCAGGTATTTACTAACACAAAACTCATGTTGGGTACTAAAAGATCACGAACCAAGATTCTTCAGAGGTGCTTTAATACTGGTTCAACCTAAGTGTTCTCAAATAACAGTGCCAGTGCCAGTAAGTATATAACACTTACTCTGTGTCACATACTGTTCTAAACATATTACACATATTTGTACATGCCATCCTCTCAACAACTCTGAGGTATGTACTATACATCCCTGTTTCACAGGTAAGAAAAGGAGGGTTCAGTGAAGTTAAGTAACTAAACCAAGATGACTGAGCCAGTAAATGGCAGAACTGGAATTTAAGCCCAAGCAGTCTGTCAAGGTTCTGCTCTAAAACTCTATACACTATACCACTTTCTCCTGAGAAGTGACATTAATAAAAACAAACATGTACTTTTTCACTACAAATGAAGTGGCACATAGATGACAGCTGCCAGCATTAGACAGAGGAAGCCAGAGGAGGAGCGAGGAAGAGGGTTAAGTTCATTTCCTATTTCTTCACCCTGCAGACAACCACTCAGTCTTTATTGGGGAGAAGGGAAGCGAGAATTTGTTGAGAGAGAGAGTTCACTCTTCCCCTTTCTATCTCTATACTCACAAATCTTCCATTTCTTAGGCTTTCTAACCTGACAGTTCAGCAATCCATCAGAAATCAGTTGTGGAACCTGAGCTAAGAGCACTGGTTCAGAAGTCAGACTGGCTCTACCACTCTAGCTTATGTGACCTTAGGCAAGCTACTTAACTGCTGTTTTCACTTGTCTCAAAAATGAAAATAATAATACCATTCTCATAAAGTTGACTGAAGAAGATAATATATGTAAAGAAGTAAAAGTGCCTGGCCTCCAATAAATGCTTAGTAAATGTTTACACCTACTCTTAAATGAGTAAAGTCTTTACTACAAATGTAGTCAAATTTAGAGTTATCATTACAAAGGTGGTCATTTCAGAGTCAAGTTCCAATTTAATTAGGACTATTCTGCAAAGCATTTGACATGTAATATTAATAATTTCATGTATTAAAATGTCACCAGATGACCCACAGATGGGAAGGAAGCAGGGACAAGGGAAGAGACTATTTTTGCAACATACATAATGGCAGCTTCAACAATATGGAGCAAACTAGGCCAGACATGTTTGAAATTTTATGTTAACTCTGTCAAATTTAAACCATGTCAAATCACTGTTACAGCAAAGAGCCTACGTGGTACCAATTTACCATTCTGCTATCCAGAGTGGCTAGAAAAGTCATTCTGCACCAACAGCTAAATACTATTTCTTTTTAATAATGAAGTTCATTTGTACCATAACTTGGAATTGGTTGGTGTTGAGCAACTTTAGGCACAAGAAATGACTGCCAATAATAAGGAAGAAAAATTGTGAAATAAGGTGATCTTCTACATTCCTTCCCAGTATCTATCATTCTTCCTGACAGCCACACCAAAACCCTTCTCTTAGGTTCTTAAATGCTTTGGAGGTTCAAACTACCCTTCAAGAATCTCTAAACTAAAGTCCCTTTAGTTTTCTGGGATCCCTGAGCTCTATCTAGATTTAAAGAGACTATGGGGGACTTCCCTGGTGGTCCAGTGGCTAAGACTCTGCGCTCCCAGCACAGGATCCTGGGTTTGATCCCTGGTCAGGGAACTACATCCCACATACTGCAACTAAGACCCAGCCCAGCCAAATAAATAAATATTTAAATAAAAATAAAGAGACTTTGGAACTCTCTCTTTAGCATCATTATTAGCTAGATGCCAACTAAACTCCACCAGACAATGCAATCCCTGAGGAAAAGAAGGCACATGGGGGAAGGAAACAAAGCTCCCAGCCACCGCTGCCTTGTCTGCCCATGGACCATCGTCCATTCTAGGCATGAGGCACAAAGAGCATATGAAAAGACTTGGGGCTTAAGCATTTGCTAATAAGCATGTTTTGCAAAAAAAAAAAAAATATGTATTCTCAATCAGATTATTATATCCCTTATAAAACCATGTGAAATATTAACAGTAAACAGTGTGAATAAAACCCACGTCTAATTTTTGCTATTCACTGTGGTAAAAATAACTAGGTCTTTGTGCAGGATTCCTGTCACAGAACTCCTAAACCCTTGAAGTTCCCCTAAATGATAGCAGTATCTTTTGTCATTCATAATGAGCCCCTTCCTAATAGTGACTAGGAAGGGGCCCCTGGATACCCTTGGGATGGGACTGCTCATCAGAAAGGCCAAGCGATGAGAAGGTTAGAATTTTCAGCCCCACCTGTCAACCTCAGCAATAGGGGATGGGGAGGAGGGCACTGGAAACTGAGCTCTGTGAAAACTGTTGAACAAGAAGATTTAAGAGAGCTTCCAAATTAGTCACCACATTGTGCTGGAGAGTGCCTACCTGGAGAGGACCTGTATTCCATACCCCAAATCTGCCATCAGCCAGGCAGCAGGGTGGATAGTCTCGGTACCCCACTGAAGCTGCTTGCCTGAAGCTGAGGCAGTCTTGTGGGGCTGAGCCCTTAAGCTGTGGGGTCTACGCTAATTCTGAGAGTTAGTGTCAGAATGGAATTGACAGAAGTGATATCAGTAAAAGATACTACATTCACACTAACACAAAATACACCCAAAGTAATACTCTTTTCATCTGAAATACAGTTCCCCCTGAAGCAACCCATTTTCATACTTAAGATACAGGAAAGAGACATCAAGAATCAAGAGAATAAGAACCCTGAATAACAATCCTTCCTTACGTATCTGATGAAACAGCTGCTCTGGTTACAGGATTAGACAGAATAAATAAAATTGGTACCACTTGTCTCTCCTATCAAATCCAGTCACTTTTAGAGAACATGGTATATATAACCTTTTGCAGTTCTACCCAAAAATTCTATTACACCTCCACCTTAGATGCCTTTCTCCCCCAAAACAAGCAATATACAGTAAAAACCTAGAAAGGAACATTTAGTTTCAAACTAAATTTAAGACTTCATCCAGTATCACTTAAAAGAACCCAAATAATATGATTTTTCTTCAAAATTGGAATATTCCTTAATGAACTGAATCTCCCATCATTTTGCAGATATTCTGGCCTAAACGCAAAGGACTTGCCCCACTGCCAGACAGTTAACACCCATGTATCCTGATAGTCTTTCCCAACTCTTCAGAATTCAGGCAAATACATAACAAGTCACGTAAATACAGTTCTTTTTGAACTTGATAATCTGTTTTCAGAGTCCTAAGTAAACAGGAAATCATTTTAGAAAACTTTGGTGCTCATTCAAAAGGTCAAAACGATTCAACTACTGCTCAAACTTATCTGCTCTAACAAAATCCAAAGAAGCTTAATATGATCACATGGTTTGCCTCAGTTTTCAATAATAAATGTGTGCATTTCAATTTGAACAATAAATTAAAACCAGAATTCTACAAAGTAACTTTCTGCTAGTAAAAAGCAGACAACCCTGTGTTGGGGGAGACAGTCCTCAGGGGTCTCTTGTGGTCCTAAGCATCTTCTAGGTATGCTACGTATGCAAGGCCCTGATCACTCCATCCAGATCATGTCACAAGGCTATGTTTGCAGCAAACCACCTTGAAGGGTACAGTAAAGTCTCCCTCTGGGACAAACAGCAAAGCTGCCTTCCGCATGCTACTAAATAGTAGGTTCCCTACTATTGGTGTTCCTCAGCTATAACCCAAACCCACTGCATCTCCCATCTAGAAGTCTTAGTGTAAGCGACATAGCACACAACACTCTCATCTCCTGCTGCTGGCTATGGTTTAATTAAATTCATTGTCTCTGACCCATGTTTCCTGCCAACATCCATAAAACAATACAAGGCTAACATATTAGCTTTTAAGGGGAGTAAAATAAAATCCCCAACCCTGTTTACTTAATTGACTGAGCTCTAGGAGAATGATTTTGTTGTGCACTTAAGTTGTGCAAGTAAATGTCAGAGCAATTAGATGATTTCCTAGAATAATTAACAGAGTAGAGGCTATGTTACGAGGTCTCATATCTTATGCAGTATCCAAAAGTTTTCTTTACAGAAAACCCTCCTGAAATAGTAAACATTTTTTACACCTTGATCTCCTTACTCAAGCCAGTACATGTTCCCTAAGAGCTGACTGGTTGCTTCAATTGTTTATGTTCCATCTTCCAGGTGTCTGTTCTAATAGGAAGAAATGAGTGAAGGCCACAATCCTCTATCAAGAAAGGTGGTAAAAAAAAAAAAAAAAAAAGAAAGGTGGTAAAATAAAAATAAGAACGCATTTGTTTTGCTTTAAATAAAGGTAATAAATCTGCTATTTTAGCAAAAACCAAACCTTATTTTGTTCTCCTATCCTTAAATAGCTGTGAAAGTCAAAGTATTAGTCACTCAGTCATGCCGGACTCTGTGCAACCCCACGGACTGTAGTCCGCCAGGCTCCTCTGTCTATGGAATTCTCCAGGCAAGAATACTGGAGTGGGTTGCCATTCCCTTCTCCAGAAGATCTGCCGACCCACGGACCGAACCCAGGTATCCTGCATTGAAGGCAGATTCTTTACAGTCTGAACCACCAAGGAAGCCCCTAAATAGCTGTGAGTATGCTTCTTTTCCCCCAAAATTCTACTTATTCACTTCTAAAATTAAGTCATTATATAAAGGAGGAAGTCTCCTGGTACATGTCTGAGAGCCCTGTTGTTGCTTTTTTCCTCTTGATTTTTTTAACATGAGATTGGCAAATATATGTAAAATTCGCACCAAAATTAGTCAAAGAAATCAGGGAAACAGACTTGGGCAGAATGTGGTAACACTACAAAAGCCTTTGATTGCTGGAAAAGATAATGGGTTTTTCTCCCCTCTCCTAAATGTACTTTCCAGATGTTACACAAAAGAAAAGTATCTTTGGGCAAAAACATCTCAAATTCTTCATGTATCTCTCCCCCACAAAATGTCTGCAAAATTTCTAATATCTCCAGCTGACAATTAGATGCATTAACATATGCAAAGTGTTGAAAGGCAAACATTAGGCACTCATTAAAGCAATTACTCAATTCTTCCATTCTCTGCCACCTGTGAAAGAAATTGATATATATTGTGAAACCACAACCTACATGAGACAGTAGAGAAGCGGGTGCCAAATTAAGGTTCTCTGGGTCCTTGAGACAACAAAAAAATGAAGCAACTGTCAGAGAAAAAGTGCTGACAGTAGCACTCATAAAATGAAAGATTATGATCCTATGTGGTAAAAAGATGTTTTCAGCAGAGCTCAAAGTTTGCTGTGTCAGCTTCATTTTTGAAAATGACTTCATTCAGACATGTCTGATCCAGTAAGAACGGGAGTCCTTATTTTTAGAACCTTGCTGAGTTTTCCTTCCTCAAACTAGCAAAAATTAAGGGATGCTAGCCGAAGTAATCATTTTTTATTGTCTTTGTGGCTCAAAAAAAAAAAAATTAGTTCAATTAGTAAGTATCTACTAAGCTATATAATTTCTGAGTGTAATATATTTCAAAACAATTTGGAAAAATGAAGATGCAAAAATGTATAAGAGCACTAAGAATCTGATTAGAAAAGAAGGGAAATTACAATAAGATTTTCCTTCAAAATATTCAAGACTTATAGATTTATTCATTCAACAAACACTTAATATGTGCCAAGCATTGTCCTATACAGAGCCATTACCCCCTATGCCTGGAACAAAGTTCATGTCCCCTTGGGGCAATAATCCTAAGTGGTATATACAGACAATAAGAAAATAAGTATCACCCCTGCACAATCTTCCTTCATAATATTAATACGGACACCCTTAAATGCAGTTTTCCTGTTCTGGTCTCTTAAAGGCAACATAATTCTGTTCTCTTAATTAAGAAAGGGCAAGGAGATATTAAAACACACTCAAATCTCCCCTCAGTTTCCTGCAAAAGATCAGATAACAAAAGACAGAGCATTTCACAGATCCCAAATCTCAAGTCTAAATTTGCTACAGCTCTGAGGTCTGACAACCTAGGCAAAAACAGGACTGAAACTGCTCAACTAAGTGTGCATCTTACTCGGTCCATCTAATCAATTGCCAATTGCCTGATATTATTTAAATTATCTAATACAGTTTGGTGCTTATTTGAATGTCTGTGCTTTTATCCATAAAATCTCTCCAAATCTTGGATGTCTAGCCTTACAACTCATCCTATTTCTATCCTAACTTCCCACCCCAAAATCCCACCTTATCTGAAACACATTCCCTAACTACTGCAGCTATCAGAAACCACCCAAATTCTCTGACCTTTCATGGCAAGGCCCTTCTTAGCTCTTAAATTTCCTATTTCATACTCTATCCCTTTCACTCTTCATGCTCTAGCTATACATGTTTCACTATATTCCTCAAACATGCCAAGTCCTGTCCTGCTTACAAGTCGTTACACTTGCCAAATAGTTGTGAACCCCTGTTCACAACACCCTTTGACTTCTCATCCTTCAGATCTCAGCTTAAATCATCTCTTCAGAAAATTCTCCCCTAAACACACTATGTAGAGTGTACTATCCAGCTCCCTCCCTCCTTACTTCCATCGTATTATCCTGCTTATTTCCATTATAGTACAGTCATAATCTATAATTATCTTGTTTATGTTATAGTGCAGTAAAGGAAGACAGGGAAAAAATAAGGAAATCTCTGCGAAGGCAGGGACTCTGCTGTATTCCCAGAATATAGATCAATACTGGACACAGTAGGTACTCACTGAACAAATGTAAAACACAACTGAGCACTTAATTATGTTGTTTTTAGTCACATAAGTTTGTGTTTATTCTAAAAGAGTTTAAGCTCTCCGAGAGGGGAAACTAGGCTTATATTTTTTTATCTCCTTCCCAAGGCACCTAATACAGTACAAGAATTGAAAATTTTAATGTATGTAATCCCAGCAAGTTACTTCACTTCCCTACAATAACATCTAACTCACAAAACTGCCACAACGAGAAACAAAGCAATGTGTATAAAACTATTGATTATCACCTGGTAGAGAGTAAACAACTAATCTGGCACCTTACTTTTATCCCCAATTATAATCTGCAAAAACCAAAATGGCCCTATGAAAAAGATCGTAACCACTGTTGTGAAATGAAAGTATCTAAATATTATATATAAGAAAAATCCTTGCTTCTACTTGACTAGGTTAGGGTTGGTTTCCTTTCTGAAATCCCCTCACTCTGATCTCAAAGAACAGCTTAAACTAAATGCCACATTTGTAGTTTAAATTCCAATGTCACATTTGTAGCAAGAGCTTTTGAATGTTACAGAAAGGGTTGCAATCCACCTTTACTTAAAGAAGAGACAAAGTAACAATTAATCATGCAACAATTATTTAGCAAGTCTCTAATACACCCAAGAAAACAATACAGAGGAGTCAGCCACAAAATCTTTCAAGTCAAGTAGCCCATTAGGGATTTGGGGGGCTTCCCTGCAATGCAGGGAAGAAACTGCCTGCAATGCAGGAGACCTGGGTGCCATATCTGGGTCAGGAAGATTCCCCGAGAGAAGGGAATGGCAACCCACTTCAGTATCCTTACCTTGGGAACTCCATGGACAGAGGAGTCTGGTAGACTACAATACAGTCATGGAGTCGCAAAGAGTGGACACGACTGAGTGACTAACACTCACTTTCAGCCCGAATTTTACATTTCCATTCCTGTGTGACTTTGGGCAAGCTTAACCTCTTTTCAAGACCTTGTTTCTCCATTAAAAACAGAAATAGTACTAACATCACAGGTTGTAATAATTAACTGAGTTACTCCTCTGTACAGCACTTAACACTCAAATATGAATGCTTTTTATCACTGTGAAGTGGCCTAGTGTGCTGTGTGCAAAAGTCGCTTCAGTGGTGTCTAACTCTTTGTGACCCCATGGGCTGTAGCCCACCAGGCTCCTCTGTCCATGGGATTCTCCAGGCAAGAATACTGGAGCGGGTTGCCATGCCCTCCTCCAGGGGATCTTCCCAACCCAAGGATCGACCGCATCTCTTGCATCTCCTACATTGGCAGGCAAGTTCTTTACTATTAGCACCACCTGGGAAGCCCCAAAATGACCCAGATAAGCAGTTAATTCAGAATCTAATTAAGCAGTCTTCTACAGGGGGTTGTGTTTATACCCCATCAAAATGCAAAGTGAAAGTCCATGATATACCCTTGAAAATAAAATGTGGATTTTACATTAGGACAGGATACACAAAGCAAATTTTTGCTTCCAAAAAGTATCAGAAACAATAAGGAACAAGCTCCCACGTGTAGGCCAGTACCTAACAAAATTTAATATATACATTCTTTGATCTGGCAGTTCCATTTCTAAGACGTTCTCCAAGTATGCAAAGAGGGAGGCACAAACATATTTACCACAGCCCTGTTTGCAGGAGCAAAATGCACACCAACAGGGGTACAGTAAAATAGGTTATATTATGAAGGAATATCATGCAACTATTTTTTGTGCCCACCCCACAAACTGATATGCTGAAGTCATAAACATCAGTAACTCAGAATATAACTGTCAACAACATGAAAGACAACCCTCAGAATGGGAGAAAATATCTGCAATTGAAGCAACTGACAAAGGATTAATCTCCAAAATATACAAGCAGCTCACACAACTCAACATCAAAAAACAAATAATCCAATCAAAAAATTTGTGGAAGACCTAAACAGACATTTTTCCAAAGAATACATACAGATAGCCAAGAGGCACATGAAAAGATGCTCAACATCACTCATTATTAGAAAAATACAAATCAAAACTACAGTGAGGCATCACCTCACACTGGTCAGAAAGGCCATCATCAAAAAATGTACAAACAATAAATGCTGCACCGGACATGGAGACAAGGGAACTCTCTCTTGCACTGTTGGTGGGAATGTAAATTGACACAATCACTCTGGAGAACAGTATGGGGGTTCCTTAAAAAAACTAAAACTGAAAATAAATAAAAATATGATCCAGCAATCCCACTACTGGGCATACACCCTGAGAAAATCATAATGCAAAGACACATGTACTCCAATGTTCACTGTAGCACTATTTACAACAGCAAGGATATGGAAGCAACCTAAACATCCATTGACAGATGAATGAATAAAAGATGTGATACATATTTTGGATCATCGAAAAAGCAAGAGAGTTTCAGAAAAACATCTATTTCTGCTTTATTGACTATGCCAAAGCCTTTGACTGTGTGGATCACAATAAACTGTGGAAAATTCTGAAAGAGATGGGAATACCAGACCACCTGATCTGCCTCTTGAGAAACCTGTATGTAGGTCAGGAAGCAACAGTTAGAACCGGACATGGAAAAACAGACTGGTTCCAAATAGGAAAAGGAGTACGTCAAGGCTGTATATTGTCACCCTGCTTATTTAACTTATATGCACAGTACATCATGAGAAATGCTGGGCTGGAGGAAGCACAAGCTGGAATCAAGATTGCCGGGAGAAATATCAATAACCTCAGATATGCAGATGACACCACCCTTACGGCAGAAAGTGAAGAATTAAAGAGCCTCTTGATGAAAGTGAAAGAGGAGAGTGAAAAAGTTGGCTTAAAGCTCAACATTCAGAAAACTAAGATCATGGCATCTGCTCCGATCACTTCACGGCAAATAGATGGGGATACAGTGGCTGACTTTATTTTTTTGAACTCCAATATCACCGCAGATGGTGACTGCGGCCATGAAATTAAAAGACACTTACTCCTTGGAAGGAAAGTTATGACCAACCTAGACAGCATATTAAAAAGCAGAAACATTACTTTGTCACCAAAGGTCAAGGCTACTAGTCAAGGCTATGGTTTTTCCAGTAGTCATGTATGGATGTGAGAGTTGGACTGTAAAGAAAGCTGAGCACTGAAAAATTGATGCTTTTGAACTATGGTGTTGAAGAAGACTCTTGAGAGTCCCTTGGACTGCAAGAAGATCCAACCAGTCCATCATAAAGGAGATCAGTCCTGGGTGTTCATTGGAAGGACTGATGTTGAAGCTGAAACTCCAATACTTTGGCCACCTGATATGAAGAGCTCACTCACTGGAAAAGACCCTGATGCTGGGAAAGACTGAGGGCAGGAGGAGAAGGGGATGACAAAGGATGAAATGGTAGGATGGCATCACCAACTCAATGGACATGAGTTTGGGTAAACTCCGGGAGTTGGTAATGAACAGGGAGGCCCGGAGTGCTGCGGTTCATAGGGTCGCAGAGTTGGACACAACTAAGCGACTGAACTGAACGGAACTGAACATAAGTGGAGTATGACTCAGCCATAAAAAGGAACCCAATCGGGTCATTTGTTGATGTGGATGGACCTAGAGTCTGTCATACAGAGTGAAGTAAGTCAGAAAAAGAAAAAGAAATATTGCATATTAATGCATATATATGGGATCTAGAAAACTGGTACTGATGAACCTATGCGTAGGGCAAGAATAGAGACAGATGTAGAGCACGGAATTCTGGACACGAGGGGAAGCGGGAGTGAACTGAGAGAGCAGCACTGACACATATACACCACTTGTAAAACAGGACAGCTGGTGGGAAGCTGCGGTATAGCACAGGGAGCTCTGCTCGGTGCTCTGTGACGACCTGGAGAGGTGGGGTGGAGGGGGCTGGGAGGGAGGCTCAAGAGGGACGGGCTATATGCATACAACACATGTAGCTGATTTACACTGTTGTACAGCAGAAACTGACACAACATTGTAAAGCAATTATACCCCAATTAAAAATTTAAATTCAAAAAATTTTTAAATAATACAACTATATTTAGAGATATAGCTTTTATGGAAATAATATATAGAAATAATGAAAGTAAAATGAGATCATATTGGTAGGCCCTAATCTAACTTGGTGTCCTTATAACAAGACTGGGACACTCAGAGGGAAGACCAAGTGAAGACACTAGAAGTCGGCCATCTATAAACTAAGAAGAGAGGCCCTCAGAAGAAACTAACCCTGCCCAAACCCTGATTTTAAACTCCCAGTATTCAGGACTGTAAGGAAATAAACTGCTGCTTAAATCTCCCAGACTATGGTACTTTGTTACGATAACCCTAACAAAACAGTACCAATACAGTGCAAGTGTGGAAGATCTCCAAAATGTATTGTTGTTGAAAAGAAAAGTGCAAAGAGTGTGCATAATATAGCAATTGATGCATGTGAATTTTTTAATGGAGAGGAGATACATATATACTGACAGGTCCAGAGACTCTCTACAAAAATACATCTGCTGGACAACTGACTGCTTCTGGGTAGAGGATATGGGTGTGTCTGCGATGAGTAGACATATTTTTCATCATATTCTCTTTTGTACTGAAGCTCTCACCATGTGCATGTAGTATTTTAATTTTAAAAACAAAGCTATCTATTAAAATGAAAAGACTCCAAAAGACATTCAACAAGTAAGGAAAACATTATGAGCAAACCTGGTCTACAAGGTATCAAGTACCAATAAACCAAACCCATAAAAATCTGTGATCTACTTCATGAGCATAGGCTTTTTTTTTAACATATTGTATTGTATTCCAAGAGTCATAAAATATTCACTCATTTGCCTCAATAATCCCCTTCATCCACTTAGTACTAAAATGTACCAATGTATTTCAACAATTAAAACTTTTATTCTTGTTTTTTAAAAAATAATTCCACTTCAGATATTTTATCCAAAAAAGAAAATACTTTATTAAGAAACAATGAAATACCATAATGTTACAACAGAAAAAAACGATTAAGTAACAAAACACCAGAGAATGACATGCAATACATATTAAAAATAGTTATGAAGAATACCAACAGAGCAAACAATGAAGAAAATAACAGCTATGCTAGAGTGAGTGAGTGTGTGTGTATATCAATTAATGAACAAGAACCAAGTGCCTAACAGATCTTTTTTAATCTTCACTGCATCGGGACACAAGTTAGAATCTAGAACATGTTACACTTCTGTTCTTCCAAGAAACGACTCTACATACTGTACACGTCAGCAAGATATTTAAGTGTCTATTATAGCACTACATTGGGTAAGGCAGAAACCCTAGCTTCAAAACAAATTTAGTAATTTCCTCAATGCCTACTCTGTGTAAAACACTATGCTAGATAGCTTGACATACATCACCTTGTATACTTTACTAGTTACAAGCAGAAGAGAATAACACAATTGCAATAGTCTGCTACAACTTTCAAAGATTTTCAAAAGTAATAAAACATGGGAGTGGCCAAGAATGAGAATAGATTTCAGGAGAAAGGGCACAAGCAGTGCTAGCCTATCAAGTGAAAGAAACACACACACAGGATGAGTTCATGTCATACAGACTCTGAAAGCGAAGGACAGGAACTTTCATTTAACGTGGATGGGGAATAAGAGGCTACCATTTCTTTCTGATCCATGAACCAGTTTTTCTTTTTAGGCGTATCAATCTTGTATCTGTACTCCAAGGTGAACTGTCAAAGGTAACCAGATAAAATACAGGAACTCAGCTAAGAAACTACTTTAATAATCCAAGGGCCTGAGCTAGGGAAGTGGCTGTATGCCAGTAAAGGAACAGCTGACCAGTCTGGGTGCAGGATGGGTTTATTTAAGGAGGTGGTCAATTATGAGGAAGCTTTTTTAGTTCGGGAAATTACAGGAGAGATGTGTAACACAGACAAATAGAGAAGTTGGAAAAGAAATCTTAAGGTCAAGCTATTATGTTCTTTTGTAAAAAAACACACAGAAGAATAGCCTTTTCAGAATCAGAACACAATAATTTGGTCCTAAGTCCATCAAGGATGAAATCATGTGCCAGTCTGTATCAGAAGTCCCACATACAAGCATACATTTGCAGCAAAAAAGTGTGAAGCAAAAAAAAAAAAAAAAGTTACTCTGTAACCTAGACAACACACACACCATAAAATGAGTGACAAACTGAGAACCTTTCTCTAAACAGGTTATCAGATGAGAGGCCACCACGGTTACAAAACTAACCATGGTCATTTAAATTTTGTTATATCTAATGGAGGCAGAGGCAGCTACATTCAGATACTCAACAATATATTTCATAAACTACAAGATTTTTTTTTTAAAATAAGATTACCAACATTCTGAATCAAAGCAGTCTACCAATTTTGATGTAAAATTAACAGGGTGAACTTCTACAGAAGCACTCAGCTATGCACTTGAAGAAATAATTGAACAAAGAATAAAGACGTTCTAACACTTGCACTAAATTCTATGTCAAGGCAGTACAGCTGGCATGACTGCAGATGTTTCAGCCTGGCGCACAGGGTAACAGGATAGTTCTATCCACTAAAAGAGATCAAGAAAAACAAAACAACAGAGAAGAGCTGCAAAGACTGGAAAACAACCAGTATGTGCTGGCAACAAATATGCCGTTTAGAGCACACTTTGCAACCAAAGATAACATCATCAAAGCAGAAACTTCTACTTTGACTATGAATTCCTTCTATGGAAATTATATACACATACCATATTTTGAGAAGCTAAGCTCCTATAATGGTATTCAAGATGCATTAATAATACATTTCTTTTAAATAATACACTTGTTTATAATAGCCAGGACATGGAAGCAACCTAGATGCCCATCAGCAGACAAATGGACAAGGAAGCTGTGGTACATATATACTGTGGAATATTACTCAGCCACTAAAAAGAATTCATTTGAATCAGTTCTATCCAACTAATAAAAATAAATGGAAATAAATAAATAATACACTTCTTTTAAAGCAATTATCCTTCTTTTAAAAAATAAATTTTTAAATAAAGAAAAAAATTAATTTATCTATTTTTAAAGACTTCATATAAAATTAGGCAGAACAGATGCCCACCAGCAGACGAATGGATAAGGAAGCTGTGGTACATATGCACCATGGAATATTACTCAGCCATTAAAAAGAATTCATTTGAGTCAGTTCTAATGAGACGGATGAAACTGGAGCCCATTATATGGAGTGAAGTAAGCCAGAAAGATAAAGACCAATACAGTATACTAACACATATATATGAAATTTAGAAAGATGGTAACGATAACCCTATATGCAAAACAGAAAAAGACACACATGTACAGGACAGACTTTTGGACTCTGTGGGAGAAGGCGAAGGTGGGATGTTCAGAGAGAACAGCATCGAAACATGTCTATTATCTAGGATGAAACAGATCACCAGCCCAGGTTGGATGCATGAGACAAGTGCTCTGGGCTGGTTCACTGAGAAGACCCAGAGGGATCAGGTGGAGAGGGAGGTGGGAGGGGGGATCAGGACGGGGAATACATGTAAATCCATGGCTGATTCATGTCAATGTATGGCAAAAACCACTACAATATTGTAAAGCAATTAGCCTCCAACTAATAAAAATAAATGAAAAAAAAAAAAATTAGGCGGAACAGCACTAGTCACTGATTCAAGACTTACTACAGTAGTTCCCTCTACTTAGATGGCTCTGGCCTGGATGACTCCTTCAGTCCTATCTCCTACAGGTCTTTGCTCAAATGTCATTCTGGAGTGAGAACTCCTCTGATTACCTTATCTTAAACTGTACCCCAAGTTCTACAAACCCTGAAACACTCCACTGTACCCTGCCTCCCCTTCTTCATTTTTAGCCACTTATCTCCAACCCACACACTAGTGTGTCAATTTCATGGGGCCAGAGATCTGCTTTGGTCTATTGCATTCACTGCTATCGCCAACACCTAGAATTGTCATTTCCAGAGAGCACACAAAGGGTTGCTGAAACCACTAAAAAAAACAGTATGGGTTAGAGATGAAGCAAGTAAAAAAATAAACAAAACAAAAACTTGTTCTTTGAACTCAGAATATACCCATTAGTCAATCCTCTAAGCTCCTAAACCCTCATCTATTACTATCTGGAGAAAGGGAGGGAGGGAGGAAGAAAAAAAAATTTTTTTTAACTCCCTCTGAAAGACAAGAATCCTATTCCTAAAGTTTAAGTCAAGGCCACAGCCCAAACTAGCTAAAGTAATTAACATCAAAGTGTTTAAAAGCCACCCAATATCATTTTGGGGAATAAATACCCTGAATCATCATGAGCAACTGTAGTCTGGGAATGCACAATTCTACTTTTTTTCTTTTTTGTGGCATGTGGCACGGGGGATCTTAATTCCCTGGCCAGGGATCCCCCCCACCTTATATTAGAAGCCCAGTCTTAACCACTGGACCACCAGGGAAACTACTGAGTTTTAAACTAGCAAAAAAAGATACTTTTCTATAAAAAGCAAGATCCCTATAAAGAATGTGTACCACATGATGTTTCCAACTGTATCACAGTGAAATAGTTAATGTAGCCAATCTTACACTCAGTAGCTTTATAATTAAAATGTGCTTCTAATTTTGGAACAATTCACTCAGATTTAACATCAATTAAAATAGTATACTTAACAAAACACAGAACTGCCAAAAAAATTATTTCCAGAAACTAGGTTTTCACAAAAATCTTTGCTATTGATTAGCTCTATTTTAAAAGCTGTTTCTAAGTCTTACATTTCTTTGAGTGTGTGTGTTAATATTTGCAAAGAATCACCTCATCTTCCTATTGGGAAAAAAGACAGAGCATGGGAGATCTATGTTTTATAACAGCAGAAATGATACCAATGTCTCTAACTTAAAGTAGCAGAGGTAAAGAATCTGATGTCAACAGAAAACACACTTTTGTTATCTTCAACATATATCACATCCAAGACATGAATTGTGATCCTAAAGAAAAATTACCCCACTACCAAAAAATAGTAATTTTTAAAAAAGAAGAACTAAAACAGCCCAACCTAAGTCCTTAACCCTAATCCTGACCCCACAAAATCATCTTTCCCCATTCTCCCACCTCTCTTGGTCAACCATCCAACAGTAAGTAAAATGATTTTTTCTATTCCTGGCTCTGAACTAGAACCAAGGACAATTTTTTAGGAGAACACATCTTCATTTCCATGTAATATATAAAACTAAGGGGAAAAAGATCAACATAAAAGATGGTATCTGGGCCAGGTTTTTGTTTTTGTGAGGAGGGAGAATTGGATTGGGCAGTATGTATGACAAGAAAAAGCAAAAGAAAGATGTCAAACTATAAAATACAAAGAATTTACAGATTACTGCCACAAAGTCCTAAAACACTTGTGTAAGTTAACAATCATTTTTTAAACATAAAACTTCTTTGGATCTCAAATAAAGTAATTTTAAGAATTACATGACTAAAAAAAAAAATTACATGACTTTCAGAGCTTTTAAAAAATGGCTTTGAAATTACTGCAAGCTTTTCAGAATATTGGAAAATAATAAATACTCAAACTAGGATCACTGATCCAAGAACAAAGAAAACTGAAGACAGAGACCCCATTTCAGAGATTTCCTTTGCAGTCACTACACAATCACTTTCTCAGTCCCTAATAATGGTCTGCAACCCTTCCAATACCTTGCCTGATTTTTAAATTGAGATGGAGCTACACCCCCACGTTGTTACTGTTAAGCTACTAAGTTGTGTCCAACTCTTTGCAACCCCAGACTGCAACACACCAGGTTCCTCTGTCCACCAATATCTCCCGGAGTTTGCTCAAACTCACATCCATTGAGTGAGTGATGCTATCTAACTATCTCATCCTCTGCTGCCCCCTTCTCCTTTTGCCTTCAACCTTTCCCAGCATTAAGGTCTTTTCCAATGAGTCGACTCGTCACATCAGATGGCCAAAATATTGGAGCTTCAGCATCAGTCCTTCCAATAAATACTTAATTCCCCCATCAATACCCCAAAGATGTGTTTTATACATAAAATGCTAAGTTCCATCCTAAGGAAGTGCATATTAGCAATTTCTGTACAAAGATTTTGAGTGGGGTTTAGGCTACAGCATGAATAGATAATCTATGGCCTCTGCTGAAGTCTCTACCTTTCACTTGCCTCAGGAACTTAAGGAAATTTTTTCCACTTTTCTACCCATAGCAAAGACACACCAACAGCCCCTGAACCTAATGGAGATTAACAAGCCACCAAACACCACTATCTCTCAGTCCACTTTCTCAAAAGTGGAACTGGGTGTTCCATGGGTTGGGGAGGTGGGGCCATCACCAAACAAGTTTAAAAAACAATGAGTTAAACAGATTCTGACAATCTGTGATCAAACGTAAAAAACTTCTATGAACCCTTAACAAACTTACAGTCATAAATTGCCAAAATGGGGATATATGCAGTAGGGGTTCCAACCCATCCCCACAGAAACCTCTTCCAGGTATTCTGAAACAAACACACTAGAGAATTAACACAGGTATTACTCTTAAATTTTTTTTACTTTATTTATTGGCTACCCAGCATGACATGTGGGATCTTAGCTCCCGAACCAAGGATTGAACCCATGCCCACAGCATTGGAAAGGCAGAGTTCTAACCACTGGACCACCAGAAAAATCCCCACTCTTAAAATTCTAAAGTATCCCTTATCCCCATCTCCACTGATTTATAAATGCTTAGGATGAAAAACATTTCCTCTGGCCCTTTAAACAAATAAATTATACAACCTAAAATAATTCAAACATTTTCATAGCTTATATGTTATGCTATGTATACTATTTATACACTATTATACACTTTCTGAAACAAATTAGAGTATTAGATACTGACTTAAAACCCTAGCACTCACATTTAAAGCCCCAGTATTCAATATTCACAGAACTATCTATTCATCCCTAGTTATCTGAAAAATGAAATTTTAATTTTAAAATCTAAGTTTACTTTTAAGTTGTACTGTTATTCTTAAATCTCACAATAAAAATATGGTTTTCTGGCAAAGTAATAAATAATATAGATGGTTTAATTCCACTTCAAAAGATTCTAAAATTGAGCTCCTCTCAAATAGCCTTCAGCTGTTTTACAAACACTAGAAGCTACAGCAAAGCTGTATTAGGATGGAAATCCTTGGAACCACATGTAACAAAAGTACCTTTCTTAAGAAACACCTCTTTCACATACTACTCCTCTTCATCTGCTTTTAGACAGATTTAAAGTAAACCCAAAGAAAACAAAAAATTACAAATATCCTTAAATTGCCTACCAACAAAGTAAACGGATTGTAGCTGAAATCTTGCTTATGCTTTCTTCTACAAAATGTGTCATCTCACACTCTTTAACACCAATTACAGGTTTCTTTAATTCCACCTCCATTTCTCCCCTTGATTTCATCTGCTCCTCAATTGACCTGTTATTCTCAATCTCTCCTGTTTACACAAGGAGTAACAAAAAGCAATAATCTTTTTAGGTGAAATTGATGGCCATGGCTTAATATCCAACAGCAGATGGCTTCAAAGTGCCCCTTGGGACACACAGAACGGACACAGGTGTGCCTGAGACATTGATTCCCAGCTATCCTGGGACCTCCAGCCAGCCAAGAGTAGTCTTATCCTTTTACTCCAAGGTGGCATACCATATTTTTTTAATGTCTCCCTTGATTTGAAAAATGTCATGCAACACTGCTCTGGAGCACACATTGCACAGGGATATTACTGGTGAATCTCTTCTACATCAATCAGTATTAAGAAAAATTAGAGAAAATTTAATCAAGTCCTTTAAAAATAGCAATAATTTTTTCAGGATGGTAGCTAAGTAAGACTAGGTTTTAGTTATTAACATTTTCCCTTGAGACTGGAGACATGGTTTATTTTAGTACCAAAAAAGCAGAAAACATTTTTTACATTTGATCAGCTAAATGCCAACTTTGTATTTAACCTGTTTTCATAACCAACAATTATGTGAATGATCCTAATCATATGCTCTTCATAACAGTAATTAGTTTTCCATAAAAAGTCACTGAGTTCAAACGCGTAACTGAACTCAAGTTCAAGCAGTTCTAAAACTAGAATTTAAGATTAGTTATTACTAAGTGGGTAATGACTCTTTGGAAACTAAACACATTAGTTCCTGATGATGAACACAGACATGAGGCGATTCTACACAATAGGCAGGAAACTATAACTCAGAGGGTGCTTCAAACTTCAAAGTGCATGAATATCACTTGGAGATTGCATTAAAATGCAGATTCTGATTTAGTAGGACTGGAATGGAGCCTGAGATATCTAAGAAGCTCCAAGGTGAGGCTTATGCTGTTAGTCCACAGGACCACATACTGCACACTTGAAAAACTGACACCCTTAGCTCTATGACACTACTTAAGATAATGAATACAAGCTTAAAGCAGACACCAATTCCCACTTCATTTAATTTTTACGGTTTCATGAGATTAAACTGGGGGAGGGATGGTTACTAAACTGTTGATGTTTGAGAGAAATGCATATAACTTCTCAAAAATGGGGGCATTAAGCAAGGCTGTAATGATAGCAAGAGCAAACACCTACAAAGCACTTGCTGTGCCCCAGTTAATTGCTTTAAGTACTTCATTTAGAATACTCCTAACAACATTGTGGGGCTTCCCAATGGCTCCGCAGTGAAGAATCCACCAGCAATGCCCAGGACACGGGTTCAATTCCCGGGTCCTGAATTGGGAAGATTCCCTGGAGAAGGAAATAGCAACCCACTCCAGTATTTCTGCCTAGGAAATCCCATGGACAGAGGAGCCTACCACAGGGTCGCAAGAGTCGGACGTGCCTTAGCGACCAACCACCACCACCATGAGGTACAGACTATTGCTAGTCCTTTCCTATGGAAGGTTAATACAGTCACAAAGACGTTACTCAGGCTGCATGGAGCTAATAAATGCCAAAGCCAGGATTTGAATCCAAGCAGTCTGATTCCAGAGTCTACACTAGTAATCACTATACTCGCAGTGTCTCTCTCAAAGCACAGCAATAGCAAATCAAGATGGCTTACTCTTACAGAAAATGATGCAAGTGTAAAGTGTGAAAGAACAGAGTGAACAACAGAGGTTCTCTTCAGCTGACTGACCACTGACACTTGGTAAACACCGTAACTTAATATGTAGATTTCTGCTCAGTTAGAAACTGTTCTGGATTTCAGCATAATAGCTAAATATTTAAGAAAAAAATGTTTCTAACTTTCTTTAACAGGACACCATTTTGGTAGCAATACTGGGGTTTCACTTCATGGAATGAGCAACTTGAGACCAATGTCCCACGGGCAACTAGTAAAGAAGAGTTTTGACATCCAGGACTTATAACAGGAGCAAAGGCCGAAACAAGTGATGAAAATTGATTTGCTGTAGCAAAAATATTTTGGACTGAAGGGATGAGTAACTAAAAGTAGAAACGTAAGGGACAAAACATAACATGACCAAGAATTTTATACCATTAAATTGAGGAAAAGAGGTCGCATAATTAAGCTATTTCAAAAAAGAAATTGGGGAAGGAAACACATTAAAGTCTAAATAATGTTTAGGAGAATAAAAACCGGTCATCAGAAAAGATTTTCTAAGCAACTGCTAATTGTTCAGATAGCACACATGCAGAAAATATAGGAATAAACATATGGATATGGTCAAGCAAAAGATTACTAATCATCACTTCAATGAGCCCAAATATGGATATGGCTGACCAAGCACAGAAGTCGTCTCAGGAAACAAAGTACACAGGCCTGTAGAATATGTAGAAAGACAAAATGTTAACCCTCAGACATCACACTCATTCATTTGACAAACATTTCTTGAGATACATCATGGTTTGGTACTACTCTAAGTGTCAGGGATCAGGCTGACCATACCAGGTCAAAAGTCCTGCCTTCATAGACTTACATTCTAGTGGGTGAGATTAATAGACTTGGAAGAGACTACCGAATACTGAAAACCTAGAATGCAACCTTTAATAGGAAATATATAGGTCTATTTATGGGACAGAAGTTAACAAAATATTAACCCCCTCCCCCAGCAGAGGAAGCTCTGTGGCCTTAAGTGTTCCTCATTAAGCATTCCTTGTCCTCTCAAAAATAGACCCTAAAACGATAAATGCATTTAAAATAAAAAGTACAATTTGACTTTTACTTCCAAGAATGGCTATAAATACTAATCCCAGACAGGCACAGTAAACTGTACTTTGAAGTTTTCCAAGTGCAACACATCTTGAATCAAAACATTTTATTAGTGAGCCATTTTTAAAGTAACTAGAAATGCTTCTCTAATAAACCATAAAATTAAAAGTGGAAAATGTATCCGAATAAAAAAAATCTTGAAGTTACAAGAAAGTCAAGATGTGGGTTTGGTGGGCTCTAAAAGAATCTCACTGATGTTTGATTTCAGCCCCTGCCTACCTTAGGAGACAGGGGAGGACAGGGGAGCCTGGTCATGGGGTTACAAAGAGTCCGACACGACTTAGAAACTGAATCACCACCACCCTAGGCTGTAATACCTGCCTTGGGTGCCCAAAAAGTTAAGTTTCAACTGAGTACAGGTGTTGACTATTATATACAAACATTTTAAGAGGTTGTGATACCTTTGGGGTCTTGAAAAAATTACTGGGAAAGAGCCCATTTTTAATACTCAATTACCAATCTCCTTGCCTCAGTATAAAAGCTGTAAATCCAAACTATTCTGCCATACGTTTAAAAGGGAAGAAGACAATTGATATATGCGTATTTAAAGCTCTTAAGTACAGAAGAGTCGAGAAATATAGCAGATAAGTACTTCAATTTTCTATTCTTAAAAAGAGATACATTATGGCAAACAAATATATTTCAGAAGATCCAAGCTCCACACCTATATAATCATCTACCAACACCTACAAACTACCAAAAGCTGCTTTAAATCGACCACTTCTATTAAGTGTTTAACAAGCAATCTGTTCTCTCTACAGAAACGAGAAACAATAAGAAAGTACTTGTTTCAACATGAACTATCCTTATAACAATGCATTACACAATTGGATCTCATTTGCTTCACAATGCTAATATTTTTCTGGGCTACAGTACCCTGTAGTCAGCGAAGGATACACAATTCAAGATGTGCCTAACATTCTGCAGAATGAATATTGTGGTCTCCAAAGTCTGAAAATGTTATTCACTTAAAGGTTTGTTTTGGTTGTTGTTGTTAAAATTCCAAAACTCATTTTAATTACAAAACTAAAGAGACCAGCAAGCAAAGAACAGGTGTAAAATGAACTGATTCTCTTTTCACCACACCTTTGCCACAGAAGTGCACGCGAGTCGACTTAGGTACGTACTCTAAATCAATAACACACACTTACTAAAGTTAAATAATCTGGGAATGTTATTTTTAACAAAGAAAGGCTTCCACAAATAAATTAACTTCATTCCAGTACAGTCACAGGGATCTTTAAAGTTACTGCCCACGCCAAGTGGCTAAAGAAAAGTGTTGTCTTACGTTTTATTCCCCTGGCATTAAGATCATCTTGAGATCTTAAACCTCCCTGGCTTTCAGACGCATATGAGACGGCCAGGATTTCAAAAGATCATCTCTGAATACCAGGAGTTGGGAAACAGGCAGGATATGCCACTGGGTGGACCCAATAGAGGCTACCAAATGCTGTCTTAATTTAGCGAGCCCCTGACTTGCAGGAGTTAAAAACTCTCACCCCTTATATTGCAATGACGTAATCTTCCCCACTGCATTTCTCTAGGACTTAAAGGGAAAAGGGGGGTGGGGGGTGGGAAGCAAACGAACAAAGAAAATTTTCTCCCTAAAGAGAGGAATCAGGCAAAAGGCAGAACGACAGTTTCGGGAGGTGGTTAGGTTAACTCCCAGCAAGGGAAGCTTCAGCTGAAGAGGCGGGGAGGGAGAAGAGTTGGGAGAAGCCAAACGGAAATGGTATGGGGAGGAACTCGACCTAAAGCAGGAATCAAGGAGACGGGAGAAGCGGCAACCGAGCCGCCCCCACCCCCTCCACCCTCCTGGCGCGGGACGAGGCGTCGGGCGGCAGCGCCGCAGAGAGGAGGAGGCGCGCGGCAGGGCCGAGCCACCCCGGGCCGCCCGCTTCCCCGACCGCGCTCGCGATCCGCTCCCCTCCCCCCAACGCCGGCCGCAAAATGTCCGCGGCGAAGCAGGAAGTCGAAGCCGGGGCGCGCGCTGGGGGCCGGCCGGTCGGCCGGGCAGTCCCGGCCCCGCCAGCCCGCAGGCTCCTGAGAAAGGGTCTGCGGCCCTCGCCGCCCCGGCCCGGCCGTCCGCCCCGGAGAATGGGGGAGTGGGCGTCCGCGGGGCCGCGAGGGAGGGCAGCCGGGCGGCCGGGATGGGTGTGACCCTTTCCTTCCGCCGCTGCCCGGTGACAGCCCGGCCGCGCCCTCGACCCGGCACCTCACGCCCTGGCCGCGCGCTCCGGGGCGGACCCGCGCCCCCCGCCGCCGCCGCCAGGGCCTCCGCGACCCCCTCCCCTCAGTCCCCCTGACAGAACCCGGACCCGCGCCGCGCGAACCCGGCACCCCTCCCCCCGCGGCGCCCCGCGCCCGCCCCCCGGGGGTCCCAGAGCGGAAGGTCCCCGCGGACGGGGAGACGCCAGGGGCGGCGCGGCGAGGGGACGGGGACGGGGACGGTGTGAGGGGGCAGCCGCTCCCGCGGGGCAACCTCGGGCCCCACACTCACCTCAGCTCCTCCGCCGGGGCGTTGGCAGCACTGCGCGGGGTCTCCTCGGCTGCCGGACAGGGGCACGCGCCTGACGTCAGCACGCAGGCGACGCACGGTTGGGTTATCCGCGGAAATGGGAGGGGCCGGGAGGAGAAAAGAGGCCGAGCGGTTCCGGGCGGGGCCTGAACTCCTTCCCCTCTCCCCCCAGGCCCCTGGCTCGGGCCGCCTAACGCGCACGCGCCAGCCACCGCGGTCGCTAGGTCGTGGCTGCTCTCTGGACTTCTTTCTTCAGTTCTTCTCCTGGATTTCTAATTTATGCTACAAACGATCGCTTGCAAAGCGCTGCCCCTCACATGTCATTTGATCCTTGCATCTTTACAAAGTGTTAGCATCCCGATTTTGCAGAGAGAAGACAGTGGCTACTCAAATGGGCAGTGACTTGTCCGAGACCAGGCTACAAGTGGGACGGCCTCCTGACTCGCCCTGGCCTGTATTCAGTTCGCCTTGGCTTAAGCTGAGCGCCGAAGAATTGATGCTTTTGAACTGTGGTGTTGGAGCAGACTCTTGAGAGTCCCTCGGACTGCAAGGAGATCCAACCAGTCCATCCTAAAGGAAATCAGTCCTGAATTTTCTTTGGAAGGACTGATGCTGAAGCTGAAACTCCAATACTTTGGCCACCTGATGCGAAAAACTGACTCACTGGAAAAGACCATAGTGCTGGGAAAGATTCAAGGCGGGAGAAGGGGACAACAGAGGATGAGATGGTTGGATGGCATCACCAACTCAATGGACATGAGTTTGAGTAAACTCTGGGAGTTGGTGAGGGACAGGGAGGCCTGGCGTGCTGCAGTCCATGCGGTCGCAAAAAGTCGGACACGACTGAGCGACTGAACTGAACTGGCTTAAGAGCTGAGGTCACTTCTTATCTCTGTTTAGACCCTTCTGTCCCTCGCTCCAACCACATCTCTTGGTTTAGAGACTGCCTCCCCACCACAAGACACCCGCGGTCACTGCCTCCTCTTGAGCCCTTCCACTGGTTCTCAGCCTTTCAATGTCACGGACTTCCTGATCTTGCTATCCTCACAGCATCTGTTGATCATCTGTCTTCCCGGCTAGGGTATAAACTTCATGAGAGTAGGAACCTTTTCTGTCTTATTCAGATGTTTCCCAGTGTTACAGGAAAATAGCTTATCTTAGTATTAGCTCCTTTGTTAATGACCACCACAGTTAAACTTGGCCAAGAAAAACATTTGTTTCCAATATATTTAATAGTTAAGAGTTTCTTTTGGACTTTTTAATTACACAAGAAAAATACATTTTTGAGTGTTTACTATAGGTTGGTGCTAACAGGTTTGCATGTAATAGTAGCTAATGTAAAATTTACAACCACCCTAGAAGTTAAGAACCACTACCCCCACTTTTTTTTTTTTTCAATTAGCCATAATCAGGTCTGGGATAAACTTCATAGGCTAGGATACTGCCACCGCACAAAGTTTACCCACACTTATTGATGCATGAACGGAGGCTCAGATGTGTTAAGGGACTTACCCAAGCTCACCAAGCCAGGCAATGGCAGAGCTAGGACTCAAACCCAAGAGGCCAGTTGACCTACATACTACCTAGGTAGTTGTAGTTGTAGGTAGTATGTTGGTAGTAGGTTGGTAGTAGGTAGTATATAGGTAACTACATACTACAGCATGTAGTAACTACCTACATACTACCTAGCAAGTTTATTAAAATGAAATCAGAAGATAAGCTTTAGCTGTTAGTCCTACCCCTAGTGATACCAACTTTTAACATTTTGGTGTACACCTTTCCAGATATTCATAGGTATGTGTATACACATTTATTGATAAAAACAGATTGTACTCTGCATTTCTCTCTCAATACTACATTGTGAACATCTTTCCATGTCAAGTAAAGCATCGTATACCAAAAAATATAAAGTGATTTTTTTTTAACGTGGACCGTTTTTAAAGTCTTTATTGAGTTTGTTACCATGTTGCTTCTGTTTTATGTTTCGTTTTGTTTTGTTTTTGCCTCAAGGCATGTAGGATCTTAACTCCCCAACCAGGGGTCAAATCCACACCCCCTGCACTGGAAGGCGGAGGTGAAGTCTAAACAACCACGGAAGTCCCCACGCATCATTTTTAAAGGCTGCATTTCATTATTCAGGCATTTCTATATTTATCCAATCAATCTCCTACTGTTGGAATTTAGGTTATTTTTGGTACTGTAAATTTTTGACTGTTGGAAAAATGCACGAGCTTAGTTTCTTAAACTGGAAGGGTTACTGGTTGTTTTCTCCCTCCGAAAGACCAGTTGGCAGTGACCTTTCCTCCATCCCATCTCACAGTTCCCATCAATGTCCCCAGACCATGTCTGCCCTTTCCATCTGCAACAATAGCCTGATGGGGTGTCACCCAGCCCACTTGGTTTTTCCTGCCTTTATCCTGAGGACAAGGACTCACTTAGCACTTTGTCTTTTCCATTGTTGGGGTTTGTCAGAACCTTCCCCAACATTTACAGAGCCCCAAAGGCAGCAGTGTTACTCTGACCCAGCCTAGCCCTTCCCTGGCTGTCAGCCCAGGCCTCCACCTCCTGGGGGCCCCTCCCCACTGCCCCACCGGCAGTAGCTGCTTCACGTTTGCAGGAGGGCCAGCCTGTGGGTTTCCAGTTCTCTTTCCCCTATGATTACCAGCCCAGTGTCCATTCCTTCTTCCTCTGGTAACAGCATTTTCATTTCCCCTGGGCAGCTCTTCCCCCAGTTCTCAACCCCTGTGGCTCAAGAGGAGATGGGTCTCCCCCAAGTTGCAGGGCTAGACACGTGACCCATGCCTGGCCTATCAGAATATTTTAGAGGACTCTCTGGCCACAGCATCCCAGCAGTGGGCACATGACCCAACGAGAACCATGAGATCCGATTCTGGGCCTTTGGTCAGAACTGTCCAGTTGAATGAACCCCCCTTCTGAGAGCAGCATGTAATCACGGTGCTGCTGGCAGCCACATTCCCACGGTCAGGAGAGCGATGGCCTGAGAATGAGACCAAGACAGAGCGGAGAACAGAGCGGAGAGACAGGACGGTGAAACCAAGTCTCAGCAGTGTGATTGAGCCCTTGGATCCAGTCTTGCTTCAATTTGCAATCACATTAGCCAATAAATTCCCTCTACTGCCTGGGTCAGGTGGAGTAGGTTTCTGTTACTTGCAAGTTCAAGGCTCTTGATGCATCATCACTCCACCACTCCTGCCCCCAGTGTCTGCCCCTTGCGGTACTTGCCACCACCCTCTACATAGATGACTCCCAAATCTCTACCCTCTCTAACCCCTACTCACCCCCTTTTCCAAATTTTCAGCTACTCATAAATCTCATCAGCACCACAGAAATCATCTTCTAGTTCCCACGTACTTCAGGTTCTGCAGTGCCTAGATCTGCTTTGGATCCCTAAACCTTCATACATCCAGGGTTCCCAAATTTTTTGCATCGTAGAGCCTATGCCCACAAATTAATACCCAACTTCTAGAGGTTTCCTTTAAGAATGTCTCTTTTAGAACTTCCCTGATGGTTCAGTGGTTAAGATTCTGTGCTTCCACTGCAAAGGGTGCTGGATCAATCCCTGGTCAGGAAACTAAGACCCACATGCCATGTGGTGCAGCTCAAAAATTTTAAAAAGCAGCTGTGTTTGAATTTTTATACAGCAGAGCTTTCATCTTCCCAGATGTCACTTCTTATTAAGACACTGCCCAGTTCAGAAAATCCCAGTGCTTTCTCCTTTGTCTTCAAAATAAAATTCTAAGTCCTTTAGCCAGGTATTCTCTGTCCCCGATGATCAGGCACCAGCTTGCCTTTCCAAAGTTATTTCCCCTTCCCTTCTGTATTAGTTC
This sequence comes from Cervus elaphus, assembly GCF_910594005.1. Taxonomy (NCBI): domain Eukaryota; kingdom Metazoa; phylum Chordata; class Mammalia; order Artiodactyla; family Cervidae; genus Cervus; species Cervus elaphus. Next base: position 5,352,680 of record NC_057822.1, on the reverse strand, counting down.
TCCAGAGGGACAGAACCAATAGGAGATTCGATAGATGGATGGATAGATCTACCTCTATTTATTAATATATTTATATTTATCTATATTTCCAATTAGATCTCTATCTACCTAAAGAGATTTATTATAAGGAATTGATTCACATGATTACAGAGTCTGGTAAGTCCCAAGATCTGCAAGATGAGTGGGCAAGATAGAGATGCAGGAACTGGTACAGTTCCCATCCAAGTCTGATGGCCTGAGAACCAGAAGAGCCAATGTTTCTCCTGCAGTCCAATAGCCAGCCACTCAAGACCCAAGAAAAGTCAACATTTCAGTTTGAGTCCAAAGCCAGGACTTACTTCTTCCTTACTCAAGGGAGGGTTAGCCTTTTTGTTCAGACCTTCAGCTGGTTGGATGAGGCCCACCACATCAGGGAGTGCAGTCTGCTTTACTCAAATGTTAATATCATCCAGAAACCCTCACAGACACATCCAAAATAATGTTTGACCAAATATCTCAGCATCGCACAGCCCAGTCAAGTTGACATATAAAATTAACCATCACAACTTTCATCCCACCCCCTTTATGCTGCAGTTAGACTAAGTTACTTAGTATTGTGCATGCAGGTACCATGATTTCTGGTCTCTATGTCCTGCTAATGCTGTTCCCCTTGCCAACAACACCCTTCCTGTCCATCTATCCTACCTCTCAAGTCCCACTCTCCTTCCCATCATGAACTGCTCCTTTTGCCAACGTTGACCTTGTGTCCTTTCCCACTTCTGTAACTAGGCAGATTCAGTGGTTCCCTTCTTTGTCTGCCAAACTCTTGTTCTTTTCTTCAAGAACTAGCCTAGATCTCAGCTGTGAAAACTTCCCAGACAACTCCACGCAACCAATTATTCCTATTATGCTCTATTTAAAGCATGCCATATTTGTATCTGCTAAAATGTCATTCGGCCATGAGCAGGCAGGGACCTTAACTTATTCATTTTTGTTTCCTTTTACCTAATTTCCTGGCACTCTGCCGACCTTCAGAAACGTTTGCTAAATAATGCACGAATGACCGTCATCCACCTCTTCCATAAAGCTTGCTCTGCTTCCTGCCGCCAAAAGTGGTCCCTGCCTCTTCTAAATTCCCAGAGCACTTATCTGAGGATTTCCGCACGCCTCACCCTGTTCTGTCATGTTTATCAGCACTTTCCCTGCCTGACTGTAAGCTCCCAGGGGCAGGCTCGGGTTGGGGGGCATCTTTATGCCCCTGAGAGTGCTCTTCAGGAGCTTTAAACAGAGTGAGCACTCAAACACTGGTTGAATGAGAGAAGCCTCAACAACACTTTCTCTGACAAATACCAAAGCCTCAAATCCACTACCATCTCCCCAGAGCCTGCCAAGATTCACTGGAGAAGGATCTGTATTAAAGAGGCTGTCCTTTGTGGCCCTCAGTCTTAGGATTTACATAAGAAAATCCTAATTTAAGACTCTCTGTGATGAACATTGGTGCAGCACTGTTTATAATAGCCAGGACATGGAAACAACCTAGATGTCCATCAGCAGATGAATGGATAAGAAAGCTGTGGTACATATACACTATGGAATATTACTCGGCCATTAAAAAGAATTCATTTGAATCAGTTCTAATGAGATGGATGAAACTGGAGCCCATTATACAGAGTGAAGTAAACCAGAAAGAAAAACACCAATACAGTATACTAACGCATATATATGGAATTTAGAAAGATGGTAACGATAACCCTGTATGCGAGATAGCAAGAGAGACACAGATGTATTGAACAGTCTTTTGGACTCTGTGGGAGAGGGCGAGGGTTGAACGATATGGGAGAATGGCATTGAAACATGTAAATTATCATATGTAAAATGAATCGCCAGTCCAGGTTTGATGCATGAGACAGGGTGCTCAGGGCTGGTGCACTAGGATGACCCAGAGGGATGGGATTGGGGAGGGAGGTGGGAGGGGGGTTCAGAATGGGGAACACATGTACACCCATGGCGGATTCAACTCAATGTATGGCAAAACCAATACAATGTTGTAAAGTAAAATAAATTAATTTTTAAAAAAAGACTCTCTGTGTGATTCATAGGTGATTAAACTATTAAGAAAATCAAGGAAGTGATTATTATAAAATCCAGCTACTGGTTGCCTCTAACTGAGATAGTAATCTGGAAAGGATCGGGGTGTGCTGGGCTTGGGGGATGATGTTGACAATGTTCTGTTTCATGACCTGGGTGATGATTACTTGGATGTTTGCTTTGTAAGTATTCATTGTACTGTATACTTGTTTTCTGTGCTTTTTCTCACGTGTAATTGTGAAATATTTTTCATAAAAATTAAAATTAGAAATAATTAAATAAAACCAACTCTCACTGTTGTTACTAGAAGGTTGATGTCCTTCCTATTCCTGAAGGATTTCCCCAGTGATCCAGTGGCTAAGACTCTGCACTTCCAATGCAGGAGGCAAAGGTTCGATCCCTGGGCGGGGAACTAGGTCCCACATGACACAACGAGAGCCCGCATGCTGCAGGGAAGTCCTGGTGCAGCCAAATAAATAAATAAATTCCTATCACTGAGACTCTGGCCTTCCCTTCCATTCTGATTTACTGACTGGTCTTTCCCTCCCCAGGCTGGTCACGGCCCCAGGCCCTGCGAGCAGCCCCATTTTTCTGCTAGGACTGCCACACCTTAAGGGGCTAGCGCTGCTGCAGCGGCAGGCGCCTCCAAGGGTCACCGCCCCACCTCCTCCCCTTTATGCAGTCCCCCGCTGGCTGCTCGCTCTCTCTTGCCCGGGGACCTGGACCCTTCTTGGAGTCAGGGGAAGGGGAGAAACTGACCGGACCTGTTTCCTACCTGCCTTTTCTCTAACTGGCCCGGGCTTGCCGCCTTCATCTCTGTTACACATCTCTGGTGGAGATAATCTGGGTCACTGAAGAAGAGAGGATGAGATGGGGTAGAGAAGAGAAGAAGCTAGAAACACCTGAGCAACTCCTTCCCCATCCGGTCGATTTTGGTAAGAGCTCAGAAGCGTACGGCACAAAGATGAAATTTTAACTTGAAAATGATCCAAGAATTGCTTCTGTGGCTTAACTGGTCATGGGCACATTGCTACCAGTATTCAGCAAGTAGTCGGTGTCCATTATGTACTAGGTACCTTGGCGGCAAAGGTGAACAGGATCCCCCCACTTAACTTCAGTAGCTTCTCCTGGCTCCCGCCCATCCTCTGGCCTCCTCCGGACCATGCATTCACTCACTGGGCTCCAGCTTTGTTGCCTTCTCTGTTGCTCCTCAGACACATCTGAGCTTCCTGTGAAACCCTCTGAAGCTTGCACTTGCTATTCTCACTCCTGCTCTGCAAGTACCTGCTCCGTTCCGCCTCCAGGTCTTTGCTCAAATATCGCCTCTTCAAGAAGACCTCCTCCCTTACCCCCACCCCTGCAGCTTCAGTGGCACCTCACACCCACTCTCACACCACATGGTTTTACTTCCTTCCTAGAGCTGATCACTATCCAGAATGATCTCACCTCTTTATTTTTCTTATAATCCGTCTCTTCCCATTAAAAAGTAAATGCAAGGATTTCCTTCACCACTGTACCCTCAGTGCTAGAATATAGGGCATACGCATAAATGTCTGTTGCAAAAAATACCATGAATGAAGATACAATTCCTACTTAAAGAATTAAGGTTACATAGTGGAACAAACAATAATCAAGGCAAGTGTTAAGATGGGCGGTGTACAAGAATCTGCAGATCTAAGAAGAGTATTCACAATAGTTATATGTAATATTTACTATTTCCTAAGTTCCAGCTATTGTTCTAAGTATTTCATATGTATTACCTCATTTGAAATTCATAAGAACTCTAGAAACCATGATCTTCAACAAAAATGAGGAGTGAAGAGGTCAGCAACCCATGGCCAAAATCATACAGCTGGTAGATGGAAGCTCTGGGATTCAAATCCAGAGCTGACCAAAGACGACTTCCCAAAGGAGCGAGATTTGGTCTGAGTCTAGAGGACTTGCACAGACTGGTCAGGCCAGGATAGGGCGTGTTCACAGAACAGAAGCTTCCTGGTAGAAAGAACAGGCGTGTCCAGGTTCACAGACACAGAAAAGCAGGATGCTCAGGGGACAGACAAATTATAGAAACATGATGTTGAATGTAAGAAACGAGTCACAAAAGAGTATACACTGTCTTTGTCCACTAGCTTCAGCAACACTGCCCTAGGGCAATAGAAAGCATAACAGTTACCTTTCAGGGGGTTGATAACTAGGAAACGGCATGAGGGAGACTTCTAGGGGAGCTGGTTAAATCCTGTGTCTTCATCTGGAAGGTGGTTAGAGGAGTATGCCCACTTTGGATAAATTCATTGAGTCATGCAGTTAAGAGCTGTGTATTTTACAGGATGCCTGTTATATCTAAATCTTAAAAATTAAAGGTCACAACACACTAGCATTGGCCTATAAACTAAAACACTTGGTTGTTGTTGTTTTTTAAGAAATGTAGGCTTTTTTTCAATGCTGGGGTTTAATGCTTGGGGATGAGATAAGAAATGAGGAGAGGGATGGGGAGGAGTGAGAAGATAAAAACAGGATTTTATGTGGAGAAATGAGGAATGAGAAGATGGAGCTGTTTGAGAGACGGGCTCAGGAGGAAGGAAAAGATCAAAGAGACAGCTGAGAAGGATCACTCGATGAACCTTCCCTTTACCAGGCAGATTCAGCTACGATACAGACCATTTAGCATACAGCACAGCATATACAGAATGTCTCTGTGCTGAGCTAGGGTGACCCGAGGTGGGAATATGAAACAAGACAGGTGTGGGAACCGGAGCTCAGAGAGGTGACAAGACTTGTCTGAGATCACACACCTTGAAAGTGCGGGAGTTACCTTTACTAGGAACATCCCATTTGTGCTAAGACACGGCTCCAAAACACTTAGTTCTGGCCCCAAGTGAAGGCGGAGCTTTGGCCCAGAGGAAGTGAAGGCGAGGCCCTGGCTGTTTTGGTGGTGGTGGTGGCTTCCTGCCCAGAAGACACACCCAGCTTCAAAATCACTATTCTGGGCAGTCAGCTTGTTGCTAGGCACCCAGGGGGCCCTGGAGCTTTCAAACAGAGCCAGCCAAGGGCTGTTTTAACCTCACCTCACTGCAACATCAGGTGCAAAACGGAGAGGGAAGCCAGCCACCCCAGTGAAGACTGAGTGGAACCTTCCTCTTTTCTTCGGGGGTTTATTTTCACCATCATCTCCATTTTAAACAGGGATAATAAAAATCTCCAATTAAACAATTCAATCTCCAATTAAACAGGAATTAATAATCTCACTCGTTTCCCATGAATTCCAGTCATTTGTGTTCACTAAGAAGGAAGCACCTTAAATTAGGACGCAACCATGAGTCTTCTACAAAATAAACTATTTCTAGAGGATGTCATGTGCAGGTCGTGTGTTAGAGGCCAAGAATAGATTCCCTCTAGGTGGGGCTCATAATCTGCTGGGGATACAAACTAGACACTGCATGTGATCCTTAGCACGGGCCTTGGCATACTGGGTACACAATGCATATTGGCTGAATGAGCGGGCATTTAGAGCTAGAGGGAAGGTGTTATAGGAGCTCACAAGAGGGATTCAAATGCTGACTCAAGGCAGAAATCAAAGGCGGCTTCGTGAAGGTGACCATGGCTATCCGCCTCATAAACAATGAATAGGAGTAGGCTGGCAAAGATGGGGGAGGCAGAGGGGTGGGACATTTCAGGCCAAGGGAAATGGCCAATAAATGCATGGTGGTGGGTGGAAAATGCTTAGCAAAATAGTCAACTCATTGTCGAGAGCGCTGTAGTGAGCCGTAGTGAGAGCGCCACAAGCTGCCTCTTGCAGTGAGCGGCACGTGTGCTGCTCTTAGGAAGGCCAGCTACACTCGAATCCTGCAGTCACCACCACCACGAGGGGGGACTCTGCCCCCCACCCAGCCTCTGGAGTTGGCCCCCTTTCCAGCAACCAGGGCCTGGCACCCACTCACTGCTCAGGGTGCAGCTGCCCAACAGATGACACATTTTTCCATGGCTCCAGCCAGTTGCTAGGAGTCTCGTGTTACCTTGTGGTCTGTACACTGGTTTTCACCAGCAGCCATCTGGCAGGAGCACTTTTCAGTGACTAGGTGAAACGGTGGAACTGGAGTCAAAATAATCACAGAGGGCAAGTCAGGCACAGGAGACTTTTAGAAATTCTCCCCTCCAGCTCCTCTACATCGTCCTCCTCTTGCTCCATCACTCACAGAATTGAAAGCGTTCTTGGACTTCCCTGGTGGTCCGGTGGTTAAGAATCCGCCTACCAATGCAGGGGACACTGGTCTGATCCCTGACCTGGGAAGAGTCTACATTCTCTCGGAGCAACTAAGCCTGTGTGCCACAACTACTGAGCCTGTGCGCCTAGAGCCTGTGCTCTGCAAAGGGAGGCCACCGCGACGAGAAGCCCATGCACCGTGACGAAGAGTAACCCCTGCTTGCTGCAAATAGAGAAAGGCCACAGGCAGCAACAAAGACCCAGTGCAGCCAAAAAATAAGTATTAGAAAGAAACAGCGTTCTTTAGAATTGGTATCTAGATTGACTCCAGAAATGACAGTGACTGGCAGCGGTGAGAAGTACTCTACGGGGTGGAGAAAGCACCGGAACCACCTCTGGAGGAGCGGCACTAGAGTTAGGGACTGACTGTCCCCGCACGTCTCCACAGGGCCCTTGAAACACTTGGTTTACTCTTTAGTACCCAGGCAGCATGACCTCATGGCAAGGGCATGGGACTAGGGCCAGATGGAATGGAGATGAACTCCAGCCTCTCCTCTTCCTGGGTTTGTTTGGGGTTAAGGATCTGCATCTACAAGTTCATGTCCATGAGAAAGTGTTGGTACTAACAGGTTGCTGGGAGATAGTGCTGGGCATTTTACCAGTTCTGGTTTGAGTTCTGGCTCTCTAACTTACCTCTGTAAGCCTCACTTGTGCTTTGGAGGTTCACCTCCATACCTAAACCCCCTATCTTGCATTTTTTTTTAATGAAAAGTATAAGGCTAGGTATTAGCCATACAGAATACTATGCAACTGCTAAAAAAATTTTTTTTAATAAATCTTTGTAGGTTGATAGCAAAAGACTGCTAAGGCTTACTAGGCAAGAAAAACATATATATATATATATATATATATAAATTTACATATATATATTTTTTACTTTCTATTCTTGTTACATCAGCTCCACCTCAGATTGTCAGGCATTAGATCCTGAAGGCTGGGAACCCTTGGGTAGAGGACAAGGCAAGATGCCAACACTGCTATCACAGAGCTTACAATCTGCTGGGAGGACAGAAAGAGGAAAGGAGACTGGCAGGCAGCACGGGGAGCATTAAAAAATGTCAACAGGAGTTACTTAGGAAGTGAATTATGGACCATGCTTGTTTTTTTCATACTTTTTGTGTCAAATGAATCTAAGACATGTTATTTTAGACTGGGCGTCCTGTGTGGCTCAGCTGGTAAAGAATCCGCCTGCAGTGCAGGAGACCTGGGTTCAATCCCTGGGTTGGGAAGATCCCCTGGAGAAGGGAAAGGCTACCCACTCCAGTATTATGGCCTGGAGAATTCCATGGACTGTATAGTCCACGGGGTCGCAAAGAGTGGGACACAACTGAGCGACTTTCAAGATAAAGATGAAAAAAGCCAGAGAAATACCTCACACATAGGAGAGTGCTTTACAATTATCCTCCAACAGAAAATTTGAAGGAAAAAAAAGGAACCATAAAGCCGAGTTTACACAAGTCTTCCAACGGCTTCTCAATCCAACGTTAAGCTTAAGAGACCGTGGACCAAAGTCTAATCTGGGACATGTCTGGATGAAGTCTCCTACCAAAAGTCAGTGGTTTTCAACCAGGGGCAAAGGAGACATTTTGGGTTGTCACACCTAGCGGGTATTACTCGAATCTAGTGAGCAGAAGATAAAGATGCTTTTAAATACCCTAGAATCCACAGGACAAGCCCCCACAAAAAGGAATTACCTGGCCCCAAATTGCCAAGGCTGAAAAATCTGTGCTAAGGGATTCAGGAAACCTCAGCTGTTTTAAAATCCCACAGGTGAAAACATTTAGGTCCACTTGGTAACTCTGGTCTTTTACTTGCATCCCAAATTCTAGGCCATCAAAGCATCTGAGAAACTGGAGGTCAGGAAATTAATACCAGGAGTTCCTAATCCCTGCAGATTAAAGGAAATACCTTCAGAATGTCTGGAATAAATGGAAGTACTGAAGATACTATGACACTATCACTGCTACTCCATCGCCAATGTGAAATTTTACTTAGAGAGCTTAACCCAGTCAATGAGAGTTATTCCCCAAACACTGTACGCCCTCCTGTTCCCATGCCTTTACAAAAGGTGTGCCTTCTGTTCAGTGATCTCTGACTCCTTCTAAAGTTCAATAAAAATGCCACTTCCCTGACTCGGCTATTTCCTCTTTAACTTAAAAAAACCAAACCAAACCAAACCCACAAAATGTGTTTTCTTAGTGCTGTCTCAAAATTAGATGCCAAAAAAGACTAGCTTTACTCCAGCATTTCTAACGATGCATTTTGATGGCTTCTTCCTCTCCTTAGAAGCAATACATTTCCTTAAAGTTGGGCTTTACATTTAAATTTTTTATTTATGGCTGCACTGGGTCTTCACTGCTTTGTGAGGGCCTTCTCTAGTCGCGGCAAGTGAGGGCTCCTCTTCGTTGCTGTGCAGATTTCTGGGCAGTGGCTTCTCGTGTTGCGGAGCACAGGCTCTAGAGCATATAGGTTTCAGTAGTTGCAGCACAGGCTCAGCAGTTAGGGCACAAGGGCTTAGTTGCTCCCAGGTATGTAAGGGATCGAACCCGTCTCCTGCGCTGGCAGGCAGATTCCTATTCACTGTGCCCAGCCAAGTCCCTGAAATTGGGTTTTGTATTTGTGTGTGCTCAGTCATTTCTGACTCTTTGCAACCCTATGGACTGTAGCCTGCCAGGCCCCTCAGCCCATGGGATTCTCCAGGGGATCTTCCCCACCCAGGGACTGAACCCGTCTCCTGCACTGGCAGGCAGATTCTTGACTGCTGTGCCACTTGGGATTCTAGCATCGAGAAGAGTCCCAGAGGCCCAGGAAGTACTCAGCAAACATCAGCAGAATCGAACTTGAGTCCCAGCATGGAGCTAAGCAGCCCCTATCCCAAAAGCCAGGCTGCAGAGGCAGAAAGGTTCCTCAAGACTGGGTCATGCTGGGGAAGAAGCTGCTGTTTCCTCTCTGCCTGTCACAATCACAGCTACTGCTGTTTCAGCTGCAAAGCAAAGTACAGGACTCTACACACAAAGCCAGGATGACCGCTGCTCCAGGAAGAAAAGAACTTCAGATGGTTTAGGGCGAGTTCTCTTGCAGGAAGATGAGCTGCGGAAGATAAGGAAATGGACAAAGAGCAAATCAAACAGCCCAGCCTGAGAGTTACTTACCTCTTCTGACCCCTTTCCCTTCTCGGTTTTGCCCAATTTAGATGCTGACTTTGAAAACAAAAGCCAGGCCTGTTTCTATTCGCCAGCTCAGCAAATGCCACGTAGTTCTTCTCTCCAGCTCATATCTACTCCTGATAATTATCCCACCTTTCTCAAATGCTGACAACTAAGAGCCAGACTGGTAAATCACCACAGGACATTTTTATTAAGAATCAAACTTTAATACTTCAAGGACACCCCAAATGAGTTACTGGTGGGGTTACAGAAGCTTCCATTCAAGCCACCACAGCAAGAATCAAGAATATTAAAGTTGAAGCAATCATCTCTTTGGATACATAAAAACTCTATATTAAAGCGTGTCACAAAGTGCAAAAGGGGAGGCATTCAGCAGAGCAAAAACAAGCAGCAGACTGATTGTCCTTACAATAGGGCAGGGAAACTCATTTTGGAGTTCACACTGCCAGGAAAGAGCGCTGCTTCAGGCAAAAAAAAGAAAAAAAGGTTTTCATTGATTCTTATTACAGCTAGCAAAGGCAAGCTCAAAGAAAATCAAGGTTCAGATTTCTCATGACTGTAGTTGGATTTGCAACAAAGAGAGCCTTTGGTCACTTCTCATATGTAGGCTGAAAAAGCAGCAGTGAGATTTTAGCCAGTGATTCTGACCCCAGGCTGACACCTCAGTGCCCAAGCTCTGAGCTCCTCAGGGAGGACGGCCTGGAATTGCTCCTGCACCAGCATTTCCACAATCTGCTCCTTCGTGTGAATATCAGGTCGCAGCCACTGTCCGGCAAGCTCCTGGAGATGTCTCAGGACATCCCTGGGCCCAGCTGCATCTTCATAGCGGAACTCCCGGAACCTCTGCCTGGAGGCTGCAGGGTTGAGAGGCCTCCTTAGGGGCACGGTCTCCAGGTCGTCTTCAGAGTCTTCATCCGGGCTCTCTGCTGGGACCTGGACCTGGGGCGGCGCTACCAGGATGCCTTCTGGCTCCTCAGCCATATCATTTGGTGGTGACCTTATTTCATCATTCTGGACTTCTCCATCTCTTTGCATCTCTGGATACCCTTCAGTCTCCATCCTAGACCTCTGCAAAAGGATTTTTCAGACTCCTAGGCACAAAGAGAAAAGTCAGGCTCAACAAAAACAAACCTTAAAGGATGTTAAAACCTCCCTGATCTCAAGGATCTGGTCCATCAACTAGGAGAGGCCTAGGTTCCAACAGCTTTTCAATATTAATAAAGTTATAAGAAATTCCACTTTTGTTCTCTCTTGTTGGATCAATGGACACAGTTGAGAAAGTGTGTCAACAGTTTACCAAAATGTAAGATGTAGATTCTCAAAGCAGAAAGAGTCAAGAATGCTGGCCTTGCTAGCTGGAGAAATCTTTCATCCATTATCCCCCCAGTACAAACACATGTGCACATGACTTGTAGGGGGAAAAGTTTAAAATCATGGTTCAAGATTTCATGAAAGGTTAAAAAATAAATAAATAAAATAAAATCATGGTTTGCTTCCTCCAAACCACTTTTACGGAGTATTTGCTATGCTTAAAAGCAAATTATGAAGAAACGCTAACACAGAGGGAAAAAAGCCTGTTCATTTTCATACACTCTGTCGTCTTTTTTGTCTCCTCCCATCTTTTATGATGATGAAAGAATAGCAAGTGTTAAAAAAAAAAAAAAAAAGTACTTTAGGAGCTACCATCAGGGTGGAGTCTATGGCAATTTAAAACAAAGGAAAAAAGCTTTTATGTTAAGATAAAGATCCTAAGCTGCCTCAAAGTATGAGGAATTGAACTTGTAAGAATCCTTGCAACATGGATTTCTGACTCGTTAGATGTTTGGGAGCTCCAGGATTAGCAAACCAGCTGTAGTGGGAAGAAGGGAGATGGGGGTTCTGATGGGTAAACCAAACACCTGTGAAAGGCTGGGGAAGAAAAGGTTTTGCTTCATTTAAGTCAGGGCCCAGTCCAAAGAGGAATTATTTACAGGAAAACCACATTCTATGTTAATTTACAAGAAAAAAAAGAGACTTAAGATGACAGTATAGAAATGACTATGTTGTCACAGCAGGGATATCCAAAGATTATAATCCTTATGAAGTCACTTTACAAAGATCACCTTTTTTCCATTACCACCTCCCCCAAGGATCAGTCCTTTCTTACTGTATCAACACTACATAAGTGTTGAGATTTAAAATCCTTCCTACACCAGAGTCTCAAATCTGTTCCCTGGGCAACAACTTATAGAAGCCGACAATCCTAACACTGACCAGCTGCCTTGAATTAAATGGTTTGTGGCTCCTAATCACCTGGTCTCTAAACATTCACTGATTCATTTTCTAAGAACTTTTTTAATATTTATTTTATTTATTTGGCTGCACCAGGTCTTACTTGAGGCATGTAGGATCCTTAGCTGCAGCATGGGAACTCTTAAGTTATGGCAAGTAGAACCCAGTTCCCTGACTAGGGATTGAACCCAGGCCTCCTGCACTGGAAGTAGAGTCCACCACCAGCTAAGTCCCTCTAGGAGCTCTGAACTGATTCTAGACCTGGTAGGAGGTATTTTTGGAATATGTCACTTCCTTTATCTGGGTTTCTGTTCAATCAACAGGGTGTGCTCATTCCCCAAAATAAGTTAACTATACCACGGGGATGAGAAAGAAAAAAGCAGAATATCCCCCAAACTAAGGGGTGCCTTGAATAAAAGGGAAAGAGTCAAGGAAAGGTTGGACGAAACTGTACAAAAGCAAAACCTTGGGAACAACTTAAGCCAGCAACAGGAATGTGGTTAAGATGTTGTTTAGTCGCTAAGTTGTGTCCGCCTCTTTCAAGACCCCATGGATTGTAGCCCACCAGGCTACTCTGTCCATGAGATTTCCCAGGCAAGATACTGGAGTGGGTTGCCATTTCTTTCTCCATGGGATTTTCCCCACCCAGAGAATGAATCTGTGTCTCTTGTGTTCCCTGCATTGCAGGCAGATTCTTTACCACTGAGCCACAGGGAAGCCCTTATCAACAAGGAAATGATTAAAGCACTGTCAGCCACTCAGCAGAATACTATGCAGCTCTGGAAGAAATGAAAGAGGCCTATGAGAGCCGATATTTAAAGTTTTCCATAATATAGCACTCCTCCCCCAGGTGCAGATCAATATGTATATTATAATCTCATCTGGGGAAATTAAAAACACATACACATAAGCACATACGACCTGATGTATATATAAACAGTACCGGGGAGGTTATCAAAGAAATTCTTTTTACCTCTGAGGAAAACAGTAAAAGTGGGAAACATTTTTCTTATACCTTTCTATACTGTCTTCTTTTTAACTACATCTACGCTACTTTCACTCCAGTACTCTTTCCTGGAAAATCCCATGGACAGAAGAGCCTGGTAGGCTGCAGTCCATGGTGTCGCTAAGAGTAGGACACGACTGCGTGACTTCGCTTTCATGCACTGGAGAAGGAAATGGCAACCCACTCCAGTATTCTTGCCCGGAGAATTCCAGGGACGGAGAAGCCTGGTGGGCTGCCGTCTATGGGGTCGCACAGTCGGACACGATTGAAGTGACTTAGCAGCAGCAGCATGCTACTTTCATGACAACTCAAGAGGGAGAAAACATTTCAGGTTTTCCCCTCCAGCTCAAACCTGTTCTGAGAAAACCCCTAATCCCTTTAGAAAAACACCCTTTTACTAATTTTTCTCGTTCCCAAACCCGACTTCTAGAAGTCTCAACTATCAACAGGCCGGTTTTCAAAGCTGGCTTTGGAACATGGTGATTAGCTCCACTATTTACCCAGCTTCCAAACCCAATCAGTTTGAGAAGGCCAACTGCCATACAGAATGCTTATCCTCACCAGTCAATAACTCTAGCTTAGGAAACCCTCATCTCCTATCTGATACTGTGCGTTTCACATTCTCTACGTGATTCTCTTAGCCACTCAGGTTAAACTCTCGATAAGACTCTCTACCGCCCCAGTTTTCTCCATTTTAACAAGCAGCTTCCACCGCTCCATTTGTTGAATTTTACGGGCCACACGGTCCTCAGTAGCTTTCCGTCATCGAGTGCTGCCCGAGAACCCAGTAGGGCCGTTACTGTCATTTCCATTTCACAGATAAACAAACTGAGGTTCGGGGAAAGGGGACTTGCCCAAGGTCACAAGGATAGGAAGTGGCGGGACCACCCAGCCCAGTACAAAATCCCCGGCGTCTCGGCAGGGACCTGGGTCTGACTCCTCCCACCACCTGGGTGCGGTTCAGACGGTCGAGATCCGGCCGGAAAAGGCGCATCTGGGGAATCCAGAACTGGTCATCCTCCTGTTTGGGACATTTAGCGGGGCCCCAAGGCCACGCCAGGCCGACCAGTCGGCACACCCCACAGGCAAGGGCCTCCCCACTCCCAGGGCCGCCGCCCCGGCCGCCCGCTCCCACCCTGCGGTGCGCGGCGGAGGAGGGAGGTGCAGGGGGCGGGAAGGGGCGTTCACCTGCGCAGGTGCCCCTCGGAAGGCCGGGTGAAGGGGGGAAGGAGAGGAGCGAGAGGCCAAGCCCCGCCACCAGCTCCGGGAAAGGGAAGCCAGCTGCTCGGCGCCGAGCTTTGTAGCCCACCGCCGGAACCGGAAGTCACGCCCCGCCCGAAATCTGGAAGCGGAAGGGGAAACCGGGTTCCAAGGCAGGGGGAGGCGGGGTCTCTCTAGGCCTTGGCGGTTCCCTGTAGCTCCATGGTCTTAACCCCTGCTGGTCTCTTGGCCTCCCTCGGTCCCCAGTGCTTCCGACTGAGCGAAGAGGTGCGTCCGGCCTAGGAGCTCTTCCAGTGCAGGGAAGACCTTTGCCTTTCTCACCCGCAGTTATTTGCCCAACAGAATGGAAAGAGGATGCAGCAGGAATTGAGACACTCCTGGAGCCTGCCCGCAGCTGAGTCAGCGCCCCGCCCTGAGGTTACACCCTTGATCCTTTGCACCACCCAGAGCAAAGAAACCAAATTAGAGGGCTGGCTGGCTGCTGTTGGGAGACAGTGATCGGTATGGCTTCCCGTGGAGTCACTTCAGATGGACAGAGGGCACAGTCTATTAAGTGTCTTCGTGTACCCACGTAGACCCACCCAGATAGTGGGGCATGTGCCCGTGGGGCTTTGGCAGTCCCTCCTGGGGGAGACCCCTTGTGCGTAGGAGGCTAAATCTTAGTCCTGTGTGTCTCTTCCTCAAGACCTTCCCAATTGCAGTGGTCCAGTTCAGTCACTCAGTCGTGTCTGACTCTTTGCGACCCCACAGACTGCAGCACGCCAGGCCTCCCTGTCCATCACCAACTCCTGGAGTTTACTCAAACTCATGTCCCTTGAGTCCGTGATGCCTTAGGAACTGAAATTTCGAATTTTTACTATGCCGGTTTAAGTCTGGGCACACAGGTTAAATAGCACAGCTTGTAAGAGGAAGTGCGGAGATGCTAACCAAGGCAGCCTTCCCAGTTCGCTCTTAATCCTTAAGGGAAAGAACTTGGCCTTTGCATTCTCCTATCTAAATGGGATGGGCTAGGAAACTAAGAGGGGCATCTCAGTGCCTCCTGCTGGGTTATCACCCCAGACCCAGTGTCCCTGGGGAAGGGAAGATATGACTTTTGTCTTCTGTAAACTCCTAGATGGCTAGGTACTCAAGTAGGTGGTTGGAGAACCAGGGCTCCTTGCCATGGCCCTACCCCTACCTCCCCTAGTGGCTGTGGGTCCTTCCCCCACTCACTCCTACAGTGCAGTTTCCACATTTACCTCCTCTTTGACTTGGTTTTCCCATCTGTAAAATGAGGGGGTTGAACTAGTTTAGGAACTTCCGATTGTCATTCCCCCCTTCAATTCTTAGGTTCTTTGGGAATGTTTCAAAAAACTGCTCAGGTGAGAGGGATGGGGGAAGGGGAACAGCCCTTTGGGTCCCAGAGCAGCTCCAGTTCTACAGGTTTATAAGGAAAGTATGTACATTGTGGTTCTGCATACGATTACTATGTCATTGAGAGAAAAGTTTAAACTCTGTATTTTGCCCTATTCCCTCATCTCTCCCGACCCTCCCGTTCACTCCATCAGCTGACACACTAATGTTCAGTCGCCAAGTCGTGTCCAAGTCTTCGTGACCCATGGACGGCAACATGCCAGGCTTCCCTGTTCCTCACCATCTCCCGGAGTCTGCCCAAGTTCATGTCCATTAAATCGGTGATGCCAGCCAACCATCTCATCCTCTATTGCCCTCTTCTCCCTTCTGCCTTCAGTCATTCCCAGCAGCAGGATCATTTCAAATGAGTCTGCTGTTCACATCAGGTGGCCAAACTATTCAAGCTTCAAATTCAGCATCAGTCTTTCCAATGAGTATTCAGGATTGATTTCCTTTAAGATTGACTGGTTTGATCTCCTTGCTGTCCAAGGGATTCTCAAGAGTCTTCTCCAGCACCGCAATTCAAAAACATCAATTTTTTGGCACTCTGCCTTCTTTATGGTCCAGCTCCCACATCCATACATGACTACTGGAAAGACCATGGCCTTGACTATATGGACCTTTGTTGGCAAAATGATGTCTTTGCTTTTTAACACACTGTCTAGGTCTGTCATAGCTTTCCTGCCAAGAAGCAGTCATCTTCTAACTTCAGGGCTGCAGTCACCATCTGCAGTGATTTTAGAGCCCAAGAAGCGGAAATCTGTCACTGCTTCCTCCTTTTCCCCTTCTATTTGTCATGAAGTGATGGGACCAGTTGCCATGATCTTAGTTTTTTTAATATTGAGTTTTAAACCAGCTTTTTTCACTCTCCTCATTCACCCTCATCAAGAGGTTCTTTAGTTCCTCTTTGCTTTCTGCCATTAGAATGGTATCATCTGCATATCTGAGGTTGTTGATATTTCTCCCAGCAATCTTGACTTCAGCTTGTTAACTCATACAGCCCGGCATTTTGTATGATATGGTCTGTGTATAAGTTAAACAAGCAGGGTGCAATAAACAGCCTTGTATTCCTTTCTCAATCTTGAACCAGTCAGTTGTTCAATACAAGGTTCTAGCTATTCCTTCTTGACCTGCATACAGGTTTCTCAGGAGACAGGTAAGATGGTCTGGTATTCCCATCTCTTTAAAGAATTTTTCACAATTTGTTATGATCCACACAGTCAAAGGCATTAGCCTAGTTAATGAAACAGAGGTAGGTGTTTTTCTGGAATTCTCTTGCTTTATGATCCAGTGGATGTTGGCAATTCGATCTCTGGTTCTGCCTTTTCTAAACCCAGATTGAACATCTGGACGTTCTCGGTTTACATAATGCTGAAGCCTAGCTTGAAGGATTTAGAGCATAACCTTACTAGCATGGGAGATGAGTGCAATTGTCTGGTGGTTTAAACAGTCCTTAGTACTCCCCTTCTTGGGAGCTGGGATGAGGATTGACCTTTTCCAGCCTTGTGGCCACTGCTGAGTTTTCTAAATTTGCTGACATATTGAGTGCAGCACTTTAATGCATCATCTTTTAGAATATTACATAGCTCTGCTGGAATTTCATCACCTCCACTAGTTTTATTGTCAGCAGTGCTTCCTGAGGCTCTCACTTGACTTCATACTCCAGAATGTCTGTCTCTGCATGAGTGACCACAGCCTCATGGTTATCTGAGTCATTAAGATCTTTTTTGTACAGTTCTGTGTATTCTTGCTCTCTCTTCTTGATCTCTTCTGCTTCTGTTACCCCTTCATGGATCATTGCCTTGTCGTGGCGAAGGGGCTTGCATAACTTAGTGAAGCTATGAGCCATGCCATGCAGGGCCATCGAAGACGGACGGGTCATAGTGGAGAGTTCTGACAAAACGTGATCCACTGGAGGAGGGAATGACAAATCACTCCAGTGTACTTGCCGTGAGAACCCCATGAACTGTATAAAAGGATAAAAAGATGGGACACACTGACCTTCTTGTTATTCTGTGCCCCTGACAATCTCATCGTCACACAAGCTCATCTTCACCTCTTTTGCTGATCTCTGCTTGTAGTGCTTTTTTTGGAGATCTGCTCACCCACATTCTAGCTCAAACGTAGCCTCTCTAAAGCAGCCTTCACTGCCCTGCCCTTCTTCTTCCTCTTATTTTTTTTTTCTTAATGTGTGGGGTCTAAGTTCCCCAACCAGAGGTCAAACCCATGCCCCATGCAGTGGAAGGGTGGAGCCCTAACCACTGGACTGCCAGGAATTCCCTGCCCTTCCAAAGGCACCCATCCAGTTCCTTTATAGCCTGATACTCCGTTTTTATTGTTGTTGTTGTTTTGGTTTTGTTGTTTTTTTATTGATTTATAGCTAGGTCTTCATTGCTGTTCTCTGGCTTCTCTTCAGTTGCAGTGAGCAGGCTTCTCACTGCAGAGCTCCTCTTGTTTGTTTGTTTGGGTTTTTTTTGTAGTGCTCCTCTTGTGGAGTGCATACTCTAGAGTGCAGGCTCTGTCGTTCTGGAACTCTGGCTTAGTTGCCCCAATGCATATGGAATCTTCCCAGACCAGGGATCAAACCTATGTCCCCTGCATTGGCAGGTGGATTCTTAACCACTGGACCACCAGGGAAGCCCTGTTCCCCTGTTTTTATTACCTGTTCACTTTTCTATCTCTTCCAGTAGAAGTAGGGTCCGCAAGGCCAAGGACCTTGACTGTCCTCTCACCATGCCTCCAGCACGTACCTCTGAACATAGGCTGGGTAAACATTGACTGAATGAATCAGTGGGTAAGTGACTGTACAGAGAAGGCTTAGATTTTACGATCAAGCTAATCTGATAAAGACCAGTGGGAACATTTAGCAAAATTAGGTTGGTTTATTAACCTGATGCAGCTAAGGAGACAATACCCAGAGGAGCCAAACAAAGGAAGAAACTGGGTTATCATAGGATTAGGGAGAAGAGTGGAATTTCAGTGAAAATGAACTGAAGGCCCATTGACAGACTCAGAGCAAACCTCATTGTGTGGAGAAGGGTTAACATTTGACTTGGGCTGAGAAGCAAATCCCTGGTCTTGTTTCCTTGGACTGCACAAAGTTGAGATCGATATAGACTATTGCGTCCAGAAACCCCTTATCTGAAGCTCTGTACTGGGGTTGGTAATCCCGGCTGCTTCTCTCTGAAAAATCCGGCTTCAACCCTCCAGACCAGAGAGGGATGCTCTGTTCTCAAAGTTTCTGACCATCTCTGCTTTTAGAAAATAAGGTTTCTCAGCACCGTCACTGGTGATAATTGGCAACAGAAGACTTGACAGCTTCATGTTTGGTAGGAATGCCTTGATGCCTCATCACTTGGATCTGAGAGCCGTCAAGCACTCCAAACTTCCCCCTGCAGTGTGACCCCAGCTCCCGGGGCCCTGCACCCCTCTGGGCCTCCATTAAAATACCAAGCCAAGCCTCCACCCTGGCTTCCCGACCAGACTGTGGGCTTGAGAGGGCTGGACCCAAGTTAGGTTCATTCTCCTCTGCCCATGCCTGGCACAGAATACCAGTAGGCACTCAGTCCATGTCCATCAAATCTAACTATTGATAAGTTTTCTAAATGGGAAGAAAAAGGAAATGGATGAGGGGGGGAAAACGTGGAGGAAAGCATATCAAAATGATGGAAGCAGTTGTGGAAGAGAGATGGGGCTGTAGGTGATTTTTACAAATCTTTCCCAAAGTGGAAGTTTCTAAACCTGAGCCAATATGAATGTTCTGAAAAAGGAAACAATAATGGAATTGTTGACTCTTAAGATTTAAAAAGTGAATTTTTTAAGCTGACTGTTTTTTTTTTTTCTTTTCGAATTAACAAAAACATTTTAGTTCGGTACGGTTGAAAGGTATAGTTAGCAGGATGTCCTAACTACCTGTTGGTCACATACCTGAGAAGGCTGTCATAGCCCTCAGCCTCCTCCTGAAGCTGGGTGGAGGGCCCTTGAGGGCCCATTGCCCAGCCACGGGATGGAATTTTACACGTTTGACTGCTTTTTGTCCTAAAGCTATTTTTGGAAAATTGTCTGAGGGCCTTCCCTGACCCACTGGGAAGAAGTAGATACTACAATGGCCTGGTTACACTTGACAGTGGCGTACATCATCCGGCATTGTCTGCAGTTGCATATGTCATCCAGCGTTGTCTCCATACAAATGATTATCATATCCTGGACCCAGAGTTTCTCCCGTCCTCCCCCACTCCCGTGTTGCAGAGGTCTTTGAGTCCAAGGAAGGACTCAGCTCCTTCCTTGCCCTCACTCTGGCCTTGCCAGACCAGTTCCTGAGCTTTCATAGGAGATGGAGTGGGGATAGCAACTGGAGGAAAGCGTTTTAGGGGGAATGGTTGAGATTCCAAGGGGTGGTTTTAGGAGAAAAATGTGGGGCAGTCGTAACATGTGGAGCCAGTGGATGGGAAAAGAAAAATGAGAGTATTAAGAGATACTATGGATGCAATCTCTTTGGAGAGCAATTTGATGGATAGGAAAGCCTGGTGTGCTGCAGTCCATGGGGTCACAAAGAGTTGGACATGACTGAGCAACTGAACTGAACTGAACTGAAAAGCTGAAAATGAGCACGTGCTCCCACTTAGCCATCCCACTTCTTGGAATATGCCTTAGAACCACTCTCGTGTGTGCGCCTGGAGATATGTCCAAGGATGTTCACTGAAGCGTTGTTTGAAATTAGGAGAAACTGGCCCTGTTCTAAGCGTCCATTAGGAGGGGGGAAGGATAAATACCTGCTGTTATTGGGCAATAGCACACTCTACAAAACTTGCAGCAACGAACTGGAGAGAGATAAACTAGCATCGATTAGACCTCAAAACCACTGGGTGAAAATATTTAGTGAAGGAAGCAAGTTACGGAAAATCAATATGGCAAGATGCCATGCATGTATTTTTTTGTGTGTATTTTTTTTAAAACTAAATAAAGTAATATATGGTTTATGGATAGTTATACTTATGATCTAAATATAACAACAAGGAGCAGAAGGATAAGCACCAAACTCCATTTATCAGTCAGGAGAGGGGATAGGTTAGGTCCATGTCACTGTAACAAACACCCAATATCTCAAGCAGCTTATAATATATACTTAGAACAAGAGTATATTTCTTTTTTCTTTCTTTCTTTCTTTTTTTTGTGAGGGGCCACACAGCTTGGCATGTAGAATCTTAGTTCCCCCACCAGGGATCTAACTCCATGCCCCCTGCAGTAGAAACTGGGAGACTTGACCACTGGTCTACCAGGGAAGTCCCAAGAGTAAATTTCTTGCATTGGATTTCCCTGGTGGCTCAGATGGTAAAGAGTCTGCCTGCAATGCAGAAAACCTGGGTTCGATCCCTGGTTCCGGACGACCCCCTGGAGAAGGAAATGGCAACCCACTCCAGTGTTCTTGCCTGGAGAATTCCATGGAGAGAGGAGCCTGGCGGTCACAGAGCTGGACACGACTGAGCGGCTAACACTTACGACATGTCCATCGGGGGCAGCGCAGAGCCTCTCCTCCACACAGCTCTGCTAGCCCCAAGGGAAAAACAGTGATACTGGGTGGGCCACCCCACAAGCGTGAAGATGAAGACCCTTGGATAGAGTACAAAAGGGCCTCCACCTGAGCTATAGTTATTATCTTAGAAAATATGAAGCAAAAACGTGAAATTTGTTTATTGTGGAGAGAAGCTATGTGGGTGTTTTATATATTATTCATCGGGAAGATCCCCTGGAGAAGGAAATGGCAACCCACTCAAGTATTCTTGCCTGGAAAATTCCATGGACTGAGGAGCCTGGTAGGCTCCAGTCCATGGAGTCGCAAAGAGTCGGACACGACTGAGCGACTTCACCTTCGTCATGTTGTGTCTTTTACTTTTTCAACACTAGAAGTGCAATTTTTTTGGTTTGTTTGATTTTTTTTTTTTATCTTTAGAAGTGTAATTTTTTTAAGTGAAGGGGCGATGGAACAATGTTAATATTGAAAGTTATATTTGTGTCCTTGTGGGAACCGTGTTTCAAGGTATTCAGGAGAAATAGGAGTGAAAGAATTCAGTTGTCTTTGTGTCCTTTGGATGTCAGCGGTGGCTCTCTGGGCCCTGACCTCGGCTTCCACCTTGCATGTCCGCCCCCGCTGCGCCAGAGCTCTCCCTGAGCGTGTCCGGCTCACCTCTGTTCTCTCAGCCCTGAACTTTCAACAGAGAAGCTGCCCAGTAAATGTTTAATGAATGACTCTGATATGCTATGCTCATTTCTATCTAAATATTGAGCCATTTCCAGGCAGGGACCATGCTGTCTTCTCCCTGTGGGCATCCTCAGGTTGAAGGAATGAATGCTTGTTGAAGGAATGAATGACTGCAGTCCTCCTTCCCCAGCCCATCAGTGGAAGCAGAAAATACACAGCCCGTGCCCTCTCTACCATGAGCTTCCCAAAGGGCTGGTGAGGACGGTACTTCTGCAGACTCTACGCTGCCTTTAGGCCTGCACTGAAAAGCCAATCGCTGTGCATGTGGTTCTGCAAGTGTCCAACTTCCCAGAACTCACTCCATTTGTTTTGGTTTGTTTTTCTGCCACACCTCCTGGCACGCAAGATCTTAGTTCCCTGACCAGGGATTGAACCCTGGTCCCTGCCATGGAAGCACGAAGTCTTAACCACTGGACCACCAGGGAAGTCCTTCACCTGGTTTTAACCACAAAAAGTCCTGTCCTATCCCCTCACTCCCAGGCAAACTGGGATGTGTGGTCACTTGACAACTCCCTTCTATCTGAGCCTCATTTTTCTCTCATTCTAATATGAGAGGATTGAGTTTCATGTCTACATATAACATCTAAGATTCTAGAAATGGGCTGGAAAGAGAGAGGTGAGTCAAAGAAGAAAGAAAGACTCAAGTTGGAATTTTCTGAGAGATCTTTTATTTTTCCCAAAGAGTATGGATGGGCACTGCCACCTTGGCCTTGGTTCTAGTTGCTTGCAATTGTCTGAAAAAAACAGAGGGGGTAAAACCAGAAAGGTCTAGTCAGGAGCACAGCTTCTAATGCCATATGGAACTGAGTTCAACTCCCAGCCATGTCACTCATTAACTGCATGACCCTGGGAGAGTGACTTGACCTCTCTAGCCTCAATTTTCTCATCTGTATAATGGGAGTGATCATACTTACTTCATGTGGGTTTTAAATTAAACAAACAAGGTGTCATCATGGTGGCTGGCATACATTTAAGAGTCCGTAGGTGGTGACTAATACTCTTGTCATGAACACTATTAATCCTCCCTGATCGCTGATTCCCGGGTGAAGCTGGTGCTCTCACTGGGGCCTGAGCCTCACCTATCAGTTTCCATCCCATTCCATCACTTTGCTCATTTAGTCATCTGTTTCCCACGAGCCGCACATCACTCTATCCTCCATGACAAGAAAAGACCTGGACCAGAGGAGGCATTTCCTAAACACTTGTTGAAATAAGGAAGTTCAGTAGTGTTCAGAACTCTACCCAGAAGCCCTTGAGGCTGCAAAAAACATCCTCAAGCCCCTCTGGAAGGTCCCCCACCCGCACTGCCAACTACTGATCTCCTGATCTGCTGTTCCCACCCATCCCCCCAGCACCTCTCAGACAACCCGGCCCCCGGAGCCCTCCCCGCTCACCTCGTCAATCCAGTCAATGAAGGCTGAGACTCGCGTGAACACCGTGGGCTTCTTGATGGTGTTGCAGCCAAAGGCAGAAACGAAGCTGGTCACACCATGGACCTGCCAGGAGCCATCTGCTGCCGGGCAGTTGAGGGGTCCTCCAGAGTCACCCTGGAACAGGCAGACAGCAGTGGGGGACTGAGACTCATCTGAGCTCCAAAGAATTGGTTCTGGCTTTGGGGAGCTCGGGAAATCCTTGTATGAGCTGACTTCTCCAGGCCTCGGCTTGCTCCTTTGTGATGCGTGCTAAGTTGCTTCAGTCGTGGCCAGTTCTTTGTGACGCTGCAGACTGTAGCCCACCAGGCTCCTCTGTCCAGGGATTCTCCAGGCAAGAATACTGGAGTGGGATGCAATTTCCTTCTCCAGGGGATCTTCCTGACCCAGGGATCCAGCCCGCCTCTCTTTATGTCTCCTGCATTGGTAGGCAGGTTCTTTACCACTAGCACCGCCTGGGAAGCCCTTTGTGATGGGGAATGATACCTACTATGCCTATCTTATAAGATCTTGTGAGAGTTAAATGAGATGATAAGCCTATAGCCTTAGCGCAATGCCTGGTAGAGAGGAAGCAATCTAACAGTAGTTCTGATTATTATTCCCACAGTTAGTTATTATTATTCATATTCACTTATAGTACAAAAGGGCTTCCCTGGTAGCTCAGATGGTAAAGCGCCTGCTTACAATGCAGGAGACCCGGGTTCGATCCCTGGGTCGGGAAGATCCCCTGGAGAAGGAAATGGCAACCCACTCCAGTATTCTTGCTTGGAAAATCCTATGGACTGAGGATCCTGGTAGGCTACAGTCCATGGGGTTGCAAAGAGTTGGACACGACTGAGCAACTTCACTTTTTTATAGTACAATGAGAGTATTGCTTAATTGTGACTTCAGGACCCCAGAGTTGAAGGTGACTTTAGAGATCACGATGTCGATTTTTCTCAGTGTGAAGTGAAGTGAAAGTCGCTCAGTGGTGTTGGACTCTTTGCGACCCCATGGACTATACAGTCCGTGGAATTCTCCAGGCCAGAATACTGGAGTGGGTAGCCTTTCCCTTCTCCAGGGGAATCTTCCCAACCCAGCGATTGAACCCAGGTTTCCTGCATTGCAGGCAGATTCTTTACCAACTGGGCCATCAGGGAAGCCCCGTTCCTTGGCCTACTGAAGGGGACTCCCGAGGACCAGGAAGGGGCAGTGATCTGCTCCAGATCAAGTCAGTGCGCCGGCCGGGACCCGAGTCCAGAAACCAGGGGTCTGTGTCTGGGCTGCGCTGACTTCCTGCAAGTCCTGCCTGGCCTGGAGGCTGAATGAGCAAGATTCCTCCTCGCCTTCCAGGCAGATGGCAGAGGGGCCCCAGGCCCCGCACACCCAGCAGAGGGGCTGTAGCCCCGCCCCACCGCGGGCCGGCGAGAGCGGACTCACGTTGCACCCGGAGCGGGTGTCCCCGCCGGCGCACACCATGGTGGTCTTCACAGTGATGCCCCACCAGTCCCACCGGGAGCAGTGCTCATGGTCCACCACGGGAAGCAGCGCCTCCTGCAGCTTGTCCGGGAGCGGCCCGCCAGCTGTGCAGAGAGAGCAGTGAGCGGGGCCGTGGGGGTGCCGAGCCCGGGCCGGGGTCCGAGTCAGAGCTGGGAGCCCCAGCACGGTGTGGGGGCTACGAGGAAAGCCTGCTCCCCCGGCGGGAGGGGACGTCTCCTCCCACCAGGTCGCGTGGTCCTGCCTGCTTAATCCATCAGAACATCCCGGCATCGGGCACAAAGGAGACACTAGAAACTGTCCCGCTGCACACATTCGTGTTTGGGAGGGTGAGGGGAGAAGCCGCCGCTGGAGGAGGAATGTAAGAAAAGTGCACGGATGCCCCCGG
The DNA here is from genome assembly GCF_910594005.1 of Cervus elaphus. Taxonomy (NCBI): domain Eukaryota; kingdom Metazoa; phylum Chordata; class Mammalia; order Artiodactyla; family Cervidae; genus Cervus; species Cervus elaphus. Next base: position 5,327,742 of record NC_057822.1, on the reverse strand, counting down.
GGGTTGCCCTCAGCCCTCGCCCCAGGCTCCGTCTTTCCAGCCCACCGTCCCTACGGCCAGTTGGAGGACTCAGCACGCACTGTAGAGGCGGCCCCAGCCGCTGATGTAGCAGGGGGCTTCGTTGGGCAGGATGTCACCGGCGGGAGGGAGGCTGGCGAGCTTGACCTTGTCTCCCAGCTGGGCGCTGCGCGAGAGCTTGACGAGGGCGATGTCGTTGCTGGGGAGGAGGGAAGAGTCACGGGGAGGAGCCTGGTCCTCCAGCCAGACTAAGCCCCACCTGCAGCTTGGCTCAGGATATTTCACCTCTGGGATGCCCCTGACGCTCCCCTCTGGATCCCATGCATTCTTACTGCTCAGCAACTTCCGGAAGGCCCCCTGGTCCCTTCAGCCCGCAGTGACCCTTGGCCTCGGTAACGGTGCTCCGCTTTTACACCAGGGGTTCGCACACGTCATCCGTGTCAGAATCACAGGAGTGCTTGTTAATACACAGGTTGCCAGAGCCCCTTCCAGAGTTTCTGATGCAGTGGGTCTGGGAGGCCCCGAGGATTCGCCTTCCTAGAGAGTTGCCAGGTGCTGTTGCTGGCCTGGGGGCCACATTTGGAGAACGAGTGCTGTCTCTTCATCTGCCTGTTTGTCACTCAGGTCATCGCATCTGGGTCTGACTTTCTCTCCGCTTACCCCAGGAGCCCCATGAACATGAGTCCAGGACTTAATCATCACAGTTCCTCACTCTTGCACTCGCAGGGGTTCTGCACCCTCCTTTGATCCTCTCCCCAGAAAAATGCTGAGCTAAGCCTCCCAGACATACAATTACGCATACACTTGAGAGGCTTAAGAAGCCTACCCCGTGTTCTCACCCAGTGATGGCCTCCTTGACCCTCATAACCACCCAGGAAGCCCAGAAGGTCACCCTTGACACGTGGTCAAACTCAGGCCCAGAGAAAGTCGATGACTTGCCCAAGCCACACAGCGACTTAGTGCTGGAGCCTGACTCTCAGTCCAGTGCTCCCTTGGCCCACAGTGCCGGGAGCCCAGGAGGCTCTGGAGGAGTGTCCATTGAATGGAGGAAACTTTGGCTTTGGGGTTCCTAAGGCACTCCTCAGGGGGGGCCTGAGGAGTTCTGGTTCTGAAGCGAAGGAACCGAGCGGCCTCGGGGGAGGGCCTGCCCCTGCCTGGGCCCTGCTGTCCCCTCTGCAGGGAGAGAGGTTTGGGGTGGGTGATCCCCAGAGGCTCTCCTGGCTCCGACCTTCAGGTCCACTGCCCCTGGGGGTCTTCTCCGAATCAGTGTCGGCTCCTAGAGGGGCCCGCAGAGGAGCCCCTGTCTGCCTGGCCTGAGAGCTCACTCACCCGCAGGCCACGCAGTTGGAGTTCCAGAGAGGGTGCACGAAGAGGTCCCCGGCGTTGATGGGGATCACCTGTTCGGGGCCCTCCAGCTCAGAGCGGTCATACTCGCCCAGCACCACCTGGTAGGTCCGGGAGGTCCTGCCGGCGGAGGTGACGTCAGCCCAGGCCTGAGCGGCCTTCCCCCATCCCCTCCCGCCATCCTCCACGGCCCCAGCCCACCTGGGTCTCATGCAGGGACGGGGGCAAGCGAGAGAACTCACGAGATGCAGTGGCCGGCGGTTACGACCCAGTCAGGGGCAATGAGGCTGCCGCCGCAGGTGTGGTGGAAGGCTCCATCCTTTTCATACTGCAAGGAGACCTGGCAGCAGGGAGCGGGGTTCTGAGTGGTCTGGGCCCCGCAAGGGGGGTTGCTATCCCTGGCTGTATAGGTTGTGCCCTGCACAACTCCAGAGGGCAGGAGTCACACAGAATGGCATTCTCTGGAAAGGGGCAGTGCCCATCCCACACACAACTGTAACTTCCTTGGCTGCTTTCGAGCTACAACGGTGGAATTAAGTCACTGCAATGGAAACCACAGGGCTGACAGAGGCTAAAACATTTCCTCTCTCAGCCTTTGCAGAACAAGTCTGAGGACACCTGATATAGGCCAATGACATCCCACAGAACTTTCTGTGAGGATGGAAATGTTTGGTAGGACTCAGCGTGGTAGCCGCTGGCCACGTGTGGTTATTGAGAATTTAAACTGTGGTTAGCAGACTTTCCTGGTGTGCAGTGAATAAGAATCCGCCTGCCAGTGCAGGGGACACAGGCTCGATCCCTGGTCCGGGAAGATTCCACATGCCTTGGAGCAACTAAAGCCATACAGCTACTAAGACTGCGCTCTGGGGCTCTTGGGCCCCAACTACTGAGCCTCCGTGCTGCAGCAAACCTGGGCACCCTAGAGCTTGTGCTCTGCAACAAAAGACGCCACCGCAGTGAGAAGCCCATGCATAGCAGTGAAGATAGCCCTTACTAGCCGCAACTCAAGAAAGCCTGCATGCAGCAACAAAGACCAGTGCAATCAATCAAACAATCAATAAAATGTGGTCACACTGAGCAACTGAATTTCTGATCTGACTTAATTTTAATGAATTTACATTTAGGCCTATACAGGAAAAGAGTCTATAAAAAAGAGTGGACATGTTTATGTATAACTGATTCACTCTTTGTATACCTGAAACTAACACCACTTTGTGCATCAACTACTCTCCAATAAAAATTAAAATAAATACATAAATTTAAATAGCCACGTGTGACAAGTGGCTCCTGCGTTAGCGCCATGAGTCTAGTCCTCTCTGCCTCCCTCCACTGACCTCCATAAAAGCCTTTCATCCCTTTATTGCTCTCAGACTTTATAGCCCTGTTGTATAATGTGTATCAGGGAAAAAATGTATAATTAGCTCATCAAATCCATGACTTCTTGACCAATATTGCTAAAATGAGGCTGGAGTAGGCATTTGAGTTTTTAAAAGTGAATCAATTCAAAGAAAATGGTGGCGGGCCTTCCTTGGCAGTCCAGGGGTTAAGACTCTGTGCTTCCAATGCAGGGAGCTAGGATTCGGTCCCTGGTCTGGGAAATAAGATTTCTCGTCCGTCCTTAAACATAGTGCTGAACTTCCACCATTAATGCACTGACCCTTGGGTTAAACATTCTCTCTCCCTGGAGTCTACTGTTAACTTGCAAACAGCCCAGTGAGAGTTACAGATTAAATGGGCAAAACTCCTGTATGAAGGCGATTATCCAAGGGTTTCCTGGCCTTTGGGAAACTGAAGTGGATACCGGAAGCAATGCAATGGGGTCCAGACTGGATGCCCTGCAATCAGAGCATGGGGCGCAGAGCCCGTGGTGGGCAATAGTGCAGCTGGTATTGCTCTTACCTGCCAGGGCCAGCTGTAGGGGACCGCGTCCTCGCCGTTGACAACTCTGGAGGAGAGGCGGGAGAAAGGCTGGCTGAAGCCTGAGGCTAGAGGGGACAGAAGAAGTGGCAATCAGGCCCAAGGTTCTCCAAAGCAAAAAGGAGGTCTGGGCCCCAGACAGGCTGTGATATCCCACACAACTCCTTCCCCTCTCTGACCCCAGTAGCTGCGTATCAACAGTGAGCATTTGGACAAGAGCAGGGATTTCTGGAGTCCTGGGAGTCTGGGATGGAGATGAACACGTGGCTTCCTTTCACGGCGGGAGTAAACCTGATGCACTTAGAACAGCGCCTGATACCCAAAGGGGGCTTGAGGAACGATAGCTATTGTCATGAAGAGGGGCAGCTTTGGAGTAAGGCTGTCTGGATTCAAAGTGCAGCTCTGCCCCTGGTTCTAGGATGGGCCACTTTACTTCTCTGAGGGTCAGTTTCTCTATCTGCAAAATGGGAATAATAATGGTACAGACCTCATGGGGTCTGTACAATGGGGTCTGACCTCTTATAATTCTTATAAGAAAAAAAAATCCCGAGCATTCTGCCTGGTGTATAGTAAGCATTCAGTAAACAGGACCTGTTACCATTCATTACTGCCAGTCAAGGGAGGCTGTTGGGAGAAGGTGGCCCTGAGCTGTACTGTAATATGGCAGAGGTAGGAGGAAAAGGCTAGATCATAGGATATGGAGTGCAGTGAGGGGAGTGAGAGAGGAGAGTTGGAGGGTTAAGCAGAGGAACAGAAATTCCAAACCCAAGCAGTCTAACCACAGAGCCCAGACTCTTTACTATCAGACTTTTGTTTACCACTGGTTCTGTCAAGGACCCCCACCCAGGGATTTGGGTTCCCCAGTCCTCCTCCTGAGCTGGTCCATCACTCACAGCTTCCCTCAATTCTCCTGTTCCAGCACCAAAGTGAAAACCTCCACCGCCATGCCTCAGCTACAAGCTGAACCCTCTCCTATGGAACCAGGCGTTGAGTTCCAGAGACTCAGGGTGGGTGGTAGATCTCAAGGGATCCTGGCCCAGGGCAGCACAGGCTGGGGTCTTACCAAGGGCCACAAATAGGAGAAAACTCAGCAGCTGGATCATCATGAGTTTTGAGACGATAAGAAAGGGATCCATAGCCCAAGGCTTTAATATAGGGCAGAAGACAGGTGGGGGGGCCCTACTGGGCCCCATTCCCGGAACAGGTGGTGGAACACCAGGTCTCCCATGGTCCAAGGCCACATCCCCACAGACCGCAGATGGGGCGGTGACAGCCGACAAGAGGATCCAGGGTGTGCTCGCCAAAGTGTGGCTGCACAGGTGGCCCTGAATGGCAAGCTGATAACAGGGGAAGGGGAAGGAAAGTTCACATCAGAATAAGACAGCCTCTTCCAGGAGCAAACACGGGCTCTGGGACAGCTCACACCTGGATTCAAATCCTGGCTCTGCCCCTCCCAATCTCTGCATCCTTGGGCACATGGCTTACCCTCTCTGGGCTTCAGGCTTCTCATCTCTAATATGGGATTGATATTGCTCTCCACCTCAACTGAAAATTTTTTTGTTGTTGTTGAGCACTCTGTCTATATCAGGATGTTCTTGGGGATGTAGCCATGAACAAGAATGGTCCCAGCTTTCTTGGGGCTTTAGTCTACTAGGGGATTTGGAGGACGTTAGTTGCTCAGTCGTGTCCAACTCTGCGACATGTAGCCTGCCAGGCTCCTCTGTCCATGGAATTCTCCAGGCAAGTCTGCTTACTAGGGAAGACAATGAGAAATCAGCAAAAATAAAGAAAGGCTATTTCTGTTTGCGCTGGAAGATGCTATGAAAAGAATAAGATGTAGGGGACTGAAGTGGGGATGGGAGTGACTCATTTAGATGAGGGGCCAGAGAGAGTGGGCCAGAGAGGGGGGCTGAAGAGGTAATGTTCGATTTGAGTCCTAAAGGGCAAGTAAACCAGCCATGGGAAGCCCTGAAGGAAAAGCTCTCCAAGGTGGGAAGGATGACAAGTGCAGAGGTCTGGAGGCTTGTCCGAGGACAGGAGGTCAGTGAGGCTGAAGCATTGAAGTCAAAGTGGAGAGTGATAGAGGATGAGATCAAAGAAGAGGTGACGCCTAAAGCTGCTTTCACACCTGATCCAGCAAATCCACTGCTCAGGACCCTCAAAAAAATCACGCACATGTGCCCCAGGAGGCATGCCCCAAGAATGTTCCTGGTGTCCCTGTCCTCTCTCCTCAATAATGAAAGCCCAGGAACAACAGAAATGTCCATGAAGGCAAGTGGCTCAATGTGTGTAGTCTATGTATACAATGGAGTATTAAGCAGCAGTCAAAAAGAATGAATCACCTTGACATGCCACACTGTAGATAATCCCTAGGAATATAAAGCAAGAAGGAAAAGAAGGCCCCAGAAGATGAAATATTGTTTAATACTCTTTTTGGAGAATTAAAAACTACTGACATTTAAAAATATACCTTTTAAAAAATATAAATATTTGAATAAAATTGCATAAAAAGGCAAGCAAAGGCCCAGTGAACCTAGGGTTCGGGATTACGCTCATTTCAAGTCTGGGGTGAAGGCGAAGAGGATAGGTCAGATGTTTTGAGAGCTTCTAGCATTGTTTTGATAGTTTGGTGTTTTAGATTTTTTTTTTTAAGGTTAATTTGCATACAATAAAATTCACCAGTTTTAATTGTAAAATGTAATTTCTGACACACACACAGGCAGGTAACCACCGCCACCATCACGACATGGAACATTTTCATTACCGAACTAGAGAGCCCACGCACCCAACGAAAGATCTTGCATGACACATCGAAGATGGTGTGTTCTGCCACTAAGAAAGAAAGAAAGTGAAGTCACTCAGTTGTGTCTGGCTGTTTATGACCCCATGGACTGTAGCCCGCCAGACTCCTCTCTCCATGGAATTTTCCAGGCAACGATACTGGAGTGAGTTGCCATTTCCTTCTCCAGGGGATTTTCCCGACCCAGTGATCGAACCTGGGTCTCCCGCACTGCAGGCAGCCTCTTAACTGTCTAAGCCACCAGGGAAGCCCTAGGCAAAAAAATAAATACGCACACAAACAAAAAGAAACTTTCCTCCTACCTAGTCACTTTCTACCCCCTGCCCCTACCCTCCCACCCCCTGGAAACCTGTGATCTGCTTTCTTTCTCTTTGGCCTGGCCTTTTCTAGAACTTTTACGTATAAATGAAAGCATATAGTATATATCTTATGTGTCTGGGCATCTTTCACTTAGCATAATGCTTTTGTGAGTCATATGTGTCATTATGTCAGATGTGGTTTTGCAAGCAGCAACTATATTATTTAAAACAACTATATGTCTAATAAATAAAAGTGGCCCATGAGTGGACTAATGCTATTTGATTAACCTAATTCTGTTACCTGAAATCCAGATTTAGAGAGAGAGAAAAAGAGAAAGAGAGAGAAAGAGGTGAGTGAAGGCCAGGCCCCATGAGGTCTCTTTGCAGGTCAGGCTGATAAGGAGCTGGGTCTTTAATTCCAAGCATAAGGAGAAAGCCATGGGGTCAGGAGTGGTGGTTAAGTAGAAGAACCTGGGATCTCACTTACACCTTTGAAAAATCTCTTTCCTGGGTACTGTGTGAAGGGTTGTGGGGTGAGATTGAGGGGAACCAGCTGGAGCTACTTCAGCTGCTTGGGCAAAGTAGGGGTATGGGAGGTGGGGGTGGGGCTTGGCCTGGGGTGGTAGAGACGGAGATGGAGAGATTTGGGTGGGATCAGAAGGTATTTTGGAGACAGAGCAATATCTGAGACCATTTCAGTGAAGTGTGAAGCACAGAAAGTGAAAGTGAGTCACTCAGTCGTGTCTGACTCTTTGTGACCCCATGGATCGTAGCCCGCCAGGCTCCTCTGCCCATGGGATTCTCTAGGCAAGAAGACTGGAGTGGGTGGCCATGCCCTTTTCCAAGGGATCTTCCTGACCCAGGGATTGGGCCTGGGTCTCCTGCACTGCAGGCAGATTCTTTACCATCTGAGCCACCAGGGAAGCCTGTGAAGCAGAGTCTGGCAGTAAATCTGTGAACTCAGTTCACATTATTCTAATTTAGAGAAGACTCGGCACATCCTTGGCTGCTGGAAGCGGCCTCCCAGGCCAGGGCCGACATTTTGCAGGGTCTCGATGAAAGTTTGCGGAATGAGGCAACGGGGCTCTGCAGACTTGACTGAGCCATACTTGCCTCTCCTCCACTGCCAGCGCTCTGGAGACGGCCAGATTCCTTCCTGCCGGTGTCATGGATCCTGCAGAGCCATCCTTTGGGGGCTGCTGCATTTCGGATGCATGGGAGGAGGGCGACGCTTAGCTGCTTTCAACGGATCCCTCGTGATGGAATGCCAGGCGTCAACAGGCAGGGTTTCTTTCAAGGGTGCAGCCCCTCCGAGCACCCCCTACAGTGATGTCTGCGACGCCAACAGACTGAGCCTGTGGCCAGTGTGTGGACAACAACAGAAACAGCTGTGAAAATCCTTCAAAGCGTGATAAAAATAGCCGTGCCCTCCCTTACCCCTGTTCCCTGTGGGCCTGGACATGTTTGTTTGCTCAGCTTTGAAGCTCAGAGCCATTTCCCAGACCCCGAGCAGAGGAAGAAAGGGGGAGAAACTGAAGACGTGGCCGGGGAGGAAGAGGGGCAGGTCAGAGCTTCCCGGATCCCACTGTAGACGGTCTGAAACAGACACAGCCTCAATGACCTAATCCATCTCTTCTGACAGATGGGAAATGAAGACCCCGGGAATAGCGAGGACTGGCTCAGGACCCCCCCCCCCACACACACACCAAGTTTATCACTGCCTGCTCCCTGCAGGGTCACACGATAAGCCACCCCAGCCTTTATCCGGGTGGCCTTGAGCAGGTCCCAGCCTCTCTGCTGGCTCTGCAGATGGGTGTGTGGCCACCCTGGCCCCCTGCTCTGTCCCAGGGGAGCGGGACCCTCCAGGCCCGCCCCATCACTAACCCTATCAGGTCACCTTAGCCTCAAGGCCTAGCGGACACACTGCCAGGATGCTGCTGATTAGTCCTCTGGGGTTTTCCGGCCTGGGAGCAGCTGGAGCTTTTCCCCTGGGAAGAGGGAGCTGGCAGGGAGGCTGCAGGGGCCAGGTCCCCAGCAGGGCTCAGCCTAAAGCCGAGCTAGCAGCGTCCTAAGCGGGAGGCGCAGAGCGAACAGAGAATTTGGAGGTGCGTCTGGAGAGGGTACCAGGGAGCTGGGGAGCCTTTTCTTAGCAGGGGGGTGCATTTTCATTATTTCTAGTTTCCCACCAGGTGGGAAGCTTTAGGAGGGCAAAACTTGGTGGTTTATCTTTGAATTCCTAGTGCCAGGAGGAGCCTGGCACGTGTACTCAACGAAGTGCACAATACGTTGAAAGAGGCAACGAATGAATGAATGAAGCTGAAGGCACCTCAACGCCTGCCAACTCTTCCTCCCCTGACTCTCAGGAAGGGCACCGCCGGAGGCCAGCCCCTCTGAGCGTGGTCCCTTGAACGGTGGTTCTGGAGGGCAGTGTTCGGAGGGTGCTCATCCATGTCCTGTGGCAAATGAGCTAAGAGAATGAAGCCCCTGCTGTGTTCTCTGCTGCGGGCTCAGCTCCCACCCAGAACCCCGTGGACACGCAGTAAAGAATCAGAGGGTCAGTGGGACTGGGAAATGGGAGATTAAACAAAGTTCACATGGATCTTTCCTGTAGGACTTGTTAGAGTCTGGAAGGTGCCTGTGTTCATCAAGAGTCAGACACAGGTGATCTTAAATCCCGGACTCTCTGACGCCTCGTTGCCCAGCCACCAACCCCGTCCCTCTCGGGTGGGATGGCTCAGCCTCTGAGATCAGGCAGGGGCCCTATCGGCCCTGCGACGGCACCAGGAAGCCGCCGAGGGGACCCAGGGCTGGGCCGCCATGCAGACGGCTCTTGCCCCGAGGAAGGAAGAGGAAGGAAGTCGAGGAAGTCGCTGTCTCAGCTGGGACCCCGGGAGGCTGCTGGACAGCGGCACTGGGGAGGGGAGCGCGCCGGGGCCTGTCTTCCTGGGGCCGAGCCAGTGGGCGGGAGCGGCACCCCTTGCTGCCGCAGTGCTGGGGGACGGTGCTGACCGAGGGGCTGGAGGTAGGCAGCCCCCCTCCCTCCCCGCTCTCATTCCACTGCCCTCCTGGCACGTACACATCCACAAATATTTGTCGAACACCTACTAGATTCCAAGCACTGACCCGTCACCAGGGATGCTCCTGTGAAGACAGAGCCCGCAGCCAGCAGGCGGAGTGCGGCAGTAAGAACCGGGTGTGAGCGGTACTTCTGGACCATCTCTGCTCCTCACCTGGCTCCATCCTGCCCCTCTGGCCAGCCTGCTGGAAGCATCCATGGGCTCCCTGGTCCTCTGGGTTTGGTTCAGTCAGTGGAAAGTGCCAGCAGGAACCTGGAGGACCGGAAGATGGAGCGGTCGGGGTGTCTATTCCAGGGCCTGCGTCCCTCCATCAAAGGCCTTGGCGCCTATCAGGGGACCTTCTCCTTTCCCCACAGCTCCTTCCTCAGGGTTCCATTAACTGCCTTCTCCCTCTGCCCCTTCAGGCCTGGGGGTGGTGTCAGTTCCCACTGTTGCAAGCCTTGAAATGCCCCCACCATTCCTTGCTAGTTTCTCCAACCCCACCTGCACTTTTATTAAATATCCCTCAGTTACCTCCTGGGCTTGACGCCTGTTCCCTTCCCGGACCCTGACCTGTGATACACTTTTGTTTGAATATAGCAGAGAACCCAAATAATGGTGCATGAATAAGAGAGAAACATATTTTCCTCTAACCTCAAAGTCTGGGCTTCCCAGGTGGCTCCGTGGTAAAAAAAACCTGCCTGCCAAAGCAGAAGACATGGGTTCGATCCCTGGGTCAAGAGGACCCCGTGGAGGAGGAAATGGCAACACATTCCAATATTCTTACCTGGGAAACACCAGGGACAGAGGGGCCTGGCGGGCTATACAGCTCACGGGGTCGCAAAGAATCGGATACGACCTTGCAGCTCAGCACGTGAACGTGCAGCTTCAGAGTCCAGGCTGGCGTTGCGGTGTTGCTCTGGGAAGTCATCTGCTCTTTCTATTTCTCAGTTCCTCCATCGCTAGGAATGTGCCCTCATCCTCAAGGCATGGGTTCTGTTGTGTTTTTCCCCCTCCGAATTCCCTGGTAACTCAGAAAGTAACCTTATATGGGCATAGGGTCACTGCAGATGTAATTAGTTAAGATGAGGTCATTTGGGTGGGCCCTAATCTAATATGACTTGGATCTTTATAAAAAGCTGAAATTTAGACACAGAGAGACACACGCGCAGAAGGAAGACAGCCCCCTACAAGCCAAGGAGAAGGGCCTGGAACAACCCTCAGAAGGAACTTACCTCCCTGACCCCTTGATTTTAGACTTCTAGCCTCTAGACCCTTGAGAGAATATATTTCTGGTGTTTAAATGACCCAGTTTGTGGCCCCAGGGAACTAACACAGCCTGCAATGGCCTCTACACCACACCACACCACATTCCAGACGGAGAAAAAGGAAGGGGCAAGCTGACACATTATCTTTAAGCACCCAACCTGGCATTTGTGTCCATCTCCTCTGACTATGCTCGAAAACCAGCCTGTGGCCCCCCACCGGCTGCCTGGGAGACTGGGAAACGTCCTGGCACAGGGAAAATGCCTCTTACCGGGGCAGAAAGGGAGATGAGATATGGGGGGCAGCTGCAGGTTCCTGGCACCAAGAACCATGAATGCTTTCCGATGGCGGCCGCAGGAAACCCTGCCTAAGGTAAACAGTTAGGAACTCTACCATCTCTCAGGACTTGACTTCAAGTCTGCGAGGGGGAGCGCGGGGGAGGCCCACCCAGGTTTGGGGTCCATGCTCCGCTGTTCCCAGGGCTCCGCCCTACACAGGCACTGGTTTCCTCCTCTGGCAGGAAAGTCAGACGGCTGCCCCTGCCCGTGTCAGTTCAGTCCGGGTCAAACCAGAAAACGGGAATCTCAAGTATTTGACGCGACGGGAACTGGTTCTGCAGGTGAGGGGAGTGCTAAGAAGACAACAGGGCTTAGAGCGTGGTCACGACTACCTTCCAGGGTGGGGGACGGAGGAGTGAGCTGAGCTGGGCTTGCTCAGCAGAAGTGGGGCCCGGCCCAGGCCTGTCCAGTGGGAGCCGTGGAGCATGTGCCGTGGAGAAAGACCCTGGTTCCTCTCCTCTTCCCGGCCTCCCATCTCCACCAGCGCCTCCCACTGGCTGAACCCAGGTGGAAACCAGCTGTCACGGGTGCCTGGGAAGCCAAGCCTGCAGGAGTCAGTCCCCCAGTCCCTGGCCCAACCATGATACAGGGAGGAATCAATCTGAGTCTGGAGCCTTTGTGGGAGGGGATGGGAAGGGAAGGGAGAGATGGGACTGGAGCCCCCTGCCGGCCAGGTGCCCCAGAGCCTTGGGGCCCTTTGAAGGATCTGTAATAGGAGAACAACATGGGAGTCCCCCGCGTCCAGTGGTCAGCACTTGGCTCTCTCACTGCTGGGGCCTGGGTTTGATCCCTGGTCGGGGGAATTAAGATTCTGTGAGCCATGTGGAGCACCCAAAAAAACTCCCAAGGGAACAACACGATCCAACATGTATTTAGACTCTCTCTGACTGCTGAGTAAAGAGGAGCAAGAATACCGTCGGGGAGATAGCTGGGGTTCCATAGAGGTTGTCCGGGTAGCCAGGGTGAGGGCAGAGAGAAGCAGGTGGGCAGAGGACAAAGGTGAACTCTCAAGAAAGACAAAGCCTGGAACTGACAAGGGGACCACAGGGACGGGCACAGACGTGCCAGGCCAACCCAACTCTGCATCCCAGGCACACGGCCACCCACAGGGCCTGCACACAGCAGGCACTCACTCTGTGCCCCTCGTGTGCGTACACACAGGCTCCCACACAGACACGCCACTGTGCTGGACCCACCACGGCTCATCCTCACCCGGCTGCCAACCTGCCCTCTACGTGGAACAGTGCATCTTCCTGGAAGGCTTTCGGCCACCAGGAACAGACGACACGGTTAAAAGCTGAAATGATTATGGTTTTCTCACCTAACCAGGTGGAGAAGGCAATGGCACCCCACCCCAGTACTCTTGCCTGGAGAATCCCACGGACGGAGGAGCCTGGTAGGGTGCAGTCCATGGGGTCACGAAGAGTGGGACATGACTGAGCAACTTCACTTTCACTTTTCACTTTCATGCACTGGAGAAGGAAATGGCAACCCACTCCAGTGTTCTTGCCTGGAGAATCCCAGGGACGGGGGAGCCTGGTGGGCTGCCGTCTATGGGGTCGCATAGAGTCGGACACGACTGAAGCGACTTAGCAGCAGCAGCAGCACCTAACCAGGAGGCAGGGGTGGGGGTGGAGAGGCAGGCCAGTTGCCTTAACTCAGAGGCACTGTGAGGCCCCTGGGGACCCAGGCTCTTGCCGTCTTCGTGCTCTGCCGGCCTCTGCGAGGTGCTGTCTCCTCTTGAGCTGCCTCCTTCACTGTCGCAGGAGCAAGACAAGGATTTGAATGCAGGCGGTTTATTCTGGAGGTGATCCCAAGAAGCTCGTGTAGCGGACCAGAGAAGGTAAGGAAGTTAACATGGCATGTGGTAGCGGACAGCTGGGGTCCAAGCCACCGGGAACTCTGGGGGTCAAGGCCTCGGGATTGTTCCACCTACTTGTGAGGAGGCTGTGAGCGTGTTTTCCCACTCCCATTCCCTGAGGACCATGGCGTGTGTGTGCATAGGGTAGGGTCACTCACACACACATCTCCATCGTGCCCGGGGCATGGTGTGCAAGCACGTGCTTGGAACGGGCACCTTGGCTCCCTGATGTCCGCACCCCTGAGCACACACAGCAGAGCACACACGTGCTTGATCTGCATACACACTGGGGAGTGCACACCTTCCTCCCGGTTAAAGCAAGCACTTGTCTTAGTCGGCTTGGGCTGCTGTGACATAATGCCATAGACTCAGTGGCTTAAAAAAACAGACATTTATATCTGACAGCTCTGGAGGCTGGGAAGTCCAAGATCGAGGTGCCAGCAGATCCTGTGTCCTGGTTTGCTGATGGCCATCTGCTCACAAAGATCAGACACAACTTAGCGATGGAACAGTCTTCTCTCATGGTGGAGGGCAGAGAGCAAGAAAGCCAGCTCTCATGTCTCTTCTTACAAGGGCACCGATACCTTTCATGAGCGCCCTATTCTCTCTTGACCTGTTACCTCTCGAAGACCCCGCCTTCTCCATCATCACACTGGGGGTTAGACTTCCACATAAGGATTTAGGGAGACACAGACATTCAATCCGTAGCAACCTCTCTCACTGCTTCATCCTCTGGTCTTTGGCTTGGGCCTTTCAATGGCTATGGAACTAAACATGTTTGGCAAGAACCCCACCCTGAGGAGCCCCTAAAGTGGAATCACTGGCAGAAGCTGCAGGGCAGGTGGAGTGAAGTTGGGGAGACCAACCAGCTCCACCCTGAGTCGTGAAGGAACTCTCCAGCCCGGGAGGTAATCTTTAAAGTTACCAGCAGGGGGTGCACGAGAGCCATGACTGTCTCTCCAGGTTTCTTTTTTTTTCCCTAGTTGGTTGCCTGGTTTGTGTAAAAATGTGTTTGTCTCTGGTTGTTTGAGGGAGAGGCGGGGTCTCAGAGTTTCCTCATGGAAGTTTAGCTGAGGGAGACGAATATGCTCATCAGCAGTTCTAGGGCCAGCATCACTCAGGCTGCAAGGCCCAGACATAGCATTGGTACCCAGTTCATGTCAGATGAATGGATAAGTGGATGGATGGATGGATGGATTAGTAGGGGAATGAGAGAGAGATGACCCAAGAGGGAAAAGATTTTTTAAAAACAGAAGAATAAAAGGTAAATAGAGAAGAGTAAAAGCTAAAAAGAGAAGAGTTGGAAAGAAGAATTGGAAAAAGAAAGTTGGACAGAAGACAGACCAGAAAAGGATGAGAAGAATGAGCAAAAGGCAGGAAGCAGTGCGGCAGGAGAGGTGAGGGAAGAAGGCGGAGCTAAATCGGCCTCAAGTGCTGCTTTTCCTACCTGCTGTCCACTCTGCCACTGCCATGCCCCCCATTTTTCTAGGCCAGTTGGGACTGGCTCCTTCCCTGGGAAGGGCTCCCTGAGCCCGTGGTTGGGATCGGTCCTTCTGGCCTTTTTGCTGCCCGGTCTGTTGGACTACATGGGGCAGTGCAGTCAGACAGACACAGAGTTGGTTTGAATTCAAACCAATCCACTTAACCATTAACTAAGACACCTGACCTCTCTGCGCCTTGGTTTCCTCAGCTGGGGTTATACCAGTAGCTCCCTCGTAGAAGTTTTTTTTTGATCATCTGGGTAGGTAGGGCATTTAGCATGGGGCTTGGTGCTGAGTGCTGAAGAAAAGGTGACAATCACTGCCCTTGCATTCCAGAAAGTCCCAGCCTCAAATGGTCTGTTTCATGGTTGTTTGCCTCGATTTGGGATTCAGGAGAGTGTGCCATTTAAATGACTGTCAAACACTACTGGGATCCATGTAAGCTCCTCAAAAACATTCATCTTTCCATAAATCACTTTTTAAATAATTTTACTGATTTATTTTTGGCTGCACTGGGTCTTCATTGCTATGTGAGGACTTTCTCTAGTTGCGGCGAGTGGGGGCTACTCTGCGTTGCGGTGCATGGACTTCTCTCTCAGCATGGACTACTCGCAGAGTAGTCTGAGGGCATAACTGAAGCCAGCACCCAGGACCCCAGATTCCATCCTCTTTCTGCTGCATCCCATTCCTGCTTTTTTTTTTTTTAACTTGATAGTTAAAAAAGGAGCTGTGAGTTGTTTTCTGACACCAACCAACTCTGCAATTCTCTGACACCCACTGGGTACCCAACGGTTCATTTCTAGCACTGTCTCCTGGGTATCTCCCATAAGTTAGCTCAGTTCCTTCCGTAAGACTGTCCCCACTTCAGACACCAGTGGCTGGGGCTACCCTTGTACAATTTTTTTTTTTTTTTTGGCTGCTTGGCTTTCAGGATCTTAATTCTCACCAAGGATCAAACTCAGGCCTCTGGCAGTGGAAGCACAGAGTCATAGCCACTGAACAGAATTGCAAGGGAATTTCCTACCCCTGTATTTCTGACCTAACTGGCCATAAATTGGGAGTTCCCGCCACTCCCTCCTTAGGTTTGATAATTTGCTAGAGTAGTTTGTAGAACTCAAGGAAACACCTTACTTGTGTTTACCAGTTCAGTTCAGGTCAGTCGCTCAGTCATGGCCGACTCTTTGCGACCCCGTGAATCGCAGCATGCCAGGCCTCCCTGTCCATCACCAACTCCCAGAGTTTACTCAAACTTACGTCCATTGAGTCAGTGATGCCAACCAGCCATCTCATCCTCTGTCGTCCCCTTCTCCTCCTGCCCCCAATCCCTCCCAGCATCAGGGTCTTTTCCAATGAGTCAACTCTTTGCATGAGGTGGCCAAAGTATTGGAGTTTCAGCTTCAGCATCAGTCCTTCCAATGAACACCCAGGACTGATCTCCTTTAGGATGGACTGGTTGGATCTCCTTACAGTCCAAGGGACTCTCAAGAGTTAATGGAGTCCAAATAGAGTTTTAGACGTAGAGAAAAAGTTTATGGTCACTGGGGCGTAAGGGGATGTCAGAGGGAGATTGACATATTCATACTACTACGTAACAGATAGCTAATAAGGACCTCCTGCATAGCACAGGGAATTTTGCTCAGTGCTCTGTAACGGCCTATATGGGGAAAGAATATTTTTGAAAAAGAGTGGATATGTGAGTGTATATGTAACTGATTCACTTTGCTATACACCTGAAAGTAGCACAGCATTGTAAATCAACCACACTCCAATCAAAGTTGATTTAAAAAATTAGAAAGGAGTTCCACGAGCTCAGAGGTGAAGACATACACAGGGCGAGATCCAGAAGGGTCTAAGTGCACATGGTAGAGACTCACGGATGCCGTTATTCAGAAGGACAGGCCTGGGACAGTCTTCAGAGACAATTCAGTCCCACTGTCTCCTCGCCAGCTGGGCAAACTGAGGCCCAGGTCGTTCAGCGAGTGAAGAACACAGCTGGGGGGATTTCCTGGCAATCTGGTAGGTAGGATTTGGTGCTTTCACTGCCGTGGGCCCTGGTTCAATCCCTGGTTGGGGAACTAAGTTCCCATAAGCGCTGCAGCCAAAAAATAAAAGTGAAAGAACACGGCTGGGCCTGGAACCTAACCCCCTCACCTGCCAAACACGGAGCAGCGGGACCTACGGCTCCTCAGTGGTGAAGAATCCACCCCCGATGCAGGAGACTCAGGTTTGATCCTTGGGTCAGGAAGACCCCCTGGAGCAGGAAACGGAAGCCCACTCCAGTATTCTTGCCTGGGAAATCCCGGGGACAGACAGCCTGGCGGCCTACAGTCTGTGGAGTCGCAAGAGAGTCAGACACGACTTAGCGACTAAACAACATCACTGAGAGTTTACAACGCGGCGAGGGATCAAGCTTTTGGGAGCAAGTATTCTTATTATCCCCGTTTCCAGATGAGGCAGTTGAGACTCAGATAAGGGAAGTAAACTTGCCCAAAGGTCTGATGTCTGATAAAAATTTAAAAAAAGCACAAAGCAGAAATCTCAGGGCCAAGTTCCTCTCTGGGAAGACAAAGGATCTACCTCACAATGTTCTTGAAAGGATCTGGTCACCTAAAGCATGTTTACAGGAAGGGAAACGTGAAGGACGGGGTGATGGCCGTGTATTCCACGTCAGGGTTTTCTGTCCAGAGGTGTTGTCACCCTCTGTCACTCAGCGCCTCGGGCCAAGTCTGTCACAGGCGGCTCGCGGCACGGGTGAGGACGCAGCAGAGGTAGGTCACTGAGGTGGGAGAAGGGCACAGCTTTGCTGAGGGAAGATGACAGTCACGGCTGGACTTCCCTGGCGGCCCAGTGGTCACGACTCTGCGCTTCCATCGCAGGGGGAGTGGGTTCGATCCCTGGTAGAGGAGCTCAGATCCCGCAAGCCGCACCGGTGTGGCCAGAGACAGAGCAAGATGGCGCTCACGGACGAGGGGGCTGAGACTCGGTCCGGAAGCAGGGGCTCAGAGTGGGAGGGGCCAGGGACCGGAACAGCGCCCTGGGCTTCCCCGGGAATAGAGGCGGAGGCTCTGCACTTCGCAGGGCACGGGAATGGAGGGTTGAGCTTTTGATTTGATTATTAAAGGAAAAGCTCATCACAGAAGACTGGAGGGCTTCGGGTCCACCTGTCACATGTGGAAAACCCTTAGCCAAGCGGCTCCACTCAGGAAATGCTAAACCTGTGAGGACTGCCCTGGAGGCAGTAGGGCAGGGGGCAGAGGGCAGGCCTGAGCCACGCTGCTCCGGTTCATGTCTTGGCCACGCTCTTTTAGGTGAGTTCACTCACCTCTGCCTTTCAAGTTCTTGTCTAAAAAAATGGAGATGCTATTAACATCTCCCTTGTAAGGTTGTAGTGGGGAGCAAATGAGTAAATACATGTAAAACACCCAGTACAGAGTAGTAGTCTGGGTTCCCCAGAGAAACGGAATCAATAGGAAATGATATATATATATATTTCTGAGTCTTCTATATCTTGTGTTTGAGCTACTATTACAAAATTACTATAGACTGACAGACTGAGTGACTTAAACATTTCTTTCTCATAGTTATGAAGGCCGGGAAGTCTAAGATCAAGGCATCTGCAGACTCAGTATCTAGTGAAAGCTCACCCCCTGGGTCAGAGATGGCTGCCTCTTCACTGCATTCCCAAAGAATGCAAGGGGCAAGGGTGTTCTCTGGGGTCTCCTTTATAAGGGCACTAATCCCATTCATGTGGTCTTTACCCTCAGTGGCCTAATCACTTCAGTTCAGTTCAGTCGCTCAGTCATGTCCGACTCTTTCCACGCCATGGACTGCAGCACGCCAGGCCTCCCTGTCCATCACCAATTCCTGGAGTTTACTCGAGCTCACATCCATCGAGTCCATGATGATGCCACCCAACCATCTCATCCTCTGTCGTCCCCTTCTCCTCCCACCTTCAATCTTTCCCAGCATCAGGGTCTTTTCAAATGAGTCAGTTCTTTGCATCAGGTGGCCTAAGTATTGGAGTTTCAGCGTCAGCATCAGTCCTTCCCATGAACACCCAGGACTGATCTCCTTTAGGATGGACTGGTTTGATCTCCTTGCAGTCCAAGGGACTCTGAAGAGTCTTCTCCAACACCACAGTTCAAAAGCATCAATTCTTCAGCACTCAGCCTAATCACTTCCCACCTCTAAATCCCATCACACTGGGGATTATGTTTCAACATAAAAATTTGGGGGGGGGCACAAACTTCTATACACACACACACATAAATAGCAATATATGTACTATATGCTATAATATATGTTGCACACTATATGTGCATATACTATATTATTTTTATATTTATATATACACACATATTTATTTATTATTGATTATTAGGTATTACCTCATGTTGTTACAAAGGCTGAGAACTCACATGATCTCCTATCTGCAAGCTGGAACTCCAGGAAAGCTGGCGATATAGTGCAAAGGTCTAAGGACCAGGCAGCTGATGGTAGAGATTCCAACCTAGGTCTGATGCTCTGAGAACCAGGTGCATCAAGGGCAGAAGATGGATGTCCCAGCTCAACTGGTCAGGCAGAGAGTGACTTTAACCTTCTTCTGCCTTTTTCCTCTATTCAGGCCCTCAGTGGATTAGATGATGCCCAGCCAGAAGGGGAGGCCAGTTTGCTTAACTCAGCCCACCAATTCACATGCTTCTCTCATCTAGATGCACCTGTATAGACACACCCAGAAGAAATGTTTAACCAGATACGTGGGCATCTCATGGCCTAGTCTAGTGAATGCATAAAATTACACACAGCAACACACACAGCAGCTGGAACCCCAGAAACTTTCAATTTATCCAGATCATCATTATTATGGTTTTATGGGTAAGGAAACAGAGGTTCCAAATGTGAAGTCTGGATAAAGAACAAGGTAGTGCCAAGATGGCAGAGTAGAAAGATGTGTGCTCATCTACTCCTGTGAGAACTCCAAAATTACAACTCACTCCTGCATAACCATTGACAGGAGAATGTTGGATCCCACCAGAAACAGATACCCCATGTCCAGGGGCAAAGGAGAAATCCCAGAAATGTGGTAGGAAGGGTGAAATTGTATTTAGAATCAAACCCCATACCCACCAGAGATGCTTGGAGGATTCAAACAAAATCTTGTGCCCACCAGGAGACCCCACAGAGACTGAGCCAGACCTGTCTTTGAGTGTTTGAGTGTCTCCTGCGGAGGTCCAGGTCCGCAGTGGACTGCCTCAGGGGCAGGGGCTCTGGGTGCAGCAGACCTGGGTGTGACATAAGCCTTCTTGGAGGAGGTCACCATTAACCCCACCACAGAGCTGCCAGAACTTAACATAGGACTGGGAAACAGATTCTTGGAGGGCACAAACAAAACCTCATGTGCACTAGGACCCAGGAGAAAGGAGCAGTGACCCCACAAGAGACTGACCCAGACTCGCCCGTGAGCATCCAGGAGTCTCTGGCGGAGGCGTGGGTTGGTGGTGGCCTGCTGCAGGGTCAGGGGCACTGAGCGGGGCACTGCATGCATGGGACCTTTTGAAGGAGGTCGCTATTATCTTCATTACTTCCACTATAGTTTGCTCTCAGGTCAAACAACAGGGAAGGAACACAGTCCTGCCCATCAACAGAAAATTGGATTAAAGATTTATGGATCACGGCCCCGCCCATCAGAACAAGACCCAGTTTCCCTGCAGTCAGTCTCTCCCATCAGGAAGCTTCCATAACCCTCTTATCCTTATCCCTCAGAGGGCAGACAGACTGAAAACCACAATCACAGAAAACTAATCAAACTGATCCCATGGACCACAGCCTTGTCTAACTCAGTGAAACTAGGAGCCATGCCATGTAGGGCCACCTAAGACGGATGGGTCATGGTGGAGAGTTCTGACAAAACATGGTCCACTGGAGAGGGGAATGGCAAACCACTTCAGTATTCTTGCCTTGAGAACCCCATGAATGGTATGAAAGTGCAAACAGATAGGACACTGAAAGATGAACGCCCCAGGTCGGTAGGTGCTACTGGAGATCAGTGGAGAACTAACTCCAGAAAGAATGAAGAGACAAGCCAAAGCAAAAACAACGTCCTGTTCTTAAAGTGACTGGTGATAGAAGTAAAGTCCGATGCTGTAAAGAACAATATTGCATAGGAACCTGGAATGTTAGGTCCATGAATCAAGGCAAATTGGAAGTGGTCAAACAGGAGATGGCAAGAGTGAACATTGACATTTTTTGATTCAGTGAACTAAAATGGACCGGAATGGGTGAATTTAATTCGAATGACCATTATATCTACTACTGTGGGCAGGAATCCCTTAGAAGAAACAGAGTAGCCCTCATAGTCAACAAAAGAGTCCAAAATGCAGGACTTAGGAGCAATCTCAAAAATGACAGAATGATCTCTGTTCATTTCCAAGGCAAACCATTCAATATCACTGTAATCCAAGTCTATGCCCTGACCAGTAATGTTGAAGAAGCTGAAGTTGAATGGTTCTGTGAAGACCTACAAGACCTTCTAGAACTAACACCCAAAAAAGATATCCTTTTCATTATAGGGGAATGGAATGCAAAAGTATGAAGTCAAGAAATACATGGAGTAACAGGCAAATCTGGCCTTGGAGTACAGAATGAAGGAGGGCAAAAGCTAACAGAGTTTTATCAAGAGAGTGCATTGATCATAGCAAACACCCTCTTCCAACAACACAAGAGATGACTCTACACATGGACATCACCAGATGGTCAATACTGAAATCAGATTGATTATATTCTTTGCAGACAAAGATGGAGAAGCTCTATACAGTCAGCAAAAACAAGACTAGGAGCTGACTGTGGCTCAGATCAGAAACTCTTTATTGCCAAATTCAGACTTAAATTGAAGAAAGGAGGGAAAACCACTGGACCACTGAGGTATGACCTAAATCCAATCCCTTACGATTATACAGTGGAAGTGACAAATAGGTTCAAGGGATGCAATCTGATAGACAGAGTGCCTGAAGAACTATGGATGGAGATTCATGACATTGTACAGGAGGCAGTGATCAAGACCATTCCCAAGAAAAAGAAATGCAAAAAGGCAAAATGGTTGTCTGAGGAGGCCTTACAAATAGCTATGAAAAGAAGAGAAGCTAAAGACAAAGGAGAAAAGGAAAGATATACCATTTGAATGCAGAGTTCCAAAGAATAGCAAGGAGAGATAAGAAAGCCTTCCTCAGTGATCAATGCAAAGAAATAGAGGAAAACAACAGAATGAGAAAAACTAGAGATCTCTTCAAGAAAATTAGAGATACCAAGGGAACATTTCATGCAAAGATGGGCACAATAAAGGACAGAAATTGTATGGACCTAACCGAAGCAGAGGATATTAAGAAGAGGAGGCAAGAATACACAGAAGAACTATACAAAAAAGATCTTCATGACCCAGATAACCACAATGGTGTGATCACTCACCTAGAGCCAGACATCCTGGAATGCAAAGTCAAGTGGGCCTTAGGAAGCATCACTACGAACAAAGCTAGTGGAGGTGATGGAATTCCAGTTGAGCTATTTCAAATCCTAGAAAATGATGCAGTGAAAGTGCTGCACTCAATATGTCATCAAATTTGGAAAACTCAGCAGTGGCCATGGGACTGGAAAAGGTCAGTTTTCATTCCAATCCCAAAAAAAGGCAATGCCAAAGAATGTTCAAACTATTGCACAATTGCACTCATCTCACACGCTAGCAAAGTAATGCTCAAAATTCTCCCAGCCAGGCTTCAACAGTACGTGAACTGTGAACTTCCAGATATTCAAGCTGGTTTTTTTTTTTTTTTCATTTACTTTTATTAGTTGGAGGCTAATTACTTTAAAATATTGTAGTGGTTTTTGCCATACATTGACATGAATCAACCATGGATTTACATTTGTTCCCCATCCTGATCCCCCCTCCCACCTCCCTCCCCACCCCATCCGTCTGGGTCATCCCAGTGCACCAGCCCTGAGCACTTGTCTCATGCATCCAACCTGGACTGGCAATCTGTTTCACACTCGATAATATACATGTTTTGATGCTGTTCTCTCAGATCATCTCACTCTCGCCTCCCATAGAGTCCAAAAGTCTGTTCTATACATCTGTGTCTCTTTTTCTGTCTTGCATATAGGGTTATTGTTATAGTACATATACACAGTGGAATATTACTCAGCCATTAAAAAGAATACATTTGAATCAGTTCTAATCAGATGGATAAAACTGGAGCCCATTATACAGAGTGAAGTAAGCCAGAAAGATAAACATCAAGCTGGTTTTAGAAAAGGCAGAGGAACCAGAGATCAAATTGCCAACATCTGTCAGATCATCAAAAAAGCAAGAGAGCTCTAGAAAAACATGTACTTCTGTTTTATTGACTACGCCAAAGCCTTTGACTGTGTGGATCACAACAAGCTGTGGAACATTCTTAAAGGTATGGGAATACCAGAACACCGGAGCTGCCTCTTGAGAAATCTGTATGCAGGTCAGGAAGCAACAATAGAACTGGACATGGAACAACAGCCTGGTTCCAAACAGGAAAAAGAGTACGTCAAGACTATATGTTGTCACCCTGCTTATTTAACTTATATGCACAGTACATCTTGAGAAATGTTGGACTGGATGAAGCACAAGCTGGAATCAAGATTGCCAGGAGAAATACCAATAACCTCAGATACACAGATGACACCACCCTTATGGCAGAAAGTGAAGAACTAAAGAGCCTCTTGATGAAAGTGAAAGAGAAGAATGAAAAAGTTGGCTTAAAACTCAACATTCAGAAAACTAAGATCATGGCATCCAGTCCCATCACTTCAGGCAAATAGATGGGAAACAGGGAAACAGTGGCTGACTTTATTTTTTGGGGCTCCAAAATCACTGCAGATGGTGACTGCAGTCAAGAAATTAAAAGGTGCTTGCTCCTTGGAAGAAGAGTTATGACCAACCTAGACAGCATATTAAAAAGCAGAGACATTATTTACCAACAAAGGGCCGTTTGGTCAAGGCTATAGTTTTTCCAGTAGTCATGTATGGATGTGAGAGTTGGACTATAAAGAAAGCTGAGTGTGGAAGAATTGATGCTTTTGAACTGTGGTGTTGGAGAAGACTCTTGAGAGTCCCTTGGACAGCAAAGAGATCCAACCAGTCCATCCTAAAGGAGATCAGTCCTGAATATTCATTGGAGGGACTGATGCTGAAGGTGAAACTTCAATACTTTGGCCACCTGATGCAAAGAACTGGCAAATTTGAAAAGACCCTGATGCTGGGAAAGATTGAGAGAGGGAAGAGAAGGGGACGACAGAGGATGAGATGGTTGGATCTCATCAGACATGGACTCAATGGACATGAGTTTGGGTAAACTCATGAGGAGTTGGTGATGGACAGGGAGGCCTGGGGTGGCAAAGAGTCGGACACTACTGAGCAACTAAACTGAACTGAACTGTGGTGTAAATGGCTGATGTCAAGCGACTAGTGGTCCAATAACAGGTTCACCAGATTCTAGAATATTTCGAAAATGACTTTTGAGAGCCAGTATGAGCTGGCTCCCATGTACCACTACAGCACACTGTGCTGCAACATGGGGGTATTTCATAAACATTAGCGATTATTGCAAGTCAGCTGAGCCAGCAATGTTCACTGCGCACCTTCCTTACTCCTATTTTACAGAGCAGGAGGTAGAGGTTTGGAGAAGTTCCATGCTTATCCAAGGTCACAGCACAAACCAGTTGCTTACTGTCCTTCTCCCAGTAGAAATGTGTATAAGGACATATAAATAGAGGAAAACAATAGAATGGAAAAGGCTAGAGATCTCTTCAAGAAAACTGGACATACCAAAGGAAATACCAAGGGTAAAATGGAGATACCATGCAAAAATGAATACAATAAAGGACAGAAACAGCAAGGACCTAACAGAAGCAGAGGAGATTAAGAAGTGGTGTCAAGAATACACAAAAGAACTATACAATAAAGGTCTTAATGACCCAGACAACCACAATGGTGTGATCACTCACCTAGAGCCAGACATCCTGGAGTGTGAAGTCAAGTGGGTCTAAGGAAGCACTACTACAAACAAAGCTAGTAGAGGTATGGAATTCCAGCTGAACTGTTTCAAATCCTAAAAGATGATGCTGTGAAAGTGTTGCACTCAATATGCCAGCAAATTTGGAAAAAGTTCAGTTCAGTTCAGTTCAGTCACTCAGTCGTGTCCAACTCTTTGCGACCCCACGGACTGCAGCATGCCAGGCCTCCCTGTCCATCACCAACTCCCGGAGTTTACTCACTCTCATGCCCATTGAGTCAGTGATGCCACCCAACTATCTCATCCTCTGTTGTGCCCTTCTCCTCCTGCCTTCAATCTTTCCCAGCACCAGGGTCTTTTCCAAAGAGTCAGCTCTTCGCATCAGGTGGCCAAAGTATTGGAGTTTCAGCTTCAGCATCAGTCCCTCCAATGAATATTTAAGATTGATTTCTTTAGGATGAACTGGTTGGATCTCCTTGCAGTCCAAGGGACTCTCAAGAGTCTTCTCCAACACCATAGTTCAAAAGCATCAGTTCTTCCATGCTCAGCTTTCTTTATAGTCCAACTCTCACATCCATACATGACTACTGAAAAACCATAACCTTGACTAGATGGCCTTTTGTTGGTAAAGTAATGTCTCTGCTTTTTATATGCTGTCTAGGTTGGTCATAACTTTTCTTCCAAGGAGTAAGCATCTTTTAATTTCTTGACTGCAGTCACCATCTGCAGTGATTTTGGAGCCCCCAAAATAAAGTCAGCCACTGTTTCCCATCTATTTGCCTGAAGTGATGGGACTGGATGCCATGATCTTAGTTTTCTGAATGTTGAGCTTTAAGTCAACTTTTTCACTCTCCTCTTTCACTTTCATCAAGAGGCTCTTTAGTTCTTCTTCACTTTCTGCCATAAGGGTGGAGTCATCTGCATATCTAAGGTTATTGATATTTCTCCTGGCAATCTTGATTCCAGCTTGTGCTTCATCCAGTCCAACATTTCTCATGATGTACTCTGCATATAAGTTAAATGAGCAGGGTGACAATATACAGCCTTGATGTACTCCTTCCCTGATTTGGAACCAGGCTGTTGTTCCATGTCCAGTTCTATTGTTGCTTCCTGACCTGCATACAGATTTCTCAAGAGGCAGCTCAGGTGGTCTGGCATTCCCATCTCTTTAAGAATGTTCCACAGCTTGTTGTGATCCACACAGTCAAAGGCTTTGGCGTAGTCAGTAAAGCAGAAGTACAGGTTTTCCTGGAACTCGTTTGCTTTTTTTGATGATCTGACAGATGTTGGCAATTTGATCTCTGGTTCCTCTGCCTTTTCTAAATCCGGCTTGAACATCTGGAAGTTCACAGTTCACGTATTGTTGAAGCCTAGCTGGGAGAATTTTGAACATTACTTTACTAGCATGTGAGATAAGTACAATCGTGTGGTAGTTTGAGCATTCTTTGGGATTGCCTTTCTTTGGGATTGGAATGAAAACTGACCTTTTCAAGTCTTGTGGCCACTGCTGAGTTTTCCAAATTTGCTGGCATATTGAGTGCAGCACTTTTGGAAAAAGACAACTTAGCAACGGAACACCACCAACAACAATTAAGCTTATACATGACCATCATCCCCATCCCCTCTTAGAGGGAATTTCCCAGGGCTCATAAAGATGAGATTCCTGTCCACTCCCAGATTGGCTGCTTCACCTTGAAAACCCTGAGGTGCCTTGGCAAGAGGGCAGCTCTTGCCGTCTGGGGCTCCTGCCAAGCCACACCTGCCCCAGCGCTCCTTAGCTCAGATCTGTCCTGGCTTGTACCTGCCACACGTGGGCCTGGGGAAGTGCTGTTTTGGCGGCTGGTGAGCAGAGGGCTGGTATCTTTGAGGGCGTTAGGGGATGAGGCAGGGTTGTGACTCATTATGCTTGGGTGGATGGAGACTGCATCTGGGAGAGGGCCAGAGCCCAGCCCAGGAGAGGTTTTCAGCCCTGTGGGCGTGTTGGCCCTAAGCCACATGAAGGCTCAGGTGAGTCACAGTGCTCAGAGTAGCCAGAGGCTGCAAGAAGTGTCCTCCAGGCAGGGTGGGACAGCGGCATTGCAGCCCTGGCTCTTGGTTCTAGCTGTTCCCCTGGCCTGAGATGGACTCACATGTGTATATGGCCTCCTCCTTGCCAAGTGCCTGAAATGACAAGGAGAGACTCCTTCCACCATCTGAGGGTAGGGGAGGAGGGGGACCTCTGGGTGACAGGTGAGGGGTTAATAATCCACCTATGCAGTAATGGCGCAGGGTCCTATGGTCTCTGGAGAAGGGGGCTATTCTGTCCACTCTTGGGGAGTCCTGGGGAAGGAGATGCCTTTGAACTCTTTGAATGTGGGATGGGGAGAGGGCCTCCGATGGTCTTGGTGGGACCCGGAGGAGAGAGGGTAGGGATGCAGGGAGGGGCGGTCAGGTGAGAGAGGACAGAGTGGGAGGCGCAGGGGCTTGTGAAAAGCTCATGATCTGCAGTCGATTTGGCAATGCAGCTAAGGAGCCAAAGTTGGAGATGGCCCAGCTGGGGCAAGGGTAGGGGCCACTGTGGCTAGAGACGGTGCAGGGAGGGGCAGGATATTCTGAGACCCTGGCATCCATCCTGCAGTGCTAGGGAGGGAGAGGCAGCTGGCCTTGGCTGGGGGTGGACGTCGGAGGCTCACAGAGACAGGGCTAAGCATCTCTCCAGCCTGGGTCTTCAGGCTGGACCCCTCCCAAGGCCTCTCAGTTCTCAGGGTGACTTACCGAGTCCTCACTGAGTGAGTGGGTGCCCACCCTCTTCCTTGTTTAGTGCTCAAACCTGTGGGATTTGGGGTTCAAACACTGAGTCTTAATTCTGGTTGCTGGGTGAGCTTGAGTAAGTCTCCTGCTCTCTCTGAGCCTCAAGGACTTCATCTGAAAAGCAAAGCACCTACCTCCCAGGGGCACTACGAGGATTAAACGAGAGGGTGGATGCGATGACTGGGAATCTGACAATGTCGGGTTTGTTGGCACATAGTAAGTGCTCTACCACGTCAGTTTCTCAGGGGTGGGTCTGGGCAGGAGGTGGGGCGGGCAGCTCCCCTCCCCTCCCTCCCTTCCCCTCCCGTTCCTGTGTCCCCGGGCTTGGAGTCAGCTGGACCCCAGCCGGCCAAGCCTGACTCCAGGCTGGGCCCTGAGAGCCCAGGATCTGAGGACAGAACCACCCCTCCCTGCACGGGGAAGGGGGCTTTTTGTCTTCCTGACCCCATCCTGGCCTCCCAGCCTCCCCAGCTCTGAAGACCACTGTGGCCCCCAGGGGACCTCAGGATCCCCTGGAGTTCCGGGAGTCCAGAGACGGACATTCCTGATCTAATGGGACCCAGTCTGGCTTTCTGAGAAGATGGGGGAATAGCACATTCCTCCTGAAATAATTGTCCTGGAGCTATTTCCAGAGGCTCTTCGTGCCCAGGCCAGAAATGGCCAGTGATCTCGGCGCCTGGGTACCTTCAGGACAAATACGCAGAGGCCCAGCCCTCTTGCTGGCCATCTGCCCACCTGCCCGGCCCCCAGCCCAGGACAGGACCAGATCTGGCTGAGGCCCCACAAGGAAACAGTTGCCACCGCTTCTCTGGCCCATTGAGTTTCCCTACACCCCTCTTTCCCCTTCTGGGGGGTCCCTCTGAGCCCTCCTCCCAGCTCCCTGTTGCAGTGGCTATAACCACCCCCCTCCAGGGCAAAAGGCCCTTCACTCTCAGAAGTTATGAGCTGGGGACTGTCCCGGGGAGGCTTCTGTGTGTATGTGCTTTGCCATTTTGCAGCTAAACCCAAATGGGAGAACATTCTCCAAAACAATTTGCCTGCGCTCTTCAAAGCTATTCATGTCATAAAAGACCAAGACTGAGGGACTTCCAGGCTGAAGGACACCAAAGAGACCTGAGAACTAAAGTCAATGTCTGATCATGTATTGGCTCCTGGACTGGGGACATAGCTGCCATAGAGACCATCGGAGAAAATAATTGGTAAATTGTGGACTGTGTATTAGCTAATAGCTCTGTATCAGTGTTAATTATCCTGGGTACGTAAGATAACTGGATACATAAGAAGGTATCCTTGTTCTCCCAGCTTGTAGGAGATACAGGCTGAAGTATTCAAGAGTAAAGGCTGCTGTTGTCTGCAACTGACTCTCAAAATAATAATAATCCGCGCGCGCGCAGGTGTGTGTGTGTGTGGTGCTAAATGTGACAAAAATTAATAATTAGTAGATTGGAGTGAAGAGTATACGGGACTTTATTATTTTGTAAGTTTTCAGTAAGTTTGAATATTTTGAATGCTTTTCAAAACAGAAAGTAAAAGTGTATTTTCATTACTTGCAGGAAGGAAAGGATGTAGGGGAACACCAGGAGCTCTCAAAGGGGGATCTCACTGATGCATCCGACAGATTTGTACAAGATACCCCTTATGGCCCAGGGAGGGGCGCTCACAGGAGCTCTGAAAGGAATCCTTAGGCTGCAGCCCACTGCATAGTAGGGACTCAGCGCGGAACTGCTGACTGTGTGAGGACCAGCGAGAAGGGAGAAAAGCAAGTGCTGCCGTGTTCTGGGTCACTCAAAGGGACAGCTCTTTAGGGAAACTCAACAAATGTTTGCTGACCCAACGAGAAAAGAAAATTGATGCTGACCACAGCCAACGAGAGTTATATCAGGCCCAGCAAAGAACTCCCTGACTCTCAGCATAATTAAATGCTAGAAAAACAACAGGGGACACTGGAAAACGTCCACCCCAGCCTCACTTTAAAAATAGGGCCCATCTGTCCTGGAGAGCTTAACGCAGCACTAGTTCTAAGGCAGGAGCCTGACCAGGTTGACCCCCGGAGGCCCTCCTCTCTCCAGGGTTCTGTGATTCTATGACATGGCCAGGAGTCTGGAATGGCGGCATCAGGGTATTCCCCAGTGAAGAGCAAGAGGAGGGCTAAGTCATCTACCTCCTGAAGGTAGAGGGAGCCGGGGAGAGGGCCCAGCCCGCCCGGAAGGGAGGGCCCGTGGGGGGCAGCCCGCTGGCGTCTCCCCTATATCCGGAGGACGAGCTGGGGTGGGGCTCGGCCAGGGATGGAAGAGCGAGAGTCTGGGCATTCCACGCGATTCAGACCCAAAGGACAAGGGCAGCTGAGGGGCCGTGGGCCGGGAGAGGAGCGGGCAGCTGTTTCCTGGGTGGGACAGGCTCAAATACGGCTCCGTTCTCAGCAGGCAGAAGTGGAAAACTAGCATCAGTCTGGCAGTAGTGGGGGACAGAAATCAGAGCCTTCCTTCTGGAAAGGGGGAAGTACGGGGGACCTGGGGGACAAAGGGAATGGGGCTGGGGCTCCTGCCACCTGGGCGGGCCCAGGACAGGAAGCAGGGTGAGCTGGGCCAGAGCATGGACAGGCCCTAGTCCCTGAGAAGTTTCCGCTTTCAGACCGGGAGGAACCCCAAGAATCCTTCTTTTGTGGGGTGGATGAGACCATCTCCCTTCATCAGAGAAGGTGAAGACCAAATACTGTACTCTAGAAACTTCTGTCTCACAAGTCCAGCCCCATTAGTAGACATACAGCATCTCCTGGCCTCTCCCCTTGGGGTTCGTGAAGACAAGATCAACTTAGTTACAGGGTTAGCAAGCACCACTCCCCATCTGGTTTTCCCCATCGGTGCCCCTATCAAACAGTTGAGATGAGAACTCCTCCTCAGTAGACTGGTGGTCAGGATAAAGTCACCCCAACAACACGGCATTGTCTTTTAGGGGTCATCAGATACACTCAGGATAGTACCTTGGCCCCCACCACTCACAAGCTATGTGATCTGAGGCAAGTCACGTCAACCCTCTGAGCCTCAGTTTCCCCCATCTGTCAGATAGGAATAGAATAATAACTGCCTCCTGGATTTGTAGTTAAGACTTACAAGTAAAGGTACAAGCAAAGGACTGGCAAAGAAAAAGCATCTATAT
Organism: Cervus elaphus; assembly: GCF_910594005.1. Taxonomy (NCBI): domain Eukaryota; kingdom Metazoa; phylum Chordata; class Mammalia; order Artiodactyla; family Cervidae; genus Cervus; species Cervus elaphus. Next base: position 5,297,382 of record NC_057822.1, on the reverse strand, counting down.
TGCATTGTTTCTAAGACATATTGTTCAGTACCAGGGTGTATGGTGTGGTGGGTGATTAACTATCTGATGTTAATCCAAAGAATGTGTGTCTCAGTGCCTCAGATTTCACCATTAGAGATTTAGCCCTTTGACTCTGTGGTCTTCTGGAGTCCCTGCTTAAAAGGTGAATGGGAATTTCAGAATGTGGGCTACAGCGAAAGGAAAAAGGAGACTGCCCCACTTTTTCTAGGGGGTCCTCTGACTTCCATTGTTCTCAGGGTCTTGCCTCCCTCCCCATCTCCTGCCCTTTGCACTTTCTGAAGAACCAAGGGGCCTGCGTTCCCGTTGGAAAAATCCCTGGGCCGGGGAGGAAGATGGGGAGAGGACACTTGGAGAACCCAGCGGGAGGTGGCTGGGAGCCGAGGAGAGCTGACCCAGCTCTCTCCCCGCCAGGCCCAGGGAACCAGCCTCTAGGTGAGATTTCAGCAGTTCTGTACCACGAAGCTTCGTCCGCCTGACCGGGACGATGTCTGGACACCAAGGAGGCCGTCCCAGCCCCAGTAACCGCAACGCATCCTTCATGGCCCAGACTCCAGGCTGGCCCCACGGCCCCAGCACGACCGGGGCGAGCAACCTCAAGCGCTCTCGGACCCCGAGCGGCTCCGAGGCCAGCAGCAACCCTTCGGAGCCCACCGACAGGCGAAGCTCCCCCAGACTGCCGTTGAGGAGAATCTGCATGGGCCGGCCCTACAACTCCAAGTGCGTGGAGACAAGCCACCTGGCGAAGGGCCCCAAGGTGGCCAGGAAGCCCACGTGTCGCGGCAACCCCCACTGCCTGCTCTGTACAGATCGCCCCTTGGGTCCCTCTAACCCCACCTTCCTGGATCAGCTCATCAAAGGCATCAGCTACCTCGACAGATCCACCAATGCCTTCTACAGCAACTACCCTAAGTCCCTGATCTTGCCGAAGCTTGCGGCCAACTACCTGGAGCGCGCCGCCAACTCCATCCACCTGGACCACCCGGACCACGCCTCCCCCCGCAGTTGCTGTAACCGCAGCAGCAGAGCGGCCTCCTTCGACTACCCCTGCGGCAGCACCTGCGTGGTGCCGGCCAGCAGTCCTGTCAACGCCGCGCAGTACGTGGATAACTCCGCCAACACGAGCTGCCTTCGCGGGTTTCAGAGCCGGAACCTCACTCCCATCCTGCCCCAGAGGCCGGGGATAAAGCTGCCTGAGCTCCCTCTGTTCGGCAACGGGATCTTTTCCTTGGGTCGCCTGCCCAAGTTCTGGGAAGCAATCCGCTCGGGCTGCAGAGCCCCCGAGCCCATCTCTAAACCCTCCAGCTGGTGGTGACATCGACACCAACCGCGAAGAGGGCACATGTCCATCAGGTCGCGGTTGCAGAAAATAAATTGTCTGTGGCAAAATGCTCCTTCCAAGCCTCCACTGGAGCGGGGGAAGCCATTTAGATGGAGGGGATATACACTTAAGGACCTACAAGGTGGGGCAGGTCAAGGTGAATGGGTGAAGGGGGTGGGTGGTAGGCAGTGGCAGAGACCACCCACCACTAGGTGGAGAGGGGCATACCTCATCTAAACCCAGCTCTCAAACAGGTGGTTGCTTTTCAAGAGAACCCAGGAATCTGGTTTTCTATATGTTAGCAACAGATTTTAAAATATCATGGTGCTGGGATTTCCCTGGTGGTCCAGTGGTTACGGGGAGTCCCTGATAGCTCCCTTGGTAAAGAATTCGCCTGCAGTGCAGGAGACCCCGGTTCAATTCCTGGGTCGGGAAGATCCCCTGGAGAAGGGATAGGTTATCCACTCCAGTATTCTTGGGCTTCCCTGGTGGCTCAGCTGGTAAAGAATCTGCCTGCAATGTGGGAGACCTGGGTTCAATCCCTGGGTTGGGAAGATCCCTTGGAGAAGGGAATGCCTACCCACTCTGTTATTCTGGCCTGGAGAATTCCAAGGACTGTATAGTCCACGGGGTCGCAAAGAGTCAGACACGACTGAGTGACTTTCACCAATGGTTAAGATTCTGCGCTCCCATTGCAGAGGGCACAAATTCGAACCCTAATTGGGGAACTACAATCCCATATGCTGTGTGGCACGGCCAAAACAAAACGAAACAAAAACAAAAATATAGTGTTCTGAAGGCTGAACAAGAGCATTTGCAGGCTGAATGTGTGAGGCCCACAGATCTGAGTTTGGGATCTCTAACTCGTATCTTGAATGAATCACCTGAAGTGAGGCTAGGAAGCTTCCTAGCCTTGGCTGAGGCTGTTCATTCCCAACCACTATTCACATTCTTTCCTTTTTTTCTTTAAAGGATTGTTACTGATTCCCTATTCATATTCTTTTTCTTTCAGGATTGTTATTGACTTTAGCACAGCTCCATGTGAGCAGAAAGGTAGAAGTAGTAATGATGAGATGAGGACGGTGATAGCAAACCCTCGTAGAATACTTACAACGTGGCAGGTGCTGTTCTAAGCGCTTTTTGTCTTTTTGTTCTTTTATGTCTTTTTTTTTTTTTCTGTTTTTTTGCACTGAGGCATGCGAGATGTGAGATCTTAGTTCCCTGACCAGGGCTAAAATCTGTGCCCCTTGCCGTGGAAGCATGGAGTCTTAACCACTGGACCGCCAGAGAAGCCCCTATTTTTGTTCTCTTAAAGATGAGGTTTCAATGACCAAGGCCCAGGGTGGATGTAGAGAAAACCTTGATGGTGAATGTGAGTTGCACTGGAAAGGCAACCAGGGATGGTTGCAGGTGGATGGACGGCCCTCCCTGGGGCACTCTGCAGAGAGCGATCTGTCCTGGCCAGCTAAGGGCTGGAAGGGTCAGAATGAGGTAGTCCCAAATTTCTTGGTGGCACTGTCTGGGAAAACATTCTCTGGGCCACTGAGGGCTCCAGACCTTCAGACACTCAACTCATTTGGGTGTTGAAGAATCAGGCGTCACAAGGCACCCAGTTATTCACCATCTTCCTGCATAAAGGACTCTAGAAACTGGATTCCAAACTCTTTTTGCCACCCGCCTGCCTTGAGACCTTGGGGACATCACTTCCCCTCTCCAGGCTTCTGCTTCGCCTCCTGTAACATGAGTGGGGTTGTTCTGATGGTCCCTAAGGGACCTCAGACTTAGATACATCTGAGTCTCTGCTCCTAGTCCCAAGCCAGGCCTGGGGATTCCCGAGCTGAGAATTGAGGGTGCCTCTACCCAAGAATTCAAGCTTCCTCAGTCCTGACCATCTTGCCAGGCTGCCCAGGGGCTGTTTAGGCCCCATTTCTTTGTGGCTCTGGATTTCAGGCCCAGTCCCTTCTTGCAGGAATTGAGGGCCAATAAAGGCAACTCAGAATATGGAGTGGGCTGGCCTTGAAATAATGCAGAACCCAGCGATCGACCAGGTTCCATGACTCTTAGAGGAGGTGCTGGCTGAGGCCTAGCCCTGTGGGCAGGCAGAGAAGGCAGCAAGTGTGAATCTCCATGAGACTGACACAGTGGTCCCAAGGCAGAGGAAGCAAGGAGGCACCAAACCCCTAGCCCATTGAATTCACCTCCACTTTTGCTCCATCTCTGGAGGACCGGGAAGATCCTTCCGGGCTGCAAAGCTCAGCAGGGCAGCCACTCTTTCCTCTGCTCTTGCATCCCTTCTCTCCCCAGGAAGAAGACTTTGGCCTTTGTCTGGTGGGTCCGCAGGCCCCCAGTGACCCATTCCCCAGGTGAACATTCACAGGGAATACAGCTCATTGGGTTCCATTTTGGTCCAGCTCAAGAGATAGTTCAGGTGTCCTGATTCCTAAACCATCCCTCTGGCAACTCAAAGGCATCCCCTTCTTGCTGTAAGCCCATATTTGCCTAAAAGTCACCTCTGATTCTCCCAGAGATGGCCACCTTCAACACTGTCCAATTTCACCTTATCAGATTATAGGTTCTTTGCCCAGGACACTGCTCTTGGGGTCTCCAGTATCTAGCCCAGTTCTGGCTCGCAAGTGGGCCTCAGTTCTTATATTAACATTGATTACAAGGCCTTGTAATTGAAAAGGCATTTGAAAAGGCCCTGATGATGGGAAAGATTGAGGGCAGGAAAAGAAGGGGACGACAGAGGACAAAATGGCTGGATGGCATCATGTACCCAATGGGCGTGAGTTTGAGCAAGCTCTAGGAGATGATGAAGGACAGGGAAGCCTGGTGTGCTGCAGTCCATGGGGTCGCAAAGAGTCAGACATGGCTGAGCAACTGAACAACAACAACAAGGCCTCATGCCCAAGAGGTGTTCAGTAACCTTAACTATTATTACTACTGACTCACTAGAAAAGACTCTGATGCTGGGAAAGATTGAGGGCAGGAGGAGAAGGGGACGACAGAGGATGAGATGGTTGGATGGCATCATCAACTCGATGGACATGGGTTTGAGTACGCTCTGGGAGTTGGTGATGGACAGGGAAGCCTGGCGTGCTGCAGTCCACGGGGTCGCGGAGTCAGACACGACTGAACAACTGAACTGAAACTGAAAACCTTAACTATTATTACTTTCAGAACAATGACACTGTCCCACATATAATTAATGTTCAACAACTGATAATATTAATCATGACAGCCAACATTTATTAAGCTCTTCGATATACTCCAGGCATCGTTTTAAGGGCTCTGTGTGTATTAACTCAATCATCTCATCGATCCTTCAAGGAAGAGTTGTCTCTATTGTATAGATGAGGAAGCTGAGGCACAGAATGGTCAGGTACACATGATTATGATGAAGATGGTTATAGTTATAGAACACAGGGGCTCTTCAAAAAATGATCAACATTTTCATTATAGGGTCCTATGTGCCAAGCAGGCACTCAATAATAATATTAGGTTGGCCACAGAATTCATTCAGGTTTTTTTGCATTAACATCTTACAGAAAAACCATCTTACAGAAAAAAACAATGGGTGATCAATGAATGAAAGATGTCAGTGCAGAGCACAGTGCATAGTGGGTGCTCAAGTTTGATGGTTCAGGATTGAATGGTACCTGAAAGGGACAGGATCTCTGCACTGGCCTCATTGTCACTCAGGCTAGAAATTCAGTACTCAGGATTCTATCCCAGCAGTCACTCAGCCCAAGTCCGGAGAAAACAAGGCTCTTAGACAAGGTCCGCTGCTCTGCGTGGTCACGCAGAGGCCGCAGAAAGTCCCCCAGGTCCACTGTTCAAGCCGCGCTCTGTAGGACCCATGCACACAGGAGGCCGCACTCCAGCTGCAGAACAACGTAGGAGCCTGCCGTGCTGTCCAGTTTGGGTACAGAGCAGCCTAAGTGTCCCCGAGGCCGAGGGTGGCCCAGGAAAGTTCTTCACACCTTATAGACGTATGTCACTATCATTGAGCACCCACACTGTATGTCAGACATGCTGCCAAGGCCTAAGACATAGACTCACAGAACTCTTTTCCTTGAGAGCCTAGGTTAGTACCCGTTTGATAGAGGGTGGAACTAAGGTTCAGAGAGAGAAAGCGACATGCCCAAACCCTAGCAACTGGTAAATAGCAGAGCTGGGATTCCACCCCAGGGCTCAGCCCTTCAACATAATGCCCTTCCCATCCAAAGTATAGTTTCTTTCTTAGTATTTACGGAACAGATTCCAAGAGAAAGAGGGGGAAATCATAGCCTTCAGAGTATGTAGAAATTTAGACAAAGCAATGATGGTATTTAACCCAGAGGTTTGGGCTGCTCCCAGCACCAATGTTCTGAACAGGGGAGCATTCACCTGAAACTTGCTCTCCCCAGGGAATAGTAAAGGGAGAAATTTCCTGAAAGCCCACCTGTGGTCTCAATTGCCTAATCCACTGGTCCCTGCATCCTTTGGTAACACCAAGTATAGTGGCATGATATTAGAATTCCTTTTGTTTGTTTAAAACAATCCTATGTGGCCCTTTTCAAACAGATCATTTGATAGAACGATGCTATGCTTCTAGAAAATAAATGCATTGTGTTACCACGATGCGTGTAGGAGAGACACACTCATCCTACTCCTAACCCTCACCCCGCCCTTATCTTTCCTCATCTCTGAAGCTAACCCTCTAAGCCTTGGCCCACCCCACCCCTCATTCCTGAGGCCTGCTTTATCCCTCCCTATCTCTTCTGTCTGAGCATAACTGCCGCTTGCTCTACAGAGGAAACAGGAGTGGGCAACACCCTCCCCACCAGTTGCATCCACATGGCCCTTTTTTAAGTTGAAATATGGGGAGAGGCAGAGCCTCCAATGTGTGTTCTGCCCGAGTTGGTACCACCATTTTTGGCAAACTCTTTTAACAGCCTCCTGGGCCCCTCCCAACAAGGCAGGAATTTCTCATGAACAATTGAACAAAGCCGGGAACTCAGGGAGAAGGCACAGGACATTCCAAAAGGATTTCTCTCAAGCTCCAAAAGACAACATGTGGGAACACTGCAGAAGGCGCAGAGCCCAGCAAAGAAAAGCATGAAAGGGATGGAAAATCTGCCCAGTAGGAAGGGCAGTGTGGGCTGGAGGAAGGAACGAGGGGCCGGGGGTCAAGAGGCCTGAGGGGGAGGCCAGCCTCTGCCACTCATGACCCTGCGGAGGTTACCCCACCTCTCTGGCCTCAGATCTGTGGTCCCTAAGCTCCTGAAGGAACTGCAAAAAGTAAACCCACAGATGTGTACGTATCTGCTCAAAGTAATGCTTTATGAATCACAGAGACCTGGTGTTTATGTGTTAGTCGCTTAATCATGTCCGACTCTTCATGACCCCATGAGCTGTAGCCCACCAGGCTCCTCTGTTCATGGAATTCTCCAGGCAAGAATACTGGAGTGGATTGCCATTTTCTTCTCCAGGGGATCTTCCTGATCCAGGAATTGAACCCCGGTCTCCTGCCTTGCAGGCAGATTCTTTATCATCTGAGCCACCAGGGAAGCCCTAAAGAGACCCAGAGACAGCCCAAATGTCCAATGATAGGATAGGGTTAATGAATGATGGTGTGGTGATGAGACAAGATGCCAAATAATTATTAGAAATATTATGTGCAAAGTCAATTCAGAGTTGCTGGCCCGTAAATTGCTAACAGTTACCATCTGCAATGAAGAGCTTGTACCAGACTGTAAATCTATGTGCCACTTCCAAAATGGACCAAGTATTCCAAGAAAAAAAAAGTGTCAGCTGAGCTAAACAAAGTGCTTACTGACATAGTCAATTTAGACTCTGAGCAAGCTCCTTATCTTGTTTCAGACTGGTAATACACAATTTGGGGACTGGCTCCGGTCCACAGAGCCATTTTTAAGTAGCCCTGGTCTTGACTGACACATCGAACTGTGTTTAATGAAAATGTTAAGTGAGAAAAGCAAGACCGGAAATCTTTAGCATATGTCGATCACAGAGGGTGCAAACACCCATATGTGTAGTGACAAAGGAAGAAAAATGAACATTTATGGAGTTCCAACTTCCAGCCCCCGCACAGACACTAGAGCTGAAGCAGGGGTGCCTGGCAGGAATGTGAGGGGGTGTATGGAGGCCATAGGAATTCCAGCCTGGCTGGAGGGGTGTGGGGGCTCCGGGGACAAATTCAAATTACAGAGACCATTTATGGTCATATCAGGAGCCAGACTCTGGGGCAGTAACTGCAAGGCGTGTTCTGAGAAACACCCGTCTTGTGAGATGTTGAAAGGTTTTTCAAAAAAACACGTGGGTTCCATTCTCAAACATGTTGAGGAATGCTGAGTTGAGCAGAGTTGGACAGGAGACTTTCTGGAGGCCTGCTCAGAAACTTTCCTCTGTTGGGGTCCCTTGGGGTGGCCATGGTGCAGGAAAGAGAACAGAGTTCCCAAACTTCTTGACCAGGGAACCCCCTTTCCAAAGAGCATCTCAGAGGGCCAGTGATCTATGAGGTACAGCATGGGAACCCTCCTCTGGGCCTGGGCCCCAGGGTGGAAGGCTAGCAAACAAAGCAATTGATAATGATGAAGGGTGGTGGGGGAATACTAGGAGGAAGAAAGAGGGGTCAAACCCAAAGGTCATTTTCAGAAGCCTCACACTTCTGCCTGGACAGAGTTTAGAACAACTCAGTGGGAAGCAGAAATGGGAACAGTTCAGAATGCGGGTTCTAGAGTCAGACAGACACAGATGCGACTCCGGGCTCCATCCTGTACTGACTATGTGATACAGGCAAGCTGCTTCATCCCTGGGGCCTCAGTTTCCTTGTCTGAAAAGGGCAGTAATAAAATACACTCACTTGCCCACTGCCTGGGACTTTGATTCAATGTGATTCAAGGCTGATCAGACTGTGAAGGGAGTTGATCTTTGCCCCGAGCACAACCAGAAAGGGGACATCTACACCTTGTGGCATGCTTGAACCAATGTGTTCTTTCATTCAGGTGGAAGTTTTCAAGGGCCAACTTAGCCAGGAGCTGTGCCCTTCACCGGGGATACAGTTGGGAACAAGATGGAGACCAGATAGTCATGCTCTCTGCCTTCCTTATGTCTCTTCACTCTTCATATTAGATGGTCTTCCAAGTGATCACAGTTGTCAAAAAGGTTAAGAAGGAGAAGCATGGGGGAGGGAGGTTGTGGGAAAGCAGAATGATCTAGTCTGGGAGGTTGAGGAGGCTTCTATGGTGACATGAGGTTTGAGGTGAACACTAAAAGAAAGTTAAGGGAATTCCCTGGTGGTCCAGTGGCTAAGACTTTGCGCTCCTGATACAGGGGGGCTGAGTTCGATCCCTGGTCAGGGAACTAGATCCCACGTGCCACAACTAAGACTCTATGCAGCCAAATAAATTTTAAAAAATAAATGTTTTTTTAAAAAAAGAAAGTTAAAAGAAAAAGAAAAAAGAGAGAGAGAGCAGCAGGGTGAAAGAGGGTAGGTTTTGGGTGAGAGTCGCACTTATGGAGGAGAAGGGACATGTGCAATGACCACAATGGGGGAAGCAAGTGGCTGGAGAGCTGGCCTGGACTGCATCTTCCCACCTTGCAAGTGTCCCTCTGTCTCCGTGATCTTTCACTGCCTGCTTAGGACCATGTCCTCCCCCGTCTTCTTCCTCTTCTCCACATCATCTCCTTATCCCCTCTCTTCCATCCTCACTCCCTTTCACACCAATTTCCAGTTCTACATTCTCACCCAAGTACATATCCTTACACTGCTGGCATCTGCTTTCTGACACCAGCATTATAACACTTGTGCGTAGTAGATGTTTACTTTCATTGCTGAATGAAAGGCACCACCACTAGGCTGTATGCTGCCTTTAGTCACATTCTCAAAAGGTACCCACTCTGGGCAGATGTAGCACGACAACAGGCCTCTCTTGGCTGCATACACTTGTTCAGTGAACAACCCGCCCCACCGTCCACGGCAGCCCTGAATGAATAAAGGGATACAGGAGGAGTTAAGAAGCTCTGAGGCAGAGAAAAGATTTGGAGCGGGAGAGGTAGCCAGGGGAAGCTGAGTCCTATTGGTTTTGTAGCGGCAGACGGGGGACCCACAAAGTCTGTACTCCTCCATCAGACTAGAGATCCTAGATCAGACTCCTGTTTTTCAGAAGCCAAATTGTTTGGCTGGTCTCCCTTCTCCAGACTCTGGTAGTCTCTCCTTATCTAAGGAACTTTGTGTAAGACTTGAGTTGTTTCCGTCCCAGAGAGTGTGGCCAGTGCCCAGAGTTATGAGTACATACATATGCGATTATAGGTGCCTCCCCAGCTCAACTAGCGTCTGCAAGGCCTTGCCTTTGCTCTTCTTCTAAGCCATATGAGGAGATAGCCAGGCTGTAGACAAAGCAACTTGAGAACATTTACTAAAGATACCAAGGACAGCAAAAATAAAACAGAGCCGGCCAAATCCCTTAGTGGGAAGGAGAGGATGCAGAATAAATAGGGGGATGACCAATCCTCCGGTAGGTGGAGTTACCCTGGAACTTTCTCGACAAGCCATGTTTCCTGCCCTCCACGTCAGCCCCCTTCCTGCAGTCTAGTCAGCTTTACCAGCTCCTTCCCCAGCCTCTTTTAGGAAGCAAGACTTATAGCTGAGATTTAGTCCTGACTGCACATCTACAAAGAGTTACTTGTTCTCCTTTTCCTCTGCTTATGAGCAAATCACCCACGAAGCCAAGGCTCTGGGACTTAAAGGGCCCGAGGTAGGGAACAGAGACTGAGGCAGCTCACAAAATGGGATTTGTCATGGGTGCTGACCCTCCACGGACCAGGCAAGGCCTTGGAAAAATCCTGCCACTGAGGCTGGCCACCTGCCAGCTCTGAAGTCATTGAAGTTTTGTAGCCTTCCTCATCAGATAGGGAGTTCCCAAGTGCAAGGCTGGACTCCCCCATCAGACTAGAAGTCCTTGGGGGCAGAGGTACATCTGACCTTCAGACTGAGAGTAACACTGGGTGCAGAGACTGCGCCTCCATCAGATTGGAGCTGCCTGAGGGCAGAGTCATGTCTCCCTCTTCAGATTGGGAGTTCCCCCAGAAAGACCAGTAAGAGAAATGGTCACTGCTTATTTAGGGCTTACCATGTGCCACAAACTGATTTTTTTTTTCCTAAGTATTTAATTTTATTATTTATTTGGCTGCCCTGGGTCTTAGATGAGGCACATGGGGTCTTAATTGTGTCATATGGAATCATTTTTTTGTTGCAGCACACCAACTCTCTAGTTGTGACGTGCAAGTTTAGTTGCCCTGCAGCATGTGGGATCCTCACTCCCCGACCAGAGATGAAACCTACATCCCCTGCATTGGAAGGCAGATTCTTAGCCACTGGACCACCAGGCAAGTCCCAGGAAACCATTCTTTTTTAAAAAATAAATATATTAATTCATTTGAATCCTCATAACAGCACGGTGACTGAGAGAGGTCTTAACATCATTTGCCTTTTGTCCAAATGATGAAATGGAGTCACGGAAAGGTAGAAGAATTTGTTCAAGACTGCACAGCAAGGCAGTACAGACAGGATTCTCCATCAGACTGAGAACAATCTGAGGACAGGGACTGGATCTTCCTTTTTCCCTTCAGCAGATTGGGGGTTCACCAAGTGCCAAGATCTGGAGAAGGAAACAGCAACACACTCCAGTACTCTTGCCTGGAGAATTCCATGGACAGAGGAGCCTGACGGGCTACAGTCTATAGGGTGGCAAAGAGTCGGATAAGACTGAGCAACTAAGACACACACACACACACACACAGAGCACCAAGATCCGGGATCCCTCTTCTGTCCACCTCTACCTTCCTATCTGGAGCAGAAACACTTTATTCAGAGCTGTGTCTGGCATCTGGGCTGGGGCCAGGGAGTTGGCCAGACCACTGTGGACGTCCAGTCTGCTCTTTACAGCTCTGAGCCGGTCTCCAGGATACACCCCACAGGGTGGAGCAGAACCTAGTCTTTTGGAGATGGGCATTTATCTAGGTTGGCAGTGAGAATGCCGATATTTTCTCAATCCCCCAGGTGCCAATCAGGATGCCAGTGTTTTTTCACCTCCTGGATAGAAGGCTGGAAGCCTGCAGGCCCCTATCACAGGGAACACGCCTTCCGGAGCCAGGCCCGGTGCTGCCCAGGGAGCTGGACATTTCCTTCTGTCCACAACTCACCTCGATCCTGGCTGCAAACCCAGCCACGAGTCTCTGGAACCTAGCAACTCTCATAGGAAACAATGGAAACTTCGGGTTTATTCTCCTCCCTCTATCATTACTCAAAGTGTTTTCCTCTGTGTGACACACACACTCACACATCCCAGTATTCTCTCCACCCATCAGCCTGGGCTGCCCTGGAAATTTTCAGGCAGAGGAGCCCACGGCCTGGGGAGGCCTGGTGTCAGGGCCGTGTGTGCTGTCTGTGGGTCTGTGTCATCAGGGACTGCCGTCAGTCCCAAGCATCTGTGACTGGGGCTTTGGCAGTGTCTGTTTGTGTCTGGGCCTGGGTTGGTGTGTCTCTGGTACCAGGGCTATGATTTATGTGAATCAAAGTTGATCTGTGAATGACAGGAAAATGGTGTGTCAGGGGAAACTCAGTTTCATACAGTGTCCTCTGTAAGGCACTGTGCTTAGTGTGTGAGAAAGTGTAAAAAATGCAGATGCTGTGGACCTGATCTGAAGAACTGACTCACTGGAAAAGACCCTGATGCTGGGAAAGACTGAAGGCGGGAGGAGAAGGGGATGACAGAGGATGAGGTGTTTGGATGGCATCACCAATTCGATGGACATAAGTTTGAGTAAACTCCGGGAGTTGGTGATGGACAGGGAGGCCTAGCATGCTGCAGTCCATGGGGTCGCAAAAGAGTCAGACACAAGTGAGCAACTGAACTGAACTGAACTGAGCATGTGAGAAATGTTGGTCTGTATGTGAACTGTGAGACCTTGAGGGGAACCTGAGCGTGAAGACGGCATTTAGCTTCCTACACTGGGATTCACGTATGTGCGTGTGTGAAAATGTGGCTGTGAAGGTGAGTGACTGAGAGCGTGAGTTGTGTCCAGTGCATCACCTGTAGAGGTGTGGCTTTTCAGGGGAGAGAAGGATCTTTTGAGTCGGTGAGGACTGTTAGTGCCTGAAAGTTGGGTGACGCAAGTGAGCGTGCACATGCGTTCACGGGCAGTGGCCCAGCGCGTTAGTGCGTGAGGCTGTGAGTGTGCAGGTGACCTCGGGAGGCCACGCTGGCCATTCTGGAAGGTCCCAGAGAGCGGCCTGCGCGGAGTCACGTCTGCGGAGTGTGAAAGACTGCGAGAGCGGATGGATTTGGGAGTTCCAGGGTCGGTGGGGGCTTGCGAGAGAGGCGTGCACGTGGAGGGAGGGAGATCCCGAGCGCAGGGCGCCGGCCCTGGTCCGATCCCTGACTCCAGGCCGGGTTTGGCGGGGAGCCGGGCTGGGCTGCAGCCCGCGCGGAGTAGTGGGGGGGGGGGGCCTGGGGGCCCAGACAAAGGCCGGGTTTGGCTGCGCGGCCGGCTGGGGAGAGAGGAGCCCAGAACCCGGGGGCGGTCCGGGGGCGGGGCCTAGTCCAGGGGGCGGGGCCTCGTCCCGGGGGCGGGGCCTCGTCTCGGGGCGGGGCCTCGTCCCGGGGGCGGGGCCTCGTCTCGGGGCGGGGCCTCGTCCCGGGGCGGGGCCTCGTCCCAGGGCGCGGGGCCTCGTCCCGGGGGCGGGGCCTCGTCTCGGGGCGGGGCCTCGTCCCGGGGCGGGGCCTCGTCCCAGGGCGCGGGGCCTCGTCTCGGGGGCAGGTCCTCATCCCAGGGCGGGGCCTGGTCCCGGGGCGCGGGCCATGGCCCCGAGGGCGGAGCCTCGTCCCGTGGGCGTGGCCTCGACCCGGGGGCGGGGCGGGGCGGCCACAGGGGCGGGGCTGCCGCGGGAGGGGTCTGGGCGGCTGGAGCGGGCCGCGCCGTCCCGAGGTCTCTGCCGGCTGGCGAGCGGGCGGCTGCGGGCGGGCGCCGAGCGAGGGATTGAGCGAGCGGAGCGGGCCGGGCCATGGGGCGGCGGGCGGCGGGCGCGCTGCTGCTGGCGCTGCTGCTGCTGCACGGGCTGCTGCTCGCGGTGAGTGTGCGGGTCGGAGAGGCGGGAGGCGCCCCGGGCCCGGCTCGCCGCGCCCGCCAACTTGGCGGGGGCGCCGAGGCTGCGCGGCTGGGGACTCTGGCTCAGGACGGCGGCGCCCGCCAGGGACCCCGGGCTGGCACAGGCCACCGCCACCCTACTCCGTGGCGCTCTCCCGAAGGGCCACCCAGGGCACCCCGCGAGGGTCCGGGGACGGGACCGGCCCTCGTGGGAGTTCAGTGGGTCGCCCGGCCACGTTGCCGAGTCTCAGAGTCGCGCTAGGCATGGCCCTGCCTTGCCATTCCTGGGGGGTGGGGTGGGCAGGCAGGGGAACTTGGAGCAGAGTGGGAACTTGGCTGGGCTAGGACACACCTTTCTGTGCCAACTTGGAACAGGGGCACTCAGTGGTGATGGGGACTCTATCCATCCTCACGGGATCTTTTTTTTTTTTTTTACCACGACGTCTGTCCCTTTGGGAGCTGGTCACCAGGCAGGCGCAAGTAAAGAACCAGTCTGGACACTGAGTCTTCTGCGGAACACCCACAGGCCCTGGAGTCCCAGAGCTCAGGGATTTGAATCAATCTCTGCTCTTCACTGAGCAACTGTGTGACCTCCAGGCAAGCTGTTAACCTCTCTGAGACCAGCCCACTGCCTAAGGGGAACTCAGAATCCAGGGCCTCAGAGCGCAGGCCTGGGTGGAGTAGGTGCAGAAGTGCTTGTTGCTGGGCCAGTTTTTGGTGGACAGTCAGTGGATCTGTCTCCCCAGCTTTCTTCCCAGATCTTCAAGGTAAAGGGGAGGCCTGCTCCTACAGCCCCTTGCCCTGTTCTGAGCTTGGATGGGCGCAGGCCGAGGGAGAGAGGACACTTGGCCCAGAGCGGCTCTCAGGACCCAGTGAACCTGAGAAGGGCAGGGCGGGGTCATTGGGCAGGGAGCTGGTGGCAGAGGTGGTTGAGGACACATCTGGGGAGCTGGGCCTGAGTGGTGAACCCGCAGAGCCAACCCAGCCTCTTTCAGGTGGTCCCAAACTATCCCTGTCCCCTGTTCTCAGAGCCAAGAGAGGGACTTTTCTAAGCTGGCCCATGTTTACCCAGCAACTGACTCCCTGTCCCCACCTTGCTGGCTCCCTCTCACCTCTGCCCTCCTGAGTCACTCGTTAACCCCCACCCCAAACCTGACCCCTCACCTCTCTTGCTCCACCCCACCCCCAGCACTTCACCTCCCCCATCCCCATCCGGGCATCTTCCTTAATTTTCTGTCTCAGCCTCTCACCCCCAAACATCCATCAGGGCCCATCCGGTGGCTCCCCAGTCCTGACCTGAGGTTGCACCTCCCAACACTGACCTTTACTTTTCCAAAAAAGTAGGCACCAGCTTAGCACAAGGAATGTTCCTTTTCTGACCCTTGCCCAACTCTGCCCCCGATCAGCGGTTCTACTGTGACAGGAGTGGGGATGGCGGGGGTGGGGGGGTGGGGGTGGGGAGGAACTGTTTGCTGTGAGGGGAAGGAATTTCCACAGAAATTCACTGATTGCAGCCAGAGCTCATTCACTCGTTCATTCACCACGTCTTCTCTGAGCATTTAAACATTGAAACATCTTCTTTAAACATTCCATGACAGGGAGTGAGAGTTCAGGGTTCATTCATTCTGTAGATTCTCGCTAAGCACCTCCTGTGCACCAGTGCACCGTAAACTGGGAGCACTGGTTTACGGGTGAGCAAAAATAGGTGCTGTCTGCACTTCCCCAGAACCGAGATGGGTGAACAGGCAGCTCTCTCATCCTGTGAGATTACAGTCTCCTCAGCAGCCACACGGAAATCTTCATGGTCCCACCCAAGGCTGGAGGTCGAATGACTTCAAAGAACTTGGCCTCTGGAGTCTTATGATGGACTCAAGTTTGAATCTCACATCTGCCACTTCATAGCTGTGTGATCTGGGACAAGTTCTTCTCTCTGAGCTTCAGTGTCCACATCTGTTAAATGGGGGCAAGAAGTCTATTGTAAGTTTAAAGCAACGGCAGGTTCCTAGCCCTGTGCTCTAGGCAGCCTTGGGCTTCTCCTTGTCTCCTGCCCTGTATCTCTCCCGGCGCCTTTCAGGTTTTGTCTGCAAGCCATAGTGAGTGGGTGAGGTAGGACACAGGGGGAGGGGGAGGTGGTCCTTAAGGAGCTCAGGACCTCACTGGGGGCAGGAGACGGAGGAAGCAGTGGTCTGTGATTAAGCGTGGGAGTAATTTCAGTTCAGAGCAGTGGGGGAGGCTTGCTGGGGGAGGGGGCCAGGCCCCGGTGACTCAGGGCCTGCCTTGGCCTGCTGACCCCCTTCCTTCCTCCTGGGACCTTAGCCTTTCCTTTCGTGGGGCCAGCCCTGCCAAGAGACAGGATTCTTGAGGGTGATTGTGGTGTTTTCCAGCGCTCAGGAGGGAAGTCTCTGAGATACCTGTTTCCTGCCTCCGTTGGGTTGGAGGAGCCTCCCCCGCCCTCAGGGCCTGAGTTACCTCAACCCTCCCCTGGACAAAACCAGCTGCCCTGTCCTCCCCCACTTGCTCCAGATCTGCCACCAGGAGGGGCTTGTGAGTGTGCCCTGGAGATTTCCAGAGCAAGTCTGTCCGCAGAGGGAGGCGGAGACTGGCGCGGGAGGCAGAGATGGACGCCCCCGTACCCCACATGTCCCGGCCAAGCTCCTGGTGTCTGGGGCATCCTGGCCCCCGACTGGCTCAGCCCGGGCCTGTTCGCAGGCTGAGCGCAGGCAAGTTGGGATCTGCGGGCCTGAGGCCGGCCCGGGAGACGGATGGAAGGAAGGTGGCAGGAGGTGACTGGGTTTGCAGTGGTGGGGAGGGTGGTCTGGGGGTTATTACCAGGCCAGATGAAATCACACGGATATCGTTGGTGTTTGTCCACGCCCGCTGTCGTGCGCCAGGCATGAAGTTTCTCAACAGATCCTCGCACGTCATCCCCTCAGTCAGGACCTCCCTACACTCCCCACATTGCTCACGTCAGACCCCAGCCCCTGACTTAATCTGGCCCCCACAGCCCTACAGATCTAGCCCCTACCTGCACCCTCCGCTGCTGCCTCTTGACTCTCTCCTTCTGCCCACTTCGCTCTTACTCGCTCCCTCCAACTGCACCAGTCTCTGTTTCTGGACCGTGCCAGACACACTCCCACCTTAGGGCTTTTGCATCTGCTGTTCCTTCTGCCTAGAATGCTTGTCCTGCAGATATCTGTGACCCTGTGCCTCGCGCCTCTCCAGCCCCTGACTACCCTGCCCAGTGCTCTGCTCTGCTTCTCTTCCTCACTATCCGATATGTATCTGTTTACCTGATTACCTTCCCCTCTCCCCCCGGGTTAATCGTCAGAGGAGCGGAGCCTTCTCTGCTTTTGTTCACTGCCGCTGGATCCTTAACGCCTGGCCGGTAGTAAATATGCAGTAAATACATCTGTTGAATGAATTAAGCTGGAGCTACTAGTACAGCCCCCGTTTGCTAAGCAGAGAAGACTGAGGCAGAGAGACTGTGTAACTTGCTCCGCCACGGACGCACCCTCTCCTGCTGGCCCCACGAGCCAGGCTTTGAAACCACACGCCCTGCCTGCGCCCTTGCTCGCTTGGAGCAGGCAGGCAGGCAGTAGGTGTTGATAAAACTGTCATCACTGATGTTGATAAAAGGACTCAGGTCCTAGGTGGTGCGGGGGCTTCCTCGGGCAAGGAAGAACGAGGTCTGGCTTGGGGACAGAGGCATTCAGGGTGGGTGTGCCGGAGTGTCCCCGGGGCCTCCTGGGGACACCTGTCCTGGCCGGAGCGAGAAAGACTTAACTCTAGGACAGTCATTTGTGGGCTTACCTGTGTGTTCATAGGTTTGTTTTTTGTTTTTTTTTCCGTAGGTTTGTTAATTAATTTCCCCACCAGTATTCCCTGAGGCCCTACAGTTGAATTAAGCCCGAGGCCTTAAGGCCTCGAGTGGGCCAGGCCGGGCCCTTCCCTGTGTGGAAAGTGAGGGGGAGAATGCCTCAGCGCCCTGCATGGAGCTCTCTCTGGGTTCCCCTGGCTGTTCCCTGGGGGGCTGAAGGTGTTGGGTGAGTCTGCAGAGGCCTCAGGGCAGCCTGGCCTTGGGGGAGGTCAAGGCTGTGGGGCCGCCCAAGATGTGGAAAGATCTGGAGCGATGATTCAGAAGCCACTTGGAGGCCAGGCATGTGGGTTTTGGACCCTCAGACCACTGGGGGCATGTGGGAAGAACTGACTCCCAGCGCTGGCCGGTTGCCCCCACCCCAGCCCACTCCCAGGGCTCAGGCTAGAGGCGGAGGGGGCGAACGTGGCCCCGTCCCCTAGCAGCCTCGCAGGGATCTGCAGAGTCCACCGCCCTTGCTCCCCTGGCCCGCTCTGGCCTTCCCCTCTTCTCCCTCCCACCAGGAAGCAGGAGTTTGGGCTGAGGGTCCCGGCCCTGCTGGAATGTTGCCCTAAGCCCGGTCTTGGCCCCTGCAGCCCCCTCCTGCTCCTACGGCCTGGCTGGGGCTTGCTGGCCGCCCCAGCGCCCAGAGCTGGCTGACTGAAACCCAGAAGAATGTGTGGAACTCGCTTCGCGGGGAGCCGCCAGCTTCGCTGCCCAGCTTGGTGGCGTCAGGTCCATGTCAATAGCGGCCTTGAGCAGGGAGTGGCTCATGGCTGCTGGGGGTGGCTGGGCCAGGGGCACCGTCATGAAGGTCCTGGGAACAAGGCGACTCTTTGAGGCCAGGGCATGTAGGGCCTTCAAGTTTCAGCCGCCCCTAGAACCCACCCTCCCCTCCCTTCCCACCTGTGCCAGAGCTGCAGGGATCCCCAGATCACCCCGGGTTGGGGGACCCGTGACATCGTGAGAGGTCCTGAGGATCAACTCCTGGCCACCTGCTGGAGCCCAGTCGCTGAGCCACAGAGGAGTGAACCCCGTTTCTCTGTTGCACTGGATTTTCGGGGATGTCTGGCACACAGAATCTGGCAGTCTATGTTGATGAATGAATGGACTCTGATGTATGCGATTTAGTATTCTGTAACCTGACATCCCTAGGTGTTAGATTCAAAATTCATTGCACAAATATCTATTGAGCATCTTCTAAGTACCTGACCCTGTACCTGCCGAGGTTGTAGCAAAGAACAAAAAAGTCCATTTCCCTCCCCTCGAGTAACTAGCATTGTTATTCCCTACGAGCATTCCCTATGAGTGCAGGGAGACAGACAATAACTATATATGGCAGGTGGCGATGTGTTTGGAAGAGAGAATACAGTAGGGGAGAGGACAGAGTGATCTGCAGATCACTGTGCAGAGGCTGTGATTCTGAAGGTATCTAGAGGAATATGGGGTGGTGATCACAGTCCCGGAGGTGTGCTGGGCATATCTGCACAAAACACTGAGGAATTTCCCAGGTGGCGCCTGCCAGTTCAGGAGACATAAGAGACACAGGTTCGATCCCTGGATCAGGAAGATCCCTTGGAGGCAGGCATGGCAACCCACTCCAGTATTCTTGCCTGGAGAATCCCATGGACAGAGCCTAGAGGGCTATACAGTCCATAGGGTTGCAAAGAGTCAGACACGACTGAAGCGACTTTGCACACACGCACATGGCTGAAGCAGCATGAGTGAGGGTTGGTAGGCAGGGCAGCCGCTGGAAGGGCTCTGGATCTGCTTCTGGGTGAGAGGAGCCATCCCTCTGGCTGCTATGTGAAGACAGCATGGGGCATCAAGGTCAAAAGCAGGGAGGCCGTGACCCAGCCCTTCAGTGATGCCTTTCGACGATGAGAGCTCTGTACCAGGAAGGTGGGAAGAAGGGGTTGAATCCTGAGTGTATTTTGAAAATAGGATTGTGCTCGCTTCGGCAGCACATATACTAAAATTGAAAATAAGATTGACAGGATTTACTGATGGACTGGGCGTGAGGGGAGGGGGCAGAAAGAGAGGCGTTGGATGTCTCTATAAGTTTTGGCTTAAGCATCGGAAAGATGGAGCTGCTACTAACTGAGGTGGGAGGACTCCAGCAGGAGTAGGCTTGGGAGGAGGACGGAGACCGGCAGGAAATTGGAGGGGACCTGGGGGGTGAGGACAGTGTTGGACTCGCAGCTAGGGCATCTCTCTGCCCCCACTCCCAGTTGGAGCCTTTGCATTGGCCTGTAGGGGCAGGAGTGGGATTCTTGCTGAACGAAGCTACAGACACTGATCCTTGGGAACCCCCCAGCCTAAGTTCAGAGCTTGTATATTTATGTGTTTAATTAGAACTCATGGTCTTCCCCACATGGAATGGAAGCGCCATGAGGGCAGGCACTCAGTTTTGCTCACTGCAGTTTGCCTGGTGTTAGGCTGCTGGGTGATAGTAGGTGAACACTTGTCAAGTGAATGAATGAATGGCCTTGAAGAAGTCAGCAGGCCAGGCAAACCCAAGCTCCTTGCTAGGCTTGGGAAGGGGCTGCTCCTGGTCCCTGGACACAGGAGAACTCTTCTTTCCAGCTGCTGCTCTCAGCTGAGACTTGAAACGTGTAGGACGAGCCAGAGTGCCCACCCGGCCATCCTCCCTTGTCTGCGCCCTCCCTGGACTCAGAGCCCCTTTCTCTGGGCAACATGGTCAAGGGAAATATGTGGGCTCAGGGCATCCTGCCTTCGAGTCTTGGCTCACCCCCACCTGGCTGTGTGATCTTGGGCAGGTTCCTTCATCTCTCTGAGCCTCAGGTCAGAAATAGGGATCACAACGTCTGTGTCCCAGGTGTATATGAGACCAAGCAGATGCCTACCTGGAACGCGCCAGTGTTTGACAGTTGGTGGCTGTTTTGTTAGCCCAGTTCCTGCTGAGGGCACAGCCAGAGTGCTATTTGACTCGGGGTTCCCAGTGCCCAGCCTGACACACCTCCTCCTGATCACTGCCGTCTGAGCCAGGGCCTGCTCTGGACTTGTTGAATGAATGACCAGGCTAAGGGATCATCCCTGCTCCCTCTGCCTGTCTTTCTCAGTCCGTGAGCCCCGGATGTAGCTGTGTCTGATCGGTCACTGGCCCCCCCCTTCCCCCACTGAGGCCGCAGCTGCAGGACAGAGTTCACCCTAATTGCTCCTTCCTGGAGGGCAGAGGGAGGGGGGCACGCCCCAGGGTGTGGCCTGGGAAAGGCTGGAGCCTGTGGACGCCGTGTCCCCTTCACAGATGTGTGCAGTGGGTGGGCTCTGAGCATCAGGAGGTGTGGCCAAGCAGCTCCCATGGGAGCAGAAAGATGTTCCTGCATCTTAATGGGAATGGTGGAGGGGGGCTTCCTGGGACTCCATCTCCCACCCCCCACCCCCACCCACACCCACACCCACTGGAGGAGGCAGGACCTTGCCCAGGGAGCCCTGGGGAATCCTGTAGCAGGTCCGTTGTGGGGTGGTTGGGGTTGCACAACTTTAAATCTGGCTCCCCTCGCCTCTTGGAAATAGCAGGACTAAAGGGAAGCTCTCCCCGCCTCCCCGAGCCTTTAGCCTTGGGCTGCTGGGTAGAGACCTGCCCCTTCTACACTGGAGGGGGTTGGGGGCGCACATCCAGGTGTTTTATTTTTTACCATTGGTGTCTTTTCCCCCATCCCAGGCTATGGGGGTGGGGAGACAGGCTGGGGCTGGGCAGGGGGAGGGGTGGGGGGAACTTGAAAGGTGGCCTAAGATGACCCCACAGATGCTCTCCTGGGGTGGGGCTGGGAATTCCCAGCTGCCTCTGGCCCCTTCCCAGCCCACCTCCGAGTGCCTGCCCCCACCTCTCTGTCCCCCGCCTCCCCAAACTCACCCCCAAAAAGCCAGCCTTGCCTCCCCGCCCCCGCTCCACCGCCCCAGGTCTTGGCCTCCCCTCCTCACCCCAGCTGACTCATCCATCTCCTTGTTTGGCATTTCCAGTTTTCAAATAGTTGGGAACTGGGATCATATCTCTTCTTGGATCCCTCGCTGGGCTGGATGCTCTGAAACTCTGGCCCCATAAATCGCAGCCCCAGTGGCCTCTGTCATTTAACAGCTCTTCTTCCCCTGCTGCCGTTTGCTGTCCTGTGACCCTTCGGCCAGAGGAACAGAGACTAATGATTTCCTGAGGACAGACCAGTCTCTGTGCCCTGGGACTTCCAGGGTGCCCTCCCCAGGGACCTCAGTCACCCAGGTCATCAGCCAGCACACCTTCTAATTGAAAGTCACCAGCCTCTCTTGGCCAAGGCCGGGCTGTCTCTGACATTATCCTATATAATCCAATCCTCACAGCAGTTTTTAATCTTTTTCTAAAGTTTATTTGGCTGCGCTGTGTCTTAGTTGCAGCGTGCAGGATCTAGTTCCCCAACCAGGGATTGAACCCCGGCCCCCTGCATTGGGAGTGTGGAGTCTTACCCACTGGACTGCCAGGGTAGTCCCCTTGCAGCAGTCTTTTTGATGTTAGCATTATTCTCTCCATTTTGCAGAAGGGAAAGTTGAGGCACCAAGAGGGAGCATGGCTGGCCCAAGTCATTCGTTCAGTACATGGCCCAGCTTGGAACAGAGCTCAGGTTGTGTGACTCCAGACTTGTTGCCCCTTCCTGAGGGTCTGGCCTGTTCTGGGGAGACAGTGGATGATCTGGGAGGGCTGGCATAGTCATGGCAGGCTGCCTGGAGGAGGTGGACCGTGCTGGCCTTGGTAGAGGGTACAGCAAGCAGCGTATCTGCCATTTGGGCTTATCCACCTCCTTCCCATTCTCGGACTTGGGTGCCTTTTGCCCCTGAGCCTCCAGCTCAGTTTAGTGACAACATTCCCCAAGGAGGTGGGTTTGACTTTCCTGGGGACTGAGACCCTCTGGAGCCTGGGTCTTCCTCAATTGGGTCCCAAGCTCCTTTTGGGATCTGTAGGTTTCACTCTGTTTGGAGTTCGGTAGATTTTTGCTGAGTGGGGCCTGCTCTCAGCCAACCCTGTGCCCACGTCTCTAGGGACGCAGCCAGGAGCAGAATCTATAGACAAGTCCCAAACTGTGTCGTCTGACCATCATTTCGCAGCAGAGGAATCAAGAATTCATCCATGCATTCACTGATTCACCCATTCATTGCCTGAAGACCAACTGTGCACCAGACATGGTGCTGGTGTTCTGTCTGCATTATCAGCTTTCCAGTGTAGCTGGGATTATGCCTCCATTTTCCAGATGAGAAAAAGCCCAGAGGAGAGCAGTGACTTGCCCAAGATCACACAGCCAGGCGCAGAGGAAGGTGGGCATTGAAGCCAGCTGTGTCGATCCCCCTGGAAGAGGTTAGCATCGTGGTCCCTACTCTCCAGCAGCTCCGGGTCATGTTGGAGAGGTAGGGCTCACGAGTCACAATTACCCAGCTCAATTCCAGTCTAGACAATAGCGGATTGTCAGGGAAGAAATCAATTTGGCATGAGTTCTCTGGAAAGACTTTCTGGAGGAAGTGGGGCTTTAAGAGCAAGGAGGATTTGGCCAGTGGAGGAGGAAAGCATTCGGGGCAGGGGGCCAGAAGCTGTCCCCATCGTCCCTGGGTTCGCATTGTTGTCCAATGTGTGAGCAGGAAGGCCCCGGCCTGCTGCTGGAATCATTAACGCTGGGAAAGAATGCGAGGAAGTCACCAAGATAGCTGAGGTGACATGCCTTCCAGGTTACTGCCTGTGACTGGTCAGATTGGGAGGCAAGAGGTCAAGGCCTGGTCTTCTACTTGGTTGCCAGCCAACTACTGACCCTCTTCCCTGGATCTCACTCTTCCTACCTATAAAATGGGCTCCTTTCTTGTTTTTGGGCCACTTGCCGACTCAGAGGAAGGGGAAGTTGAGTTCTTAGAGAAAACGGTTAGC
Organism: Cervus elaphus; assembly: GCF_910594005.1. NCBI lineage: Eukaryota > Metazoa > Chordata > Mammalia > Artiodactyla > Cervidae > Cervus > Cervus elaphus. The sequence goes on along the minus strand of NC_057822.1, from coordinate 5,274,141 downwards.
TTGGCCTCAAGACTTGGTGGCAGCTACCATGTAAAGCCCCCCATCTTACCCATCTCATGTCTCCCTTCACTGACTCCAGGGCCCACATGTGCCGGGCCCTGGGCTAGGAGGAGGGGCAGGCTCCCCGCTCCCTTAGACTTTCCTGATGCCTCTCCTGTCCTCACTTGTGGGCCTGGGGTTCCTCCTGCCATGCTCAGCCCACTTTAGCTCAGCTGTGGCTGAGCTGAGATCCAGGGACCCTGTCAATGTCTGTTTAGCCAGTGAGCACTCAACTCGGAGTCATAGGATTGCCATACTGCTGGCCCTGTCAGTGTGATCCAGGGTGAGTCATGTAACTTCTCTGAGCCTGATTTCCCCATGCAACATGGGACTTTTCATTCATTCATTCAGCAAACATTTATGGAGTGCCAGCCCTATGCCCAGCCTTGTGTTAGGTGTGAACAGCAAGCATGGTTGGAAGGAGCTTCTAGTGTGATCAGGGAGATTAGTCAATAAAGGGGGCTGCTTTCAAGGCAGAGTCTTCTAAGAGCTCAGGAGCAGCTGTTCAAGGCCACACGACCTCTAGTTCCCTCTAGGGGACATCGGGGGTCTTTGTGACTTTGTCTTTGTCCCCACTTGTTATTCTAGTTATTGTCTCTTTCTCTCCAGGTAGCTTGTGGGAAGAGGGGTCTTGGGGAGACACCCCCCCACCCCTGCCCCTGGGCTAAGGCAGGGGATAAGATGCAGAGAGGGGAGCAGACTGGTTTTGCCATGAGTCTCAGCTGAGCTCATGGCTGGTGGGAATAGCTAGGCTTATTTATACTGAGCCTGGTTATATTGCTTCATTTACTTTTGTCTGTTTATCTGGCTGTGCCAGGTCTTGTTTGCAGCAAGCAGGACCTTTCAGTTGCAGTGTGCGAACCCTTATTACTTGCAGCGTGTGGGATCTAGTTTCCTGATCAGGGATCTAACCCAGACCCCCTGCACCAGGAGCCTGGTGTCTTAGCCACTGGGCCACCGGGGAAGTGCCTGGTTATTTTGATTTAGGAGAGATGGAAGCTGCCACTGGAGTTCAGCTTTGTGGTCCTGAAGGGTTGAGTGAGAGGAGTAGGGCTGAACCTCCTGATTTCCACTTTCCATCCTCTTTTCTCTCCCCCAACTCTTCTGGGCAACCGGAAGGAGGCAGAGATCAGCTCAAGCCTGGATTTGATTTGAAGCAGTGGGAGGAAAAGGGCTTCCCTGGTGACTCAGACGGTAAAGAATCCGCCTGCGATTCCGGAGATCTGGGTTCGATCCCTGGGTTGGGAAGATCCCCTGGAGGAGGGCATGGCAATCCACTCCAGTATTCTTGCCTGGAGAATCCCCGTGTACAGAGGAGCCTGGCGAACTATACAGTCCGTGGGGGTTGCAAAGAGTCGGACACTTGAGCGACTGAGTACCAGCACACAATGGGAGGAAAGGGTTAAGTCGGCCTGGTTTCTCACCTCCTGGGTGGGAGGAGGTGGGGAGGGGACCAGGACTGGGAAGGCTGGGGCAGGAATGTGTGATAAGATCAAAGCTTCCAGCCTGCCGGGGCCTCACCTAGGTTTCACCTGAGTAGTTGAAGGGAATTCTCTGAGTGACCTCCTGGGGACGGGGGCGTGCAGGTCCCACCCCCCACCCTCACACAGGCAGGTGCTGGAAGCCCCAGGGGCACCTCCAGACACGGGGGCCACCCTGCCTACCACCCCCACCTGCTCTCTCACCCCTGGGGTTTCCGAGCAGGACTCAGAGTCTCCTTTACGTGGCCTGTGTGCTGTGTGCTTAGTCGCTCGGTCGTGTCTGATTCTTTTCGACCCCGTGGACTGTAGCCCTCCAGGCTCCTCTGTCCATGGGGATTCTCCAGGCAAGAATACTGGAGTGGGTTGCCATGTCCTCCTCCAGAGGAATCTTCCCAACCCAGGGATGGAACCCAGGCCTCTCGCATTGCAAGTGGATTCTTTACCGTCTGAGCCACGAAGGGAAGCCCGTGAATACTGGAGTGGTAGCCTATCCCTTCTCCAGGGGATCTTCCCAACCCAGGAATCAAACCAGGAAGCCCTATGTGGCCCCCATCAGTTAATTCTGCAGGTGAGGAACTTCCCTCGTGGTCCAGTGGTTAAGACTCCTAGCTTCCACTGCAGGGGGCATGAGTTTGATCTGGGAACTAAAATCCCACATGCCACGCTAAGAGCACACCCCACCCTATTCCTGCCCCCGTCCCCCAAAATAATTCTGCAGGTTATGCTTTGAGACACTGTCGTGAGCAGGAGGCACAGCCCTGAGTCCTGTCCTGGTTCCTTACTTGTTGCTCTGTGACCCTGGGCTGGTGACTTAACCTCTCTAGCCTTCAGCTATCAGCTGGGAACGGTAATAACCGTCTTTGCCGGGTTTTAGTGAAGATTAGACATTGTGTAAATCACCTCCAGCCAGATCAGGCAGTTGGTGTATGACAGGAATTATTATTTTGTGAATTTTCTTTTTCTCCCTCCATGACTTCCCCTGTTACTTTGTCCTGAGTAAACCTTGGGGCTTGGTTTTGTTCAGCCTCTCCCTGCCCTTCGAAGGGGCTTCCAGCCCCAGGTCCATCCCGATGTCCAATGCTCTCCATTGATGGATCTTCGTGATTTAGGGTGAGGAGCAGTACAAGAGGGGCTCGGAGTGACAAGGCCCCAGATGCTCCTAAGTGCCCCCCCAGGCACCTGCTGGGCCCCCTGCCCTAGTGCCTTCAGATTAGGTCTTTCTTATCCCAGTCACCCCTGCCCTGTACCAGGAGCCTCAGTACCCTGGAACTGTGGCTGGGAAAGTGGCCCCAGAATTCTTCAGGTAGGAAGGGGCCTGGAGTTCCTGGCCTTTGGGGGTGCGATGCTCTGCCCTGGTTAATGATCGCTCTGTGTGTTAAGAGCAGGGGGGAGTGGGGGGAGGCCCACCCTCCCAGCTCCTTAACCACTGGTTGCGCCTGAGGTATGTCAGCCCTTGGGAGTCCCCTGCATGAAGGTGGCAGCCTTGCTCTGGGGCACGTGGGGTTAAAGGAGCAGGCAGTAGGGACTTGGAATCCCAGCTTGACGGGCAGCCTCTGCCCCTGGAGTTCTAGGGATGGATTTAGGGCTCACACAGTCTGGGTGGAACGTGAGCCAGGGTATACCCGGCCCCTGTGGTTTGGCATCAGCCACGTTAGCAGGCCCCGTCCAGCACCAAAAACCCCCTTCGCTCTTCTTCTCCCGGGCGCTGACCCTGCAAAGGTGTCCCAGCTAGAAGGCGGCAGATGGTTAGGGCTCTGGGGTGGCTGGGCTTGGGTTCCAGTCCCTCCTCTGCCACTTCCGGGCTGTGTGACGAGGGGCCCGTCTCTGCGCCTTTCTGAGCTCCCATTTCCTCTTCCGAAACAATAGAAGATGAAATCCCTACTTTGCAGGTGTCAGCGAGCCAAGGTGTGGGAAGTATTGAGCTCGTAATAAATACCTGGGGAATGATCACAATCCTTCCAACTATAGTTTTTATTATTAGGAAAAAGTGAAAGTTGAATCCCAGTCTTGGGTAACCACGGCAACATTTGGAGGCTTGGGGCCAGGGAAAGGAATGGGGAGCTCCCGGGAACACACGTGACAGAGTGTCCCAAGAACACGTAGGAGAGTGTCCGAGGATCATCTGTGAGCGGGCTGGAAGGATGGGGAGAAGGGGGCGTCTGTCTACCCCAGGCCCACCTCGGTCCTCCCAGCCCTCCCTCCTCCCTGGGCTGGGTCCCAAGGCTGGTGCCGGCCCAGAGTGGGGGAGGAGGGAGAATTGTTTATTTTGATAACATTAGGGCATTTTCCCCCCACTGGCAGCTGCTATTTTGAGCAGTCCAGAGAGCAGGGACTATGGTTAAATTAGGTAATGTTGCTCCAGAAGGAATGTGTGAAGCAGTCAGGCCGCGGCTGCAGGGAGAACGCAGTTGGTTCACTCCATATAAAATGAAACTGCAGCTTGGAAAAGAGCAGCGCGGGGCCGCTTTATAAGGCGATGGAGGGGGAGGCTGCTGGAGGCTATTGCTGGGGGAGTGGAGGCGATGGCCCAAAGCCTCTCTGGGGGGAGCCTGGGCTTATGTCCAGAGGCCTGGCTGGCCCAGCAGGGGCCGGCCAAGGGGCGGAGGGCAGGGTGGTGTGTCCTCACCCGAGGTCTCTCTCGCTGCCCCCGAGGCGGGGGTAAGGGGGCTTGGGATGGTGTGATGCACGGGAAGGGTGGATCTTGACTCCGGCTTCTGCCTGCAGCCCAGGCCTTCTGTGCTTGACCAAGTCTCTCAACCTCGCTGGACCTCAGGGTCCCCGGGGTGAAGCGACGGCCCCGATGCCCTCGGGAACGCGTCTTTAGAAGAGAAAGTACAGCTAGCTTTCGCTGAGGCCTGCTGTGTGCACGTGCTGTTCTAGGCCCTTTTGGTCCACGGAACCCACGGCTTGGGCCTCACCTGCACGCTTCTTGGGAATGCAGAGTCTCAGGCCCCACCCAAGCCTACTGAGCCTGAGATCGGACGAGATCGGGCACACTCAGGGTGGTATGGCCATAGACTAACTACTGAACCCCAGTCTGTACACTAACAAGATCCACTGGTGAGCCCCCTGCGTGTTAGAGATGGAAAAAGTTCCACTTGACATGCATTGTCTCATTTTATCTTGAAAACCACCCCCATGATATAGGAGTTATCATTTGACAGTTGTGGAAACTGGGGCCTGGAGAGATGGCCAACATAAAAACTCTTATCAGTGTGGATTCTTTTTCTGTTCTCCTCCCCCTTCCCCTCTTTTGGTCTGGGCTGGACCTGGGGAGAAGAATGGGGTGTCCAAGCTCTTAGTAGGACTGGAGAAGGTCACTTGCCTTTGAGACTTAATCCATTCACCCATGGGGTCAGCTCTGCTGGCCCTGAGTCATCTCCCCAGAGTCATTCTACATTTCCCGTCCTTGGAGGAAGGTGAGAGCAGGAACAGGTTCTCTGCTGTCTGTGGCCACCGCCTGGCAGATTGGGGAGCAGGGGGGTTAGGGTCGGAGCTTCCCTGGGCTTGGTTAGGGTCACCCCTTCTATCTCTGGTTCTTTTGGGACTGAGTCAATCTAGCAGCAAATACTTGGAGGAACATCTATGCACCCAGTTCAGTTCAGTTCAGTCGCTCAGTCATGTCTGACTCTTTGTGACCCCATGGACTGCAGCACACCAGGCCTCCCTGTCCATCACCAACTCCCGGAGTTTGTCCATCACCAACTTCCCAGCCCTGGGAAAATACCTTAAATTTCTCCCAATTCTTTAGAGTCTTCATTATACAGGGCGGGGGTGGGGGGGGAGCACTGCTAGAGTTTCCTTTTTTTTTTAAATTAATGATCATTGGCTGTGCTGGGTCTTCACCGCTGTGCAGGTATTCTCTAGTTGCAGCGAGCGCAGACTGCTCTCTAGTTGTGTGCACGGGCTTCTCATTGCAGCGGCTTTTCTTATTGTGGCGCGCAGGCTCTAGCGCATGGGCTCGGTAGATGTGGCACGCGGGTTTAGTTGCTTCATGGCATGTGGGATCTTCCCGGACCAGGGGTGGAACCCGTGGTTGGCAGGCAGGTTCTTAACCACTGGACCACCAGGGAAGCACAATTTAGCAATTACCATGTGCCGCTTGCTGGGCTAAGCACCCGACTTGCATTACTCTGTTATCTGTGTGATTTCGCTTTCAGTTTCCTCTGTAAAATAGGGAGAGTGATATTGATAGTATTACCTATCTCATGGGGTTGTTAAGAGGAAAATATTTGTCAAGTGTCTGGCGCATAGTATTTGTCAAATAAGTGTAATAATTACAAATATGCCCCCAAAGATGGGCACTATCGTTGCCCCCACTTTACAGTTGTACAAATTGAGATCCAGAGCAAGGAAGGGACTTGCCTGTCGGGATCACAGATTAGGGCAGAGCCCTAAGAAACTGAGTTCCCAGAATTCTAAACCACTATGCTGTTGCTGTTTAGTTGCTAAGTTGTATCCAACTCTTTGTGACTCCATGGACTGTAGCCCTCCAGGCTCCTCTGTCCATGGGACTTCCCAGGCAAGAATACTGGAGTGGGTAGTCATTTCCATCTCCAGGGGATCTTCCTGACCCAGGGATCAAACCCGGGTCTTCTGCATCGGCAGGTAGATTCTTTACTGTCTGAGCCACGAGGGGAGCCTAAGCCACTTATTCCGGAGAAGGCAATGGCACCCCACTCCAGTACTCTTGCCTGGAGAATCCCGGGGACGGGGGAGCCTGGTAGGCTGCAGTCCATGGGGTCGCTAAGAGTCAGACACAACTAAGCGACTTCACATTCACTTTTCACTTTCATGCCTTGGAGAAGGAAATGGCAACCCACTCCAGTGTTCTTGCCTGGAGAATCCCAGGGACGGCGGAGCCTTGTGGGCTGCCGTCTATGGGGTCGCACAGAGTCGGACACGACTGAAGTGACTTAGCAGCAGCAGCAGCAGCAAGTCACTTATTCAATTCAATTTAGTAAATATTGTTTATTATCCACTAGCTTCTGCTTGGTATTGGGAAGTGTCTAAGGGTTAAATATCTATATATATAGTTGATCATATATAAATATGATGGAAAAAATTCAACCTGGTGTTTATCCCCAAAGAACTTTGGTTCTAACAAGAGAGTAGAACCCTTTACTCAAGTGCCTATAATTAAGACCAAATCTCTAGCCCTCTAAGAGGTTAGAAATTAAGTCCTACAAATGTGTGGGGGAGAAAGATGTCTTTGTGGGGGGTCCAGGAAGACTTCAGAGTGGAGGTGGTAGTTAAGCCAGGCCTTGAAGGAAGGCTGAGCAGCTTAGATGGGGAGACACAGGAACAGCATTCTGAGAGAGGGGAACGGCATACACAGAGGTTCAGAGGCAGGAGGACATGCTGCGTGAGAGTGTCGTCCAGGTCTCGGGAGCCTCGGGGGGCTGCCCGGGGTCTGGGGCGATGAGGCGGGAAGGCCAAGCCCAGCTGCCTGTCACTGAAGAGTCCCAGCATTCTCAAAGACTTGGCTCCTCAACCACCGAGGATATTCCATCGTCATTCTTCCTTTTCTTTATGTCGAGAAATCAAAGACTTTTATAAATGGCCCATCTGGTCAGCGTGTGATAACCGATGTAGCTGACAGAATTCGGGCCAAAAGCAAGAGATTGATGTCTTGATTAACTGGGCAGCCTTATCGCCCACGCACATATGATTTCCGTTAGTCTGTGCCGGGGTTGACAATGACCCCGGGTGGGAGCACAATGGAGGGGCCAGGCCTGGGTTCTGATTTCTTCTGTGCAGCTTACCCGCTGTGTGGTTTTAGGCAAGCCTCAGTCTCCTCCTGTGTCGGATGAAAACCACCCTCCCTCCAGGCTTGGTTTAAGGATTGGTGATGTTGTTTAAATCTGTACTGCCCGATTTGGTGATCGCCAGGCACATGTAATTGTTTAAATTTAAGATTTTTAAAAATATGTGTATTTGTTTGGCTGTGTCGAATCTTTGTTGTGGCACACGAGATCTCCGTTGCGTCATGCGGGATCTTTCATTGCAGCACATGGACTCTCTAGTTGTGGCTTGTGGGCATAGCTCCGTGACAGGTGTGACCTTAGTTCCCTGACTAGGGATCAAACCTGCGTCCCCTGCATTGCAAGGCAGATTCTTAACCACTGGACCACTCGGGAAGTCCCTAAATTTCAGTTCAGTTCACTCAGTCGTGTCCGACTCTTTGTGACCCCATGGACCACAGCACGCCGGGCTTCCCTATCCATCTCCAACTCCCGGAGCTTACTCAAACTCACGTCCATCAAGTCAGTGATGCCATCTGACCATCTCATCCTCTGTTGTCCCCTTCAATCTTTCCCAGCATCAGGGTCTTTTCTAATGAGTCAGTTCTTCGCATCAGGTGGCCAAATTTAGGTGGCCCTAAATTTAAGACATAATTAAAGCAAATCAAAGTTTCTCAGTGACACCAGTACATTCCAGGTACTCGCTTGTGGCAGGAAGGAATCACGGTTGCCACTTTGGAAGCCCCAGTCAGTGGAGACCTGGGAGACCCCTGGGGCCCCTGATGGAGGCAGACAGGATTGCGCCTCTTGCCACGCTGCCATCTCCACCTTCTCCTTGGCACTGGGGAGGTCTCACCCTCCCTTGCCCGACTTTGCGCGTCATGCTGGAAAGTTCGTGACTTGGCTCCATCCAGCCCACCCTTCCCCACTCAATTTCCCACCCACTCCCCTCTGCTTAGCTCCCTATTGAGCTGCTGGCCTCTGGCCCCTCCGTGTCCCGCCTCGGAGGTTCCCACTGCCCGTTGCTGGGGTGGGTGGGTGGGGGAAGGCCTCCCCTGGCAGTCCCCAGCTCCCAGTGGAGGTGCCGGCTGCCTGGGCCCCTCGAGCAGGGCGGAGATGATAGTTTGTTGTGACGGGGGCAGTGGGCAGCCTGCCCGCTCTAACGCGCCTGTATCTGGGCGCCAAGCATGCTGTTTGCACTTGGCCGGGCCTCAGGGTCTGGCCTGGTGCCCGCGAGGGCTGGCCTGCTTTGACACCCCCGGTTACCAAGGCCCGTCCTGGGCCTCTGCCTGGTCTGGAGCACCGGGAGCTCTTCATGGGCTGGGTCCTGGGGGCTGAGTGGGTACAAGGCCGGGCAGGCATAGGCAGGGGGCACACTCTGGAGGAGGGTCTCTCTGGGAGGGCCAGGCCTGTACGCAGCATTCACACCTGTGGGGAGGAGCTTTGGATCAGAGGTGCCAGGAAAGCTCGGAGTCACCTCCCAGCATCGTCCGCTCCCCCCGCCCTACTTCTGCCCCCTCCCTCATCAGCTGGGAGGTGGACGAACAGGCATCGCTGGTCCATGAGTGCTGCAGACAGGGGGGCCCCCCGGCAGGAGGTGAAACCTGTCTGAGATCCACGGCCAGTCTGGAGGGATCCGGTCTTCGACTGAGCAGCGTGCATTCTTTTCTCCCGCTCTGTCCCTCCCCATGGAGCTGCGAGGGCAGTAACCCCTGACCCCTTTGCTGAGAAGGAGGCTTGGAATTCTAGTTCTGCCGCTTACTCCCCCTGTGATCCTGGCACGCCTCTTTGAGCCTCCTGTTCCTCCTCTGGGGAATGGGGATAATCATACCTCACTCTCAGGGCAATCATGAGGATTAGATAACTGGCCTCCTGAATGTTTCCAGAACATCCGAAGGGGACTTGACAGCTGCTGTTGCCTTTGCTCAGAGAGCTCTCCTTCCATGCACACGGGCACCAGCTCCCTTCACACATCCGTGCCGCCTTCCCCGATGACCTGTGCAGAATAGCAGCCTCCACCCAGCCGCTCCCTGGCCCCATCCCCCTGCTATAGTTTCCCTTCCAGCACTTCCAGTGTTTAACGAGTGCTCGTTTATGATGCGGCTGCTCCATAAGGGCAGAGAACATGCTTGGCTCATGGTACCTGCTCTCAGGACAATTTTTGGTTATCTTGCCTTCTTCTTCCTTCCTGGCACCTGATGGCCCCTCTTCGTTGGGCCTTTGCTGGTGCCAGGCCCTCCTTGTGCTGAGTATCACAGCTGAGCCCCGAGAAAGTCACAGGGCTCCCACCACGGCCTTGTCACCTCCGTATCAGAGATGAGGGGCGAGAGGCGCTGCAGCCAGTTACCCAAAGCCTCCCAGCTGGCACGTAGCAGAGCAGGGCCTCCGGCCAGGTTAACCCTAACCCAGAGCTCATGTTGTGCCGTCTCCTATGTTGGGTTAACAAGATCGGCGCCTTCGTCTAAGCTTGGGGCTCAGGATCCATGTTTGACAGGATCGAATGGATCAGGTTAGGGATGGCTCTCAATGTTTTGGGGGTCCCCTGTCCAGCCCTTTCTTCTCCTCCTGTGATTGGTCAGTTAAAACTGCCTCAGAATGACAGGTGCCCTTTGTCTGGGGAGCCCTGGAGCCCAAGCCGAGGCCCCAGGGGCGGGGCTGGGAGCAGAGTGGGCCAGGTCCTGGCTGTCTCTGGCTGTCCGAGGGCTGGTGGACAGGATGTTCCTCCCGCCCCGGGCAGCCGACATTCCTGGTCGGAGGTGGCAGGCAGCGGGAGATTTATCATTTCCGGTAACCCGGTAACCCAAGTCCCTGGGAGGTGAATTCTCCCCGCCAAGGACATGCACCCGCTGGCTCGCCAGCCTGTCTTGCATTTCCTCTGCTGGGCCTGTCTGCCTGGGGGCTTGGGATGGGCCAGAGGGGCCAGTTCTCAGTCCCAGGGGTTGAGACGGGAGTCTCAGGCCTTGATCAGCCCATCACAAAGACCCTGCCTGTCACCGCCTTCCCAGAGTCCTCATCTGTGTGACCTGGACCCCAGCCTCGGGGAGGGGCATCATGGGTTGTGAAGGACCCCCGTGTTAGGAGCCAGGATGCCTGGGTCCTGAGTCTGCCTCGGCCATCACCTTGCAGGGAGATTTCTTCCTCTCTTCTTCAAGGTGCCACATCCTCTCTGAGTTACCCGGCACCGCTCTCAGAACTCTATGGACATAGTCCAGCCGCTCCTTGTCACGATGCTGCCAAGGTGACGTCACCCAGCGGCAGTCTGGCACAGGTGGGGTGAGCTCCAGCCTCTCCAGCACTGGCGGGGCCTCCTTGATGGTCTTACTTTCCCTCTCTGGGCCTCGGTTTCCCCTTCTGATCAGTAAGCCTGTTGGGCTAGGTGATCCCTGACAGCCCAGGACCCAGGGCTCTGCTGGAGCCTTTTGTAGGTAGGTTTCCTTGAGCCCTTCCCTCGTGGCTCAGATGGGAAAGAGTTTGCCTTCTGTGCAGTGGACCTGGGTTTGACCCCTAGGTCAAGAAGATCCCCTGGAGAAGGAAATGGCAACCCACTCCAGTATTCTTGCCTGGAGAATCCCTTGGACAGAGGAGCCTGGCGGGCTACAGTCCATTGGGTCGCAAAAAGTCAGACACGACTGAGCCGCTTCTTTCTACTTTCTTCTTCCTTGAGCCCTGCCTCGCCTGTGAGGGAGCAGAACCGAGGTTATTCTCGCTGGGGTTCTGAGGCGCTTACTCTCTTGGCGTGTAAGGTCTTGGATGGGTAGGAGTAGGAAGAGGCAGAAAGGCAAGAAGTGACACTTAGTACCTGCTTCAATGCCTGACTCTGGACTTTAAGCTCTAGGGTTGTCCTGCCGAATCTTTGCAGCAGCCTTGTGAGGCAGCCCTTTTTATTCCTGTTTTACAGATGAGGCATCAGAAGCTCAGAGAGGTCAAGTGACTTGCTCGGGGCTGCACGGATAGGAAGTCGCCAGGCTAAAGGTCTCCAGTCATCTCTAAGTGGTGTGAGGTGGCCTATGGCCAGCACACATTTCCTAGGATAGCTTCGATTTATGAATCGAATAATACAAAAATAGTCTTGCCAGGGACTTCCCTGGCAGTCCAGTGGTTAAGACTCCGAGCTTCCACCACAGGAGATGTGGGTTCACTCCATGGCTGGGGAACTGAGATCCTACATGATGTGCAGGGGGGGGCCAAAAAAAAAAAAGTTAGTCTTTCTGAAACACCATGAACATGTCCTAGAATTTGAAAGTCAAACTACATCTCCCAGGCTGCCTCTGACTCCCGGAAGTGGCCTAAGAATCCTTTGCTAAAATGTGCTCCCTGTTTGCTTCGGAAAATATGGTCAGTGGTAATTATGGGTGTGCAGGAGTTCAGAGGAACAAGAACCACGTGGGCTGCGGCAGGCTGGAAGGGCTTGGCACTGAGCTGACGGGGGAGCTGAAGGGGCTGAGGGGGGCCTGGGGTGCGGCCGGCCAAGGCTGAGCTCACAGGCTCCAAGAAGGCTCCCCGAAGGGCCTGCAGCCCCAGCCAGTTGCCAAGAAAACCACGAGACCTCTCCTCGGACCCCCTTCCTAGCCAGCCCCTCCCATCCCCGGCCCACCAGGGTCTCTGGGGCAGCCCCGGCTCCAGGCAAGACTTGTTCAACCCGCAGACCTTTGCTCCAGCCCCTCCACCCTCAGCCCAGCCTTCCCCCAGCAACTGGGGAAAGGGCTACGGGGTGGGGCAGCCAGGCCTGCGTCCTGGCCAGTAGGGCCAGTGGGGGCCAGGCACCCTGGGATTCTCGCCGTTGGCCGCAGGAGAACTGAGATGACCCCAGCCAGCCGGCTCCCACCCCTCCTGCTTGCGGGGCCCTTGGCCCCGAGGCCCCAGCAGCTGTCAGCAGGCAAGGGTGACAGAGGAGGGCCAGAGGTGACCTCTCAGCCTGTCCCTCTCTCCCTGCTGGGCCAGGCCCAGAACTCTCACCAGCTGTTGTCAGCAGCTGCCGAGCTTTGTTCCAGAGCCAGTACTGGGCACCCCAACCCTCTCCAGGACATCTTCCCACTGTCCTCCATAGCTGATGACCCTGGGGAGGGGCTGACTGGGGGGACGCGGTCACTTCCCTGAATTTCTTTGATTTCACCAGCGACCCAAAGGAGTCAAAATAAATGCTCCTATTTTCATGGAAAAGAAAACAGTCCCAGAGAGGCCAAGGGACTTGCTCGAAGCCACACAGCTGCAGTCAGCCTCCTGGCTCCCAGCTCAGTGCTCACTTCGCTGCCTTTTGGAGTTGGCGGGCAGGGGGGTGGGGGGGTGGTGTTTTTGTGAAGGATGATAGAGACCTCAGGGTTCCTGGGCTTGATTCCCAACTTGGCTGCTTCATAATTTTAGGACCCCAGGCCAGCTCGTGAACCACTTGGAGTGGAACTCGCATTTTCTTGCTTGTAAAACAACAATAGTACCTACTGCTTGGGAGTGTTTGGCAGATTAAATGAGATAATCAATGTAAAGTTACTTAGCATAAGGCCTGGCATGGGCCAAGTGCCCAAAATGAGATCTGGCAGTATTATCACCAAAGAGTATTAGCCACCTGTGTACTCAGCACTGTGGGTGGTTCTGTCGGGGTTCCAGACACATTCCACAAATATTTATACCAGCCAATAAGTATTTATTTGGCACCTACTGTGTGCCAGGTGCTAGGAAAAAAAGAGCAGTGACAAAGCAGAAAAGATTCCCGCCCTGCTTACCTTCTCCCCCACATGGTAGGTGGGAAGACACAACTTCCTTTCAACCACAGAAGCCTCCAGGTACTTTTATACGTACTGGTGGTATTATCCATGTTCTGCAGACGAGAAAACTGCCAAAGTGCAAAAAGGGCAGACTGAGAAGATCAGTGGCTGACCAGAGGCCAAGAACCAGCCCCTCCAAGGGGCTTAGGCAGTGGCCCCTGAGGGCTTCCTGGAGGAGGAGGCACTTGTAGGGCATCCCTTGGGGCCTGAAGGCCTGGCCGAAGAGGTTGGGACCCAGCCACCACAGTCTGAGCAGCAACAATTTCAGGAAGGTCTTGCAGAGGTCACGGCCTCCTGTTCCCCAGGAATGAGGCCCAGCCAGAGCTGTAAAAATACCCCCCATGCAGCCCAGAATAGCCCCTATTGTCTTGGCTTGCACCTGGGGGAGTCCAGGAGACTCCCGAAGGGAGGCTGGTCTTGGAGGTGGGGGAGCAGGAGGAGGTCGTCAAGCACTTCCCTATATGGTGCGGGTAGTGTTTTTGCAAAGACTTTTCCACTGGCTCCTGCGGGAAGGCCTGCCTTGTGGAAAGGGTGGGGCAGCTGCCTGGACTCTTGCGTGAGCAACGTGCAGCGAAGGGGGAGCCTGGCGGGTGGGGGACTCCCGGAGAGGGCCGGGTGCCCAAGTGGAGGTGCTCCTTCGTGCCCCAGGGATATGTGTGCTTTGGCCCACGGGGGCCCTCTGCCGTGGGCGGGCCTAGCCGGGTCCCCTGTCCCGGGCCTCCTGGCACCCTCCCCTGCTCTGGCTATTTCGGGCACTGGCTGTGTTCAGGGATGGGGAGGGATGGGTAATCCTGCCCAGACCGAGGATGCTGGGGGCACTCCCTGGACCTCCGTTCCAGGCTCTCGCATCTTTGATCACTGGAGCCTCTGCCCCTGGCCTCAGCCTCAAAGGGTCAGTGGACTTGGGTGGGATGCTGGTCCCACTGTCAAGGGCAAAGAAGGGTGCCAGATAACAGATAAACCTTTACCCTCGGGAAATTCATGGTCTCAGTATCTGGAATAGTCGTGCTTTTTCTAAGCAACAGGTTTGTTTTCCCCTCCTGGGGCGCAGAATCCAAGGACTGGTCAGATTTCCTTCTTCCCACTGGCCGCTGGAAAGCTTAGAACCAAATCTGTTGTCACTTTCCCAGATGTCCAGAAATGAGCACATGCTTTCTCCCTCTTCACTCACTCCCTTCTGGGCCCTGTCTGCTGCCCCCAGGTTTTTCTTATGCATGTTGAGTTGACTTTTCTCTTGTTTACATCTTTGTAAGCTGCTTCCAGTCTTTCTGGAACAGGGTGGTGGGGGAGGTATAAACAGATAAACGATGATAATGAAGATGGTAACCCTTTGCGGGTCAGTTCCCTGACGTCTGCGCCTTCTGACTGGTTCTGACTTTGTGATTGCCTACGCGAGCTCCCCCCTCTGTGCTGGGGGGAGTCACAGTCCAGAATTTTAGAAATCCTAACATTTCAGGATCTTGATGTCATAAAATGACAAAGCCAGAAGGAACGTTTGGGATCATCTAAGCTGAAAACTTTTAAACTTATTATGAAGCAGTGACACCCTTGTTTCAGTCAGAATAATAGTGATGTGCCGCAAACCAAGTCACTTCAGTCGTGTCCGACTCTGTGACCCCGTGGACGGCAGCCCGCCAGGCTCCTGTGTCCATGGGGAGTCTCCAGGTGAGAATACTGGAGTGGGTTGCCACGGTGCGGGTTCGATCCCTGGGTTGGGAAGACCCCCTGGAGAAGGAAATGGCAACCCATTCCAATATTCTTGCTTGGGAAATCCCATGGACAGAGGAGCCTAGCAGTCTACTGTCCACGGGGTCGCAAAGAGTTGGACATGACTGAGTGACTAAGAACCTAGCACCTCCTGGGCAAAATAATAGAATTTTGATTAAATACTCTTCTATTTTTATAAATTTTATAAAATTTGTTGTTATTTTATAAATAACAAACACAGAGCCTTCACCATGTGCTAGTACCTACCGTATGTAGCATTTTGCATTCTTATTTAATTTTTGCAACAACCTTATGGAGGTAGGTACTCAATATAAATGATCATACCCATTTTACAGAGGAGGAAACAGAGGCCCAGAGAGGTGAAGTGACTTGCTAATCAGGGACTGCCCCAGACATATTATGTAGGAGGTCAGAATATAAAAATGGGAAAAGGTGGATTTGTTATGTATTGAGGTGAGTATTGTCCCTGTCCCCCACCACTGCCTCACCCAGTCTCTAAAGGGGCCCCCGAGTCTGCTGAGGACAGACTGGAAAACTGGCGATCTAGGGCTTGCTGCATCATTTGAGAAGGGAGCCTGGGGCCCAGAAAGGGAAGGGGCTTGCCTGAAACAGTGGGGTGAGCTGGAAATCCATTCTGCATCCCTCTCAGCCTGCCTGCCACCTGGAGGACCGCCAGCCCCTCCAACCTCCCCTTGCCCCCAGCAATCCCCCAACCCCATCTCTGCACCCAGTGGCTGGGCCCTCCCTTGAACGCTCAGCTCCCTTTATCTCTGGGCGTAGGAACCTGGAACCTTCTCCTCCGTCCTAGGCCGCTGGCCGTGGTCAGGTGGGCCACCCTCCTGGTCCCCTCTGAGGGATTCGTCCTCTGAGAGGGCGGCTGATGGCCGGGGCGGGCAAGGGCAGCTCCTGTTTGGGTTTTCTCGTACCCTCCAGCCCCCAGCCAGCGGTCACCTCTGCGCTTCCTTTGTTGGCACATCTTGTGGGGCCTTGGGGCTTCTCTGTCTTCAGGAACCCCCTTCTTGAAGCCCCTGTGGTGTCTTATAGCTTACATCTGAAGCCTCCCTTGGGCAGAGCTAGTTGGCAGCTAAGCTGAGGGAAAGGTGAATGTTTGGGCTGGATATTCCCAAAGGGAGTTCTGTGATAGTCCCATCAGGTCTGCATGAGAAAGGGTTCCAAATTAAGCAAGTTTGAGCAACACTCAATAGTTGTTCCCCTCCCCCCTTTCCTCATTGTGGTGTTTGGGACGTTTAGGACTTTAGGAACCAGCTAAGGTTTGTGCAGCCAGCCTTTCCCAGATGTCTTTGTCTGCACGACCTTCCCCCATAGCTATTCCTGTCCAGAATTACTGTGCACTGGGATGGACGTTAGTCATAAGGAGAGGGGCTGGGGTCCTTCAGAAGGAAGGGGCCCTTCCTCTTGCTTCCAGCTCTCTTGCCCACAGGCCTGTCTTCAACCCTGGGCTCGGCCCTGCCTGCCCGCCCCCCATCCCCCAACATGTTCCCCCTTCCAGGAAACAGATGAGGAAAGCCCTAGGGGTGGGGGAAGCCAGCCTTTCTGGCTGCAGCTGTTGGGCTCCCGTTCCAGCCTGTTTTTTCCTGTTGCCGATGCCCACGGGAGCAAGCAGGAATGGAGTCACTGTGGCCTGGCTCCCTGGCTGCCTTGCGCAAGGCCCTGCTGTGGGCCTGCTTCCCTCTGAGACCCCCCACCCATTCCCTGGGATGCTGGTCTGGGCAACGGGCAGGTCTCTCACCCGTGACCATGGGCAGCTTCTTGTTCCCCCAGAGATGGGCCTCCTGACTAGAAAGCTCTAGGCGTCAGAGAGAGTAGGAGGAGGGCTCAGGTAGAACAGAGTTCTCACTCTGGAACCAGGGGCCTGCCTTCAAAGTATTGGCTCTTTCAACTCTATGGCCATGGGCAAGTCACCTTTCTGAGCCTGTCTCTTGATTTGTAAATCGTATTCATGCATTAATTTAACAGAATTATTGAGCATCTATTGTATGCCAGGCACTTTTAGGGGCTGGGAATTCAGCAGTGAGTAAAATGGACAGAGTCCCTGCCTTCGTGGAGCTGATTGATTTTCCACTGGGAGAGACAGATGGTAAACATGTAAATGTATGTACAGTTGAGGTGGTGAGGTGCTCTGAAGCAAGGTAAAGAAAGTGACGGCCAACTATGATGGATTCTGGACCTGGGGTATAGGCAGGGTGGGTCTCTCTAAAGGTGACATTTGAGCAAAAACCAGAGGAAGAGGAGAGTGTACACCCGAGGATGGCATCCCAGGCAGGGGACATAGCAAATGCAAAGGCCCTGAGGTAGGAGGGTGCTTGGTGTGTCTGTGTCTGAGAACTGTTGAGACAAATGCGGCAGAGAGTGGGGAGGACCCAGTAAGAGGTGAGATGCAGAGATGTGCGTAAGTATACATGTGTGTGTACGTAGGTCACACAGGACCTGGTTGGCCATAATCAGGGCTTTTTCACCCCCCTAATTCTTGGGCTTCCCTGGTGACTTAGATGGTAAAGAATCTGCCCCGAGTGCAGAAGACCCAGGTTTGATCCTTTGGTTGAGACCATCCCTTGGAGAAGCAAATGCAACCCTCTCCAGTATTCTTGCCTGGGAAATCCCAAGGACAGAGGAGTCTGGTGGGCTACACAGTCTATGGAGTTGCGAAGAGTCAAACACAACTGAGTGACTAACAGTTTCACTTTCACTTTTGATGAGTTGAGAGCCGTGGAAAGGCCCAACCTCATCGGTTCAGGTTCATCGTTTATTAGTGGCATCTCATTTCATCAAAAATACGTGCAGCACTTCCCCCATGCTTCCATAGTTCTGGAACTGTGCTATGAACTTCATTCATGAAGTCCGTGGGTCGTGACCCCGGAAGGCATGGGCACTTGGTGTGGCTTTGGAGGCCCACAGATGCCCCAGTGTTCCATGGCAGCAGGGCCACCCAGGAGCCAGGGAATCTGAGGCCCGAGCCAGGCCGTGGGCAGCAGGCAGGCACGTGGACGCCACAGGCGCTGCTGGCAGCAACAGAAGCTTGGTGGATGACATTCAGCCCCTAGGGACCTTCTTGCTGGGCCACCCAGCCCGGAAACTGCTCCCGCTTGGCCACGCCCTCCGCTCTGGCCCCATCTGCCACTAGGTGAGGCAGGGACGTTGCCCGGCTCGGACTCAGGGTGTAGGAGCAGGAGGAGAGACTGGGGGCCGGGGGGACCGGGAGAATTAGGCTCCGTGAGCTGCCCCGTAACGGCGGCACACGTACAGGCACCGCTCTTTAAGTGGAAAAGCCCATTCGCAGGCTGGTCCCTCGGATCCTCTGCCGCCTGGCTCACCATGTCCCACTGCCGCAGACTTCTTCCCGGCCCCAGCCCACCTTTCTTCCGCCTGGTGCACGCTCACTGTCCCTTCTCCATCCTGCTTAGGCGCGATCACCTAAATCCAGCTGAACTGCCATTTCCCCTGGGGAACCCTCCCCAGTCTCCCCCCCACCTCCCTGCCCCAGCTTCCCCCCATCCGCCGCCAGCCTTGCTCTAAGTGGAGGGACCCTTCTCTGGGCTCTCCCCAGCCTCCTTCCTTCCTCTGCAGAGGTCTCCTCTCACTGTGTTGACATCACTCGGTTTGATGGTCTGTGTTCCACACAGCACCCTGACCATCTGCTTCCTCCTGTTATCCTCAGGGCCAGCGCCTAGTTGGTGCTCAGTAGGTAGAGGTCAGAGTGACTTGAACTGCACCTTAGGGGGCAGGTCTGATTGATGACTCTTGGTTGTTTTTTTTTGAGCAGAGGAGGAAGCTGAGGCCACCCAGCTAGAAAGTGACCAAGGTGGCCTGGAGTCGGGGGTGCCCACCCTCTGCTCCGCACCAGTCGCCTCTCTCTGAGACTCAGGCATAGCGTGTTCTTGTTCAGCTGTGGCAGCCTCAGGTCCTTTTCGGTGCCCGCCCCAGCTACTCTCCAGGGGCCTTCAAGGCAGAGCCCAGGTCAGGTCCACTTGGAAAAGGGCCAGACAGATCCAGGGCCTTCGGCCACACTTCCCAAAGCAGGTCACCTCTCCTTCCGCTTGTGTCCCCCTCAGCAGAGAACTGAGACCCGGAGGGATTGTCAACCAAGGGCAAGGTGTCCTAGGATGGGTTTCAGGGTGTGAGACTCAGTCCCCTACTTCCCTCAGGGTGAGGTGTTAGCGCCTCAGTTTTACCAGGGGAGAAATATGAAACCCAGCGATCATCCTGGCACATGCTAGCTGTGTCTTCTTGGGCAAGTCCTTGCTTTCTCTTTTTCACTTTTTTTTTGGATGTGGACCATTTTTAAAGTCTTTATTGAATTTGTTACAATATTGCTTCTGTTTTGTGTTTTGGCCTATATGACCACTAGGCATTTGGGATCTTAGCTTCCTGACCAGGGATCAAACCCTCACCCCGGCTCTGGAAGGTGGATCCTTTACCATTGGACCATCAGGGAAGTCCCCTCACTTTCTCTTTCTGAACTTTGCCTTCCTTTGTCAGATGGGCTAATTCCTAGCTCAGGCTTCTTGGGCAAGGTTGCTCATTCATTCATTGATTCACCATGCCACTCAATCACTAGGTATTAACTGAATACCTCCTCTGTGTTATCTGTTTTGAAGATGCACCAGTGATCGAGACATTCATTCACATTGACCTAGATGGTTGCCGTTTGCTAAAAGGGAAGGGTGTCAAAGAGCTTGTGCAAGGCGACATGGCGAGCTCAGGGCAGGGCTGGAATGAGAAGCCCCAGGCAGCAGCTTCCCGCTCCCCCGGCCTCTGTTGAAAGCCCTGACCGGGTGGGGGCCCTGGCTGGAATGCTGCCTTGCTAGGTTCCGGACCGCCGTGGTACAGAGGGCAGGGGTCAGAGCGAGAGGCCTGCTGGCCGCCGTGCCTCTGAGCTAGCACAGGGGCCCCGCTTTCAAACTGGGTTTCTGTTGCCTGAGCTGTGTGACTTTGGGTAAGTGACTTCACCTCTCTGAGTCTCTTTCCTTATTGCAGTGGGGGAGTCATGAATATCTTGCCTATGAGGCTGTGGGTTTGTGTGCAATAAGCCATGTATGGGCCTCCCCTCAGCTCCTGCACAGGAAGGCCCTTGATGAGCGGAGGAAAGCATCTCCTCGCTTGGCACATCGGTGTTCTTCCTGGCCACCTGGCTGGCGAACGTCCTGCTGCCCTGGGAGCCCGAGTGTGGGAAGCTGGCAGGGCTCCCGCGTGGCACGGGCAGTGCAGGCATGCCTGAGGAGGCTGCGGCCACCTCCTTTCCGGCCCGGCGCCCCTCTCAGCCTGCCAGGGGATTAAAGGCCTTTTGGCCTTTGTGTCGGGCCCTCCCGCCCCTGGCAGTTTGCACAACAAACTGCTGCCCTGACAGATTCCTTCCCTTTTGCCGTCTGCTGCCCGGGGACAGGGTACCCAGTGGCCTGGGGGTGGGGCATGGCACCTTGGCCCCTGCGTCCGGGGCCAGGGTTGTAGCAGAGTGTTGGGGGTGGGGGTGCTCGCATTCTGGGGTTCCTGGGGAGCCCGCATCATAGCAGAGTGGGGGGGAACTTGTCTGAGTTCGGGGCCCTTGCTGGAGATTCGGAGGGGCTTGGGGGACAGCATCTGCTGGTCCCTCCTCCGTAGATGGGGGAGGGGGCAGAATCTGCGCTGGCAGAAGGCAGGTGGGCAGGCGGTGGCTCGTTTGCCCCCCCGCTCCCCCCCCCCACCCACTGTCTCTGGATTTTGATGGAGTGAGCTCACTCCAGCCCAGATGCCTGGAGCCTTGCCCTAGGCGGCTACAGGCTCCCTGGGGACTGCGGTGCTCAGACCTTCCTGCCCAGCTGGGGTTGGGGTGGGGGAGTGGAAAGCTCAGCCCCAGGCCTGGACCACGGAGAGAGTGGGTGGGAGGTGGGCTGGCTGCCCAAGACCTGTGAAGAATGTCGCTGGAGAAGCCTGAAGTTCCCCCCAACCAGTCCTCCCAGAGTCAACCTCAGAACAGGCAGGCAACTTGAACCCTCAAAGCAAGCTTCCCGCTCAGCCAGGCTCTGCCCAGCTAGCCAGCCCAGGGCCCGGGCAGAGGAGCCAGACTCCTCCCTTCATCCCAGACCTGAAGGTGACCCTGCGCCTGAGCCCACGTCCCACACTCCCGTGCATCCCTGATCACCTCTCAGCTCTTCACCTCTACCCTGAACCCGCTGCATGATGCTAATTCTAGTGCTTATTGAGCACTTACTGTATACCAGGCAGCAGGCAGAGGGCCTTACCTGCTTGATCCCATTTACGCAAATGATCCTCTCTGAGCCTCAGTTTCCTCATCTGCAAAATGGAAATAACAATTGTAAGTTCACAGTCTCCTAATCAAGACCCATGAGGTCAGCCATGTTTTGGAATTCAGAAGTCTATGAACTCGAGAAAGGTAACAGAGTGATTCAGCTGGGGTGTGACTTCCTCAGTAGAGTTTGGGGCATTACCCTATACTCAAACACATGAATACTGCTGCAGCAAAACCTGTGACTATTCACTCTACGTGGAGTGAATAAGCTATTCGTAGCCTCATGTCGACTTAGGTCAGGACTTGACACCAAAAGAGCTTGCTATTAACTTATTAAAAAAGAAAAATAACCCCACTCATGGGTTTCAGAACTCCTTGGATTATCACAGATGAGGGATAAGAGCCCTGTAATGCCAGCCACCGCTCCCCATCCCCCCAACCTCAGCCCCCACCGCCGAAACCTGGGTTGCTGTGAAGATTAATTGAGGTGGTACAGGCAGTGTTTAGGACAAGGCCTGACATCAAGAAAGCCCTCAGTGGACAATAACCGTTCTGACTGTCATCTCTTTACCGTCCCCCAGCTTCCTACCGCTTTGATTTTAGTAGCACCAGAAACTCTTCTATACACGTGACCTCTGTGAGATCCTGTAATCCTCACTTAAAAACTCCTTTTTAAACCCCCCACACCTTATATCCTCTATCTGTATCAGGACCTGCCCTGGCGCCCCAAATCTCTGCCTTCGGTACCCCTCTGCCATGGCTTGACCTTTCACTCCCACACCCTTCCCAGACATCCTTGGCTCCCTCCCTTGGTTGGCATCCTCACCCAGGCCAGGAGAGGAAGGCCCAGCCTTTGTCCCCTGTCCCCCAGGGCCTTTGCGGGACTTGGACCTGGAGCTCCACGTGTGACCGCATCCTCACGGGAGGGCCTGCCTCTGGGGGTGGTTGTCTCCCCGAAGTCCTCTGCCTGTTTGATGCACCGCCTGTCTGGTCTCACCCTGCCTGTGTTTGGGGAGTGCCTGGCCTTTGGGGGATGCACCTTGCCCACACCTCCACCCCGTGAAATTGTTCCCAACCCTCCAGAATAGTCCTTGGCCGGTATGAGTCAGTTGCGCGCCCCCCTCCCCTCGCCTGCAGAGTCTGGAAAATCCCCCTCTCTGCTTGCCTCCTTCCTCTCTGCCCCAGCTCTGCCCTCTGGACCCCTCCTCTCGGGCCCCGCCATCCGGCTGCAATGCCCGCCCGTAGTGCTGGGTTCCTCTGGGAGGAAGCAGGGCTCCCTCCAGCCGGAGACAGGCTTGGGGGCAGGAAACCTGGGCTCTATTTCTGCCTGTGACCTTGGAGCTACTGGCGGCCCTCGCTGGGACCTTAAGCACCCACTGTATGCGTCCCGGCTGCTGCCGGCTCAGGCGTCCCTGGGAGCTGGTCCCGTTGGGGATGGAGGCCGGCCAACCTCTTGGCTCTGCCCGCTGCTTCTGCCCTCACGGCCAGCCTGGAGGCCCAGCTCCAGCCCCACCTCCTTTCCTGGGGAGCAGGGGCTGGGGGTAGGGTGCTCCGAGGCCCTGGGTCTAAGCCTGCCAGCCCGTGGGGGCCATTCACACCCGCTCATCCCTCTCGGGTCACTGTCAGGGTCAAGTGACACCGCAGCTAAGGAAATGCTCTGTAACTGTGAACTGCAGTGTGGCTGAGTGGTTCTGTGGGAGCGGCTCCTCGGTGACTTGGGTGGGTTCGCTCCCTCCCCAGCCTTGGCTGCAGAGGTGGTGTGGCACAGTGGTAAGGGCTTAGATGTTGGAGCCAGACCACCAGGGTTCAAATCCCAGCTCTGCCCACATTCCTGACTCTGCTTACATGTCCCCGTCTTTATGGTGGGGCTCCTTGACCCCTAACCTGGGTTAACACCTACAGCATCCTTAGAGTGCCTGGTGCGTAGGAAGTGCTCAATAAATGTTGGTTCTTTTTATTCCCCACGTAGACCCTGGACTTTCCAGGTCTGAATCGAAATTCCCTTCAATGATCAAGTCTCAGACTCTTTGGGTCTCTTTCTGGAAGCTACTTTCCGGTCTGGCGGCATCTCCCTTTCCAGATGTGAAATACAGCTGCTAAAACCTTTTGGTCTTCAGCTTTTCGCAAGTGAAGTCTCTGCTCTTGCTGACTGGTCCCTCGCTGCAGGCCCCTATCTGACCCTAAAGCCTTAGACTGTGGGGTAGGGGCTGTAAGTGGGGGCAAGCTGGCATGTGACGAGCCCATTCCCCAGGTTCCCTGGGGTGGAGGGGGGCTCCGGTCCAGGGCCCGACATGCTCTGGATTCTCCCCTCTCACTGCAGATGTGTGTTCCCAACATTTTTTCCAAGATGAATCTCGTGCTGCTATTTCCTGTCCAGTCCCAAGCCCCAGTGGCCTCTGCCTCCCTGCAAAAAGCCCTGGACCTCGCTCACCACCAGGGTTTTCCTTTCCAGACAGTGGCCTAGTATCTGTGGGGTGCCAGGAATCTCTGTGCCCCAGGTATGCCATCCACGGCCTCGTTTGCCTGGGGAGGGGGAGGGCTGGCCGTGACACAAAGAGAGCCCTCCCCAAGTGGGGAGGGTCCTGCCCCGCCAGCCTCCTCTGCCCAGAGTCAGTGCCCCTGCACCAGCCCTAGCCTCACACTCCCCTTAGATCCATCAGGGCCTGCGTAGGGCCCACCCAAGGGATAGGGAGCATTGCTCTCCACCCCGAGCCAGGAGAGGAGGGAGAATCCCTGATGCTGGACCAGGCTTGTGGTTCTTAACCAGTGTCAGAATGCCTGAGCCGGCGGGACATTAACCCTCCCACCTGGGGTGGGGAGGTGACTCAGTGTCTCTGAGGAAGAGCCC
This sequence comes from Cervus elaphus, assembly GCF_910594005.1. Taxonomy (NCBI): domain Eukaryota; kingdom Metazoa; phylum Chordata; class Mammalia; order Artiodactyla; family Cervidae; genus Cervus; species Cervus elaphus. The sequence goes on along the minus strand of NC_057822.1, from coordinate 5,250,298 downwards.
AGGAATCTATTTCTCACCAGCTCCTGGACGTTCTAAAGCGTATTCCTGGATGCAGACCTCATGGGCATGGCCCAGAAGTCCACTGGCCACCCAGGGCAGGAATGGGCACTTGACCAAAGGGAGAAGAAGGGGAGGAGGGATTTGCCCATGGATTGTGAGGGGAAGGGGCTTAAGGCCATAGCAGGGGATAGACGCGGTCAGTGTAGACCTTACACAAGGCTGGGTAGTGCTGACAAAAAAAAGATGACCAAAGGAGGGACATACACACAGACTGCCTGGGGCTGAGTGGTACCTTCAGAGCAAAGTCATGCTCAGGAAGCAGCTGGAATGAATAGGTGATGACACTTTTGTCCATTCGTTCAAGCACTTATTGAACATGGGGTGCTGAGAAGGCAGAGATGAGCTCATCACAGTCCCTGCTTTCGAGGTGTTGTCATGCCAGTGCAGGTACAGCCCTTCCACCGTGAGCCCCGGACGGTCCAGAACCCAGCCTGGGGGCAGAGGAGTCAACTACTCCTCCCAGAAGAGAGTTTCTTTTGAGTCATCTTTATTGAGGTATAAATTACATGCAATAAAACATACCCATTTTAAGTGTACAGTTCAGTAATGGAAATGAGATGTATCGATTATATACCCGGGGGACCGTTACTCCAAAAGGTTTTCTGTGTCCCTTCCCGGCCGGCCCCACCCCACCCCTGTCCCAGGCAACCACCCATCTTTCTGTCATCATAGGTTAGACTTATCCCCCGCCCCCGGAGTTTTGTAGAAGTGGAATCGTATAGTATGGCGTTTTCTCTGTCTGCTTTCTTTCGCTCAGCACAAAGTGTTTGAGATTCATCCCTGTTTCCAGGCCTGTGGGAATGTGTTCTGTTTTGTGACTGAGTAGTTAGAGGAGGTGATGGTGTTTAGCTGAGTTTCAGAGGATGGATGGGAGTTAGCCAGATAAACAAAAGGAGGAACGGCATTCCAGCAGAGGGACCAGCATGAGAAAAGGCCAGAGGCTCTAGGGACGTGGTCGGTGCGAGGGAAAGGGACTGTCTGGTTTTTTCCTTCTCCTTGGGTGTCTCTCCTTGTCTAGCCAGTGAGAGCTGGGTTTGGTTTTTACAAGGGAGCCTATTTCCTTCTGGCCGGGCTGGGCTCCCCAGATAGGGCTGAGGCCAAGACACTCGTGCCAGGCCATCTGGAACTGCGCTCTTGTGCTTGGAGACACTGCGGTTCCTTAGGCTCCGCTTGGTTTGTTTTCCTCTCCGTTATCTTGTAAAACTCCTTTGGAAATGCCTCAGTCTGGTCTAGGGGCTTCCCAGGTGGCCCAGTGGTAAAGAATCCACCTGCCAATGCAGGACATGCAGGTTCGATCCCTGGGTCAGGAAGATCCGCTGGAGAAGGGAATGGCTACCCACTCCAGTAGTCTTGCCTGGAAATTTCCATGCACAGAGAAGCCTGGCGGGCTATATAGTCCATGGGGTTGCAAAGGGTCGGACACAACTGAGAACTGAGCGTGCACACACACACAATATTGTCTAAGGGGAAAGAGGCCTTCACTGCCCACACCCACCCCTGAGAACGGCAGGGGTCACGGCCGCGGGGGCCCCTCTGCGCCAGCCTTCGGGGTGCGGGGTCCGAGCCGCCCCCGTGTTGAACCAAGCTGCAGCTTGTGCTGGGCTCAGCGCCACCCGAGGTCACGTGGAATTGACACCATGGTGACCTGCCCCCTTTCAGCCCAGCTGCTGGGCTCCACCCCCGCCCCTGGGTGCACAGATGAGCCGGTCAGTGTGGCCACGAGTGCCAGAGCTGATCTCCAACGTGGCCGGAATGTGTCCCCTGTGGCCTGGAGACTCGGAGGCCAGACTGAGGCAGACACAAGTGGCCAAGATGGCTGGGGCGGGGGCGGCGGGGGAGAGGCGCTGTTGGAGACCGCAGCTTCAGTTGACTGCCCCTCCATCTCTGCTTCTGTCTCCCATTCGTGCTGGCCCTGACGCCCCGTCACTTGCCCACACCCTTCATCTGCACCAGCCCCGGTCACCCTCTACCTGCCTGTATCTCCCAGCCCACTAATTCGTGTCCTGGATATCCCCTGCCTTCTCCCGAGGGAAGAAGAGTGGTCACTTACCAAAGCGGCTTTAAGTGTATTGTTGGGTCTTCCCTGGTGGTCCAGTGGTTAGGACTCTGTGCGTCCACTGCAGTGGGCTCAGGTTTGATCCCTGGTCGAGGAACTAAGATCCTGCAAGCCCTGCAGTGTGGCCACAAAAGAAAGAAAAAAAAAAGTATAAGTTTACTATTTGTTTATTTGAGGATTTATATTCAGTGGCTAATGAGATTTGGGGAAACTGAGTCAAAAACAGTGGTAGAGCCTCAGCCTGACTGTCTTTGCCAAACCACGTCTGACTTGACCACTGGAGGGCCATGGGGTGGGACTCTGGGTCCCCCTTTGAGAAGAGGGGCCCTGGCTTGGCAGGAATTGGAGAGTTTGACACAGTTGTTTGTGTGGTGTCCCGCAGGTGACCCATGGGCTGAGGGCGTATGATGGCTTGTCTGTGCCGGAGGATGCAGAAACAGTCACAGCCGGCCGGGCTGGCTGGAGCTACTCAGACCTTTCTGATGACGAGGACTTCCTGGCTGATGAGGCCTCCGGAGGTGAGCAGGCTGTTCTGGTGGCCGGGAGTGGAGGGGGTCAGGGTGGAGTTTGAACGCTTCCCAGTGGTCCTGAGAGAGGCCCCAAGATACTTGCCCAAGGTGGCCCCTCTAGAGATGGACTGAGAAAGACAGGGAAGCACCCTAAGTGTCCGTCAGCAGAGGACTGGGTGATGATGACCTCTCTGATGGTACATACAGGCAGCTATTTAGCCATTAAAAAAAGAATGAAATTTTGTCCTTTGTGGCGACATGGATGGACGTGGAGGGCATTGTAAGTGGAATAAGTCGGGTGGAGAAAGAGATACTGCCTGATATCACTCATATGTGGAGTCTAAAAAATACAACAAACCAGTGAATATAGCAAAAAAGAAACAGGCTCACAGGTGTAGAGAACCCACCAGTGGTTACCAGTGGGTGTGGGGAAAGGGGAGGGGCAGTATAAGGGTTGGAGAATAAAAGGTGCAAACTGTTAGATATAAAGCAATCTACAAGGATACAGTGTACCGCATGAGATATGGTCGATATCTTATAAGAACTGTAAGTGGAGTATAACCTTTAAAACTTGTGAATTATAGGAATTCCCCAGCGGTTCACTGGTTAGAACTTGGTGGTTTCACTGCCAGAACCTGGGTACAATCCCTGGTCAGGGAACTGAGATCTTGCAGCACACACCACAAACCCCCCCCCAAAAAAAATTGTGAATCACTATATTGTATACCAGTAACTGTATAATATAGTACAGCAACTATACTTCAATTTTTTAAAAAATTTAGGAAAAAAAGAAATGGGCTAAGAGCTGTGTGCATTCTGAGCCCTGGTCCCAGTGAGCCCAGGACCCTTCACTGACGCCTGTGTGACCCCGGGCTGGCGGCTGCTTCCCCTCACAGCCCAGGATAAGCTGGACTTAAGGGGAAGGTGGCGGGCAGTGCACTGTAGAGGGTGATTATGGCCCTTGAAGCCCCCCTACTCCACTTCCTCCCGTCCTCACCTAGAGGCGGGTCTGACCTGGCCCCGCCCATTCTATCCAGCCTGGACCACACCCTCTCTGATGGAGGATTTCCTAGTTTTTACAGGCGACCCTCCCTAGGTGTGGAGAGGAGACAACAGCTGTGTTTTATTTCATGTCTACCCATTTTTATTTCATGGCTACCCATTGTAGTATTCTTGGGCTTCCCCTGTGTCTCAGCTGGTAAAGAATCCGCCTGCAGTGCGGGAGACCTGGCTCTGATCCCTGGGTTGGGAAGGTCCCCTGGAGGAGGGAAAGGCTCCCCACTCCAGTGTTCTGGCCTGGAGAATTCCATGGACTGTATAGTCCATGGGGTCAAACAAAGAGTCAGACACGACTGAGCAACTTTCACTTTCACTTTTTATGCCGAGCCGCATGGCCTGTGGGATCTCACTTCCCCGCCCAGGGATCGAACCTGGGTTCCCTGCATTAGAAGCACCCAGTCTTAACCCCTGAACCACCAGGGAAGTCCCAACAGCTGTGTTTTCGTGATCCTCCCCACCATGTACTGGTTGCCCAGAGCCGCGCCTGACACCCGGTAGGTAGTCAGTGAAGATTAGTTGTTGCTGAAAAAGTCTTTCTTCTGCTTGTAGACGGTGTGGGCAGCGGCGACCTGGGCAGCGGGGACTTCCAGATGGGTAAGTATCTGGGGACAGCACACCGGCCCCCAGCCTGCCCCCTGGGGAATCCCAGCCGCAGAGGCTCCATCTCCTGGGCTGAGGGCCTTGAGGCCTCCTTGCACCTGCCATGGGGGCGGCCTCCTCCCCATTGAGTGACAGCTGTGTGCCTTGACTGGCCGGTCCCTACGAGGTTGGGGGTGTCCGGGTTCTCTGCCTGCCTGTGTTGGGAAATGCCCAGTTCCAATGGGACTGAGCGTCAGCCACTCAGCATTCAAAGCCAGGATCTCACCTCCCAGGGCAGCTCAGCCGTGGAGTCCTTCCCCAGGGCCTGCTTGGGGTGACTGATGCAGAGCAGGCAGGGAAGGGCAGACCGAGGCGCTCTGTGGCTCGGGCATCCTGACAGGCCAGAAGCCGGGCCCGGAAGGGAGCTTGCCTCATGTTGGGTCACCTGCTGGAAGGCCGGGGTTCCTGGGTTGGGGGGAAAGGGGGCTAGCTTCACAGGGGGGAAGGAATCAGGCCTCGGTCAACTGCCCACTCTGCCAACACCCCACATGCTCAGCCAGAGCAGAGGCTGGCCCAGAGCGGGGAGGCAGCTCAGAGTCTCTGTTTTCTCCCACCCTGGGATTCTGGGCAGAGAAGGGATGAGCCGGGATGAGACCCAGGGTACCGTATGGTTCCTGCTGTCTTCTCCGGGAGTGCCTGGGCACAGGGTGATCGGGACCAAGGACGGAGCTCAGCTTGGAGTTGCTGCTGGGCAGCCCCGCTGCGTCCCCAGCACTGCCCACCCTAGGGGCTGGGATGAGTCTGGGCTGGTGGGGTCGCCTCCCTTCCTCCTGCTGCCTCGGGGCCGTCCAGTGCCGGAGGGTGGGGCGTCCTCACTGGGCCAGTAGAGACCAGAGGGTTGACCCCTGGGTGGCGCGATCCTGCCTGTGACCTCCCGGCACCTGGAACTCAGACCTCGTCTGAAGCTGCTCCCCGTGTCCGTCTCTGCAGGTCTACAGCTGCTGCTAGGATCTGGGTGGGGTCGGAGTGTGGGTGTCAGATGGGCCCCAGGCACACAAGGCACCCCTAGAATGACCTGTGCTGACCTCAAGCTGCCTCCTGCCAAGCCTGCCTGCTGGGACCCTGCTCCCGTCCACCCTGTCCCTTCAGAAATGTCTAGGACCCCTCCCACAAGGCTGCTCTGAGTGGGCCTTGCTCGCCCTCCTGCTCCCCTGAGAAGCTAGGGGGGCAGGAGAGAGCAGGGGCGGGGGCAGGGTGAGCCAGAGGAGGCAGCGGGGAGGGCCCAAGGGCAGGAGCCTCTCCTATCGCGTGGGGCTCATCTACGGGAAGGTGTGGGGACATAGGCCCTCCAGGCCCCAATGTTGGCTCCAGACCGTGCCCCTGGGGCAGGTCCAGGCAGCTGGGCTGAATCTTAGCCCGAGAGGCCGCAGATAAGTCTCCTTGACTCCCAGGGTCTGTGGGCCTGCTTCGGCCTTGCCCAAGGGCAGTTCCCTCCTTCCTCCGGTAAGCGAGGGCTGTCCTGACCATAAGCTGACCCACTCCCGGACCACAGAGCATCATCTGAGATGCCTCCTCCCTCTCCTCTTCCCTCAGGCAGGATTGTGGCTCCCCTTGGCTTTGTCCCAGCCCCGTACTCCCCAAGCCCTGAATGCCAGTACCCACCCCGGACGGCCCCTGGCTCTGCCTCCCCCGGCCTTGGGAACCCGGCCCAGCTCCCCTCACCCCGTTGCTTCCCGTCTTCCGACAGCCTCTGTGTCTCTCCGGCTCTAATCCGTCCTGCGACAGTCTGTCCACGTGTCTCTTCCGCACCCTGCCTGCCCTGCCTTGGGCTTTGTCCTTCCCGCTGTCTGTGTCTGTCTCATCCGCACCTCGTCCCCTCTCCGGCTTTTCCTCCCTCTGTCTGTTGGACACGCCGTCTCCGCGTCCATGTCTCTGTCTTTCCCTCCCTCCATTCCGCCTTCGTCTCATCTTTTCTCTGCTTCTCCCCACCACGCTGCCTCTGCGTCTCTGTATGGTCGTGTCTGCGACCCCATCTCTCTGTCTGTTTCATCTCTGTTTACTGTCTCCATCTCTGTGTCTCTGTCACCTCCGCCTCTGTCTCTCCCGTTGGTCTCTCCCCCTCCTTGTGTCTCTGCCCCTTCCTCACCTCTGTTGCTCCTCTCTGCCGGCCCTGGGGACCTCCCCTGCCCGGGTACCCCCTCCCACGGCCGGTGTGATGACCAGGAGTCTCCTCTGGCCGTGGGGACGCGCTTCCCTTCTCTGCCCCGCCCGCCTCTCTCCCATCTCGTCCACTCCCTCCTTTCTCCTGGGTCCTTTTCCCCCACCCAGGCTGCCCTTTGTCCCACTGGAGACCCCACGCTCCCTCTAGAGTCTTGGGCCAGGCTCGCCCGCTGCCCCTGCCCCAGCGGGCCCCACCTGCTCCCCTGCTCCTTCCCCATCCGGGCTTAGCGGGCCGGGCCCCTGCTGTTCTCCCCTGGGGTGCCAGTGAGGCAGGGTGGGTACAACGAACCCCTCGGGGCAAAGGCCCTAGAATCTGGAGATGACTTGGATCCACCTCAGGCCTGACCGATCCCGGGCCCACCCAGGGGACCCCAAAGGACTAGCCTGGCAGTTCGGAGCCCCAGGGTGCAGGGAGGAAATTCTGTTGAGCAGGGACTGGGTATCGACAGTAAGTGGGGTGGGCGGCTCCAGGCTCTGGGGGTGGTCCCCACCCCCACCTGGGGTGCCAGGCTGCTCTGGGCCTCCCACCCCTCCAGGCTGGAACTGAGCCATCCAGATGGGGTCAGATGAGGGCCAGCGTGGAGACAGCTGGCCAGGGGAGGCCTCCCCACCCCAGGAGAGCACTCCCGCCCCGGGCCACCCCGCAGCAGCCCCCTCTGCCTGGGTGGTCGGTTCCTGGAGCAGACGCAGCCTCACCTTGTGCCCAGGCCCTCCGCTACCTGCGCCAGGGAGGGCACTCACCCCGACCTTGCCCCTGGTCTGGGAGGAGGCGGGGGCGGGGGCAGGCTGGAGGGTCCGTGCCCTTCCCAGGCCCTGGGAGAAAGGGGCTTTTGTGGAGCCCGGCCCCCTCCCACCCCCATCCCCCCCCCGACAGTGGGCACATTCCTGGGCAGAGGCCTGGCCTCCTCAGCCCGCACTGGGCCGTGGGGCGGAGGCCAGAGGCCGGGGTGGGGACTCTCAATGGGCCTCTGTGGCCGCTCACAAGAGGCCTCTGTGGCCGAGCTCACGGCCCTCACGCTCCAGCCCACGGGGCCCCGCCCGCCCGGCCCCCAGCAGCCCCGCCCAGCCCAGCCCCGTGGTCCAGCACTGCCCTCGCGGGCACCCTCCCTTGCGGGCACCCCGGCCACTCTTGCTGTCGCGTGGCTGCCATCCCCATTCCCCGGGGGCTTGCTCAGTGAGCCGCCAAGGTGGGGGGGGGCGGTCCTGGCGCAGAGTTGGGGTGCGCACCCGGGGGCCTGAGAGACAGCATGAAGGGGCAGGAGGACGGGCCCAGCTCTGCCGCCCGCCTGCGGCTCATCTGTCACTTCTCTGGGCCCCCTTCTGCCTCAGGGGCTCCGCAGTTGCGGTTCCTCCCGCCTGGAATCCTCTTCTCCCGGCCGCCCCCCCCGGCACCTCGCTCTCTGCCTCTGAGCGTCCCCTGGGAGGGGAGGCCTTGCTGGCCGCCCTTGGAGAGGAGCAGCCCTACCCTACCCCAGCGCGCCCGCTCCCCCACCCTTGTGTCCCCGCCGCCCATGGTCCAGATATTCCCCGCCCATGTGTTTTATTTCCTTTCTTCTCCCCCTCGAAAGTGATCTCCGGGGGGACAGAAATCGTCGCTTATGAAGTTCACCGCTCTATCCCCTACCCCTAAAACATGCCTAGCTTTTTCAGTTCAGTTCAGTTGCTCAGTCGTGTCCAACTCTTTGCGACCACATGGACTGCAGCACGCCAGGCCTCCCTGTCCATCACCAACTCCCAGAGCTTACTCAAACTCATATCCATCGAGCCGGTGATGCCATCCAACCATCTCATCCTCTGTCGTCCCCTTCTCCTCCTGCCTTCAATCTTTCCCAGCATCAGAGTCTTTTCAAATAAGTCAACTCTTCGCATCAGGTGGCCAAAGTATTGGCCTAGCTTATTAAAGACCTTCAATATAGATCTGATAAAGCCATGAATGCCTCTCTCAGATGGGAAGAAATAAAACCAAGTCCATTCCTTCGGTTTGTCTTAAAGACCAGAGAGAATCCAGCTAACCCTTGCTGCCCCTGGTGTGTGCCAGATGCTGTTAGAAGCATTTTCTATTCCTTATCTTATTTTATCCTCACAACAGCCCTCTGGGGTGGACACTACTCTTGTCCCTGTTTTATAGATGAGGAAACCGAGGCTCAGAGAGATTAAGTAACTTTCTTAAGGTTACAGGGCAGTTTTCAATTATTTTAATTATAAGTGGCAGTTTTGCTCAGAGACTGAGATTTTCAGCACTAAGCTATACGGCCTCTTCTAGAGTAATAGTTTGGATTATATTGCTTCTGCTACGTGCCAGACTCTCATCGAAGCACTGTGTGTGTGTGTGTGTATACACATGTATGCCTCATTTACAACTCATATTTAAGACTTCTGTTATGAACTCATGAACATGACGAGATTTAATGTGCATTAAATATATATAGCAGTTGCTCAGTAAACAGTAGTTGTAAGTGTGTGCTCACACCAATCTGCCGTGAATTTATTCAACCATCACATATTAGGCACCTCCAGTGTGCCCGGCACTGTGCAGGCACTGGGGGTACCAGGGTAAATGAGAGCTGAGGTTCCCCCCTGTCACATTTATCGTCTAGCAGTAGAGAGAAAAGTGAGAGCATCTTCTGATTCCCTAGTACTTGCTCCTTGCCCGGGGCTGCATCTTCGTACACAGGGGGATGGCCTCCTAAGCATGCTATCATTTATTCCCCGCTGCAACCCGGTGCAGTAAATGTAAGTAACGTCTGCAAAAAGGAAACAGAAGTTCAGAGAGGTGAGGTCCGTGCCTGAGATGTGGCTGACCTCAGAACCCACAATCTCTATGACGGTGCTCTGTCGGCCCTGTGTAACTGCATAGGAGCTATGCCACTTTGTGGGTAGAAGGAACTCGTGGGAGAAACCAAGAGGCTGGGGGACCCCGGAGGAGGGGTCTCTATCAGCAAGGGTTGGGAAGGGAAGGCAGTTCAGGTAGTCTTCTTGGAGGAGGTGATGGCTGAACCAAGCCCTGAAGGATGAGTAGGCACTGGCGTGAGTTGGGGGAGGGAGGAGGAGGAACATGTCACGGTCACTTTCGAGTAATTTCTGTACCAATAAAAAGCGGTGGGGCGGGGGTGGAGGGAATTCCCTGGCCACCCAGTGGTTAGGACTCAGCGCTTTCACTTCTGAGGCCCCGATCTGATCCCTAGTTTGGAAACTAATATTTCACAAGCAGTGTGGTGCAACCAAAGAAAAAAATATTTCTCTGCCAGGCCACCTCCTTTGGAGCATCCCCCTTCTCACCCAGCCTTCCTCTGAGCCAGAGGAGGCCTCCTCTTCTGCACCATCACTTGGGATCTGGATTGGGCCATTTTCCCTGTTAGTTAAGTCCTTCACTCAAGTGCAAGGCCTGGGTTTTGAGCTCTGGGCAGTCCTGCTGGGCACAGCTGTGGGCACACAGGTGCCAGCCTCAACTGGAGGCCTCCAGGGACCACCTTCCTATCTCCACCCACTGGCCCAGCTGCCTGAGGCCCCCATTCTGCCGGGCTGGGCCCCTCATAGTGACTCCATCCCCCACCCGCAACTCCCTTTTGCAGTTTATTTCCGAGCGCTGGTGAATTTCACTCGCTCCATCGACTATAGCCCTCAGCTGGAGGACGCAGGCTCCGAGGAGTTCCGAGAGGTGTCGGAGGCTGTGGTAGACACGGTGAGGTGAAGGGGCTTTGGGGGGGGGCTCCCCAAGTGTGGCAGGGTACAGGACTGAAGGTGGGTGAGGGGATCTGGAGGCTGATGATGCCGTGTCCCTCTCCAGCTGGAGTCAGAGTACCTGAAGATTCCCGGAGACCAGGTTGTCAGTGTGGTGTTCATCAAGTGAGACGGGGCCCCGGTGGGGGGGGGGGGCAGCCGGTGTGGGGCAGGCAAGGATGGGAGGAGCCCCAGTGGCAGGTGGGCAGCAGGAGGGGCCCAAGGGGCGGCCCCACTCCTGGTGGAAATGTGAAGACTGGTGGAGGGGCAGTTTGGACCTTCACTTGCCCCGCATGGGGTGCAGGCTGTCCAGGAGCCAGGGGGAGAGTTGAGATCAGGCCTGAGCATCGGGCAGGGTCCCCCGGGCAGGAGCTGAGACCACAGGTGTCTTCCTCCCCCTTCCGCCCCACCCCACACCCACCCCCAGAGAACTGGACGGCTGGGTCTTCGTGGAGCTGGATGTGGGCTCGGAAGGGAATGCCGACGGGGCTCAGATTCAGGAGGTGCTGCACGGCGTCATCTCCAGCGGCTCCATCGCCTCCTACATCACCTCTCCCCAGGGATTCCAGTTCCGACGCCTGGGCACAGGTGAGCCCATCCTGGAGGCAGGGGCGACCCCCTCCGGCTTCTCAGACTCACGTGCGCGCCCCCGCCCGTTCAGTGTCCCTACCACGGGCTCTCCTAGTTTGGCCTTGCACACTGGTAGCGACGGGGAGCTCACCACCTTGTGAGTCTTCCCCATCAATCGTTGTGCAATCTTATCTCGGGTTGAGCAACATCCGTTTCCTCCAGAGGGTACCCATGAGACCCGGTTTCTGCTTTTCTCTCTATTAACGTCTCTACATTGACAATAGGTAGTAAATTCCTTTTTTCACACAGTGCTTTCGGGTCCAAACTACTTTCTGTTTAATCACCAACAATTACTCACTGAGCCTGACTGTATGCACGCCACTCCCATTTAGACTTCCCAGTAATTCCTGTGATGTAGATATTATTTCTCCTGTTTTAGAGACAAAGGCCCTGAGGCCCAGTGAGGGGAAAATGGTTGCTCCAAAACCACTTACACAGAGCGTGCAGAAGCCAGGACGCAAACCAAACTCTGTGTTTGTGCTGGTCTTGCCAGAACCTGTGAGACGCACGGCTCAGAGACAACAGGAAACTGGCCCCAGGCACACAGCTGTTATTAGACGCACAGCTTTGTACCTTTGAACCTTCCGTGGGGCCCACCTTTCTTTTCATTGCACCCTCTGACTCACGTTCCAACTCCCGGAGTGTTTTCTTCTCTGAGCCCAACAGTCCCAGTTCATTCCTCACGGGCTGGGAGTTCCCAGCCCCATCTGCATCTCAGTCCTCTCCTGGGACATGTCACCCTCCTCCCCGACTAAGTGGAACCCAGAACCGAACAAACTCCACCCCTACCGTGGTGTGACCCCCATCAGAAAAACACATGGTGAAACCATCACCTCCCTTGTTCTGCACATCACACCTCAATTAATGTGCCCAAAGATCAGGTTTGTTCCTTGGCATCCCCAGGCCCAGATCAAGATTTCTGGGGGCCTCGTCCTCTTCCCCCCACTTTTTAATGAGTCCTGCTGGCTAGGGAGGGTAAGATGGGGCTGGCTCAGCCCTGCAAGCCCCCAGCTCCCAGGTGGGACGGCCACTGATCACACCTTCCTTTCCAGCACAGACACCCCCGCCCCCTCCGGCCGCTGTGGCGGCCGCAATGACACCAGGTGAGCGTGTAAAGCCAGACCCAGGCCAAGCTGGGGCCCTAGAGAAGCTAATGGATGGAGGGGAAGGCAGGATGAGGGCGTGGTGGCTGGGCACCACACACTGGCCGCCCCCCGCCCCTTCCTCTTCATCCTCACTAGGCCTGGCTGTGGCCTGCCCATGTGTGCTCTGGTGCTTGCATGGTGTGGCATGCCAGCTGCGTGTGGGGTCCGCACGGGGGATGGGTGAGGCCGCTGCCACAGAGCCCACGTCCCAGGTGTGCTGTGATGCGTCCACCGTGCGTGCTCTGGGCCCTTGCTGAGCCAGAAACCACCGGGCCCAACGCGGAGCCCCAGAACCCCGTCCCGGCTCTGCAGTGCCCGTGTCCCCCCGACATTGCCTGCCTGCCTCTCTGACAGCCCCCCCTGCTCCCCACAGTGCCCCAGGTCCCCAGAGCCTGCACCGAGGCGGAGTTCGCCTGCCACCGCTATAATGAGTGTGTGGCCCTAGAGTTCCGCTGTGATCGGAGGCCTGACTGCAGGGACATGTCTGATGAGCTCGATTGTGGTGAGGGGCTGTCTGGGCACACGGTGGCCTCCACGTCAGCCTGGGGCGCGGGTGCCAGGAGGGTTTGCTCCCGGCAAGGGGGAGGTGGGCAGGGACCTGGGAGGGGTGGTAACAGGATCAGGGGCCTGGGGACGGGGTGGGGGACAAGAGGAGAGAAGCCGCCCCTGCGTGCCAACGCCCAGCGGGCTCTGTCCACAGAGGAGCCGATGCCCACGCTCAGCTCCCAGCCGCCCCCTCTGGTGGCCACCCCACCAGCACCAGTCCAGCCGGAGGCACTCCCCGACCAGCAGCGCCCAGCCACCCGGGTGCCCCAGGCCGCACTGCCCAGCCCAGGCAGGCCCGTGCCCTGCGGGCCCCACGAGGCCGCGTGTCACAGCGGGCACTGCGTCCCCAAAGACTATGTGTGTGATGGGCAAGAGGACTGCGCGGATGGCAGCGATGAGGCGGACTGCGGTGCGGGCCGGGCGGGGCGCGGGGCGGGGGCGGGGTGCTGGGGTGGGGGGAGAGGCCCCGGAGGCCTCCAGCTGAACCCTGGCCCCGTGGTCCCCCAGGCCCCACCCCGCCCTGCGAGCCCAACGAGTTCCCCTGTGGAAACGGGCACTGTGCCCTCAAGCTCTGGCGCTGCGACGGCGACTTTGACTGTGAGGACCACACCGACGAGGCCGACTGCCGTGAGTGTCCGCCCCGCTGACCGCGCTCCCCGAGCCCTGACCCTTCTCAGACGGGTTTGTGCACCGTCCCCTGGCTGAGTGGTGGAGGCCCTGGGGACAGACTTGTAAGGTCTCTCTCTGATGCTGAGCTGACCTTTGTAGCAAGCACTGTGGCTAGACAGCTGGTGGTTACTGTCTCTTCATTTATTTGCCATGTATGCTTGGGTGGGGGTCAGATGAGTGGCTCAGTAGGCTTGATAAACCAGGGTCCCTTGATGATGGACGTGTGAGACAAAGCCTTCCCTTTAAGGCCCTGGAGGTTTTTCATCTAGAGCTGGTTCTGTGTTATTTGTTCCTCCGTCTGCAGCTTTTCATCCATGTAACCATTCAGCCATCCGCCATCTGTCCATCAGTCTGACATCCCTTCTTCCTCCCATCCACCTATCCACCTACCACCCACCTATCTATTCATCCATTGTTGAGCTGCAAAGCCCCTCATCTACCTGTCAATCCAGTGTCCTTCCTCCTGTCCACTTCACCATTAATTCTATCATGAATCCATCTGTCCACCTACCCATCTGTCCAGCATCCTTCCTCCCATCAATCTCTTCTCCATCTGTCCATCTGTCATCCATCCATGCATTATCCATCTTGTCAGCTCCCCATTCAGCTAGCCATTCATGGAGCCAACATCTTTCCTGCCTCCTGTTCATCTGTCCAGCCACCCTTCTCTCCACTGGCCACCCATCCATCTAGTCAGTGTGATAGACACCGTGACAGTTAAGTGGGTGAGCCTGGAGAGTCAGGACCACCTCAGGTAGCATCTTGTGTGTCCGATCCTATGAGGCGAAGCCTGGGGCCTGGTAGTCCCAGATTGAGGCTAATGGGAGCCTTGCTCTATGACCCCGGGCCACAGTTTGAGCGGGCTGACATTCCAAACATCCATGGGTCCAGCCTCTCCTCCTCGCCTCCCCTGCTGTCCCCGCTCCGCAGCAAACCCTGGAGAGAGACGGGCAGCGTGGTGCCGCAGACTGGCAGAGTTTTATGCCACCCCTCTGCGACTCCAAGCTTGCCTGACAACACAGTCCCTTGAGAGAGAGAAGTAATTGAGGGTTTTAGTTGAAAAGCCCTTCTCGGAGGCCTCTGCAGGGCAACAGTCCAAGGAAAGCCACGTCCTTGCTGACCGAGTGCAGAACAGAGGACGTGAAAAGGGAGTGGCTCTGGGGGCTGGCGGGGTCTTGGCAGTAGCAGTAGGTGGGTCCTCCTGGCTCCACTGAGCTCCCCCTCTGTGGCCGGGCGGCCTCTGCTCCTACACCCCTCTGCCGTGCCTGTGTGTCTGTCTCAAGCTCCGTCTCCCTGAAGAAGAATGTCAGTTAGCTTCTACTAGAGATGCCTAGCTGGGGCCCCACCCTGGGGCCGGGTCAGCTCCAGGCCTCTGGATGGCTGACTGGCCAGTCCATGGACGGCTGTCTCGGGTCAGGTGGCACCCCTGGGCCCCTTAGAGAGGTGCAGAGCAGCGAGATCTGGGCTGCAGCAGGCCCTTGCTAAAGGCCTTTCCAGTAGACAGAAGTGCCCAGGTAGCAGCCGGTGTCCCAGGGTACTGGCTCCTGGGGCCGTGGCTTGGATCTTGTGCGTCTCTGGTGGCTGGATGTGGGAGGAGCCGCGTGACTGCCGTGCTGGGGGTGACTGTTTCAGAGGATACAGGCGGATTGTGTTGGACGGATGACTGGGTTCCACGACACTGTGGGCAGTGTTGTGGTGGCAGAGTCTGGGCCTGGTCAGGGGGCCTGTGTTGTCTTGCAGGCAGGATGAGAGTGTGATCCTAGGAACACCCAGGGAAGCTGGGCAGCCTGGGCTGCCGGGCATAAGTAGGCAGGCTTGGTGTGGTGGGGGGGCGGTCCTCCCTGAGGGCAGTGCCCGCTGCCCACACCACCCGGCTCTGTTCCCAGCTGTCAAGCGCCCCGAGGATGTCTGTGGGCCCACCAAGTTCCGCTGCGTGTCCACAAACACCTGCATCCCGGCCAGCTTCCACTGCGACGAAGAGAGCGACTGTCCGGACCGCAGCGACGAGTTTGGCTGCAGTGAGCGGGGAGCTGGGGGGCGAGCTCTGGGCCCTGGGCCCCTCCCCGCAGTCTCCCCCTGGCCCCCTCCTCCTCCCCGCTCAGTGCCTCCCACCCCTCACTCCTGTTCTTCTTCCCCCAGTGCCTCCCCAGGTGGTGACCCCTCCCCAGGAGTTGATCCAGGCTTCCCGGGGCCAGACGGTGACCTTCACCTGCGTGGCCATTGGCGTCCCCACCCCTATCATCAACTGGAGACTCAACTGGGGCCACATCCCCTCGCATCCCAGGTGCGGCCCTGGGTCCCGGCAGGGGGCTGGGGCTGGAGGGGAGGTGCGGCCAGCGGTCCCGGCCCGACCCCTGCCTCTTGTCTCTGGGGGGGGCCCACCAGGGTGACAGTGACCAGTGAGGGCGGCCGCGGCACGCTGACCATCCACGACGTGAAGGAGGCAGACCAGGGCGCCTACACCTGCGAGGCCATGAACGCCCGAGGCATGGTGTTCGGCATTCCCGACGGCGTCCTGGAGCTCATCCCGCAGCGGGGTACGGCGCACCGGGGCAGGCGGGCAGCAGGCGCGGGGCGGGAGCCGGGCTTGTCCGCCGGGGACCGGCTGTAGCCCACTCCCGTGCCGCCCCGCAGGTCCCTGCCCCGACGGGCACTTCTACCTGGAGCACAGTGCCTCCTGCCTGCCCTGCTTCTGCTTCGGCGTCACCAACGTCTGCCAGAGCAGCCGCCGCTTCCGGGACCAGATCCGGCTGCGCTTTGACCAGCCCAACGACTTCAAGGGTGCGCTGGTGGGCGGGAGGCGGGCACCAGGCTCCCGCGGGCTCAGAGGGCAGACAATCGGGAACGCAGCATATGCCCTGGACAGATGGAGCCAGTCCAGGGAGGCACACAGGGCTGCTGAAGAAATGCCAGGCCCTGTAGGAAAAGCGTTTCAGGGGGAAAACAAGCTCTTTTAGGAGAAATGAAATCTGCAGTTGATACCTGTCTGCATTAGGTGACGAAGAGGGCAGGCCGTGGAGTCACATCCGGGTTCAGACTCTGACTCTGACCCTCACTGCCGTGGGCCCTTGGCCAAGTTAACTACCTAGTGCCTCCGTTTGCTCGTCTACAAGACGAGGATAAAATATAACCCCCCGGGTTGTTATAAGGACCTAGTGGGTTAACACGCGTAAGCCACTCAGAATAGCGCTCGGTCCGAGGGAAGTGCCCAGCTCCCTGCTGCCGCCCCCCGCGTCCTCACCCTGAAGGATGGAGAGGCACCAGTGACCTCGAGCGTAAGAGCCCAGGCTTTGGCATCGTCTTAGCCTGGAGCTGACTTCTTGATGCACCACTTACTACTGCTCGTGTGACTTTGAGACTCTCGGCTTCTTTGGGCCTGTTTTCCCAAATGTAAAGTCAGGCAGCTGGACTCAGTTCTCTCGGACTCTGAGAGGCAGGATGGCAGGAGCCTAGACATCAGACAGACCTGGGTTCAGGCACATTTCCATTATCACAGAAAGTTCTCCTGGATTGTTACTGCTGCCCTAGAGATCCGGGAGGATGCTGCAGAGAGAATTTCCGTGTGTGGGTGTGTGTGTGTGTGTGTGTAGGACACAGCTGGACCCAAGGACCCATCATAGTCACAGGAACAATAACAGCTATCTAGTTTTTGAGCACTCCCTTTGTGTTCCACTCTGTTTTAAGCATATTGTATCGGTTTGCTTACTTTAGCTTCCTGATAACCCTGGGATGCAAGCCGCTGTTGCCCCTATTTTACAGATAGAGAAGCTGAGGCCTTTACTCAGACTCACACACCTGGAGGGTGGTGGAACCAGAACTTGGGCATCCATTCTTCAGTGCTGTGTAGCTTTCTGCTACCCCTGGAGGGCTCTTCCAGCCCTGACAGTGCAGATCTATTGGCAAGCAAAGGCTCTGAGAAGTCCTGCAGCAGAGAGTCCCCTTGCCCTTTCCTTGACCCTGGGGTTCCCAAATGGTCCCCCCATCATTTGGCAGCTTTGGCTTTGCTGGGGAGTGCTTTGGGAAATGCTGCTCCAGGAATTTAGGAGGGGAAAAAAAAAACAACTTGGCTTTTATTTGATTTTGGGAGAGAGACTGACGTTCCCTCTAAATCACACTTCTCCCAGAATTTTCCGTCTCTCTGGACTACCACCCGGGTGGCTGTCTCGGGCAGGCACATGCGTGGTGCTCATCCCTCCCCTGTGCCCCCCAGGCGTGAACGTGACGATGCCCACGCAGCCCGGCATGCCACCCGTCTCCTCCACCCAGCTGCAGATCGACACCGCTCTGCAGGAGTTCCAGCTGGTCGACCTGTCCCGACGCTTCCTGGTCCACGACTCCTTCTGGGCTCTGCCCGAGCAGTTTCTGGGCAACAAGGTGAAGGGGCCGCCCTGGGTGGGGAGGGGCCCAGTCCCCCCGCGTCCATACTCGGAGCCTGCCTGGGCTCCGCTCCCTCTAAAGCTGGGAGGGGGGCATCGGGGCAGTCTCTGTCTGGGAGAGGTGTCCTAGTGCCCTCGTTCATTCAGGGCAGAGTCTCTGCCCGCTGTGGTCAGGATGGGAGAAGAGCTGATGCAGCTTTTGGAAAAACCCTCCTGGACCACTCCCCACGTCTAAGCTGGGCTCAGTGGCCCCGCTCTGGTCTCCCTGGGCACCTTTTACACAGTATCATCAGACTCTTCCCCCAAACTGGGCTAAGCACCCCGAAGGCAGAGCCCAAGTGCCATCATTTTTGCTTCCCTGTGCCCACCCCCGTGCCCGGCACACGGCACAGGTGACACAGAGTGAGGGAGGAGGGGGCACCCAGCGGGCATCGCGTGTGCCCACGGCTGCCCGGCCCTGACCCGCCCGTCCCGGCCAGGTGGACTCCTACGGGGGCTCCCTGCGCTACAGGGTGCGCTATGAGCTGGCGCGCGGCTCGCTGGAGCCGGTGCAGCGGCCGGACGTGGTCCTTGTGGGCGCCGGCCACCGCCTGCTCTCCCGGGGCCACACGCCCACCCAGCCGGGGGTTCCGAACCAGCGCCAGGTCCAGTTCTCTGAGGTACGTGGGGCCCGCTCCCTCGGGGCTGGCGGTGACGGGGGTACAGGCTGGGCAGGTTCTGATGCACGACCCGCCCCCCTGCCCCCCGGCCTCTGTTCCCCACCCAGGAGCACTGGGTCCACGAGTCCGGCCGGCCGGTGCAGCGGGCGGAGATGCTGCAGGTGCTACAGAGCCTGGAGGCGGTGCTCATCCAGACGGTGTACGACCACAAGATGGCCAGCGTGGGGCTGAGTGACGTCGCCATGGACACCACCGTCACCTACGCCACCAGCCACGGCCGCGCCCACAGCGTCGAGGAGTGCAGGTGCCTGACCCAGCCGGGCCGGGGACCGCAGAGGCCCTGGCAGAGGTCGGGGAGAAACCGCCAGGCTTCGCGGTCCCTGCAGCCACAGTCTTGGTTCTGTCCCCGCAGATGCCCCATCGGCTATTCCGGCTTGTCCTGTGAGAGCTGTGACACCCACTTCACCCGCGTGCCCGGGGGGCCCTACCTGGGCACCTGCTCTGGCTGCAACTGCAATGGCCACGCCAGCTCTTGTGACCCTGTGTATGGCCACTGCCTGGTGAGTTATGCCGTCTGGCACTTGGACACTGGCTAGGGGCGAGGGCAGGGTGGGAGGTTCCGGCTGAGAGTTCCTTGTGCCCGCATGCTTAGCACAAGCCTCCAGAATGACTGCTGTGGCTGCCACACAAGTTCTCGTGACCTCTGGATGCATTAACAGAGATATTATGTCCAGATAAGGGAGGTGAAAGTCTTACTCTTCACTCTGGTCAGACCGATCAATCCTGGAGAGTATGGTGTAAAACATGGCCCTAAGCAGGCCATTCCTAAGAGGAAGGAGCCTATAAATCTTACATTGTTTCTTAGGAATGATGGAGGGCTCTGGAATTGGGAGCTGAGAGAAGGTTTAAGCAGGGAGGACAATTATCTCCAAGTCCCCAAACAGCTGTCAGGGCTAGGAGGATCCGCCTCCAGAGGGCAGAACTGGCCAATGGGTGTGGATTGGAAGGAGGATGTGGGTTTCAGTCAGTACAGAGCAGGTATTTGGAACTGTCTGTGGGACAGGCTGTGATGTGGGGTGATGAACGCCCTGTCAGGATAGAGCTGATGTTCCCCTGTGTGCAAAGCTGTGGGGTGATTCCTGCACAACCGGGGACACTGATCCAGTCGGCCTCAGAGGCCCACCCTCACGGAGCCCCGTCTGGTCCGGTGTGGTCCCACGTCGTTGTGGGGGGCGGGGGCACAGGACTGCTCTGCCAACCTGAGCACCTCCTTCCCCTTCCCCCAAGAACTGCCAGCACAACACGGAGGGACCTCAGTGCAACAAATGCAAGGCGGGCTTCTTCGGGGACGCCACCAAAGCCACAGCCACGGCCTGCCGGCCCTGCCCGTGCCCGTACATCGACGCCTCCCGCAGGTCAGACCCGGCTCGGGAGGGGCAGGCAGGGCAGGGGGCGCAGACAGGGGAGTGGGCCTGGGGCATCCTCTGGGCAGGGAGAGGGGAGACCTGGTTTTGGAGGTTCCCCTGGTCGATAAATTACCCTTGGCCCCTTGACCTCTCTGGGCCTGCCTCCTTTTCCGTACAACGGACCCCTCTTTCTTTCCAGTGCTGCAGATCTAGAGGAGGTGGGCCTCGGGACTTCCCTGGGGGTCCAGCGGTCAAGATTCTGTGCTTCCTCTGCAGGGGGCCTGAGTTCAAACCCTGACTGGGGAACTGAGATCCCACATGCCTCACAGAGTGGTCAAAATAAATAAAATATCTTTAAAAAAGTAAAAATAGGGCAGATGGGCCTCGTGGCCTGCTGTGTCCCTGTGGACAGTGGTCACTCCCAGAGTGGGTCTGTGAGCCCTGGCCCGGCCCCACATTGCAGCCCTGCCCCACGTCCTGTCCGCCTCGTTCCCACAGGTTCTCAGACACCTGCTTCCTAGACACGGACGGCCAAGCCACGTGTGACGCATGTGCCCCAGGCTACACAGGCCGCCGCTGTGAGAGGTGAGCGAGAGCCCGTAGGGGCCGGGAGAAGCAGGCCACAGTGGGTGGGGGGCCTGGGAGCACCTCTAACCACCTTCTGTCTCTCCCAGCTGTGCCGCCGGCTACGAGGGCAACCCCATCCAGCCCAATGGGAAGTGCAGGCCCACCAGTGAGTATCACACACGCCATCCACGGCACCTTCCCAGGCCACCCACCCCCAGGCCTGAGGCCCTGGTCCAGCACAAACTCCCTCTGGTCCTTGGGGAGCGCCCCACACCCCCCCCCATTCTGTCCAGATTATGTCCATCTTGTTCCCACCTTCCCTGCCAACACCAACTTTGCGTCTCCAGCCCAGCAGATCGTGCGCTGTGATGAGCGAGGCAGCACCGGGTCCTCCGGGGAGGCCTGTCTCTGCAAGGTACGCGTGCCCTCCCCACCCCGCACCCCTGGGGCCCTGGGTTCCGGCCCGCAGCTGGGAGGAGGAGGAGGAGGAAGGAGGCTGCATCCTCTCCCTGGCTCCTTAGCCAGTGGGTGGTGGCCTCCACTGCAGGCCTATAGGTCTGGCCAGCTAGACTCCCCCGACCCCTCATGAGAAGTGGCCCAGTGTCAGGAAGAAGCAACTGGTTTGACAGGCAGGTGACCTGGGTTCCAGGCTCAGGTCCATCCTTTGTGTGACCATCGGACCTTTGCTCTGACCATGCTTTCATTCCACGTAGACATGATGGCGTAGCTATTAGCATCACCAATTCAGAGGTGAGGAGATGGGAGCTCAGAGGAGGGAAATGGTTTGCCTGAGATCGGGAGCCTCAGGTGTCTACAGAACAAAGAAGTGGACAGATTTGGAAATCAAGCACTTTACTCCCACCTTCCATCCTGGAGTGGATCAGCAAGCTGGTCACCCCATGTCAATCATTTCCCATCCGTGAGCCTTGGTTTCCTTGCGTGAAGCATGGAAATAGCCCATCCCTCTCAAGGGACTTCAAGAAATTAAATGGAAAAAAAAAAAATAAAGAAACTAAATGAGGTGCTGGTTGAATAGAAACTAGCACGGTGCATTAAACAGACCGTTAATAATAGCAGGAGTTATTTTAAGCAGGACTTCCCAGGTGGCACAGTTGGTAAAGAATCCACCTGCTAGGCAGGAGACCTGGGTTCGATCCCTGGGTTGGGAAGATGCCCTGGGGAAGGAAATGGCAACCCGCTCCAGCATTCTTGCCTGGGAAATCCCTTGGACACTGGAGCCTGATCAGCTACTTACTGTCCATGGGGGTCACAAAAGAGTCAGACACGACTTTAGTGACTGAACAACAACAATTATTTTCACCACTTGCTATATTTCAAGTCTAAAATTTATTCGTGAGCTCCCTAGCAGCCACAGAGAAAAAAGGAAAATGATTGGTTGTATAAGCTCCATTAATTGCGAATTGTTGTTCACACGGCGGCCAGCCCTCCTAAGCGTGCTCTTTCCAGGGCTCCCCCTGGCCTTGGGTTCCTGTCCGGAATGTGGGTAGTTTAGACCGGAAGCTGCAGGGAGCGCCCATCCCCGCCCCGCCCCCGCCTCCCGTGGGCCAGCCTGCAGCTCCCAGCTCTGTCCCTGCAGAACAACGTGGTCGGGCACCTGTGCAACGAGTGTGTGGCCGGCTCTTTCCACCTGAGCGCCCGCAACCCCGACGGCTGCCTCAAGTGCTTCTGCATGGGCGTCAGCCGCCAGTGCACCAGCTCCTCCTGGCGCCGTGCCCAGGTACCTAGGCGAGGAGGGGGGCTGGCCAGACGGGCGGGACCGCCGAGCCCAGGGATGGGTGGACCCGGGGCCGAGGGGCAGGCCACGGCCCCCATCCCGGCCTCTTCTCCCGCCTCTATCAGGTGCTGGGGGCCTCCGAGGAGCCCACTCGGTTCAGCCTGACCAACCCCGCGGGCACCCACAACACCAGCGAGGGCATCTCGTCGCCCTCGCCCGGGGAACTGGTCTTCTCCTCCTTCCACAGCCTGCCGCCTGGGCCCTACTTCTGGAGCCTCCCTTCACGCTTCCTGGGGGACAAGGTGGGCAGGGGCTGCCTGGGGCCTTTGAGGAGGAGGAGGCGGTCCGAGTTGTGGCAGGACCCCACGGTGGGGGCCCCAGCTGAGTGCCTGTCCCCCTTGGGTCCCAGGTGACCTCCTATGGTGGAGAGCTGCGCTTTACGGTGACCCAGCGGCCCCAGCCTGGCTCCGCGCCCCTGCATGGGCAGCCGCTGGTGGTCCTGCAGGGCAATAACATCGTCTTGGAGCACCACACCTCCCAGGAGCCCAGCTCCGGCCAGCCCAGCACCTTCACTGTGCCCTTCTGGGAGGTGAGCAGCGCCGTCCCAGGAGACCTCCCGGGGGGCTCCCTGAGCCCCTCACTCGGGCGTCAGGACGTCAGGGACTGCAGCCCACACGCTCTTTCTTCGGCAGCAAGCGTGGAAGCGGCCTGACGGGCAGCCGGCCACGCGGGAGCACCTGCTGATGGCCCTGGCGGACGTCGACACTCTCCTGATCCAGGCATCCTACACCCAGCGGCCAGCTGAGAGCAGGTGTCCGGGGCCAGGGCGGGAGGACAGGAAGGGACTGGGCGGTGGCTCCAGGCTTAGCGGTGCAACGTGGGGCAGGCGGACTGCCAGCTCTGCCGCTTTCCGGCTCTGCGGCCTTGCTGTGCCTCATTTTCTCACCTGTGAAATGTAGATGGTAGGGCTTCCCAGGTGGCTCAGTGGTAAAGAACCCGCCTGCCAATGCAGGAGACGCAGGTTCGATCCCTGGATCGGGAAGATCCCCTGGAGAAGGAAATGGCAACCTGCTCCAGTATTCTTGCCTGGGAAACCCCACGGACAGAGGAGCTACTGTTCATGGGGTTGCAAAAGAGTAAGACACGACTTAGCAAGTAAACAACAACAGAACGGAGATTCTAATAGTTCCTCTATCATAGGGCTTGTCTGAGGTGGAGTTCCCAAGGAGCAAAGTCAGAGATGGGGATTTGAGTCATTGGCAAGGAGAACCTGGGAGGGAAGGAGACAGGAGGAGGAAGTGGCCAGGCAAGGGAGCGGTTTCAGGGAGAGACCAGCCTGGGTCTCATCACCACGGAGCCCTGCAGAGTCATCCTGTGTGAGCCACAGGGACCTTTGTACCCTGGGCCTGTCTGTCATTGGTCCCCCTAAGGGAGTAGGTTGGTGGGACCTCTCCCCGTGAGGAAGGCTCATTCCCTGGAGAAAGTTTCAGGTATAAGCCTTTCGTCAGTCCTTGTGGCTGCTGAGGGATGGACACCCAGGTAGAGAGAGTTGGGCGGGGCCCCCGTAGCATCGCCGCAGGGCTGCTGGGAGGATTAATGAGGTGATCAGGTGTAGGGCCCCAGGGATTGTGCATAGGTCCTGCGGGAGTGCTCATTCACACCGGGGTCCTTGCCACCCCCAGGATCTCCGGCATCAGCATGGACGTGGCCGTGCCCGAGGACACCGGCCAGGACCCTGCGCTGGAGGTGGAGCAGTGTGCCTGCCCGCCTGGGTACCGCGGTCCGTCCTGCCAGGTGAGCCTGGGCGCCGCCCACCTGTCCAGCCAGCCCCCTCCAGGGCAGTGCTCCCCGGCTCCTCCTCCCTTAGCTCTCCCACCTCCCCATGCCCACCCTGGCCATCAGGCGGTCCCAACCCAGAGCGGGCCCTGAGGAAAGCCCCTCTTGCTGCGCCCAGGACTGTGACGCAGGCTACACACGCATGCCCAGTGGCCTCTACCTGGGCACCTGCGAACGCTGCAGCTGCCACGGCCACACCGAGGTCTGTGAGCCTGAGACGGGCGCCTGCCAGGTGAGCCCCCCGCCTTTGCCCCCTGCCCCCGGGGTCTGCGGCCTCCAGGCCCAGCCTCGACCCCACGGTCTGCCTGCCCCAGGAATGTCAGCACCACACAGAGGGCCCCCGCTGTGAGCAGTGCCAGCCCGGGTACTACGGGGACGCCCGGCGTGGGACACCACACGACTGCCAGCCGTGCCCCTGCCACGGAGCGCCCGCTGCCGGCCAGTGCGTCCAGCCCCTGCCCGAGCCTGCCCCTTCCCGAAAGGCCCAGTGCTCTGTCCCAGATTCCCTTCCTCCAGGCCCTCCTGAGAGGCAGTGGCCTTACCGCTCCCTCACTGTGTCACTTTGTATGATATACACTTTCCTCTCTAGGCCTCAGCTTCCTCATCTGTGAAATGGGGATAATGAAGTAACCCCCCCCACCCCCGCCCACACACACCCCTTGGCCCCTACTGTGAGCATGAGATGAAGCCACGGAACTCTTAGCGCAGACCCTGGCACATAGCTGGCTCTCAGGACGTGTTAATTCACGTGGCCCCTCCTCCTCACCCTTTCCCCCCTGGTCCTGAAGGAAGAGCCACTGACCTTCTAACTGGAAATTCACCCCCTACCTCCGCAGAGCCACCCACACTTGCTTTCTGGACACAGACGGCCACCCCACCTGTGATGCGTGTTCCCCAGGCCACAGCGGGCGTCACTGTGAGAGGTGAGGGCAGGGTGGGGAGTTTGCAGGAGGGGTTGCCCCTGGAGGTGGGCTGGGCCTGGCCCTCCTGAGCAGCAGGGAGCAGAAGCCCCCCACTCTGCCTCACACAGGCCCCCAGGGGACAATCAGCGTCCCCCACCCCACCCCACCCCCAAGAGCCTGAACGTTTCGCCTGACATTTGAGACCCTCAGAGATCTAGACCTGCAGTTCACTCCCAACTCCCAACACTCCAATCCCCAGTGAGGCCAAAGTCTTCCCAGAAACCCCTCATTCTTGGTGAAAGTCCTGGGTTTGAGGCCTTGGACCCTGCTGATCTCACTGGTTCCATGGCCTGTTGCCTGTCCCTGCCCCTCTTCTCCCCCCTACTTCTCCATCTGTGCAATGGGTGAGTTAGGCTGATTGGTTCTTCCGGCACTCGGAGGTCGCCGAGTCCCGTTCAGGGCCCCCAGCACAGCCCGGTGGTTCTTCCCTCCATTCACCCGGCACCTTCTCTCACCGCAGGTGTGCACCAGGTTACCATGGCAACCCCAGCCAGGGCCAGCCCTGTCGAAGTGAGTAGGCTTGGGGAGGCTTTGGGGATCTGGCCACCCTGGGGATGGAGCTAGGACAGAGCCTTTGTTCTCCTCCAACATAGGGAAAGTGACTTTACCTCTCTGAACCTCGGCTTCTTTACCTGTAAAATGGGGGAGGTAAAAGGCCCACCCAACCCCAGAGGGCGTCTGTGAATGTGTCCAATGCCTGCACGTGACGGGTGTTCAGAAGCAAACACTTGTTCGCTCGGGTGGAGCGTCAGATGCCCAGAGGGTGGTGGGAATGGGGATGCTTGGTGGTGGGTTTGGGGTTCCAGCTGTGGCTTCCCTCCGCCTCAGGAGGCGACGGCCAGTTGCCGGAGCAGATCGGTTGCGGCTGCGACCCCCAGGGCAGCGTCAGCACCCAGTGTGACGCTGCTGGACAATGCCAGTGCAAGGTTAGTCCCAGCCCCGGCCCGCACGGGGCCCGAAGCGCGGCCGAGACGGGCTCCCGGCCTTCCCTGCCGCCCTGCCTTCGGGCCTGTCCCTGCCCCCCTGTCCTCGCGGGGCCCGTCCCCTCCCCACTGCTCGCGGCCTCGAGGTAAGTCAGGCAGCATCCGATGGGAGCTGGGACCTAGGCCTGGGTGCAGCAGGGGCCCCCCCAGAACCCCCAGAAATGGCTGGGAAGACTGGCCTCGAAGGCTGCCAGCCGTGCAAGAGACCCATCCAGGCTCCGCGCCCCCGCCTTTCGGTCCGTCCTGCAGGCCCAGGTGGAAGGCCTCACCTGCAGCCAGTGCCGGCCCCACCACTTCCATCTGAGCGCCAGCAACCCGGACGGCTGCCTGCCCTGCTTCTGCATGGGTGTCACCCAGCAGTGCGCCAGCTCCTCCTACACTCGCCACCTGGTAAGAGTCCCGGACGCTCCCTTAGCCCGGGGGGCCGCCTGCCTGCCTCTCCCGGCTCATCCCTGGGGCCGGGCCGGTGAGGCACCCGGCCCAGCGGCATCCCCACTCCCTGTTCCCGTGCCTTCATCACTGCCCACGTAAACACAGGTCCCAGCCACCCCCGCCAGTCCCCTTCAGGCCCTCTCCCCACCGCCCCATTATTGCTCAGGTCAGCCCCGATCCCAGCCTTCCCTCCTCCCCCCAGCCATGGTCTCCATTCCCCCACGACTTCTGTCCCAGGCCCGATTTTACCAGACCCCCTTCACTTTCCCCACTCCAGGGACCTCCTGTGTCCCTCCCCCACCCAGGGGCCTGCCCAGGGCCCAGACTGACCCCCACCCTCCTTTTTCCTGCTGTCAGATCACCACCCGCTTTGCCCCTGGGGACTTCCAAGGCTTTGCCCTGGTGAACCCACAGCGGAACAGCCGCCTGACCGCAGGCTTCACTGTGGAACCCGTGACCGAGGGCACCCAGCTCTCTTTCGGCAACTTCGCCCACCTTGGCCATGAGTCCTTCTACTGGCAGCTCCCGGAGACGTTCCAGGGAGACAAGGTGGGATGCGCCGCAGGGCCTGGCAGACCACCCTCCCCGATCACCAGCTCTGAGCCAGGCCCCGGGCAGCAGGGACTCAGACACGAGCTGGCTTCAGAGCAGTGTGGGCTGGCAGGCAGGCGACGGCCGCGTCGTGGCTGCTGCCTTTGGGGGTCAGACAGGCCTCCACCCAGCCCTGCCACTTCCCAGCTGGCTGCCTGGTGATAAACCTCAGCTCCAGGGCAGTTTGGAGAATTAGAGCTGGTGCCTGGTGCATAGTAAGCGCTCGCCTGTTTATGATTATTACCTTTCGCACAATTAGTCAACCAACAGGTCCTGGGCGAGGCCCCGGGAAACACTTGGACAAACGAGACGCGGTTTCAGTTTCATTCATTGGCTCCCGTGGAGTTCGCTCCGTGCTGTCGGCCCTCTGCTTGGTGTTGGGTGCTCTTATCATAGGTCATGCTTTTTGAGCTTTTCCTGTGTGCTGGGTGCGATTGTGAGGCCTTGTATCGGACTGGCCAGAAAACTCGTTTGGTTTTTCTGTAAACTGTTACGGAAAAATCCGAATGAACGTTTCGGCCAACCCAGTACAGGTCGTAAGTCACAACTTAGGAGCTAAGGACAACTGCTGCCCTTTTGCACTGGTGAGGAAACTGGGGTGAGAGGTTAGGGAACTTGCCTGGGCTCCCACAGCCTGAAGATGGCAATGCTGGGATGCAAACCAGCTCTGAAAAAGTGAAAGTGAAAGTCGCTCAGTCGTGTCCAAGTCTTTGCGACCCCATGGACTATACAGTCTTGGAATTCTCCAGGCCAGGAAACTGGAGTGGGTGGCCTTTCCCTTCTCCAGGGGATCTTCCCGACCCAGGGATGGAAGCCAAGGTTCCCGCATTGCAGGCGGATTCTTTACCAGCTGAGCCACAAGGGAAGCCCAACCAGCTCAGAGGCCACCCTTAAACACTAGTCACAGATGCTCACAGGCTTTGCTCCTCCAGAGTCATGGTCTAGTGCAGGGATGATGGGACGATGGTGAGGGAGGTGCTGTGGGTCTCAGGCTCTTGGGGTGGACTCCAGGGTGGCCACCTAAACGGGTTCCGTGAGCAGTCGAGGCCACCTGGCCACACCCAGGGAAAGCAGGTCTTGGTTCAGGTGTCGCCTGCTGGTTGAGGCCAGCGTTGAAGCAGATGTGTCCCCAAGCCCAGGGTCCTAGGAAAGTCAGGGACACTTCAGATGGAGGGTTCTGAGGCTCCTCTGTCCCTCCTCCTTGGACAGACTCACAGATGCCAGACTCCTCCCAGGACTGGCTTCCTTCTAGTCTCTTCTCCCTTCTCTTCCTTTCCTGGCCATGGTGTCTGCTCCCTGCATCTCCCAGACCTTGCTCTCTCTCTCTCTCTCACGCCCTCTCCTGGCATTTCCTTGTGTCCTACAGAGGGAGGCATATTTTGCTCGGATGCGACGGGCTCACCAGGTAGGCCTGCGATCTGAGTGGTATGACCATGATGTGACCTGGGCATGGTGTGTTCTTGGATGCCCTCCGCCCCGCATGGCGAGACACCCGGCACCCCAGACAATGTGGGAGCGCATGGACCCAGGTGGTGCCTGAAGGCCCACGGCCGGGGCAGGGCTGCGCCCACACCCTGTGATGCCAGGAGTTAGAGCCGGGAGGGTGCCTCACGTACCGTGTGCTTGGGTGCTAGTGCCAACCCTGCCTGTGGCCAGAGTGCTGGCTGGTAGGCAGGGACACCAGCTGGAGGCTAAACCACGTGATGGTCCCTGGCCCGCCAGGTTACCCCAGCACTGCCTCCCAAGCAGCCTCCGTTAACCCCCTGTGTGTCCAGCCCTCCAGCGGCCTGGAGTGGACTTCTGTGTGCCAGCCTGCAGAGGGGCACGTGCGCCTTGCTCCCCAGCCCGGGTGGGCCTTCCTGGCCGCTGCATCCATGGGGAGAGGACGCTCCCCAGGGCTCCAGCTCTAGGGCTCTGGGGGTGGGGGGCGGTGGTCCTGATCTGGCCTGTGCCCTCTGCCCATCAGAACCGCACGTCCCTCTCAGAGGAGCAGTTGCGGGCAGCCATAACCACTGGCAGAATCCCGGGGCCCCCACAGGGCAAGGGCCGGGCACAGCGGTTCTCACAGGTAACTCAAGGCCCGCCCGGGGACAGGCTGCGTCTGGGGCCCCGGGGAGGAACCCTGAGAGCAGAGTCCCAAGTAGGAGCCTGGGGCTGAGCCCCTGGCCTTCCTGCGTCACTTTCCCCCAGGCTGGGTCCCAGCCTGATGCCTGGACCACTGCAGTGTTCCTTGAGAGGCATTGCCGAGCTGCGAGTGGCTTAGGCAGGTACCATGGGCCCGCATGGAGCGTGAGACCCGGGGAGCCATCTCCCCAGTACGCGTGGCCCTGGGGCTGCCTCCAGCCCCTCTAGCCCAGGCTTGGCCAGAGCTGTCTGCCGCACCTCTCTTGCCAGGTCACCCGTTGCCTGAGCTTCTCCCCACAGCCTTGGCCCTTCCCAGGTGGCGCCCCCCCAGGCTCGTGAGGAGCGAGGGGGCAGTAGGGATGAGAGGCGGAGCGTCAGGCATCCACGTGTGGAAACAGAGGCCACGGCAGTGGGCGGCAGGCGGGCCCCGGGCCCCCGGGTGTCGGCAGGGCCCCACAGGCTCCTTTCTGTCCCCCTGCTCCTCTCCTCTGTCCCCCCTCTCCCGGTCCCCCAGGTGGATGAGGCCCAAAGGCGGATGGATGCTGAAATCTGGCAGCTCCTCTCCAGCTTTGCCGCCCAGCCCCCGGCCCCTCCCCAGAGACTCTCGCCCCATCCTCAGCCTGCAGCTGCTCTGCAAGCAGCGCCGCCCTCCTCCCCCTCCTCCTCCTTCCCCTCCTCCTCCTCCCCCTCCTCCCCCTCCTCCTCCTTCCCCTCCTCCTCCCCCTCCTCCTTCTCCCCCTCCTCCTCCTCCCCCTCCTTCTCCCCCTCCTCCTCTGCCTTCTCTGCTTCCCTGTCTTCTGCAGCGGGTGCTCAGGTATGTGCCGAGTCACCCACCAAGGGACCCCTCCCTCAAGCACCACGTTTTCAGTTGTCACTGAACCAACGTCACAAATTCTGCCCGTTTCTGCACCCTACTTGGACAGATATTTATTCCCATTTTTTTTTTCTTTATACCAAGCCTGTACCAGCTCATTTATGCTAGTTTTGCATTTTTAAATCCACACCAGAACAGCCACTAAATTTCAAAACGTTCTCTGGGGTGCCCCGTCAATCATCCTGGGGTCCACAGGGGACGCACTGCCAGATATAAGCAGATATTGACCCAAGCCGCAGCCAGCGAGAGCTGCGGGGTGTCCGGACCCAGACGGTGGGGAGCAGGATGTCCAGAGGGCAGGGCCAGGGCCTGCACTGTGGGGGCAGGGGTGGGGTCTCCATCCCTCCGCCCTCCTGGGCTTCCCTCCAGGGTCTGTGCTCACCCGCTGTCGGGCCCACCTCTGCCCTCCTGGGCTTCCCTCCAGGGTCTGCTCACCCCCTGTCGGGCCCACCTCTGCCCTCCTGGGCTTCCCTCCAGGGTCTGTGCTCGCCCCCTGTCGGGCCCACCTCTGCCCTCTTGGCCCCCTGGCCAGCTCCATCCACTCTCACCACCTGTCCTTCTGTCCTAGTTCTCTCTCTCCTACAAAGGCTTCCCTCTGCTTCCTGAAAGGCTCTATTATTGGCAGCTGCCCAGAACCTTCCTGGGGAACAAGGTAACAAGGATTTGCGGAGGGGTGGATAGGGGTGTCATCAGATCCTGAAATGTCAGAGGGCCCCTTGTCAAGACGTTTCATGACACAGTTGGGTAGACCAAATCCCAGAGCAGAGATCCACGCTCAGGTCCCAGTGGTGCTGAGGTTGAACCCAGCGCAGCCCTTACCCTTCAGCGAGCCACAGGCCCCTCTCTGAACTGGGAGGTAAGACACGTCTTCTTTGGCCTGCCTTTACCCTGTATTCAGATCACTGACCTAGCTCTTGGGCTGTACTTATTCATTCAGGGAGCATTAAGTACTTACCACATGCTGCGTTGTTGTTGTTCAGTCGCTAAGTCGTGTCCAAGTGCCCTTTGCGACCCCATGGACTGCAGCAAACCAGGCTTCCCTGTCCTTCACTACCTCCCAGAGTTTGCTCAAGCTCATGTCCATTGAGTCGATGATGCCATCCAACCATCTCATCCTCTGTCGTCCCCTTCTCCTCCTGCCTTCAATCTTTCCCAGCGTCAGGGTCTCTTCCAATGAGTCAGTTCTTCACATCAGGTGGCCCAAGTATTGGAGCTTCAGCTTCAGCATCAGTCCTTCCAATGAACACCCAGGACTGATTTCCTTTAGGACTGACCGGTTGGATCTCCTTGCTCTCCAAGGGTCTCTGTGTTGTATATGGGCTTCTGTTGCAGAGTGGCTCTAGAGCCCAGGCTCAGTAGTGGGTGCATTGGCTCAGTTATCTTTCCAGACCAGGGATCAAACCCATGTTCCCTGCATTGGCAGGCAGATACTTAACCACTGGACCACTAGGGAAGTTCTCGCATGGCATTTGTATTTGTATTGTTCCAAAAATGATTTAGAGTGCCTTTTAAGAATACAGAAAATAGGCAATAAAATATTGTTCAGAGAGGAGGACAAGACAGTTTGGTCCAGGGGGCCATGAAGATAGGAAAAATCTGCTGGAAGCAAAGTGGAGCTGGTGCAGAGAGGAGTCAGCAGGCTCTGTGCTGAGTGCAGGGCTTTACGTGGCCTTCATTACTTAATCCTCATTCTACCTTTTAACGTAGGTATTAATGTTAATTTTATTCCCATTTCCATGGGAGGCAAGTTGGGCTCAGAGAAATTAAGTGACGTGTCCAAGGCTGTCCAAACAGCACAGCTGGACTTGAACCCCCATATTAGACTACAGAGTCCACTCCCTTAGCTACCCTGATGTACAACCTGTAACCTGACCTTGGACATGGCAGTGAGCTTGCTGGCATCCAAAGAAAATGGGAAACCAGTTGTTTCATGGTTTGCTGGTTATGCCCATAGATTCCTTCCCTCACCCTGAGCTTGTGGAGAATGTCCTCGGGGCCTGTGTAGCCCAGACCTGGCATGTTGTCAGTAGGCGTTTATTAAATGCTAGCCAACTCAATGAACACAAATGAACAAATGGAGTAGGCCTGACACAGTGTGGCATTGATCCGGATCTCTGCCCTGGAGGCAGAGAGAGAAAGGGAAGTCATGTGGGGCAGAGTTGGGGTCTTGGCTACTCACGTGGGAAGCCCCCAGCAGCAAACAGAAGGACTCTTCCAGTTGTGAGCAGTGGGAAGGCCAACTCTAGCAGGCTTGTCTGCAACAAAGAATCTATCAGCTCTTGCAACTACAGAACCCAAGGGTATCTGCTGTCAGGCATGGCTGGATCCAGCGACTCATTAGGACTTTATCTCACTTGGCACCATCCTCTAGCTTCCCATCTGACTTGTCAGGGGAGTTTTCCTGTTTCAATAGAGCAGACATGCCAGGTTCACGTGCTCATCAGTGATGGAGCAGAGAAAGGAAGTGGTGGAATATGCAGACTGGTCAGACCTGGCTCAGGCCGATCCTATAGAGGAGGAGGGGGCGGGCCCCTCAAACCACACAGCCTGTCTGTAGGACGTAGCTTCCTCTGGAGGCAGCCAGGACTGCAGTGTGCAAAAACGGGGGACATGGATCCTGAGCAAACAGAAACCGCCTACCCAGATGGCAGGAGTTCTAAGGGGCTGTCAGCCTCGCCTGCCGCCTCTGCCATAGCTGAGAACTTCTGAGCCTTCTACAACCTCCCCGTGGTGCTCACGGTCATTACCCCTGTCTGCTTTATAAGAAATTCTGTTATTGGAAGGAGCTTAGAGCTTGTTTGCTGGGATCAGAGACCGTGGGAAAGGGGGAACCCTACAAAATGGAATAGAGGCTTCTCAGGGGCACGCTGCCCCCAGGTCTGAGACTGTGAGGGGGCTGATGGGTGTCGTCACCTAGGTGACCATGGGCCTCTGGTTGGCTGGGGGCACAGCACAGGTGCAGAAAGGCCTCCCGAGGCTCCGCCCCCTCACCTGTCAGGTCACGCAGATCCCAGAGGAGGGCAGAGTCAGGGCGTGACTGCAGGGCTTGCCTCTTGCAGGTGGCGGCCTATGGCGGGAAGCTGCGATACACCCTGTCCTACACGGCAGGGGCACAGGGCAGCCCGCTGTCTGACCCCGACGTCCAGATCACGGTGAGCATGGGGCTTCCACGCCAGGTGGGAAGAAGGGGGACAGTGGAGGCCAGGGGGCATCCTTGATGTTTCTACCCTTTAAGTCCAGCGCTCAGCTGGCCCGGCACCCACCCACAGGTTAGGCCTGTGTCCCCACCCCATCATGTGTCTGGACACTACAGAGGCTGAGGCCCGGCTACAGGGCCTGTACCTGACTACTTAGGGCATAGGAGCTTGGGAGATTGGAGAGATGGGAGGGTGGGACTGGGGGAGGTCCTACTGTCCCCAAGAATGCCTCGGTTCCCCTCCAATCCTGCTGGTGTCTCCTCAGGGCAACAACATCATGCTGGTAGCTTCCCAGCCAGCGCTGCAGGGCCCAGAGAGGAGGAGCTACGAGGTCGTTTTCCAAGAGGTGAGAGGCACTCAGCCACACCATGTCTGACCCTCCCTACCCGGCTTTGGAGCCCGGCTTCGACGCCAGCTTCCCCTGCCTCTTACTCCACCCCGGTCCTGACCTCACTGTCCTCAGCCAGTGCCGGGGAGGCAGGGGTTGGGGTGGGGGTGCTGCAGGGCCAACCCCTCACCTTCATCTGCTGTCGTCCCCCCCGACCCAGGAATTCTGGCGCCGGCCCGACGGACAGCCAGCCACCCGCGAGCACCTCCTGATGGCGCTGGCCGACCTGGACGAGGTCCTGGTCCGAGCCACCTTCTCCTCCGTGCCGTTGGCGGCCAGCATCAGCGGGGTCAGCCTTGAGGTCGCCCAGCCCGGCCCCTCCGAGGGACCCCGGGCCCTGGAGGTGGAGGAATGCCGCTGCCCCCCAGGCTACGTCGGCTCGTCCTGCCAGGTGAGCGTGGCCCACCCAGCCGCCTCCGCACCAGCACAGCTGGATCCGCAAGAGGTCAGCTGGGATTTCCATGGCCTGTGATCACCATGGGGCTTCCCAGGTGGCACTAGTGGTGAAGAACCTGCCTGCAAATGCAGGAGAGATGTGAGAGATCCAGGTTCAATCCCTGGGTCAGGAAGATCCCCTGGAGGTGGACGTGGCAACCCACTCCAGTATTCTTGCCTGGAAAATCCCACGGACAGAGGAGCCTGGTAGGCTATGGTCCACAGGGTCTGAAAGAGTCAATCGCGACTGAGCACACACACACGTGATCACTGTCATAACCTTAAGATGCTTGGCAGCATGGCGTATGTTCTTCCCAACAGCGCTGGGAGAGGTGCAATGGTCCCCTTTTAACAGATTTTTTTAAAAAATGAGACTCTGAAAGGTGTGTGACTTACCCAAGGGCACACGGCTACACCCCGCAGAGTTAAGACCCAGCTCACGCTCTCAGGGTGCTCGCCAGAGACAGGGTGACAAACGGAGACACCAGTTAGCCCAAAGCAGAGCCTGGAGGTGCCTCCGAGAGGCGAACAGCGTGGATGGGAGTAGGCTTCTAGGCAGGAGGACAGAATGCACAGAAGTCTCAGAAGGCGGAATGTGTGGGGACAGAGCCTGCAAAGCAGAAGGGTTGCCCCTGGGAAGCTGGGTGGGATGGGGGGGTTGCTTCTTCAGGCCTGAAGGCTCCCCCAGGAGGGATGACTGCCAAGCTGCAGAGGGAACGCTAGGGTTGGAACTGGGCCCCGGGAAAATTCCTCTGCCCACCGTGACTGAGATGGCTGGGGCCAGGGGAGAGACAGGGAGCGCGCCTGGGAGGGAAGGGCAGTGGGGAGTGGAAGAGAGGAGAGGCGGTTGGAGGGACTCCAAGAACATCTACAGGGCTCGGCTGGAGACAGCGCAAGGGCAGGGCCTGCACTGACCGCTCACCCCTGAATCCCCAGGCACAGAGCAGGCAGCCGCTTAACACTGGATGAGTGGGTGTGGAAGGGGGACAGGGGGACCGCGGGAGGGGAGTGGGGAGGGCTGCGGAGCCAGGTGGGCACCAGGGAGGTCAAGCGTGGAACAGCCAGCTCCCCCAACCCAACTCGGGACGTCCCGGTGAGAAGCCTGTGTCCCTACAGTTTTGTATCTGTTCACGCTTGCCGTGGCCACAAGCACTTTCACATCCAAGGAGATGAACTTCATGTCCCTTGAAGTTATGAAACAACACTTTTTGTGTGTGTGTGTGAAGCAACACATTTTGAAGGAGAACTCCCAGAGAAGGCAGAATCCTTGGTGCACATTTTCCCCAGTGAAACAAAACAGATTTATAAACATCCCTTTGAAATGGTCGGGGAGGGAGAGCCTGGAGAGATTTCAAAGAAGTGGCAG
This sequence comes from Cervus elaphus, assembly GCF_910594005.1. Classification (NCBI taxonomy): domain Eukaryota; kingdom Metazoa; phylum Chordata; class Mammalia; order Artiodactyla; family Cervidae; genus Cervus; species Cervus elaphus. The sequence goes on along the minus strand of NC_057822.1, from coordinate 5,215,174 downwards.
CGAATAGAAATTCATTGTTCTCAGAACCCCTGATTACTCACTTAGGATGTGTAAAAACCTCCTTGGTTACGTGGGTGCTGCCTCCTTCACTTTATGGGGCAAATGTAAACATGGTCATAAAGGTCTTTAAGGAGTCACCCCAACTCCAGGTCTCCTGAGCCCGCCTTTTTCCATGTAGGGGTTGTTTTTCCATAAAGACCCTGCTAGAAGAATTTTTAGGAACGAAGCCGTGGGGCTGGAAAAGGGTTCTGCACTGTTGTTGTTCACTCACCAAGTCGTGTCCGACTCTTTGCAACCCCATGGACTGCAGCACGGCAGGCTCCCCCGTCCTTCACCACCTCCCGGAGCTTGCTCAAACTCGTGTCCATCAAGTCAATGATGCCATCCAACCATTTCATCCTCTGTCGCCCCCTTCTCCTCCAGCCTTCAGTCTTTCCCATTAGGCAGCTTTTTGCATCTGATAGCCAAAGTATTGGAGCCTCAGCTTCAGTCCCTCCAATGAACAGTTAGGATTGATTTCCTTTAGGATTGACTGGTTTGATCTCTTGGCTCTCGAAGGGACTCTCAAGAGTCCTCTCCATTAAGGATGAACTATTATTTCAGTATGTGCGTGACTGGATACGCTAGACAGGACAGGGGTGGACACTGTCCCAGCTCTGGAGAGCTGGGAAAAGGAGAGAAGGGCTCCTGAGAGGGGATGCTGGGGCAGGGGAGCTGGGCCTGGAATCTCCCCTCCAAGAGCCAGTGGGAGTCTAGATGGCAGGAGAGGGGAGTTCCAGGTCTGCTGGCTGCAGGTGGGACCACGTTGGAGATGGAGACCAACGCTGCCCTCTGCCCCCTAGGACTGTGCCCCGGGCTACACGCGCACCGGGAGTGGACTCTACCTCGGCCACTGTGAGCTGTGTGAATGCAACGGCCACTCAGACCTCTGCCACCCGGAGACCGGGGCCTGCTCGGTAAGGCGCACGCAGGGCCAGGGCAGGGGGCCGCGTGGCTGGGGCCGGGCGGGGTATCAGGGCTGGCTGGGGGGTGGGTGGGCTTTGGTGTGTTCAGACGGAAGTGCAGGGCCAAAGTCACAGGGCGCATCCTATGGGGCAGAGTACCTGGACCAGCAGGTCTGAGGCATTGAGGGGTCGCAGACACGGTGGGGTGAACAGAGCTGTTTAGCATCCTTCTTTATAAAGAATGCTTTAGAGGACTTCCCTGGTGGCCCAGTGGTTAGGACTCCACACGTCCACTGCAGTGGGCATGGGCCCGGTCACTGGCCGGGGAACTGAGGTCCTACAAGCCACGTGATACAGCCCCAAAAATCAAGAAAACTAGAGAACGTTGGTTCCTGTTATTTCCTGTCACCAGTGTGACACATGTTTCTGTGAAAGAATCAGACTGTACAGATAACTTAAAAACAAAGTTAAAATTCCCTGAAATCCTACCATCTGGAGGTAATCACTGTCAACATTAGACTGTGGAGTTCTTTTTTCTGGGCAAATATTTACACAGATTAATATACCTTTTGTTTTGCAAATACGCCTAGGATCATTGTGTTTGATGATAAACTTTTTTTCACTTCTTGACATCTTTCAATATTTCAATATTTTTTATACCTGAACTTCTCAGAGTGATATATGTATAACCCTCCAGGATATGTGGGCAAGGACCAGGTGGTTGACAGAACCACCAACTAAATATTAAACGAGGATTATGCTACACTAATTAAAGAAAAAATAGATCTCTTTGGAGAAAAACATAAAACGCACACACATTTTTTACAATTAAGGCTTATTTCCAAAACTCTGCCCCCATATACTCTTGTGGGTACTTTTCTGTGATACCAGGTATTTAGATAGAAAAATGTAAGAAATGCAATCAATATCCTTTTTGATAGCTTTTTGGATGGAATTTCCTTTTTTAATTTTCTCGGTTCTTTTTTCTTGGTATGTTTCCAGCATTATGCTTTTAAAAACACCGCTGAGATGAATGGAACATCCTGTAGTGAATTCATTGTGCCCCTCCCTGATTATTTCTTTAAGATAAGCTCACGAATGTGGAATTTCCAGATCAAGGGATTACCAAATAGTATGATTTGGGATAAATTTTGCCAAATAGCAAGTGGCTGACATCCTTGCACCTTGCAGCAATGCCAACACAACGCTGCCGGGGAGTTCTGTGAGCAGTGTGCCCCTGGCTACTACGGAGATGCCACGGCTGGAACACCCGAGGACTGCCAGCCCTGCGCCTGCCCGCTGACCAACCCAGAGAACATGTGGGTGCCCCTGCTCAAGGCCCTGGGGAGTGGAGGGCGTCGCACTGACTCTTGGGGGAAAGTGGAGGGAACAGGGAAGGGGGGCGGGTGCTGAGAGCCTCAGCTTTGCCTCCTACCCCAGGTTCTCCCGCACCTGTGAAAGCCTGGGAGCTGGAGGGTACCGCTGCACAGCCTGTGAGCCTGGCTACACCGGCCAGTACTGTGAGCAGTAAGTTTGCTATAGCAGGGATGCAGGGAGCGGGGCCTGGGGGAGACTCCTAGGTGAGAGTCCTGGATGATGTTGCTCAGAAAGGTCCCAACCAGGATCATGTCCCTCCCCTGCCCAAAACCCTGCCAAGATTCCCCGGTGCCCTTGGGACCAGCCCAAACTCCTTAGGTGGTAGCTTTATCATTCACCAGGCTCATCCCACTTCTGACACCTCACTCCATATTCTAGCTGGGCTTCCCTTCTTGACTTCTTCATGTTCAGTTCTTTACGTGTGCTGTTTTTGCTCTTCATGGATCATTCTCCGTCCACACACCCCCTCTCATCCTGGCTAACTCCTGTTTGGCCTTCAAAGCTCAGCTATATTCCCTTGTTCAGCGCATTTTTATTGAGACTCTACTGTACGCCATGCAGTGTGGCAATGTGTTGGAAATAAAGTGATGAGCAAAGCAGATTCAGTCCCAACCCTTATAGAGTCTACTGCCTGTAATGAGAGACAAGACAGTGGGTAAGCCTACAAGTGAATAGTTACAAACAGGGATACGTTCTCTGCTGAGTACAGTCTGCTCGAAGGGAACAGAACAGCTCAGGAGTCTCGTCCTCTGGGAAGCATCCTGATTCTCAGGGCTGGACGGGTGCCCCCCCTCCCACCATGCCCCCCCCAGCCCCCATACATGTCCCTCACTCTCATTTATGTGCTTCCTTAAGGGCACGGATTTTATCGTGTTTGCTGTTGTGCGTCCATAACGTTGCTTAGCGTGTGTGTGTGTCTGTTAGTCACTCAGTCGTGTCCAACTCTGTGCGACCCCATGGACATAAATGTTTGTTGAATGACTGTTTCCCTGAATCCAACCTGCTGATCTTTCCCCCTGCCCCACTCCACCTTCTCAGCTCACAGAGGCTCTGCGCTGGGGCCTTTCTGGTCTCTGAAAACCCTCCCTGAGCTGAGTCTCCTCACCCCGTGGTAGGCAGAGAGCCAAGCTGACTCCCCAAGTCCACCAAGAGGCACTGGGTCCCCTGGGGCCTGACACAGCTTGTCGTTGTTCCTCCTCACAGGTGTGCCCCGGGATACGTGGGTAACCCCAATGTGCCAGGGGGCCGGTGCCTGCCGCAGAGTAAGTGGGTCCGCGGTTTTAGGTCAGAGGTGATGGGCAAGGCAGGGGACCCAGGGAGTCTGAGAGATACTAGGCCTGGGGAGCAGGGTGAGTTGGGGGTGTGCCAGTCTTTGGGAGGGCAGGGAGATTTGAGACCGTGGTACCTGGCGGGGGCCTCCTGCCTGAGTGTCCTCCCCGTTCCTCTCCCAGCAGACCAAGCCCCGCTGGTGGTGCAGGTCCATCCAACTCGGAGTGTGGTACCCCAGGGGGGCCCCCACTCCCTGCGATGCCAGGTCAGTGGGAACCCACCCCACTACTTCTACTGGTCTCGTGAAGATGGACGGCCACTGCCCAGCAGCACCCAGCAGCGACATCAAGGTGCGTGTGGCCCCAGGCCCCTCAGCCACCCAGGTGGAAGGGGCGACACAGGCCTGCCCCTACCCTACTGAGATCCTGTAGGGACCCACACGCAGGACTGGGTCGGAAAAGGGTTGCATCTTCACTGATGAGCCGCACTCCCCCCATCCTCGCCACCAGGCTCAGAGCTGCACTTCCCCAGCGTCCAGCCCTCGGATGCTGGAGTCTACATTTGCACCTGTCGGAATCTCCATCATGCCAACACCAGCCGGGCAGAGCTGCTGGTCACTGGTGAGTTCCTCGTCCCCTGTCCCCAGCACTGCCTGTCCTGGGGCCGGGCTGCACACTGCAGACCCAGGCCGCTGGGGCATTCATCTACCAGAGGGGGACAGTGGTCTCCTGGATGAGGACACTGGCCAGAAAGAGGGGAAGAGATGATGGCGTCAAGATGGTAGAACTGATACAGGCAGAACTGGCAGGACTTAATACCAAGAGAGAGAAAAGTCTAGGAAGATGCCCAAAGGTCTGGATTCCAGCAGCTGGGTACACAGGGCACCATTTACTGAGATGAGAGAGACTCAACAGCAGTTTCTTCATTTGGGCTGCCCCGAAAGCAGAGACTGAGACGAAGATTTGTGTGCATGTAGTTTATTTGGGAAATGAAATGGAGAGGAGAAGGCACCCAGTAAAGCGTGTGTCATATCCCTGAGCATGTTACCACTTAGAGCAAGTGTTGCTGAACACAGCCGGGGCAGCACCGGGGAACTCCAGAGTAAAGCAAGCTCCTCGGACCCCTCCCCACCATGCCCCAGCGCCCACCCGCTGCCCCAGGGCCAAGGGAGCTGGGCTATGCGTGCACTAGCTCCCGTCAGTCACTGACTGGGGCCTGTTCCAGGAGCACTGAGGCTGCTGCGTTCTGTCCCACCCTGTGGGCAGGCACAGTGACCTGAGAAAACCCTCCTGCAAAGAAACGCAGCTGCTGCAGAATTCAGGCAGGCGGGTGTAGGAGTGACCGGGCCAGGGCGTGTGCGCGGGACCCCGGCAGCCCCGGCCACCAGCAGGTCCCAGGGAATCACAAGTTTGGTTTTAGCCCTGTTAAAAGTTTGAGATGTTTGGGGAAACACTGAAGTGTGTACATGAGGTGGGCATTTTGGAGCTGTGAGTCTGGAGCTCAGGAAAGAAGCCCTGGCCAGAAAAATGAATTTGGGAACTGTGGGTACAGGAGTGGGGGCAGGATGAAGTCACCCAGGACAGAGCCCTGGGGACCCCCAACTTGAGCTTGTCAGATGGAAGAGGGAGCAAGTGGGCACAGCCCGCAGACAGGAGGAGGCTGGGGGAAGGGTGGCTGGAAGTCAGGGGGAAACGGCTTCCTGGAGAGAGTGGCCCCCTCGTCAGAAGCTCCCAGGAGGTCAGCTCCAGGCAGAGAAATAACTCTCGGAGATGATGCTCTGACAGAAGCGGTTTGCAGTAGAGAGAAGGGGGAGAAACTGGATTGGATTGGGGCGAAGAATGGATGGGGAGGCAACCAGTGTAGACGACTGCTTCAAGAGTCTTGCCTTTGAAGAGAGAGCAAGAAATAGGGCAGGAGCTGGGGGGGGGAGGGCACATGTGGGGTCAGGGGGTCATTTTCAGATATGGGAAATTCTAGAATACATTTGTCTGTGGAGTGGGATGATCCCACGGGGAGGGAGCCAGAGAGGGCACAGCTGGGGGAGGGGGTCTTCAGGAGGGTCCAGCACTCAGGAAGGGCAGTAGAGGGTGGGCTGGAGGTGGGGAGAAGGCTCGCCCTTCAGGGACCAGGGAGGAGGGAGGTGGGGAGATTGGGGATCGTGGAAAATTCCTTACTAGCCATTTCAGTTCTCTCCAGAAGTTGAGTTGAAACCATGGAAGTGGAAGGAGGACTCTGGAGGGTGGAGAAGTTGGGAGGAGGTGTGAAATGGTTGTTTAGGAAGATAGAAACTCATGCCAGACAGAGGAGCCCCGCTGGGGTGAAGTGTGAATTGCTAAGAGCTTGTCTGTGGTCTGTGATGGTGAACCGGAGCCAAGGGGATCACAGTGTGACGTTCCCTGGCCACAGCCTGATGGGTGCTCGGTGCCCGCGGAGGAGAAAGGAGATGATGGATTTGAGCCAGGAGGAGGGAGGGAGATGTCAGGGAGCGGAATGGAAGCTAAGCCAGACTTGGGTGATAGAGAGAGAGAGAGGGTGAGAGAGAAAATGGACCCAGGACAGGGGCCTGGCCAGCACCCAGCTCCCCGGGGAAACTCCCGCCCCCACAGAGGCTCCCGGCAAGCCCATCACGGTCACAGTGGAGGAGCAACGCAGCCAGAGCGTGCGCCCCGGAGCCGACGTCACCTTCATCTGCACGGCCAAGAGCAAGGTGGGCGGGGCAGGGAGTGGGCATTGGCGAGGGTCTGTCTCTGGGGGTCTCCGAGCTGCAGTCCGAGCCCCATGCCCATCTCACTGGCCTCCCCCGCCTGCAGTCTCCGGCTTATACCCTGGTGTGGACCCGCCTACATAATGGGAAACTGCCAAGCCGAGCCATGGATTTCAACGGCATCCTGACCATTCGCAACGTACAGCCCAGTGACGCGGGCACCTACGTGTGCACCGGCTCCAACATGTTCGCCATGGACCAGGGCACAGCCACACTGCACGTGCAAGGTACGTGCTGTTCACGTCCACGCCCGACCCACGCGGCCCTGCCCTTCCTCCACGCTCTCCGGGACCAGTGAGCGTCTCTCCATTCAGCTGACAGCCTCTGAACTGGAAACGGCAGGTCCCAGACTCGGAAGAAATGGGGGTGGGAGGTTAGACAAGCAGCATCTCTGCCCTCCCACCCTCCGTGTTCAGTGGGGAGTCGGGAAACAGTGGACAAACAACACAGTCACACTGGTGCTGGGATGGGAGTGGAGCGAAAGGAAAGTGAGGCTTGAGGTGGGCCTGAGGTGAGAGCTCTTCTCCATGGGGTGGTCAGGGAGGGCCCCCCGGAGGAAGTGACATCTCAGCTGAGACCTGAAGGGAAGAGAAGGTGTTCAGCCATGCAAGATCTGACAGAGGAAGCAGCTTGTGCAAAGGCCCTGAGGCAGGCGCGTGCTGTTTGAGGGAAAGAGAGGCCAGCGTGGGAGGGTGGGTGAGGAACTTGAAGATGTGGGCACAGGTGAGTGCACACATTGAGGCACAGCAGGGAATTCAGACGTTTTTGTTCTGAAAGCCACGAACAGGCCATAAGTGGGCAAGTAGCAAGATCCCATTGACATTTCTTTTTTTTTTTTTTTTTGGCCGCGTGCAGTTTGTGGGATCTTAGTTCCCTGACCAGGGATCGAGGGTGGGATCGAGTTCCCTGACCACACCCTCAGCAGTGAAAGGAAAGACTTCTAACCACTGGACCGCCAGGGAAGTCCCCACCGCCCCCCCACCGCCAATGACATTTATTTTTTTTTTGACTTTTTTTTTGGAGTCTTTATTGAATTTGTTACAATACTGCTTCTGTTTTATGTTCAGATGTTGGTTTTTTGGGGGCCAAGAGGCACGTGGGGATCTTCGTTCCCCAACCGGGGATCAAACCCACAGCCTCAGCAGTGAAAGTGCAGAGTCCTAACCCCCGAACCACCAGGGAAATCCCTCCCATTGACAATTTAGAGACTCCCTCTGCCTGCTGTGTGGACAAATGGCCACAAAGGGCTGGAGTGGAGGCAAAGGGAGCAGCAAGCAGGCTGCTGGCGCGGGCCCCTCCCCTCCCTGACTGCACACTGTGTCTCCTCGCCCCTCAGCCTCGGCCACCCCGTCCGCCCCCGTGGTCTCCATCCACCCGCCGCAGCTCACGGTGCAGCCGGGCCAGACGGCCGAGTTCCGCTGCAGTGCCACGGGGCACCCCGCGCCCAGCCTCAAGTGGACAGGTGAGGCCATGGCGGGAACAACTGTCAGAGCCTGGCTCTCCTGGATGTGGGGTGGCGGGGGTGGGGGCCAGGGGGCGGGATGCTAGGACCTCAACCTCTCGGTATGCAGTGGGGGCCCGGCAATGCCCACCCCAGTGGGTGCTGACCCCGCCTCCCTGCCGTCAGGGGGCTCTGGTGGCCAGCTCCCTCAGAAAGCCCAGATGCATGGTGGCATCCTACGCCTGCCGGCCGTCGAGGCCTCAGATCAAGGCCAGTACCTGTGCCGCGCCCAAAGCAGCGCAGGGCAGCACGTTGCCAGGGCTGTACTCCACGTGCACGGTGAGAGGACCCGGCTGAGTTAGGAGGACGGGGGGGCCCTGGCAGCCCTGGGGAGGTGTTCTCACAGGGCTCTGTCTGCAGGGGGCAGCGGGCCCAGGGTCCAGGTGAGCCCAGAGAGGACCCAGGTTCACGAAGGCCGCACCGTCAGGCTGTACTGCAGGGCCGCGGGGGTGCCCAGCGCCACCATCACCTGGAGGAAGGAAGGGGGCAGCCTACCCCCACAGGTGAGGGTACCGGCTCGGCCGAGTCCCAGCACCTGCCCTCTGCCCCCTCCCCTCTCCTCCTCCAGTTCCCTCCACTTCCCAGAGGATGCCCTGATCAAATGTCCCGCTCCAGGCGTCCTGGCAGGGGGCAGCTGTCAGCCTCCCGCTTTGCTGCGTGGGTGCCCACCCAGGGCCCCAGTCCCGGCTCTGAGCTGGCCTGTACCCCTCTGCCTGCCCTCCCTGGCCAGCCCTTGCCAGGCTGCCTTTGACCCCTTCTCCCCGTGTGGCAGGCCCGCGCAGAGCGCACAGACATCGCCACACTGCTCATCCCTGCCATCACGGCTGCCGACGCCGGCTTCTACCTCTGTGTGGCCACCAGCCCCGCGGGCACTGCCCAGGCCCGGATTCAAGTGGTTGTCCTTCCAGGTGCGGGGCCCCCAGGGGCTGGAGGAGTAGGAGGACCAGCCAGAGCCCCCCTGAGGTTGCCTCATTCCCCCGCAACCCCGCCTCCCATCTTAGGTGCCACCACCCCACCTGTCAGGATTGAGTCCTCCTCACCTTCTGTGACCGAAGGACAGACCCTGGACCTCAACTGTGTGGTGGCAGGGCTGGCCCACACCCAGATCGCGTGGTACAAGCGAGGGGGCAGCCTGCCTCCCCACGCCCAGGTACGAGGGTCCCTGAGCCCTGTGGCAGGAGACCCCGGGGTGGGGTGGTCCTTCACGCCCCCAGGGCCCTCTGCACAAGCAGGGTCCGCCCTTACTCCCCTCTCTCTGCAGCCCCCTCTGGGGGGCGGTCCTGGGTGGAGCCAGGTGCAGAGGGCATGGTGGCCAGAGCCCCTCCCATCCTTGCAAACCTCTGTCCTCACCCGGCCCAGGTGCACGGCTCCCGGCTGCGTCTGCCCCAGGTATCACCAGCCGATTCTGGAGAATACGTGTGCCGAGTGGAGAATGACTCAGGCCCCAAGGAGGCCTCCATCATCGTCTCTGTCCTCCACAGCCGCCATCCGGGCCCCGGCTATACCCCAGGTGAGGAGCCAGCGGGGCTGGGTGAGGGCTGAGCCCCCCGACCCCACTTGTGTTCCTGAGGATGGTGCCCCGGGGTCTCTTCGGGGCCATCTGGACAGGAAGAGGCGCTCCCGGCAGGCCCCGATCCCGTCCTTCCCCAGGAGGAGAGATGAGCGGTCTGAGGGTGGAGACAGGTTGACCTGACTTACAGAGACCCCCATGGTGTGGGTACTGTTTCCGGAATTCGTCAGGAAGCAGCAGTCAGGGTTGAGCTCTGAGCTGGGAGTCAGGTTGACCTGGGTTCAAGTCCCGGCAGTCCTGGTTCAACCAGCCTCGGGCTGGTTACTGTACCTCTGGGCCTCAGTTTCCTCATGTGTGAAATGGGGAGAGCATCCCTAGCGCACTGCAAGTGCAGAGCACGCATTCTGAAGAAAGGGGCTGTGGCGTGATTGTCAGCACCCTGTGGCCCGCCCCACCCCGGGGTGCCAAAAGACCCTGGTTCCCTGCGAGCCAGAGCAGCTCGTCACGGGTCAAATTCTAGGTGGGCAGGCAGATGGCCCTGGAACGGCAAGTTGAAGGTCAGAGAGGGGAAAGAAGGGTCTAGCTGGCTCTGCCGAGGCAGAAAAGTGTGGTCCCAGCCCCCAGGCCTCCCATCCGTCCTCCCAAGCTTGAGCCTGGTCAGACCCCAGGGCTGCAGGGCGGGGGGGGGGGGGGGGGCGGCTCAGGAGCCCCATCTGCTGACCAGCTCCTCTGTGCCCCAGCTCCCGGTGGAGCCCCAGCTCCAGGCGGTACCCAGCCCGTCCGCATCGAGCCCTCCTCCTCTCACGTGGCCGAAGGGCAGACGCTGGATCTGAACTGCGTGGTCCCCGGGCAGGCCCATGCCCAGGTCACGTGGTACAAACGTGGTGGCAGCCTCCCCGCTGGGCACCAGGTAAAACAGTGACCCCCCCCCACCGCCGCCCCACCCCGGGCCCCAGGCCAGCCTGCGGGAGGGGCTGGCTGGACGGAGCGGCTCCAGCCCCCTCCTGACCCTCCCTGGTTGCGCTCAGACCCACGGCTCGCTGCTGCGATTGCACCGGGTGTCCCCGGCTGACTCGGGAGAGTACGTGTGCCGCGTGGACCTGGGCTCTGGGCCCCTCGAGACTTCCGTCCTAGTCTCCATCGAGGCCTCCGACGCCGGCACCATCCCCGGTGAGTGGACGATCAGTGACAGGCTGACAGGGCCCCGAGGGCCTTCCCGAGGGCTCATGACTCCTGTTGCTGACGTGGAGATCGGGGCTGGGGCTGGGCCATAGGGCCTGGCCCAGGCGGCCTCCACGTTCCTGAATAACCTGCCATCTTCACATCTCTGTTCTGTCTGGCCCACTGGGGCGTATTCCTGCCCCTGCCTCTCTTCCTCCCTCCCAGCCTCAGTTACCCTCATCACTCCCTCTTCCTCATGCCCCTCTGCAAGCCTGGGCTCCTACCCCAGCCCCCTCCCCGAGGCTGCACCGCTGAGGACCTCAAGCCCAGGAGGCCTCTAACTCTAAACGCATCAGGCCGAGCCGGCTCCAGGGTGGACATTTCTGACCGTCTCTCCTGGGAGGCATCTATGACCTGCCCCCTCTCCCCGCAGCCCCGGGACCCATCCCGCCCGTCAGGATTGAGTCCTCGTCCCCCACGGTGGCCGAGGGGCAGACCCTGGACCTGAACTGCGTGGTGGCAGGCCAGGCCCACGCCCCAGTCACGTGGTACAAACGTGGGGGCACCCTCCCAGCCCGGCACCAGGTACCTGGGGGCAGAAAGGTGGGAGGGGGCCGGTCAGGACCACGAGGCGGACCACGGGGCACAGAGGGAGCTGAGCTCTGAGGAACAGGGTACGGGGCACCCGCCGGGCTCTGGGAAGCCCTCCGCTCACACCCCTGCCTGCGACTGTCCAGGTGCGTGGCTCCCGCTTGTACGTCTTCCAGGCCTCCCCAGCGGACGCGGGCGAGTATGTCTGCAGGGCCAGCAACGGCGTGGAGGCCTCCATCACAGTCACGGTCACCAAGACCCAGGGTGCCAACTTTGCCTACCGTGAGTGGGGCCAGCCAGCCTGGGCTTGGAAGGAAAAGGGGGAAAGGCCGGGGCTGCTGCAGAGGACTGGAGTGACCAAGTGACCGTCTCCTCCCGCAGCTTCTGGTGGCACCCAGCCCATCCGCATCGAGCCTTCCTCCTCTCACGTGGCCGAAGGGCAGACCCTGGATCTGAACTGCGTGGTCCCCGGGCAGGCCCACGCCCAGGTCACGTGGTACAAGCGCGGAGGCAGCCTGCCCGTCCGGCACCAGGTACAGGCCTGGAGGATGGACAGACCGGGAAGGGGACAGGAGGGGGGCCGCCGGGAGTGGAGGTCGGGGCGGGAGAGCGGGAGCCTCCTCTGAGACGGAGAGGCCCCGGACCCCTCTGTGCAGGTGATGCTCAGAACCCAGACGCTCTGACCGGTCAGCCCCGGTGTGAGTGTGACTGCCACTTCCACCACCTAGTCGCTTGTGGCCTTGGGCAAAGCACTTAATCTCTCTGTAGCACATTCTCAGCATCTGTAAAACCGTAACGATCATACCAACCTTACAGAATTATCTTAATGGTGAAGTGAATGAATTTACCTGCAAAGAGCTCAGAGTTCTGGCTCACTGAGAGTGCTGTGAGCTGTTATTAGCGTAGTATCATTAGCTGCTAGTATTGATATATTTTAGAGGATTTACGATGCCACTGATTGCAAAATGCACTGTTATTTTGTGTACCTCTGAGGCAAAAAAAAAAAACCTGCCATTTGTAATTGTAATTCACTATAAGATGCATATTGATTTCAGAGACGTGTAAAAGTGTGTCTAGGGAATTCCCTGGCTGTCCAGTGGTCAGGACTCTGTGTTTTCACTGCCAAGGCCTGGTTTCAGTCCCTGGTCGGAGAGCTGGGATTCCATAGGCCACACGGTGCCACCCAAAAATAATAATAAAGCAAAAGTATCATGCATGTTACCAGCTCCATCCTATTTTTTTTTTTTTAATGTGTCCAGAAGTTGATGGAGTGTGGTGTTAGTATTTGCTCAGTTCCCCATGGCTTTTCCTGGCCACCCTATGGTCCTGGGATGAGACAGTCACTTTACCTCTGAGCAGGAGGCTCAGAGTGAGGCAGGGCTGCAGGTGATCGGTGTGAGGGTCCCGAGAGACCCCCCCTCTGACCCCACCTCCGTTCTGGCCAGACCCACGGCTCCCTGCTGAGACTCCACCAGGTGTCCCCAGCCGACTCGGGCGAGTACGTGTGCCGAGTGGTGGGCGGTTCAGTGCCCCTGGAGTCCTCTGTCCTGGTCAGCATCGAGCCTGCAGACTCTGTGCCTGGTGAGTGGTGCGGGGTTCGGCAGGGGGGGCTGCCCACTCCAGCAAAGGCAGGACCCCAGAGACCAGAAGCCCCCTACCTCCACTCACACCCTCCCCTCCCTGCCTTCTCCCAGCTGGGGATTCACTCTCTGGCCTCTGTCCCCAGCGCTGGGGGTCACCCCCCCGGTCCGGATTGAGTCATCCTCCTCACACGTGGCTGAAGGACAGACCCTGGATCTGAACTGCCTGGTTTCTGGGCAGCCCCACGCCCAGGTCACGTGGCACAAGCGTGGGGGCAGCCTTCCCGCCCGGCACCAGGTAGGAGGCAGGGAGCTAAGGGGGGAGGGGGGCCTGAAGGACCCTCGAGACTGTGGAGTGAGGAGCTTTGAGTTCAGATATTGCTCTGCCTACTTGCCTGGCCAGTCCCTTGACTTCCCCGAGCCTCAGTGTCCTCATCTGTCAAATGGGCTCACACTGCCTAGCTCACCTGCTCCATAGTGAAAGTGAAAGTTCAAGTGGCTCAGTCGTGTCCAACTCATTGTGACCCCATGGACTGTATAGTCCATGGAATTCTCCAGGCCAGAATACTGGAGTGGGTAGCCTTTCCCTTCTCCAGGGGATCTTCCCGACCCAGGAATCGAACCGGGATCTCCTGCATTGCAGGCAGATTCTTTGCTAACTGAGCTATTAGGGAATCCACCTGCTCCATCAGACATCCACAAATGCTGGTCCCCCACTTCCTCCCACTAGACCCAGTCCCAAAACCCCATCAAGGGAGCTGAAGGGTCCTGAATGCTGGTTCTCCCAGGAAGAGCTCTCCTAGGCTCTATCAGGCTGGGGGGGGTGGTGGCAGGGAAGGTAGCCTGAACTGTGAGCCCCAAGCACAGCTCTGAGCCCGCCCGCCCTCCCAGGTGCACGGCTCCAGGCTGCGGCTGCCCCAGATGACGCCAGCAGACTCCGGGGAGTACGTGTGCCGCGTGGTCAGCGGCTCAGGCACCCAGGAAGCCTCAGTCCTGGTCACCATCCAGCAGCGCCGTGGCCCCACCCGCTGTGAGTGTCTCAGGGTCCCCGCAGACGGGCTGGGAGGGGCCGCGCCACCCTCGCTGGCTCCCACGCCCTGACTCCCATCTCTCCCCGGCTCCCAGACCAGAACGTGGTATACCCCGTCCGCATCGAGTCCTCCTCTGACTCCCTGGCCAACGGGCGCACCCTGGACCTCAACTGCCTGGTGGCCAGCCAAGCCCCCCACACCATCACCTGGTACAAGCGCGGAGGCAGCCTCCCCAGCCGGCACCAGGTACGGAACCAGCAAGTGGGGAGGGCACACGCCGGGGGAGCATGACCGGCCCCACCGGGAATCGGGAGGAGCTCCGCACAGCCCCCTCTGTGCTCACTGAGTCATCCAACACATGCCGAGCGTTCTTGCCGAGGGGCCCTGGGCCAGTGCTGGGGACACAGAGAGGAGTCCCACTGACCTCCGTGGGTCCTGTAGAGAACGTTCTGTGATTCACTCACTCCTGGCCCTTCCCTGAGAACCTGCTCCAGGCCACGTCCCACTCCCGCCACTGAGAATTCTGAGGGGATGAGAGCAGGGCATGGCCTCGGGTGGCTCAGAGACTAACGGGGAAGGCAGGCGTGCCGGGGGACGGCAGTGTAGTAGGAGTCCCCACGGAGGGCCTCGGCGGGCTTGCTGCAGGGGTGACGGCTGAGAAAGAGTGCAAAGGCTGGAGGCGCCGGGCACCCAGCCCAGAAGCGCAGGAAGGCCGTTGACGGAGCTCAGAAGGAGACCAGGGTGGGGGCTGGCCCGCCCAGCAAGGCAGCGAGGCTGCCAGAGTCTGGGAGAGATGGAGGGGCCGCCCCCCAACCCACTGACACCCGCTCCGCCTTAGATCGTGGGCTCCAGGCTCCGGATCCCCCAGGTGACACCCGCAGACTCGGGTGAGTACGTATGTCATGTCAGTAACGGCGCTGGCTCCCAGGAGACCTCACTCATCGTCACCATCCAGGGCAGTGACTCCTCCCACGGTGAGCACTCCTGGGGCAGGGGGTCAGGCAGGTGGGTGCCGGGGGAGGCAGTGGGGTCCTGGTCCAGTCACTGCCATCTGACTCCGGCTGTGTGGTCTGTTTCCCTCGGTCCGCAGTGCCCAGCGTCTCCCCGCCGATCAGGATCGAGTCCTCGTCCCCCACGGTGGTCGAAGGGCAGACCCTGGATCTGAACTGCGTGGTTGCTGGGCAGCCCCAGGCCACCATCACCTGGTACAAGCGTGGGGGCAGCCTTCCCGCTCGACACCAGGTACGGAGCGGAGCCCGGCCGTGGGGTGGGCAGCTCGGGGACAGCCCCCAGGGCAAACGGCCCAAAGCTTTAGCTGGCGGTACGTCCTCCTGCCTGAGGCAGACAGAGGGTGGCCTCAGCCGGTCTGATGGAGACCCCTAGCCCCTCAACCCTCTCCGTCTCTGCACCCCCAGGCCCACGGCTCCCGCCTAAGGCTGCACCAGATGTCCGTGGCGGACTCAGGCGAGTATGTGTGCCGGGCCAACAACAACATCGATGCCCTGGAGGCCTCCATCGTGGTCTCAGTCTCTCCCGGCACTGGTGGCCCCTCTGGTGAGTCCAATGAATGACCCAGGAAGGGAGTAGGAGATGCTGGTACCCGTGTTGCCTGAAGAGGAAGGGCTCTGTAGTCAGGGCCCTCAGATGAGGTGGTGGTCCAGGACGAGGGCTCCGCAGAAAGATGCCTGGGTTCACGTCCTGCCAGCGCCACTAAGGACCTTGAGAGAGAGACTCCCCTCTCGGCTTCGGTACCCTCATCAGTGAAGCGGGGATATGGGTCATTTCAGCCTCAGAGAGCTGTCCCCTACAGTGGACACTAGCCAGCCACTCTTGGTCACTTAAACTAGTTCAAATTCTAAATTCACACCTTCATGTTTCAATAACCAAGTTTGCAGGAGATGCACTAGCTGGTAGCCACAACTACATCAGGCAGTGTGGGTGATAAACATTCCCATCATCGCAGGAAGTCGGTGAATTTTGTAAGGTTGACATGAGTTAATAATACACAGAAAGCATGTAGAACAGTGCCCGGCATCCTGTGAGTGTGTAATAACTGTTAGCTAGCATTCCTACCCGGGGAAGGCAATGGCACCCCACTCCAGTACTCTTGCCTGGAAAATCCCATGGACGGGAGCCTGGTAGGCTGCAGTCCATGGGGTCGCACAGAGTCGGACACGACTGAAGTGACTTAGCAGCAGCAGCATTCCTACCTGGGGGCAGTGGGAGTTTCTACAGTTAAGGCTCCCAAACATGACTTAGGACCAAAGCCCCGGCTCTCTGTCTCTGCGCCCCCAGGCCCCGGTGGGACTATGCCCATCAGAATCGAGTCGTCGTCTTCACACGTGGCTGAAGGGCAGACCCTGGATCTGAACTGCGTGGTCCCTGGCCAGGCCCACGCCCAGGTCACGTGGCACAGGCGTGGAGGCAGCCTCCCCGCTCACCACCAGGTCAGGGAGTGAGTGGGGGGCAGGATCTAGTAGGAGGGCTGCTGGACGTGGGGGCCCCGGCTGGATGTGGGGGCCTGTCCCTCACGCCCTGCCCGGGAAGGAGACCTGGGAGCCCCCCCGTGGGACGCAGGGCCTGCCGGGGTCAGAGGCTGAACCCTGGGCCCCAGCCTCCGAGGGCTGACTTTCCGCGCCGCCTCACTTCTGCTTCCTTCCCGTCCCGCCCCCCCAGACCCACGTCTCACGGCTGCGGCTGCACCGGCTGTCCCCAGCTGACTCGGGCGAGTACGTGTGCCGCGTGGCCCTCGGCTCGGGGCCCCTGGAGGCCTCTGTCCTGGTCACCATTGAAGCTTCCGGCTCTGGCACCGTTGTCGTCCCCGGTGAGGATCCCTGCGGAGGGGCTGGGAGGCTGGAGGAGGGAGGAGAGGAGGGGACCGAGGTCGGGAGCCAGACCCAGCGGGTTTCGTCCCCAGGGGCCCGAGAACACGGAGCGGAGAGTCTGGCTTGTGTGGCTTGAGCCCCCACCCCCTGTCCGAACTCTGAAATGTTACACGAGGGACTCCTGTGTGTCCCTTTCCGCCTCTGTAAATGGGGGCTGGGACAGCCCTTGCAACAATGCAGCAACTTGCACCTCTGGGGTCAGAGAGGGTGATTTTAGGTAGTACCCTGATAAACATCTTTTATATCGATGGTGATATACTAGGCAAGAAACAGCAACATGTCAGACCTGTCATAATTGCGTGGAAATCATTGCCTATAATGGGGCTGTGTATTTAAGGGTCATCTTTAAAAAGGAAAATGGAAAGGAATTAACAGCTCAGGGAGCATGTGGCTGTAAGAGGATATTCATGATAACAGTACCTGAGCTGCTAGGTAATGAACATGATACATGCTTACCAGGAGGTGGGCCCTGGTGTATTTACACATAGGAACACATTTCACCCTCGCAGTAAACTTTTGAGGTTGGTATGATGGTTCTCTCTGTTTTACAGATGGGTAAACTGAGGCATGAAGAGGTTTTCTTTTTGTTTGTTTTGTTTTGTTTTTTTAAAATAGCTTTTCCAAAGATCACACAACTGATAAATGGCAGGGCTGGGTTTTGAGCTCAGGCAGTGTGGCCCCAGAGTCTGGGTTCTTAGCCACATACTATGCAAGTCCAGGAAACATTAGTGATTCGTGTGGAGGGGCCCGGCCCTGAGCCCCGGCCGCCAGCGACGCTGCGAGCTCAGGAGACGGAGGCCGTCGTCTAGAGAATGAGGCGCCTCTGTGCCCCTGGCTAACCCAGCTGCCCCAGGCCTCAGGGGAACGGGAAGAGGGGGGACTGTCATCCCGTAGCCTCTGGTCTGAACACCTGGGCACCCGGGGGCAGGGGCTGAGAACGCAGGGAGTCCCAGCTCATTGACTTCTTCCTGTGGGCCAGCCCCGGGCGGAGCGCCTCCCATCCGCATCGAGACCTCCTCCTCCCACGTGGCCGAAGGGCAGACCCTGGATCTGAAATGCGTGGTGCCCGGCCAGGCCCACGCCCAGGTCACCTGGCACAGGCGTGGAGGCAGCCTTCCTGCTCGGCACCAGGTACGGAGGCTGGAGAAAGCAGGGCACGGGCACTCCCTCCCCGCTCTGTCCCCTGCTCAGGAGGGCAAGTGGCCCTGGCATATTCAAGGCTCCAGGAAAAACGGCAGCAGAAGATCACTGGGAGTCAGGGGGTCAAGGGCAAGGTGGACATGGTTGCGCTAAACCCTTCATACCAAGGGCTGTCCAGCACCTTGGTATGAATTAGGAAAGGACACCTCTTGGACTTCCCCAGTGGTTAAGACTCCAATGCAGGGGGAGTGGGTTCAATCCCTGGCTGGGGAATTAATATCCAACATGCTGAAGAGTATGGCCAAAAATTAAAATAAAAAGAAAAGAGAGAGGGACACTCTTACTCATGATGCTGCTCTCTCCCGCCAGGAAAAAATGTAATAGTAAACATCCTCCGCAGTGTCCAATGTCAGAAGGGGGGTCGCCTTTGGCAGGAGACCGCCTCCGCAGTGGCCCGGGACGGCTCTGGGGTGCGGGTGTCAGAGGGCTGAGGCAGCTGAAAGCCTTGGCCGCCAGCCCCCGCCCCAGTTCACCCTCCCCACCCTGGCCAGGTTCACGGCCCCCTGCTGAGGCTGAATCACGTGTCCCCCGCTGACTCTGGCGAATACTCCTGCCAAGTGACCGGCAGCTCAGGCACCCTGGAGGCTTCCGTCCTGGTCACGATCGAGGCTGCCAGCCCCAGTCCCATTCCTGGTGAGTGACAGGAGCCGCGGGTTGGTGCTGGGGCACAGGCTTGGGGCCCCTTCCTGGCCCTGTTCCTCCTGCTCTCCCGCAGGGTTCTAGCCCTTGGCTCCAGGAAGGCCCCCAACCAGTGGGGACCAAAGTCTCATGTGGCATCCCAGCCCCCAGGGGACCGAGACCCTTCTCAAGTCAATGGCACTCAGCCATGTCGGCTGCTCTCAAGCCAGCGCACCTCCTAGGAACACCAGCTGGCGCTCACTGCCCCCCCATCACCTTCGGTGTCTGTTTGCACCCCCAGAGCCTCTCCTTTCTCACCCACCACCCATTGTGTCCACAGCCCCGGGACTCGCCCAGCCCATCCACATCGAGGCCTCCTCCTCTCACGTGACCGAAGGGCAGACCCTGGATCTGAACTGTGTGGTACCCGGGCAGGCCCACACCCAGGTCACGTGGTATAAGCGTGGGGGCAGCCTGCCCGCCCGGCACCAGGTACGGGTGCCCTGGATGGGGAGGAATCCAGAGAGGGCCAGGTCTGACCTGTGGTTACCTTCTGCCTCCCCGACCTTCTCTGTACAAACCCCGGCCTGCCTGGGGACCCCAGGGGATCAAATACTTTTGCGCAAGGAGTTGTCACCAGCTGGAGAGTCAAGAGACCTGGGTTCTTCTCCTGGCTCTGCTGCTGAATCATCTCCTGAGCCAGTTTCTCCCTCTACAAAGGGGGATATGTGGGACTTGTAGGCATCTATGAACCACCCCCCCGCCCCCCGCAGCTGGAGCTCTGAGCTCCTGAGACCCAAGGGAGAACTCCTTACACGCTGGCACGGCTGGGCTTGGGGGCTTGCCCTGCCCCGAGTGCTCTGGCACGACAGCCACACTTCCTCGTTCCGACAGACCCACGGCTCCCGGCTCCGGCTCCACCACGTCTCCCAGTCTGACTCCGGAGAATACGTGTGCCGCGTGGTTGGCGGGTCCGGGTCCGAGCAGGAAGCCTCCTTCACCGTCACTGTCCCACCCACTGCGGGGTCCTCCTACCGTGAGTGAGGCAGACGCCATGGGCCGGGGGAGGTGGGGGGACCCTGGGACCCACACAGCGCTGCCCAGCCCAGCCCTCTGCCCCCCCAGGTCTTAGGAGCCCTGTGATCTCCATCGACCCGCCCAGCAGCACCGTGCAGCAGGGCCAGGATGCCAGCTTCAGGTGCCTCATCCATGACGGGGCAGCCCCCATCAGCCTTGAGTGGAAGACTCGGAACCAGGAGCTGGAGGGTGAGCCAGACCACGTGCGGGGGGTGCTGGAGATGGGTACGAATGCATGATGACCGCCACTGGAGGCTGGGCAGAGCTGACCCTGGCCCCAGACTCACTGTGTGACCCTGGGTAAAGCCATTCCCCCTGGGGTCTGGGTGCCCCGATGTGGATGGAGACAGGGCCGGACCCAGAAGTGTCTCCATCTTCATCGGCCATCTGTGACCTCGTGAGCTGGATACACCCAGACCGGAGGGGTCGGGGCAGGGGGTGCTGGTGCGCCTCCTGGCAGCTCCCAGCCAGGAGGACACCCTCACTGACCGTACCCTCCCTGATGCCAGACAACGTCCGCATCAGCCCCAACGGCTCCATCATCACCATCGTGGGCACCCGGCCCAGCAACCATGGTGCCTACCGCTGCGTGGCCTCCAACGCCTACGGCGTGGCCCAGAGTGTTGTGAACCTCAGCGTACACGGTGAGAGCCTTCGGCCCCATGGTTCTGCCTCCCCATTTCCAGCCCCAATTCCGAGCTCAGAACCCCCAGGCTTAAATCCCGCCTCTGCCCCTTGCCTCTCTCTGGGGCGTGCTCCCTCTCTGAGCCTCAGTCTCTTCGTGGGTACAGTGGGGAGACCAGTGCCCACTGGCAGTTGCCCACAAGGGCCTGTGACAGTCCGCGTGACCAGCAGGGCCCCACATGTGTACCAGCGATGTCGTTCCTCCGGACAGGGCCCCCTACAGTGTCCGTGCTCCCCGAGGGTCCAGTGCGCGTGAAGCTGGGAAAGGACGTCACCCTGGAGTGTGTCAGTGGCGGGGAGCCCCGCTCGTCCGCTCGCTGGACCCGGATCGGCGCCCCCACCCACTTGGAGCAGCGGGCACATGGGCTCCTGGACAGTCACACGGTGCTGCAGGTGAGGCCAGGGGCGTCTCATCTCTGGATCCGAGGCCCAGTCAGAGCCCATCCTTGAGCAGATACTTGGAGGAGAGAGTGGTGGGTCACCAGACGGGTGATGAATTGATGGAGAAAGGGAGGGTTAGGTGGATGATGGGTAGATTGGAAGACAGTCAGGAAGAAAGAAGGAAAGTGGGGAAAAGGGAAGGAGGAAGGAGCGGCTTGCAGAATGGGTGGTGGGGTGGGTGGGTGGATGGATAGATGGGTGGGTGGATGGATGGATGGATGGATGGATGGATAAGTGGGTAGATGGATGGATGGATGGGTAGGTGGGTGGGTAGATGGATGGGTAGGTGGGTGGGTAGATGGATGGATGGATGGATGGATAAGTGGGTAGATGGATGAATGGATGGGTGGGTGGATGGATGGATGGGTAGGTGGGTGGATGGATGGATGGGTAGGTGGGTGGATGGATGGATGGGTAGGTGGGTGGGTAGATGGATGGATGGATGGATGGATAAGTGGGTAGATGGATGGATGGATGGGTGGGTGGATGGATGGATGGGTAGGTGGGTGGATGGATGGATGGGTAGGTGGGTGGATGGATGGATGGGTAGGTGGGTGGGTAGATGGATGGATGGATGGATGGATAAGTGGGTAGATGGATGGGTGGGTGGATGGGTGGATGGATGGATGGTATGTGGATGGATAGATGAGTGGGTAGATGGATGGGTGGGTGGGTGAGTAGATGGATGGATGGGTGGGTGGGTAGGTAGATGGATGGATGAGTGGGTAGATGGATGGGAGGGTAGATGGGTGGATGGTATATGGATGGATGAACAGAAGGGTGGGGGATGGACAAGTAAATGCATGGACTGGGGGGACATCTTGAGTGTGATCCCTCAAGCAGCCAGTCAAATAGGAAAGCTAAAAACGGATGAACAGTAGAGGAGTTTAAAACCAAGCCAAAGCTAGGGGCCGATGCCAAGGTACCCCCTCGCGGTCCCCATAACCAAGACCCTTGTTTCTTTCAGATTTCATCAGCTAAACCGTCAGATGCGGGCACCTACGTCTGCCTAGCTCAGAATGCACTGGGCACAGCACAGAAGCGAGTGGAAGTGATTGTAGACACGGGCGCCGTGGCCCCAGGGGCCCCCCAGGTCCAGGTGGAAGAAGTCGAGCTGACCGTGGAAGCCGGACACACGGCCACCCTGCGCTGCTCAGCCACAGGTGCGGACGGGCGCGGGCCCACGAGGCGGGCGGAGCCGCGGGCCCGGAATTTAGGCATCTTTGGAGACCCAAAGACGATGTCATGCCCAGGGACGGGACAGTCACCCGGCGATGGCTGAGGGGACCACTTAGTGGCCCCAATGAAGGAGCAAGCTCACCCAGGTCCCTTCCTGACCACGCCGCCCCCCCAGCCAGTCCTGGGGGACAGCCTATGCCGACCTCTGCCGTCCCACTCCGCAGGCAGCCCCAAGCCCACCATCCAGTGGTCCAAGCTGCGCTCCCCGCTGCCCTGGCAGCACCGGCTGGAAGGAGACACGCTCATCATCCCGCGGGTAGCCCAGCAGGACTCGGGCCAGTACATCTGCAACGCCTCCAGCCCAGCCGGGCACGCGGAGGCCACCGTCGTCCTGCACGTAGAGAGTAAGGCCCTGGCCCACCCTCCCCAGGCTACCTTCTCTGCACCGCATGGAGATCCGAGCGCCCCCCACCACCCCCCAGCCAGGCTCCACCCCGGACGGAACCCCGGGAGCCCCATCTGGAGGGTCGCAGGCCCCTCAGGCCCCGGGAGCCTGCCCTCCCCAAACACCCACATCCCCACCCGGGACCTGGCCCTCCCTCACCCCCTGTCCTCGGGGCTCAGCGTCCTTCAGCTTCGCTGGTCTCTTGGCCAGCCGCCGCCCTGACCTCTGTGTCCCCCCCGCCGACCCCAGGCCCGCCCTACGCCACCACCGTCCCAGAGCAGGCCTCGGTGAGAGCCGGGGAGGCCGTGCAGCTGCAGTGCCTGGCTCACGGGACGCCCCCGCTGACCTTCCAGTGGAGCCGTGTGGGGGGCCGGCTCCCGGCAGGGGCCGTCACCAGAAACGAGCTACTCCTGTTCGAGGCCGCGACCCCCGAGGACTCGGGCCGCTACCGGTGCCAGGTCACCAACAAGGTGGGCTTGGCCGAAGCCTTCGCCCAGGTGCTCGTCCGAGGTGAGCGGCCCCGGCTCAGGCTGGGCAGGACGGGGGTCCGTTTTTCCTCTAGGCGCTTGTCGGAGCCCTTCACTTACCCCACAGCTGGAGCCTCACTTGGGGCATAAAGACCCCCCCTGATTACTCTAGCGGGAACGCCTGCCTTTCCCCTGTTCCCCAAGGCCCGAGGCAGGCCTGCCTCCTCCAGAAAGACCCGCCTCACTGTTCTCAGCACCTGTAGCTCTCACCGCTGTGTCCCCACCCCCTCCTGGATACTGACCTCACACTACTGTGCTTACTAAGCACCCCAGCCTGCCTCACCTCCTCGACTGGATGATCAGGGCAGGGCCCGAATCCAGACCTAGCAGCCCCGGGCTCGTCCACCCACAGCATCCAGAATGGGCTGTGTAAATGCCGGACGGTGACCACAACGAACGTATGATGGAGTAGCACCCAGCCCTGGCTGCCCAGGGTCTCAGCAGGTTGCCAGGGAATCCAGCATCTCCATGGTCTCCTTGGGAGCCCCAGGCCAGAGTGAGCCCAGGTCCTGGGTTCAATGCCCCATCTCTGTTGCTTGATGCTGTGTGACCTTGGCCAAGTCAGGGGACCTCAAGCTTCGTAGTTTTCATCCTGTCGAGTAGAGAGGACAAGTCTAGCACATAAGCTGACTTAGAAAGATACACGGACGTAGAGCCTAGAGCAGGTCGTAGGCACTTGGTAAATGGTGGTCACGTGCATTTGACCCGCTCACCTACCTTAATAGGTAGGTGCCTTCACCTGGGATCTTCCTATTTTCTGTAAATTTTTGTTCACTTATTGATTGATTGATTTTTGGCTGTGATGGGTCTTCACTGCTTTGCAAGGGCCTTCTCAAGTTGCAGCGAGTGGGGGCTTCTCTCTCGTGGTGCAGTGACTTCTCTTGTTGCGGAAGACAGGCTCTGGGGCACAGGGGCTTTTGTAGCTGTGGCCTGCGAGCTCAGTAGTTGCAGCTCCTGGGCTCCAGAGCACAGGCTTCGGTAGCTATGGTGCATGGGCTTAGTTGCTTGGCGGCAAGTAGCGCCTTCCTGGACCAGGGATCAAACCCGTGTCCCCTGCACTGGCAGGCGGATTCCTATCCCCTGCACCACCAGGGAAGCCCCCTCCTATTTTAGACTAGGGCCAGAATAGCCTTTGCTGTCCTTCCTTCAAATGTCTGAATCTTTCTAAGACCGACCCTTCCCGCTCTGACCTTGGGCTGCCCTCCCTGCTCCTGAAGGCCAGGAGCTTGTGAAAGTGCAGTCCAGTACTTCACAGACTTTTTTTCTTTCATACGCATTTGTTTGGCTGCATTGGGTCTTAATTGCAGCACACAGGACCTTTCGTTGCAGTGGGCAGTCATCTCTCTAGTCGTGACCCAGGCTCTGCAGTCGTGGCTTGCAGGCTTAGTTGTCCTGCGGCACGCGGAACCTCAGTTCCCTGACCGGGGGTTGAACCTGCGTCCCTTGCCTTGGGAGGTGGATTCTTCCTCACTGGACCACCAGAGAAGTCCCCACGGACCCTTATATGTGTTGATTAAATGACTAACCAAGTGAGCGGGTGAATGAATCTGCCAGTGAAAGGTCTTTTTACCCTGGTCAGAGAGGCAAACGGGAGAAGAAGGTCCTTTGAAAGTTAGGATGGGTGCTTCCTGGGTCCTGGCGCAGCATCGGGGACGTCACACACACACACTCACACACACACACTCATTCTCACAACCTTGTACCTGTCCCCACAGGCCCCTCCGGCTCTCTCCCCGCCACGCCCGCACCAGCAGGGCCTGCACCCACAGTCCAGGTCACACCTCAGCTGGAGACCAAGAGCATAGGGGCCAGCGTGGAGTTCCACTGTGTTGTGCCCAGCGACCCAGGCACCCAGCTCCGCTGGGTCAAGGAAGGGGGTCCGCTGCCTCCCGGCCACAGCGTGCATGATGGGGTGCTCCGGTGAGTGGGGGTGGGGCGCGCCAGCCCAAGGCACACGGGGGGGCTGTTAGAATCCCTGCCCCACGGGGAGGGCCTAGCGTGAGACGACGGCCTTGAGACGTGACTTCACCTCCCTGAGCCTCAGAGCGGTCGGTCGTGCAGGGGGTTATGCGAGACCCCGGAGCGCTCAACTCGGCGCTCAGCACAGGAGGGGCCTGCAGCCCCCAGCGGCCCACGTTTGTGCTGTTGTTAAAGGAAAGCTGAACGGGCTCTGAGGCCAGACACAGACACGTGGCCCAGATCACAGCTCTGCGGCCTGAGAACTGCGTGGTCTTGAGCTCTGGACGAGAAGGTCTTTGGTGTGAAATGGGTGTGGTGACAGTCACCCTGCCCACCCGCCTGTCTCCCAGGGTTCTGGGGAGACTAGAGATTTACATCCTGCGCCGATCTCTGACAGCTTTTAACTCCTGCGCCGTTGCCACATATTCTCAGCAAATGTTTTTATTCACTGATGTCTTATTTGTTTCTTCACAGAATCCAGAACTTGGACCAGAATTGCCAAGGAACCTATGTGTGCCAGGCCCAGGGACCATGGGGACAGGCCCAGGCCAGTGCCCAGCTGGTTGTCCAAGGTAGGAGGGTGGCTTCAGGCTTCTGCTAAGAGCAGGGGACAGAGAGGAAAGGTGTAGGGACCGTATTCCCAAAGCAGCCCCTTGGGTGAGTGAGTGTTAGTCGCTCAGTCATGTCCAGCTCTTTGCGACCCCACGGACTGTAGCCAGCAGGCTCCTTTGTCTGTGGAATTTTCCAGGCAAGAATACTGGAGTGGGGTGCCATCTCCTTCTCCAAAGAAACCCCTTAATGTGTACAAATAAAGAGAATTATTTGATTGTATCTTGCTTGCATCTGGGCTTCCCTGGTGGCTCAGCTGGAAAAGAATCTGCCTGCAATGCAGGAGACCTGGGTTCCACCCCTGGGTGGGGAAGATCCCCTGGAGAAGGGAATGGCTACCCACTCCAGTATTCTGGCCTGGAGAATTCCACGGCCTGTATGGTATCCAGGGGGTGGTAAAGAGTCCGACACGACGGAGCGACTTTCACTAGCAGAGCGTAAGGGGGCTTATGAATCTTGCAAGGGAGAGGGGGAGAAGGAAGATGCGCGGAGTTTGTGGGTGCTTAGACAAACCAGTGAAAATGACGACAGATGCACCTGTGAGGAAGCGAATGAACAAAAGAGCAAACAAATGCGTGTGCTAATGAGTGGGCGCAGGAGAAGGCGAGTGAAATGCTGGCGACCTGGGGCTGCAGTGTCCACCTGTCCCGGGGGCATCTGCGGCCTCCCTGAGCCCAGGCCCCAGCCGGCCGGGCTCACCCCATCTGCCGCCATCCTCCCCAGCTCTGCCTTCCGTGCTCATCAACATCCGGACCTCCGTGCAGTCCGTGGTGGTCGGCCACGCCGTGGAGTTCGAGTGCCTGGCCCTGGGGGACCCCAAGCCCCAGGTGACGTGGAGCAAAGTGGGCGGGCGCCTGCGGCCGGGCATCGTGCAGAGCGGAGGCGTCGTCAGGATCGCGCACGTGGAGCTGGCCGACGCCGGGCAGTACCGCTGCACCGCCACCAACGCCGCGGGCAGCACCCAGTCCCACGTACTGCTGCTCGTCCAGGGTGAGGGCCGCCCGGGGGTGCTCGGCCGTCCCCTGCCCTGCCCGCCCTGCCCTCCTCCTTCCTCCCGCTCTCGCGGGGGCTTTCAGCTCAGTATCTTTAGGGAGCAGGTTTCCTAACAAGCAGGGCTTCCCTGAGAGCTCAGTTGTTAAAGAATCCACCTGCACTGCAGGAGACCCCAGTCCAATTCCTGGGTCGGGAAGATCCCCTGGAGAAGGGATAGGCTACCCACTCCAGTATTCTTGGCCTTCCCTTGTGACTCAGCTGGTAAAGAATCCACCTGCAATGTGGGAGACCTGGGTTTGATCCCTGGGTTGGGAAGATCCCCTGGAGAAGGGAAAGGCTACCCACTCCAGTATTCTGGCCTGGAGAATCCCATGGACTCTATAGTCCATGGGGTCACAAAGAGTCACGACTGAATGACTTTCACTTTCACTTTTCCTAACAAGCAAGTGCATCGGGGGATAGACATGAGTGGTCCTCTGGGGCGGCTGGAACTTGCAGGGAAACCTGAGCCATGGGGCATCAAAAGAAAATCAGACGCGTAGTCCTCATCTGCAGGAGAGCCTTGCTCTATGAGGGCTCTGCAGCCCAGACTGATGGCAGAGACAACACAGATGCAAAGCAGACAGTAAAACATGAGATTTCCCTGGTGGTCCAGTGGTCACGAATTCATGCTTCCGCTCCCAGGCATGAGGGTTCAGTCCACTGGTCAAGGAATGAAGATCTCATATGCCACATGGCATGGCAAAAAAAATGAAAGATTTTAAAATTAAAATTAAATTTAAAATTAAAATTAAAACAGAGAAGTGAAACCTGGGCATAGATGATGCCAGGCAGTTATAATCTGTGTGTTCTTCAAAAACTATTCCTTTTTACCCCAAGCCCTCTGACTCACCCCCAAACTTACCCCTGCTGCCCTAGCACCCCCTTCTCAGGTCCCCCGAGGGCTGCACAATGTTCCAGCCCGCTGTGTCTTCGCGGCTCGGTCTGTGGAGTCAGTTGGACACGTCCCTGATCCCTGGCTCTGCCTGGTTCCATCGCTGCAACCAGGAGTGAATGACTACTTTCCCTCCCAGACACAGCTTCCTCATCTGTGAAATGGGGACACAGTGCCTCCCTCCCAGGGAGGGTGTGAGGATTAAAAGTCAGGCAGTGGCCGTCATCAGACTGATGGCCTGCGTCTCCCTCCTTCCTCTCAGCCTTGCCCCAGATCTCAACGCCCCCTGAGGTCCGCGTGCCCGCGGGTTCTACAGCTGTCTTCCCTTGCATGGTGTCTGGCTACCCCGCTCCTGAAATCACCTGGAGCAAGGTAACGGCTGGCCAGGGGGCCGCTGGGCGTGCCTGAGTGCCCGGGACCAGGTCTTCCCCGTGTCGCTGTCCCCGGGACCCCCAGGCTTGGCACAGAGTCTGCGCTCCGGGTCTGAGGGTGGGGGCCCCGGGCGGGCGGTGAGGGGCAGGCCCCAAGGAGGTGGGGTCATGGTGCTGGCGTGTCTGCAGGTGGACGGGAACCTGCCGCCCGACAGCCGCCTGGAGAACCACATGCTGCTGCTGCCCTCGGTGCGGCCCCAGGACGCGGGCACATACGTCTGCACCGCCTCCAACCGCCAGGGCAAGGTCAAGGCCTTCGCCCAGTTGCAGGTGCCAGGTGAGCCCACCCACCCCCACCCCCGCCCCTCCAGGGGAGTGGCCGCACCCTGCCCGCCGCCTGGGGGGAGTGTTGTCTCCAACTGTGCTTTCTGTCCGCAGAGCGCGTGGTACCCTACTTCACGCAGACCCCCTACTCCTTCCTGCCACTGCCCACCATCAAGGATGCCTACAGGAAGTTTGAGATCAAGATCACCTTCCGGCCAGACTCTGCGGACGGTGAGCCGCGGGAGCGGAGTTGACGCTGGGGATCTCCGCGATCCCTGCCAGCGTGGCACCAGCCCTGGCAGCCGCTGGTCCTCGGACCCCCACCCCCCGCCATCCTGGGGCCCCCAGGCCTGCTGGGAACCCCCTCTCTGGCTGTCTCCTCCGCCTTGCTTCTCCATCCACTCCTCTGAGATGCCTGCACCCAAGCCTCCTGCCTCCAAGTCTGCCACGGATGCAGCTGCCCCTGCCCTCCTGCCCCGCCTCCCTCCTCCCCCCCTCACCCTTTCCTCCCCTCTCTCTCTCTCTCTCTCTCTTATCTGTCTCCTCCCTCCTCTTACGGGTCTCTGACTTGCTTGTCCAGGCCTTCTTCTCTACTCTGGTGAGTCTCTCTGCCTCCCTCTCCTTCAGGTTGACCCTCCCTCGTAAGTGGAGCAAGTTCAGCTTCTTTCTAGGGACTCTCAGCAAGGCCCTTCTATCTCGGGCCCCGCCCTGAGAGTGAGACGCCCTGGCTGCGTGGGGTGTGCATGAGGGAGGGGCGGGCTCCCCGGCTCGGGGCGGGGGGTGGGGTGGTGGGCATGGACAGAGAGACCCTCACACAGCCATGCCCGCCAGGGATGCTGCTATACAATGGGCAGAAGCGGATCCCAGGGAGCCCCGCCAACCTGGCCAACAGGCAGCCTGACTTCATCTCCTTCGGCCTCGTGGGCGGGAGGCCCGAGTTCCGGTGAGGACCCTCACCCTCCGCATTTATGGGGGGAGGGGGCGCTGGGGGACTAGACTGCAGGACTTCCCATCAGGGGCGTGCCACCCCCGGCTTCTGGAAGAAGGAGATGTGGCTGTTATCCTCGATGACGTCCATTCTGCCGGGGCCAGCACAGCCCACCGGCCGGTGTTGGAGGAGACAGCCTCTGACCTGCACAAAAGTGCAGCAGGAACACTCAAGGATGCTGAGAGCGACCTTCCGGGGCAGGGCTGCTGCAGGCCAGAGCTCCTTCATTCATTCATTCATTCAGCAGTCATTTGCTGAACACCTACTGTGTGTCGGGCGTCAATAGAGATAAACACAATGGATCAAGTTCTGGCCCTTGTGGGAATGTGATGTCCCGGCTGGGGGAGACCAGCCGCAAACTAAGAAGGAAAGAAACGTGATCACAGAGAGAGGATCCTCAGACGAGGAGTGAGGCCACGTGCTAGGCTGCAGGGGCCTGGAGCCAGGCGCACTTGGAGCCCCCGGGGGGCTCTGGACAAGTTCCCAGGGAAACGGTGTAACAGGGAGAAGGCTTGGGGAGGGGCAGGGGCGGGGTGGGCGGGCAATGACCCCTTTGCCAGCCTGGGGCCCTCCCTACAGACCCCACATCCTCTCTCTCCTGCCCTGCCCCCCGACCCCTGCCTCGTGGAGCAGGTTTGACGCAGGCTCGGGCATGGCTACCATCCGCCACCCCACGCCGCTGGCCCTGGGCCAGTTCCACACCGTGACCCTGCTGCGCAGCCTCACCCAGGGCTCTCTGATCGTGGGCAGCCTGGCGCCGGTCAATGGCACCTCGCAGGTGAGACCCAGCCCCGTCCCCCTGGGCCCAGCCCCTCCCCCACCTCCGCCCAGCCTGGCTGCCACTTCCGATGTCCCCTCTGCCCAGGGCAAGTTCCAGGGCTTGGACCTGAACGAGGAGCTCTACCTGGGCGGCTACCCCGACTACGGCGCCATCCCGAAGGCAGGGCTGAGCAGCGGCTTCATAGGTGAGCCCCCCCCCGCCCCCGCCTGCAGCCCTGGCCAGACCTCCCCCCGGGCTGGCCGAGCCCGTGGTCACCCGGGAGGACGGGCCTCCTCCGGGCACCCCCACCTCGGCTCATCCTGCCCACCCACCGCCCCCACCCCAGGCTGTGTCCGAGAGCTGCGCATCCAAGGCGAGGAGATCGTCTTCCACGACCTCAACCTCACGGCACACGGCATCTCCCACTGCCCCACCTGTCGGGACCGGCCCTGCCAGGTGACACCCCCCAGGCCGCACTGTCCTCCCGGCTGCCCCCAGCCACTGCCCTCGGCCAGGACAGACACCCCCCAACCCCGCAGGAAGTAGGGGAGGGCCCGGGTGTCCTTGGCCTGACTTTTGGGGTTGCCTCGCAGAACGGGGGCCAGTGCCAGGACTCGGAGAGCAGCAGCTACGTGTGTGTGTGCCCGGCCGGCTTCACCGGGAGCCGCTGTGAGCACTCACAGGCCCTGCACTGCCACCCAGGTGGGTACCCCCCGCCCCGGCCGTGGCTGCCACCCCAGCCTCTCTCTTCCCTCTGCCCGTCGCTGCATCCGCATACCCGCCCCCAACCACCGCCCACACAGCGGCTGAGTACTCACCAGGCTCGTGAGTCCTCCCCCAAGTACTTAGCACCTTCCTGGCTTCTGACTTCCGTCACCGCTTACACTAACCTCCCCTCCACCTCGCGTCTCTGCCACCCAAGGCCTCACCCTGCTCACTGCACCCAGGCATGGCCCCTGGCCCCCATCACCACTCCCGGGTACCTACTACCTGTCACCAGAGCGCTCACCCCACTCCCCGCCTCCCAGGGACTCCTCACCCCCACACTAGTGCGGGCGGGTGCAGCCTTCCAGGAACAACACCCGGAGTCACGAGCTCACTCCCCACCTTGCTGTGCCCCTGGCCTAAGTCCCTTCCCCCTCCGCCGTCTCCCCACGCAGCACCCCCTGGCTGGCCGGGCCCTAACCAGCCAAGGGGGTGCAGTAGGTAGGACCCTGGCATCGGGACCCCTCTCTCTCTCCCTGGACACCTCCACGTCCCCCCGACTCACCGCCCCCTGTGTCCCCCACCTCAGAGGCCTGTGGGCCCGACGCCACGTGTGTGAACCGGCCCGACGGCCGCGGCTACACGTGCCGCTGCCACCTGGGCCGCTCGGGGTTGAGGTGTGAGGAAGGTAAGCAGAGCGGGGGCCTGAGACCCCGGGGATCCCAGGGGGGCCGGGGGAGCCGGGCAGGGCACCCTGAGGCCCCGACGGATCCTGTGCATGAGACAGCTATTCCGGAGCCTGCATTCCTTAAGCAAGGGCCCCAGAGAGGAACCCGATCTGATTGGAGATCGGCCTGCTCTGCAGTGCCAGGGGCCAGGGAGTCTGAAGGCCGCGGCTGCAGCCACTGCCCAGCAGGTCCCAGCCCCTGGTACTGGACAGTGGGGGTGAGCAGGGGTCCCGGAGGAAGGCTGCCTGGTCGGAGCCCTCCCGGGGCCCTGGGGCTCCCACTGCCCCTGCTGAGCCGTGGCTGCCGCAGGTGTGACCGTGACCACCCCCTCCCTGGCGGGCACGGACTCCTACCTGGCACTGCCCGCTCTCACCAACACACACCACGAGCTGCGCCTGGACGTGGAGTTCAAGCCACTGGCGCCCGACGGGGTGCTGCTGTTCAGTGGAGGGAAGAGCGGGCCGGTGGAGGACTTCGTGTCCCTGGCGATGGTCGGCGGCCACCTGGAGTTCCGCTACGAGCTGGGCTCGGGTGAGTGTGGACACCAAACGCAGACGGGCCATGGGCACCAGGCTCCGTGCCCCCCGCATCCCAGGCCCTCCGGGGCCCCAAGAGGCAGGAGGAATAAATTCTGACGTCAGACCAACAGGAGGCCCCTGATCTTTGCATTCCTTCTCTCCGTGGGACCCGATTCGAGTCCCTAGACCTCTTTGGGGGGTTCCTCGGGGGGCACAGAGAGGCTGAAGGAGGTTCTGCGCCTGCTCAAATTCCCGTGGGGGGTGTGAGCCAGGGCAGGGGGGCCCATCCATCTGCCAACACTGCCCGGCGTCCTCCCCAGGCCTGGCCATCCTGCGGAGCGCCGAGCCGCTGGCCCTGGGCCGCTGGCATCACGCGTCTGCGGAGCGTCTCAACAAGGACGGCAGCCTGCGGGTGAACGGCGGGCGGCCCGTGCTGCGCTCCTCGCCCGGCAAGAGCCAGGGCCTCAACCTGCACACCCTGCTCTACCTGGGTGGCGTGGAGCCGTCTGTGCAGCTGCCCCCGGCCACCAACGTGACCGCCCACTTCCACGGCTGTGTGGGTGAGGTGAGCAGACTCCTCGACCGCCTACCTACGGGGAGGGCAAGGCGGTCTCCCCTCGTCTGCCGGCAGCCCCGGGTGCTGGGGACTGGACACTTCCCCCTCCGAGCCTCAGTTTCCTCCTCTGGGAAATGGGATGACTGCACCTGCCTTCAAAGCTCGTCCCGAGGCGGGACCACTGTGATGGGTGTTCCGGGGCCCTGAAGGAGGAAGGTGTTCCTCCTTCCTTGGTGGTTCAGCTGGTAAAGAATCTGCCCACAATGCAGGAGACCTGGGTTCGATCCCTGGGTTGGGAAGATCCCCTGGAGAAGGGATAGGCTACCCACTCCAGTATTCTTGGGCTTCCCTTGTGGCTCAGCTGGTAAAGAATCCGCCTGCAATGCGGGAGACCCTGGGTTCCATCCCTGGGTTGGGAAGATCCCCTGGAGAAGGAAATGGCAACCCACTCCAGTATTCTTGGGCTTCCCTTGTGGCTCAGCTGGTAAAGAATCCGCCTGCAATGCGGGAGACCCTGGGTTCCATCCCTGGGTTGGGAAGATCCCCTGGAGAAGGGAGAGGCTACCCACTCCAGTATTCTGGCATGGAGAATTCCATGGACTGTATAGTCCAGGGGGTCACAAAGAGTCAGACGTGACTGCGCGGCTGCCTCACGCTCCCCACCCTAGTCTCCCACCTCCCTGCTCAAGCCCGAGCCTGGGCCCCGCTCCCCTCCGTCTGCTGGGGCACCCGTGCCGCTGCCCGCCTCTGCCCGCCGCTGCCCGCTGCGCTCTCCAGGCCCCTCCGTGTCCCTGTCCCCACAGGTGTCAGTGAACGGAAAGCGGCTGGACCTCACCTACAGCTTCCTGGGCAGCCGGGGCGTCGGGCAGTGCTACGACGGCTCGCCGTGTGAGCGCCAGCCCTGTCGCCACGGCGCCACATGCATGCCCGCGGGCGAATACGAGTTCCAGTGTCTGTGTCGAGACGGCTTCAAAGGTGGGGGAGCCCCCGGGCTGGTGCTGGGCGGGGGTGCGGCGTGGGCAGCGGCCGCTCCGGCCCCTGGCCGCTCACCTCTGCCCCGACCCGCAGGAGACCTCTGCGAGCACGAGGAGAACCCTTGCCGGCTCCGTGAGCCCTGTCTACACGGGGGCACCTGCCAGGGCACCCTCTGCCTCTGTCCCCCCGGCTTCTCGGGCCCACGCTGCCAGCACAGTAAGCGCCCCGACTTCTCTCCGCCTTCCCCCTTGGGGCTCCAGGAGCTGGACACAGCCCGCCAACTGGAGCCTGCCCCTCCCCACAGGCTCTGGACACGGCATGGTGGAGCCCGACTGGCATCTTGAAGGCAGCGGGGGCAACGGTATGTACTGGCCGTGAGCAGCCAGAGGAGCTGAGCCGACTTGTCCTTCCCAGACTCTGGGTCCCTCAGCCCCTCTTCCAGTGACCCCCACCCCCCTCACCACTCCATCCTGGCCTCTAAATAAAACCAGTCCGGGGGAGAGGCTCCCTGGGCGCAGAGACAGGATAAGGAGAGATGAGCCGCCTAGAGCCGGGTCCCGCCCGGGGCTTACAGGCTGGGTGACCGCGCGGCACTCCCACTTCCGTTCTCTGCTCTGTATTCATGCATTCAAGCAACAAAAGTGTCTGTGTGCCCATCCTTGCCCCGGGAACAGTAAATATACATAAGGCAGGACGCTCGTTCCCAAGGATTCCACAATTTGTTTAAAGGCAGTGATAATGACTTTACGACCACGTGTAACATAAATAGCTGGTAGGAGCCTGCTGTATAGCGCAGGGAGCTCAGCCCAGTGCTCTGTGAAGACCTAGATGGGGGGGATGGGGGGGATTGGGGGTGGGGGGATGGGGGGACGGGGGAGAGGGGCGGTCCAAAAGGGAAGGGGTATAAGTGTACATGTGGCTGATTCACTGCATTCTACAGCAGAAACTAACATAACACTGTAAAGCAGTAACACTCCAATTTAAAAATTTATTTGTTGAACATCATTTACAGGGCTTGTGCTCCCTGATTTCTAGATACGTATCTTATTTATCACTAACACAATAGGAGAGGTAGTGGTCTAGTGCGTAAAGGTCTGAATTCAAATCCCAGCTCTGCCCCTTCCTGCCTGTGTGACTTGGCTGAGTCACTTAACCTCTCTGGACCTCCGTTTCCTCATGTATTAAATAGAAAGAAGTAACATCCTTCCACAAAGCTTTGGAAAAAATTTCGTGTGAGAATAAGATCCTTTACTGTATTTAAAACGCTTCAAACAATGCCTGGTCCACAGTGGACACAGAACATTGTTGTTGTTGAGTCCCTAAGTCTTGTCCGACTCCTTGTGACCCCATGGACTGCAGCATGCCGCGCTTCCCTGCTCCTCACCACCTCCCAGAACTTGCTCAAACTCACGTCCGTTGAGTCGGTGATGCCATCCAACCATCTCATCCTCTGCTGCCCGCTTCTCCTACTACCCTCAATCTTTCCCAGCATCAGGGTCTTTTCCAACGAGTCAGCTCTTCGCATCAGGTGGCCCAAGTATTGGAGCTTCAGCTTCATCAGTCCCTCCAATGAATATTCAGGGTTGATTTCCTTTAGGATTGATTAGATTCATCTCTTTGCTGTCCAAGATACTCTCAAGAGTACGAGAAAATGCAGACTATTAGCTTTCGTGAATTGTAGCAAAGACACAGGGTTATGACAAGGATCCAGTTAAAAATGACGTTTGTAGCTGGATGATGTGAAACCTCCTGCCCCGTAACTGGCACATAGTAGGTGCTCGGAAACTGTCAGCTGCTCACTTAACCAGCTGGTGGAGGCCTGCGACCTGTCCCCTACCCTGGTAGCTGCCAGGCCCCAGGGGCCGGCGCTGGTACGGAATGGCGTTGAGCAGGTAGGGTTGGGAATGTTACAGCCACACACACAGTCTGGGTGATGCGTTCCTAAGGTCTGGGCTGCCATCCAGGCTTCCCACTTCTGGGCAAGTCCCTCACCCCTGAGCCTGCCTTCCCGTCTGTAAGATGGAGGGAACTCAAGGGTTCGGAACCGTTTATGTGCTGCTGATGTGGGTGACCAGCTGTCCCAGTCTGCTCAGAACTGAGAGGCTCCTGGGAATGAGGGACTTGCAGAGCTAAACCGGGACAGGGGACTTCCCTGGCAGTCCAGTGGCTAAGAATCCTCCTTGCAATTCAGGGAACGCGGGTTCGAATCCTGGTCGGGGAACTGGGATCCCACATGTTTTGGAGCAGCTAAGCCCACACGCTGCAACCACTGAGCCTGTGCTCTCTAGAGCCTGAGGGCCACAAGGAAGACCCATCACAGTCAGAAAAAGAACCAGAACAGGAACCGGCAAATAGGGATGGGTGATCACCCTACCTGACCCTGTTGACTACAAAGAATGAATGAAGCACATAGGATTTCAAAGGAAACCAATTATCCTGAAACAAGGTTATCAAAGGGCTTCCCTGGTGGCTCAGAGGGTAAAGAATCCACCCACAGTGCAGAAGACCTGGGTTCGGTCCCTGGGTCAGGAAGATCCCCTGGAGAAGGGCCTGGCAACCCACTCCAGATCCTTGCCTGGAGAATACCATGGACAGAGGAGCCTGGAGGGCTACAGTCCATGGAATTGCAAAGAGTTGGATATGACTGAGTGACTCACCCTTTCACTTTTATCAAAACGTTTAAAATTTTTTGCTTCTTTCAGTTCAGTTCAGTTCAGTCGCTCGGTCGTGTCCGACTCTTTGCGACCCCATGGACTGCAGCACACCAGGCCTCCCTGTCTATCACCAACTCCCGGAGTTTACCCAAACTCAAGTCCATCGAGTCGGTGATGCCATCCAACCATCTCATCCTCTGTCGTCCCCTTCTCCTCCTACCCCCAATCCCTCCCAGCATCAGGGTCTTTTCCAATGAGTCAACTCTTCGCATGAGGTGGCCAAAGTATTGGAGTTTCAGCTTCAGCATCAGTCTTTCCAATGAACACCCAGGACTGATTTCCTTTAGGATGGACTGGTTGGATCTCCTTGCAGTCCAAGGGACTCTCAAGAGTCTTCTCCAACACCACAGTTCAAAAGCATCAATTTTTCAGTGCTCAGCTTTCTTCACAGTCGAACTCTCTTATTAACCATTAAATACAAGATTTAGGGTTGTTAGTCCCAACAGCTACCAAAGTTGCAATAAGCATGAACAATGTTTTTAAGTACTTGTAACTACCACAAGGGGTATGGAAATCTCCCACTGGGGACCAAGTCACCTTCAGAGTGGCTCCTACCTGCCTAATTGAAGGAGCAGCTACCTTCAGGAAGAAGTGAGCAAGACCAGAACTGTAGTTTTCCCGCCAAGTTCAGAGGCCTCTGAATTCTGCCCATGGCACCCGCCCCCCCACCGCGGGTCCTCAGGGACCACAGGTTCAGAGCCCCTTAGGAGCAGTACAGGCCGGGGTGGAGATGGAGGTCAGGGGTACCTGTGCGGGATGGATGCTCCATGGGGTGGACGGGGCTCCCAGCATCACTCCCACTGCCCCTCCACAGATGCCCCCGGGCAGTACGGAGCCTACTTCTATGACAACGGCTTCCTTGCTCTCCCGGGCCGCGTCTTCTCCAGGAGGTGAGACCAGTGTTGGGAGGGTCTGTGGGCCCCGGGGTGGGACTTCTGCCCCTCACCCTGTTTCCCCACCGCAGCCTCCCCGAGGTGCCTGAGACCATCGAGCTGGAGGTTCGGACCAGCACGGCCAGCGGCCTCCTGGTCTGGCAGGGCGAGGTGAGTGTGGGGCGTCTGGCCCGGGGATCTCAGACTCCCCAGCCTCTCTGTGGCCGGGGAAGTGGGGGAGAGAAAGGAGGCGGTCACCGCCGCTGGGGCCGCAGAGATGCTGTGTTTCCCTGGCAGGAGGCGGGACAGTCTGGCCGAGGCAAGGACTTCATCAGCCTTGGGCTTCAGGACGGGCACCTCGTCTTCAGGTGGGTCCTGGCCCCTCCTGTCCCTTCCCTCACCCCCCTTATCCTTCAGCAGCTTTCCCTCAGGTCCCCTCCTCAGCCACACCCCCCACTACCCACCCCCAGTCCTACCCCCCGCTCACACCCTCTTGGGCCCATGTGCCTGCAGCTACCAGCTGGGCAGCGGGGAGGCCCGCCTGGTCTCTGAAGACCCCATTAACGATGGCGAGTGGCATCGCGTGACAGCGCTGCGGTAAGGGAGCCCCCCCCAGGCACCGGAGCAAGGGGCCAGAGTTCCCCCATCCCATGTCGGGGGCAGGCATTGAGCTCTGGGGAGACAGAACTTGAGGGCGGGGTCAGCGGGGAGATCACCACCCAGAGCACAGACTTCCAGGATGGGACAAGACTCCTGGGGGGCAGGGATGGGCGCACGATCACCCCAAGGGATGGGGGAAACCCGGGTGGGGTGCTCGGAAGCTGTGTGTGTGGGGCCAGATCTCTCACCCAGCGTGGGGGGGGCAGGAAAGAACTCGGGGAGCAGGGGGCGGACCTCTGTCATTAAGGGAGGGGACCCTCACAGGGCTGGGGAGGATGGGGAATCAGGGGTGAGGGCCTGACCCCCGTTTCGATGCAGAGAGGGCCAGAGAGGCTCCATCCAGGTGGACGGAGAGGAGCTGGTGAGCGGCCAGTCCCCAGGCCCGAATGTGGCGGTCAACACCAAGGGCAGCATCTACATTGGTAAGTCTTGAAGGCGGGCCTCGGGGCAGGCTGGGGCCTTGCTCCTCCAGGGGGGCGAGGGAGGGACTGGGGGCCCCTGCACCCCCCCGCAGAGCTGGAGCTCCCCCTCCCGGGGCTCCCCGAGCTGATGGGTCCGCCCTCTCCCCCCGCAGGCGGAGCCCCCGACGTGGCCGTGCTGACCGGGGGTAGGTTCTCTTCGGGCGTCACGGGCTGCATCAAGAACCTGGTGCTGCACTCCGCCCGGCCCGGCGGCCCCCCCGCACAACCAGTGGACCTGCAGCACCGTGCCCAGGCGGGGGCCAACACACGCCCCTGCCCCTCGTAGGCGCGGCCCGCCCTGCACGGACTCCCGGGCTGCGCCCCAGCCCCGCAACGGCAACTATATTATTATTAATATTATTATTATGATGATGATGAATATTTTGTAAGAAACTGAGGCGATGCCACGCTTTGCTGCTACTGCCCTGGGCTGGACTGGAGGGTGGGCACGTCACCCCCCGCCCCCACCCACAAACACACCTGGGCAGAGCCACAGGCCGCGGACACAGCAGATTGCACCAGAGCCGGTGCCTCGGGGGGCCACCAGGACTCGGGGTTAGGCGCGGTGGCTCAGTGGGGTCAGAACCGCCCCCACCAACGGAGCCGCCCCACCAAGGCAGCGCTGGGCCGCCCCTTCGTTCAGCCCCAGGGCAGCGGCCGTCATTTCTGCGGAGCCAGCCTCGGCTTCCAGCCCGGCACCTCGCCAGCCACCTTGGAGCCTCACCAGCTACTGGAGTGGAGGGCATCAATTGGCCTTGGCCACCCTCCTCTGGGTTGGGCAGGCTCTCTAGTGCCAACT
Organism: Cervus elaphus; assembly: GCF_910594005.1. Taxonomy (NCBI): domain Eukaryota; kingdom Metazoa; phylum Chordata; class Mammalia; order Artiodactyla; family Cervidae; genus Cervus; species Cervus elaphus. Next base: position 5,176,464 of record NC_057822.1, on the reverse strand, counting down.
GTGGAGCAAAAGGCAGCTCACCCCTGGGCGGGCACCCCCACCCTCCCCCCAGCCCACGTCCTAGCCCCGATCCACCCCCACCAGACCAGCCGGGCCCCTGGCCCCTGGCAGCCTCCCCCTCCCACCAAGCCCTCCTGGCCTGCATCGCCCCCCCCCTCCCCACCAACCCCACACCTAGCCCAGGGCCCCCAGCCCTCAAGGGGCTGCAAGGGAAACCACCCAACTCGTACCAGGAGCTGCTAGAGGCAGAGCCCAGCACTGAGAGGGGCTCCCTGCCCGTGCCAGGCCGCGTCCCCCCCCACGGATCTGGAAGTGAAGGCCCAGGGGACGTGGGGGGAGGAAGCCTTGGTGGTCAGAAAGAGTAAGTGCCTTGGGTGGGGGAGCTGGGACGCACGACTGGGAGGGACAGGGAGAGGACGTGACCGTCCTGCCCCATCTGTGGGCACCCGAGGGCCCGCCCCGCCAGCAGTCCCCCCAGATGTGGGGCCGGGCGCCTGGCCTCTGTGTCCTAGAAGGGACCCTCCTGTGGTCTTTGTCTTGATCTTTCCTAATAAATGGTGCTGCCCCGCCAGGGCTGTCGTCTCCTGTGTCTTTGATTCAAGCGGGACTCGTGGTCCCTGAGGGTGGGTCAGGATGGGGCCAAGCAGGATGGACCAGCAAGTTCCAGGGGTGAAGTGAGACAGCGTCAGGCGTGCGAGGCCCCTGCTCCCTGCCCGCCACGGACCCAGCAGGGTGCCAGCCGCCAAAACAAGCTGCAGGGTCAGCTGTCCCAGTGGCCTTCACTGTGACCCTCTGAGGCAGGCATCATCCCATTTTCCAGAGGGGCAGACTGAATTTCGGAGGATTATGTGATGGGCCCAAAGGTAAACAGCCCTGTGGCGGGGTGGGGGGGCAGAACCCGGGGGCCATCTGACCCCAGAGACCACTCTCTTCCCTCCGATGCCCGAAGCCTCTCTAGGAGTGCACCCCCTGATGCTGGAAGGCTGGCTCACTCAGCCGCAGCCCCCCAGGGGCCACTTGGCCAGGACACCTGTAACAGACAGTGCAGCAGAGGCCACGGGCCCGGGCCCGGGAGGCCAGCTGGCCGGAGAAGCAACAGCACCAGAGGAGGCCCAGGAGGAGGGCAGCAGAGGCCAGGGACAGTGAGGAGGCCAGCGCCACCCCTTGCAGCCAGGGCCCTGCAGAAAGAGAGTGTCCACTCAGGCCTCAGCCTGGGCCTGCTGCCCCCTGCCAACCCCTGGAGTGGGACAAGTATGATCTTGGTGGGTGGAGCGACAGTGGGTGGTAGCCAAGAGCCACCTACCTTCCAGAGCTACACCCTGTTGGGCAGGGTCCCAGGGTGCTGGCAGGCTCATCTCAGCTGCCGTCCCCAGGGGTCCTGACGATTGAAGAGCTGGGTAAGGAGTCAGGGTCTGGGAGTTACCATCATCCAGATTCCCCACCAGGCTGGGCACTGGAGAGGGACCTGCAGGGGGAAATAACCACTAACTCACTGAGATTTGATGATTAAATGATTATGTCTCATTTAATCCTCCTAAAACCTCTTAGCAAGTATTAGTATTTTTATTTTATAGATAAGGAATGGATGGGGAAACAGTGGGAACAGTGACAGATTTTATTTTGGGGGGCTCCAAAATCACTGCAGATGGTGACTGCAGCCATGAAATTAAAAGACACTTGCTCCTTGGAAGAAAAGTTATGACCAACCTAGACAGCATATTAAAAAGCAGAGACAACACTTTGTCACAAAGGTCCACCTAGTCAAAGCTACGGCTTTTCCAGTAGTCATGTACGGATGTGAGAGTTGGACTATAAAGAAAGCTGAGCGCCAAAGAATTGATGCTTTTCAACTGTGGTGTTGGAGAAGACTCTTGAGAGTCCCTTAGACTGCAAGGAAATCAAACCAGTCCATCCTCAAGGAAATCAGTCCTGAATATTCATTGGAAGGACTGATGCTGAAGCTGAGACTCCAGGACTTTGGCTACCTGATGTGAAGAACTGAGTCATTGGAAAAGACCCTGATGCTGGGAAAGATTGAAGGCAGGAGGAGAAGGGGACGACAGAGGATGAGATGGTTGGATGGCATCATCGACTCAATGCACATGAGTTTGAGTAAGCTCCAGGAGTTGGTGATGGACGGGGAAGCCTGGCATGCTGCAGTCCATGGGGTTGCAAAGAGTTGGACTGAGCAACTGAACTGAACTGAACTGAGGCACAGAGAGAGGTTAAGTCACTTGCCCAGGTCACATGGCTAGAAGTGGCAGGGGTGGACTTGAACTCACAGTCTAGCTCCAGGGGCTGCAGTGGATGAATGGAGCTACTTCTCAAGAAGGAAGTACCTGTATTGAGCATTGTCAGTGCACCCAACATGTGCTCTGCGCTGGGCTCTTCACCCACAGGATTTCACTTAAAGTTCATGACAGATCTAAAAGGCTAGATTTGTCATCGTCAGTTTACAGGTAAACAAATGAAGGGACAGGGAGGTTCATTCTTCCACTTATTCAACAAGTATTTTTTGATCATCTACTATACCCCAGGCATTGCTCTGGGGACTAAGGGAAATGACAGTGAGAAAAATAGACAGAAATGTCTTTATGGAGGGCTTCCCTGGTGTCTCAGTGGTAAAGAATCCATCTGCCACTGTAAGAGACATGGGTTTGAACCCTGATCCAGGTAGTACTAGTGGTAAAAAAAAAAAAAAAAAAAAAAAAAAAACCTGCCTGCCAATGCAGGAGATATAAGAGATGCAGGTTCAATCCCTGGGTCTAGAAGGTCCCCTGGAGGAGGGCATAGCAGCCCACTCCAGTATTCTTGCCTGGAGAATCCCATGGATGGAGGAGCCTGATAGAATATAGTCCATGGGGTCGCAAAGAGTCAGACTTGATGGAAATGTCTTCAGTTCAGTTCAGTTCAGTAAATCAGTTGTGTCCGACTCTTTGCAACCCCATGAACTACAGCACGCCAAGCCTCCCTGTCCATCACCAACTCCCGGAGCTTACTCAAACTCATGTCCATTGAGTCGGTGATGCCATCCAACCATCTCATCCTCTGTCGCCCCCTTCTCCTACCACCTTCAATCTTTTCCAGCATCAGGGTCTTTTCCAATGAGTCAGTTCTTCTTGGAAATGACTTAGCACGCACCCTCACCACCACTGAAACACCAGTCGGAAGCAGCTGGACCCTATCACCTCCGGCATCTTCGAGCTCTAACGCCCTCTGGTCCTCAGGCTACAGGTCCTCAGCCTGGTCTGGACAGAGTCCCCGCTGCTTCCCCTTTTCCTCTCCCGCCACACCCCTGCCTCCAGCTTCCATCCCAGCTGTTGGCGGGGCCCAGGCCACATCCCCCCCACTGACCTCCACAGTTGGCTGGTGGCCAGGAAGCCTGGTCACTGCCGTCGCCACAGTTGTCCATGCCCCAGCGATCGCACACCAGGCTCAGGGGGATGCACCTGCCATTCCGACACGGGAAGTAGGCACCACAGGATCCTGCAGCCAAGAGGGGAGGCGTGCAATGAGGACCCCGGGCACCGGGGCAGGCGTGGCCCGGCGGGGAGGGAAGGTAGGAGGTGTGAGCAGGAGAGGCTGTTTCCAGGCACGTGCAGACAAGAGTATGGATGAGACAGGGGTGTGATCATAAAGATGATGAGGGTGATGGTGGCTAAGATTTACGGAGCTCCTATGCCAGACCCGGTGCGGTTTGCATCCCGGCTCATTGAGTTTTCACAGCAACCCTGTGGCTTCACTACTGTTATCAACCCCATTTTAGAGATGAGAAGACTGAGGCACAGGGAGGTTAGGTCACTAGACCAAGGCCTCATAGCTTGTATCTAAGCGGCAGGGGAGGAATTCCGCCCCATGCTCGCGTGAGCATGTGAGTGTGTACGTGCACATGTGTATGCCTGGCGACCTGAACACTCCAAGCACCTCGCCACCCTCAGCACTGTACTTGCCATCAGCCCACCTGCAACTCTATGGCTTGTTCCTCTCAGGTCTCCACTCAAATGTCATCTTGCCCGAAGGCCTGCCCTCACCCCCACACAAGAACAGCACACCACCCCTCCCCACCCCCCACCCCTTTATCCTGATTCCGGTTCCCCTGCAGCACTTACCACTTCTGCAGAACACAGATTTGCTTGATTCTTTGTGGTCTGTCTCGCCCACTAGAACGTCAGCTCAAATGAGGCAGGGACTTTCTCTTTCACTCATTGCTGAGTGAATCCCTGGCACCTAGAACAGCACCTGGTACTTGGCAGCTACTCAATACTTGTTAAATGAATGAACACACACACAGATGAGAAAAGGGGATGACTTGGTGCCCAGGTGCGGCAGACAGGTTGGCTTACACAGCACCCCATTCTGCGGAAAAAAGCTGAGTCAGGCAGGACTGACCAATACCATGGCTCAGAGCTGAGCATGGGAATCAGAGCATTCCATTCCTGGTTCTGGGAATGGACACATGGCCCATGTGACTAATCATATTTGACCCTGAGGACTTTTGCTAGAACCTTAAGATCCCTGCAGTTCCCTGGCAGTCCAGTGAGTAGGACTTGGCATTTTCACTGTAGGGGGCTCGGGTTCAGTCCCTCTTCGGGAACTGAGATCCTGCCAGCCACACGATGGTGTGGCCAATAGAGAAAAAGTCCTCACTCTTTTTTTTCATTGAGGTGAGAATTATAAGAGAGATTGCGTTCTTGGAGCTGCAGGATCACCTTGCTGCCAAGTAGAAAGAGGGAGCTAGAGTTGCCTGAGATGAAAGCCAAACAGACCCAAAGCAATGCAAAGGGAAAGAATAAAGAGAGAGAGCCTAGGAGGCATCATTTGAGCTCTTGGATCCATCTATACCTGAACCAACACCTTAGTATCCCAGTTATAGGAGCCCCCCAAATTCTCCTTTGGCTTAAGCCAGCTCGAATTGGGTTTCTTACATGTGAAAATGAAAGTGAATGCTCTCATACGCACAAGATGTGTAGGTGTCAGACCTGCAGGGACTAAAGCCTCGATTCAATGTGAGCAGAGGACCAGCTCTAGCAGTTATAGCCCCGCTGCTCAGCCTGTGATCTGGGAGGCCTGCAGCACTTTGCCTAACCTCCCTGAGCCTGTTTCCCATCCATCAGTATGAGGGTATGACCCAGCAGAGCTGCTGTGAGAACAGAGGCTTGCCAAGGGCAGGAGACAACAAGGAATTATTGTTAACACCACCATCAGTTCCCTTTCCTTGCCCAAGTAGGCTTCCCTCACTTACCATCACCAGGAGTCCTCGCTCTCCGCCCCTCTGCAATCGTCTGAGAGGCGGACTCGGGACAGAGGAGCCGGTGTGTGGACATAGGTGGGCGTGAGTTGCCTGGAAGTGTGCAAAGTGGTACTGTGCATGAGGTGTGCATGATGCGAAGTGTGTGTGCGAGGGAGTGTGCCGAATGTGAGCCAGGTGGGCCGTGCATTGGCAGTCTGTGTGTGCCGGGTCTGTGGAGCCGTGTGTACGAGGTGTGAGGTATGTGCTTGCGCCGTGTGTATGAGGGAGTGGATGCTGGAGTGTGAGGTGCGCGAAGTCAAGTCCCCGCGGTTGGCTCTGGGTCTGAACCGCCCCACCGGCTTCTCTCCCGCTGGCCCGGGCCCCTCCGGGTCCGGGCCGACTGCCCCCAACCCACCCAGCCGGAAAGAGGTGACTTCGCCCACGAAGTCCACGCGGGGCTGGCGGCCCCTGGTGACCAGGCGCAGGCCCAGGAGGTCCCCGGAGGTCGTCACCGGGGCCGGGATGGTCAGGCCGCAGAGGGGGGCTCCCAGGGGCCGGGGCGTCCCCGGCGGCCCCTCGTACAACTGCAGGTAGGACCCGGGGGCGCAGGGGTCCGCCGGCGGCGGGGCGGAGGCGTTGAGCGCCAGGGGCGGCACGGACGGCGGGGTCAGGCTGTAGACCAGGAAGAAGCGGAACTGGAGGCGGATCCTGTCGCCCGGGGCGGCCGCCCGCACCCAAAGCCCGCAGTCGGTGTCCGGGGCCACGAAGTAAAAGCGGCGCGACGCGGAGTGCGAACGCAACAGCAGCCCGTCCGCCTGCCGGGTCCGGCCGCACAGGTCCACCAGGTCAGCTGCAACGGAGAGCACGGCCCTGGACGAGGTGCCCGGCCTGGCCCCTGCCGTCTGCCCGCCGGGTGGCCCGGAGCGAGTCGCTCACCCTCTCTGAGCCTCAGTTTTCTAGCTGGGGAAATGGCAGGTGATTGATCCATCTCAGAATATTTGTGAGGGCTACAAGATGTAATTCAAGTCCTCATTATCTAATTCAGAAACCCTAGGATAGGGACTTCCCTGGGGCCAAGTGGTTAAGACTTCCCCCTCCAGTGGAGGTGGGGGCGGGTTCCACCCCTGCAATCAGAGCTAAGATCCCACCTGCCAGGTGGCCAAAAAACCAAAAAACATAAAACAGAAATAATATTGTAACAAATTCAATAAAAACTTTAAAAATGGTCCACATTTAAAACAAAAAATCTTCGGATGCGGTTTCAGAATTTCCCAGATTTTAGAAAGATAATATGATACAGTCCCAGACGGAGTCTGCCGCATCCCTCTGTGATCAAACACATTTTCTAGAGCAGTTGTACAGAACATTTACCCTAAGTAGGACAAATAGAGACAACACACAGACTCCTATCAGTTCAGGTCAAGGTGTTGCCAGTAAGTTAAAAAACAAATATTGGTTGTCAGACCTTTCCATATTTTGGAGTGGAAACTAAAGGATTGTGGACATGTATGGGTATGGGTGCAGTGCTTCGGGGAGCACCTAATGAGCATTGCAGAAGTGTTAGTTTTATCTTATTAAGGAAGGATGAGAGAGACACAGTTGGGCACCTGCCCAGCCAACAGCCATTCCCTGTTTCTCCTTGCTAAAAGAAACTCAGTTCCCCTCAGCTATCAAGGAGCAACATGCTAGCCCCCTGGTCATTAACCTAATCCAAGTCTTGTAATCCTAATTCTATTTGCCAGGTTTAGGGATTGGCATCTGACCTGATTCTGGCCAATGAGATTTAAGGAGAGGCTTGCTGAGAGTTCCTGAGAAAGATTTTCCTCCTTAATTTAACCAAAAAAAAAAAAAAAAGAGGGAGTGAGAGCTGTGTGATGAGGAGCCTCTTTTTCTTCCTGCTTTTGAAAGTCATTGACTGAGGATGTGATGCCCGGAGCTGCAGCAGCCACCTTGCAAGGATGAGGTCATGAGCATTATGGAGGAGCCTTGGCACAGGTGAGCTGCTGAAAACCATTTCTGGTTTCACCTAAGGCCTCTCTTCTTAAGTGAAATAATAAATGTCCTTATGTTAAACACTCCCTTTAGTTTGGTATCTGTTCCAGTCCCAAACTTCCTCATTAGTACTGGGTTGTTATGAGGATTAATGAGATAATGTGCAAGTATTCAAACCATCTCTGATTTTTGTAAGGAGAGAGGGAGAACAGGAGGAGGCTTTTCTGGGGCATGGTAGGGGCACCAGTGGTGCTTGAGGACAAGCCAGGATCTGGGTCTGTGGGGAAGAAATTCTCCTTTAGGGCTCAGGATGTAGGAGTATCTTCTCATATCTGTGCAGCTCAACTAAAGCCAGAACCTGCCCTGGAGGGACGTGGGACAGGGGGAGTTTCAGAGAGTGAGTGAACAAGCACCCCCTATGTGTGGGGTGCTGTCTGTGTGTCTTGCATGGTTGATCACATATGGAAAATAATAACAGTCCCTTAAGGGGCAAGACCCTATCATTCTTCCCACTTTACTGCTGAGGAAACGAAGACTTAGAAACAGTGATGGCAGGACTCCCCTGGGGATCCAGTGGTTAAGACTCTGTGCCTCCAATGCAGGGGGCCACAGGTTCGATCCCTGGTTGGGGGTGAGGCCAAAAAAGAAAAAAATAATGTCAAGTGTAGACTGAGTGTGTGAATGCAGGGTTATCTGACTCCGAAGTCCACAGTCCACTTGCCCCCAGGCCCTTGCTTCTGGGTGACTTGGAGCTCCAGCCACCCACAGGGATTGGGGTGGATTTGCGGGTGCCAGGCAAGAGCAGACTGAGAGTTTCCCAGTGTCCCCCAACCCAAGGGATCCCAGCCCATCAGGGTGAATGCTGACTGGGGAAACAGGCTCTAAGGGTGGTGGGCCTGAGTCTCCTGCCTGCCCAGCCAAGCCCCCTCGGACTCACCTGTATGCAGAGCTGATGCAGTCAGCGCGGCTGCCCCCAGCAGGAGCAGCCTCTGGGGCAACTGCGGAGGACAGACTTCCATCCCGGCTGTCCTGTGCCCAGCAGTGGGGCAGACGGGCAGAATCCGCAGTTTGGGGTCTTTGGGGAGACTGGGGTGGAGGAGTTGGCAGGACTCAGGGAGCAAGAGGAAGCAAGTACACCAGCTCCTCTGGTCTCTCCAGAGATGTTTGCACTCCCGGTTCCAGACTCTTCTTCAGATCAGGGTTGTGTCTAGGGTTGCCATGGAGATTTGGGGCTGGGGCAGGAGCCTGGGGAGAGAAGGCGGGGAGGATGCCTGCTCATCCCCTGCCAGACAGGAACCAGGAAACTCAGATCCGGTTCGACCACACGGCTTCTGGGAGGGGGGTCCCACAGCCTCAGAGAGCTGCCGCCTTCCTGGAGAAGTTGGCCTCTTAGGGCCGAGCTTAAGGGAGAGGCCCAGGACACCAAACGGGCCTCTCCGAGGGCCTAGAGGGGCAGCAGGTGGCGAAGGCGCACTGGCCCAGGACTCGGCTCTCTTACAAAGGGTTCCTGCCTCAGGGCCTTTGCCCCCTCTGCTCCTGCACCCGGACTGCCCCTCCCCCATACGGTGGCCCATGGCTGGCTTCTCTGGGTCATTCGGATTTCAAGCTCACGGTCACCTGCTCAGATCACATTTCCCCGACACTTCTCAGTCTAAACTAGTGCTTTCCCTCCTTGTCACTCGGAATTTATCTCAGTGCTCACTGAAATTACTTTGGTGGTGGTGGTGGTTGAGTCGCTAAGTCATGTCCGACTCTGGCAACCCCATGGACTGTAGCCCACCAGGCTCCTCTGTCCATGGGATTCTCCAGGCAGAACACTGGAGTGGGCTGCCACTTCCTTCTCCAGGGGATCTTCCTGACCCAGGAATCAAACTCGGGTCTCCTGCATTGCAGGCGGATTCTTTACCGACTGAGCTATGAAGGGAATTACTTTGCTTATTTATATCTATCTTGTTATATGTATTGTCCATTGACCACACCCCAACTAAAATTCCATGTCTTATTGTTCTCTGAAGCCCTAGATCATAGCACAGTGCCTGGCATAGAGCAAAAATCCAGGAAAAAAGATCTAATATGTGGCATTGAACAAATGACCTTCCTTTTTTCTGGGTTTTACTTCTTCATGTGTAAAAGGAAGGGCTTGGACCATTTCAGGCTTTTTTCAAAAATTATAATTAGTGGGACAGTTTTTTTTCAAAAGGCATCATACATAGAACCTTAATCTATAACACTGAAACTTTTCAGGTCTCAGTTTCCTGATCTGCGAAATGGAATGATGGTAGATCTAACTTTGCAGGTGTATTATAAAGGAAAAGTAACTTGATACAAGTGGGGGACTTAGAACAGTGTCTGTCACTGCAGTAAAGTGCCCAACGCTTGTCAGGCTGGATGATGACTCCCATCGTTATTACTTAAACAGATCTTCTGTGTTTCAAGACGCCCCCCTCAGACGTTGAGACAGCACCTCAGAGTCTGAGGACTCTATGGGAAGGTTAAAACTGTTGGCCCTACTGCTAATGCTCTCCTTTCGAGAACCGACATTCGATGTCACCTGCGTACCCTGCTGTGTGTGTTGTCCAAGGCCAGGCCGTGGGAACTCCTTTGGCAGGAGTGGATCTGTCATGAAACTCGTGAGGCTTGCGCATCAGGACATATTACTTGCATGGGATTATTTCATAATTTCATAAAATTTGCAAAAGTGAGCTATTTTAACCACAATCAATTCAGATCACTGTCTCTTTCCACCCCAGTCTCCTCCATCACACCCCTCTTCAGATGGCCATGGGCATTTTTGAAATCTGGCTAAGGGAGGTGGGTTTGCAGCTTGGGTTTGCAGAGGGTATAATTAGGGGTCCTGGCTCCTCCAGGTGTCGTTTTATTATTTCTGAATGCCCCAGAATGCCTTCCAGGAATCTTCCTCATGCCCTGTATGCTCTCTGTCCCGGTGTTGTGATACGAAGGTACAGAATCAGAGGTCGTGATTGTGCCTGGCCTCGCAGTGTGAGGGGATTGAAGGAGAAATAAGGTTTGAACTGTATGAAGCCAATATTAAAGCTCACATAGGTAAGAAATTTGATAGAGGTTATCTCAAGTTTGACAACAATCCTTAAGAGAATAATCTTACTAATAATAATGAACTGCAAAGCTGAGGAAAAAACAGTCTAAATCATCACTAATTAAAAATAAAAAAACTGATTTTGATCAGTCATGCTAAAGGAAAGACTGAATTATCTTTCTAGTCTTGTTATGGAAAATCTCATACAGTGTTGTCATAGAAGGGATAAAAGGATGTGCCGCCCAAAAAAGTAAGGGAAAGGGTATTATAGAAGAATGTTAGGCAGTTGATTGATAAAAACATGTTATTGTTTTGACTTTATATTGTTCACAGTTTTTGTCAGTTTTTAAACTTTGAACATGGAAGTTCAAAGTTAAACTTTGTTGGACATGGAAGCAACCCATCTGTCCATCGACAGATGAATGGATAAAGAAGATGTGGTATATATATATATATACCATGGAAAACTACCCAGCCTTAAAACAAAAAGAATGAAACTGAGTCAGTTGTAGTGATGTGGATGAACCTAGAGCCTATTATACAGCATGAAGTAAGTCAGAAAGAGAAAAATATTATATGTTAATGCATCCATATGGAATCTAGAAAAATGGTACAGATGAAAGCATCTGCAGGACAAGTATAGAGGCGCAGATGCAGAGAATGGACGTGTAGACACCGGGTGGGGGAAGGAGAGGGTGGGATGAACTGCGGGAACAGCACTGACGTATACACACTACCATGTAAAATGGACAAGCGGGAAGCTGCTGTAGGTAGCGCCGGGAGCTCAGCTCGGTGCTCTGTGATGACCTGGGGGGCGGGATGGGAGGGTGGGAAGGAGGCTCAAGAGCAAGAGGACACGTGTGTACTTACGGCTGATCCACACTGTTGTACAGCAGAAGCTAACACAATGTTGTAAAGAATTATATTCCAATAAAAAAGGCTGTAAAGAAAAAAGAATATGTGATATCTACATACACACACACGCACACACGGACTATTCTTCAGCCATAAAAAAGAATGAAATAATATAATTTGCAACAACACGCATGGGCCTAGAGATTATCATACTAAGTGAAGTAACCCAGACAAAGAAAGACAAATATTAGGGACTTCCCAGGTGGTCCAGTGGCTAAGACTCTGCACTCCCAATGCAAAGGGCCCAGGTTCAACGCCTGGTCAGGGTACTAGATCCCACATGCCACAACTAAGACATGGCCCAGGCAAATAAATAAATAATTCTTTTAAAAAAAGACAAATATTATATGATATCGCTTATATGTGGAAAGACGATACAAATGAACTTATTTACAAAGCAGAAATACTCTCACAGACATAGAAAGCAAACTTGTGGCTATTAAAGGAGAGGGAGGGAAGGGATAAGTTAGGAGTTTGGGATTGAAATATACACGCTACTATATACAAATTAAATAACCAACAAGGCCCTACTGTAGAGCACAGAGAACTGTGCTCAATATCTTGTAATAACCTGTAACGGGAGAGATTGTAAAAAAAGAAAGAATATATTTATATAGATATGTATAACTGAACTGAATCATTTTGCTGTACACCCAAAACTAACACAACATTGTAAGTCAACTATGTTTTAATAAAAACATGCCATACGCTATGTGGCATGCAGGACTTTAGTTCCTAGACCAGGGATCAAATCTGTGTCCCCTGGGTTGGAAGCATCAGTACTAACCGGACCAATAGGGAAGTCCTTCAATAAAAATTTCTTTTTAAGTTGTCGGATTTCATTGGCTGTGAGTAGAGCGGCAAATAATATTTCATCTTTACTGACCGAGAGCCAGGTTAAAGAAGACAAAGTATCCAGGTTTAACCAAGCAGGACCCTGTGGGGCTTTCCAAGGACAGACCCCCCTCAGTCCTCCACCTGCCTCTTGTCTGTAGAAAATGTTAACCTCCTGAAACAGAACTGGACCCTGTGGTCCTTGCTCCCCATGTCCTCAGCCTGCCTTTTGTCGTGAAAAAACTTTAGCCAAAGAATAAGTTTAATCAGAGAAGTGATAAAATGCAGAAAGAGAGGAAAAGAGTCAAAGGAGACCAAATAATATTAATAATGTAGTCATTAAAAAAATAATAATGTTGTCATTAAGCAAAGTCAAGGATCTTTAGTTCCTCCTCAAGGGCTGTAGATAATATTCTGACCATATCCGGTGAGCTGTTTTATAAATACTGAATTAACTACATGATGAAGTTAACTACATGATGACTAGACTGTACCTATGACATAAGCTGCCACAATTCTGAGAACTGGCCTCATGGAAACAAACCAACCCCGGAACTGAAGAGTTGTTGTTAAGTTGCTCAGTTGTGTCTGATTCTTTTGCAACCCCATGCACTGCAGCACACCAGGCTTCCCTCTCCTTCACCATCTCCCGGAGTTTGCTCAAACTCGTGTCCATTGAGTCAGGGATGCCATCCAACCATCTCAGCCTCTGTTACCCTATTCCCCTCCTGCCTTCAATCTTTCCCTGCATCAGGGTCTTTTCCAAAGAGTCGGCTCTTCACGTCGTGTGGCAAAGTACTGGGGCCTCAGTTTCAGCATCAGACCTTCCAATGAATAGTGCTGATTAACTTAGGACTGCCTGGTTTCATCTCCTTGCAGTCCAAGAGACTCTCAAGAGTCTTCTCCAACACCACAGTTCGAAAGAATCAATTCTTCAGTGCTCAGCCTTCTTTACGGTCCAACTTTCACATTTGTACATGACTACTGGGAACCAGAGATCAAATTGCCAACATCCACTGGATCATAGAAAAAGCAGGAGAATTCCGGAAAAACATCTACTTCTGCTTCATTGACTACGCTAAAGCCTTTGACTGTGTGGATCACAACTGAAGATTAACTGTACTTCAAACAATCTAAGATGACCCTGGTCAGACCACTGATGACCAATTTCAAGATGACTGTCACAGCTGAGTGTACTACTTCTGCATGTAGCCCTTTCCTTCTGGCTATAAAAACTTTTACCCTCGATTATCAGGGGTGGGGGGAGTCACCTTTGGATAGATGTCCGCTGCATCCAAAATATAGCGAATTTTCCTTTTCACCACCCTGGCCTGTTTATTGGCTTTTGAGTGGCAAGCATCTGGACCCCGCTTTCAGTAACACTCGTAGGCTTTCCCTGAGTTCCAAAGAATACATTTAATCAGAGAACTGAGAAAATGCCAGAAGAAAGGAGTCAAGCAAGACAAAATAAGTTTAGTCATTAAACAAAGTCAAGAAACTTATTTCCCACTCAAGGGGTATAGATAATAGTCTGAGCCATGTCCTTTGAGCTGTTTTTCATACACCGAAACCCTCACCAGGTGGAAGAAGTTAACTCTATGCTGCCCACAAGCTCATAGACCCCAGACCGTGGAACCAGAAGGCTGATGAAGTTGACTCCTGATTACCTCACCACCAACCAGTCAGCAGAATGTCCATGAGCTGATTACCTCACCACCAACCAATCAGAAGAATGTCCATGAGCTGATTACCTCACCACCAACCAGTCAGAAGAATGTCCATGAGCTGATTACCTCACCACCAACCAATCAGAAGAATGTCCATGAGCTGAGTACTCACCCCACAACATATCCCCTGCCCCCCATCTTTAAAAGCCATTAGGGAATTCAGACCTTTTGCATACCGGCCACCTGGACTCCTTTCTTGGCACCCTACAAAGCAATGTACTGAGACTTCCCCCAGTGGTTAAAACTCTGCACTTCCACTGCAGGAGGCACAGGTTCAACCTCTGGTTGGGGAACTAAAACCCCGCAGGACATGTGGAGCAGCCAAAAGTAAATAAACAAATCAACAATGCACTTTCCTTCACTACCACCTAGGGTTAGTAGATTAGCTCTACTGCTCGAGCGCAAGCAGATGGCAAGCTTGGTTCAGTGGGAGAGCTGCAAGCTTCCACGAAAACCCGGCTCGGTGGATGTTACTGTAACAGACATGCCATCTGGGAGAAGGATGGGCTTCAAGAGGAGAAACTGGCACCTTTTCTGAACCTGTCTATGGGCTGTGTCTACAGACTGGGGACGGACTCAGCTGTACCGCTCAGGACAAGAGCCGCTTTGCCACTAGCGCCACCTGGGAGGCCCCACCTGGTAACGTCACTCAGACGTTACCCAGAACGGGACATGTATGGCAGAAGGTGCCTAGTGTCTGGAGGACGTAGAGGGTCTTCTTGCTGTGGTTTAGCCTCTGAAATATGCCCCTCAAACTTTCGTTCATCCTTCAGAACAAGATGGAGAAAGACCTCACTGGTAATGAGAAGAATGAAGATGACTAAGCATATTTATGTTTCTTCTGTTCACAGTAGCCACGACATGAAAACCACCTAAGTGTCCGTGAACAGATGGATGGATAATGAAGATGTGGTAGATGTATAGAATGGAATATTACTCGGCCATAAAAAAGGATGAAATCATGCCATTTGCAGCAACACAGATGGACCTAGAGATTATCATACGAAGTGAAGTCAGAAAGAAAAAGTCAAATATCATAGGATATTAATTACATGTGGAATCCAAAATATGACACAAATGAACTCATCTTGGAAACAGAAAGACTCACAGACACAGAGAACAAACCTGTGGCTGCCAACGGGGACGGGGAGAGGAGAGGACGGACTGGGAGTGTGGGGTTAGCAGATGCAAACTATCACATGTAGAATGGGCAGACGAGATCCTACTGTACAGTACAGGAACTGCATTCAACATCCTGTGATAAGCCTCAATGGAAAAGAATGGGTATATATATATATCCGAATCACTTTGCTGAACTAACACAACACTGTAAATCAACCATATTTCAATGAAGTAAATTTTAGAAAAATAAAAACTTATGAATATAAGAGTATTTGTGCTTCCTGACACTGGAAATGTCAGCATGAAGAACTTTCTTTGGGAGAAATGGTATTAATAAAAGTGAGGTTTAGTCTAAAGCTCTTTCTCCCTAGTTAGTAAAAGGTGTGAATGGAACAAGTCTTATGGAAAAGCAAAACTTTTCCTTGGAAGGGTTTTGAGTAGTTGGGGAGTTAGAACCTTTCTCAAAAATGCTAAGCCCACTAAAATGCTCTGGGATTTGGGTTTAGAACATTTTATTTTCAGGCTTTATGGCAGTTCCTGTTTTCCACTGTAGCAGGTAGAAAGGCAGAAAGCATAATCAGAGCGTGAAGTTACATTTCACTGCGCACGCAGCTTTGCTATTTAGTCACTCAAGTTCGTAACCTCAGCTTTAAAAAATGAAGCAAATAAAATAGCATTTGTAAAACAGTGTTTGTCCCACAACAAGATGAAAGCTCACAAGATATATAGGAAGGTTTACCATCTGCCTTAAAAAATATAATACACATCTATTATTCAACACATTAATTTTTTCTCATCCTAAATAAATACTTATTTTCAAAACTGGTTTTATAATTTTATATTTTTAAAGAGGGCCCTCAAACTGTCCATGCTTCCAGACCAAAAAAACCTGACCCTTATGGAGCTCATAGCCTTCTAGGGGCTTCAGATCAAACAAACAAAGAAAATTGAAGAAATTCCAACCTTAACAGGAAAATGAAGTATCATGGGAAGTCAGGAAAGACTTCCCAGAGAAGGGCATTTATTTTTCTAATTCCGCTGTGCTGGGTCTTAGTTGTGGCACACACGACCTTCCTTGCAGCATGTGGGATCTTTGCTCTCGGACCAGGGATGGAACCCAGGGCCCTTGCATTGGGAGAACGGAGTGTTAACCCCTGGACCACCAGGGAAGTCCCTGAGAA
The DNA here is from genome assembly GCF_910594005.1 of Cervus elaphus. Classification (NCBI taxonomy): domain Eukaryota; kingdom Metazoa; phylum Chordata; class Mammalia; order Artiodactyla; family Cervidae; genus Cervus; species Cervus elaphus. The sequence goes on along the minus strand of NC_057822.1, from coordinate 5,160,408 downwards.
GGGCATTTCTGATTTGGGCCCTAAAGGATGCACAAGCGCGTCCATACAGAAACTGTATTAAATGTAATAATAGTACTTCCTGGTTCCGTGACTGGGCTCTGTGCCTGAAACATCCCTACCTTTCATGAACTAATGTAGACTTTTTCATATTTTAGCAATCACTTCTTAAGTGCTTGCAACACTTCAGTCACTGGCTATAAGCTTGTTTCATGCTTTATCACACATAATTGTCACAATGAACCTATAAAGAGGGCACTCTTATAAGCCTCACTTAAATGATGAGAAATCTGAGTATAGATAATGGTATTAAATAAAGTTTGTAGGTAAGGGGGGTAAAGTATTCCCCCGGGTCCCATTTCCTAGCTGTGTGACCCTCAAGCAAGTGACTTAACCTCTCTGTCCCTCGGTTTTCTCATTTGCAAAATGGAGACAACACTGCAGTATTCTACTGGATTGTTGGAAAGCTTAAATTAAAAGAAGAGTGTAAATTCATTTTCAAGTGTCTCTGACCTCTGCGTTAGGCTTTAGGGAACAAAATAAACAAAAACTCTACCCTTAGAGAAGGACAGAGGAGTAAAATGTTTTGAACAGTGATAAATATTAAGAAGCAAAAACATAAAGCAAGCCTGGGTGGTGTGAAATGTCAGAGAGATGCTGAAATTTTGATAAAATAATTCAGGAAGTCCTCACAGAGAAGGGTTTGTTAAGATCTGAAGGAAGTACAGCCATGCAATTCTTTGAAGAGTATACCAGGTAGAGGAAATAGCAAGTGCAAAGGCCCTGAGGCAGGAGCTTGCCTGGCACAAGCAACAACAGTGTGGAGTGAATGCATCATTGCGGAGTGATAGGAAATAAGTCAGATATGTAGGGCCCTAGAGGTCATTCACTAGGCATCACTACAAACAAAGCTAGTAGAGGTGATAGAATTCCAGTTGAGCTGTTTCAAATCCTGAAAGATGATGCTGTGAAAGTGCTGCACTCAATATGCCAGCAAATTTGGAAAACTCAGCAGTGGCCACAGGACTGGAAAAGGTCAGTTTTCATTCCAATCCCAAAGAAAGGCAATGCCAAAGAATGCTTGTACTACCGCACAATAGTACTCAGCTCACACGCTAGTAATGTAATGCTCAAAATTCTCCAAGCCAGGCTTCAGCAATTCGTGAACCGAGAACTTCCAAATGTTCAAGCTGGTTTTAGAAAAGGCAGAGGAACCAGAGATCAAATTGCCAACATCTGCTGGATCATCGAAAAAGCAAGAGAGTTCCAGAAAAACATCTATTTCTGCTTTATTGACTATGCCAAAGCCTTTGACTGTGTGGATCACAATAAACTGTGGAAAATTCTGAAAGAGATGGGAATACTAGAACATCTGACCTGTCTCTTGAGAAACCTGTATGCAGGTCAAGAAGCAACAGTTAGAACTGGACATGGAACAACAGACTGGTTCCAAATAGGAAAAGGAGGACGTCAAGGCTGTATATTGTCACCCTGCTTATTTAACTTATATGCAGAGTACATCATGAGAAATGCTGGGCTGGAAGAAGCACAAGCTGGAATTAAGATTGCCAGGAGAAATATCAATAACCTCAGATATGCAGACGACACTACCCTTATGGCAGAAAGTGAAGAGGAGCTAAAAAACCTCTTGATGAAGGTAAAGGAGGAGAGTGAAAAAGTTGACTTACAGCTCAACATTCAGAAAACTAAGATCATGGCATCTGGTCCCATCACTTCACGGGAAATAGATGGGGAAACAGTGGAAACAGAGGCTGACTTTATTTTGGGGGGGCTCCAAAATCACTGCAGATGGTGATTGCAGCCGTGAAATTAAAAGACACTTACTCCTTGGAAGGAAAGTTATGACCAACCTGGATAGCATATTTAAAAGCAGAGACATTACCTTGCCAACAAATGTCCATCTAGTCAAGGCTATGGTTTTTCCAGTGGTCATGTATGGATGTGAGAGTTGGACTATAAAGAAAGCTGAGCGCAGAAGAATTGATGTTTTTGAACTGCAGTGTTGGAGAAGACTCTTGAGAGTCCCTTGGACTGCAAGAAGATTCAACCAGTCCATCCTAAAGGAGATCAGTCCTGGGTGTTCACTGGAGGGACTGATGTTGAAGCTGAAACTCCAATACTTTGGCCACCTGATGCGAAGAGTTGACTCATTGAAAAAGACTCTAATGCTAGGAAGGATTGGGGGCAGGAGGAGAAGGGGACGACAGAGGATGAGATGACTGGATGGCATCACCAACTCGATGGACATGGGTTTGGGTGGACTCCAGGAGTTGGTGATGGACAAGGAGGCCTGGCGTGCTGCAATTCATGGGGTTGCAAAGAGTCGGACACGACTGAGCGACTGAACTGAACTGAGAGGTCATTGTAAGGCCTTTGGCCCTTTCTCTGAGATGACAGCTACTGGTCAAGGCCAGATGCTACAGGATCAGATAGGAGACTATTTTATTAATAAGTCTAGAAATGATGGTGCCCTGAACTAGGATAGCGGTAGCAAGAAGTAGTCAGATTCTGCACATATTTTGAAGGCACAGACAGTAGCATTTGTGGGAGGATTGGACTTGAGGTGTGAAGAAGAGAAATAAGTTAAGGAGGGCACCCTGGGATTTAACCTGAGCATCTGGAAAGAGGGAGTTGGCCATTAAGTGGGATGAGGGGTAGGGGGTGGGGTGGGGGAGGAGCTCAGTTTTGGACACATTGAAATTGATTATATGTTCCAGGGGAGAGCAAAAGTGGAGGGCGGACATAATTTGGGGAGGAGTCAGCGCTTGGATAACGGTAAAGCCGCAAGACAGCATGAGAGCCACAGGGTTACTTCTGGGGAATTCAGCTGGTACCCAAGATGCTGGAGAAAATGCCCACTAGAGGGCAGTCACCACCAGGACGAGGATGAAGAAACTTATGCCCCCTAGGAACAGCCCCTGGAAGGCTGCGGGACACTATTCAGCTTACCGTCTGGGGATGGTGGCAACTCACCAAGAAACCAAATGTTCAGCATCTTAAAACTGAGGCTTTGGTCCCTTCGCTGCATGTTCAGGCCTCTCCTGTGTGCGTGCAAGGGTGTGCTCTGTTGTTTCTGACTCATTGTGACCCCGTGGACTATAGCCCGCCAGGCTCCTCTGCCCATGGAAATTTCCAGGCAAAGAACACTGGTATCTCTAGAGAAGGGCCATTGTTCCGCCCAATCAACTTGCCTTTATTGTGTACAGTGAGTCAGTCTGACTGGATCATCCCCAAGGGCTCTCTCCCTTCAGACTTTGAGTCCTGGATATGGGCTGTTATTCCTACATTAAGGCAGTCACATCTCATCTGTCACATTTTTATGCAACTTACAGTTTGAGAAGCTAGTAGTAAGTAACTATTCCTTGATGCCAATTCCAAGCCTGGTGCTTTGAATATCTTTACTCTAGAAAAGCCCTGAAGCAGGGATAATCAACTTTTATAGATGAAGAAGCCAAATCCAGCCAAATTAGAGGCCTTATTCAAAGTAGCCCCAGAATTTCCCTGGTGATCCAGTGGTTAAGACTTCTGGCTTCCACTGCAGGGGGCACGGGTCTGATCCCTGGTTGGGGAACCACCCGGCGGGGGGGGGGGGGGGGCGGGAAGAATAGGAAGAAAAATGTAGCCCCAGAAATGAGAGGCAAAGTTACATGCTCATTTTCCAGGGGTTCCAGACCCCATTCTCTTCCTAACATATCATTCCACTTTGACCTTGAGTCCCAAAGTAGCTGGTCTTGCGCTAGTTGCTGAGTTAAAGAGGTAAAGGACACACGTCTGCCCTTAAGCAGCTCAAAGCCTAGTAGACACACAAAACAAAACTACACCTCAACATTATAAGAGACCAGGCCACGGAAACAAGTGGGACCACAGCGTTCTCTGCCGGAGAGAAGCCAGAGAACACTAAAATTAATGAACATTAATAAAATGAATAAATAATAGTAAGTGTTAACAACATTATTATTGGGACTTCCCTAGCAGTCCAGGCAGAGAAGGCAATGGCAACCCACTCCGATACTCTTGCCTGGAGAATCCCATGGACGGGGGAACCTGGTGGGCTGCCATCTATGGGGTTGCACAGAATCGGACACGACTGAAGCGACTTAGCAGCAGCAGCAGCAGTCCAGGGGTTAAGATTCCATACTGCTAATGCAGGAGGCATTAGGGTTCAGTCTCTGGTGGGGGAACTAAGATTCCGCCTGTTGCACTGTGCAGCAAAATACATATTATATATATATATATATATATATATATATATATATAATTAATGATAAATCAATCAAGAATTTATTGAATGTTTTCTGTTTGCATGGACTGTTGTCATGTATTGGAACATTTTCTCTTCAAAATAGTGCCATGAAGTAGGTAGTGTTATCATCCCCATTTTACAGATGAAGTTGAGGCACAGGGGTGTTAAATATAACTAGGAAGTGGGGAAGCAGTCTGGTTTCCCAGAGGGGGAATTGTCTGAGCTGAAAGATGAAGCACAGACCTCGCTGGATGAGGAGAGGGTCTGCAGGGTTCCGGGCAGAAGGAGAAGCGTGCCCAAAGTTGAGATGGCTCCGGAGAGCCGCTTTTGTAGTTTTACGCGACGGTGCCCCCTGCTGGTCGCAGTGGAACCCGTTCCCACACAGGCCAAACATGGTATTAATGCTCATTTCACAGCTGAAGTGGGCACAGCCAGAGTTTGAACTCCAGGTCTTTCTGACTTCCACATCCATACTCTTTCCATGATAACAATCTTTTTTTTTTCTTTTTGCCACACGCTTTGAGGCATGTGGAACTTCCCTGACCAGGGATCAAACCTGTGCCCCTGCATTGGAAACAAGGAGTCTTAACGACTAGACCACCAGGGAAGTTCTCCATGATAACCATCTTAAGGAAGGTTTGTCAACATTGAGTCACGTGGCAAGATAGCTCTTCCCTTTCCACTATCCCTATGTTGGCAAAGGTTGTTAATACCCCACAATACAAAAGTCAATAAATGAAATGAATGAGATCACATGAAATAATGAGATCACAGGTATTTTAACTGAACTAGAGAAAGAAGGCATCATTGGATGAACTGTAGCTCTTACAAGTCATTAGACTACCCAGATGAAAAATGAAGATTGACAAGAGAAATGAAGGCAAAAGTAAAATATAATGTGCAAATAAAATGTACAGAAAGTATAGAGTCCTTTCTAACACATTAGAAAGCCCAGAAAAGATCTCTATATATCCAAGAAAATTATGTCTATCATAAATACTAGCAATATATTTTTTTTAATACTAATATCTACATATCACCAGATCACTGAGCCCAATGTGCACTAACTGGACAAGGAAAACAACAGACATCTCAGGAACTATCCCAGGCATGTACACATTGCCTAGTACATGCAAGGACTCAAGAATCTTAAACTCTCTTAAACATGACTACATACACATCAGAGAAAAAGACAGAGAGAAAACACAATTTGTTCATAATAACTTAAACAGATAAAAATCATAAAATGTTTAGAATTCACAGGATGAATAGTTGTCCACCATATAATTATAAAAGGGAGTATCTTGACTGTATTAAAAAAGCAGAGACATCACTTTGTCGACAAAGTTTCTCATAGTCAAAGCTTTTCCAGTAGTCACATACAGATATGAGAGTTGGACCATAAAGAAGGCTGATCGCCGAGGAATTGACACTTTCCAACTGTGGTGCCGGAGAAGGCACTTGAAAGTCCCTTGGACAGAAAGGAGATCAAACAAGTCAGTCCTAAAGGAAATCAACCCTGAATATTCATTGGAAGGACTGATGCTGAAGCTCCAAAACTTTGGCCACACGATGCAAAGAGCCGACTTGCTGGAAGAGACCCTGATGCTGGGAAAGACTGAGCGCAGGAGGAGGAGGGGGTGACAGAGGATGAGACGGTTGGATGGCATCAGCACAACGTGCATGAATCTGAGGCGACTCTGGGAGACAGTGAAGGCAGGGAAGACTAGTGTGCTGCAGTCTATGGTGTCATAGAGAACCAGACAGGGCTGAGTGACCAAGTAAGAACAACAACAAAATGAACAGGTGTGTGTGTGGCTGGTGTATGAATAGAAAGGCTTATTTTAAGTGGATAAGATACTATTTTATTGGGTAATCATTTATTATATTGAATAGTTCTATAATTAATGTAAGTAATTTTCAAAAGGCTACCTAGGTCATTTCCCATATTATTATAATAAAGCCAGTGGAGTGAATATAATATGACTTATGTTATATTCATGGTATATATAATATGGGTTTGGCTCCTCTCCCCAGTGAATAACTCCCTGGTGTACCAAGTCCCACTGTAGATGTCAAGGGAGACTCAGCTCTTAGAATTTGATCATACACACACTGATCCATAGGGGTGTAGGGAAAAGGGTCAATATAGTGTCTACAGTGTCCTCATGAATGGGACTTCACGGGTAAGGTACCCATCCTCCTCTTCCTCAGGTGGTAAGACACTCCAACCCTTCAGTTCCGTTTTAATCAATCAATTAATTAATTAAGGCCATGCCACAGCTGAACAACCATGAACAGGAAAATGTGGGATCCCACCAAAAAATGATACCCCACGTCCAGGGGCAAAGGAGAAGCCCCAACAAGATGGTACGTGGGGCAAAACCACACGATGGTGTGATCACTCACCTAGAGCCAGACATCCTGGAGTGTGAAGTCAAGTGGGCCTTAGGAAGCATCACTACAAACAAAGCTAGTGGAGGTGGTGGATTTCCAACTGAGCTATTTCAAATCCTGAAAGATGCTGCTGTGAAAGTGCTGCACTCAATATGCCAGCAAATTTGGAAAACTCAGCAGTGGCCACAGTATTGAAAAGGGTCAGTTTTCATTCCAATCCCAAAGAAAGGAAATGTCAAAGAATGCTCAAGCTATGGCACAATTGCACTCATCTCACATGCTAGTAAAGTAATGCTCAAAATTCTCCAAGCTAGGCTTCAACAGAAATATCAATAACCTAAGGGATGCAGATGACACCACCCTTATGGCAGAAAGCGAAGAGGAACTAAAGAGCCTCTTGATGAGAGTGAAAGAGGAGAGTGAAAAAGCTGGCTTAAAAACTCAACATTCAGAAAGTGAAGATCCTGGCATCCAGTCCCATCACTTCATGGCAAATAGATAGGGAAACAGTGAGACTTTATTTCCTTGGGCTCCAAAATCACTGCAGATGGTGACCATGGCCATGAAATTAAAAGACACTTGGTCCTTGGAAGAAAAGTTATGACCAACCTAGACAGCATATTAAAAAGCAGAGACATGACTTTACTGACAAGGGTCTGTATAGTCAAGGCTATGTTTTTTTCAGTAGTCATGTATGGATGTGAGAGTTGGACCATAAAGAAGGCTGAGCACCGAAGAATTGATGCTTTTGAACCGCGGTGTTGGAGAAGACTCCTGATAGTCCCTTGGACTGCAAGGAGATCCAACCAGTCAATCCTAAAGGAAATCAGTCCTGAATATTCATTGGAAGGACTCATGCTGAAGCTGAAGCTGTGATACTTTGGCCACCTGATGTGAAGAACTGACTCACTGGAAAAGACCCTGATGCTGGGAGGGATTGGGGGCAGGAGGAGAAGGGGATGACAGAGGACGAGATGGTTGGATGGCATCACTGATTCGATGGACATGAGTTTGAGTAAATTCCGGGACTTGGTGATGGCCAGGAAGGCCTGGTGTGCTGCAGTCCATGGGGTCGCAGAATTGGACACGACTGAGTGACTGAACGGAACTGATGCCACAGCTCGCGGGATCTTAGTTTCCCAACCAGGAATTGAACCTTCCCCCCAGCAGTGAAAGCACCAAGTCGTAACTGCTGGACCACCAGGGAATTCTCTTCAATTCCATTTTTGGCTTGGGATTTTTGCCCTTCTTCCCCACACTGAGTCTTGGAAGAATGACCAATGACATTAAAATTTTCTTGCGCTTTATATATAATTTGTGAGTCTCTACAGGTTTCAAGCCTCCTTCATGTAGGAGAAAGAATCTATGTCTAACCACAACTTTGGAATTAGAACATTAATCCTTAGTCAGACTGATATATATTCATTCATTTTTGCCAGCATTTCCTAAGTACTTACTGTGTGCCAGGCACCGTTCTTGAGTTGGTAGCAAGCAGCTGCAGAGGAGAGATAAGGTCATAGGCCAGATTGGAGTTGGTTGAAGAGGGAACAGTGTCACCAGAAAACTGGGTTCCCCTTTTCATGTGGGGACTCAAAAGATACAACCAAGGCCAAGAATGGGAGAAGGGAGGATTTATTACTTGCAGCAAGTAAGGAGAACACTGGGGATCTTTCCCAAAGCCATGTCTCCCTAAACAGAAAAATTGGGGAATTTTTAAGCTAAGTTCAGTTCAGTTGCTCAGTTGTATCCAACTCTTCGTGACCCCATGGACTGCAGCACCGCAGGCTTTCCTGATCATCATCAACTCCCGGAGTTTACTCAAACTCATTGAATTGGTGATGCCATCCAGCCATCTCATCCTCTGTCGTCCCCTTCTCCTCCTGCCTTCAATCTTTCCCAGCATCAGGGTCTTTTCCAATGAGTCAGTTCTTCGCATCAAGTGGCCAAAGTATTGCAGGTTCAGCTTCAGCATCAGTCCTTCCAATGAATATTCAGGGCTGATTTCCTTTAGGATGGACTGGTTGGATCTCCTTGCAGTCCAAGGGACTCTCAAGAGTCTTCTCCAACGCCACAATTCAAAAGCATCAATTCTTCGGCATTCAGCTTTCTTTATAGTCCAACTCCCACATCCATACATGACTATTGGAAAAACCAGAGCTTTGACTAGACGGACCTTTGTTGGCAAGGCAATGTCTTTGTTTTTTAGCATGCTATCTAGGTTGGTCATAGATTTTCTTCCAAGGACCAAGTGTCTTTTAATTTCATGGCCACGGTCACCATCTGCAGTGATTTTGGAGTCCAAAATAATAATAATAATAATAATAAAGTCAGCCACTGTTTCCACTGCTTCCCCATCTATTTGCCATGAAGTGATGGGACTGGATGCCTGGATCTTCATTTTTTGAATGTTGAGTTTTAAGCCAACTTTTTCACTCTCCCCTTTCAATTTCATCAAGCGGCTCTTTAGTTCCTCTTCGCTTTCTGCCATTAGAGTGGTGTCATCTGCATATCTGAGGTTATTGATATTTCTCCAGGCAATTTTGATTCCAGCTTGTGCTTCATCCAGCCTGGCATTTTGCATGATGTACTCTGCATATAAGTTAAATAAGCAGGGTGACAATATACAGCCTTGATATACTCCTTTCTCTATTTGGAACCAGTCTGTTGTTCCATGTCCAGTTCTAACTGTTGCTTCTTGACCTGCATACAGATTTCTCAGGAGGCAGGTCAGGTGGTCTGGTATTCCCATCTCTTGAAGAATTTTCCATAGTTTGCTGTGATCCACACAGTCAAAGGCTTTGGCATAGTCAATAAAGAAGAAATAGATGTTTTTCTGCAACTCTCTTCCTTTTTTGATGATCCAGCAGATGTTGGCAATTTGATCTCTGGTTCCTCTGCCTTTTCTAAATCCAGCTGGAACATCTGGAAGCTCATGGTTCACGTACTGTTGAAGCCTGGCTTGGAGAATTTTGAGTATCACTTCGCTAGCATGTGAGATGAATGCAACTGTGCAGTAGTTTGACCACTCTTTGTCATTGCCTTTCTTTGGGATTGGAATGAAAACTGACCTTCTCCAGTCCTGTGGCCATTGCTGAGTTTTCCAAATTTGCTGGCATATTCAGTGCAGTACTTTCACAGCATCATCTTTCAGGATTTGAAATAGCTCAATTGGAATTCCATCACCTCTACTAGCTTTGTTTGTAGTGATGCTTCCTAAGGCCACTTAACTTTGCCCTCCAGGATGTCTGGCTCTAGGTGAGTTATACAATATCACCCTCTAGGTGTGATAATCACACCATCATGGTTATCTGGGTCATGATATTTTTTGTATAGTTCTTCTGTGTATTCTTGTCATCTCTTCTTACTATCTTCTGCTTAAGTTAGGTCCATACCATTTCTGTCCTTTATTGTGCCCGTCTTTGCATGAAATGTTCCCTTGGTATCTCTGATTTTCTTGAAGAGATCTGTAGTCTTTCCCATTCTATTGTTTTCCTCTATTTCTTTGCATTGATCACTGAAGAAGGCTTTCTTATCTCTCCTTGCTGTTCTTTGGAAATCTGCATTCTGATGGGTATATCTTTCCTTTTCTCCTCTGTCTTTCACTTCTCTTCTTTCTCAGCTAAGGGTACATGCATATTAATGAAGGGGCTTGAGCAGAGAATTCAGCATAGAACTGGGGCACAGGTTGACAGAATCCAACTTCAGTTGATCCAAGTCATGAGGGCCAGCAAAGGTCAGCATCATCATTCCTTAGGTTCTGGGATCTCAGCATGTAGCTTCTATCCTCCACCTGGGTGGGGGCTTCAGTTCTGGCAAAACCCGATTATATACATCCCTTGAGGAAGAACTAGGACTGCGCTTCATGCTAAACTATTGATCTTTCTTAACTGCTTTTCCTGTGCTCCTGCATTCCCTCACTTTCCTTACGATTATTAATTACTGAGACCCATTCAAGGGCAAGCATTGTGGTCAGGCTTGGATCACAAAATGGCTTAGCCTAAAATGGCTTCTCTTATATCAAGGAAGCCACGCTGGTTCTTTCTCTGGGAACCCCCTACCCTTTCTGCTTTACAGCAGGAGATGGAGTCGAGAGAATATAGATCTGCGCTGTCTGCTAGGGTAGCCACTCACCACATGTGGCTTTTGAGAATGTAAATGTGGCAAGTTTCAAATGAGATGAGAAGTGTAAAATGCATACCAGATATCCAAAATGTAGTGTGAAAAAAATACCACATTAAAGTTTTTAAAAGATTGACTTCATGTGGAAATGTAAACATATTGGCTGTATTGGGTTAAATATATTATTAAAATTAATTTCACTTGTTTCTTTTTACTTTTTTAGATGTGGCTACTAGGAAATTAAAAACTACGTATGTGGCTCATATTTATATTTGACAGTGTTGGGCTAGATAATTATTTTAATAATTTTATTATGAAGAGAGCCAAGAAATTAGAAGGAAAATTAAGAGGAATTTAACATAGCTGACCATTCCCATCTTCTTGAAACTTTCTTCCCTAAGCTTCTGAGGTATTCAGTTCCTCTGATTCTCCTCATATCTAACAATTGTTCTTCTGGACCTTCTTCCTAGGGTCCTCCCCATTTGTAAAACATCATGTGAAAGAGAAGCCCCGTGGCTCTGCAGGGGAAGAAAGCTCCAGATAGAAGAGGCAGGAGTCCGCTCGTGTAGTTCTGGAACTGGGAGAGAGTGTTGTCAGAACAAAGCTGCAAGGAAGGGACAGCGGTCGGAAAGGAGCTCTGGGCAATGTGGGGAGGGAGGCCCTTTGTCATTGACACTGAATGAAGTGGTAAGTTTTTGGAGGTTTTTGAATGGAGGAATGTTCATCTGGTTTCCATGCTAAGCCAAGATCAGGCTATAAAGAGGTGTTGGGGAGGGGAAAATTCCCCCTCCTCAACCCCATCTTGAGTTCTTGTGGCTGGACTACTAATAAAATTGAGACAAGATAGTTTAAAAAAAGAAAAAGAAACAAATTTTAACTTATGCACATGGGAGTTAAAATGGGACCTAAGAAATGGCCAAAGCAGGCAGGTTTTAGTTTTTAGACAAACAAATAGTACATTTGTAAGAAACTGACAGGATGAAGAAACTAAGGATTTGGATGTCCAATTAGTGAAGAATCTAAACAGAGTTTGGGAACTTCCTTGGTGGCCCAGTGGTAAACAATTTGCCTTGCAACGCAGGGGACACAGGTTTGCTCCCGGTCTGGGAAGATTTAACATACCACAGGGCAACTAAGTCAACACACCACAATTACTGAGCCCACAAACCCTAGAGCCAGTGCTCTGAAAGAAGAGAAGCCACCACAAGAAGCCCCTTCGAAGCAACTAGAAAAAGCCCATGCATAGTGAGGAAGCCCCAGTACAGCTAACAATAAAAAATAATAAATAAGTAAACAGTTTGGGCTTGGGGCAGTAAATTAAAGAAGTGATAAGCAGAGATATCACTTTGCTGACAAAGGTCTATATAGTAAAGCTATGTTTCTTCCCAGTAGTCATATATGGATGTGAGAGTTGGACCATAAAGAAGGCTGAGCGCCAAAGAATTGATGCCTTTGAACTGTGGTGCTGGAGAAGACTTTTGAGAGTCCCTTGGACAGTAAGGAGATCAAACCAGTCCATCCTAAAGGAAATCAACTCTGTATATTCACTGAAAAGACTGATGCTGAAGCTCCAATACTTTGGCCACCTGATGTGAAGAGCTGACTGGCTAGAAAAGACCCTGATGCTGGGAAAGACTGAGGGCAGGAGAAGGGGATGACAGAGGATGAGATGGTTGGATGGCATCACCATCGATGGACATGAGTTTGAGTAAACTTTAGAGTTGGTGATGGACAAGGAGGCCTGCCGTGCTGCAGTCCACGAAGTCACAAAGAGTCAGACACGACTGAGCGACTGAACAGCAACAGCTGGTATTTAAGGCCATGAGATCAGATCACCCAGGGGGTAACTGTAGTTTGAGAAGAGGTCCAAGCACAACCCTAGGCCACTCAGGATTACAGGTTAGAGAGACAAGAAAGAATCAGCAAAGGGCCCTGAAAAAGAATGGCCAGCGAGTGACGGAAAAACCAGGAGAGTGTGGTGTCCTACTGAGACTGAGGGCCCTGTGGAACTCTCTGGTATAAATCCTTTCTGTGTCTCTCATTTCCTGTTGGTAGAAAACAGGCTTCATTCAGCCTCCATGACCTTTCCCTGTGTTCCAAAGGGCAGGTTCAGTATAGTTCATTTCCGTTCAGTTGCTTGGTCATGTCTGACTCTTTGCAACCCCATGGACTGCAGCATGCCAGGCCTTCCTGTCCATCACCAACTCCTGGAGTTTACTCAAACCCAGATCCATTGAGTCAGTGATGCCATCCAACCATCTCCTCCTCTGTTGTCCCCTTCTCCTCCCGCCTTCAATCTTTCCCAGCATCAGGGTCTTTTCCAATGAGTCAGCTCTCCATCAGGTGGCCAAAGTATTGCAGTTTCAGCTTCAACATCAGTCCTTCCAGTGAACACCCAGGACTGATCTCCTTTAGGATGGACTGATTGGATCTCCTTGCAGTCCAAGGGACTCTCAAGAGTCTTCTCCAACACCACAGTTCAAAAGCATCAATTCTTCTGTGCTCAGCTTTCTTTATAGTCCAACGCTCACATCCATACATGACTACTGGAAAAACCAAAGCTTTGACTAGATGGACCTGTGTTGGCAAAGTAATGTCTCTGCTATTTAATATGCTGTCTAGGTTGGTCATAACTTTTCTTCCAAGGAGCATGTATCTTTTAATTTCATGGCTGGTTCAAAGAGTTACTAATCGCGGAGGGCAGGGAGTACAGAAACAGGGGAGGTACAGTCAGGAAACCATAGTGCAGCCTTGGGCAGGGTCCTGGTTCCTCCTCAAGGGATTTACATAACAATATCTTGAGTTCTTCTGCTGGAACTAAGGCCCCTACTTGGGTGGGGGATGATAACTTCAAGCTGAGCAGGAGATTCCTGGCACCCTCTTATCTCACCACCAAATAATCAAAAGAAAGTCACACACTCTGCAACTCTCACCCCAAATTTTACCTATAAAACATTTCCCCAAACCATAAGGGAGTTCAGGTTTTTTGAACAAGAGCCATATGTCTCCTCACTTGGCCCTGCAATAAACTGTTCTCTGCTCCAAATGCCAACATTTCAGTTTGTTTGCACTCACTGTGCATCAGGCGCATGAACTGGTGTTCAGGAACACTGTAAGTTAAGAAAGTGTTAGGGCTTCTCTGGTCGTCCAGTGGTTAAGAATCCACCTGCCAATGCAGGGCACATGGGTTTGATCCCTGGTCCGGGAAGACCCCACAGTTGGCAGGGCAACCAGGCCCGTGCACCACCCCTACTAAGCCTGTGCTCTGGAGCCCACGTGCCTCAACCACTGGGCCCATGTGCTGCCAGTACCGAAGCCTGAGTGCCCGGGGCCCATGCTTCTGCAGAAAGAGATGCCATTGCAATAAGAAGCCCACACACTGCAATCAGAGAGTAGCCTCTGCTCGCAGCCACTAGGCAGCCCTCACAGTAACAAAGACCCAGTGCAGCCAAAAAGAAAAATTCCAAGAGAACAGAGTGAAAAACTAGGTCAAATGCTGCAGACAGGTCAAGTAAAATAGAGTGTGAGCTAACCACTGAATTTCACAATGTGGAGGACTTTGATGACTTTAATGTGATTGGTTTGGAGGGGAAGAGCCTGATTTAGAATAGATTTAAGGACGATGGGGAATTATGGAACTGGAGAAGACTCTATACCACTATTTCCAGAAGTTTTGCTAAAAAGAAGAGCAAAGAAGTGGGATGGTAACTGGCAGGGGATGTGAAGTCAAGAGGAGGGTTTGTTAAACCTGGGAGAAATTGCAGCATATTTGAATCCTGATGAGACTCATCCAGTGGAAACTGAAAAACCCAGTTCAGTAGTACAGGGGCAGTACGTCCTGTAAGATTCAGACTCCTGTCTGCTATCTCTACCTGGATGTCCCTGATGCACTTAAAATATAATGTATTAAAAACAGAAATCATCTCCCTTCTAAACTTTCTTTTTCTGTACTTTTTAATCTCACTTGGTAGAAACTCTTATTTGTTTACCCAATTAGAAAACTGGCATACAGCAGTGACAGCATAGTGAATAGTCTTCACAATTTCATCATGTGCTAAGTGAGGCAATGACACGGGGAGCTGTGAGCACCTAGGAAAGGGCCATGACTTAGCCCTGAAGGTCAAATAACAGAAAGCTCAACAGGCTTTGTTTAGACCAACCCACCATGTTGAGCGATTCCTGTCCTAAATTATCTTTCAAGTTTATCTCCTCATTCCATGCACATTACCCTGCCCCATTCATTATCTCCTCATTCCATGCACATTACCCTGCCCCATTCATTCACTATCCCTGGCTTCTTTACTTCTATAGTTTTACAAGTAGTTTCTCAGCCTCTGTCCTTGACTTAGACTGAGGAAGTTACAAAAAATGCAAATCCCCCTTATATCACGCACCAGCTTTAAATACTTCAATGAGTCCCTCAGATAGAGGCAAGGTCATGGTTAGTCTCTCAAAGGCTCACCTCCCCTGCTCAGAGTTGTGGCCTCATACCAAGACGTTTCTCTCTTCTGTCCTTGTCTGCCTTGTAGTTCCCTTTGTCTAGAATGGTACATTTCTTCTAACCTGGCCAAGTTCTATTCATCTATGAAGAGTAGGTTTAGGAGTTATCCCTCCTGGGAAGATGTTGCCCAAGTACTCCAAACCTTCCAAGGAAGGGGACCTCACTTTGAGTTTCTACTGTTCTTCCCTCACCCACGCCCAAGTGCAAGGACCCTATCTTATTTTCATCATTCCTTCAGTGAACATTTGTCTATAAAGAACTGCACACATTAAGGATCCAGTCTGGAGAATTCCTTGGCAGTCCAATAGGCCATTCTTACCTTAAGAACCTCATGAACAGTATGAAAAGGCAAAAAGATATGACACTGAAAGATGAACTCCCCAAGTCAGTAGGTGCCCAATACGCTACAGGAGAAGAGCGGAGAAATAGCTCCAGAGGAATGAAGAGCCTGAGCCAAAGTGGAAACAACGCCCAGCTGTGGAGGTGTCTGGTGGTGAAAGTAAACTCCGATGCTGTAAAAAAAAATATTGCATAAGAAAATGGAATGTTAGGTCCATGAATCAAGGTAAATTGGAAGTGATTAAATAGGAGATGACAATAGTGAACGTTGACATTTTAGGAATCAGTGAACTAAAATAGACCAGAACGGGTGAATTTAATTCAGATGACCGTTATATCTACTACTGTGAGCAAGAATCCCTTAGAAGAAATAGAGTAGCCCTCACAGTCAACAAGAGAGTCCAAAAAGCAATACTTGGGTGCAATTTCAAAAACAACAGAATGATCTCTGCTCGTTTCCAAGGCAAACCATTCAATATCACAGTGATTCAAGTCTTTGCCCCAACCAATAACGCCAAAGAAGATGAAGTTGAACAGTTCAAAGAAAACCTACAAGACCTTCTAGAACTAACACCAAAAATAAAGGCTGTCCTTTTCATCATAGGGGACTGGAAAGCAAAAATAGGAAGTCAAGAGATACCTGGAGTAACAGGCAAGTTTGGTCTTGGATTATAAAATGAAGCAGGGCAAAGGCTAACAGAGTTTTGCCAAGAGAACACACTGGTCATAGCAAACACCCTCTTCCAACAACACAAGAGACTCTACACATGGACATCACCAGATGGTCAATACTGAAATCAGATCAATCATATTCTTTGCAGCAAAAGATGGAGAAGCTCTATACAGTCAGCAAAAACAAGACTGTGAGCTGACTTTGGCTCAGATCATGAACTCTGTATTGCAAAATTCAGACTTAAATTGAAGAAAGTAGGGAAAACCACTAAGCCATTCAGGTATGACCTAAATGAAATCCCTTACAATTATAAAGTGGAAGTGACAAACAGGTTGAAGGGATTAGATCAGATAGATAGAGTGCCTGAAGAACTATGGACAAAGGTTCCTGACACTGTACAGGAGGCGGGGAACAAAGCCATCCCCAAGAAAAAGAAATGCAAAAGGGCAAAATGGTTGTCTGAGGAAGCCTTACAAATAGCTAAGAAAAGAAGACAAGTGAAAAGCAAAGTAGAAAATGAAAGCTATACCCATCTGAATGCAGAGTTCCAAAGAATAGCAAGGAGACATAAGAAAGTCTTCCTAGGTAATCAATGCAAAGAAATAGAGGAAAACAACAGAATGGGAAAGACTATAGATCTCTTCAAGAAATTTAGAGATACCAAGGGAACATTTCATGCAAAGATGGGCTCAATAAAGGACAGGAATGGTATGGACCTAACAGAAGCAGAAGATATTAAGAAGTGGCAAGAATACAGAGAAGAACTATACAAAAAAAATCATGACCCAGATAACCATGATGGTGTGATTATCACACCTAGAGTGTGATATCATATAACTCACCTAGAGTCAGATATCCTGGAATGTGAAGTCAAGTGGGCCTTAGGAAGCATCGCTAAGAACAAAGCTAGTGGAAGTGATGGAATTCCAGTTGAGCTATTTCAAATCCTAAAAGATGATGCTGTGAAAGTGCTGCACTCAATATGCCAGTAAATTTGGCAAACTCAGCAGTGGCCACAGGACTGGAAAAAGTCTGTTTTCATTCTAATCCCAAAAAAAGGCAATGCCAAAGAATGTTCAAACTACATTTCACATGCTAGCAAAGTAATGCTCAAAATTCTCCAAGATAGGCTTCAAGAGTATGTGAACTGAGAATTTCCAGAGGTTCAAGCTGGATTTAGAAAAGGCAGAGGAGGCATCGATCAAATTGCTGACATCTGCTGGATCATAGAAAAAGCAAGAGAATTTGGAAAAACATCTACTTCTGCTTCCCTGACTACACTAAAGCCTTTGACTGTGTGGATCACAACAAACTGGGAAATTTCTTAAAGAGATGGGAATACCAGAGCACATTACTTGCCTCCTGAAAAACCTGTATGCAGGTTAAGAAGCAATAGTTAGAACTAGACATGGAACAACGGACTGGTACAAATTGGGAAAGGAGTACCTCAAGGCTGTATATCGTCACCCTGCTTATTTAACTTTTATGTAGAGCTCAGTTCAGTTCAGTTCAGCCACTCAGTCGTGTCCGACTCTTTGCGACACCATGGAGTGCAGCATGCCAGGCTTCCCTGTCCATCACCAACTCCCGGAGCTTACTCAGACTCATGTCCATAGAGTTGGTTGATGCCATCCAACCATCTCATCCTCTGTCGCCCCCTTCTACTCCCGCCTTCAATCTTTCCCAGCTTCAGGGTCTTTTCCAATGAGTCAATTCTTTGCATCTGGTGGCCAAAGTATTGCAGTTTCAGCTTCAACATCAGTCCTTCCAATGAATATTCAGGACTGATTTCCTTTAGGATGGACTGGTTAGATCTCCTTGCTGTCCAAGGGAGAGTCTTCTCCAACACCACAGTTCCAAAGCATCAATTCTTTGGCGCTCAGCTTTCTTTACAGTCCAACTCTCACATCCATACATGACTACTGGAAAAACCAAAGCTTTGACCAGATGGAACTTTGTTGGCAAAGTAATGTCTCTGCTTTTTAATATGCTGTCTAGGTTTGTTATAGCTTTTCTCCCAAGGACCAACCGTCGTTTAATTTCATGGCTGCAGTCACCATCTGCAGTGATTTTGGAGCCCAAAAAAATAAAGTCTGTTACAGTTTCCACCATTTCCCCATCTGTTTTCCAGGAAGTGATGGGACCAGATGCCATAATCTTAGTTTTCTGAATGTTGAGTTTTAAGCCGATTTTTCCGCTCTCTTCTTTCACTTTCATCAAGAGGCTCTTTAGTTCTTCGCTTTCTGTCGTTAAGTATGAAGTACCTCATGCAGAGTACATCATGTGACATGCTGGGCTGGATGAAGCACTGGGTAAAGTGCTAAAAGACAAAGAAAGGGAGAAGCCTACAAAAAGGGAACAAAGGAAATATCCATGGACTGGAGTGAGAACCTCAGGTGAAACAAACATGCTCCCTTCCTGGCTAGCCCTAATTTGCATAGGGGAAGCTAGGTGGTGGGGTTGGGGAGGTGGGGAAGACAAAAATGTATTAAAAAAGGTAGCCAAGATGGGTTGAGGCCTCTCTTTTGGGGTCGGCCCACCCTCATACCTCCACAGGGTACTATCCTTTGTTTGCCAAATAAAACTCTGAGCTGTAACTGTGCTGTAACATTGGTCTCCTGTTTCAAATCTTTGTTTCAGTAAGACAGAACCAAGGAAATTACACTCTCCCGACACAAGATTGCTGGTAGAAATATCAATAACCTCAGATATGCAGATGATACCATCCTTATGGCAGAAAGCATAAGTTCTTTCTTGATGAAACTGAAAGAGGAGACTGAAAAAGCTGGCTTAAAACTCAACATTCAAAAAATGAAGATCATGGCATCTGGTCCCATCACTTCATGGCAAATAGATGGGGATACAAAGTGACAGACTTTATATTGGGGGGCTCCAAAATCACTGCAGATGGTAGCTGCAGCCATGAAATTAAAAGATGCTTGATCCTTGGGAGAAAAGCTATGACCAATCTGGACAGCATATTAAAAAGCAGAGACATTAGTTTGCTGACAAAGGGCCGTACAGTCAAAGGTCTGATTTTTCCAGTAGTCATGTATAGATGTGACAGCTGGACCATAAAGAAGGGCGAGCGCTTAGGACTTGATCCTTTTGAACCGTGGTGTTGGAAAAGACCATTGAGAGTCCCTTGGACCACAAGGAGATCCAACCAGTCAATTCATTGGAAGGAGTGATGCTGAAACTAAACTCCAGTACTTTGCCCACCTGATGGGAAGAGTCGACTCACTGGAAAGACCCTGATGCTGGTAAAGAATGAAGGCAGGAGAAGGGGATGACAGAAGAAGAGATGGTTGGATGGCATCACCCGACTCAACGAACATGAGTTTGAGTAAAGTCCTGGAGCTGGTGATGGACAGGGAGGCCTGGCGTGCTGCAGTCCATGGGGTCGCGGAGTTGACAGGACTGAGCTACTGAACAACCACCACCACCACCAGGTTAGGACTCAGCACGCTCACTCTACAGGGTGGATCCTTGGTGGGGAAACCAAAATCCCAGCAGCAGCAAAATGTGGCAAAAAAATTTAAAAAAGCATCCAGTTCAAGGTTACCCACCTGGCTAGCTATTGAGTCAGAAATTAGCGCTTAGCCTGCCCCAGGGTTCTTACTCAAATGTAAAGTCCTCAAAATTCTTACTCAGGCAGCATCCTGTACAGTTTGCAAAACACTCTGATAAGGTTCCTCTTTATATCCAGAGGCAGAGATGGAATAATGGGAAGGTTTAAAAAGGAATAAAGAGGAATGTTCCTAAAGAAGGGCAAAATCAGCATATGGAGATAACAACAGTGAGGAGGGTTGGCCACCTGCGAGGAAGACCTTCCATGGCAGAGAAACCCCGCCCCCCGTCGCCCAGGGCCCCGCGTGCACTCCAGCACAGTCCAAGGCACAGGAAACCCATTCCTCCCAAGACTACGAATCCCAGCATGCCTCGCACCCAAGGGAGCGGCAGCACGCAATGTATGCCGGGACACGTAGTCCAGTTCTCGCTGAGAAGCAGGCCAGAACGTGCCATGACGTCAGGAGGGCTCGGGAAAAGGGAGTCAGAAACCGGTCCAAGATCAAGTTTTTAAATCTTCCAGAGAGCTGACCCTGGTTTTCTTTGGTGACCCAAGTTTCAGGTCCCACCCCATAATCCACCGGACCTGTGGTGTGCCTTGAGTGGCCTCTCGCCTAACTCCCTCACGGTTAAAGGCGAAGTACCAGAGGGGCAAGAACAGGCAGCCTTCAAGCCTCCAGGCGCCGGCTTGTGAGACTAGTGGTGTGCAGGACGTTGTCCTGGAGAGGGGCTGAGACGTCGCTTCCCCCGTGGCGCCGGTGAGGACGTGGCCAGAGAGAGCCTCGAATAGCGGCTTCCCCTTCCTCCGCCCGTCAGGCGAGAAAGAGAAGGGTGACAGAGGGGCGAGAGAGGGGCGCGGGCGGCGCAAAGGCTTCTGGGAGCGCGCGCATGCGCACGCCGCGGCGGGGAGTACACCCTCAACGTCTGCGGACGCTGGGGGTGTCGGGTGTCGGCGGCGGCGGCGGCGCTTTGCGGCTGGTCGTGCGGGTCGGGCGCGGGCGGGCAGGCTCGGCGGCTCAGGCGCGCACAGGTGATTGACTGGCCAGCTGGCTGAGGCACCGCCTGGTCCTCATTGCTGGCAGGTGGCGGGACCCATTTGGGCGGCGGTGGAGGCGACGGCGGCGGCAGCGGTGGCCGGGCTCAGGAGGCACTCCCCGGGCCAAGGCCATGGCACCGCGGCTGCAGCTGGAGAAGGCGGCCTGGCGCTGGGCGGAGACGGTGCGGCCCGAGGAGGTGTCGCAGGAGCACATCGAGACCGCCTACCGCATCTGGCTGGAGCCCTGCATCCGCGGCGTGTGCAGGTGAGGCCCGCGCAAAGGCCCTCGCGCCCCTCCTCGCGCCGGACCTTGGAAAACCAGACTGTGGGGCAGTGGTGGGGGCGGGGGTGGGGGCTCCGGTTGGGGTGGGGAAGGAAGACGGCGGCCCATTGCGTGCCTCTCTCAGGCTTGGAGAGAACGCGGTGGAGGGCTTCCTCCTCTCCGCCTTCTGGGCGACCCGGGAAAGGCACAGCCTTGCAGGGCTGTGCACGGAGGTGATGATGCTGGAAGCCCTTCAGAAAAGGTTCTGAGTTCTTACCTCGAAGATGGCGGTGGGGATGGTTGAAAGCAGGAACTGAAGAGCTTCGCAGACGTTGGTGGTCGTTCCATCCTGGCCGCGGCCCCGCGTTTGGTTTTAGAAAACTGGGAACTTGGTAGTGCATTTCATCATTGTTATTAGTGTCGGCGCTGAAGGCTGGGTCATATTTTTGGGGTAGGGCGGCTTTAGGAAAACATATATAGTTAGTCTGCGTCATCGGTACCCTTCATCACCAGTTGACATCCCCTCTCTCACTAATTTAGTATTTTTTTTTTTTTAAGCTCTCCGCCCGCCCCCCGGGGGGGAGGGGTCGTCTCTGACCCAGTACCGTTTTGCCAAGTACACAGTGTGAGCTGTGTTGGTGTTCTCCTTCACTTCTGCTTAGCCTTCGAACCTTTTTTTTGCCTTTCCTTTTAGATCGAATTCTTAGCTGTTTTTTCCACGATTTAACGCGGGAACTATAGTTTGTGTTCCGGAGTGTTGTCGAATTGACTTAGCCAAGATGGGCATGCTCAGTAGCCTTTTAGCAAGTATTCAGTAAAGACTTTCTGGAGTTGTTACATTTCGAGGCAGGACCCCGGAGGAATGGAAGTCAAGGTCTCAGATCTGAAGCTTTAAAGACTAGTGTGGGAAGTGAAACGAGTTAGGGAGCTTCCATAAGGCAAACGAATAATTCCAAGTTCTGGGCGTCTGGCTCACGAGGAGGGCGACAGGCAGTACTGGAATGACATAGCCTGTATAATAGATACGTTTCAGTCAGTTTCTCCACCTAGTTTCCAGGGTAACCAAAAAATAGAAATTCTTTCACTAAAATAGTTCTGATTTTAGTAGAAAGAAAGGAGTAGAAATTGGCTGAGATGACTATAAGGGGAATGTCACAGAGGTGAGTTTTAAGCTGCAACAGTAGCAAGGTTTATATCCAAGCGGTTTTTTTCTTAAATAACGTCACTCATTTAAAGTGTACAATCCAGTGGTTTTTTTGTTTGTATATTCACAAAGTTGTTCCGAGGGCAACTCAATCTGACCTCCCCTCCCCCCCAGAAAAAAGCCCTGTATCTATTAGTTTGGCGCTTGTAAAACATCTCCCCCACCGCAAGTATGCAAGTAATCACTGATCTACTTTCTGCCTCTAAATTGGCCTTTTCCAAACTTTTCATGTAAATGGAATCATACAGTGTGTTAACTTTAGTGACTTCTTTGACAGCATGATGTTTTCAAGAATCCATCCATGTGGTAGCATATGTCGGTTTTTAATTTCATTTCAAAAAATTGTAAAAGTTATGTAAAATGCACAATGAAATTTACCGTTTTTAAAGTATACAATTCCACTGCATTAAGTTTCCTTACAGTATTGTACAAACATCACCATGGTCTCCTTCCAGACTTCTTCTATCACTCTAAAAGGAAACTCCATATCCATTAGTAGTCACATCCCATTTTCCCTTCCTCCATCCCCTGGCAAGCACTCATCTTTTTGTCTCTATAGATTTCTTTATTCTGGATATTTTATTTTTTTATTTTTTCATTTGTTTTTATTAGTTGGAGGCTAATTACTTTACAGTATTGTAGTGGTTTTTGCCGTACAGAATCAGCCATGGATTTACATGTGTTCCCCATCCTGATCCCCCCTCCCACCTCCCTCCCCATGGATATTTTATAGTAAGTGGAATCATAAAATGCGTGGCCTTTTTTTGCCTGGCGTTCACTTAGCATAATGTTTTCAAAGGTCATCCATGTTATAACACGTGTCAGTACTTTATTCCTTTTTGTGGTTGAATAGTATTCCACTGTTGGATATAACGCATTTTGTCTATTCATCAGTTGATGGATTTG
Organism: Cervus elaphus; assembly: GCF_910594005.1. Taxonomy (NCBI): domain Eukaryota; kingdom Metazoa; phylum Chordata; class Mammalia; order Artiodactyla; family Cervidae; genus Cervus; species Cervus elaphus. Next base: position 5,137,140 of record NC_057822.1, on the reverse strand, counting down.
AAAGAGTTTCCCACAACTTCATTGAGGGATAATTGACAGATACAGTTGTACATATTTAAAGTGTACAACATGAGGGACTTTCCTGGTGGTCCAGTGGCTAAGATTCCATGCTTCCGATGCAGGGAGTCCAGGTTTGATTCCTGGTGGGGAACTAGATCCCACATGCCCTGACTAAAGATCCCATGTGCCTCAACTAAGACAAGGAGCATCCAAATCAATATTTAAAAAACAAAGTGTACAACGTGATAATTTGATAGATATTATGGAGTGATTACCAGAATCAAGGCAACTGACACCTCACAGTATAGTTAAATTGATGGGTATTTTGGTTGTTTCCACTTTTTGGCTGTTGTGAATAACTTTGGTATGAATATTTGTGTACAAGTTTTTGCTGGAACACCTATTTTTTGTTTCTTTGAGTATTTACCTAGGAGTGGAATTGCTGGGTCATTTAATAACTATGTTTAACATTTTGAGGAACTAATTGTTTTCCAAAGCGGCTGCAGTAGTTTGCATATAATGTACAACAGTTTCAATTTCTTCGCATCCTCACATTTGTTTCTTTTTTTCTTATAGCCATCCTAGTGGATGTGAATTGGTATCTCATTAATGGTTTTAATTTGCATTTTCCTGATGACTAATAAGGTTGAACATCTTTTCCTGTGCTTATCGACCATTTGTAGATCTTTGGAGAGTTCTTTTCACATCCCTTGCCCAGTTTTAAAATTAGATTGTCTTTACTTTTGAGTTAGAGTTCTTCATATATTTTCAATATAAGTCCCATGTATTTGCAAATATTTTCTCATTCTGTAGGTTCTCTATTTCCCTTTGTAATTAGTACCCTTTGCAACAAAAAAGCTTTTGCTTTAATGAACCATTAATTCTGGGGCTCCCTGGTGGCTCAGTGCTAAAGAATCGGCCTGCCAGGGAGGAGGTGGGTTCAGTCCTTGGGCCGGGAAGGTCCACTGGAGAAGGAAGTGGCAACCCACTCCAGTATTCTTGCCTGGAGAATTGCATGGACAGAGGAGCCTGGTGGGCTACAGTCCATGGGGTCACAAACAGTCAGACACGACTTAGCTCCTAAACGACAATAGCAACACAGTAGTTTTATTTATCTTTTGTTTTGGTCACTAGTACTTTTGAAACCAGCCTGATCTGAAGTCCAAGCAGTTTTTATTTAAAAATCAGAAAGATTTCTCTTACCCTTTTGTTTAAGCATTTCTTCTGACTCTTAAGATGAGATTAAATAATTAATTGTAAGATATTATCAGTATCTTTTAAATACTTTACAGAAAAATTTTTAATGAGATGCCAGAGCTGAAGAAGTGTGTAGCCACAGGCAAAGACAAGATGACTCAGAACTATTTACTTTCTGAAACTACTTAGTACAATCACAGCATGAAAGCAATCTATACTAAATCTTATGTACAAAGAATTCTGCAAATCTTTTTAAAACCAGTGAGGATTGTAGTCAGGTAAGTCCCTTTCCCGTGGTTTCCCCTGTGGCTCAGACAGTGAATCTGCCTGCAGTGCAGGAAACCTGGGTCCGATCCCTGGGTCATGAAGATCCCTTGGAGTAGGAAATGGCAACCCACTCCAGTATTCTTGCCTGGAGAATTGCATGGACAGAGGAGCCTGGCGGGCTACAGGGGTCTCAGAGTCAGAGAGGACTGAGTGACTTAACGCTTTCACTTTCAGGTTCCGTGCAGTAAAATTGTTTGGTAAGGGATATGCAGTTTTCATTTTGACCCATTTTGCTAGATTTCCCATTAGAGTGTTGGTTTCACTTTACATTTCTACTACCAGTGTGTAAGAATGTGTTGTTTCCATAATCAACACAATATGTTAGTCATACTTTTTCATCTGATAGGTGGAATATGGTGTCATGTTAATTCCTTTTGGTGACAGTTGAGATCTTGATTTGAATTTTTAAAATTGGAACTTACACTTCATAGTTGTATATAGGAGTGTAACGTCTGTTTTGTTTTCATCAGAGAAACCAAAACATTTCAGAGATGTAATGCATTCAAGAAAGTCAGTGTTACGCCCCTTATTTGTCTGTGCTTCATGGCTAGTGGGATCTTAGTTCCCACGTCCGGGAGGGATGGAACCTGGGTCCCTGCACTGAAAGCCCTGAGTCCAAACCACTAACGGCCAGGGATTCCTTGTTAGGCCAGTTTACAGACACTGAAGTGACTTCCCCTGGCTCCAGGCTAAACCCCTCATGAGGACTGTTGGATCCAATGCTCAGGCTTCTACTGAGCCTTTCCTCTTTGATGTCCCAGTGATACCCTTTCTCTGTTGGTGCACTTCCTCTCTCACTTTACCACGTTTGCCTTGCTAACCTGTCCCTTATCCTCAGAAGAGGTCAGGGCAAATTTAATTATGGCAAATTTAAACATACACTGAAGTAGGATTTCCCTGGTGTTACAGTGGTTAAGACTCCATTTTTGCTCTGTAGAGGGCGTGGATTCAATCCCTGGTCAGAGAACTAAGATCCCTATGCCATGTGATGTGGGGAAAAAAAGAGAGAGAGAGATGATATAATGACATCCCACAATCCCATACAGTTTTATCAGTTACTGACCCAAGATGATCAGTTGTTTTGTTGCTAAAAGCTCAGCTCTCTGTAAACCAGTGCCAAATTGAATTTCGGAGGCAGTTTTGGGTGAAGTAGGAAAGAATCGCTTTATTATTTTGCCAGGCAAAGGGGGCCACAGCAGGCTAATGCCGTCAGAACCTCGTGTCCCAACTTGGGAAGATCAGGCCAGTTCAGTCGCTCAGTCGCATCCGACTCTTTGTGACCTCATGAACTGCAGCGCACCAGGCTTCCCTGTCCATCACCAGCTCCCAGAGCTTGCTCAAACTCAGGTCCATCGAGTCAGTGATGCTGGATCTTAGTTGTGGCTCTAGGGATCTTAAAGCATTGTGTCTTAAGGATCTCGTCCTCTGTCGTCCCCTTCTCCTTCTGCCTTCAGTCCCTTCCAGAATCAGGGTCTTTTTCCAGTGAGTCAGCTCTTCACATCAGGTGGCCAAAGGATTGGAGTTTCAGCTTCAGCATCAGTCCTTCCAGTGAATATTCAGGACTGATCTCCTTTAGGATGGACTGGTTGGATCTCCTTGCAGTCCAAGGGACTCTCAAGAGTCTTCTCCAACACCACAGGTCAAAAGCATCAATTCTTTGGTGCTCAACTTTCTTTATAGTCTGACTCTCACATAATTAAACTCATACAGTCAAGTCTTTATAGTCCAATTCTTGGGGAAGATAGTGAGAAGTTTTATAGTAATTATTCAAAAAGGGTGTGCTCACCTTGTGGACAGTCTTCTGAGGGGTTATTGGTAAGGTAAGGAGGAGTCACTCTTTAGGTCCATATGATCTGGGGTCTGCATGCTTGTGGGCAGCATGCATATCTGCTTAGTTGTGTCTGACTCTGTGGCCCCATGGACTGTAGCCCACCAGTCTCCTCTGTCCATGGAATTTTCCAGGCAAGAATACTGGAGTGGGTTGCCATTTCCTACTCCAAGGGGATCTTCCCCACCCAAGGATGGAATCCTCTCATCTTTTTCTCTCCAGTGTTGGCAGGTGAATTGTTTACCACTGCTCCACCTGGGAAGCCTTGTGGGCAGTATATCAAAGTTATTTGGTAGCTTCTCCCCCCTGGAGGGGCTTTGGGGCTCTGCAAGATAACTTGAAGGTATTGTTGTGTGTATCCATTGATACATAGGACCTTGCCCCAAGGCTGCTCTTGAAGGACCTTGCCCCAAGGCTGCTCTTGACTATTTCTCTCACAGCCCCGCCCATCCCAAATTAGTAAGTGTTAGTCACTCAGTGCCCGACTCTTTGCATCCCATGGACTGCAGATTTCACAGGCAAGGATACTGGAGTGGGTTGCCATTCCCTAATTAACGACTGCTCCAATCTGCCCTTCACAACTCAGGGAAGGTCAAGGAGACGGAAGGAAGGCTGTTTCCTGGAGTCAAAGAAATGGGGGGCGCAGAAAGACCTTGTCCCCAGGAGCCCAACAGGGCCCTGCACTGTGTCAGTTATATTCTCATTGCATGATGTACTTTCACTGCCTAACCCAACTTTAAAAATTTCCAATGTAATGCATGTTCCTTGTTTAGTAAGGATTTTGTGTTCTGTGAAACCTGTGTCTTTGTGGGGTTTTGTTCATTACGTGTCTTTCTGCTGTTCTGCACTAACACTTGCAGGATTGCTTAGAATAACCAAGGTTTGAATGAAAGTGAGAAACCTCTCCTTAATCTCAGGCTCAGCTGTTGTTTGAATTTTTAAATTTTCTTTCTGTGTATCTGTTAAATTCAACAAATATTATATGCCATGCAGAGTAGTCATTCTTTATTCAAAAAATTTTTTTTTTTCCTGGCATCTGCTGTGGTCAAGGGTGGCTCTGAAATAAAGCCAACAGAGGTTAAAATTCCTTCATTTGCCATTTATTTTAGAGATAAGAAAGCTATAAACAACATAATTGTTACTTTCAAAAAAAAACGAGACAGGTGTCACATAATATACTTTTGCAAGTTTTTATTTGATGGGTTGTCTTTTTCTGTATTTATTGGTCCGTATAGATCTGCCTTATTGTCTTTAATAGCGGTGTGCTATTTCACTGTGTAGAGAGAGATGTGTTATAATTTAGCCAGTTCTCTTGTTTTCTATAAGTTTTAACTGACACATTTATCTTTGGCTGTGCTGGATCTCTCTTGCTGTAAGGGTTTTCTCTAGTTGCCACTGCAGGTCTCCAGAACCTCTTCTAAAGCTTTTAATTTCCTCATCCTCCAATTGAAGATGGACCTCAGCAATGTCCTTTTAGAGTCCTGGATCGGTTTTGTTTTTTTTTTTTTTCCAGTTATGACTAGCACTACAACTAGAAAGTTTTAAGTTTTTATTAATTTATCTTTGCTGTACTGGGTCTTTGTTGCTATATGGGCTTTTCTGTAGTTGGTGGTTAGCGGGGGCTCCTCTTTTTGCAGTGTGGGACTTCTCCTTGCTGTGGCTTCTTGTGGAACTCTAGGGCTTGCAGGCTTAAGTACTTCTGGCTTGTGGCACATGGGTTGAGTTGCCCCATGGCATGTGGGATCTTCCTGGGCCAGGGGTCGAGCCCCTGCCCTCTGCATTAGCAGATGGATTCTTAGCCACTGGACCACCAGGCAAGTCCTCCCAGTTAAAAAAAAGGTGCCTCAGATCTTAGCTGTGGCTCTCAGGATTGTAAAGCATTGTGTTTTGAGGACCTTATCGTGGTAGCGGATGGACTCTGCGGTTGTGGCTTTGGATCTCCAGAGTGCTTGACTCGGTAGTTGTGGCGTGTAGCTTAGTTGCTCTGCTGCACATGGGATCTTACTTCCCTAACTGGGATCAAACCCGTGTCTTCTGCACTGCAAGGCATACTCTTAACTACCAGATGACACAGTTTGTTTTTTTTTTTTTAACTTTGTGGGTTTTTTTCCCTTTTGATTCAGAATGAGGCACGGATCCATCTTTATTTTTGCTTTTTACCAAATGGGCACTCAATTTTCTTAAACCATTTACTGAATAATCTAGTCTTCACCACCACTAGTTGAGAGGCCATCTTTATTTATTTACTTAGTGGTCCTGCCACAGGGCATCTGGCTTGATTCCCCAGCCAGAGGTAGAACTCATGCCCCTTCAGTGGAAGCACTGAGTCTTACCCAGTGGACCACCAGAGGACCCAAGAGGTCACTTTTATTATATGACAAATTACTCTACGTATTTGGGTTTATTTCCTGGCCCTGTTCCCTTCCACTGATTCTACTGAATATCCCTGGACTAGGATAACAGTTCCAGTTACTTGCCAGTATTTTTTAAATATCAGATAAGGCAGGATCCTTCTTACATTTCTCTGTGAGGACTTCCCCGGTGGTCTAGTGTTTTAAGACTGAGCGCCCCATGGAGGGGGCCCAGGTTCCACCCCTGACCAGGGAACTAGAGTGCCCACGAGGTAGCCAGACGGCCCTGCGTGCCGCAGAGACCTGACGCAGCCTAAAAAGAGTCCGGGATTTTTCTAGTGATTCTTATTCAACTAAAATTTATATTTTATGTACAGAAAAGCGAACAAAGTCATGAGATTTACACCGGGTGAATTATCACACAGGGAACATACATATCTTGTATCCAACAGCAAGATTAAAATGTTGCCGGGGGGGCTTATCTAGTGGCCCAGTGGTTGAGATCCTGCGCTTGCATGGCAGGGAGTGTTGGTGGTCCAGTGGTTAAGAATCTGCTTACCAGGGCGGGGGACACGGGCCTGATCCCTGGTCCGGGAAGATCCCACATGCTGCAGTGAGAAGCCCTGATACCGCAACTAGAGAAAGGCCTCCACAGAACCGAAGACCCAGCATGGCCAAGATTAAAATAAATAGTAAACTTAAAACTTCAAACACCACAGATTATCTACCTTGTTTTGAACTTTGTATACAATTAATTTTACATTGTATTTCCTCTGTGTCTGGCCTCTTTGGCTCAGCACTGTGAGATTCATTCACATTGTGAGTAGCAGCAGGATGTTCATTCTTAGTCATTTGCATAATTCCATTGTGTTATTTCATACACACGCATGAGGGATCTTAGTTCCTTGACCAGGGATCAAACCAGAGCCCCCTGCACTGCAAGATGGATTCTTAATAACCACTGGAATGCCAGGGAAGTTCCTACATTCAATGTTTCTGTTCACAACTCATTGGCCAGAACTTATTTCATTGGTTCTGCCAGTCCAGAAAGTATCTAGCAGAGGGTTACTTGGCAAACTGCACTATAGGTTAACACTCAAGGTGTCTGTCTAGCTGCATTTTGCATTCCCTGTATGACAACTTTTTATGCTTAAGGGCCATTTGTATGCCTCTTGCAACAGCCTCTTGTGCCCTTTGCCCATTTTTATTTTGGGTTATTAGTCCTCATCAGTTTGTAGGAATTCTTTAAAATACTTACATTTTTAACTGTATTCTTTCCTGCACGGAGCCTTCTCAGTGTGCTGTGCGCGGATGTTCTCTAGTTGTGACAAGTGGGAGCTGCTCTCTGGTTGGGGGTGTGCAGGCCTCTGATGGCGACGGCTCAGACTCTGGAGCACACATGCTCAGCAGTTGTGGCTCTCGGGATTAGTTACTCCTTGGCACGTGCAATCATCCTGGACCAGGGATCGAACCCATGTCCCCTGCATCGGCAGGATTCCTATCCACTGGATCACCAGGGAAGTCCAGCAGGAGTTCTTTATGTATTAAGAGATTATTTCTGTGACATGAGTTGTAAGTCTTTTTTATTTGTATCATTGTTTTTTTTTCCTCTTGTGACTGTGCCATGAGGCATGTGGAGCTTCCCTTACCAGGGATTGAACCAGTGCCTCCTGCAGTGGAAGCAGGGTCTTAACCACCGGGCCACCAGAGAAGTGCCTGTACCATTGTCTTTTGACTTATGGATTGGTTTGCCATGCACAAAGTTTTTATGAGATTACATTAATGGATCTTTTGTGACTTCTAAACGTTGAGTCATCGACTCAGTTCTCTTTCATACCAGTGATTAAAAGAAATTTGCTGATTTTTTTTAATGTTATTGTGGTTTTAATTAAATGTTTAAATCTTTGATCCACTTGGAATTTGTACTGAAGTGATATTGTGAAATGAATCCAACTGTATCTTTTTGCAGGTAGCTGCCTGGTTGCCCCATCCCAATTTATTAAAGGTTATGTTTTTACTCCACTGATTTGGATACCTTTGTTGCATGCTAAGTTACCTAGTGTATTTGGGTCTGTTTCTGAACTTTTTATTTTATTACATTGTTTTAGTTTGGGTAAACTGATTCAGTAAACTGGGTAATACTGATTCAGTATCTTGTAGGACTTAATCCTTCCTGACTGTTCTTTTTAGGAGTTGTTTTGTTTTGGCTTTTAAATTTGTGTTCTATTCCATAATTTGTCTGCTTGACTTAATTTAAAAAAATCTTCTAATTTTTTTTTTTTTGGACAATTTATAATCCATGAAGATGAAGATGTACTATGTTTACTCCATGGCTGAGTTTGAGAAGTATGTCATAAAATGCTTAAAACAAAAAAAGAAAGAAAGTAAACCAAGCAGGAGTAGATGAAGTTTGGTCTGTTTGTTTCTTTCTTTGAAATTGTGCTGGTGGAAGGAGGAGGGGCTCTCCTTAGGGGTCTGGTGGGGTGCTCTATGGTGACCTTTGAAAGGCTGCTTGGGCACTGAGCTGTATTCTTTTTTTGTTTTCTTTTCTAGTAGAGGACTTACTAATATTGTCTTAATAGTTACTTTGCTTTGGGGAGTTTTTTAAACTTGCCTTCCGTGTGTGCTTAATCTTGTCCGACTCTTTGTGTCCCTGTGGATTGTGGCCCACCAGGCTCCTCTGTCCATGGGATTCTCAGGCAAGAATTCTGGAGTGGGTTGCCATGCCCTTCTCCCGGGGCTCTTCCCGACCCAGGGATTGAACCTGTATCTCTTACGTCTCCTGCACTGGCCGGTGGGTTCTTTATCACTAGCGCCACCTGGAAAGCCAGCACCAGCCTTAAAAAATTGTAAACCTTTAGATGAAGGGTAAGAGAAGCCTTTCTGGTGTCAAATGATCTAACCTTGGGACTCTTTCTCGTGAAATAGAGCAGCCACGGGGCTGGTAAGCCTGCTTCGGGGCAGTGGCTGCATGTACGAACGAGGCTTTGCTGGGATCCTGATGCCTCGTGTGTCCTCTCTGCTGTGTGTTTACTTTCTCTTACGTCCTTTTGGTCAGAATTCAGAATTTCAAATAAAATCAGGTTGTTAGGTGAATGTGAAAGTGAAGTTGCTCAGTCATGTCCGACTCTTTGTGACCCCATGAACTGTAGCCTACCAGCCTCCTCTGTCCATGGCATTTTCCAGGCAAGAATACTGGAGTGGGTTGCCTTCTCCAAGAGATCTTCCCAACGCAGGGAATGAACTCGGGTGTCCCGCATTATAGGCAGACGCTTTACCGTCTGAGCCACTAGACTTAATGAATTTCCAGATGTGAATATTCTGAAAGCAATCCGTGGTTCCCATCCTTCCTTTAACAGATATTTTAAATGAAGCCACATATGTCCAACCCGGTTCCTTCTTTCCCCTCGCCACAAAAATAAGCAGTGCCGAGGACTGTTGACCTGGACTCACGTCGGCCACTCTCTCCTACGTGTCAGGTCTTGTTTCTCATCTCTTAGTTACAGCATCCATGTTGTTTCTCTGTTTCACTGCTGCCCCCCGCCAAGAGCCAAGATTTAGACTTTGAACATTTCCCCTTTAAAACAAAAAATTAGAAGCTTAAGACTTAGTAAAAATAGGAGGAACTTTGTGAGAATGGCAATGATTGGGAAAGCAAAACTTGTGAAATCTTCAGATGATTCTGATAAGCCACCTTGCTTGAGAAGGGTAATTAGAGAACCTTTTTTATTTTTTTTGTTAAATGCCTGGTAATGCCTTGGTCTTTTTATTTTCTTTCTTTTTTTATTTTCCTGTTGAGCTTTTTATTTTTGGGGTGTAACTAATTTACAATGCTCTGATAGTTTCAGGTGAACAGTGAAGGGACTTAACCATACATATACATGTATCCACTTAGAGGATCTTTCTAAGGTTCCAGTCCAGTTCTTTTTCTTCGTAAAATTGTGTATTGGCTCCTTGTTGCTTCCGGAATAAAGTCCGAGTTCTTGCCATGCATAGTGTTTGAGGGCTTCTGTGATCTGATCTAGCCGCTGCTTCTCTGCAGCCTCCCGGCTTTCCAAGACCCTCTCCCCAGAGCCTCCAGCTGTGGTGAGCTGCACCCGCAGGAAGACTTCCTCGTCAGCCTCCGCGGGTCTCGCCTCTCTAGCCTCTCTCCACAGGCTCTCCTGGGCCTGGAGGGCTCTCTGCTTCTCCTCTCACGTGTAGTGAGCTCCTGTGTGCCCTTGGAGACGCCCAGCTTGGCAGCAGTCCCCTCCTGTGAGGTTCCCGATGAGCGGCCTGTGCTTAATGCCAGCACGGCATTGCTTCTCTGAAGCTGAACTTTCACCTCGCTGTTGCATCATGACTTGTGAGCGCTTCTTTGGTGCCTGGGACTTTGTCTTTTATTTTGGTATCTCCTCGGGTCCTGTAATTCTTATCTGAGCATATCAACTTGACAGAATGTGTGAACCTGTAGAGTCTAGTTTCCTTTAGAAGATGATAGGTTTTGGTTACAAAGGGACACTGTTGACTTTCACTCTGCACTGTGACATGTCTTGTGGAAAACTGATGCTGGTCATATTGATTGATAGCAGCTTGAAACGGTCCCCGCAGCAGCACACTGAGCACAGATCACCCAGACTGATCACAGCCACTACCTCTTACCCAGTACCACTTCCGCCCTTGTTTTCATCATCTTCTGCTTCTGGCTAGAGGCAGAAAGGGCAGAATGGTCTTACTGTCTCATGTACTTAGGTGTTTTTATAAACATGGGCTTCTAAAGGGATCCAAATTAAAAAGATCAGAAATTCTAGTGTTCACCTAACCCCATCCCCCTTGTTTTATAAATGAGGAAATGGAGACCTTTTTCTCTCAGCAGAATCATGGCAGGGGGTTGGTTTTGTCGTCTTTCGACTAGCACATAGGACAAGAGGAGCCAGGGAATGTTGAGTCAGCCACCAAAGTTCTGGAAAGGGCTTGAAGGTAGGCAGTGACCTGCTGCAGCCTCTCCCTCCCCCACCTGTCAAAAGATGGGGAGGCTTCTGAATTCCTCCTTCCTTGTTGACATCTGGCGAGAGACTGGTTTATGATTATGAAATAAAATGATAGAGGGACAAGAATGTTGGGACTAGTTGAGTTCCTGGACCTAACTATCCTAAGCAACCACCATTCTGGTAAGAGTGGTGACATTCACAGTTAGAGACAGTTTGAAATTTTCAAGGACAGTTCAGTCAGTCAGTGGTTATTATTGGAACCATTTCAGTAATATTCGTCTAACCTGTTCTCTGCCTGTGTGTGTATATCTACACACACACACACAAATCACTTTCCAGAATCTGGTGCTGCATTCGGCAAAGCTTTAGTAAGGTCAGGGGTCTTCCCCAGAAGCACAGTTGGCTTGTTGCCATTCTTTATTGATTTCTCCCTGGGCTGGGTGTGAAACGAAGCCAGAGAGCCAAGAAACTAAAAGGTGTTGAGGGAGAAAAACAAAGCAATACTAACTCTTTAAGTGATCGCGCAGAGAGTAAGATCTCCACCCTCCACTCCCATTCAGATAATAAATTTTCTTTGAACTGCACAGCAACTGTGTGTTCATTGACTGTTGATTTCTGTCCACTATGCTGAAAGGTATACTTCTAAATGACAGATCGTCGGAGATCTGTGAAAACAGAACCAAAACTACTACTCTTAACCTGTGGTGAGTGTAGAAGGAGCTTAAATCATTTGTACCCTTAGATTCTTAGCCTACTTTCTTTTTTTTTTTTTTTTTTACCACTTTACAGTTTTTTTTTAATTATATAACTCAACTTTACTTATTTTTTAAACTTTTTATTTTGTATTGAGATATAGCCAATTAAAAATACTGTAATAGTTTCAGGTAGACAGCAAAGGGATACGTATACATGTATCAGTCTGTATCAGTCAGTTGCTCAGTCAGGTCTACTCTTTGCGACCCCATGAACCGCAGCACGCCAGGCCTCCCTGTCCACCAACTCCCGGAGTTGACCCAAACCCACGTCCATTGAGTCGGTGATGCCATCCACCCATCTCATCCTCTGTCGTCCCCTCTCCTCCTGCCCTCAATCTTTCCCAGCATCAGGGTCTTTTCAAATGAGTCAGCTCTTTGCATCAGGTGGCCAGAGCATTGGAGTCTCGTGTATATTATACATGTATACGTTCAACCATACATGTCCATGTGTCCGTTCTCCTCCTAACTCCCCTCCCATCTAGGCTTTCCACATAATGAGCAGAGTTCCCTGTGCTGAACAGTAGATCCTTGGTTATCCGTTTTGACTGTCGCAGTTTGTACATGTCTATCCCAAACTCACTAACTATCCCCCATAGACAGTTTGACTTGTGAGAAATTGTTGCCTTTTTTTACAGTTTTGGACATCACTACAGATGTCTCCTTTTCCTTCTTGCTTGCACCATCTAATCTGTTCCCAAGTCCTGTTGATTGCCTTGCATTGCTATGCTTGAATTCAGCTTTCTTCCCTTGCTTGCTTTGCCACCAAAAATAGATTTAGGACTTCATCTCTCACCAGGAAAATTGTTGTGTTTCTTTGTTCAGCTTCAGTCCCTCATTTACGTTGCTGCCAAAGTGTTTACTGGTCTAAACCTCAGCAGGGGATGTCACAGTTGCTTGGGGTACCAGCCCAGACATTTGGGGAGCCTGCCTACTGCTGCGGCCACTTCCTGTTCTTGTATCCATAGCCCCAGGAAGAAAGTAGCCATTACAATTCTTCATTTTGTTTCATTGCCGCAGTCTCAGACATTCTGTGGACATGTGCCTGCAAGTATTGAAACAAAATGTTGGTGTCATCTAACATTTTGCGATATTTTCTCAAGATTTCTCATGTTTAACCAAGATGGGTAGTGACTCTCACTTTACCCTGATTCATCAACATTCTTTTTTTTTTTTTTTTTTTGCTAATTCTGTAAGTGAAGACATTTTTCATGGCTGTTTTAAGTTTGCATTTTTCCAGAGCTGAGATGTTTCCCCCTGTGTTTGTTAACTGTTCTTAAAGGAAAGCTTAGAGGAAGCTCTTTTTAAGAATTGGGAGATTTGGGAGTTCCCTGGTGGTCCAGTGGTTAGGACTCATTTGTACTGCTGTGGTCCTAGGTTCAACCCCTGGTGGGGGAACTAAGATCCTGCAAGCTGCGTGATGTGCTTGCTTTAAAAAAAAAGAACCAGGGGGTCTGTCAGACTGAAATGGATCATTGGCTTGTGGAGTTAATAACAGAAAAAGCTTTATTTAGTCAGTCTGTATTTGTTAGGGCTTCTAGACACAGGTGACGGAAACTTAAAACTAACCACGTCATGTAAGGGAAGTGCCTCAGTTAAATCTAAGGAGGTGTTTATTTTAATTCAGGAAAGATTTAAACAAATAAATCAAGGCTAGGGCAGAACAAAGCTGATGGAGGTGATAGAATTCCAGCTGAGTTATTTTACATCCTTAGAGATGATATTAAATGTTGCAGTCAGTATGCCAGCAAATTTGGAAAACTCAGCAGTGGCCACAGGACTGGAAAAGGTCAGCTTTTATTCCAGTCCCAAAGAAAGGCAATGCCAAAGAGCTACTGTACAATTGCACTCCTTTCACATGCTAGCAAGGTAGTGCTCAAAGTCCTTCAAGCTAGACTTCAACAGTATGTGAACCGAGAACTTCCAGATGTACAAGCTGGATTTAGAAGAGGCAGGGGAACCAGAGCTTAGATTGCCAACATCTGCTGGATCATAGAAAAGCAAGAAAAACGTTTATTTCTGCTTCATTGACTATGCTAAAGCCTTTTACTGTGTGGATCACAACAAACTGGGAAATTTTTAAATAGATGGGAATACCAGACCACCTTACCTGTCTCCTGAGAAATCTGTATGCAGGTCAAGAAGCAACACTTAGAACCAGACATGGAACAACGGTCTGGTTCCAAATTGGGAAAGGAGTACGTCAAGGTTGGGTATTGTCACCCTGCTTGTTTAACTTATGTGCAGAGTACATTATGTGAAATGTGGGGCTGGATAAAGCACAAGCTGGAATCAAGACTGCTGGGAGAAATATCAATAACCTGCAGGTGACACCACCCTTATGGCAGAAAGTGAAGAAGTAAAGAGCCTCATAATGAAAGTGAAAGAGAGTGGAAAAGCTAGCTTAAAACTCAACATTCAAAAAACCAAGATGATGGCATCTGGTCCCATCACTTCATGGCAAATAGGTGGGGAAAAAAGGGAAACAGTGACAGACTTTATTTTCTTGCATTCCAAAATCACTGAAGACGGTGACTGTAGCCTTTAAAGACACTTGGCCCTTGGAGAAAAAGCTATGACGAACCTAGACAGCATATTAAAAAACAGAGCTATCACTTTGCTGACAAAGATCGGTCTAGTCAAAGCTATGGTTTTTCCAGTAGTCATGTATGCATGTGAGAGTTAGAGCATAAAGAAGGCTGAGCACCGAAGAATTGATGCTTTCGAACTGTGGAGCTGGAGGAGACATCTTGAGAGTCCCTTGGACTGCATGGAGATCAATCCTGAAGGAAATCAACCCTGAATATTCATTGGAAGGGCTGATGCTGAAGCTGAAGCGCCAGTACTTTGGCCACCTCATGCAAAGAACTGACTCATTGGAAAAGACCCTGATGCTGGGAAAGACTGAAGGCGGGAGGAGAAGTGGACAACAGAGGATGAGATGGTTGGATGGCATCACCGACTCAATATTCATGAGCTTGCGCAGACTCTAGGAGATGGTGAAGGACAAGGAAGCCTGACTTGCTGCTGTCCATGGGGTCACAAAGAGTTTGACATGACTTAGCGACAGAGCCGGGAAACATTTGGGCTAAAGAGCTAAGGAGGGAATTGGGAACCTCTTTCACCTATTTCTCATGCAAATCAGCATGTTGATTTCCTTCTTAATGTTGGGACAACTAAGCTTCCGCAGTCCGATGCATCCCATAAGGCCTGCCACTGAAGAGGGATTGTTTTGTTTTTGTCCTTCTCTCAATTCTTCTTTTAAATATTTTGTGAGGTTGTTTTTGGGTTCTGGATGGGAGCTGTGTCTCTGCAACTCTTGCTAGAACCAGAAGAATGAAGGAACAGTTAGCTCCAAATTAAAAAAAAAAAATGAGAAGGTGGGGGGAGCTGAAGAAACTAGGCACATGGAGTGATAGGCATGCACCACACAAAACAAAAACCTAGTCTTGAAGCCAACTAATATGTAAGTAAATGAGACAGTAGAGTGGGAAAGAGCCAAGGGAGACCGAGTGACTGCTCTTCATGCTTTGTTTTTGTGATTCTGTTTTCCCAGATGCCCCTGTAAGCAAAATGAAGGATTTCTGGGAAGAAGGATAACTGGGTATAGTTATAGAGTTGTAAGAATGTACTGTTTCAGGGAAGATGAGTGGTGTTATTCTACCTAGGTTAAATCAGAACTACTTGTGACCTTGAAAAATTTGATGTTTAAGCCAGCGTTAGCAAATCCAGGTGCTTTCTAGGATCCTAGTAAGCTATAAAAATTTGAGTCAACCGGCTAGGGTTGATGTAAACACATCAAACAGGTAAACATGTGTACCTATGTCACACATGTGTCTCAGGCTCCTTAATCTGTCTCCTATACTCCGATAAAAAGAAGAGCAAGCTATTTTCCTACTATAAGAAAATTGGTACAAACAGGATGATAGATGATACTTGATCCCCGTGCTGCTTCAGCACACATGCTTAGTTGTGTCCAACTCTTGTGACCCCGTGAACAGCAGCGCGCCACGCTCCTCTGTCCATGGGATGTTTCAGGCAAGAATACTGGAGTGGGTTGCAATTTCCTCCTCCAGGGGATCTTCCCAACCCAGGGATCGAACCAGTTTCTGCCTGCATGTCTTTTTGTCCTTTTGTACATGAGGTTCTCAACGGCAAGTATACCGGGGTGGCTTGCCATTCCCTCCTCCAGTGGATCACGTTTTGTCAGAACTCTCTGCTGTTACCCGTCCATCTTGGGTGGTCCTACGTGGCATGGCTCATAGCTTCATCGAGTTACACAAGCCCCTACGCCACAACAAGGCCGTGACCCAAGAAGGGGATGTGCTACCCATCGGACAGTTGCACTCATCTCCCATGCTAGTAAGATCTTGCTTAAAATGTTGCATGCTAGGTTTCAGCATTATGCAAACCAAGAACTTCCAGATGTCCAAGCTGGCTTTAGAAAAGGAAGAGGAACCAGAGGTCAAATTCCCAACATTCACTGGATCACAGAGAAAGCTAGGGAATTTCAGAAAAGCATCTACCTCTGTTTCATTGACTACGCCAAAGCCTTTGACTATGTGGATCATAATAAACTGTGTAAAGCTCTTAGAAATGGAAATACCAGACCACTTATCCGTCTCCTAGGAAATCTGTATGCGTGCAGGTCAAGAAGCAATAGTCAGAACCCTGTATGGAACAACTGGTTGGTTTAAGGTTGAAAAAGGAGTATGACAGAGCTGTCTGCTGTCACCCTGTTTAATCTGTACGCTGAGCACATCATGAGAAATGCTGGGCTGGATGAATTACAAGCTGGAATCAAGATAGGCGGGAGAAATATCAACAATCTCAGGTATGTGAATGATACCACTCTAATGGCAGGAAGTGAAGAGGAACTAAAGAACCTCTTGATGAGGGTGAAGGAAGAGTGAAAGAGCCAGCTTAAAACTAAACATTAAAAAAACTAAGATCATGGCATCTGTCCTTGTTACTTCATGGCAAATAGAGGGGGAAATGTGTAAGTAGTGACAGATTTCTTCTTGGGCTCTAAAATCACTGTGGATGGTGACTGCAGCCATGAACTCAGAAGATGTTTGCTTCTTGTCAGGAAAGCTATGACAAACTTAGATGTGTGTTGAAAAGCAGAGATATTACTCTGCCGACAAAGGTCCGTGTACTCGAGGCTATGGTCTTCCCAGTGGTCATGTACGGGTGTGAGAGCCGTACCGTAAAGAAGGTAGAGCGCCGAAGATTCGATACTTTTAAACTGTGGTGCTGGAGAAGACTCCCGAGAGTCCCTTGAAGAGCGAGGAGATCAAACCAGTCAATCTTGGGAAATCAACCTGAATACTCAGGTTGAAGGGCTGATACTGAAGCTGAAACTCCAGTGTTTTGGTCATCCGATGGGAACAGCTGACTCATTGGAAAAGTCTCTGATGCTGGGGGAGATTGAGGGCAGAAGGAGAAGAGGACATCAGAGGATGAGATGCCTGGATGGCATCACCGATGTAATGGACATGAACTTGGGCAAACTTCTGAAGATGATGAGGGACAGAGACCTGGTGTGCTGCAGTCCGTGGTGTCAGAAAGTCGGACGTGACTTGGTGACTGAATAGCAACAACTGCCTGCATTCCTGTAGTCTGAAGCTGATGGGGATACAAGGAGCTTGGGCGCACTGGAGACTGACTGGGAGAGATTTTCTTCCACAGGGGCCTTCATCTAGCCGTCTGTACTTGGCATCTGCTGTGCTGCTCGTTTCAGTTCAGTCACTCAGT
This sequence comes from Cervus elaphus, assembly GCF_910594005.1. Taxonomy (NCBI): domain Eukaryota; kingdom Metazoa; phylum Chordata; class Mammalia; order Artiodactyla; family Cervidae; genus Cervus; species Cervus elaphus. Next base: position 5,119,958 of record NC_057822.1, on the reverse strand, counting down.
TGTGTCTGACTTTTTGTGGTCCCATGGACTGCAGCATGCTAGGCTTCCTTGTCCATCACCAACTCCCGGAGCTTCCTCAAATTCATGTCCATTACCATTAGTTGGTGATGTCATCCAACCATCTCATCCTCTGTCGTCCCCTTCTCCTCCTGCCCTCAATCTTTCCCAGCATCAGGGTCTTTTCAAATGAGTCAGCTCTTCGCATCAGGTGGCCAAAGTATTGCAGTTTCAGCTTCAACATCAGTCCTTCCAATGAACACCCAGGACTGATCTCCTTTAGGATGGACTGGTTGGATCTCCTTGCAGTCCAAGGGACTCTCAAGAGTCTTCTCCAACACCACAGTTCAAAAGCATCCATTCTTTGGCACTCAGCTTTCTTCATAATCCAACTCTCACATCCATACATGACTACTGGAAAAACCGTAGCCTTGACCAGACAGATCTTTGTTGGCAAAGTAATGTCTCTGCTTTTTAATATACTGTCTAGGTTGGTCATAGGTTTTCTTCCAAGGAGCAAGCGTCTTTTAATTTTATGGTTGCAGTCACCATCTGCAGTGAGATGCAGTGAATTATTGTAGAGCAGATTGTAATCCAGTCATTTTATTGCTCAAGTTGTTCCAGATTTGGGCACTGGGAGCGCCATCCAAGCTCTTCCTTTTAGCATGTCCTCCTCACTCTTTGAGGGCTTCCCTGGTGGCTCAGATGGTAAAGTGTCTGCCTGCAATTTGGGAGATCTGGGTTCGATCCCTGGGTTGAGAAGATCCTCTGGAGAAGGAAATGGCAATCCACTCCAGTACTCTGGCCTGGAAAATTCCTTGGATGGAGGAGCCTGGTAGGCTACAGCCCAGGGGTCGAGAAGAGTCGGACACGACGGAACAACTTCACTTTTCCTTTCTTTTTTTTTTTTTTTTAGCCACAAACCAATCTTATTTAAATCAGGACTGTCCAACAGAATTATTCCATCAGCCGTTCATGATCTGAATTCTAGTGTGTGAGATCAATTTAAATATGGTACACATAAAAAGTCATGAGACACTTCTGTTTCATAATAAATAAGGCAGTGGCCAACTATTACTCATTGGTAGCTTTTTTGAGATAAGCTATCAAGTCCTCCCTCTCTCCCTTCTTCTTAATGCCAGCAAAGATCATCTTTGTTCCAGGGATGTACTTCTTGGGATTCTCCAAGTACTCCATCAGCGTCTCCTCTCCCCAGGTGATACCTTTGTTCTTGTTGGCATCTGTGTAAGAGAATCCAGCAGCCTGACCCGTCTTTCGTCCAAACAGACCATGGAGGTTTGGCCCAGTCTTGTGCTTGCCTCCCTTTTCCACAGTATGGCACTGGGCACACTTCTGAACAAAAATCTTCTTGCCCTTCTCAACATCACCCATTTTTAAATCGTTCTTTCTCTGGGCGCGACCGAGAAGTTCCCGCTCGCAAGCCGAACGCCCCGCTTTCTCCTTTTTTTTTTTTTTTTTAAGCATCCAAAATCTTTTACTTTCCTTTCACTTTCCTCACTCTTTGAGTACATCCTTACTTAAAGGGGCACCGTAATATGTCCATGTATATCTTGTACTTTCCCTGCCCAGCCTTCAAATTGACCATTTCTCCCAGGAGCCCTGGGTTCTTCCACTGGGGAGTATTTAGAAGTTAAGATCTGGTTGCTGGCTGTGTTCATGTTATTGCTTTTAGGTCCTCGGCTGGCAAAAAGGCTCTCTAGTTTAGGCTGCCCAATTAAATCCAAATTTCCGATAAACAACAAATGCTTTTAAAAATATAAATATATAATTTATCTGAATTCAAATAACTACTGTCTTGTATTTCATCTTGCAACACTAATCTACCTGTTCATACATATTAGGACTCATATGGGTTTAGATTTAAACCTGTTATTCCTAATAAACGCTGTGGGGTTCATTTTATTCCTGTCATTTGTAACTTTCCTCTCGGAAACTTGATTCCCTTCACCCTCAGTATATGTTTACTTACTTGTTCAATTGCGGAGTGCATAGGACGCTTCAGATTTGTTACGCTGTGTATCTTTGAAAAGGGTTGTCTGTCGTTGCTCCCTCCCTCTTCATCCTGACCCTGCCAAGTGAACTTGCCGATGGCTTGAGTTCAGGTTACTTGGGTTAGTGCCCCCTCTTCTTCCTTTCACTGTATGTTACTCAACTGAAGTATGTTACTGTTTGTACTGATCTTAGCGTTCCTTCCACCCTTACTGATTTGTGTATGACATTCACATGGCCCCCAAAATTCAGCAACGTATGGAACAGTATGTTCAAGAAAGGATCACACACCTTTTTTTTTTTTTTTTTTAAATCTTAATTCCACTCATGCTTTTTAGGTAACCGCTTTCACTAGTATCTGATTTATCCTTTTTGTGTTTTTTTTTCCTAATACTATTATTTTTTAAATTAAGGTATAGTTGATATAAAATGTTGTGTTGATTATGGCTGTATAGCAGAGTGATTCAGTTATGCATATATATACATTTGTGTTTTCTTCTGTGTTCCAGTGAGCAGATACATGTATGTTTTATTTCTCCATCTTTCTTACAGTAAAGAGTAGCACGCTGTGTAGGTAACTCTTTTGCAATTTGCTCTTCACTCACTACCATATCCTAGAAATCCCTCTGCATCATTTCATAGAGATCATCGTGTGTTTTTGCTGTCGCAGTTGTGTGGCACTCCCCCTGTGGATGTACCATACTGCCTGTGTTTGGTCATTTGTTTCCAGCATTTTGCGATTAAGAACAATGTTGTGACGAATGACCTAGTGCTAGTGTTTCTGCGCTGTTGGAGATGCATCTTCACGGTGAGTTCTTAGAAATGAAATGGACAGGACAGTGAGTAGCTGCGTATGTAGCACATTTGTTAGCAGTTGTGAAATTCCCTTCTGTGAGAGTCCTACCAGTTTGCAGTCTCATCAGCAGTAAATGGATTCTCTTTCCCCAGAGCCTCACAAACCAGATGTGATACTGTGCTTTTTCCATTATGCTAATCTAATAGATGAGAAATAGAATTTTTAAAAAATAGTATCATTATAGGTTTTTTTTCCATTTTTAAATTATATAGTTTTAATTTGCATGTTTCATATCATGAAACTGTAGTATTTTTAATTATACACTTTTTTTTTTCATAGACGAAACTGCAAAGGAAATCCAAATTGCTTGGTTGGGATTGGTGAACACATTTGGTTAGGAGAAATAGATGAAAATAGTTTTCATAACATTGATGACCCCAACTGTGAGAGGAGAAAAAAGGTAAGCCATCATTTTCTAAGAGATTTCCATATGGTATTCCTCTGTGCTTTGTTCTGTGCCTGTGGTCAGAAACTGTTACTGATGTCAGGTAACCTATGCAGCTTTGAGATCAGTAATGGAATTTCAGACTCTGAATCACTTGAACTGGAACAGTTCTTAATGATGTGCTTTAAAACAGGTAGCTAAATAAGAAGAGTTTTAGTTTGGTGCTGATTCTGTGTTTGCTTTAATGTAGCATGTTTTACTTAGAGCTCTTTTTAGTCTCTTTAAAGGAGGTGGTAAGTCCAGAGAACAAGCTCCCATAATGATATGATTTGGCCTCCTTGGGCTTATATTTTTACATGTTATACAATGGATAGTTTTACTTTTTTTTTTTTTTTTTGGTAATATACATTAATATTAATCATAAAGCCTGGCATTTACAATATAGTCATCTGTATGGGTATTTTCTCTCTTAAAAAGAATGATTCTTTGTAAGTTTTGGAATACTCAGCCTTATCTTTGAAAAAAGTTGTAACTACCTTCTAGGGGCTTCCCAGGTGGCTCAGAGGTAAAGAATCCGCCTGCAGTGCCAAAGACAGGGTTTGATCATGGGTTGGGAAGATTCCCTGGAGAAAGAAGTGGCAATTCACTCCAGTATTCTTCCCGGGAAAAATCCCTTGGACAGAGGAGCCTGGCAGGCTACAACCCATGGGGTCACAAAAGAGTCAGATACAACTCAGTGGCTAAACAACAAACTTCCTCTTACCCCACCCTCCCCAATCTCTCAGATCTGTAGGATAGAAAATAATTTATCTGAAAGTTTCACTTTGTCCTTCTATTGAATGCTGACCTCTTAGGAGAAACCTGTGTAACACATCTTCGCGCTAATGCTTCCTAGAGCTCACTGTTCTCCGAGTTACAGGTTTAAGTGGCTGGAGGAGACTGGTGATGAGCTGTGGTGCTGTCCTGAATCTGTTCCCACTCCTGTAGTCAGCCCACATGGGGCTTCCAAGACAACATCCCTTAACCTTTCCCGAGAGGGGCTTGTGGGATTGAGACTGTTTAACACATTTTAGATTAAATTTTAAAAGCATTTGGCAGGTTTTTTTTATTTTAGGAGAAAGTTCATTGTATAACTGTGAATTTTTCCTGTCTGTAGAACTCGTTTGTGGGCCTCACTAACCTTGGAGCCACTTGTTACGTCAACACTTTTCTCCAAGTGTGGTTTCTTAACCTGGAGCTTCGGCAGGCGCTCTACTTATGTCCAAGCACCTGTAGTGACTACATGATGGGAGATAGCATCCAAGAAGAAAAAGGTGAGTGGGGATGGGTGTGGGGAGGGCTCACTCCTGAGCTTATTGCCAGCTAGACCGCTTTGAGCCAACCATAGAGAGGAAACCTGAGCTACCATTTTTTGCTGTAATACACTGTGATTGCAGTCCATTAAATTCTAGTGCTTGATAGAAATCAGTCAATAAAACAGACAGGGTTACTCTTCTGCCTGGCTTGAGAGGCTTAATAAATACTTTAGTGTAACCACAGCCTTTGTTTGGATTCCCAAATACGCTGACTTACAAAATTCCCTCTAAAATTAAGATTAAATTAACTAACCTTGGCAAAGCAAGCCACTAATAATGTGAGTACACTCGTTGCAAATTTAGAAACCAGTTTCAAACTGTTCCTAGTGGAATTATTTTGTTTTTTTCCTGCATAATATGTGGATTGTTATTCCTAATTAATATGTCTATTTAGAGGTTTTTCTCTGAGATTGATACAGTGTAAGAGCTCCAAGTTGGGAACTTTTTTGACTCTGTAAATCCAGTGCTGTCGTTTATGTGATCTGATTTGGGCTCATGGCCTTTGCCTTTGACTCTGAAAGAGAGAAAATAGGATTCCTAAGCCCCACATGTTCCTTCTTGCTGCTCTTTAGACAACGGTACTAGTTTTGGTCCTTGTTAATAGTAATCTTTGCTTCAAAACAGTGCTTAAAAATTCTTAAGTTTGTTTCCCTAAAGCTATAGTTCTGAATATGTAAATCTAGATTAATGGTACAGAAGATAAAGAATAAGTGTATGTAAAGGATGAGTAATGGAAAATGGATCCTTTTTAATTTTTAACATTGTTTTTGCTGAAATATAAATTTACCAATGAGAAATTTATATTGGTAAATATAAATTTGCCAATAACAAGTGGACACTAAATTTCTATTTTGTAAAATAATGTACCACAGACTCCTTTGGGAATTGTGGTTTTAATATGTGTCTTCAAAAGATGTGATTTTTTTTTTTTTTTTAATTTCTAAGCACTTGCTATTGTTTAGTGCTTCAGTTGTGTCCGACTCTACCAACCCCATGGACTGCAGCGCACCAGGCTTCCCTGTCCTTCACCGTCTCCCAGAGTTTGCTCAAACCCATGTCCACTGAGTCAGTGATATGCCGTCCAGCCATCTCATCCTCTGTCTTCCCCTTGTCCCCTTGTCCTCCTGCCTTCAATCTTTCCCAGCATCAGGGTTTTTTCCAGTGAGTTGGCTCTCTGCATCAGATGGCCACAGTGTTGGATCTTCAGCATCAGTGCTTCCAATAAATATTCAGAGTTTATTTCCTTTAGGACTGTCTGGTTTTTTGTTTTTTTTTTTTAGTTTCTAAACACTTAGATTTTAATATTCCATCAAAGTCCTTAACCTTGTTCTCTGATAAGAGTGTGCATTTCCGGGTACTGTTAACAGACTCAGTGCAATGTAGTGAGAAGGCTTTGGGTTGGAAATTATGGGACCTGAATTCTAGTCTCAGCCCCACTCTTGCCTTATTTTACAGATAGGAAAACCAGCACTGGATAAGTATTTAAGATCTCAGGTAGAATATAACCTGTAAAATAAGACATTTGGAGTTGATATAGACTTACTTGAATAGCTTTTAATATCCTATAAAGTCTCTGCACCCCCAGGAAGTAAGATTTTTCTCTTTATTTTACAAATGAGATGTTGGCTTCCTTTTCACAATGGATGAGTCACAATCAGTAGTAAGAGACCCTTCAGACCAATCAGGAGACAGAAACTACACAAAGACTTGAACAAAGAATTATTAACAGGAAATTAGAGTACTAGGGGAATTGGTTAGCAAGAATTCAAGGTGACTTGAAAAACAGAGACATAGCAGATAGGGGAGCAGCCACCAACCCTCAGGCTGAAAAAGAACACACAAAGAGGAGCCATTGAGCCTGCTGACCAGGTTTGCGGTCCAGACCTCATGGAGAAAGCACTGCCCAAGCTGACTTTTGTTGTTCAGTCGCTAAGGCGTATCTGACTCTGCAACCTCATGGACTGCAGCGCACCAGGCTTCCTTGTTCTTCACTATTTTCCAGAGTTTGCTCAAATTCATGTCCATTGAGTTGATGATGCCATCCAGCCATCTCATCCTCTGTCTTCCCCTTCTCCGCCTGCCCTCAATCTTTCCCAGGATCAGAGTCTTTTCCAATGAGTTGGCTCTTGCATCACTGGATGGCCAAAAAGAAACAGACACCTCTATGGGTTTCCTTGCTGGAAATGGTCCTCAGGGGGTTACTGGGCCTTGGCATCACCTGCACAGTGTGTCCAGGTCTTTCATAGGGCAGTCATTCAAGAGGAAGTACCCGACCAGAGGCATCCCACTGAAACTGCTAGAATAGTTGCTGCTCAATGAGTTAACAGGGAGTCTGCTGGCCACTGCTGGCTGAGAGCGGGCAGAGCCTGGTGAGGTGCACAGCGGAGCCTTCCAGCGCCCTCTACTGACAAGAGTCAACCTTGCACTAGATGGTGAGGAGCAGAGCTCCTCTTTGCAGAGCTCCTCTTTGTTGGTACAGAGCAGACAAAGAAGGGTAGATTTGGAGCTGAAAGGCAATTAATGGATAACAGCAGCACAGAAAGGAAAACTCAGATCTTTTAGGGCTCTTGATCCATGCTTCCTATTTGCATACCTTCCCCTAACCTGGTGGTTCATATGGTAAAAGTGTCTGCCTACAATGTGGGAGACCCGGGTTTGATCTCTGGGTTGAGAAGATCCCCTGGAGAAGGAAATGGCAACCCACTCCAGTACTGTTGCCTAGAAAATCCCATGGACGGAGGAGCCTGGTAGGCTATAATCCATGGGGTCACAAAGAGTCAGACACGACTGAGCGACTTCACTTTCTTTCCCGAACTCATTAAAACGTGAAACTAAATTTTAGGGTTCTTAGCAGTAAATTGTTCTGTTGTTCATTCAGGTTCGAATCAATGTGCTTGAAGATTGCTGTCATTTGCCCTGTGGCAAGTTCACGTTAATGGGGATTATATTAAAGTATTTAGCAAATAGTAAATATGGTATATGGCTTTTATTGGATTGGATGTTTTGGTGGGATTTGATACTCTAGAAACTGTAGTCACGATTATTATTGTTGTTGTGATGTGGGTAGGCCTTGCTTTTAGGGGATGTGTATGGACAGCCAAGGTTGCCAGCATTACTTCCAAAAGATATGATTACTAATTTCTTTGAAAGTTTTAAAAATGTAATAAAGCACTAATTTAGTTTGGACATAAAGTTTTTTAATTATGTCCTCATGTAACGAGGTGTACATGTTTTTTAAGGTAGCAGTTTTTCAAAAACAAACATTTCTTTAATAGATTATGAGCCTCAAACGATTTGTGAGCATCTCCAGTACTTATTTGCCTTGTTACAAAACAGTAATAGGCGATACATCGATCCGTCTGGATTTGTGAAAGCCTTGGGCTTGGACACAGGGCAACAGCAGGTAAGAACCTTCCTTTTAATTATTTATCTTTTAATATAAAAAGCATTTCTTACAATCATTATAGAAAGAAATGAAGGAATTTTTTTAAAATTAATTTCCCTCTATTTTCAATTAGAGCATTTATTTACTGCTTAGCATATTACACATTTTCCTTGATTCCATTTCTGAAAATTCGTATACGGGCACAAAATGGATTCAACATTGCTGCAGTCCTTTTTCAGAAGTTCTAAGTACAGACAGCTTTTGGGTTATTTTACTTACTACTGTTTGTTAAAGAAATTGAAAAGCAAGATTTTTTTTTTTTTTTTTTTAATTAACTCAAACCTGTATTGTAGGATGCCCAAGAATTTTCAAAGCTCTTTATGTCTCTTTTGGAAGATACTTTGTCTAAACAAAAGAATCCTGATGTGAGGAACATTGTCCAACAGCAGTTCTGTGGGGAATATGCTTATGTAACTGTGTAAGTGTTTCCACTTTTTCATGATACATTTTATTCTGAGGTGGTTGCTTCTGTGTTTTCTAATTTTGAGTTCAGGTCCATGTTATGGCTTTAGTGGCTTATCATGGGACCTGAGGTATTTATAGTAATATGTTTCTATGGGAACATGTAAACAACTGACTTGATAATTGCAATTGAACCTATCCAGGTGTTGGAAACTGTCTGGTTGAGCTCTTGCTGTTTATTTTACGGCTGTGGTGTGAGCCAACGAGAGTAAAATTGGAGCCTACTCAATACCAAAAGTAAAATAATTCTTGAACATTTTCCTAATTATAAAATGCATGACCTTATCAACCACTTTGTTTTATTTTTTGAGTATACATAGTGTAGAAAATGTCAGTGAAAGAATTAAGGTAATGTTTCTTTCTGTATCTTCAGGTTATAGTACAGTAAAACCTTACTGCTTTTCTCACTCTGATCTTAATGTTCTCACTCTGTTTTATTATAGCTGCAACCAGTGTGGCAGAGAATCTAAGCTTTTATCAAAATTTTATGAACTGGAGTTAAATATCCAAGGCCACAAACAGTTAACAGATTGTATCTCGGAATTTTTGAAGGTATTCAGATTTTGGCATAGATGTCATTTCTGCTCCTTAACAGTTAAATACTGTTCTGAATGTCTTTTTATTTAATGGATAAATTCATTATTTTAACTTTTTCTCCATACGGACTGTTTATGTAATGATTTAGAAGAAACTTTGTAAATTAAAAAGTACAGAAGCACCTTAACATAATTTTTGGCTATTTCAGGTTATTTTATATGTAGAATTATGTATGTATAAAAGCTTGTGTGATTGGGGTATGGTAGAATAAGAAAGTGTAAGCTATGTTAACATAAGATTAATTTACTTTTTCACTTAATGAGAAATAGAAAGTTTTTTTTTTTTTTAAAAAAAACATTTATTTATTTGACTCTGCCGGGTCTTAACTGTGGCATGTGGGAACTAGTTCCTTGACCAGGGATCGAACCCAGGACTCCTGAATTGAGAGCATGGAGTCTTTGCCACTGGGCCACCAGGGAAATCCCCGAAAGTGTTGAATGTAATTTTTTGCATCAAAGTCAGCCCCCCCCACTCCGTCTCTCTCTGTGTGTTTAGGTTTGTGTAGAAACAAGAGAAATGGTTCTCTTTGCTCAGAGTGGACAAGTTTGCTAATCAGAAGCCTTTGCAATCATGTAGGAGCAGACACATGGGATAGTAGATAAGCTTATTAGGTAGCTTCCTTTCTTAAAATATTTTTGTACTTTTCCTACTTTTTTTTGGCACAACCATCAGCATGCTTGAAGTACTCATTTATTGGATTCATTCAGCTAAATACTGAGTGTTTACAGTGTTGAGGCAGTGTTTCAACTGTTGGGAATAACCATAGTGAATGAGGCAGACAAATATTTTTGCCTTTAAGAAAGCTTATAATGTAGTGGTATGGGGAGCAACAAGGAACAATAAAATAAATAGAAGAGAAATATCTAATGTATCAACTGTAATAAGTGCAATGAAGAAAACTAAAGCAGGGCATGGAAAATGTGGAAGGGTGATAAAAAGTGGGGTAGTGAGTTGTCCAAGAATTGGGGGGAAGATGAAATAACAGGTTCAGAGCGTCACTCCAAATCTTTGTTGTGACGAGACAAAGAATCGAGGAGCATACACTTGCCAGACACAAGAGCATAAGACAAGAATGTGTGTGCAGGTTTGAGGAGCAGCAAGGAGATCAGTGTGGTTGAAATAAATAGACAAGGGGAAAATAATAGAGGATGTCATAGTAGAGATAACTAAGGACCATATCAGAGAGAGCCTGGTAGACCTTTGTCAGAAGTTTGAGTGAAATACAGTGCCCTCAAGGGCTGTAAGCAGTGTAATCTGTTTCAACAGGAAAGCTTTGAGTACTGTCTTGAGAAAAGGCTAACAGTGAGGCAAAGGGCAGATAGAAGGAGTTGATGATGACTTGGAGCAAGGGTTAACTGAAGAGATGGTAAGAAGGGTTTGGATTTTTCAAAGTAGAGCTGAAGAAATTTGCAGACTGGATATGGAGGGAAAGAGGAGTCAAGGATTACTAAGGTTTTGTCCTCAACAACTAGAAGAATGGAGTTGGCATGACTGAGATGTAAGGAGTGTGGGAGGAGCAAGTTTGGGAGAGGAAATAGGAATCTGCGCTGGGGCAGGTTAGATTTGATGGGTTCAGGGTCAAAACGTCAGGGCGCAGTAAAATCACCAGGGGCATGAGAGAGATGAAGACCAAGACCGAACCCTGGGACATTCAGGCATTAAGAGATGGGGGCAGGGGCGCAGCTAGGCAGAAACACTGGGGGCTGTGAGTGAAGAAAACAGGTGGTGTCATCCTGGAGCAAACGAATGAAGGGGTAGTACTAGTGTTGTGTTACCGTATTGAAGTGTAATCGGTAAAAAGAAACCACCGTTCGCTCTAACATGGAGCTTTTCTGCACTCTTAGTTTTGTGTCATGAATGCGGTTTAGTAGTTTTAACTGTGTATGCATGTGAAATTTGTATATACAATTTCATATTTGGTGCCTGTAGGTATTTTCCACCCATTTTCACTGTTTTAAAATTAATTTTGGTGCATTAAAGTACATGAGTTCTTTTTAAAACCTGTTTCCTTCAATTCCCAGAGATGGGATTATCAGGAAAAAAAGACCTAAAACCCAAGCATTTTTGAAATCATACATTTCAGAAAGAAACATCAGTTTCATAGTATACAAGTTAATAATGTCACTGCTAATCTAACTTAATCTTATGTGTCCTTCATTATTTATAATAACTTGATTGTAGCAGCTTGAGTAAAAACTAATTATAATTTGCATTAGAGTTTTGATCATTAAAAAAATCTTTTTTTTTTTTTTTTTTAACTAATGTGCCTTATTCCTGTTCAGGAAGAAAAATTAGAAGGAGACAATCGATACTTTTGTGAAAACTGTCAAAGCAAACAGAATGCAACAAGGAAGATCCGGCTCCTTAGTCTTCCTTGCACTCTGAACTTGCAGCTGATGCGTTTTGTCTTTGACAGGTAAATGTGTGCGAGCCGCAGTGTTTGGCTGGTCACTGTGGACCAATGAGTACAGATTTTACCATAGACAGATATAGTAAAATGCTTTTAATTTGAAACTTTAGATTTTGGGGTGAAAGTTATAGATGGAGCCTGTCATAATTAAGAACTAGAGAAGTAGAGAATCCTTATTTTTCTGTAAAATTATTTAAAACTGCAAAGGAAAAGCAGACATTTAGGTATCAATTACCTTAATATTTTATATTATTTTATAAGAAGTTGAGTAAATTTTCTACTCGCAGCAGTGCAACCCCCATTCTATAGAAATAGATCTTCCATAATTAAAATCAGGCAGTTTTTTTTAACATGTGCATTTCTTCTGTATAGCTGGAATATGTGTGTTTTCTTTTATTTCATTTCAAAATGTCTGGAAATGGGCTGTTTGGAATTAGCTCTTTAAATTCATACTTTTTAGCTTGTTGATTGTTTATTGTCCAATTCAATGACATATTTTGAGCAAGATTGCAAAAAGAAATCTACCTAGCTACTCCCCAGTTTATTTTATTTAAAGAAGCCAGTAGAATTTACACATTGTTTTATGGTTGTTTTAAATAATAATTATAATTAGCTTTCTTCTTGGTTAGGCAAACTGGACATAAGAAAAAGCTGAACACCTACATTGGCTTCTCAGAAATTTTGGATATGGAGCCGTATGTGGAACACAAAGGTAATATTTTTACCAGGCAGTGATAATTATAATGCTCATTTGTGATCCATTTGTGTTGAGTACAGAATAGGAGTTTACCACTAAATTTTATTTGCCAGTCTCTGAGAACAAAGGCGTCTTAGGTGAGTTGAGAGGTTATTTTTATTTTCTATGAGTGAGTACATAACAAAGATTGATGATTCATCAATATCTATATAATTAAGGATATAAAAGAATAAATTACTTTGCTATTCCTAAACTCACTCTTGTTGCTTTAGCCTCACTTCAGTTCATTTCAGTTCAGTTCACTCAGTCATGTCTGACTCTTTGTAACCCCATGGACTGCAGCACGCCAGGCCTCCCTGTCCATCACCAACTCCCGGAGTTTGCTCAAACTCATGTCCATTGAGTCGGTGATGCCATCCAGCCATCTCATCCCCTGTTGTCCCCTTCTTCTCCCGCCCTCAATCTTTCCCAGCATCAGGGTCTTTTCCAGTGAGTCAGTTCTTACCAGGTGGCCAAAGTATTGGAGCTTCAGCTTCAGCATCAGTCCTTCCAATGAATATTCAGGACTGCTCTCCTTTAGCATGGACTGGTTGGATCTCCTTGCAGTCCAAGGGACTCTCAAGAGTCTTCTCCAACACCACAGTTCAAAAGCATCAATTCTTCTGCGCTCAGCTTTCTTTATAGTCCAACTCTCACATCCATACATGACCACTGGAAAAACCATAGTCTTGACTAGATGGACCTTTGTTGGCAAAGTAAGGCTTTGCTAGTCTCACTACTGTATCTGTAATTCCTCATAAAATTAAGGGTCTCCACATTGCCTCCATTCATGGTTTTAAAAAATATTTTATCAGAAACATTAGATGGCCTAGTTGCAATATTTATGCTGTAACTTAATTACTCTTCTTTGGTAGTCCTCATCTTACTAAACAGGATGATTCTTGTTTTAGAAAAGAAACATCTTGCCCTTTGTTTCTCTCCTGCCCTTACTGGATGGACCATTTTACTTCTCTTTTAAGATTGATGTTAATGTTGGTGAAATTTTTAATACAGAAATTACATCATAACCTCTGTCTCCATAAAAAGGTTCTGGTGGCAAGCCATAATCTAAAACCTTCAAAAGAAATGATTGGGAAGGTGGGGAAGTGATAGTTAAGCCTTAAAATGCATGATACTCTCTAGTCAGTATACTGGAGTTCAAAATTTATACCTGTGTGGTTGCCCTGGTGGTTAAGAATCCACCTTGCAATGCAAGGGACATCAGTTTGACCGCTGGTCTGGGAAGATCCCGCATGCTGTGGAGCAGCTAAGCCCATGTGCCACAACCACTGACGCTTGTGCACCCAGAGCTCACGCTCCACAACAAGAGAGCCACTGCCGTGAGAAGCTGGCACGCCAAGAGCAGCCCCCGCTCGCCACAGCTAGAGAAAGCGCGAGTGCATGATGGAGACCCAGCACCGCGCCCCCCGCCACATCCGCAGCTGTGGGGGAGGACAGCTGCTCCCACGGCGCTCTGTTGCCGTGCCGTTTGGCTGGCTGAGTAAACTTAGCAGGAGCTCCCTGTCTGCAGTCTGCGTCCTTCCTCCTCTACATAGTCAGTTATTCGAAGTTAGAGAAGCCTGGTTACTTACTGGTTTCTTGGGGGTTAGGAATGTAGGAAATGTACAAATTATTCCTTCTTTTTTTTTTTCCTTGCTGTTTGCAGGACCCTAGTTCCCTCACAGTGGATTCAGGAATTGAACTCTGGGCCACGCTCCAAATCCTAACCACTGGGCTGCCTGGGAATTCCCAAATTATTCCTTTTCCTTGACTCCAGTGTATGATTTCTAATAGTTCTTATCATGATTCAATTTATTATACATTTGTCCAATTCATACTTTAAAGAATAACGCTTCCACTTTCATATTCTTTTTATTTTTCCTGTATTCTTATGCTTATGTGTCTGCACATGTATATCCATACAAAACAGAAAAGATAGATCTAAAAAGGTGATCTGTTTTTAAAAGAATTTATTTGTTTCTTTAAATAGTGAACCCACAGATACACAGATGTATAGACTGAGGGATTCTCATATGTTGAATATTTACCTGCTTGCTGTCTTAACTCCTGCCATATTACTTGGGGATTTTAATATCCCTGTAGACAACATTAAGTCTGAATAAAGTTCATTGACTTTTGGAAGAAACCACATACATGTAGTTATTAAAATACTAAGACAGATTTCTAATACAGTAATAGAAGTGAAGTCAAAGCCACTCAGTCATGTCTGACTCTTTGCGACCCATGTGGAACTCTCAAGGCCAGAATATTGGAGTGGGTAGCCTTTCCCTTTTTCAGGGGATGTTCCCAACCCAGGGATCAAACCGAGGTCTCCCACAATGCAGACGGATTCTCTACCGGCTGAGCCATAAGGGAAGCCCAAGAATACTGGAGTGGTAGGCTATCCCTTCTCCAGCACATCTTTCCTGACCCAGGAATCAAACCAGGGTCTCCTGCGTTGCAGGTGAATTCTTTACCAGCTGAGCTACCAGAGAAGCCCTTTAAATGGAAATAGATATACCAGACAAACATCAGTTCCTTTTCTGTTCTCATACCATACAAAAAAACTCAAAAGAAATAAATGATCTTTTAAATTGTTTGCCTGAAAAGCCCACAGCTTAAGGATTTTCATAAAGTTGGAATTGTAATTCTGTACTGTTTTTGTTTTTTTTTTTAATGAATTGATAACTATAAAATCAGGTTATCTGCAACAGGGATAACATGATAATAAAAACTGGTATCTATTGGTAATAGTCATAGTTACTGCTAATACTTCTGTGCTTTATTGTCTTCAATAATAATAATTTGAGGAATCATTTAATGATTTGATATGTAATAATTTGAGGAATGCCGCTGAGTGCCGCTGTTGTAGACAGTCTTCACCTGACCTGATAACGACTTCTCTCCTTCAGTGATTTTGTCTTCCACCTTCCCTCAGCCCTTCTGAAGGCCATGACCTACCTTGTCTTTCTACAGTTTAAATATCGTATATCTTGTTCCACTCTATTTTCCTTCTCTTTTAAGAATGATAAAATAGAAGCCATCCATAAAAATTAAAATACAAAAATAAACGGTTCAGAGAATTATCACGAAGTGAATATCTTCCTGAGTACCACCCACTCCAAAGCTTCCTGTGTGATCCGCCTGGTTGCAATCTCCTTCCTCCTGAAATAGTCTGAGTTGTCTGGCAATCACTACTTTTTTTATATTTTTGCTTTAGCGTTTTACTATATAAACTTGTACCCCTAAACATTATAGTGTAGTTTGCCCTTCCGCCTCCTGGGATATTGCCAGGTGAAGCCTAACCCATTGTTAAATCTCAGTGTCCCTCTTATGCTTGTTCGTCTTGGCCATTGGTGGCTGGAGAAAAAATCATTGATATGTCTGTCTGTATTTTGAAGAATTTCGAATTTATATGAACAAGATCTAATTTAACAATTTTGATCTTTTAACTGGATCAGTTCATCTATTTACACTCTTGTTAATTTATACTCTTAGTTCCTCTAATTAAAATTTGCATCACTTTTATTAAGGTTTCCTGTCACTTGCCTGTATTTTCATGTTTCCCATTTCTCTAAACATACAAGTCTAATTTTATAATCCATGACTGACATTGTTGGAATATTATGTAAGTTTCTTTTTGCTGTCCCATTTGGTTATTTTAATGTTACCGGGTCTTCTGTACCTGGTTATCTCTGGAAATTTTTTTATGTTATTTTTATTTTTTACTTTTTGTTGCACTGTATGACATGTGGGATCTTTGAATCCGAGCTCCCCCACAATGGAAGCACAGAGTCTTAACCATTGGACCAACAGGGAAGTCCCTGGAACATTTTTTGTGGAGATTCACTTAGGGCTGAGATGAAGCCACCTCCTTGAGAGACGTTAGGTTTCTTTCTGCCAGGCTCCTTGGGGTCCCTATGAGTGCGGTATCATCGCAGATCAAGTATCAGTGCTTAAGGTTGCCTTGCTCACACATGCTGTGAGAACTGGCCCCTTTTTACTTGTTTATTTTCAGTGAAGACATCACAGCCAGTTCCGTGGGTTATTTCAGTACTGTGGGGGGTCGCACTGGGTCTTTTGTGGTGCATGGGCTCTGTAGTTGTGGTGCAGGTGGGCTCAGCTGCCCCATGGCTTGTGGGACCCTCGTCCCCTGACCAGCGATCAAAACCTCACCTTTGGCAGTGAAAGCGCACAGTCCTAACCACCGGACCGCCAGGGGATTCCCTTATCTACACCTATTTTGAAAGCAGTTTCCCTTAATGACTTATATCTGATTTTTTTAAGAAAACATTTCGCTTTTTTTTCTAGAAATAATAGCTTTTTGATTTTGCATTCAAATCTTACTAGTTTGTGTGTAGTTAATTTTTGTAAGAAGTTAGAAAATATGAACAACTGATTCTTGAGAAGCATATGGCTCAGTCTGTTAGTGCCTGAGGGGAAGTATACTACAGAGTAACTTTGTAACCCTTAAGTGCCCAGAATGCTGTAGCTTTGCATCTGCAGAGGGAATAGAGAGTTGACACAGAGAGGTGATAAAAACAATGACTACCACGTTATTTTATGAGACTAAATTTTTAAAATCTAAGGTGACATGTTTTGGATTCTGCTGGATGCATGAAGAACTGTAAGCGTTACAGTGCAGGCTCAGGAAACAAGAAGAAATAAAGTCATTTAAAATTTCTTTCACTTTTCCCCCTTCTCCTTTCCTAGGTGGGTCCTATGTGTATGAACTCAGCGCGGTCCTCATACACAGAGGAGTGAGTGCTTATTCTGGCCACTACATTGCCCACGTGAAAGACCCACAGTCTGGCGAATGGTATAAGTTTAATGACGAAGACATAGAAAAGATGGAGGGGAAGAAATTGCAACTAGGGATTGAGGAAGATCTAGGTAAAACCTTTAAGTTGTGAGTGCCCTTTTAAAATATAATTTTATTTTATTTTTTAACAAAAATGTCTGTGAGAAATTATTATGGCCCAAGATTGTTATGGACTATCAAGGCTATTTGCATTTCTTAAACACATGAAATCTCTGAACTTTTATAGCAATGTTTGAATTTTATCAAAAAGTGATTTTGGACCCTTTTGTAGTTCATGAGCGTGACTATTGGGTGTTCACGCTATCACGTGTTGTGTGCCTCCCTCCAGACCTTGTTATGACACTGGCACATTGCCCATCAGACGTGACAGAAAAAAGTGATTTTGCTCCAGAGATGGTTCCGTAATGTCCTGTTTTTAGTACAGTGTGAAGTCGTATGTTTCATTTTCAGTTAACGGGTTAATTGTGGGCAGCTAGGAAAGAGGGTGGTAAGTATTAAGATACAAACTATGAGTAGCAGATTAAATATAGTAGGATCAGGACTATATATTTCTCTGGGTCAGGACATATATTTTTGAGAAGTAAGTATAGTGGAGGAACTTTGTTCTCTGAACAGCATCTCCCCCTCCCTGTTAAGCGTCTTACCCCCAACCCTGGAGTGTGGAGCCACACCTCTGTGGGGAGTAAGCTGCTTACTGTTCCGTGGTAATGAGGTGTGCCATAAAGCGTGCTTCCTGCAATAGTTTCTGGTATATAGTTCTCATCACCTTGGTTTTCGTGGGCTAAATACCTGTTTATTGTCTAACAGAGAGACAGTTCTTCTGATAGGAACCATCTTGGCTGAAGTTTTGATCACTTATTATTTGTCACTGGGACTATGGGTTGCAAATAGGGAAAAGGAATGGGAATTGGTGGCTGTCTCCCGCCACTGTCCCTTCTTAAGGATCAGTACCACTTGCCCAGGCGGAGGACCGTGGCAGTTGACATTGGCTTTCAAGGAAGGCATAGGGAATCTTGCTGCAGATAGTCGTGTAGTGTCTATATTGTAATTTGAAGGAATATTTTCTTTCTCTCTTTTTTTTTTTTTATGTACACCATTTTTTTTTCATCAGTTGTACCTCCCTAGAGCTTGAAAGGTGAAAATGGGAGGTATGTTGGACTTACCAGTTGTGAGTAGTGCTCCACCTAGGTGTGATGTTACAAGTATTTTCTAATTTTAAGTCACATTTTAGATACACAGCAATGTTGCTCCCACTTGACCTAAGTAATACTCAGGCTCTTAATTAACATTTGCTTGTATTTTTTCTTATTGTGATATTCTTAATAGGAACAAAATTGACATTTAGCTTTAAATTGTGAATAATTAAACTTTAGTTTTATTTAACTGTTCTTTTTTTTTTTTTTTTAATTTTTTTATTAGTTGGAGGCTAATTACTTCACAACATTTCAGTGGGTTAACTGTTCTTTACTTGAGTTTTTTGATCTGTTTCATTTTTAGTAAGAAAATCGTAGCATTAAAAGCATTGTTAAGGCTCTCCACATAGATAGTCTTAAGTTTTAGAACATTTCAAGAGGAAGAGACTCTACAAGGATCCCATTCCAGCATTTTAATGCCTCATTATATGCAGCTTACATTGCTACTTTTATGTTTTATCAAAAATAGAAAATCATTATTAAATTCCATTAGTCATTTATTATTCTCTTGTGAACGTTTATGAATCATTTTATATTACATCTTACACAAATTAATGAACATCTTAAATCTTAATAGTTTTTAGTTAGAAATGACCAACAGCTTTTCCTTTTACATGCTGAGATTTTTAGTTCCCTACTACTGTAGTCTTCAAGCTTTTTTGCTCCTGTATTCTCTGAGAAATATTGAACAACTTTCGTATTTCACTGCACACTTTAAAATCCAGCATTTTTCATTGTAAATTTAAGTAGATCCCAATAATGTAACTTCTGACAAATTATAAATATTGAACCAAACTGCAGCATTATTACTCTTGTATCCAAATGAAATTATATAACATAGAGATTCCATACAGCCGCATCATTCTTTTCAAAGTTACATGAACTGATATTTTTTGAATGACAGTATTTTTTTTAATATTTCCTTTTTGTCGTGTACTAGTGTTTCCATCGCCCTGACCCTAGAGAATTTTGTTCTGACAGAATATAATAAGTTTTCTGTAACTGTAAAGCTCCAAATAGTTAGAAAGTGCTTCTGAGGTTTTTTTTTTGTTTATTTGTTTTTTGTTTTAAATAGATATCCCTATATATTTGATAAAACCAATACAGGTTTTAAAGGAATTGAAATTTAAAAGAACACAACAAAATTTTACTGTGAATAAATCTTTTGATGAGATAAGACTTGTCACAGGATAGGAGGTTATATCTTTCTTTTGTAAAGTAGAAGACAGATGACTGAAAGGAGAAGTGGAAACCATCAGTGGAACCTCAGCAATTTTAGAAAAGTACGTTGGCAGTTGAGGATCTGGTACTTGATTTCCTCAGAACTGTCCATGCCCTCATACCCATTAGAAAGTTATCCTGGGATAATCAAACTCAATTTGAAGGTCACCATCATGTGATACACATGCCATATAAAACACTAACATTTTCTACTTCTGAATTCATAGAGATTAGTGGCTCATCTTAGCATTTCATTTCATTTTGGGTGGGGGGGGGAAACATTTCATTTTATTTCTTTGTGCAATTAAGCCTGATTTATTTTTTTAATCTAAGACTGACAGGAAAATAAAATCTATATATTTGGTTCAGGTTAGTCATTGTGAAAAATAGCATCTTCTTTGCAGCTTTTAAAAATGGAATATGGCAGACATTGAGGGTTAATAAACATTCAAAAATTTATCCAGCCTGCAAAATTTGCATTGCTTTTCAATATATCTTTAGTTTGTATTTTAGTAATTGTTATCTATGATCACCACCACCCCCGCCCCCCCCACTGCTTTCCCTCCCCTAGAAAAGAATGAACAAATTATAGGAATTCTAATTTAATCATCTTTTGATTTCTCTTACCTCAGCAGAACCTTCCAAGTCCCAGACACGTAAACCTAAGTGTGGCAAAGGAACTCACTGCTCTCGAAACGCATACATGTTGGTTTATAGACTACAAACTCAAGAAAGACCCAGCACGACTATTCAGGTACCAGGTACGCAATCTTCCAGAATTACTTAAGGCAAAGATTTTTGAATACCTTGCTCCAAGATCAATGATTAGAACAGGTGACTTTTGTCTGTTATGATAGGCTGACTGTGTATATGGTAAATTGTGAAAGTGCATGTAATCATAAATTTGATTTAAAGTAATGAATTTTTTTTTTTAAAGTGATGAAGTTTTAAAATAAAGGAGGCTTTCACAGAGCTATTCCACTGGCCTCCCTAAAGAAAAGCAAGAGCAATTAAAAAAAGAAATTCCTTTGGATAATAAAGATGAATTTAAAGAGCAGTTCCATTGTTTTGTTCAGCTTGTAAAGCAGTTGTGGGTTTAGCCACTTATAAATCTTCTGCTGCTGCTAAGTCACTTCAGTCGTGTCCGACCCTGTGTAACCCCATAGACGGCAGCCCACCAGGCTACCCCATCCCTGGGATTCTCAAGGCAAGAACACTGGAGTGGGTTGCCATTTCCTTCTCCAGTGTGTGAAAGTGAAGTCTCTCAGTCGTGTCCGACTCGTAGTGACCCCATGGACTGCAGCCTACCAGGCTCCTCCGTCCATGGGATTTTCCAGGCAAGAGTCCTGAAGTGGGGTGCCATTGCCTTCTCCATATAAATCTTCTCGGCTTAATTTAAAAAAAAAGGAAGAGCTGCTGCTTGCCTGAAGGCAGTCTAGTTGTCAGTCTGCCTGACACTGTGCTGTGCTCCGTGGCACCATTTGTTTTGAGTGGTGTTTCTGAGACATTGGATGTTTCTAGTTGGCTGATACTATGGAGAACCAGATCGAGGATCCCCCTGGTATTATTAGGGGCTGTCTTCAGCTTTACTTCTGCCTGCAGGTTGGAGGGCACCCAGCCAGTATTTGTTGTAATTTAGAGTTCAGCACCGTTCTTGGTCTTTGGAAAACAGGATAAAGGTTTTTCTGTCTTTTCTGTTCTGAATAGCCTTTCTTCAGGAGCTGGTAGATCGAGATAATTCCAAATTTGAGGAGTGGTGTGTGGAAATGGCCGAGATGCGTAAGCAGAGTGTGGATAAAGGAAAGGCAAAGCACGAAGAAGTGAAGGAGCTGTACCAAAGGTTACCTGCTGGAGCTGGTCTGTAAGATATTCTGGGACAGCAGTGTTGCCATAAGTGCCTTGTTTCTTTCATGTCCACAAATGTGCACGAGCAAACGTTCCCCCGCCCACCCTTACTTATAACCCGCTAATGCCAGCTTATGCCCTGTACACTTACTATGTAAACCAGCGTTAACTTAATGTGTAGCATTCCGTATAATTCTTATCATGTACTTTTACAAATGGGAAGCTCTTAATAAATTATGAGGTTTAGGTCAGCACTCTGCATATATAACTCTTACAAGTATTTCTAATTTGTGAGACATTAGCCTGTTTTTAAAAGAAAAAATCTGTTCAGTCTACAGTGGAAGCAACTCACCTAGTCTGTTTCCTTGCATACTTTGTGCGCTAACAGTATTAACAGGCATTCTTTTATATGAGTGCTCGTTTTATGATACTGGTAGATTATTCTGAAATTGAGTATCAAATAGTCTAAGAATAGGAAAACTTTCTGCTGACACCTAATTTCTTAAGAATTATCCCACACAGTCCAGCTCATTCTTTTACTATGTATGTTTATTCAAGTCTATCTAATGCCTCATAAAGGAAACCTCAACTTTTTAAGGCTGGTATGCCATTTGTTAATAATATATTTTCTGTCATTTCATAGGCAATGCCCCATACCCAACTCCTACTTAAAAAAGAGACAGTTTTACTAATTTTAGAGAATAAATACTCAAGCATAGTTGTACTTGTGGTTTTGTTGTTTTGATATCTCAGTTTTCCATTACTGGTATAACTTTTAGCAAAAAATGAATATCAATTGCTACATCTGTAAAAATATCTCTCAAAAGTTCTGTCTAAACTGTACCTTAATTTGATTCTCAGCTTTCTTTGTAACTTGTTATTCTCACTCTGTTTCAAGAGTTGGGATTATCATAAAGAATTAGGCTGACCTTAATTTTACTGGAAACAGTTTGGAAGTGAACATGTGATTCAAATCGCTAAATTTATTCAAAGGAATTGGTACCTCAAAATCTATTCTGGACTTTGTTCATAGTTTCCTGGATTCACAGGACAAGAGAAAGGACTTACTGGGTCTATAAACTAAAATGCTATTTTTGAGTCATGCTTTAAAACCTCATGGTCCAAAGATGTTACGTGTCAAATTTACACTGTACTCCTCTTGGCTGTTTTCATTCTACCTATAAGAACCTGTACTTATGTTCTTCAAATATGTATATATGTTATCAATACTCTTGCCAGTTATGAGCATTATTTTTCATGTTTACAGTTAGCATACGTGGTAGAAAGTCCATGTTTTCCTAAAATATTGTCGATCTCAAAATTAATGACCATGGTTTTGTGCTGCCAATCAAATCTTGTTATGTTTTTTCCTAAATCTTTGTGAACATTAAAAGAAGGGTCATTTACTATAAAGTATGAACCTCACCAGAAACCAGAACACTTTTGGCCCTTTTTATTTAAATTGAAATAAATTCTTTTTTAATAATCCTAAATTATCTCTAGGTAAGTTCTTTCAGATATTTTTGATGCCATGGTCTTTCTAGACTTCATTCCTTTTCAAAAGAAAGTTCCTGTTTAAAATCCAGGCATTTAAAACTATATATAAGTAACTTTGAACCATAGTATACATTTTCCTTTGGTAAATATTTTAATAGCTGTTTTCTTATTTCATCAGATGCTGAGATTTTTATACAGTTTGTTATCCCAGCTTGACAGAGTTCTTCCTCCTGTTTGTTAGTTGATTATCCATGCTTTGGAATCACAATAATAGAGAACATCTTTGAGAAACTGCCAGGAGTCTTTGTTTAGTGTAGACCCCAGTTGTTAGGGAGACTCTTGGTAGAAATTGATACAGCTCTTTCAAGGTTTTTCTGATCTTCATATCTTGTACTGATAGCCTTGAGATTGCTAAAAGTTTAACCTATGGGAACTCTCCCTGGGAAAAGATTAGCTATGCTAAGAGTTCCTTTTTGCTCTTTTGGATAGGGATCAATTCCACACCATTATGTATTGTAAAATGCCCCAGTCACGTTACCTGTGCTGAGTCTTAAGGTCTCCACTTTTATATATTGTGCAAATATACGATTAACTTTTCTGTATCTCTTTTCCTCCAACAAAGCTCAAAATGCTTCACATATCTTATCTTTTACATTCAGCAACATCCCTGTGAGGTAGGTGGAAGGCAGGTATTATTACCTTCATTTTACAAGTAAAAGATCTGAAGCATAGAGAGTTCAAGTGACTTGCTCAAGTTCAGTTTCTTGGTGGCAGAACTTGGACTCAACTTGTGGTCCCGGGCTCTTCCTCTGCCGCTGTGTCAGAGCTGACCAATCAGTTGCGAGGCTCTCAGTTTATGATATACAGTTTCAGCACAAATAAGGGATCCAACAGTTCTGAATTTTGCTTTTGTAAAAATTGAAATGTTTTACACTGAACTTAAAATGGAAGTTAGTTTTCAGACTTGTAAATTTCAGGGAAGTGTGAAATTGGTCAAAATGGGCTTTGAGTTGAATTGTCTATTCCTCAGATCTCATCAGAAATAGTATCATAATACAAATATATAAATTCAACCTCTGTATGTTTTCTTCTATGTTTTATGCTGGGACTCACTGGAGATCTTTGTAAGTAATCAAAGCTGGCCCTTTATCTTTAATTTTGGCTTTTACGGAACTCTGGGGCTCTGTTTTCCCAAATTAAAACTCATTTTGAGGTGTCTGGCTGTATCTTAATTTTTCCAACTTTGGAATCAATACATTTGACTCTGGTGCACTTCATCCTAGAAGTTGCTTAACATAGCTTAATTTCTTGAAATACATAATATGGATTTGTGTGGGGAAATCAACTACCTTTTAATCAATGTCGGTATCATCTTGGATGAAGAAAAGTTCCGGTGTTTAAACGGACTCGTGCGGTTGTAGCTGATTGAGGTTACTTTTTAACTTAAGACCTAGTCAGACTTCTCATTTTAACTTTCACTTGTGTATCACACATAGATGACAAGTGTTTATGAAAATCACTATGGGAGTGAGGCTATGTGATTTGCGAGCTAGCTTCGAGTGTGGCTTGTCACCAAGCTTGGGTGTCCCGATCAGAGCTCTGCTGTGCTATCCAGCAAGACACTTCTCTCTGTGGAAGCCTCTTTTGTAGAATGTGGTTAATAATACCAGCCGATCTTACAGGGCCCTGTGCACCGCTCCTGGAACTCAGCTGAGTGGTAGTTAAATGCTGCTTTGTGCTGTACTCACAGACATCTTCCCTGAACAATGAGTCTTCTTGATTCTGCTAACTTTGGAGAGTTTGCATTGTCTTTTGAGGAAAATGAATGTGCCATTCAGTCAGAAGGCTGTAAAAATACATAGGTTCTTTCCCTTGCTTTCTTCCTCAGAGCCCTATGAATTTGTCTCTCTTGAGTGGCTGCAGAAGTGGTTGGATGAATCAACACCTACCAAGCCTATTGATAATCATGCTTGCCTGTGTTCCCACGACAAGCTTCATCCCGATAAAATATCGATTATGAAGAGAATATCTGAATATGCGGCTGACATTTTCTACAGTAGATATGGAGGAGGACCAAGACTAACTGGTAATACGAGCTGTCTTCTCTGCTTAAAAAGGGAGTGCTGCATTAAATCATCATCATATGATCTTTTTTTTAAGTGTTTGTTTATTTTCGGTGCCGAGTCTCAGTTGTGGCATGCGGGATCGTCACTGCTCCTCATATGGTCTTCATGATCATTTGACTCAAACTGTGCTTAGACCTCATCTTCCGTGTACTTTGCAAAAAGGATCTGCTACCTCAAGTAGGAGTTAAGAAGCATCAAAGATGGTATATTTATGACATTAGAAAAGAAACTGATACTGCTTATTCAGTTTTGTTTTGTTTTCTGTCAAAGAAGACAAAATAGGATACATTTGAGAAAGCCATCTAGTAGTGTTTTATTATTTTATTCAGTACCCTTCACAGTATTGGTCTGGTTGATACCCACACGAAGGTCTTAAACAATTAACATGACATGTAGAGTTGTCAGATACATTGATTGCTCTCCCCTCTTTTACAGCCTCCATTATTTGATGGTCTGGCAAAACTTGCATCAAACTCTTGTAAAAGGTTTTACTTTGTGTCAGTCAGTCAGAGCACATTATAATGTTTTATAACCAATGGTTCCCTATGCAGGATAGCCCTATGGCTGTCTTGATATTTTTGTCACCAAAATAATTTAGGACGTATACCAGTTTGCTGAATTGTCAGAATTAGTGACTTTGGGTTAAAATTCTTCATTGCTTCATGAAGTGCTGAAAACAATTTCATCACAGAAAACCTGTCTGTGAATACACTGTCTTTTCTCTCGTTTTCTGTCTCAGTGAAAGCCCTGTGTAAGGAATGTGTAGTAGAACGTTGTCGTGTGTTGCGTCTGAAGAACCAACTAAATGAAGATTATAAAACTGTAAATAATCTGCTTAAAGCAACAGTAAAGAGGTATGTTACATGCTGTATGTTGTTTCATAAGCAAAAAAGCCAAGTAGCTTATCATTTGTGGATAATAGAGACTTGGGATCTTTGGAAGAAAGGAGGTGATGAGTGGTTAGCCACCCCAGATTGAATTTTGCAGTGATCGCCACTGAGGCAAAGATAAAGGGAGCTGAGTGGCAGCCCTCCTGGCTCTATTCCATCCATCATAAAGGCGGAAGCAGAGATATGGATCTGAGGCCTAAACAACCCAAGGCCTGGTGCTCGCCTGTGTCACGGAATCATGAAATGCTGATTTTGGAAAACCATTCTAGCAGGCCGTAGGGTATCCCCTTGAGAGAGGCTGAAGTAAGAATGTTAACAAAGTACATGTCTGACTACCTGCAATTTAATAGTTAAGGAGTAAAAATGGCCAAAATAGGTTAAAAAACATGAATGCGCAGAAGCAAATATTGAACTTTTGATTCAATTTTGTTGTGATCTTTATAAGGAAAGAAGAGAGAAGGATATCAGGAATGTTGCTCGCATAATTTTGCATTCTCTCTTTATTCCGTAGCAATGACGGGTTTTGGGTGGGAAAGTCTTCCTTACGCAGTTGGCGCCAGCTGGCTCTTGAACAGCTTGATGAGCAAGATGGCGATGCAGACCAAAGCAACGGGAGAATGAACGGCAACACCTTGAATAAAGGTGATATTTACCAGTAAAACCTGTCTGTAGGTGGCTGTGAATTACACCACAAAGTTGTAAGCACTTGTTTGTGGTAAAATTGTTTTGGGGCTTCCCTGATGACAGTAAAGAATATGCCTGCAATACAGGAGACCTGGGTTCAATCCCTGGGTCGGAAAGATCCCCTGGAGAAGGGAATGGCTACCCACACTAGTATTCTTGCCTGGAGAACCGCATGGACAGAGGAGCCTGGCGGACTCTACAGTCCATGGGGTCGCGAAGAGTCAGACAAAATTGTTTTAATTCCTTCCATGTAATTTCTAAGACAATTTTTTGATGCCTAAAGTGCTCAAAAATGTCTCAGAACAAATAAAGGATTTGTGAGTGAGCAAGGGGCATTCCTCATAACCTGACCTGCTTTGGGCTCTGGGTCTCTATAATTAGTCCCAAGAAAAATTATTTTAAATTTTGTTCCAGCCAAAGTTTTTAAGAAAAGTCTGTTGCAAATTGCCCAATGTATAGTTTATTAGCCACACTGAAAGACTGAGTTCGTTAAGTGAATGACCTTGAACTTATGCATTTTTCATCCAGGGGAAAAAGGCAGGTTTTGAATAGCATTTTACTTATAAATTCTTTGGAGTTTTCTGAAGTTACGCTTGTAAATAGGAAAAGATATTAATGTTAGTCAACCACTCAGTTTAATTTTGTAATCAGTATTTTATAAGATCATGGGAAGTTAAGGCATTAAAACCTTTTAACTTTAAAACAGAAATTGTTTGAACAGTTTATTAATTGAGAGATACAATTAGTGATCCATAAATTATTTCATTTAACTATCTCCAGATAATAGTATTTACCTACATATATTATTATTTTAATATTCTTAACCTTTTACTGAATTATTCTGTATTTACTGCATTTGAATAATTGTATCATTTTATTTGGTATGGGACTTCTCATGTCATTCTTTTTCTTTTTAAGAATGTAGAAACACTAGAAAGTGAAAATGACTCAGTTGTATCTGACTCTTTGCGACCCCATGGACTATAGTCCGTGGGATTCTCCAGGCCAGAACACTGGAGTGGGGAGCCTTTCCCTTCTCCAGGGGCTCTTCCCAACCCAGGGATCAAACCCAGGTCTCCCACATTGCAGGTGGATTCTTCACCAGCTGAGCCACAAGGGAAGTCCAGGAATACTGGAGTGGGTAGCCTATCCCTTCTCCAGCTGATCTTCCCAACCCAGGAATCAAACCAGGGTCTCCCTTATTGCAGGCGGATTATTTACCAACTGAGCTATCAGTGAAGCCCAAAGCCACTATTAATTTTAAACTGTGATTTTTTTTTTTTAATATTTAAAAATTTGAAGAGTGTTTTTATTTTGGTTAATGTATTTTATTGTGCTGTATACTTCATGAAGTTAACATTAGTTTCAATTTTATTTTGTATTGTTTTTAAAAAGATAGTTTTAAATATAGTCAATGTATTATACAACTATATATGGTATATGACTTGTGCATTGTATATCACTGTGCTGTATACTTGAAACTTGCATAATGCTGTACATCAACTACTTCACTAAAAACAAAGATTGAAAACATTACTTTTAATTTGTCATGTGACCCAGGGTATTAAATATCTTGTGTTCTTTCAAGCCTTTTTATATGTATATCAGTGATCTTTCCTTTTTTTTTTCTTTTTTTTTACATTATAGTTGATTTACTGTCTTATGTTAGTTTCTTGGGTACGGCAAAGTGATTCGGTTATACACACATGCACATTCTTTTTCATATTATTTTCCGTTGTGGTTTATCACAGGATGTTGAATATAGTCCTGTACTAAACAGTAGGAACTAGTTGTTTATCCATTTCATAATGTAAGTTTGGTCTGATAATCCCAAAATCCTAGTCCCATTCCTCTCCCACCATTCTTCCCTTTGGCAACCACCATCTGTTCTCTATGTCCCTAATTCTTTCTCTGTTTCATACATTTGCGTCACCTTTTGGGTTCCAGCAAACCTTCATTTTAAGTAAAGTTTGACGCCATAATAAAAAATGCCTTGATGTCCTAGATTAAAAACATTTTCATGTTGCTTTCAGAATAATAAAATGCTTCTCATCTCCCCCTTCCTCCATTCAAAGATTTTAAAAGCTTGAAGCTAGGTAGAAGTAACAAAGTCTTTCTACCAGATGTCCCTGTAAATAGTGGGTTTTCAGAATGATGCTTCCATTGGCACAGTTGCGGATCTTCCTTTACCAAGACATTCAGTGTTTTAAAATCTAGTGACTAAATTTCATTGAATGCATATATTTATACATTGAATATATACATGTATATATAAAATATACGTTGATGTGTATATATATAAATTGAATGTATATAATATAATATATTGAATGTATATATATGAATATATGAATAAATATATATCATATATTGAATGTATATATAATATACATTGAATGTGTGTATGTATATATTGAATGTATATATTTATTTATTTAACTTATTTCAGCTTTTTGCAATTAGTTTGTAAACACAGATGCAGTACCTGCTTCTTTGCCTGATTTTCAGATTGTGTGACACAGATTGAGGATCAGGAGACAGAGTCACTTGGTCATGTGTTTTTGCCCATTTTTCCACTTGAACTTTTTTTTTTTTCCTACTTGAGCTTTTTAATGACTCTAATTAACAAATAAATTTTAAGTTAAATTTATTAATTGAATTTTAAGTAAATGTTCTTTATATATGTTAAGTATATTAAAAGTGTGTTATGTGCTTAACCTGGAAAATCCATGGATCACTATTCTAATCTGTTGGTGCTTAGGACTTATGTTACGTGAACCTATTCCCTGATATATACAACTACAAATTGACAGTTGTCACAGCGTAGACAAGCAGGAAAAGCAGCCATTGTAAGAGAAGTGTAATAGGAAAAGAAGTGTTTTAATTATGTGTGTTTAACATTAAAGTTTGAATCTTTATTTCGTTAGCCTTATAAAGCTCTCTTTTGTTGCCCTAAAGAATCGATGGATGAAAGGAACATGACATATATATGATTATCCTGGTCTATGACACAGTATTCTGAGTACCTAGATTAGAATTAATGGAAAGATAGGTGAACTGTTTTTCAGCTTGCAAAAAAAATGCATATTTTCTTACATAACTCAAATCTTTAAAAGGTAAAACTGCCATTCAGAAATTGTTCTTTCCTTTTAAGGGAAAGATGAAACACTTCTTAGCTCAACTGTGTCAGAATCACCTGGGTCTAATTTTTAGAATGTTTTAAAGTTTTCTGTGTTTGAAGCTGTGTGGAGCAGTGTCTTTGCTCCTTTGAACTTGAAATGTAACAGCTAGAGGAGTTATTACGTGTATATCTTTTGACTAGATGAATCGAAGGAAGAAAGGAAGGAGGAGGAGGAGGAACTGAATTTTAATGAAGACATTCTGTGCCCACATGGTAAGCCAGAAGTGTAAGACTTCCTTTGTTAGTGTTTAGCATATCATAAACATTTTGTTAAAAGTATTTTATACCCAGAGATTACGCCCCAATATGGCAGACATGGTGGAGCAACTGGTTTTCTAAACTGTCCGTGATCTAACGGTTCTGTTCTCTTCCTCTCTCCAGCGGTGAGCTTCCACTGCCTGCTTTCATGCCAGTGCCTCTCACACCTTTTCCTACAAGAAAAGTTATAAATGCTACAAGATAGAATTTCCCCATATTTTAGAGGAGAAAATTTATCACTTGTCACATTGAAGGGCTTTCTGAGCTTGAAGGAGAATTTCAGTTATTTCCCATTTCTGTGTCTATGTCATTGTGCAAATTTGAGCACTTTGAAGACAGCATTTTTATATTCTCCTTAGGGCTGTTTCTGGTTTAGTTTCTTAGACATTGATTGACTAGCTACTATGTACTACATGCTCTTAGTAATAGTTTCCAAATCTTTATTAATCCTGTGTATTTGTTTATGTATATATTTGGTTTTAGTGAGAGCTCACTTGTAATAGATGAGGTTTCTTTTCCCCCCTCTTTGGAGAGGGACTCCTTTTATATACCGTATGGTTTCCCATTGTCGGCACTCTGAAAGCCAGAAAGGTATCTCCTTCTCAAAGCCTTCTACTGAATAAGTTCCCCACTGACTCTTCCTTCCTTCTTTCCTCTGCCCCTCCCTCCCTTCCCTGGGTAAAACTGCCCACAGAGACATTGGGATGTCAGTGGTGAATCTCTTAACCCCCCTGTTTGCGTCTCTGGTTGTGTGCTCACATACTGCGAATACGCAGAATTCTTTTTTTTAACTGAAGTATAGTTGATTGTGTATAAAAGTATGAAGTTTAGTTGATTGTGCTGTGTTACTTTTGTGTGTGCAGCAACATGACTCTGCATATGTGAGTGTGCACATCTGTATTCTTTTTCATTATAGGTCATTATAAGGTAATGAGTACAGTTCCCTGTGCTTACTGTTTGTCCAGTTTATATGTAGTAGCATGTATCTGCTGGTCTCAAACTCCTTATTCATCTTCCCTCTGCCCTCCCCTTTGGGAACCATAAGTTTTATTTCCTGTGTCTGTGAGTCTATTTGTTAGGTAAGTTTGTTTGTATAATTTTTTTTTTTTTTGTATTCCACATGTGAGTGGTATCATATTATATTTGTCTCACTTACTTCCCTTAATAGGACAATCTCTGGGTCCATCCGTGTTGCTACCAATGGCCTTATTCACTCTTTATTTTTGGCTGTGCTGGGTCTTCACTGTGGTTCTCGGGTCCCCATTGCAGTGGCTTGTCTTCTCGGGAGCACAGGCTGTGGGCACACGGGCTTCAGTAGTTGTGGCTCTCAGGCTCTAGATCGAAGGCCCCGTAGGTTTGTCGAATGGGCTTCATTGCTCCCAGGCAGATGGAATCTTCCCGGACCAGGGATTGAGTCCACGTCTCCTGCATTGGCAGTGGATTCTGACCCACTGTGCCATGAGAGAAGTCCTATTTCATTCTTTTTTTTATGACTGGGACTAATACTCTGAATTTTTGTCAGTCCTAATCAGTTCCTTATATTAGATCTTCATTGCCTCATTAGGAACCCGTGCTTGATGCCTAACCCTTGCCCTCATTCACGCCTTATTTTTTCTTTTTTGATTGCACTACGCAGCGTGCACAGTCTTAGTTCCCCGACCAAGGATCAAACCCTTGCCCCCTGCATTGGACTCACAAAGTCTTAATCAGTGGACCAGCAGGGAAGTCCCTAAATCAGTGATTTTTTTTTTTTTATATAAAGAGTCCTTGGTGATACTAGGGATAGTAGTTTTCAGATGAGTGATACTTCCATGCCTGTCTTTCTAGACACAAACTCGCCTGCCTGTGCAGGAGATGCAGGTTCGTTCCCTGGGTCTGGAAGATCCCCTGGAGGAAGAAATGGCAACCCACTCCAGTATTGTTGCCTGTGGAGTTCCGTGGACAGAGGAGCCTGGCAGGCTACAGTGCATGGGGTGGCAAAGAGTCAGACACAGTTGATGCGTTACTGGAGCACAGTAGGAACACAGGTTTGAAAGCAGATATGGTAACCCTGAATGGTAGACAAGATTAAGTAAGCCCTAGAGGAAGGTGATGTGAACAGCCAGAAGTAAATTAGTTTTTCTCCTGATGCTTTCATATCAGCTCTCTTTTTTTTAACCTTTTGCTGTAGATTTGCACAGAGCATAAGTGCTTCCATTTTGAGTGTTGAGGAATCTGTGCTTAAATACTAAGTTTCCGAGCTTGATGCTGCTTAGCAGGGCGAATGGTGCCAGAACACCGATTGTCTTCCTCCCTCGCGCACTGACATTTGCTCTCAGCCCACCTCGCTCATCTTGTCATTTCAGTTTTACAGCTTTGACTAGAAAGCATGGCAGAGCTGAATGTGATTTCAGGACTTGTGCCATGCCCCTCAGCTTGTCAGAAATGGTACATGAGCTGTTTTTTTTTTAGATCTTCTAGCTTGATCTGCCACCCAGAGCCGCTTTGTTGCTGCACCTTGTTATCTCAGAGTTAAAAAGCATCACCTCAATTCTTGCTTTTGTGGATATCACCTGTCAGCGTACCATGTCCATGACAGCAGGTTTTTCAGGTGCAGGATGTGGAACCTCACAGTAAAACTTGTGCCTGAGCTGAGGTCATGATCGTCATAGTACTTGCAAGCAACACGATGGTGGTTGGGCATTTGCTCAATGTTGTGCCCAGTAGTTTTTTCTAAGTGTGTAGATATTAACTCACTTAATCTATGTAACACCCCTCTTAGAGGTCTGTTTTATCATTATACTGATTCTCCTGCTGAATAAGTGAACTGAGGCATAGAGAGGTGAGTCATTCGCTGAAGGTCACCGTACTTGATGGTTAGTCTCCCCCTCGTTGTGCAATCGTCAGAAATTCTTTTTTTTTTTTTTTTGATGTTTTATTTTTTTTTATTTATTTATTTTTTTCAGTGGGTTTTGTCATACTTTCTTTGAAAATTTGAAGGACTTAACGGATCTTTCAATGTACTGTTTGTCCAAAGCCCTTCGGAGACGATTTTTGTCCCTTCCACTTTTGGCAGCTAATAAGATCTCTGTCCACAGCCCTGGGACGCTTCACCCTGTGCGGGTCCCAACTCAGGTATCGTGTGAGGTGCTCCATGGATGCCTCGCACGTGTAGTGTGAGGGCGGGGGACTGCAGGCTTCCTCGTTGGGTGTCCCCACAGGGCTGTTTCACTGCAGATTCTCCATTTCATTATCTCCTCTCGGGCTGCTCAGATTTCTCCATAAGCGTCTTTTGTTCTTCTGCCTGGAAACTGCAGAGCCGACTGTCACTTGAGGGTTATAGAGAAGAAGGCTTGGAACCTCTGCCTTCTGTACAGAAACCTTCACTTCGCTGCGTGCATCACCGCACGCTGCCTCACATCTCTGCTTTGCGTCCCCAGTCAGAGGCCCGAGATTTTGGTCATCAGAGCAGCTTGTGTCTTCTTCTGTGTATAGATGGGGGCAGGTATCTGTAGAATGTATAGAAGAGGGAGTCAGAATTTTAGCTGTCTCTTAAACAGACTGTAATCCGTTCCCTTCTGGGTACCCCCATTTCCTGGGTTTGTGGGGGCAGTTCTGTAGTGTAATAAATCTGTTTGCTTCTTGACTTTTGTCGATTTAGAGTTCATTTTTCTTGCATCTCATCCATCCACCTTCTAACCTCCTATAATATCTGTTGCTGTTGCCTCTGTTCTTTTTTATCCTTCATTATGATTTTGTGTCTTTCCGTAAAGATCCCATTACTGTGGTTTTAATGCCATTTTAAAACATCATTTTTATCTAGAAATCCTTGTTTGAATTTTCATATTCTAAAGCTTGTGTATATTTATCACGGATTTTATGTGAACTAATCACGGATTACAGTCCGTTAGGTGGTTTCCTGCTGTCACAGAGTTTAGCATTTACTATGGATATTCCAAATCCATCAGGCTGTCTTATCCATTTCATTCTACATTTATTTAACAGTTAACCTTCCTTGTTAACTTACGTTGTTTACTACACTTGTTTACTAAGGAGCTGAGCATTTTTTTAATTTATCTTCTTTTTTTTTTTTTACAAATTCTTTGGTTGTTCTGTGACCCAAAATATGAGGGTTTGAACTAGATTTTGTCAGGGAGGAGATTTATCCAGAATGTAAACTCATTGTTAACAAGATTTCTATTTTTACCAGAAGAGTCTTTGGGGATTACATTATCCTGATATGTTTGGTGAATTAAATCTCTCATGACTTGTTTGATCCGCGTATTCAGAGATGTTGCTTACAAAATGAATTTAATTTATTGGCTTTCTCTTAAGATTTAAGAGAGTGTTACATATTGCAGGATACAAGTCTGATTTCTAAAAATTCATATGTCTTGAGTAAAAGTTCATTGTTAGGTTAAACAATATCCAGATATATTAAATGATGATATGTTGACGTGAAGCTAAATTTAGACGCAGAGCTGGGGGTAGAGCAAAGCACTTTATTAACCAGCTTCTGACGGTCGTGTGTTAGAGCGCTTTGCTGACTTTATAGATAAACTTGAGTTTTCTTTTTGTTTAATTACCTCAGAAATGCACATCCAACATTATAGCCAGTCATAAAGTAAAAGCACCCTTACCCAAAAGAGAGGCAGTGTAGACTCCAGAGCCTTTGGAATCCTATTTAAAATATGTGTTTGTATTATTGTTTCCTTCATTCTCTCCCTTTCTGAACCAGATTTGTTTATACCACATATATGCAGAGGAAGGGTCCTTTTAGTTACAAAGAAGCCACTTTAAAAAGTGTAATTGCCTTGAAATTATTTTTAAATCAGTTATGG
Organism: Cervus elaphus; assembly: GCF_910594005.1. NCBI lineage: Eukaryota > Metazoa > Chordata > Mammalia > Artiodactyla > Cervidae > Cervus > Cervus elaphus. The sequence goes on along the minus strand of NC_057822.1, from coordinate 5,085,168 downwards.
AAGTCTGCTTTAATCTTTTTTATAGCTGCATTATATTTCACCATAAAGGTGTACTAAATTAAAGTCTGATTATCCAGTTAGTACTTAAAAAAATAATAAATTCCATAAAAGAAAATAATAATAATAATAAAATTTTTTAAATTAAAAAATAATAATGATAAATTCCATAATTGTGTCTGAGGGTAAGCATTTTAAAGTAAGTTTTCATAACCTCAAAGGAAATTTGTTAACCTCCTCTTCAGAAATAAAGTTAATTTTTACATTGTGACCTATTTTCTCTAGTAGTAAATATATTAAAGCAATGTAATCTTTTCTTAGGATTAGTCAAAGCTCACTAAGAGGAAGTGATGGATGGAAGTTAAGAAGATGCATTTTGAGGCATTAGAAAGTATGGAGTTTAGATGAGACAGATCTGGTTTTATATGCCAGCTTCATTATTCACCAATTATTGTGACCCTTGGTGTATTAATTTCTCTGATTCTTGATTTATTTATTATGTAAAATACATAAAGCAAAGAAGATAGTACATTTAGAAAGCCTCTGGCTTTCTAACTCTTATTAAGCATGTAGGTATCTTGCCAATGGCAGTAGAAGCAGTTTCCTTTGGAAACTTAAAGGTGTTTTTTTGGGTAATGAACCATGTAGGTCCATGGATGCACTTCGCTGTCTGTTGGGAACAGCTGAAGCGGTAGAACTAGACCCACACACAGCATGAGGGGTAGAGTGGGGAGAACGGCGCTGGGATGCTGGCAGTGTCCGTGTGAACAGCTAATCGAGGAGGGGCTGATGAGGTTCAGGGTCACTGCCATGTGGACATTCCTGTGACCTGAGGAAAGGAAGGGTGGTGGTGACTAGTACTCTCCTTGCTTCTTCTCTTCTCGGGTTTCTAAAGATCCGCAGGGTTCCGGTGTTTGCATTAGTAATAGCAAACCAATTGGGTATTGACTGGAGATGGTCTTCCGACTTAACAGTAGATTGCTTTACTGTTTAACTGTGAGGGTCGCCCAACATTGAAAATGGCATTTTGGTTCAGGGTGAATTTAGTAAAATAGTAAGACAAAATGGGAGAAAATAGAAATTGTGCTGTTTGAACGCAGGTGGAGATGAAATGCTATTGGACAACCTCCACAGTGGCACCCAAGACCTCTGGAAGCCCTTTTATTGCTTCCTTCACTGGCAGGAAGAAAGAGCTAGATTAAGGACAAAGGAATGGCTAGCTCCTTTAGAATTGGATGAAATTAAAAATTTAGAGATTTTGAAGTTAGAGAAAATCACAGCACTTTGGAACAGAAGGATAAGAAGCCCTACAAATTTGTATTAAGTAGATTTTCGGAGGTATATATTAACTTTTTTTCAAACTCCCCCCCGCCCCACCCCTTTTTTTCTCTTTTTGACCTAGGCGAGTTATGCATATCAGAAAATGAAAGAAGGCTTGTTTCTAAAGAGGCTTGGAGCAAACTGCAGCAGTACTTTCCAAAGGCTCCCGAATTTCCAAGTCACAAAGAGTGCTGTTCGCAGTGCAAGGTGCATGCCGCCCGCGGTCCTGACAGCTGTGGAGGTCACATGTCCCCTCCCTGGGCTGATTTTCCAGGAGATCTGACGTTGCACTTTGAGTGGAGGTGTAGGGAGGCGGCTGGTCCTGTGCTGTCAGCTAGAGGTGGTTGATTGCTTCCTGCTTGCTTCTCTTTCAGATTTTAGAAAGAGAAGGGGAAGAAAATGAAGCCTTACATAAGATGATTGCAAACGAGCAGAAAACTTCTCTTCCAAATTTGTTCCAGGACAAAAACAGACCGTGTCTCAGTAACTGGCCAGAGGTATAATGATTCCCACAAAGGGGTAGAGTGCATCTCACCTTTGTAAGGCCCTTGCCAAGTTCCTGAGAGAACAGTGCTTTCAGAATAATGAGATCGTCTTTTTCTTACATTTGTGTAGTTTTCTAATCTGGAGGATTCGACTGTTCCTTGGGTTGCTTATTAGAGGGCTCTATTTCCATTTTATTAATGAACTTGAAAGGGAAAACCCACAGTATATGGAGACGTTTTCTCTATAGGATTTAGGTTACGAATGCAGTGAGTTAATAGATACTTTTGTCTGATTTTTCTGTTCCAGGAAACAGATGTCCTCTACATTGTGTCACAGTTCTTTGTAGAAGAGTGGCGAAAATTTGTCAGGTAGATACCAAAGGTTACCCATTTCCCTTTTTTTATTGTCGCTTATACAGTATTTTTAATTCATGAATCGTGATCATGGTACCTTACTTTTTACTATAATAGCCTATACTGAAACCTTTTTTTCTGAATTTAAATGAATAACCCTGAGAAGTACATTTAATTATTAATATCCTTGAAAAATGTCTCTAATTTTAAAATAATCATAAAAAACCTCTTCAGTCATGCCATAGTGAAGTATATTGATCGTCCTTTTTTCCTTTGAGTAGGAAACCCACCAGGTGCAGTCCTGTATCATCGGTTGGAAATAGCGCTCTCCTGTGTCCCCACGGGGGCCTCATGTTTACATTTGCTTCCATGACCAAAGAAGATTCTAAACTGTGAGTTTCTTCTCTTCATGCGATGTTTGTTTCTGATGATTAATAGAATGTGTTTAGGAAATGTCTCGTCTGACATAGTCTGTTTTAAGAACTGATCTTTTCTTGAATTGTGGAATTATTTCCTCTGGTATAACTAGAGGGTGACTTGTCTTTTTTTTTTAAAAAAAAGACTGCTTCTTGTGCTCGCTTTGGCAGCACATATACTGGAAAAAAAGACTGCTTCTCCATGAAAGTCAGGAGACTGCCTCAGGCTGCCTGCTCTTATTTCTCCCCTCTCCTTCCTGGAGCTGTGCTTTCTCCTTAGAAATTGCTAGTACCCAGGACAGTGTCTCTAGGTTATGTCATTACCCTCTGTAGCTAACGTCTTTGCTCAGCTTTGGTTTTTGAGGTTTAGCCATGGTGATTCACGTGACTCCAGTACATTTAGTTTCACTGCTTTTTTTTCATACAAAAGAAAGTTATAGTGTACTTTTATTTGAAAAACTACCATTCCTGTTGGTGTATCTTTTCCTTCTTAATTTCTTTGTATTAAATAGAGGTTTTGATAGTTTTGGTTTACAGATGGATTATGTCCTTGTGTCTTAAAGCATGTTGTGTTTTTTTGCACAGTATAGCTCTCATATGGCCCAGTGAGTGGCAAATGATACAAAAGCTCTTTGTCGTGGATCATATAATTAAAATCACGAGAACTGAAGGAGGAGATGCAAACCCTTCAGAAACACAGTATATTTCTGAGCCTAGTAAGTATTCATACCGCTCTTGGTTTATGTAGTTAAAAGTTACAGTTTTAACAGGGAGGGAAAGAGTATGTCAGTATTGTCTTCTCTACTTAAAGATTCGTGGTAGTCCATTCTATATTCCTTAGCTGGAAAGTGTCATACAATGACCGTATTTGTATGTTTGTTGAGAGTAAATGAATTTACTTATTTGCATATAATAAAATACAGCCGTTAAAAAATAGGAGTAGTAGTTTGATAAATACTCTCTGGTAACTTTGAAATGTTCCTTTAGATCTTTCATTCTTTGATAGTAATTCCTCAGCCACTGCTATTTTACCTTTTTTTTTAAAAAAAAAACCTTTTTTCTTCTTAGAACTCTGTCCAGAATGTCGAGAAGGCTTATTGTGTCAACAGCAGAGGGACCTGCGTGAATACACTCAAGCCACCATCTACGTCCATAAAGTTGTGGATAATAAGAAGGTACCAGTCCCTCTTGTGGCCGTGACTAGTAACGATCAAGCTTGCTTTTTGACTTGTTTGATTTTCACTGAGTACTGCCTGGAGTTGCCTTTGAAGGGTGGAGCCATCGGACTGGAATGGAAAAGGAATAGTTACACCAATTCATGTGGGTCTGTTGTTTGGTCACTAAGTCATGTTCAACTCTTTGTGGCCCCATGGACTGCAGCACGCCAGGCTTCCCTGCCCTTCACTGTCTCCCAGAGTTTGCTCAGACCTATATCCACTGAGTCAGTGATGCCATCCACCCATCTCATCCTCTGTCATCCCCTTCTCCTCCCATCTTCAATCTTTCCCAGCATCAGGGTCTCTTCCAATGAGTCTTCTTAGCATCAGGTGGGCAAAGTATTGGAGCTTTAGCATCAGTCCTTCCAGTGAATATTCAGGATTGATTTCCTTTAGGGTTGACTGGTTTGATCTCTCTCAAGTGTCTTCTCTAGCACCACAATGCAAAATTCAAAAACATCAATTCTTCTTTATGGTCCAACTCTCAAATCCATACGTGACCACTGGAAAAACCATAGCTTTGATTATATGGATCTTTGTTGGCAAAGTGACGTCTCTGCTTTTTAATACAGTGTCTTGGTTTGCCATAGCTTTCCTTCCAAGGACCAAGTGTCTTTTAATTTCATGGCTGCAGTCGCCATCTGCAGTGATTCTGGAGTCCAAGAAAATAAAATCTGTCACTGTTTCCACATTTTCCCCATGTATTTACCATGAAGTGATGGGACCAGATGCCATCATCTTAGTTTTCTGAATGTTGAGTTTTAAGCCAGCTTTTTCACTCTCCACTTTCATTCTCATCAAGAGGTTCTTTAGTTCCTCTTTGCTTTCTGCCTTTAGAGTGGTATCATCTGCATATCTGAGGTCGTGGTTGTTTCTCCTGGCAGTCTTGATTCCAGCTTGTGATTCATCCAGCCCAGCATTTCCATGATGTACTCTGCATATAAGTTAAATAAGCAGGGTGACAGTATACAGCTTTGACGTACTCCTTTCCCAATTCTGAACCATTCTGTTGTTCCATATCCTGTTCTAACTGTTGCTTCTTTTCCTGCATACAAGTTTGTCAAGAAGTAGGTAAGGTGATCTGGTATTCCCATCTCCTGAAGAATTGTCCACAGTTTGTTGTAATCCACAAGGTCAAAGGTGTAGTCAGTAAAACAGTGTGGTGTAGTCAATAAAACAGAAAATGGATGTTTTTCTGGAAGTCTTGCTTTTTATTTGATCCAGCAGATGTTGGCAATTTGATCTCTGGTTCCTCTGCCTTTTCTAAATACAGCTTGTACATCTGGAACAGCTTGTTCATATACTTTGAAGCCTAGCTTGAAGGATTTTGAGCATTACCTTGCTAATGTGTGAAATGAGTGCAGTGTACAGTAGTTTGGACATTCTTTGTCATTGCTTTTCTTTGGGAATGAAATGAAAACTAACCTTTTCCAGTCCTGTGGCCACTGCGGAAGTGAAATGAAGTGAAGTCGCTCAGTCATGTCCGACTCTTTGCAGTCCTGTGGACTGTAGCCTACCAGGTTCCTCCATCCATGGGATTTTCCAGGCAAGAATACTGGAGTGGGTCGCCATTTCCTTCTCCAGGAGATCTTCCCGACCCAGGGATCGAACCTGGGTCTCCCTCATTGTAGGCAGATGCTTTACCGTCTAAGCCACCAGAGAAGTTTACTGGCATATTGAGTGCAGCACTTTAACAGCATCATCTTTTAGGATTTGAAATAGCTCGACTGGAGTTCCATCACCTTCTCTAGCTTTGTTCATAGTAATGCTTCCTAAGGTCCCCTTGACTTCACACTGCAGGGTATCTGGCTCTAGGTGAGTGACCACACCATCATGGTTATCCAGGACATTAAGAATTTTTGTAAAGTTCTTCTGTGTATTCTTGCCATCTCTTCTTAATCTCTTCTGCTTCTGTTAAGTGTTTGGCCTTTTGTGTCCCTTACTGTGCCCATCTTTGCTTCAAATCTTGCCTGGTATCTCTAGTATTTCCCATTCTGTTGTTTTCTTCTATTTGTTTGTTTGCATTGTTCACTTAAGAAGACTTTTCTTATGTGGGTCTGAAGTGAAGTGAGGTGAAAGTCACTCAGTCGTGTCCAACTCATTGTGACCCCATGAACACAGTCTGTGGAATTCTCCAGGCCAGAATACTGGAGTGGGTAGCCGTTCCCTTCTCCAGGGGATTTTCCCGACCCAGGGATCGAACCCAGGTCTCCTGCATTGTGGGCGGATTCTTTACCAGCTGAGACACAGGGAAGCCTTATGTGGGTCTAGTCAGTTGTTGATTTCGATACACAATGTTGATTGAATGCCAACTGTGTGCTAAGAACTGTCTTGGGATACAGATGGTGCAGAAAACCACTGTACCTACCATCGAGACTATCTGTACCTAGTGAGGTAGATCAAGAATAAGCCACAGATGCATAAGATGATTCTACACAAGAACAGCATTTTGAAGGAAATCTAGCAGAGTGGATCATTTGACTGACCGAGGCGGGGGTGCCCTGTTACATCGGCAGGGGGTGGGAAAGACGCCCTGGAGGAGTTGTTTTACCTGAGCCTTGGCTGTCAGAGACCCTGCCTGTGACATGTAGGCCAGGCGGGAGCGTGAGCCTGGCGTCCTTGAGCAGTAGAGTCAGTCGTCCTGTCTAGAGCAGCACTGCCTCGTGGAAGCTTCTGCGGTGACGGAGGTGTTCTTTATCTGCATTGTAGCCACCAGCCACCCTTGACTGTGGAGCATCTGAAACGCCACTGGGGTGACTTGAGGAACCGGGTTTTTATGTGGTTTTAACTTCAACAGACCTCTGTCACCTCTTACTCCCATAGTGGGCGGCATTGATGTAGAGAGAAGTTTCTCCCAAGGAGGGAAGGCGATGTGTGAGAAGGAATCAAAAATTTTAATTGGATTTTATATGTCATACCAGGGATTTGGGATCTTTGTTCAAAGTCTAGATGTAAGCCATTGAAATTTCAAGGGCGGTCATGGTGTGATCTCATTTATGCTTTCAAAATGTCACCCTGGCCATTGTATTTGGAGTTGGTATGGACAGAACAGAAATAAGAAAGACCTCTGTAGAGCCTCTTGTATTGGTTGACCTGAAGAGTAGGTGAAACATAGATTTGGGTATATTTTGGAAGCAGGGTGTTACTGTGGACTGTTTTTGGAGCATTTTCACTATATTAAGTATGGCTCTTAGGTAGATCCTGACCCAGTTCTCTGGACACCTCATTAATTTGATTCCGGGGTTTTTGGAATTAAAGACAAAATAGATGCATTTTATTTGATGATTTTTGCCAAACTTGACATTAATTTTAGAAGGGTACATTACAGATCATTCTCTGATGATCTAGGGCTCTGCCTCAGAAGTTGAATTCAGGAGCCCTCATGACCTTGTTTGCTGGGAAAATGGATGAGTAAAAATGTCTGTTTTTCCCCTAATATTTTCTTGTGTCTTTTGTACCTCCTCGAACATGTATATATTGCTATCTAGTGTAAAATATCCAGTTTAGGAAAAGATTTCTTGTTATTTTTTAGTTTTGGTAGCGGTATTTCATCCGTTCTCTTTATCCTGTGTTAGGATAAAACTAACATGTTCAAAGAGCACAGAAAACAAGAGCGCCCGCGTGTCTTGATCCTCTGTCTGATCCATTACCTCGCCATTGATAAAGTTGTGCTGTCAAAGCTCCACCGTCTCCATAGCTTGCCTCCCTAGGGTCTGACCTACTTCTCTCTTTTCTGGCGCATTCAGGTGATGAAGGATTCAGCTCCAGAGCTAAATGTGAGTAGTTCTGAAACAGAGGAGGATAAGGAAGAAGCTAAACTGGATGGAGAAAAAGATCCAGACTTTAATCAAGTATGTGTTGAAGCTGCTCTTCATTGTTGTTATACCTTCCACTGCTCCGAAAGCAGTCACTCCAAGCTCTTGGACATCTCTCTGTAGCCTGTATGCGATGTTGGTCCTCAGGACCCTTTTTCCCCTCTTTTCTTCGTTGGGTAGCATGCTATAGCTGTCCTGATTTCTCATGAAAAGTCATGGACTATGACACTCCAGAATTAATTGCTATTAAAGAAGCGGTGCTAAAATACACTGCAATGATTAAATTTTTACCTGGAAAAAAGACTTAAACTAACTATTATCCTGGTTTGCTGCTTAATCATGGAATATTTATGTATGAAAAAATTACTAAACTCAACTTCTCTCATTACAAACAAAACACATAATAGCATTTATAATACTGGAGTTTATAGAAGAGACTTTCAGGTCTCTATAAAGTTGTTAGTCAGGTGACTAGAAGCAACATTAGTCTTTGATTTTTCATTGTGATGACCTTAAATTCTTCTATTAAAATTATGTATTTTTCGGATTTTGTTATGGTATTTCTACCCCTCTTGTTTGGGAATATGGTTTAATAATCAGTTTAGAATCTGTTCTTCCAGTGAACTTTGTAAATCAATTTGTGAAGTTTTATATTTATATATATATTAAAATAAATACAATATACTATATATATATAATATATTGTTCTTATTTCTGTCATTTCAGGCTTTCCTTATCAGCCCAAGGGTTGCTTAGAAAACTTTTAAAAACATTTTCAAGTGATGAGATTTTTGGGAAACTAACTTTTTTGAATGGCTAGTTTTATCCATTGTTGTCATAACTATAGCAGTTTTTAAATTGCTATTCTGTACCTCAAATGCAGATGGCAACAGATCTCCCCTTTATAAATATGATAGAGAATATTTGTCAGAGAACATTGTTTTTTATGCCATAGTGCCATAGTTATCTTTATACTTTGAATTTTCTTCTGTCTTTCCTCTCATTCTTTGGATATTGTAATACTCTTGGTTAATGTTTTAAAAATTTCATCTTGCAAAATAAAGTGTAACCTTCCTTTTTGAAAAGAGTAGGTGGTCCCAGAAGAATGTCAAGTGTTTTCAGAATTTCAGACTCCTCAGACCTTTTCTTTGGAACACATTGCAGTACCTCGATACAAAGCTTCTATAATTGCTGTTCTAATCCTGTTTATAAAATGGTGCATTTGTGTTTGTCCTTAACGGACATGAACAAATCCCCTTTCCTCTTTTCTCTAAGCTAGATCAACCCAGTTCCTTTGACTTTGACCTTATCTACTATTTAGGTTAATAATGCACCCAGTATTGGATATTACTTAGGTAATTGAAAGCCTTCTAAAACCAGTGGACTGGTTTTTGTCAGATAAGTTGGATTTAAATTCTATGGATTTTTTAAAAAATATAATTCTGGGAAAAGCTTTTAGACTCATTTTAAAATATATCTTGCTTAATGCTCAGGGCTCTTATTTGGTTGTGTTTTATATTTCTAAAGTAAAATTTCTGGTTGTTATAGATATTTTCCCTTATATTCCTAGCTGAAATTTAGGTCCTATTTCACAATTGAAAAATACTTGAGTTTTTTTGTTTTTTTATTAATAGTTGAGATTGAGAAAAATATTACCAGCTCCCACATTTTTTCTTTTTTTGAATTGTTGAGATTGAGAAAAATGTGTCAACTCCCACATTCAGTGTTTCTTATGTTTGAATCACCTGTGTGCCCCTTTAGACTCACGGCGAGAGCTGAATCCAGCCTTGTGCACGTCCTAGCCAGTGACTGTCACCCTCAACAAATGCTGTTCTGTTTACCTCCTGATCCTCTCTGCTTTGTGAATCTCTGGCGCTCCATTGATAATGAATATGTGGCATCTGTGTCCATAGTGACCCCGAAACTGCTCTGATTATGCACAGCTGACTCTCAGTGAGAACTGTGGAGACCAGAGCCGGAGCCTGGGGGTTTACCTCATCCAGATTTAATTAAACCAGGGCAAAAGAGTGTTTTAAAAATCTTGTTTCATTCATTCCGTGGCTTGGTTAGCAGAAGAATCTTATCTGGTTGTTAACCTATTGATGAGGCATTTATTAGAGTATTTTAGAGAAATATTTGGTTTTCATCTATTATTTTTTGCTTAAAATTAGTACAGTATATATTACATATGCCGGTACTTTTTGCTCAACCATCTTTAAATTGTGCCCATCATGGCATTTCACCTCTTAAGTTCTTAAATCAGTTCTTATCAAAAAAGGCAATATCCTGTTTACCTGTGATCAGATTTCTTCAGCTATCCCATATGTGCCTTAAACAATTTTTCCTCCTCAAACCAGCATGCAACCAAGATACACATTGTTTTATATCACTTCAGACTTTTTTCCAGAACAGTTACCTTGCCTCTGCCCCCTTTTCTTTTCCATTTTGACATTGACTAGAGACCAGTTCCTTTTCTTGTACTGAGCAGATTGTCTCACATTCTAGATTCAGCTGATTGCCTCTTGTTACTCCTTTTAACTTATTTCTCTCCCCTCTATTTTCTGTGATTTACAAGCTGGATCTAAATATTTGATTAGTTTCAAGTCAAACATTTTTGCAATTTCAAAGGCAAACCTATATTTTTTAAAGGCAAACCTAAGATTTTTAAAGTTCTCTGCAGTTTATAGTTAGCATCTGTGTCATTCACTAAAAGAAGAAAATGTTTAATACACAGATTAGGATTCAATGTACCATAACTGTGTTTTTCCGACTTAAGGTCAGACTTTCCCTTCTGCTTTGTTTCCTTTTTCTGGCCCCCGCCCCCCCCTTAAATGCCCTTTTTATGATACACGCATTTTTACATCCTGGAGCTTGTATGCAGTTCAGGCAGTTTAATTTTTTCAGTTTTGGTCTGAGCCTTCTAAGAACCTTCAGTGAGCTCCTACTCACAGATGGAACCGAATCTCAAATGGTTAACATGCTGATACAGTGCTTCTGCTTGTGTTGTGAAGTTTGGGCAGGGTCATGGTGTGGGTAATTTCGTTGCATTTCTCTGGATCTCTGTAGAGCAATGGAGGAACAAAACGGCAAAAGATCTCCCACCAGAATTATACAGCCTATCAGAAGCAGGTCATCCGGCGGAGCATGCGGCACAGGAAAGTTCGTGGGGAGAAGGCGCTCCTTGTTTCTGCAAATCAGACACTGAAAGAGCTGAAGATTCAGGTGAGGAAAGTACAGCCTCTTTTTAATCATGCCCTGCACTTAGAGGACCTTCGCGAGTTTCTGCTTTGCACCTAAGTATTGAGCTGTTGGGAGGGGGCATTTTTGAGTTTAGAATAATACTTGTCGGGTCCCCAAATTCAAATAACTCTTCCTTTAGAAAGAGCTTCAAAGTTTTCAAAATTAGCCAAGAATCTGTGAAGAGGGAAGTGTTTTGGGCATTGTGAAGCCTTGAGCAGTTCTGAGTAGCTTTCCAATAATGAAGAGAAATATTGGCATCCATTTAATGGTTCATTTTAGATCATTTCTAGTCTCATCCCACTCCACCCCTCTTCACCCCCATTGCTTTTGCACATCTAGGCAGTGGATGAGTGATGAAAGTGCCTCATGGCATTGTTTCCTGGTAGCAGCACGAAAGTACTGTAAATGAGGATGCCAGTGGTACATCCCAAAACCCAGGAAAGAGGCTGATACATTCAAGATGTCCGTGGGAAAAAAAAAAAAAATCTGGCCCCTTATCTGTTTTAGTCCCTGATACAGATCCCAAAAGTTGACCCAGTTTCCCTCTTTGCTACTTTCATGTGGCATAGTTTACTGGTTATGCATTTTTCCTTGTGCTGATATTTATCGTTGTAATTGAGGCAAAAGTATAGGCTTCCTTTGAGGGTGTTCTGTGTTCCAGATTGTCCTGGGAACATTATTTCCCTTGGTTGAACCCATGGCTCTGAAAATAAATGTGTTGGCGTAATATCTTTATTCTGTTATTGTAGCTTTTACATCTGAGAAAGCTTGTTTCTGTCACCAGCTTTCTGCTTGCCAGTGGTAAACCTCAAAACATTCAAAACCTTTAAATTACAGGAACAGCCCCTGTGGATCAAGACATTGTCAGAGCCTGTGCTGCCTTTATTGTGGACTTGCCCTTTTAAAAGAGTAAATCAAAAGTCAGCAGAAAGAGCCTCCATCTTGGGGCATGTTACCTGCACAGACGAGCTGTCAGAAGGCAGCAGCTCTGCGCAGGAAACCCCCTGAGTGCGTGTCTCAGATGGCCCCTGTGCCGCGTCCTTCCTCTCCTCTCCCTCCCTTGCGTGGAGGACCACTGTGACCAGACAGTCACAGGGCAGTGAAACGTAATTCCCCCTCAGCACTCCATGGCGGTGCTTTCAAAACCTCCCGGTAGACGGGACCTTTTTGCCCGGCCACCTGAGCACTGTTCCAGCTGTGGTGGGCATGCGTGTGAGCCTCAGCTGGTGGTGGTGGGTCAGTTTTCAAGCACATAGTGCATGTTTTGTTTCACGGCGCCTCTTCCCTAGGGTAGACCACATTTCCAGGTTAATAGGATAGCGACCATACCCATTTATAGTTGCTTAATTCATCCACCTATGAGGCCATAATGTAAATGAAGTACAAATTCATCCCTTTTCTTAAAACATCTTCAGTATTTAATTGTTTTATTCCATGTTCCCAAAGATGGATTTTGAGCGGGTGGTATTGCCCGCCTTAGGAAGGAGGAAATTTTCCTAACTTGCTTATTGCATTTCCTCATTTCAGCCAATAAATACCCCTGCACGCACGCACGTCACAGCAGGCAGCATGAAGCTGTAGGAACAGAGCTTTCCTTGTTCCTGTTAGGCTTCACACAGACCTGTAGAATGCTAATTCTCCTGAAGCATTCTCTTTGCACTTAACGGTTTATGAATTATCATACTGCAGGCCATAGACTTCCAGGCCCTTCTTGGCCTGTTCTCGCACTCTGAAATAGCACTTTCCCCTCACTAGGAAGCACTGTTCATCTTTCACACAGCTCTTCCGCAGAACCTGTCTGGCCTTCAGTTACACAGCGTGCTTCTCCCTTGCGAGCTCTGCCGGCTCCTGGATGTGCTTTCTGCCACGTCCCCACTGCGTGGCTTGTTGCCTCTGGACCTCTCTGGGGTGGGATTACTCCTCACCGTTATAGTTCCAATACCTAGCACAATATTCAACACACGGTGTAATGAATCTTCATTAGGTATTGAATGAATTGAAATGTCCTTGTCTGTGGGCTCAAAATACAAAGTATGAGCCTCCACCCGTCCGTGAACGTTCTCGTGTCTAGAGGTATTTGCTGTTTGTCCGTTCTCTGCGATGGCGCACAGACGTTGCCTACGTTAAAGTTGATAGCAGAACACCTTCTCCACCGCTGTGCTTTCTTCTTCCTGGGTCATGTTTATGAACCCGGAGCTGCTGCCTCTGCCTGATGCCCATGTGCTGGGCTGGCTTCGGTAGAACTGTCCTTTCTCACCAGAAATAGGCTCAGTTGTTCCACAGAAGGATCGGCGATGATCCCTGTTTAATCAGCCTCTGCTCCCCACTCAGGGCCTGAGGTCCTTTGGAGAAGTTCAGTTATGAATCTGGCCTAACAGGGAGGAGGCCAGGGTTGTTATCCCTCTTCTTATTTACTTGTGTGCTGTTATTTAAAATCACTTTTCTGGTCAGGGTCTTCCCAGCTTATACAGCTCTTGGGCCCAATTCTATGCAGACGTGGGTCAGGGCTGCTTGTTTTGTTTTTCTGGATTTTTTTCAAAGAGCAGAATCAGTGCATAAAAGGGTAGAATGATTTCCCTATAGCATCGTGGATATTGGTATAACAAAAGATACGTGTAGTGGAGCACATTTAGTGACTATGTAACTCAGGTGTTCAGCATAATAAAATGAATACCCGGAACACACCCAAGTGGAGAATTAGAACGTATCGCTGAAGGTATCTATGTGTGCCTTCATGAGCCCAACTCCTCCTTACTTCTGACTGGTATTTACTACCTGGATGTGATTTAAAAAAATTTTTTTTTCATTTTTCTGCATTTGAAAATAATGTTTAACACTTGGCTAGAACTGGGGTGGAGTACATGGTCCCTACCCTTAAGAAATTCATATTTGACTCCTAGAGGCAAGACTCAGTCTAAGAATATGTGGCAGTCCTAACGGCTAAAGTTTGTATTCCAGACTGCTCACAGAAGGGAATCAAAGAGAAAAGTCCAGACAGCCTGCTGGTTAATTTAGAGATGGTCTTATGAAAGAATTTAAAATTGATTTGATTATTAAAAGGATGTGGGACCTGGGCACAGTGGGAGCGACCGTAACAGCTGTGCCCACGCCTTGTAACCAGAGTGACTGTCAGCCCAGCCCCACCTTCCACTTCTTTGATTTCTCCGCACCCGCACCCACCGAGGGGTTGTAAGATGCAGAACAAAAGGACCTGGGGGTAAACTGTCTCCTGATTCCCTAACAGGCCTGCTAAGGATGTTCCCAGATACATTGGGATTACAATTTCAATAGGAATGAAGCAAGTGGGTTGATTGCAAACCGTGGTATCTTTTGTATTCTGAAGTCTTTTATTTCTTCCTGAGAATTATTTATTCACACAGGGTATTAAGTCTCAGTATTTTGTTTTATACAAACCTTTGTTTCTTTTATATTGGCACAGATCATGCATGCGTTTTCAGTTGCTCCTTTTGACCAGAACCTGTCAATTGATGGAAAGATTTTAAGCGATGACTGTGCCACCCTCGGAACTCTAGGCGTCATTCCTGAATCTGTGATTTTGTTAAAGGTAAGGAACGGCTCTGTACCTGAGGGATTCAGGGGATTCTCCTGTGTAAACTGGGTGCGGTGGTGGTTACAGTTCCCAGGTCCTTGGCAGGTGTGGTAAGAAGCTACTTCTGTGAGTCTGCTGCCTCTCTGGGTGAGCCTCAAGAGACTCGGTCATGACAGTCACTGGGTCTTGCGGGCTTTTCATAATTCTTGTTTAAAATAATCTAGATTTAACCTCCTCCCTAAATTCTGGATCAGTGAATTACTTAACTGTACTTCTACCTATTAAAACATCCCCCCCTCCTCAGAAGTACCAGCTAGTTAAGCTCGAAAAGAAACATAAGACTCAAGGCTTGGCCACAGTAATCAAAATACTTTTGGTTGGCTTAGTGAGATTCTTATCCAGGGCATGAAAATTGACCTTGGAGAGAAAAGGTTTAAAAGAGGTAGGTGTGTTTTTAGAAACCCGGGGCTTCTGAGACTTTGTCACGGATGAAGATTCATTGAACCAGCCTGGTTAGCCCAGGTCTACTCTCCCTCAGGCAGGGCCTGATTGTCACTGTTGTTTCTGGGTGGCTAGAAGCATCCCCCCTGCATGATGTGTTAGAATATTCTGCAGGTTTTTGAACTGGGGAGTATGTTGTTCGTAGGCAGAGCTTCAATTCTGGCCAGATAAAGTCAGGCCCTGGAAGTGGTGATGCGGGTCCATATCTGGCCCTTCACACGCACAGACACACGCCCCTCATCCTGCTCCCCGCCCCCTCCCTCTGCTTGCTTTTCTTGGAACTGTAGGTTCTGTGAAATTAACTCTGAAAACCTGTTTTTTTTTGCTGAATCAGAAGAGCCTGATCTAAAATCCTAGAAGCAGCCTGTGTCACTAATGGGTTTGCACTTCAGGTGGGCAACTGGAGTCTGTATTGGTTGTTGTCCTCTTTGCCCTTGAAGCTAATCCTACCATAAGCTTTGACTCAGCACTCGCTTCTGCCTTTAAAAGGACATGGCTGTTTTATTCTTGATGGTGGGGAAGGATGAAAATGTATTTTTAACCTAATCGGCATTTTTCAAGGACCATACTGATTTTACTTCTCCCAACTCACGCTGTCATCATTGGCACCTGAAATCATATCCATTAAATGAGGATATTTGAACCCTTCTGTATCTAAAGGTGTTTGAGGGGCAAGAAAGCAATGCCACATCGAGTGTGCAGTCTGTGCAGTTAAGGGGGTGGTGAGTCTCAATCCACCATTGACAGGGCATCATTTGTTAATTGTGGACGTCGCCAGCTCTGGCTTGAACCCTGTTTTCCCCTGGACAGTGTTTGTGTCTGGGAGCAACATACTGGTCAACTCCGGGGCCAGCCTTTTGTGTTAGGAGGTTGGGCATTCTCACCCTGGCTTCCATTCCCTTGCGGTTTTGAATTGTCTTCATTTGTTTTCTAGGCTGATGAACCAATTGCAGATTATGCTGCAATGGACGATGTCATGCAAGGTAAAAGACCAGTTTGTTTGGGGAATTTGTTGAGGTACTTGTTCAATGATGGTGGGGTTTTAGTTATTGAATCTTTAGTCTATGGTGTTCTTACTTTTAAGCTTGAATAAAGCTTCTCCATGCTAAGGTAGAATCTTAAATAGCTACTGCTATTTAAAGAATGGTATCTATGAAAATTTAGAAAATGGAGGAAAGGGTAGTATTATTTAGTTCACTGTAGGAAACTGAAACAGATACAAGCCTGCAGATAGAAGAGGTCAACGAAAAGCAGAGCTAATTCAAATTGTGGGGCCTCTGGAGGTACACAGGAATTAGATGCCGCAGGTGCCTTTGAGCATAGGAGTGAGGTCTGAAGCCAGAGGCAGGTCGGAAGCTGTGTAAGAAGCAGTTAGACAACTCACCACCTCACAGATCCTCACAGCCCTCCCCGTTATGTCCATTCAGTGCCTCTCCTTGACCTGTGGAGTTTGTGTTTCTTCGAAGAAATTAAACGAGTAAGGTGAGAATGAGACGTGTCACTACCAAATAGGGAGACCAGGCCCTTGTTCAAACACCGGCGGCCCGTCTCTTACCGCCCACAGGGGAGGGAAGAGCCTTCTCTGGGGAAACCAGAGCAGTTCCAGGAACCAGCCTACAGATACTTTTTCAGAAGTAGTTCATCTCCCAGGTAACCTTTGGGTGATGCCCACCACCGCCCACCAGACAGTTTTGAGACATCTTTTTAGTCCCTCACACTTCTGTAGGTGGAAGTGGACAGCCTGAGAACTCCGGACAGCAGGGCAGAGCGCAGCGTGGAACCGAAAGACATCAGTCAACAGGCTGAACAGGAAGTAGACAATGCAGGAAGGACAAGAAGGCTTTAAAAGTGACTGTAAACAATATGAGAGAGAGCAAATAAGAGTCTGTATGTTGGGAACATTCAGAGAACAGAAAACAATTCATGAAACTAAAAACGGGAGCACCAAGGCCCGGGTACAATTGAGGGCAAATCTAGAGATTAAGATCCTAAAAACATCTAGAGGTATGGAAGGAAAAACCAGTCATAATCCTGAGATGAAGAGTCAAGGACAAACCAATGGGCCAGTGCCCACAAGAGAGTGAGGAAGTGTGAGCTGCAGTCTGAAATTCTCTGACTAGACTATTCTGTTACACGCATTTGGTGGCTCTGTGAATGTAAGGCCTTCAAAAATTTCTTGCTCACCTACCGTTTACTCTGGGAGGGTGTACTCTGTTAAACGAGAGTAAAAAGAAAGAAGTCAACAGTGGAGCCTGAAAACAGGGATCCAACACAGGAGTAGATGCCCTAGAAGATGGCAGGGGGGCAGTTCCAGGAGTGAAGCGCTGCAGTGGGTGTTGAGCACTCCCACTCCAGATTGGAGCATGTTCCCTGGGAAAAGTGGAAGTGACAGATGACTGTCTTGTGGAGTTTACCCTTGAATCGGAGACGGTACAGAGAAAATGAAAGATAAATAATGCAGCAGTTACCAACCCCAGAAAGACAGAGACACACCAGACAAGAACGATCACCAAGGTGCCCCCGAGGGTTCAACCATGGACACTGTTAAGGAGTAAAAAAACAGCGTAAACACTGGAGATTGGCTTAACGACAAAAAATACCAGTGTGTCCGGAGGATGGTTAGGGGCCGTGTGTTACGTTAGAGGTGGTTCTGTCTTTGACTGAGGAAACTATTAGGTATTACCAAAAATTATGAATTAGCGACATAAGCATCTAGAAATGCAGAGGTTAAATACCAGAAGACGTGGCTGCAGAGGCCAAAAGTTGTTCCCTGTAGAGTGTGGACAGGAGGCAGGGGCCCCCCACCCCTCCCCAGTCACGCAGAATGTTGGCTCCAGTCACATCCCTGGTTCTCCCAGTGTTTGTCTTTTTCAATGATGCATATGTATTGCTTTGATAAAAATGAAAACAAAGATTGTCATTTGATATTATCCGTAACTTCAAAGGTAACCTTTATAGGTGAGTAAGGTTATTAAAAGCTATTTTAAACTTTTCATCCTTAGGCATTGAAGTGAACTTACTGCTGTCTGTAGCAACAGTCTTTTCAATTTGGAATTCTTTTTTTTTTTTTTTCCTTCCAGTGTGTATGCCAGAAGAAGGGTTTAAAGGTAAGTTACATTTGTCATGTTTTGTTCATGAGTGTCACAGTCATACTGTAATTTTCTATTAATGTGAAGCCTATAATTTGATTTTAAAATTTAATTCAATCTGAGTCTCATGACTGAAATTAATTTTAGTTAAATACATTTTTTATTCAAGCTTCTTCATTATCTGTATCAGCACTCAAGCCTCAGATCGGGCCTGTGTGTTAGATGTATCTACTGCCAGCTGTCCACTGTGCTTTTCTGTCTCGTTTTGGGGTGAAGTTGGGCACTTAGCTAGTGGCGTTTTCATTTTTATACTTAACCTTTTTCCAGTTCCTCTTATCAGTCCCATCCTAGAGCAAAACAGTTTGTAACTGATAAGAACTAGAGGAGAGGAATCTGCTGAACATTAGGTTCAGTGAAAAGGTTTCATTTCTCTATGTAGGATTAAGCTATCTCTTGGATTACCGCTTTAAATGGGTAAACAGCGATGCCTTCTCCTGCATCCTGGCCACTAGGGTTGTGCACACAGTTGAATTCAGACCTTTGACTTTTACAGATTTAACTGTTGCCATTTTGATTCTTTGTGGCCTAGTCCAGAGGTCCCTGACAGGTTGTAATTTTTGAATCAAATACCAGGGGTTCCTTGCGAACGAGTGAGTCAAGCTACTGGCCTCAATAAAGCCTCCCTCTCGGTGCAGCTTTTTGTCTACAGATTCCTACTACAAAGAAACTCCCAAAGTGGTTAAAGCAAAACAAACAAAGCAGAACTGTTTTTTTTTTTTTTTTTATGAAAAACGGCCACCAAATGAAAGCTTCAATAAAATTTGATTACCTTGTGTGAAGATAATGCACAGGAGTCACATGGCTTTCAATAGAAATGTGCTTTTGCCGAAAGCCTGGAGTCTGCTGATACATTTTCTTATTTTCAATGTCAAAGGGTTTCTGTGCTTACTCACTAAGTTGTAATATTCCCTGTTGGTGATGCAGATGGGATACTTGAACCCTTAACCTTGCAGTTCACAACTGTGCCTCCACATGTGTTTCTTTCCCCAGGTACTGGTCTACTTGGACATTAATCTTTTTGAACACTTGCTGACTGCTCAGAAATGACCAGAAGGGAAGAGGAGTTTGACATGTTAGGGCATTAAAGAAAAGGTGGATTTAAGAATTAAACCATTACATGACTCTTCCAAAAGGCAGAAAACCATTCAAAAAAGTGACTGTCCCAAAATGCCTTATGTCAAATAAAGCAGATTGCACTGAAGGCCGTCAGACTTGAAGGAAATGTTTCAGATTTTATATTTAAGGGGGGTGGTGGGAGGGAAGGGGCCAGTGAGAGGCTGAGCAGGTTTAGTAGCAGTATCAGTAAATCATGTTTACATATGAGATTTATAGTCGCGGGAGGGAATACAGTTCCGTCCTATTTCCTTGCTCGAGTTTCATACCAGATGCATTGGTCCATGAAGAATTTGTATCGCAGTAGATGGGACAGCATTCTGCTCTGAACTAAAAGTGATTCTTTAGAGACATAACCTGCTTACCAGTACCTGTCTTTGATTCATATTTTACTTTCAATAAAGCATGAAAGTGAAGAACTTGCTGTAATTGTGGGAAAGTGTCTTCAGATCAGACTCCTGTGTCAGCCCCAGGGCACCCCCCTCACACGCTGCCTGTGGTTGGTCTCGCTCAGTATTGGGAAGAGGAGGTGGCACCTGTGTGTCTCCTGCAATGAGCCAGGGGCTCGTGTGTCATTTTTTATCTCCCAAGGCTGTTCACTTTCATGCATTGCAGAAGGGGTGGCGAATGTATTGCACGTGATAGCATCCTCCAGTGCTGCTATTATTCAGAGGAAAGTGAAAGTTGCTCAGTCGTGTCCGACTCTTTGCGACCCCGTTGACTATACAGTCCATGGAATTCTCCAGTCCAGAATACTGGAGTGGGGGAGCCTATCTCTTCTCCAGGGGATCTTCCTGACCCAGCAATCGAACCGGGATGCACTGCAGGCGGATTCTTTACCAACTGAGCTATGAAAAAAAGCCCATTATTCAGAAGTGGGAAATCAAATAACACCTTGCCCTTTGGAGAAATCTGACCACCTTATCAGAAGCGTAAAATGGCCTGAAGTCCATTTGGATGATAACACAGATTTTTATATATAAAGTTTCATCTTCCCAGCCTCCAGATCCCATTTCTGAATCACACTCCCCTCTCTTCTCTCTTGCTGTGCTGCATAGCATGTGGGATCTTTATTTCCTGACCAGGGATGGAACCCATCATGCCCTCTACATTGGAAGCGCGGAGTCTTAACTACTGGACAGCCAGGGAATTCCCTCACTTTCTCTCTTTTTCAAAGCATTCTTCTGAAACGCCCAGAAAAGATCTACATCACATTATTTAACAAAGAAAAAAATGTGTGGATGGAGTGTGCCCTGTTCTCCAATTCAGGATTATTGTTGATTAGCAACATAGAAGCAAAACAGTATTCTTGAGACATCTTAAGATTTTCAAATGGAATTGCTAAGACTGGAGCTTGTTTCTCTGTTTTCTCTGAGTATGTGCGTACTCTAGAGTTTGGGGCCGAAATGCTGACTCAGACATCTCCCTTGCTAACACTTTATTTAGCCTGGGGTTTTGCTTGGCCTTTTTTTTTTTTTTTTTAACCCCTTCCTTTTCTGAAAATTTAAACTGAAATCCTGGATGGGGGAGGCAGGTTTCAATTTGAGAACCCGTAACCTTGGCAGCCGACTCGATGGACATGAGTTTGCGTAAACTCCAGGAGTTGGTGATGGACAGGGAGGCTTGGCGTGCTGCGATTCGTGGGGTCGCAGAGAGTGGGACACGACTGAGCGACTGAACTGAACCTTGTCAGCATCCCTTTTGAACAGCTCTTTTTTTATCAGAGTAATTGTGGCAGTTTGGTAACGTTACAACTCCTTGCCTGTGTTTTCCCTCTGTGTTTGCAGTCTCTAGTCTGTGCCCCTGAGGAGGCAGGGGGTGTTTTAACGAGTCTATGTGAGTGTACCGCACACAGGACCCTCAGAAACCATGCATCCTTGGAACCTGTGGGTCCCACCCTGAGGTCGACACAGGGGAAAGAAGGACTCCTGGTTTAGGCCATGAACTACTCTTCTGATTTTAGATCGCCCCTGCCCCACCCCCACCGCCACCCCATGAAGCTGAACATAAAATAACATGCCAAGCACTGCTCCTTTCCCAGGGTAAAGACCTGTGTGTGGTTCATTTAGGGCTTGAGGCAGCTGCTTCCTTCTCCCTACTAAGAAGCTGTTTGGCCAGACAAGGTTCTTTCTGAGGATTGACATAAACATGTCAGTAGTCCCTGGAAATCTTATACCCTTTCCCAGTTTGCTGTTAATCTGTTTCCAGTGTGTTACTTGAGTCTTTTTCCCTCATGCATTGGTACAAAATAACAGCCTGTGATAAAAGTCTTTAAGGCTGATAAGCCAGTACTGGCTCCTTTGTTAACTTTGCAGAATGGGTGGGAGTGGGATGGGCTCCCCCAGCCTAACCGCGTTCTACCCGCCCAACTCAGAGTGATGTCTGTGGCCCCCGTAGGACCAGCAGCACTGTGAAGATTTATTAGAAATGCTTAGGCCCCAGAGCATGCACAGGCCACCCCTGCTGAGAAGCCTTGGGCTGGACTCTCCCAGCCCCAGTCCCCAGAGTTAACGCAGTATTGCGTACATATATTTTGTGGCCCACATCACCACCTCACCATTTAGTACAGGGAGAACAGGCACCGCGTGGAACCTAAAGTCCATTCTTGCCTTGTCTGTGCTGATGGAGATCAACTGTCTTCTCGGCTGATGAACACACTAAGGTGCAAAGACTCTCCATCAGGTTTCTCATGTCTGGTATGTGTTCGTTTCTGTCTTTTATTATTATTAAGAGTCTTCTGTGAAAGGTAAAATGAAGCTTGAGGTCACTGCCACCCCCTTCCCCTGTTACATTTCTTTCCATGCCTCAATCCCAATCTTACCGGTGCCACATGCCATTCTGGTACAAAGTTGTGACCTCCCTGGGGTGTAGGTCACCATTTGGATGTCTTCATTCCCAGGGGGAGTATCTGTATTAGTTCCGCGTATTAATGGAGTTTGTTGGCTAGAATTACAGTTAACCTTTTTGCCCAATTAAAAAAGAAGTGAACGTCCCTTTGTTTCTGTGATGTCAGAATCCAGACCCAATTTTTTATTCCATTTTTAATTCCTTTTTTCGGGGGTGAGGGAGCTTGCTGCAAAGCTTCTGAGACTTTAGTTCTCGGACCAGAGATTGAACTCCAGGCCCATAGTGGTGAGAGTGGGCCACCAGGGAATTCCTTGCAATCTGTTAATACCCTAAAGATCCAGTTGGTTGGTCTGTGTAGTCATGGGCTTGCTGACCAGACCCTGGTTAATATTTCAAGTGAATGCTAGGATTGAATAACCCATTTTAAATACCCAAGAGGTGATTTATGTCTATCTAAACAAACTGCTGAGGTGAAATAAGCATTGGAGCCTGCCTTTCCTGTTTCAGAATCACGAAGGAGTGTCACATCCTTTCTCTCTGGCATTTGAATGTTCAGTTTATTCAGTGTTACAGGGGACTGGGACCAAAGTTCAATCTCAAGAACAACCCAGCATTTTCACTGTGAGAAGATTCTCACCCCTTTGCCAGTGGCCTGTGTGCCTGCCACCCTACTACCCCAGGCGCAGGCTAGATATCACCACCTGTTTCTGGTTGTGAAGACTGGCAATTTGCCACCCCCAAAACCCAGGCAGTGTGTAGATATCAATTTTGGCTGGGGATTTGATTATTAATGAGTCCTTTATTCATTAAAATCCAAGTCACAGACCTTTGTCAAAAGGTAACACTTTGGCATTTCACAGAGCAACAGAGTCCTGAGGGCCAAAGAACCTAGTAGGGAGACAGAAAACTCCATCATGAACATTTGTGGGTTTTTTCCAAGTCTAGCTTTTGAGCTAATTGGGCTGAGGAGTCTGCTAGCTGTTCAGATCGCACCTGCATGTGTAGGCGAGCATTGGAAGGGCATGTTTGAGAATTTGGGTCACCATGCTGCAGATAATCTCAGCATTTACCTCGTAATTAAGAAAAGTTACTTTACTTTGCTTTGTCTTCCTTTCTGTATTATCTCTTAGAGCAGTATTTGCCACTTTGTTTACCCTTCCACACTGAGAACCACACAATAATATATTTTTGTTGGAGTAAATACTTTGTATCATTCTTTGTAAGTTGACTTTAGCCTTTGTGAGGAAATGCTGTGGAACCTTCCTCAAGTCTTCAAAAAGAGGTCTTGGAACCACAGAGCCAAGAGAACTTGAGAACATTCCTTATGCTGGAAGCCGTTGGAATTTAAATAATGGCTGGACAGGTGTGTTTGGTCACTCTGTTACATAAATATTTCCTCTTGGCCCATAAGGAAAACGAAGCTAATGGACAAACAGTAAGGCACCTTGACTGTTTATTTGTGGAGTCACGCTGAAAGGAATTCAAAACACGTTTAGAATGAGTGTTGACGATTTATGCCTTTGTGATGGGCAGGTTCTGCCCCAGAGCAGCAGCTTCCGGTGTCTTGACTGTCATTGCCAAGAACATCAGTCACAGGTGCCATGAGCCTTGGAGGCAGAGCTGCACAGGCGGGAAGCAAAGCAGAAGGCTGTGGCCAGTGCTTCAGGCTCCTTTCTGACCTGAGAATCATGTTTTTCATTCTTTATTTAACCTCTTGAGACTTCGGAATAATACTTGTCAAGAGTAGAGTCCAGGGAACAGGTATTTCTTGTGCTTCCGGGGGAACTTTCCCAACAGATAAGCCCCAGGACCCGTTTTATCAAATGACTGCAGTGTTACTTGCTTTACCATATTACATTCAGCACTTTTAAAAAATGCATGTGTTTCAGACAAGTTAGTGACATTTGTTCATATGGTAAGAGTTAAGTATCTTTTCTGAGGCTCGTTAGATTTTGGGAAGAGGTTGTAGAATTGATCTTGTGAATCAAGTCACCTTTGTCACTTGCCAGGAGTTGTCTGGCCTTTTCTAGGGGACACTTCTGCCTCCAGCTTTGAGAGCTGCACCGGCTCATTACTGGACTAAGCCGCGGCTGTGTTACCCCCCTCTCCCCACCCCGACCCCAGCAGAGATAAGACCACATTCCCTGAAGAAGCGGATCCCGCTGCCAGATGGGCTCCATCCACAGGCACCAGAGACGCGGTAGCTCCTCTCGCTGCGTTTTCACACCTTGCCATCCCCCGAAGCTGTCTCAGTTCCCCTGAAGTTTGTTCTGAGAGCTTGTCCAACATAATTACTGTATTGATCTCAAATAGAGGGCATCATCTGTTCTCCCCTCACATGCTTTAAGAAAATAAAAACCCTGCTTTCAAGGATCTGGCTGAGATTGCACAGGCCAGGGCCTTTGACGTGAGCGTGCTCTTGGTCAGAGAAGGACCCAGCCTCCTAACAGCAGTTGTAACGGCAGCTTGATTTCCAGATCGGCATTAGTGCTGCCAGGTAAGGCAGGCCCTGGGCCACAGGAAGTGGGGGGCCACGCCCCGAGGAAGCCAGAAGGCCTGGGCAGCGGCCGCCTGGGCTGAAACGCTGCCGGCTGGCACACGGGCCTCTGCAGGCTTGGATCTTGGTCTCCCCTTCCCCCATTCTCTGGCATATTTGTTTGTAACCGAGGGAACAATGGACTGCTACCGGCCCTTTTTATGATCCTGGATAAGTATGTTCCCCTTTGTGCCTCAGTGTTGGCTGTAAAAGGAAGTTGGGTGTAGAAATTGTGAAGATGGTGGGGCCTCACCTCTTCACCTCCACCCCCAGCCCCACCCACTGCCTCCAAGTCCTGGGAGTGTGTTTGAGAAATTGCCCCAGTAGACCACCTCTAAGGGACTTGTCTTCTGTATGTGAGTCTTTGTGTTTGGGGTTTTTGCTGCACCTCCCATCTGTAGCATGCACTGGCTCTGGGTGAAGGAGGCTTCGAGCCATGCTAGACTGTCTAGAACTAGAGTGAGTTATTTATTTTTATCTTAACTGGGAGCCAGAGTTAGGGCTTTGCTGGATCCTATGTCTGTACCTAAAACCATCTCCAAATCTCAGGAAATGAATCAACCTCGTTAGCGCTGGACTGTTCTAGCTCCCTGAGGGCAGGGGTCTGGTCGTTTTCCTCATCCTGATACAGCGTGGCACAGACGTTCCCAGCAAGGAAGAGCGGACCCCGGGAAGCTCTTGTCCAGCCACAGCAGGGTCCCTGGGGGGGAGTTTTCCATTACTTGTGTGCCATCCCCACCTTTAGGCTTGACTCTTTTGTCCTCAAGACGGGGACTTCCTAACTGTGTTCACGATTGTGATCCAAGAGTGGCTCCTCCCGGGTGGCGTCCTCTCTGCTGCGTGTCCGGCATTAGCAGGGCAGCCCCCCCGAGAAAGACAGGCCTCAGGACATTCCTTGACTGACATGCCCCGGAGCTGACTCCCAGTCCTCACCTAGTCTTGCTCTCACCGGAGCAGGACTTTGTTCCAACCACCCCTGCAGCCCACCCTCTTCATCAGCCGCTCCTCAGCCTGACTCGCTGCTTCGCAGACAGCACACTTCAGGGAGCCAACCCTCTGGAATTTTCTCCCTCTGTCCCCATCCTCATCTTTCTGATCTGGCCAGGGAGGGGCGGAGGGCAGAGAGGAGAGTTCTTTCTATTCCCATTTTTTTGACTCCCTTGTGCATTATTCCAAGTTTACTGTTGTACCACCCACATTTTCACTCTCCAGCCTTCTTAGACATCAGATTTTTTTTTTTTTTTGAAGCCAGCTCTCATTTTTCAGCAGTTGGGAGGGAGGGCAGGCTTGGTGGCTGGGTCGCAATGTATTAAGTGTTTGGAAAAGAGAAGGCTTGTGCCCAGAGGCAGCCATGCATGAGTGGTCAGTTTTGAGTGGTTTGGATTGAAATAGGGCAGAGAAAGCAGAGCTCTGGGGCCTTCATCCAGTCTTCAGTACCCAGGCTCCGTGCCCAGCCCCCTACTGCACGTGCCTGCTGCCTGCTCCCCAGGGCCCCCGACAGTCTCCGCACATGGCCCCCCAGGACACTGGAGAGATCACAGGCCGCTTGCACTGAGGTTTTTCTGTAAAGAGGAAAGTGCTGTAACTGAAGAGCTCCTTGGTTATAAAGAAGAAAGGGAGCCTGGCAGGAAAGAGCCTCCTTTCTGGGAGCTGCTCAGCCAGAGTTGGGTACTGTTCAGCCCCTTGGAGCCCATGGGACCGTGGGCCCTTGGAGAGCTTGGCGTTTGCTGGTCCAGATCACAGCTGCGGCTCCTCGCTCAGTTTGTTTCCATGCTGCCTCCGCTTCCGTGGGGCCCCTGGCTGCGGCTCACGAGAGGCATGATGGCTCCACCCTGGAGCCCAGCCCGAAGCGGTACCCTCAGCAGCCCTTTTCCAGCTGGGAGCCCATGGCCTGTGTCTCACCACCTGGCGGGGAAGAGGGCTCTTTTGGAGAGCAGCTGGAGAAGCTGAACCAGAATCTTGATGGGAATGGAATTCAAGGGTCCTTCCTGGCACCATGTACAAAAAGAGGATGGGAGGAGGTGTGGTGCTTCGGAGAACCCTGGAGTTTGTGGGCCCTCCCCGAGAAGCCCCGCTTTGCTCTAGGCAGCTCAGCCCACTGCATGCTGCCCAGGAAGGGCTTTAGGATCTCAACCATCGTTTCCCAAGTATGACTCAGTTTGATTTCACCCAGTGTCTCCCAGGACCAGTGTCCTGCACAAGACTCCCATGTGAGGCAATTGCTGCGCTACAGAATCCCTCCTCAATATCCCCAGAAGCTCCTTGACCAGTCTCATTTGACTCCTTCCCCCTTATTAGAGCTTTGAATCAAACTATAAAGCCCGGTGCATCCTGAGAAGGATCCAGGCTCAGGCCTGCAGCTTTGACAGGAAGTCAGATGCCCCCCAGGGGTTGGGGTGGGCATAGAGTGAGGCTCTATGAGAGGGCTATAGAGGCTCTATAGAGGGCTGCTCTCAGAGCCCCTGCAGTTTTCTTTCTTCCTCAACAGACCTCTTCTGCCAGCACTATTCAAAATGATGTCTCTGGGACCCTCCCTGGTGGTCCAGTAGGTAAGAATCTGCCTGCTGGTGTGGGTGATGCAGGTTGGATCCCTGGTCCGGGAAGATCCCTCAGGCCACAGGGCAACTAAGTCTGGGTACCACACCTACTGAGTCCTCATGCGCTGGAGCCCGCGCTCCCCATCTAGAGAAGCCCCTGCAACGAGAAGCCGGCGCGCAGTGGTGAAGACCCAGCACAGCCAAAACTATTTAAAAAAGTTAAAATAACGTCTGTGGCCTTATAGCACCAGCAGTGCTGCGATACTTTATTAGAAATTCAGACCCAGGGAATCTGGATCAGGCCACACCTGTGCTCTTTGAAGTTCAAGGCATCCTGAGCTGGGAACTCTTTCCCACCCATGGCTGGGGTGAGCCTGCTGATGAGACCCCAAAGGACTGGAAAGAACATGGACCCCATTCCTACATCCCCTCTGCCTTTTCAATTTTTTGGGAGGGTGGGGTGGGGAGGTGGGGATGAGGGTGAGGCATGACCTGCAGTTCCCCCTTAATTCTGATCTCTCTTGACTGGGGTGAGAGTCTTGGCAGGGAAACGGGTCCCAGCACAGTTGGTCGTCAACACTCAGGCCTGCAGATCTCATATCTTCCAGCAGCGGATGTAAGCAAGGCTGAAGGCCCCGTGTCTTTAATGAAATGAATCCCCGTAGCTGGGAAAATGGAGGTGGAAGTCATTTGTTAAGCACACAGCAGGTGCTCAATAAATATGTTGAGTAAGTGAATACAAGACCTGGAGGCTTCCCTGACGGTTCAGTGGTACAGAGTCCATCTGCCAATCCAGGAGACACGGTTGGATCCTTGACCTGGGAAGATCCCACATGCCTCGGAGCAGCTAAGCCCCTGTGCTACCGACTGAGCCTGACTCCACAGCCTGGGAGCCACCCACACAGCTTCTGAAGCCCGCTGCCCCAGGGCCTCTTTCCACAAGAGAAGCCTGCGCACCACAGCTAGAGAAAAGCCCGGGCGGGTGGGGGGGGGGGGGCACCCAGCAGAGCCAAAAATAAATAAAAATGTTGCAACAAGAAAAATGAAAGCAAGACTTGAACCCCGCCCCCCCCCCCCAAAATCTTCTCTGTGAAAAGGGCCTCGCGCACCGCCTGATCTTGGAGGGTAGAGGCATTGGAAGTCTGTCTCTACCCCTTCAGCAACCTCAGTTTCCTCACTTACTAGAGCACCACGTGAGGTCCAGAGGTCTCAACGATCCCCTCTGAAGTCAACTTTCTGCGTGACGCGGGCCTGCCAAGCAGCCCCCACACATGGTCCCCCCACGCTCCAGCCTGTAGACACCGGGCCCGCGTCCTCTGTTCACCTAGAAGTCTTGCCCCTTGGAGGCGAGTCCAGTGCGTTGTGGTCCCCGGCGCTGCTCAGGTGTCCTCAGCGTTGCTGCTCCCGCGCCGGTGACCTTGGGCCCCCGTCTCTTCCCTCTCTGCGCCCCGGGGGTCAAGTTGAGGTCATCTCGGGGGCCCCTTCCTGCCCGGGTTTGCACTCCAGCCCTGATGCCACCTGTCTCCTGCCTTCCGTCTCCTCCTCCTTTAGAGCGTGCCCTGAGGGTCGCCATCTGCCCCCCCCACCCCCACCCCCGTTTCCCGGTGAGGTTGAGAGTGGGAAGCAAGTTGCCGGGTTCAAGGAGGATGTCGGGGTGTGGTGGGGGGCGACTGGAGGATGGGGGACCAGTGCGCGGCCGCGGGCAGGACGCAGGCCAGGCGCCTGGGTGCGGAGGATGCGCGGGGGCACGGCTTCCTCACCCCGCTAAACCCGGGGCGCCTTCTCCTTCCTCCCCGCCCCTGCAGACGCGGGCCTAAGGCGTGGGCTCTGCGTCTGCGTCGACCCCACTTGCCCCAGAAGTTGCCCCTCTTCCCTGGGGGAGTGGGGGAGCAGGGACTGTCGTCTGGACCGCGGGGTCCTCGCCCGGCCCTGCCAGTCGAGCGGTGGAACCTTGAGCCGGTTCCACGGCTAGGCCTCCCCGTCTCGGGTTCTCAGTTTCCCGACCTGTAAAGTGGGGCGCAGAGCGCCCGCCTCCGGGACCTGTTGTCGGAGTGGGTGGGAGGGAGGCCGGGTGGGGACCTCCGCCGCGCCCGCGGCCCCGGCTCCGCAGTGAGGGGGGAGCGCGCCGCGAAGGAGGCTCCGCGGTCACGTGACGCCCCCCCCCCCCCCCCCGCACCCGAACTGCGGCGGCGGCGGCGATCGCGGAGCCGCGTCCGAGCAGAGCTGCAGCGACAGCCACGGGCAACGGAGCGCCAAGCCCAGGACGCCCCCGGCCCAGGCCCGCGGGTGAGTGCGCCGCTCCCGGCGGACGCGGCCCTGGAAAGGGGAAGGGATGGAGGTGGCCCGGGCTCCCGGCGCGGGCGGGCTGGGCAGGGGGATGGGAGCCACCGGCGAGGACCCGGGGGGCCGGGGGGGGGGGCGGCCAGCGGGGAGGGGGCGCAGGCAGGGGACGGAGAGGCAGGCCTGGAGTGAGCCGGCTCAGCCCCCTGCCTCCAGGGATGCGTCCAGGCCGCGGCTGGTGGGGGGGGCTCGGGTCCCACCCCCCTGCGTAGGTGGGGGTCCTTGTTCCTCTCACCCTGGGGAGGGGGCGCGGAAAAGTGGGTGCGTTCTCTCGATCCCTAAGGAAGGGCCCGCCCAGCCCCGACACCCCCAGCAGGAAGCAAGCCGGTCCTCAGAGGAGGGAATTGGGGGTCTGACGACCCCGAACGGAGGGGGCAGTGATGTCCTTGCTTCTCCCCGCCACCCCAACCCTGTCCCCGACCCGCCGCGGAGCAGGGCACCCGCGTCACGCAGTCGGGCGCCCCCTCGTCCCCTCCCCTGGCTCCGCAGGATCTAAGGACTCGGTGGGAATCCACAGGGTGGGAATCCACAGGGCAGTCCCCGCGCCCCGCAGACGCTTTGGTGCCAGCGGTGGGGCGCCAGGGCTTGGGGAAGATCTGTGTTCACACTCGCACGCACGCATCCAGACACCAGCTCAGGGGGTGCGTGCCCACCCTCTGGGCTAGTGAGACCCCGACCTGTGCATGACCCCGAGTTTTTGTCAGGTGTCCTTCTGCGAGCCAGGGGGTGGGACCCAGAAGGACACTCCACCCTTCATACATTGGCCTCTGACCCATCCTATATCCCCCTCCTCCGAAGTCAGAGGCCAGAAGGAGGGAGCCCTGGGAGAAGCCGGGTCTGAGCGGAGCAGGGAGGTGAAGGAAGGGGTAGCATTTCCTCCCCAGGCTTCTAGTCCACCCTGCCCCCTGGGCTGTGGTCCCTCCTCGCCCAGGGGATGAGGAAGAAGAAGCCGGAGCAGGCGGGTGGCCCTGAGTTTCCCAAGCTACTGAGACAGAAGCCCACCACAGGGTCCCCTGAACAGGGGGAGGGCAGCACCTGAGGGGGGAGTCAGTGGTCATGCCCAAAGTGCTGGAAGACGCCCCCGATTCCTCCATCTGGGACCGAGGCCCGAGGCCCCCCTCCCCTGGCAGTTGGAGGGTCTGGGGGAAGCAGAGGGGGAATCTTAATGGCCTCAGAAAGGATTTCAGGGTCACGATTAATTCTCAAGTGGCAGAGTGTCTTCCCCACCCACAGCAATATTGTTAAGGCGGAAACTGGGGTCTCCATTGCACAGATGACGAAACTGAGGCTCCGAGAGGCTAACTGAACCACCCAAGGTCACAGAGCCGTCTCTGGCTGGCCTAGCATCAGCTCTCTGACTCCCGGTCCAGGCGGAGCGCCACAGTGGCGGGGTCGAGGCAGGGTGGTGGGGTCGGGTGGTGATCCATTCTCCTGTGCTGCATGGGGGAGGGGGAAGGTGCATCTGGATGGAGGAGGGGAAGCTGGGTCAGGTCCAGGAGGACCTCACCTTTCTTCAGGGTCCAGAACTTCCCCGCTTCCCAGAGCTCTCTGCCGCCCCTGGCTGCAGCCATGATGGTGAGCGTCCCCCTCCCGGGACCTTCCCAGCTCCCAGCCTTCTCTTGTGCCTGGTGCCTGCCTGGCAGGGGTCTCCAGAGACCTCCCTCCATCTACCCTCTACCTGGTGTGAGACTCGATTCTTCCTCTGGCCTTTGGTCTTGGCTGGGGTGTCTCTGCTCTTCGGGCCTCGCCACCACTCCCCAGCAGGGTCAGTATAAGCCTGGGATACGGGAACCCCGAGATCCCGCCCCACCTCGCTCTCCCCCGGCCCCACCCCTGTCCGCTGTCCTATTGCAGATCCAGAGGCCCTGCGCGGAACCCCCAGGGCAGGTCTGCCTCCCACACCAGCTGTCTGTCTGCAGAGGCCTTTGTCCTGGCCGTCAGACACCGCCGGGCAGCCCCCGGGCTGCACACACAGCCAGACACGGGTGCCAACACGCTCCGATCCACGAATACCCGAGAGCCAGATGCAGGCGGGCGGGCCCCGCACACGGGGCCGAGATCCCCGCCTCTCATTCTGACCCGCACCGCAGCCAGAGAGCTAGGCCATCCAGACGTGCAGAGGAGGGTGTTGACGGCCAGGAGAGCCTCCTCCGGAGGCCTCATTGGGCAGATAACGCCCCGTTATCTCCTCCAGGGCACACGCACGGTGCGCACGCAGGAACGAGCACACCCTTAGGAGGGAACCTGGCAGATAGGCACGGGAACACACCCACACTGCGGCCCCCTGGGGGCTCACATGCGTGCACGTCATCAGCTTCCGTTGCAGGGGACGTGAACTGGGTACCATCCCACTGGGCAGACGCCTCAGCCCGCCTCAGCCCCGTCTTCTTCCCTCTTTTCTGGGTCACATGAGCCCGGGTCGGCCGACCCTGAGAATCTTGAGAAACCAGCTGGTGTGCCCCCTCAGTGGGCCTTCCTCTCCTGCCCCCCTTCCCCTCTAACCCATCCTCCGGGGCCAGAGGAGCCTCTCCCCAGCTGCCCCTCGACCTGCTGCTCCCCAGGGCCCCTCCCGAGGCAGGACACCCCGCAGCCCAGGCTCCAGGCAGCCCTGGGGTTCCCTTTCCTTTGCCAGTTTTCCAGGAGACCTGGCCAAGTCCTGCTTTCTGCTTCGCCCTCTCCGCAAGGCTGGGGGCCAGCTGGGGTGGCGGGAGGGGAGTGCTCCAGCTTGTCCTGCACTCACCTCTGCCCGCCTGGGTCCTGGCTCCCTGACTGGGCCTCTGGGAGCCTGGCATCCCTGGGCAGCAGCTGCTGAGCTGTGCTTCTGGGGCTCGGGCGTCTGCAGGGCAGGCTGATGTAGGCGGAGGGCAGCAAGGGACTCCAGGCTTTGCCCTGCTCACTCGGGCGCTCACCCCGGGGCTTGCCAGGAGCTGGCCTGGTCCTGCCTCTGGCTGGCCGTGTGGCTCGGGGAAGTCGCTTGCCCTCTCTGGGCCCATCTCCAGCTCCGAGAGGCAGCTCCGCCTGGCGAGGGAGTGTGAGGTGTGAGATGGCAGCCCTGTGCCAGTGAGGAAAGAAAGTTTGACTCTGCTGGGTAAAGTGGGGGGCAGGCGGGGACCCCTGGCTAAGGACCTCCGGCAGATGGAAAACTCTAGGTCCACTCTAGGTCAGGCAGGGGTTGGCAGTCCAAGGAGTTCCCGGGGCGGCCACCCTGGGGTCAGTAGGGGGTACCCGAGGGCAGGGGGCTTCTGCTGTGTTTCCATCTGTGCATGTTTTTCTGCCCCCTTATGTGCTCTATTTTTAGGGCTGCAGGCTCGTACAGGCAGTGACTCAGAGAGGAAGGGAGAGGAGGCAGAGGGGTGTCGGTCCGGAGACACCCCAAAACAGAGGGATTCTGCCGGGGCACCAGCCTTCCCCACGGGCAGAGAGGAGTCCAACCTGTGATGCCCTCGCTGTGTGCTGGCTGGCACAAGGGCTGGGCCTTCGTTTGCACACTCGTGAAGCGTGTATTGAGTGTGCTGAGTGTGTAGTGTGTCCCGGGGTCGGTAACAGAAGTGAGCTGGGTGTGGCATCCTTCGGTCCCTGACATAGCCCAGGGTGGAGCTTCTGGGGCCACAGCTCAGACGAGGAGGTGAGGCTTGAGGAGGTGAAATGACCCGCCCGCTCCTCTAGTAAATACGCCTGCCAGCCTGGGGCCACCCGCCCTGGGGTCCCCTTTGGGAAGAAGACCTGAGTTAAAAATCTGACTTTGCCACCCACTAACCACCCAACTGGAGGCCCATTACTCCATCTCTTTGAGCCTGTTTCCTTTTTTCTTCTTTTTTTAATATTTATTTAGTTTTGGCTGGGCTGGGTCTCCATTGCTGTTCTGGCTTTTCTCGAGTTGCAGCGAGCGGGGGCTACTCTCTCTAGTTGCAGAGCTCGGGCTGCTCACGGCGGGGGCTTTTCTTGCTGCGGAGACAGGCTCTAGGCGCGCGGGCTGCGGTCGTTGTGGTTCGCAGGCTCTAGAACACAGGCTTGGTAGCTGTGGCTCACGGCCTCAGTCGCTCCGCAGTACGTGGGATCTTCCTGGACCAGGGATTGAACCCGCGTCTCCTGCATTGGCAGGCAGGTGGTTCTTTACCACTGAGCCACCAGGGAAGCCGTCTTCTTTTGTTTTGTTTTGTTTTTAATTTAACTTTTGATTTTACATTAGAGTATAGCCGATTAACAATGTTGTGATAGTTTCAGATAAACAGTGAAGGAACTCAGTCATACATATACTGGAGAAGGAAATGGCAACCTACTCCGACATCCTTGCCTGAAGTCCTGTGCAGAGGGGAGCCTGGTGGGCTATGGTCCACAGGGTTTCAGAGAGTCGGACACAACAGAAGTGACTTAGCACGCATGCCTGCGTACACATGTGAACATTCTCCCCCAAACTCCCCTCCCATCCACTCTGTCACGTAACACTGAGCAGAATACCGTGGGCCATACAGAAGGTCCCTGTTGATTATCCACGTAAATACTATCCATTCAGCAGTGTGTGCATGAGACTCTGCTTCTTTATAAAGTGGGCATCACCCATTTTATGTATCTGATGGGGCTGTTTCGAGGGGTAAGATTCATGTAGGCAAACACCCACGTCAGTGCCCAGCTTGTGGTGGACATTTTTGGGGGACTCAGAGGAACTGCGCTGGGAGTAGCCAGGAGTTCAAGTCCAGCCCCTGCTGTGTGACTCTGCATGAGTCCCTCGTTTCCCTAACCCTAACCCGAACCCGAACCCTCGTTCTAACCCTAACCCTAACTCTTCAAAGGACAGGAGTGATAAGGACTGGTTTGCCTGCCTACCTGGGCGGGAGGGGGGTGTTTATGCAGATCAGACATGATGGCTGGGAGCTGTTCTGAAAAGCGCAGAGCTGCACTCAGGAGATATGAATGCACAGAAGGAAAAACAAGCCCCAGAAACATATGGAGGAAAATATTTCAAAAAAGAAACGTCAAATATTTTATTGCAGCAAGAAAAAAAAATAAGCCTTTTATTTAATGTTTGGGGGGAGAGGGGTGCTGGGCAGTGGGAATTGTTTCCGTAATCTCACATTTCCCAGCCAGTTGGCCTTGCCCTTGTCACATGAGATGAGTAGGTCTCCCCGCTGGGGAGAGTGCCTGGTACCTGGTAAGTGGTCGATGAATGGTCATGGTGGCTGTGGGTGGAGTTACTGACGGCTACGGCATGAGAAGTGGCAATCACGACACGGATTTGGCTGCACTGCGAGGTGTGTGTAGGGGTGAGTTGGAGACAGCTTCTCAAGGGCCTTGAATACCAAGCTGAGGAATTGTCTCTGCAAGCCAATGGGAAAACCACTGGCAGGACTGACTGAGCCTTCTGCGGGCAGGCCTTGGGTAGGAGCTCGCCCGGCCCGGTTCTCCGCCCCCCCCTGCTGGGTGAGTGTGGCTTCCTTGCCTAGTTCCCTGGGCCCTCTTTCTCTCCCGTATGCTAAGGAGAGAGCGCCAGCCTCTTCCATCCCAGCAACACCAGAGAGGACCAAGGCACCAATCAGTCAGTCAACCAGGGGCCATCATCTGTGCCGGAAGTCAGGAGACCCGTGTCCCCCTCTGACCTCACCCCACTGGCGTTGTGATCCCGGGCAGTGCCGGCCTCTGTGAGCCTTCCTTTCCATCGCTGCAGTGGGTGGGTGCGTTTCTGCCTTTGTACCGTGGCTCGAGGGAGGCGGAGCTGGTGACCTCGCTGGGTGAGCCTCAGGTGTGCTGTGTCGCTCTGGGAAATCGCGCTCTTTCTTGCCACTACACGTTCCCCAGGCTCCCCTGAGAATCTGGGGGTGCTGGGATCCGTGGGGGACAGTGGGTGAGAACAGACTCCTGCGTGGCCAGGGAGGCCGTGACTTTCCTGTGGCCACATGCCTGCCGCAGCCAGGCTGTTGGGAGAGTGGGCAGGTGAGGCAGGCGGTCTGCAAGGGAGAGATGCCCCATCCCCGCTCAGAGGCGAGCCCTTCCCTAGACCCCATTCCTCTGAGCTGGGACTTTGGGGCGTGGGTGGAGGGTGACCTTGGGGACTTTTCTCTGCTCACATCAGAGAATGTGAGGGCCACCAGAGAATCAGAGGGCCACTGCAGCTCCTCTGTTTGGGAGGGACTGCCGGTCGGGACCCAGGCTGTTGTCAGGCCCACCTCCCACGCTGCTGCCTCGTCCCCAACTTGGGGTCCAGAGCAAGGCCACCCACCCCAGCAGCCTCATGATAGCCCAGGCAGCAGGCTACAGATGCCGGGGGGCTGAAGCCCTGGGTCAGTGGACTCCAGCCTGGCCCAGTTTACCACCTGCCTCCACCTAAGATGTGGGAGCATTTCCAGGTGCGTAGGGGTGCCCTTACGGCCCCTTTCCCAGGGCTTCAAACCACCCCCAAAACAGGACTGCAGTCCTGGGACAAAGCACTCGCCTGTCTCTGTCGCGGCCAGGGCCCCAGACCTCCCTGGCTGGAGAGGTGTGACCCTCCGTGGTCCTCTGAGGGGCGGAGAAACCTGGGACCTTTCCCCCCACCCCATCCCCAGCTGCGCCATTGGGGTCTGCCCTGTGCTAGCCAGGTGGGCAGCTGGCTGGCTGAGGGATTCCGGGAGCGTTCCCAGCGAGGGAGAAGCAGAACGGGGAGGTGAATGATGACAGACGGTGGGGGGCCTTCACTGAGTGCTCACGGTCTGCTGGGCCCTGTGCCGAGCACTTTCCACGGATCTGTCTCATTCATTCCTCAGAGCCACCCTCATTAGGCCCACTGAGGCTCAGAGAGGTTAAACAGCCTGCCCAAGGTCACCCAGCTGGTGTGCGGCTGGAGCTGAGACTTGAATTAAGGGCTGTTGGAGTCCATTTTTAGCCACTGTGGTGTACTGCATGCAGAATTAAATGGGGAGGGGGCTTGAGGCGTAGTTCTGGGCAGGGGGTGCGGTGGGGCTCAAACCCTGGGGCTGCCCCACACCTTCGGGACCTAGGCCCGAACCCCCCGGCTCCCTCCCACACCCTGCCGTTTCCCTTTTATCTGTGGGGCTCAGCATCCCGGTTTAGGTTGGGAGAAGAGGACCATTAGGGAGATTTGTTTGCAGAGGTTCCCAGGGACATCCAATCCCACAGACCCTGGATTCTCCTGCACATCCCCCCTCCACCCCGCACTAGTCTGCATCAACTCCCAGCTCAGAAACTGAGAAATCCTCAGCATCAGAGCTGGAGAGGAGCCCGTGGAGATCCGCTGGTCCAACCCCCTCATTCTACAGATAATAATGATGATGATTGCAGCCGATGGCGGCAATTCACAAAGGGCTTTCACATCTGGGCTGCCTCCCATGTGCGTGCGCCGGAGCCTCAGGGCTGGCAGGGTGCATGGCCTTTGTTAGCTTCTCACCATGTGGCCGAGGAAACTGGGGTTCAGGGAGAGAAAGAGATGGACTCCACCCCCAGATCTGGCTTCCTGTGAGCCCACTGCACCGTCCTGTGTCCCCTGAGACCCACAGCCCACGTGGAGTGGGTCCACAACTGCATCCTGTGTTGGGGACAGTGTGTGGGGGGTGGGTTTTCTGGGGGGTCAGCTTCTGAGAGGTCAGTGTGGGCACGAGGCAGGCATCAAGTGTCGCTCAGGGACTCTGAGTGTTGCGCGCCCTCCTCCCTGTCCAGGGGAACACACACCCTCTCTCTGGGCAGA
Organism: Cervus elaphus; assembly: GCF_910594005.1. Lineage (NCBI taxonomy): Eukaryota > Metazoa > Chordata > Mammalia > Artiodactyla > Cervidae > Cervus > Cervus elaphus. The sequence goes on along the minus strand of NC_057822.1, from coordinate 5,048,076 downwards.
GAGTGTACGTTGAGGGCAGATCTGTTCTTTAGGGGCCTCTCCAGGCGGCCCCCCTTAATCAGACGGAGCAGGCCGCTTGGAGAGTCCTCCTTTCACGGAGAAGGAAGCTGGGGGCCGGAGGGGTGGGGAACTGCCCACGGTCCCGCTGACAGTGGCAGAGCTGGACCCGGGTCCTCCTGATGGTCCTTGTGTGGCTGTGCTGACGCAAGTCCCAGGAACAGGACTAAGGACAGCCCGCATTATTGGGCACCTACTGTGTGCCAGGGTTGAGCGCTTCACACTGACTTCTCAGAACAACCCTCTGGGGTAAGTATTGACACTATCATCCTTTTTTCTTTCCTTATTTAAAGAGTATGGTCTCCCAAGTGTTCATTCAATACACTGTATTTTTCATATTTGGTTCTTTTTTATTTTTTTTATTAATTAATTTATTTTAATTAGAAGCTAATTACTTGTAGCGGTTTTTGCCGTACATTGACATGAATGACACTATCATTCTCATTGTTGTTGTTGATCGGTCGCTGAGTCGTGTCTGACTCTTTGCAAACCCCTCATTCTTCTCATCACCGTCCCCTTTTATAGGTGAAGAAGCAGAGGCTTTGAGAGGTTATGAAAATGGCCCAAAGTCACAAACTAGGAAGTGTCAGAGGCAAGAATTCAAAGTCAGGTCCACCTGACTCCCAGCCCACACTGATGTCAACCCCTGTATGTATTATGATAGGAATAAAATTTATTTTGTCCTTCCTTTTGTTCATCGCCAACCTAGGACCCCATTCATTCCCTGAACACTGATGGAGCACCTTCTATGCCGAGGAGACCAGAGAGCTCATCTGGGCTCAGAGGCTGGGGGTTGAGGGTCAGAGGTTAGGCAGTAAAGTAGGGGGGTCTCCAGACCCTTCTAAACCAAGGATGGCTGCCCTCCCCCTCCATCTGTCCCCATACCAGCCACAGACCACATGTTGGTAACCTGTTTCTCTGCTCATCATCTTGCCCATGGTGTATGCTGTAGCCTGATCTTCCCTCGTGAGAAATGGAGGTGTGACTCAGCAGGGGCTTCTGCATTTCGTACACCTCCAGAAAGACTCTGGGCAACAGCAAGGGCAACCACCACCAAGCTAGCCCTTCGCGGGCACGAGGCGCCGTGGGGACCCCTCCGTCTGTGTGCACCGCCTGTTTGATGCCCACCATCACCCTGTGAGCCGGGAGCTGGTACTCGCCTGCTATCCAGATGTGGGAACTGAGGCTTACTCAGGCCTGGGCTGCAATCCCACTCTGTCTGGCTCTCGGGCCTGTGTCCTTACCCCTGGCTCACATTGCCCTGCTCTGGGTCCAGGCTCTGTGCCCAGGCTGTGTGGTTGTCCATTTAGAAGCCTGGTTCCTAGAAGGCAAGCTTCGGCCAAATACATGTTGAGTGTGCCTTGGGAAGCGCGTTGTAGGGCTAAGGCTTGTGAGGATGGAGAGAGTGGGTTTTTTTTCTTTGAGGGATGTGGGGTCCCATGGAACCACCCCACCTGCCCCCTGAGGCAGAAGAGGCTTTTGGGCATCCAGGGTGTCAGGGCCGTGCGGTGTTTGCTGTTTGAAGGGCTTTCTTCCTGGCTGAAATGTCCCTGAGACTGAGTCAGAGCTGAGTCACCTTGGGGGGGGGGGGTGCGGGGAAGGTCTTTTCTTTTTCTTTTTTTTCCTATTTGACTTGGGCCTTAAGTGGGGCTTCCCTGGTAGCTCAGATGGTAAAGTGTCTGCCTGCAATGCGGGAGACCCGAGTTCAATCTCTGGGTCGGGAAGATCCCCTGGAGAAGGAAATGGCAATCCACTCCAGTACTCTTGCCTGGAGAATTCTATGGACAGAGGAGCCTGGTGGGCTACAGTCCACAGGGTCCCAAAGAAAGGCATGCGGGATGTGGGATCTAGCTCCCTGACCAGAGATCAAACCTTGGCTCCCTGCACTGGGAGCTTGCAGTCTTAGCCGCTGGACCACCAGCGAAGTCCCAACCTTAGGGGATCTTCACAGCCATTTCTACTTCCTGGCCCTTGGACAGGCAAGCCACTTAGCCTCTCAAAAGGTCTGTTTCCTGGTCTGTGAACCGGGGGTAATTTACAGGGTGGTCATGCGGACTGAACTAGTAAAAGTGGCCAGCACACGGCGTCAGGGACTAGCAGCAGCTCTTACTGAGCTGGGATGCGCCGTGTGATGGGGGCTGCAGTCTCCAGGGGGTGGCAGGAGAGAGCTGGATCTGTTCTATGGGCTGGCCTCAGTTTCCCCATCAGCCATGGCTGACATAAAACTCTTGCATAACCAGCCTCAGGAGCGGCCCTTGTGATCACAGAGGTCCCGGGGCGCGTAGGTGCGTCTCCATGATCTGCACACCCAGCGGTCGGCTCCCGGGGGGCGAGGGGGCGGCGGGAACACGGTAGGCGGCTGCACAGGTGCCGCCATTGAGGCTCCCAGGTGTGTTATTGTGGGCCGGGAAAAGGCGCTGGCAGTTCGAGCCGGAGATTAGGGGGGAAAGCGGGTTCGGGGGCCGCCTCCGCTCACGGGGAGCAGAGGAGGGCGCGGGTAAGCGGCGCGCGGAGCGGGGTGCAGGGCGCATCCTCCAGGCCCCCTCGGGTCCCCGCCCTCCCCGGAAGAGATGCCCGGGGCGCTGTCCCTGGTCCTGGAGTCCGCCCGTTTCCGTGCTGGCCAGTGGAGGGCGCCCGGGACCGCGGCGGACGCGTGCTTTATTTTCCTGGAACGGTATTCCCAGATAATAAGCCTACCCACACACACAGTTTAAAAAAGCCAAAGGACAAACTGCCCTCAGAGAAGTAAAAGCCCTCACTTCCATAGATAAAGACTCTGGTGTGATCACACCAGAGGACCTAATGCATTAACCAAATGCTTGCTTCTGCTTGTATATTAAAAAAAAAAAACAACCCTAAGATTTAAGGGTAGAAAATCTTACCGTGGTGCCTGACTTTTAGTTCAGAATGGCTCCAGTTGTTACATCTCTGGGAGACTCAGTATGTATTAAAGCCACACTAAAATATTCATATGTAAACCTAAGTTGTAGGATGGGATAGATGGGTCTTTCTCCCAAGTGAATGTCTGGGGGAATCTTTGATGCACGACAGGTCTCTTTGGGTGGGACTCTCACTGACATAACTTTGCTGGACCTCACATACTGAGTGACAGAGATGATCCCAGTAATGGCTGAGGGCCATGGTGGTTCAGTGGTAAAAAAAAATCTACTTGCCAATGCAGGAGGACCCAGTTGAGTGGGTTTAATCCCTGGCGTGGGAAGATCCCCTGGGGAAGGAAATGGCGACCCAATCCAATATTTTTGCCTGGGAAATCCCACAGACAGAGGAGCCTGGCGGGCTACAGTCCATGGTGTCGCAGAAGAGTTGGACACAACTTAGCAACTAAACAGCAACAATGAAAACCACGCTCACATATTTCCCGAATGCTCTCAGGGGGCAGAGCCACCCCCACTGAGAGCCACTGCCGAGGTGGGGGCCTTGGCAGGATGAGGGGTTCACAGAGTCCCTGACTGGCAGAGTGGGAGCATGGAACCTTAAGGGATTTCAGGGCGTCCCATCCCCCATCACACAGATGGACCAGTGGAGGCCCAGCATGGGAGGAGACTGTGCTGGAAAACACGAGTGACCAGCAGAGCCAGGGGCCCCCAGCCCAGGCCTCCTGGCCGCCCCGTACAGGGCTCAGTCGGCCCAGCTGCCCTGGGGGGGCGCTCTGGACACAAGCCGACTCCCTTCCAGTTCAACTCACCTGCTTCTGAACGTGGGCAGGGAGGGCCAGGCTCTTAGCAGGGGGCGGGACAGACAGGCTGGCTACGGATCCCAGCCTGTAATGTGTGAGAGGGGCTCTTTGCTTCCCCTCACCTTAGGGAGACAGTAGTTCACACCACTCGATCTCTATCTTTATTTCTTCCCAATAGTTGGCTGGGTGTGTGTGTGTGTGTGTGTGTGTGTGCGCGCGTGCACGCGTGTATGTGTGTGTGTGTGTGTGCGCGCGCACGTGTATGTGTGTGTGTGTATGTGTATGTGTGTGTCTGCGCGCGCGTGTATGTCTGTGTCTACTTTGTGTGATCTGAGTATGTGGGCCTTAGTGATTTCTGTGCATGAATCTGCTGTCATTGGTGTGTATTCATGTGTGTGCATGTGTGTGTGTGTGCATGTGTATGTGTGTGCGTGTGTGCGCGTGTGCATGTGTGTGCATGTGTGTGTATGTGTATGTGTGTGTCTGCACACAATTGCACACACATGTATGTCTGTGTATATCTGTGTGATCTGAGTGTGTGGGCCTCAGTGATCTCTGTGCATGAATCTGCTGTCATTGGTGTGTATTCATGTGTGTGTGTGTGTGTGTGTGTGCGTGTGCGTGTATGTCTGTGTCTACTCTGTGTGATCTGAGTGTGTGGGCCTTAGTGATTTCTGTGCATGAATCTGCTGTCATTGGTGTGTGTTCATGTGTGTGTGTGTGTGTGCATGTGTGTGTGCGTATGTGTGTGTGTGTCTGCATGTGCGTGTATGTCTGTGTATATTCGTGTGATCTGAGTGTGTGGGCCTTGGTGATTTCTGTGCATGAATCTGCTGTCATTGGTGTGTGTTCATGTGTGTGTATGTGTGTGTGTGTCTGCGTGTGTGTGTATGTCTGTGTATATCTGTGTGATCTGAGTGTGTGGGCCTTAGTGATTTCTGTGCATGAATCTGCTGTCGTTGGTGTGTGTTCATGTGTGTGTATGTGTGTGTGTGTGTGTGTCTGCATGTGCATGTATGTCTGTGGATATCTGTGTGATCTGAGTGTGTGGGCCTTGGTGATTTCTGTGCATGAATCTGCTGTCATTGGTGTGTATTCATGTGTGTGTGTGTGTGTATGTGTCTGCGTGTGCATGTGCGTGTATGTCTGTGTCTACTCTGTGTGATCTGAGTGTGTGGGCCTTAGTGATTTCTGTGCATGAATCTGCTGTCATTGGTGTGTATTCATGTGTGTGTGTGTGTGTATGTGTGTGTATGTGTCTGCGTGTGCATGTGCGTGTATGTCTGTGTCTACTCTGTGTGATCTGAGTGTGTGGGCCTTGGTGATTTCTGTGCATGAATCTGCTGTCACTGGTGTGTGTTCATGTGTGTGTACAAACCCAGCCCTAGTCAGTAGGTGAGCGCTCACCGATTTGGGACCTGTGGGTGTGAACTTGGTTTGACCTTTGCATATGTGTGTGCATATGCATTTGGAGTGTGCATGTGGGTTTGGAGTGTGGGGGCTGATGTTCATGTGAGCATGTCTGCATGCCTTTGACCTTGATATGATCTCTACAAGCACGAGTTAGATGTCTCTGTGCCCAGTACAAGGACAGGCGGCACATGTGATCTGGTGAGGTTTCTGTGCAGGTTTGCACTGCGGTCCACACAGACTGTGTCTTGTTCATCCTCTGCCCCTAGTTCCTGGACAGCGTCAGACGCACAGTGGGTATCTCAGTAGCCAGAGGTCTCAGGAGCTCTCTGAATGGGACGGGAGGCTCAGAGTCAGGATGGTTGGTTCAGTAACCTCACGAGGCAGCTCCTGGTGACAGGGTGTGAGCCAAGGCACACCCACTCCTCCCCATGTTCCCAGGGCCGAGGGACCCCCCAGGAGACGCCTTTTCCAGGAGCTCAGGGTTTGCAGCATCTTGGGATTGGGTGGGTGCGGCTTGGCTAGAAAGGCCATGAGCAAAGGATGCTTTGAACCTATGAAATTCTCTCAAGGCAAATGTTATTTTTCCGTGATTATATCTCTAGTCCAGCAAAGTGAGAGTGATGAGTCAACAGAGACCCAGAGAAGAAAACTGGTTAAAACAGGAGGCTGCCTGGCTAGGCAGCAAGCCCAGCACTGCCCTGCCCCCTGCTCAGGATGCCCCCCGGCAGATCGCCTGAATGGGAATGACAGGGGGCAGGGAGAGCGTGGAAGGTCACTGGGGATCCACTGGGTTTCCCTGGGGGCTTCAATGGTAAGGAATCTGCCTGCAATGCAGGAGACTTGAGTTCGATCCGTGGGTTAGGAAGATGCCCTGGAGGAGGGCATGGCAACCCGTGCCAGCATTCTTGCCTGGAGAGTCCTAGGGGCAGAGGAGCCCGGTGGGCTACAGTCCACAGGGCCGCATAGGATCAGATGTGACTGAGCGACTAAAGCCAAGCCTAGCTGGCAAAATTCGGCCCCACCAGCCCCATCTGGAACCCAGGCCCAAGAGCCTCTCTTCCCAGGAGGCTGCCCGTCCCCGGGCCCTCATGTGTCCCCGTGGAGTGTTGGGAAGGCAGTGCCGGAGGCAGGGGCGTGAGACTTTCAGAGTTCAGGTCAGAGTGAACTTGGAGAGGGAGCTCTGAGTCCCGCCACCCCTGCCCGCTCTCCCCCTCCTTCACACGGTCTGGCACCTGTTTGAACAACTCAGGGGCAAAATCAGGGTGGCCCAGAAGAGGAGGCTTCTTCTGAGAAGGAGGGCCTGGTCCCTGGAGGGCAGCCTGGCTCTGGTTTCTAGGAGAGAGGCTGGAGGAAAAGGAGGAAGGCACTCCGTGCCCCCCTCTCCCAAAGATGGCAGTGGCTTCCCCGAGCCAGTCAGCGAGCCCCAGCTCTGTGCTGCCTGCAGAGGGCTAGCGCCCTGTCACAGGCGACTGTTAAACATGATACAGGAAGGCAATGCCAGAGCCTGGCCTGGCGCCCCCGCCCTTACTGTCCCGTGTCTGTGTGTCTGTCTGAGAGGCTGTTGCAGGTGCCCACACATGGATCCGCCCAGCCACCTTCCTTCCAACAGCTGCACATACTGCATGGTGCCAGTGGACCTTAATTTACCGACCTGGTTCTCTCTGGATGGCCATTCGTTTGTTTTGGAACTCTTACTAATACATCTTTCAGTTCAGTTCAGTCGCTCAGTCATGTCTGACTCTTTGTGACCCCATGGACTGCAGCACGCCAGGCTTTCCTGTTCATCACCAACTCCCAGAACTTACTCAAACTCATGTCCATTGAGTCGGTGATGCCATCCAACCATCTCATCCTCTGTTGTCCCCTTCTCCTCCCACCTTCAATCTTTCCCAGCATCAGGGTCTTTTCAAATGAGTCAGTTCTTCACATCAGGTGGCCAAAGTATTGGAGTTTCAGCTTCAATATCAGTCCTTCCAATGACTATTCAGGACTGATTTCCTTTAGGATGGACTGGTTGGATCTCCTTGCAGTCCAAGGGACTCTCAAGAGTCTTCTCCAACACCATAGCTCAAAAGCATCAATTCTTCAGCTCTCAGCTTTCTTTACAGTCCAACTCTCACATCCATACATGACTACTGGAAAAACTGTAGCTTTGACAGATGGACCTTTGTTGGCAAAGTAATGTCTCTGCTTTTTAATATGCATCTTTGCTAACTCAAAAAAGGAAATAGTGATTTCATGTATTCCAGCCTAATACAAATGATGCTGGAGAGTTTTATTTAACAAACACATTTGACTCAAATACTATTCTCAATGCTTTAAAAGTTTTAACTTAGTTAATCCTTGGCAAAACCCCTTGAAGTAGGTACCCTTATGTTCATCATCAACCCTATTTTGCAGATGAAGAAACTGAGGCACAGAAAGATCAAGTGACTTGCCGGAGGTCACACAGCTGACAAGGGGGAGAGCTGGGATTTGAACCCTGAGGAGGGTCATGAGAATGAGGATATGAGCCCTTGCTTTCCTGTCCCTTGTCCTTGGCCTTCCGTCCTGAGAGTCACCTGTGCTGATGTAGTGGGTCAATTCTAGGAGGTGGTTTTGCAGGTTCAGAAGAGGTGTTAGGTTCTGCTGTGGCCAGAGGGACCGGGGCTGGCCTGGGGGTGGCCTGTGCGTCGTCGGCCGAGGGACCGTGACACCCCCCACCCAGCTCTTGCCAGTGAGCCAGCTGCAGCTGGTCAGCGCCCAAGAGTCCAGACCCACACAGGGCTCTTTGTCTTCGTGGGAACCCTGCAGCCCCCATGGCCCCGCTCAAGGGCCCACTGTCCCAGCACCAGCAGGGCCTCCCGGGGGCCCGGCCCAACTGGGAAACTTGGCACATCGCAGGCCTCCTGGCTACCCTGCCAAGCGGACATGCAGGGCCCACTGAGGACGCCTTCCCACTGAAAAGAGACTGGCAAGGCTGAGGGCTGCGTCCAGGTGGGTGCCACACCTGGGATGGGGCTGGGGTCCCGGGTCCCGGCCCTGAGGTTGTGCGTGCCCTTGTGACCCAGGCCCAGCGCCCAGTGCTTCCTCCTCCACCCCCTGCAGCTCTGGGGGTGCCCCGCCGCTCCCACTACTGAGAAAAGGGAGACTTCCTCCCTCTTCGGGGCAATCTCAGTGCGCCTAGGGTTGCCCTCCCGGAGCCCAACCAGGCTGCCCCATGAGGAGTGGGCTTCCCACCCTGCCCAGGAACCTGCAGCCCTGCCCAGAGCAGGAGGGGCCCGGCCCCAGCTCCAGGGCACCCCGCCAAGGGGACCCTCCTCTGAGAACCCAACCAAGGGGATGGTTCCCGGATTGGGAAAATCACACGGGCCCTGCCCAGTCTCTGAACTCCCAGGGGGCTCTGGAGGGTTCTCCCGCCCACCAGTGTGGAGAGGAGAGGCGGTCTGAGGTGGGGGCAGAGAGGAGGGCTAGGGCAGGGGGAGTTCTCCAAGAGAGGGAGGGGCATTTTGCTCTGAGCCGGGGTCTCCGTTTATCCATGTCTGAAAGGAGGAGATGGCCACACTCTCACCCCTGCCGGGGCGAGGCGAGCCGTGGAGTCCTCTCTCCAGAACCACCGTTTCCCAGCGGAAAATGCAGCCCCCCAAGCCGGGGCTCCGGGCCCAGCGGAACGGTTGGTGAAAGGCTCTCTGAAGAATCCCGGCCTCCCTGCGGTCGTGTCCTGGGATGTCCTTTCTCCCATCTCCCCCCACTGCAGGCCCTTTGAACAGAAACCCCCATAGAAAGGTTCTGGGGCCTCCCTGGGTGCAGGGTGGGGGGCAGGAGGCAGACTGGGTGTTTCGGGAGGGGTGGGCGAGTCCTGGGGCAGGGGCAGGCCCCCTGCCTCCTGACGCATCATTTCTTAGGGCAGGAAAGACAGCTTCCTGTGGGGTGGGGCCGGGGACCCTGAGCTCTGGGGGAGCTGTGGGCAGAGGAGGGGCCCGCCGTGTCTGCTGACTGAATGCACAACCGGCTCGAGGTTTTGGGGCCCAGTTTCTCTCCGAAGGCTGCTGAGGGAGGGAACCCAGGCTGAGCAGAGGGTGGGTCATCTCCCTTCCTGCTCTGTTCCTCTTCACCTGGGCACAGGGGCGATCCTGGGAGTGGGGGCCGAGAGCGGGTAATAGCAGGGCCACTGGGCCTCTCTTCCTTCCTCCACTCATTGAGAGCGGCCTGACCCACAGGCCAGGACTCCCCAGCTGGCGTTTACTGAGCATTTCCTGTAGCAGGCCCGGCCCTACAGCCCCACACGCATGGACTCCTTCCGTCATCACAAGGGCCCTAGGGGATCAGTCCTGTTTTGTTCTTACTGTTGTTTAGTCACCCCGTCACATCCGACTCTTTGTGACCCCCTGGACTGCAGCACGCCAGGCCTCCCTGTCCCTCACCATCTCCAGGAACTTGCCCAAGTTCATGTTCGTTGCATCGGTGATGCCATCCAGCCATCTCATCCTCTCCGTTCAGTTGCTCAGTCATGTCCGACTCTTTGCAACCCCATGGACTGCAGCACACCAGGCCTCCCTGTCCACCACCAATTCCTGGAGCTTGCTCAGACTCATGTCCATTGAGTCGGTGATGCCATCCAACCATCTCATCCTCTGTCACCCCCTTCTCCTCTCTCCTTCAGTGTTTCCCAGCATCAGGGTCTTTTCCAATGAGTCAGTTCTTTGCATGAGGTGGCCAAAGTATTGGAGTTTCAACTTCAGCATCAGTCCTTCCAATGAATATTCAGGACTGATTTCCTTTAGGATGGACTGGTTGGATCTCATCCTCTGACCCTCCATCTTTCCCAGCATCAGGGACTTTTCCACTGAGTCCTATTGTAAACAGGTGAGAAATTCGAGGTACAGTGCAAAGCATTTTGACCCTGGATTCCAAATTCTGGACGCAGGTCGCTCGGGGCTCCCCCCACCCCCACCTCGTGATGACCAGGGGGACAGCTCCGCTATTGGTGGGAGAGGGTGGTGGACGAGGGTGTCGCCTGCAGAAGAGAGTGTGCAACCCGGTTCGCCCCGGGTCTGGGGGTGGGGAGGACGGGCCTTGTCCTCCCCGCCCCTCCGCCAGCGCCGAGGCCCCGCCCGGCCCTCCCGCCACCCCGCCCAGAGGTCCCCCCTCGGAAAGTCCAGCGAATCCCCCGCGCTGTCCCCCCACCCGGCCCGAGGGCGGCGCAAACAAGCGGCCCTTTCTGCGCGCGGCTGCCCGGGACAGCTGGCCCGCAGCCCGCGGGGGCGCGGACAATCCCGGGGCTTGTGGCCGGGGGCGGGGCGCCGGGGGTTGCCAAGGTGACCCGGGCGCGGGCAGCGGCTCGGGCTCGGCGCGGGCGGCACCATGAGCGGCCGGAAGCGCAGCTTCACCTTCGGGGCCTACGGGGGGTAGGTGCTCTGGGGGGGGAGCGCGCGCGCCGCCGGCGTCCGCCTCGGGTCTGGGGGCGCCTGGAGCTGTGAACCTGTGTGGATGTGTGAGGTGAGCGGTTTGGTGTCAGGGCTGTAACTTGCGGTGTTGGTAAGTCTGCGAGTGTGTGTATGTGTGTGTGTGTGTTCTGATTGGATACCCCTGTGCACGTGCGCGGACGCAAGTGCCCGTGGCATTTCTGTGTGTGTGTCTAATGCGTGGCAGTGGTAGGTGTCTGACTGTGTGTGTGTGGACCGGCGGGCCGGGCCTGTGTGTGTGCACGCCGGGCGTGTGCATATAGGTAGTGGGGGGTGGGAAAAGGCAGGTCCAGGGGAGGCCCTGCAGGGGCCCCCGACTTGGTTCCTGAGACTGCCCAGCCCCTGCAGTGAGGCTTTCGAAGGAGGAAACCTTAGAAGCCATTAGCTCCCCGACCTCAACCCCTGGGCACCCTGGCTGGCTGCCCCATCTCAGTCTGCCTGGCTCTCAGGAACCCCTCCTCCCGGGACTGCTGGCTGGAGACCTGGGTGGGGGGCCTGGAGAGTCGGAGTGCCTGGTCCATCTTGGGGTCACTGTCGCTCCTGACCCCAAGTGTCCACCCCAGAGGAGTGCAGAGCTGGGCCAGGAGGATCCCTGTTTTATGCGGAGGTCTGGGACCTTGGAAGGGGTCTGGGGAGATAGACCAGCCGGCATCCTTCCCCTGGCTGGCCAGGAAGTTGCATAACCTTCAGCAGGGCCTGCTTCCCTGTGGTCAGAGGGACACGGGGACCCACCTTCCGGGTGCAGAGCCCTCGGGGCTGCTCACATGTGTAACGTTGCAGACCGTGGGCTCTCTGAGCTGTAGGGATGGTGTCCCCTCTCTGGGCACCCGTCCTCCCCCGGGACGCCGCAGAGGGGCTGGGTGCGGTGGGAGACCCGAGAGCTGCCTTCCAGGCTGGGGGCTCTGTGCGCCATCAGGCCAGCCACCCGTGATCGGCCCAGAGCCTCCCGCTCCAGCTGACACTGAGAGGCAGCAGGGCGCGGGGCTGCCCTCTGTCACGTGACCTTGGGCAAGTCCTGGCTCCGCTGGCCTCCTGGGCCCCACCCACACGAGGTGGTCCCCGGGAGACCACAGCCCTGCATCCCCAGTTCGTGTCTCCAGAGATGGCGGGTCCTTATCTGGGGCCCCTTTCCCCTTCTCCTTTGCCCTCTGGCCAGGAAGTAGGGCTTATTTGTTGTCCCAGCAGCGGCTGAGCCCCTCTGCCCCAGCGGAGTGGGAAGGTTGAGCCGTCCTCTACCCCAGGGAGCCCTCGGAGGGTGGTGGGGGGTCCCCAGGGAGGGGCGCTGCCGCTGTACTCTCTGGTGTGGGGCCTGGAGGCACTGAAGGGAGACTAAGCCTGGGGGTGGCCCCTGGACCCCGGGGGCTTGTTTCTCCCTGGCTCTGCCTCCCTTCCTCCTCATCCCACACCCCACGTCCTTAATGTGGCATTAGGGCCCCTGCAACCTATGGTAGGCGGTCCCAGAGCATCAGTGCCTCCGCCAGGCCCCTGTGAGGTCCTGGGACCAGGTGGGTAGGGGGTTGGCCTGATGTGCTAGGCAAGGCCTGGTAAGACGGGGCTGCCCGCTTACCTGCCGCCGCTCTCGTTGTGTTTCAGGGTGGACAAGTCCTTCGCCCCTCGCCGGAGTGCGTGGTGAGTACTGAGGGCCCTCAGTACTGGGCTGCTTGGCTGAGATTTCAGGACACTCCCCAGCCATTCGTTGTTATTTAGTCACTAAATCATGTCCGACTCTTTGCAACCCCAGGGACTGGAGCCTGCCAGGCTTCTCTGTCCATGGGATTTCCCAGGCAGTGATACTGGGGCAGGTTGCCATTTCCTTCTCCAAGGGGTCTTCCCGACCCAGAGATTGAACCTCCGTCTCCTGCATTGGCAGCTGGATTTTCTTGAGCCACTTACCTGGATTTACCCCTGAGACACCTGGGAAGCCCTACCAAGCCATCACCACCCGCTCTGATACCAGACCAGGCCCCACCGACCCTCCCCTCATCCTCTGCCAGCGTTGGATGGGCAGTCCCTCTCAGCAGCTCTGCCCCGTGTGTTTTCCCCTACAGTTCTTTCTAGAGCTCAGCCTTGAAGTAAGACCAGTCAGGTTAAATCCCAGCCTGCCGCTGCCTGTGCGGCTGTCAGCAAGTCACTCATCTCTCTGAACCTCAGTGTTCTCATCTGTGAAATGGGGATTAACATGCCTATTTAATAGAGAATAAAGTTGTACCAAAAAAAAAAGTCAAAGCAGGGCCTGGTATAGTTTAGGCCCTCAGTGAAAGGGTTTCCTTCCTTTTCTCTATGCCTCCTGTCTCATGGTGGCTCCTGGCTGGGCTGGAGATGCCTTTAACCTTCCCACTGACCCTCAAACCCTCTCCCCTCTCCCACTCCATACAGAGCCTTCGGGACCCCCTCCTCCAATCCATTTCCTGTGTCTGAGGCTGCCTCTCTCTGGAGGAGGGCACGTCACAGCTTCCCCAACACTGTGAGCAGTAGGTGGAGGTGCAGCCACACCTCGGGATTCACAGCCCCCCACCCAGCGCCCCTGCAGGCGGGTGCCTCCTGGCTCCCCAGGACGCCGCTTCAGCTCCAGCAGGAGAGCCCCCAGCTGCTCTGGCTCCTGCTTTCCGCCCCTGCTGAGGGCTTCCAGGGGTCCCCTGGCCCTGCAGTGCCCCCCAGCTGCTGGATCTCTCCCAATGGCCCCACTGCCTTACCTGCTGCCATAGACCCCCTAGGGAGCCACAGCTGGGGTGGGAGGCACAGGGGGCGCCCAGGCTGAGCGCCAGGGCCTGCCCTTTCATTTTCTTTTGACATTCTCTGCCGCCTGGAGTCAGTTACTTTCCCTCTCTGGGTTTTCTCTCCTGCTGCTGGGCATCTCCTATGTGCAAAGTCAGTTGGAGCCTCCACCATGTGCCAGGCCATATGCCAAGCCCAGAGCACGGACAGGGTGGGGAGAGAGATGGGTGGGGGTGAGGAAAATGCCTGTTCCTTCAAGGAGTTCAATAATAGTGTCCCAACAACTGCCGTTTGTCAAGCACCCACTGTACACCAGGTCCCGTTCGGTGCTTGACCCGCATCGTCTCACACGATCTTTACCATATCTCTGAGTCAGGGACTGTTGGCCTTAACTACAGATGAGATCATGGTGCACAGAGGGGACAAGGGACTTCCCCGAGTTCACATGGCTAGTCGGTGGCAGAGCTGGGATTTGATTCTCCATCTCCCAGGCTCTGTGCAGAACCCAGAGTTTCACTCACTCTGCCCCTAGGACCTCCAGACCAAAGGGCAGATCTGATAGATGCGCTCAAGGGGCGATTTGGAGCCGGAGGAGTGACTCAGAAAGCTCATTCCAGGGAGGCCTGAATGAAGAGTCAGAGATGAAGGTCTAGGAGTGAGAGTAACTAACCACTGTGTGACCTTGGGCAAGTCCCTTCCCCTCTCTGGGCCTCAGCTGACACATGTACAAAGTAGGATTCTGGGAGGACCAGGACTTACCCATTGTCCACGATGCCTTGCCCCACCCACGCCTTGCCGGAGCTGCTGTCCATGGTGCTAGCCCCTAGGCCCTCCCTTCCCCCATCGCCAAGCCAGCCTGTGCCTGGGCATAGAGTTTGTGCTCTGCAAATGGGGAATCATTTTGTCTATTAATTGTGATTTCCTGGCATTCAAGGCCTGTCTCTGCCTCACCTTCCGGCCTGGGACTCATTTCTCTTATGCGCTGTGTTTCTGGTTAATGGGAATATGGCCCCGTGAGCCCCACCTCCAGGCTTCTCCACACACTGTACCCTCCCCTTGACCTGCCTTCCTCTCGCATTTCCTCAAGGCCTTCTTTAAAAATATATTTATTTGGCTGCCTCCCTGGTGGCTCAGACGGTAAAGCATCCACCTGCAATGCGGGAGACCAGGGTTCAACCCCTGGGTCGGGAAGATCCCCTGGAGAAGGAAATGGCAACCCACTCCAGTACTCTAGCCTGGAAAACTCCATGGACGGAGGAGCCTGGTAGGCTACAGTCCATGAGGCATGAGGGCACAAAAAGTCGGACACGACTGAGCGACTTCACTGTTACTTGCTGCGAACTCCTAGTTGTGGCATGTGGGAGCCAACGACTGAACCTTCACCCCCTGCACTGGGAGCGCAGTTTTAGCCGCTGGACCACCGGAGAAGTCCCCAGCTCACCTTTGTCAGTTTGTCGAGTGTTTCCTTCCTGATCGCCACACCCCCCTCTCTCTCTCCTTGAACGCCCTTCTGCTGCTTATCATGCTTATAGAGCACGTGCTCTATAAGCTCAGTCCTGGGGCAGTGGAAAAAGCCTGGCCTTCGGAGTCTGACAGACGTGGGCTTGAACCTGCCTCCACCACATACTAGTGGTGAGACCTTGAGCAGGTCACTTCCCCTCTTGGAGCCCCACTTGCTGCTCCACAGTATTCACTGACTTGGGTCTTTCAGTGAGTTGACCTCAGTTGTGCTGAAGGTACGCATGTAACACTGTGCCACAGGCAGGCTCTGAGGCCCTTGAAAGCAGAGGTGCTTGAGTTACTCTTGACTTAGGCCCACTTCTCGGCATGAATCCCATGAAAGCTGGGCTGTACTCTTCTCATCTCTCTGTCCTCCACACAGTCTTGCCCAGCTACCTGAACACAGGAAACGCTTAATGAATCTTTGTGGAATTGAACTGAATGTGTCCAGAGAATGGAACAGGTGAAAACTTGTCAAGTAGGCTAGGAGGGCTTCCTGGAGGAGGCGAGGTTTTCACCACCTTTTTTTTTTTTTTTTTTAAAGGTTAAGAGTTAAGAGCTTGGATCAAGTGAGCAGTGAAGCCTGGTAGAGGCCAGGTGTGATCATGGCTGGATTCCCCTACCCTCTGCCCCTCATTAGCAATCTGCAGTGGAGGAACACACAAGTGTGCAAATGTTGGAGGCATGCGGCCCAGTGGGAGGATTAGGAGACAGTGTAGTAGCTCTGACATCCAGCCAGAGTAGTGGATCAATCTGGCTCTGCAGCCGCAATGGACGTTAAATATGGAGGCTTCTCTGACAGCTCAGTTGGTAAAGAATCTGCCTGCAATGCAAGAGACCCCGGTTAGATTCCTGGGTCGGGAAGATCTGCTAGAGAAGGAATAGGCTACCCACTGCAGTATTCTTGAGCTTCCCTGGTGGCTCAGCTGGTAAAGAATCCGCCTCAATGCAGGAGATCCACTCCAGTAATCTGGCCTGGAGAATTCCATGGACTGTATAGTCCATGGGGTTGCAAAGAGTTGGACACGACTGAGCGACTTGCCCTTTTTCACTTTGCACTTTCAGATGGTGGGGGGGTGAGGGGGAGCAGTGTCAGGGTTGGAGGATATCTGAGCAGGGCTGTACAGGGAAGGAGGGTTCTGGAAATACCCTGAGAAGAGGGGCGTCAGCTTTAACCTAAAAGCTGGGACCCTGGGAGGAGGAGGCAGGACCTGGCAAGGATTAAGTGCCCGTGTGTGCTGGGCATTTTGCTCCAGTGGTCTCATTAAGTCATGATGATGGTCCTGAAAGTTGCCTTAGCGTCCTCATTTAGAAGGTCAAAGCCAGGACTGAGGATGTTGAAGACTGGCCCAAAGTCACACAGCTGGCAAAGGCTGGATTTGAGACCAGCTTTTCCTCCTGCCAAGCAAGTATGCTGGCCAGAGACATGGAAGCCACAGAAATGAGAGAAATCCTGGTTATGGGGTGAGGAGGGGAGACGGAGAGTGAGATGATCCTGAGGACTTCCGAAACAGGGGTCACTGCCTGGCCTCGCGTGTCCCCCCCAGGAAGGCCCACCTGGTTACTGAGATCCCATGGCAGTAACGGTACCGTCTGCTCCCATATATAAAGCATTTTCTGGGTCCCAGGCCCTGGGCTGAGAACTTCCTTTGAATTATTTCATTCTGTCCTCACACCCGCTTTACAACCTAGAGACTGTTGCTGTCCATGTTCCATTTTACAGATGAGGAAACTGAGGCTCCAAGAGGGGACCTGGCTGGCCCTGGGCACAGTGAGTGAGGGGTGAACCAAGACTGGCAGCACAGTCAGTCTGAGCCCATACATTTAGCCCCAGCACTCCTGGCGGCTGCGGAGTGGGGGGCTTGAATGGGCGGCCCCTGTCCTCAGGGGGCTCCTTGCTATAATCTCTGAGCCAGAGGCTCCCGGGGGCCTGTGTGCTGCTGCAGGAAGCACGAGGCTGGCCTCATTAGTGGCTCTGAAATGCCAGGTGGGCCCAGCGTGCTGGGCCTCCTCATCTATTATGTATCTGGTGGGCAGGCCCCTGGTGGGCAGCTCGCAGAGCACAGGACGGGGGAGCTAGTTGCTTCTTCCTGTGCCCACAGCTGCCACCACGCCTCTGGGCAGGGATCCCCCAGCCAAGGTTCCCAGTCTGGTTGGCCCTGCTTGCCGCTACATCCCAGCGATGCTCAGGCTCAGTCCTTTTGTTCGGGAGATGCATGGAAACATAGGACTCTGTTTTCAGGCAGATCTGAGTTGAGATACCAACTTCAACTTTTCTTCCTCGCTGAGTGGCCTTACCCAAACTACTTTGCTTCTCTGAACCTTGGATTGTCCACGACAGTAAGAACCAGGCTGCTTACCCCAACGGAGGACTTAGAATGAAATCAGTTCATTGTGCGGACTCAGTGGATGTTTTTCCTCTCTGTGAGCGTTTGCATTTTGAGGGAAAAGACTCGTTAAACCAAAGAGAGACTCATTAAAATTTTTAATACTCGAATTTTTGGCACTGTGGAGGTGGCTCATTTGAGAAGTGATTAAGGAGGAGACCTTTTTGATGTCCCCAAATCTCACAAAGGCTTTCCTCTGCTCAGGGTCTCTCCCAAGACAGTCACTCATTCATTTAGCAAATTAATTCAACAAATATTTAATGTGGGAATACCCTCTAAGGGCCAGCCCAGCCCTGTGCTGGACCCTGAGGACATAGTGATGGAGGGACAGACAAGGCCACGGTCCTCATGGAATTCAAGGGCAGGGCAGAGAATAAGGAAAGGGACAGTTCTGAAGGTGGGGAGGGGTGATACATGTTGACAGGGCAGACGTGGGGAGTTTTGATCGCCCGGAGAAGAGCTCCTCCCCCACACCCGGGAATCAGGGAAGGCTTCCTGGAGGAGGTGACCCAGAAGTGGGTTGAGTGGCAGTGTGTCGTGTGCGTGGTGGGGGAGGGAGGGCCACTGGCAAGAGGATGTTCCAATAAGAGGCAGGTCAACAACATGAAGGAGAACAGTGTTCAGTGGCATGTGCCGGGTACAAAACTGAACTGGAGCTGGTGGCAGAAGGCGGGAGAGGCTGTTCCTGCCAGCCCTGTTGGGACTTCCTGTGGGCGCCCCGGAGGGTCTGAACCCCCAAGCCAGCATGGGGCAGAGGCCCACCAGGGCCACCCATCATCCACTGCCCTCCCCACGGCAGAAACCACCTGCGCTATGCTGTGAGTCCCGGGCTGTGTACAGCAGAGGCTAACTTCTCCAGGTCTTGTAAAATAAGGACAATAAAAGCACCTACCCTGAAGATCACCATGGGGGTTGAGTGAGATGCAGCGTGCCAAGGTCAAAAACCAGAGTGATGCCAGCAATCGTGGTCGCTGCCGTGTCGTCCCCACAAGCTAGCTGGTCCTGGCAGTGGGGGCAGAATCGCTCAGGGTGTGGACTCTGCTCTTTGGAAGTTCACCACCTGCCAGGAAGCGAGACCTGCTCACACGTGAGCAAGCGCTCAGCCCCGGGCTCTGACCTTGCCACTGACCCTGAGAATGCCGGCTTTGCAGCCAGCCGGGTCTGCACTGAGTCCCGGCTGGGGTGACCTTGGGCGGTGCCTCCCTGGCTGAGCCATGGCTTCTTCCTGTGTGCAGAGGGGTTGTTCGTTGTCCCCGCCTCGGGGTGAGGGACAGGAGGGAGGAGGTGCTTTAAAGCCCAGCCCAGCCTGAGAGTGCAGCTCTGTCGGACCACGGGAAGCCCTGGTGACCTGGAGAAGCAGCTCTCGCTCTCTGAGGCTCACTTTCCTGTCTGTACAATGGGAAGGTTAGCTACAAAACCCTCTGATGTGCAGGGGTTCTAGTGGAGTCAGATAGTTCCTAACCTGGACCCAGTCTACTGTGTGACCTTGGGCTAGAGGCTTAACCTCTCTGAACCTCAATTTCCACACCTGTAAACAGGAACAGGATTCACCTCACCTTTCAAGGTGTCCACTAGCCGCTTGTTCATTGAGCAGATACTTATCAAGGCCCTAGCATGTGTCAGGTAACATCTCAGAATTGGGGATACAGCAGCGACCCTGATAGACCTGGTGTCTGGCCTCATGCAGGTCGCCTTCCAGGGCAGGAGACGAGCTAATAGACAAATGATTTCAGATGGGCAGTGGGTAGTGACGGGCAGGGTGGGGAGCACCCACCTCTGCTCAGGTTATCAGGGAGAGCCTCACAAGGCCTGAATGGGAAGGAGCTGACCGTGGGAAGGGCGGTCCAGGCAGAGGGCAGAGTATGTGTCCAGGCCCTGAGGCAGGAACAAGATTGCTTCCCGTCTCCAAATCTGGAACATTCCAGATCATTTCTTGGCAGCCGGGGGTGAGGTGGCCGAGCCGGCAGTGGGGTTGGGAGGCCCATCTCCTCTCAGATCAGGAACTGCTGCTCACGAGGCAGGTGGGGAGGGAGGCACCGTGGGCACTGTGGCCAGCCATGCAAGGCCAGGCTGGGAGTGAGCCTTGGGAGAGGTGAGGGGTGTGGGCAGAAAGGTGGGGCCCCGCGCAGGGCACAGGCAGGGGGCAGCCTGGCCTCCACCCACAAGTGTTGAGGGTGGGGTCCAGAGACCCTGGGCCTGACTGTTTCAGGAGGGGTTTCGCAGGGGAACTTGGGCGGGCTTTCTCTTTCACTGCAGCCCGCGTGGCCCTGAGTGCCAGTTGGAGTGCCTGGGCCAGAAGTCCCAGACCCGGCCTCCTGTGGGCCAGAGGTTCTTTGAGACGCCACCCTCCCCCCGCCGACTCATATCCCCTGTGCACACTCCTACACTCGACCTCAGTCCCGGCAGCTTCATCATGAGCACACGGTTATGGGCACATTCACTCACGGGCAGACCAGCGTCAGGCATCGATGGCGCGCCCGGCCCCCCGGACAGATCCGGTCCAAGCTCGGTTTCTGGTGGGAGAGACTGGGAGTGTCTGATAATCACACCATGACAACTGCAAACCAGACTGACCGATCTGGACAGCCGGGGACCGGCTTATGAGAAAGCTGGTCAGGGTTGGGGGACAGACCAACCCAGCCTGGGGAGGGGGCTCCAGAAAGACTGGATAAGAGTGTAGCATATAGGTGCGGTAGGGGAGGAGCCAGGCAGGGTGGAACGGGTGGAGGGTCTCCGGTGTGTGCAAGGGGGATTCCAGGTGGCCCCAGTGGTAAAGAACCCTCCTGCCAGTGCAGGAGACATAAGAGATGTGGGCTCCATCCCTGGGTCAGGAAGATTCCCCTGGAGGAGGACATGGCAACCCCCTCCAGTATTCTTGCCTGGAGAAATCCCATGGACAGAGGAGGCTGGTGGGCTACAGTCCATAGGGTTGCAAAGAGTTGAACATGACTGAAACGACTTAGCAGGCACGCAGGGTGTGTGCAGAGGCCGGGAGGGGGAACAGATGCTCAGGGCCTCGTGGGCCGCGTGAGGCAGTCGAATCTCCACCCTGCACGTGGCGGGAAGCCACGAGGGCCCTTTCGGCAGGGGGATGGCGTGATCCGTACAAACATGCGCGCCGGCCGCCCACGCCCGCCCCAGACACGAGCACTGTCTCTCCCACCCACGCTTCACGTTCCTGCCAGGCCTCTCGCCCACATCCTCGCCGCACACACCCTGTCGCACCGCCAGGCAGCGCTGCAGGGAGGCCCGTGCCAGCTCCCAGCCAAGGTGGCAGCCGTGCACCCCACCTGCTTGCTGACGGGGCGGGGCGGGGCCCTTGACGTGCTCCGCATGTTCGCAGAGGTGCACGTGGCCCCCTCCCCCACCACGTGCAGGGTCGTAACCCATCTTCCCGGCAGGTGGAAAGTGGCTTCTAGCTTAGGGAGTACTTTCAGAGGCGTTATCTCACTGAATTCTCCCACAGCCAGCCCTGCGTGGGGGATTTATCAACACCATTTTACAGCTGAGGCTCAGAGAGGTAAAGCGACTCGCCCCAGGCCACACAGCTAGAGCTTGACCTGGTCAGGACTCGAACTCAAGTCCATCCAGCTTCTAGGTCTATCCACTGTCTACGCAGACTCAGTAGCACGCACCTGTCTTCTCCTCTCTAGGCGCTTGCCAAGAAGGCGGCAAGGGACCTTCAACCCCAGATTTTTCCAGAAACACCTTGATCAACTCAGAAAGTTATTTAGAGCCGCAGTGCATGCCCACCGGCCTGGTGATGCTGAGGCCTTGGGGAGTGGTTCCAGGGGTGGGGTGGGGCTCCTGCCAGGCTGCTAGCCGGGGGCAGCTCAGGGCAGGGACCTGACTCCGGCAGCAGAGCCTCCATTTATTTGCATTTGCAAGTGAGGCAGACAGCCTGGTCACCACACAGGCTGACCCTGGCAGGCCACGCTCCCCTGACCTGACGGCTGAGTCCGAGGGAACATCCTGGGCAGCTTCTCTCCTGCCTTCTCTCCTCCCTGCCGGGTGTAGGGGGAAGAGTGTGAGCTTCAGAGTCAGCCAGAACCAGGGCTACAGCCCAGCTCTGTCACTCCTGCCAGGGGTGACCTTGGCCATCGTGGTATTTAACCTCCCTTGGGGTTAGCCTCTCCTTGGAGTGAGGAGTAGCTCCTTCTCAGGGTGACTGCGGAAAGAGTCAGGTTCTCAATGAGCTGACACATAGGGCTCAGTGTTTTTAATATGTGGGTTTTTTTTTTTTCTGATGGCAAAAATAATACGTGCTCACTGTAAAAATTCAAACAGTGCAGAGAAATGTATCCTGTAGAAGGCAGAAAGCTCCCGGTCGTCCTGTTTCCTAGAGATAACTCGTGAGCTTTTACCTGTAACTGAACATTTTTAAAGGGAGATTTCTGTTGTGCTACTTGCTTTTTTCACCTGACAATAGGCCTCAAATCCCCTTTTCCGTCAGGACTCGAGACCTCCTTTGTCGTCACTGCATGGTCTTCCGTGGTTTGCACGTGCCGTGTGTATTTAACCAGCTTTCAGATTTCAGCCATGGCAAGCCCTGCAGCAGTGAATGGTCTCTGTCCGTGTCTTTTTGTGTCTTTTTTTTGTAAGCATTTCTGGAGGATAAATGCCTAGAAGTGGAGTGGGTGCACATTTTTATCTTTAATGGGAGTGGCAGGCAATCCACGTGCCCCGGGAGACCCGGGGAAGTCCATTTCCTTGAAAGAATGTATCCACCACCTCTGCCCTTGACCACAGGCCGGAGAGTCAAGAGGACTCGATTCCGCACGTGGCAGGCGCCTGGCAGGTCCTCTAGTGAAGCCCTGTGCCCCCCTTACTCCTCCGGTTCCCGTACTTTGGAATCTCCCCCTACATTCCTGCCTGCCTTTGCTTGACAGGGCGCTCACTACCTTACACTGCGTTAGTTCTCACGTTGGACCCTCGTCTCCCATCTCCCAACTTTCATCCAGGAGCCCTGTCTCAGCCCTCAGCAGCCTACAGAGGAAGGGATAAAAGGAAGAGAGACGGGAAGGTGAGAAGGTTCTTGTGGTGAATGTCTACATACTTTACACGTATGATCTCATGTAACCCTCACGTCAGTGCTTGGGGGCAGACACTGCTGTTATCCCCATATTATAGATGAGGAAACTGAGGCTCAGAGAGGTTCAGTAACTTGCCCAGGTCCCATAGCTGTTGCTGTTTTATTTATTTATTTGGCTGCACCTGTTCTTAGATGCGGTGTGTGGGATCCAGTTCCCCGACCAGGGATCAAACCTGGGCCCCCTGTGTTGGGAGCATGGAGTCCTGGCTCCTGGACCACCAGGGAAGCACCCCCCCCACACACAAGCTGTTAAGTGGCAGAGCTAGGATACAAACCCAGGCAGTCTGACTCCAGAGCCCACACCTCTGAGGTGATGCTGTCTCTCTGCCAGGAGCTTATTGGTGATGTATTGACACCTGCTGTATACTCAGCTTCCCCCCCACAGCAGCCTGGAGCCCATGAGGCGGCTAAACCCGTTGGCTAGGAGGGAGAGGGTGGGATCTGACAGGGCCTCCCCTCTGCAGGGTGCAGCGTCCGAGCAGGGAGGCCGAGGCCGCAGAGCAGAGAACAGCTCTGGGCGGTGTCACCGGGCTTTGCTTTGAGGTGGGGGAGGCTGGCCCACCCACGCCCGGCACCATTGTCTGGCCGGGAGCAGGCGTCAGGACAGGAGTCCCGAGGGAGTGAGTAAGCACTGGAATGCAGAGCACACGGGGTGGAGGGTGACGAGCGAGCGGACGAACCCCCCCCGCCCCCGCCCCGTCCCGCCCCGGGGGAAGCAGAGGCTGGCCAAGGGCATGGAGGGAGGCGGGCACGGGCACTCTTCCCCTGGCAGCTAAGGGCGGCCCACCGCTCAGCTGTCCCGTGCCCCCATGGGCAAGGAGGCGAGCAGCTGGGTTGGGGCTTCAGGGGTGACACCTCGGGCAACTCATCGCCTCTGCCCCGTGCAGAATGGAGGTAACGTTCCCTGCCTCCGGTCCCTTGTGAGGCTGTCAAGAGGGTCAGGAGGAAAGGAAGCCTGTAAACTGTAAGGCGCTGGTCGAGCAGATGTTGTTATTCTGGAGCAGGAGGAGGCCCCCTGGCTCGAGGGAGGAGCCAGTCTGGGCAGGCAGAGGGTCAGGCTTTGGGCCACGGCGGGCCTCGGGCCACCTGGGCCGGGGCGGCGCCGGCGGGCAGCTGGCGGATGGGAGGCCTGGCTCCCGGGTGCTCTGCCCCGGCGTGGGGGCCCGTCCTGTGACCTCCTCTCCTCTCAAGGCTGCCAACCTGTTGTTTGCTTGGGAGGCCACTGCCTGGCGCAGCTCCGGGATCCGGGTGTCTCGGCGCTCAGCCAGCTTGGAGCTGGGGTGGGGGCCCCCCGCTCCACCTTCCTGCTCCCCCAGGGCCCTGCCTGGAGCCTCAGGTCCTCTCCTCCTGCCCCCGGGCGGCCGTGAGACCCCAGCCCATCTGTCAACCTCGCCTAGCCTGCGCTTTCTCATCGCTGACTTGGTGTAACGATGCCAGCCTCCATCCGGGTTGTTGTAAGGATAATCGGGCATCGAAGAGCTTGGCTCCCCAACCCCCCGCCCCGCCCCATTCCCCCTGCCCTCGACGCACCCTCCTGAGTCCCGGCTGAGGTCAGAGGTGCCTGGGGAGAGGTTATCCAGGAGCAGCCACGTCTGCGTCCCCCACCCCCTCCACCACCCCCCCAAGGGGCTTCCGGTGGAGTGGGCCAGCCTCTCAGAAACTCGCCCACGGCTGCCTCTGGCCACCTTCCCTGGCACCTTTGGCAGGGCCAGGGGCAAGCAGTGCAGGATGGTTGAGCTCTGCAGACAATGGGCCTCTGTGGCCCCCGGGGGCGGGGGCAGTTCCAGGGTGGCCTCTAATCTCTGGTTTTGAGAGATTAGAGTCCCTCAGACCTGATTCTGTGACTGGGGGACAGGCCGCCTGGCGGGCCCCCTCCCGAGGGCCCTGTCTCAGAGGACTGAGGGTCTGCAGGGGGAGCCCTCTGCACCTGTCCTCACTGTGACTTCTGCCCCTTTCCCCGTCCCCTCGCCCCCCACGTGTGTCGCCAGGTTGGTGGAACCAGCGGATCTCATGGACACAGGGGGACCCAGGGAACCCTGACCTCCGGTCATCAGTGATGGGCTGTCCTGGGCTCCTTAGGCCCCAGCCCCTAGCCCCCCCGCAAACCCATCTTGGCTGAATGTTCTTAGCTGGCTGAGCCCCTCTTCTGCCCCCGCAAAGCCCCCCCAAGTGCAGCTTCCCAGCTTCTGTGCGTGCTGTCCAGCCCCTGCGTGGCTCCCTGTCACAGGCCTCCCGTCTGGGGGGTCGTGTGTCACCTGTTCTGACCACCAAACTGTCCCTTGAATTATTTTTTCCATTTATGATTATTATTTTGTATTGGAGTATAATTGCTCTGCAGTGTTGTGTTCATTTCTGCAGTACAGTGGCCTCAGTCCGGTAGGTATATCCTTGTGAACCTCCCTCCCACCCTTCACAAGCCACACCCCCACCCCCAGGTCATTGCAGCCCCGGTTGGGCTCCCTGTTCCCTTCAGCAGCTTTCCACCAGCTCTCCGTTTTACACGTGGTGGATGTGCATGTCAGTGCGTTCTCCCAACCTGTCCCCCCTCCCATGTGGGACCCGTGTGTCCACGGGCGTCCGTTCTCTGCATCTGTGTTTCTACTCTTGCCCTGAACCTACAAATAGACTCACCTGTATCATCAACTGAATTTTAAAGCCTGGATAGTTTATCAGGCGGAAAAGAAGGAAAAAGGAGCTCCTGGCAAAGGGTGAAGCCTGTGCAGAGGCTCGGTGGTGGGAAGCGGGAAGCGGCGTGGCTTGTCCTTAAAAGCTGCATGCAGCCCAGCCAGGTGAGGGCAGGAAGTGGGGGTGTGTGGGGATGAGGCTGGGCGAGTCCGCAGGGGCCAGGCCCACCATGGGGGGTGCAGGGGGCTCCATTTGGGGCAGTTCTTGCTGGATGTCCGAAGGGCCAAGTCCTCCTCACCAGATACCCCAGCCACCTCTCTGGTGCCCCGTAGGGCGGGGCTGTCTGCGACAGTGTCTAATAATAATAATAATAATAATACCACTACTTCTGCCGGGCTTACTCTAATCTGTGGCTTAGGAGGTGGCTACATCCTCTCTCATTTTATAGGTCAAAGAAAAAGACAGGACCCCCTGCCCCCCACCCCACCCCAGCTCTCCAGCTGGTTAACAGGTGGGAAGCGACCAGGGCAGCATCTAGTCCCCTGTCCTCCGCCTCCCCCATCTCCCCGGTCACTCTGAGTCTGACCTGAGTTTCGCAGTGTGTGGATTCCGCCCTAAAACGCACCCCTGCCCCAGCCCAGTGCAGCATCTGGGGCCCTGGACTGGGGGCGGCCTGGTTCTGGCTCCCCAGCTCCTCCCGCCTTGCTGGGTGACTTCCAAATGGTTGTTTAACCTCTCTGAGCCTCAGTTTACCCTTCTGGGAGTGGAGGATCCTAGTGACTGCCTTATCTCCCTCTCCAGTTCCGCTTGAGACTCCCAGGCGTGAGCAGATAAAGACGGCTTTTGAAAAGTACAGAGAGCTGCACTCACGACACCGCAGTTATTATTGTTACCTCGACGTGGAGATAAGGGAGGGGGAGGCGGTGCAGTGACAGTTGCCAAGAAACCCGGGAGCTGTCGGCAGGCTTCCGGCCTGGCCCATCCCGCCTGGGAGCCCGCCGCACCCTTTCGAAGGGGGAGACGGGCACGCCGAGGGGGAGGGGAGCCGGAGCCAGCTGGCTGCAGGCCACACGCCTGTAGGGCCTGAAGGTGACCCCGGAAGGTACCTGGCCCGGACTCCAGGCTGGCTCCGGCTCTCTGTGTGACCTTGGGCAAGTCATCTCCTTTCTGGCTCCCGCCTGTTACTGTGTCCAGTAATGTCCTGTCCCTGCAGGCAGGTGTCCAGGCCAGACAGGCCAGGATTGGAGCGGGAAGGTGCTTGGCGGCGGCCGGAACCAGGGGCTGCGATGGGAGGGCCGCTGGGGGCTGGTGACTTGCCCAGTCCCTGGGGACAGCCTGCCTTGCGAGCAGCAGCAGAAGCCTGAGCTAGAGGAAACCCTGGCGCTGCCCTTTCCCCGGTGTGACCTTGGGCTTGCCCCTTAACCTCTCCGAGCCTCAGTTTTCTTATCTGGAAGAAGGCTGATAGTAGTGCAACCTCACAAAGCTGCCGTGGGGCTTGAGACAGCGCCTGTGCAAACTGCAGAGCGCTGTGCAGATGTGACTGCGGTCCTGGCCGGGAGAAAGGAGAAGTGGGGCGAGTTCCCCGTGTCCCCCGCCAGCCCCGGGCGCCTCCCAGCCGCTGCGTGTGTGGGAGGAAGGTAAAGCCTTTTTAAGCTGAGCCAGGGGGACTTCCCTGGCAGCTCAGTGGTTAAGACGCTGTGCTCCCACTGCAAGGGGCACAGGTTCAGTCCCTGGCTGGGGAACTAAGATCCCACATGCCATGTGGCATGGTCAAAAAATTAAAGAATAAATAAAAAATAAACTGAGCCAGGCCATAGGGTCAGGAAGGTTCCAGAGAAGTAGGGAGGGGCAGAGACTGGGGGCTGCATGTGAACAAAACGATGGAGACCAGGAGGAGACAAGGGTGCGATGGGAGGGCGAGGGGAGGACAGAGAGATTCAGGGTCATGAGAGGGAGGAGAACGACCAGACAGAAGGAGGAATGCAGAGATCACAGGCAGAGGAGAAGGAAGGGTGGGCTGGGAAGGTGGGGAAGGAGTGTGTGAGAGGTGAGGAAGGATGAGAGGAGGAGGAGGAAGCATCAGGCCGGCAGAAGGGAGGCAAGCGGCTGGGTTTATTCATTTCTCCAAAGGTATTTATTGAGCAACGGCTGTTTACTATGAGCGACTGTGCTGGTCGCTCAATCGTGTCTGACTGTTTGCAACGCCATGGACTGCAGCTCACCGGGCTCCTCTGTCCCTGGAATTCTCCAGGCAAGAGCACTGGGGTGGGCTGATAGTATAGTGGAGCATGAGGGCAGCATCTCAATCCGAGGTTCAGGGGTTCGGATCCTCTGTATTTCACTTAGCATCAGCCTGACCTCGGACCTGCTGCTTAACCTCCGTGTCTCAGTTGCCTCCTCTGAAAGATGAGGATTAAATGAGGGGATACGAGTGAAGCCGTTTCAGCAGGGTCTGCACCGTTCGTCCTGTATCGGCACTGGCTGCCGTCACTATTGTTACTGTTCCTCTTCCTTCACTGACACAACCTGCTGGGTCCACAGGCCTGGTCGCCCATGCGCCGAAGTCCAGATCCTTGGCTCTGGAGTGACAAGCCTGGGTTCAAATGCCTGTTCTGCCTCATTAACTGTATGACCTTGGGCACACTAGTGCATCCTTTATGAACCTCAGTTTCCTTGTGGTGCGAAGCAGGTAGTTTGGGGGACTTTCCTGGTGATCCAGTGGTTACGACTCCACACTCCCAGCGCAGGGGGCCGGGGTTCAATCTCTGGGTCAGGGGACTAGATCCCACGGGCCGCAACTAAAGGTCCCGTGTGCTGCAACTGAGACCTGGAGCAGCCACGTAAATAAAATAAATATTAAAAAAAATAATAAAAAGGCAGGTAGTTTTTGAGCACCTGCCTCTTCAGGGAGCTGCGAGGATTAAGAAAAATCACGGAAGACACAGGGAGGCTATGGCTTTGGTTTTTATGGTCTTTGAATCCCTGCAGGGCTGGGACGGGTGGGGGCAGGCAGGGCCGAGAGCCTCAGACCTCCTGCTCCATCCTCATCCCAGAGGCCCTCCTGGGCCCGGCATCTTACGGCCTCGGCAGTGACCTTGTAGGTGGAGGAGTTGCCAGTGAGGGGGAGACTCAGGCCTGCCAGGAAGCGGAGAGCTGAGGGGCTCCGGCAGAAGCTAGAGCCCGCCTGCCTTGAGAGACTCACCGAGGACTGTGCCAGCGTGAGCAGTCCTGAGCGAGAGTGGCAGCGGGACACGGGGAACTGAGGCCGGCGCTAGAAGAGGAGCGTGTTAGGGAGCTGCTGCCGGGCTGACCGGCAGTGGCCACAGCCGGAGCCTCGGAGTGTGGGAAGCATCAGACAGAAGGAGAGCATCGGACTAACTCAGTCATGGGCAGACACCTCCCCTCGGCAGCCAGAGCTCCCAGCACAGTGGTCCTCACGGTCAAGGGGACCCAGCATCCCCTGGCTTCAACTCTCGAACTTCCAGGTTCTGCTGTCCATCCTGCTGGCACTGGCCCTGATCGGTCTAGGGCATGGGCTTTAAATTCTGGCTCTGTCACCTGCTCAGCGATGTGGCTTCATTTCTCTGAGCTTTAGTTCTTCCATCTGTAAAAAAGGGTTGTTTTTTTTTTTTACAAACCCCTTTTGGTTTACAAACCCTTGGTGGTTTAGTGGCTAAGGCTTCACGCGCCCAATGCAGAGGGGGTGTTCAATCCTTGGTCAGGGAGCTAGATCCCACATGCCGCAACTAAGAGTTTGCATGACACCCTAAAGATACCGCATGCTGCAAGGAAGATTGAGGATCCTGTGCACTGCCACTCAGACCCAACGCAGCCAAAAAAAAAGTACATATAAAAAAGGGAGGGATAAGTAATGTCGACCTCCCTGCAGAGCAGTGAGGATGTAATATGCCTGACACAGTTCCAGGCACTCAGTCTGTCTGTAGGGTCCCCGTGGCAGCCTCAGTGGAATGTGTCTGGACCATTTCTGCAGGCCTCTCTCCACCCACCCCCACTTCCCAGTCTCTCCCCACGTCACCGGGCCTTGTGATCTACAGAAACCCGTGCGGAGGCCATTCTCTCTCACAAACCTTTAATGCCTTCCTACTGCCAACATTCACTCATTCACCCACTCATCCGTTTAACAAATACTTAATGAGACCCTGATGTGGGAAGGCAGAGTTTACCACGAATGAATGAATGCCAAAGAAAGAATTCATTGAGTGAACACCTTCTAGCTGCCCAGGCTGTAGGATGCAATTTTTTTTTTTTTTTTCTGGAAACCAAGGCTGAGAGGAGCACATCATAGGTTTAAGGTCACGCAGCAGGTAAGTGCCTGGGACTGTCTCCCCTACAACGATGTCACGGGCCTCAAATGTCACCGCCACCACATCTGTCCTCTGCGTCAAGACTGCCCATGTGGGCCCCCCGGAAAAGATGCTAGCCCACCGGGGCTGTGGACAGGCCCTCTGAGCCTTTCTCCCTGCGTAGCTGGGCCCAGGTGAGCCGGGAGGGGACTCAGAGCTTTCTCAGGGTCTCCTTCCTGGGCCCGGTTTCCACAGTCCCTTCCCCTCTTGGGGCGTGGCAGTCCCAGCCCTGACTCAAGCGGGGCCGTGGGCTGAATGACTCACCCTCCCAGGAACCAGCCTTGGTTCAGGGACTGGGGTGGGGCAGCCGCCACGTCAGGGTGGCCCTCGGCGGTGGGTGGAAGCCGGGCCTGCTTGCCCAGCCCTGAGCCACCTGGATCCCGGCAACCACTGGGCACTTCCTCCCCTTGACCCCAGAGGCGGCCTCGTCGGCAGGCTCTCTCGGGTAACAGGAGCTGACTTCACCCTCACCAGACCTGCTACCTTTCCTCGGGAGGGTGCGGGTGTGGGCAGAGAGTCTGGGCTTGGAGTCGGTCAAGCATCACACAGATGCTGGTTCGGCCACTGACCCGCTGTGTGACCTCTGCATACCTCTGTGTCCTCCCCTGTAAACTGGGAATACCAGTGTGATGACAAGTCTTGTGCCCTCGGGCCTGAAAGAGGGGCTTGGCAGGGGGCCTGGCACATTGTCGGCCCAGTGAGTGTCTGTTGTTGTTATTGTCATTGATAATAGCAATGGCCCAGGTGGCTTTTCAGCCTGAAGGCTACTGTCTCCCTAAAGGCTCAGGGATGGGTATACCTTGCTTAGTCCAGAGGTCAGGGCTCAGCCCTTTTCAGTAACCCCCAACCCCTGCCTCAGTCTTCCCATCTTTAGAATGGGCTGTGGACATCCTCTTGGCTGGAGTACGGGTTAGGGAGGCCTAATGGAGTGTTTACAGGGACACTTTGTCCATATCTCTGATCTCTGGGGAATGTTGGAAGCCCTGGTCACCTCCTGCCTGCTGGGGAACCCAGGTTCCCCTCTTTCTTGAAATCTGTCCCCCTAACATCCCCCAGTTCTGAGAATGACTCTTCCTCCCAAAGTTCACAGATCTCCCAACCTGGGGCCCTCCCTGACCTCAGACTCTTCTTCTCTTCCAGGAGGAGTGATGGGCAGAACCAGCGCTTCCCTCAGGCACTAGACCCGCCAAGAGTGGACTCAGTCCCCTCCCAGACTGCTTCATTCTACCCAAAGGTAGGTGCTAGCTTCCCAAAGGCCCCCGGTCTGGAGGACCCTCACCCAGGGCCAGGAGATATCTATCTAACAGTGACTGTTGTGCAGAGGTAAAATGTTTGGGTCCATGCGGCTTGGAGTTTAGCCCCCCAAGGGGATACCACCCCTCACCCCTGGTGGACCTAACACAGTCTCAGAGGTTGAACCAGGGTCTGTAGCAAGGTTGGGGGGGCCAAACAGCTGGGAATAAACTGGCCAAACAGCTCTTCTTCCTTATCTTCATTATCAACATCACCATCCATTTCCTCATCTGTAACTCGGGTGTAATGAGAGTATCCCACTTCACAGGGCTGCTTCCCAGAGTAAGTAGCCCTGTGGAGTGGGTGAAAGTGTGAAAAAGGGATGATAAAACACTGTGCGTAATATCTGGCACAGAGTAAAAGCCTGTAAATGAGGCTATCCTTGTTATCGTCGAAATCAAATGTTTGCCCGGCACATGACCTGTGTCAACTTTCTGCTGGGTGCTGAGGTGCCAGAAATCGATCTGACACTGACCCTGCCCTCAAGGAGCCATGGTCTGGTTAGGAGATAGATAACTAAACAACTTCTGCAGGGTGTCCAATACCAGTAATAACCGCTAGCATTTACTGAGGTTTACTACAGGCTAGGTGGGTTCTTAATGTTTTGCATGCAGGATCTCGTTTTGTCCTCAAACTATAACTACTGTGGACTTATATTAGTACTCTTCTTAGTCCCATTTTGCAGATGAGAAAATCGAGACTCAGAGAGGTTAAGTTACTTGCTCAAAGACACACAGGTAGGATGTGATGGGTCCAGGACCAGAACTCATGTTATCTGACCAGAGTGCCTGGTCTGGTGGCATTTCTAGTGCAGAGGGTAATAAGCTCTCACTTTTGTAGTTCACTTTTGAGATCCTAAAGCATGTCCATAGATATCATGCTTCTCAGTCCTGTCATCAAACTGTGGGTGGTAGGCATTCTCGAGATAAGGATCCAGATGCCCAGAGAGGTAAAGTGGTTTTCCCAAGGTCACACAGCCAATAAATAGCAGACGCAGGATATGCCAAGCTTCTCGCCCAGAACTCTGACCTGGAACAAGGGCCAGGAGGGGTGTATGGCCAAGGAATAGTGTACTTTTGGGGGATCACCACCTCCAAGGGGGTCCAAGTGTAGGTCCTAGGGACTATTTCAGGGGGACCTTGAGATCCTCTCCTGCTGTCTATGCCTGGGCAACAGCCCAAGACTGGGCCGTGTGGATCCTGGGACTTGGAAGGGAGCGACTCCATGGCAGCTGGGTTCAGAAGTGAGGTTCCCAGTCCTTGTCTCCGTAAGCATCCGGCAGGAGGCCTGGGTTCACTTCGCCTCCCTGCGCCTCAGTGTTCCCATCAGAAACATGAGGGTCAGTGGAGCCCCTCTCCCTGAGTCCTGCCTGCTCAGGTTAGCTCTGGCCTCTTGCCCAATTCGGCTGGAAGCCTCCATTTGTGCCAACACAGGCTCAGATGGCTGCAGGCTCCAGACCGTCCCGTCCCACAGCCCACGGCCACCCCAGGATCAAGACACAGTCGATGGATTGTTCTCCTTTGACAGGAAAGGAAGCCGAGGCCCAGAGAGACTGAGTGATCCATCTGGGTCCCCAGCAAACCAGGGAGGGGTGAAGGGTCCCAGGTCTGTGACACGTTCTCCGTCCCCCTCTCCTGGCTCTGCTCACATTAATAATGTTGATGGCGGAGCCAGTCCGAGGAGCAGGTGACCTCTGTGCATCAATGGGCAAAGCCCTGCCCCTCCCTGGGCCTCAGGTTCTCGTCTATAAAATAAAGGGGACAGTTTCTTCTCTACCCATCAGGCCCGCTTGCAAAAGGGTAATGACTGTGAAAGTAATCTTGGAAAGTTGCAATCAGGAAGTTGAGTGATGATGACCCTCATTATGTTCCCAGGGCAGGAGAAAACACCCAGAAGGGACATCTCTCTCTCACTGGGAAGCCGCATTGGTATAGACACAGAGCTACCCAAGGCACCCCTACCCTGTTCCCTTGTAGGGGTTTTTCTACTCAAGGATTTAGAACTCTGCATCTGTTTACATATACAGCCTACCCACACCTACATACATGGGCACATCCGCATGTCTGCAGATGTATTCAGACTTGCATGTGTACACATGCATGTATATACAGATACACGTGTACAGACACACCTAGGATGTCCACGAACACACAGTCACATCTGCTCTCAGAGTCACATACACACACAGTTGCAGGCACACATGTACGCAGTCTCCACTCCTGGCACACACACGTCTCCACTGATGCAGGTAGCTCTTGCCTCCTCCCCGTGTGGGAATGAATGTTTCTCTGGCTGCATTTTGATGGGTGCCCGGAAGCGCTCAGGCCTGAAAGTGCCTGCATAAATCAATATTTGCTGCTGTTAATTATTAAAAACAAAGCTACACCGTGTCTGGAACACACATCTCCAGGGTTCCCGCCGGCTTCCTGGGCTCCAGCCTGATCCATGGCCAGGTCTGGGGGAAAGGAAGGTGCAGTACCTTCCTTCCAGGAGCCCTGGCCCTGAGATGGAGAGTGGTGGGTAGCTGCCAACAACTCCTTCAGGAAGCTGAAGAGAGGTGGGGTATTGAGCTGGTGGGCAGCCCTGCCCTGTAGGATCCGAAGCAGCTGGTGTTGACTTGGCCACAACTCAGGAAGCAATTACTGCTTTCCCAGCATCTGTCTGGGGAGGGGGTGCTGCGGCCCTGCCCCCACTCAGAGCGGCAGACACAATGCAGGGTCAGCTGGAAGGGCCTGCGGAGGCCTTGTATTTTGCAGATGGGGAAGCTGAGGCCTACAGAGGTGGGCAGGGACTCACTCAAGGCAACCTGGCAAGGTGTAGCAAGGGCAGAGCTAGAACCCACAGATCCTGAAGTCCCCTCCATGCATGGGGCCTTGGCAGCCCCTGTTCCTGCCCTCTCCTAGGGTCAGGGGCAGTAAAGGACAGGTATGGGCCTGGGGCCTGGGGAAGCCAGGGTACCAGTTTGCCTCTGTCAGGTATTGGTGGGGAGGGAGGTAGATTCCTAGTTCTGCCTTTTCCTAGCTGTGTGACCTTGAGCAAATGTTATCTCTTGGAATCAGTTTTCTCTTCTGTAAAATGGGGATGACACTCCTACCTCTTGAGTTGTGGGGAGAGGATCAGACTTGCAAAGGGTCCAACATTAAGCAGATGCTCAAGAAAACCCCTCTGTCTCCAAGCTAAGCCTCTCATCCCCGCTGCTTCCTTCCTGACTTCAAAGCCCAGCCCAAGAAGCCCATCTCTGAGGCCCTGAGGCACGGTACCCAGAGGAGGTTAAGTTCAGTCGCTCAGTCGTGTCTGACTCTTTGCAACCCCATGGACTGCAGCACGCCAGGCCTCCCTGTCCATCACCACCTCCCAGAATTTACTCAAAGTCGTGTCCATGGAGTCGATGATGCCATCCAACCATCTCATCCTCTGTCCTCCCCTTCTCCTCCCGCCTTCAATCCTTCCCAGCATCAGGGTCTTTTCTAGTGAGTCAGTTCTTTGCATCAGGTGGCCAAAGTATTGGAGTTTCAGCTTCAGCATCAGTCCTTCCAATGAATATTCAGGACTGATTTCCTTTAGGATGGACTGGGTTAAGAGGGGTTAGAAGAAGGACGTTAGTGGAGGCCAAGTAGGGACGCACCGGACAGACCGGGTGCTCCGGTGTCCGCTCGGGCGCCGGCGAGAGCGCGCAGGCGCAGTGTCCTGGGCCCGTGCGGGGCGGGGCCTCCCGTGTCCCCGCCCCGGATGCCCGAAGCCCCGCCCCGTCCCCGCGCCGCCCGTACCTGGCGCCCCGCCCCCTCACGGCCCGGCCGCCGAGCGAGCCCAGCGCAGGCAGCGCGCCGCCGGAGCCCGAAGCCGCGAGCGCAGAGCTCGGCGCTGCAGGGACTCAGGCGCGGCTCGCGCGGGCCGGAGCCGGCCGGGCCAGTGGGAGCGACGCCGGGGTCGGGGGGCCGGGGCCGGGCCGGGCTCGGGATGGCGCAGCCGCGGCCCTTGGCGCCCCCCGGCCGTCCCCGGAGGGGATCGTTGCCTGCAGGGGCCGGCTGGCAGGTGAGGACCGGGGCGAAGGCCGAGGGGTGTCCCCTGAGAGACGGTTCGGCCCAACTTCTTCGCAGCCCGGCGGGCTCTGTCCCGGGCAGGGCGGGTGTGCGAGGCTCCGTCATGGAGGGTGTGTTCGCTTCTGGGCTGACACCCGGCCACCGCGGCCATGGGGCACACCCCTGCCCTGGGGTCCCAGGCCCCCAGCTGCCTAAACAACAGAGTGCCCGTGATGGTGCCGTGGCTCTGGGCTAGAGGGGCACTCCGTGTGTGTGTGTGTGTGTGTGTGTGTGTGTGTGTGTGTGTGTGTGTGTGCACGCGCTAGCCCTGGGACCACTTCATCCGTCCCCTCCCCCCCTTAGCGAGGGGTCTGAATGTCACCATGTAACTGCTTGGTGTCCCTGGGCCGCTTGGCTCCCAGCCTTCCCGGTGTCAGGGCGTCTGGTGCATGAGTGAGGCTGTATCCGTGGTGTCACTTGTTGCTACTCGCTCTGGGTGACAGGTGACATGTGTTAGGTGTTAGGTGGTGAGACTCCCGGCGCCTGCTCCTGGTGAGGTCACCCCAAGTGGGGTGTCCTGGAGGACACAGGTGCTCTGGAATGGCCAGCGCTGGGCCTGTGCTGGATTGAGGCTGTGTGGCTCATTCGGGCACACAACTGCTGTTGTTTTCCAAGGTATAACACATGCTGCTTGTTGTACAAGGTGTTGGTCGACAGGCGTGTTTGTCTGCCGGGACTGTGTGTCTGTGGTCTCCACCATCACTGCCTGTGCAATTGTCTCTCCCAAGCTCCCAAGTGTCGGGTGTGGCCGTGAGGGCCGGGGGTCACCCATCTCCTAGGGACACCTATTGTGCATTTTCCAGGGTGGGCATTTCTGTGGGCAGGCCTCACAGTGAGGTGCACGTGGGGTGTCCGTGTCTCGTGATCTTTCACAGAGCTCTGTCTATGTGTGGGTGGGAGGGGGGTTCAGACCCAAGCCCCTCATCCTTGGCACTTAAGCACTCCCCTAGTTATTGCATGCTTTTTTCCCCCTTTTTCTCAGAGTGCTGTGGCATCAAGTCTGTCGTGTCTTTTACACGGAGTGTGTGACTCTGTTGGGGAGGGCGAGCTTGTGGGTGGGGGTGGGGCTCTGTGGCTCCACTTCCATGAACATGCCTGCCTGTGTCTGCAAGCACGTGTTATTGTGTCTCTCAACACACAGTCTTGAGAGCGGTCGTGTGGTGTCTGTGTAGCTTTATGTCAATTACTGGTGCAGTTGCACAGATTTTCATGTGGGTAGGGCTTCCCAGGGGGCTCAGTGGTAAAGAACCCACCTGCCACTGCAGGAGGCCACTCGAGTTCGATCCCTGGGTGGGGAAGATCCCCTGGAGACGGAAATGGCAACCCAACCCGCTCCAGTATTCTCACCTGAGAAATCCCATGGACAGAGGAGCCTGGTGGGCTATAGTCCATGGGGTCTGCAAAGAGTTGGACAGGACTGAGCGACTAAAATCAAGCACAGCAAAACACAGGGGTGGGTTTGCCTCTGTGTGTGTGGCTCCTGGGGGACATGGACCTCTGTGTGTGTGAGGGAGCGTGCTGTTGTGCAACATAGGACACTGATATGCGTGTGTGTATGTTCGTGTGTAGCTCTGAGTCTGAGAAGCACTGTACACAGACCTGGTGGATTTGTGCATGTGGGTTTCTGTGTGTTTGCTTTCTTTGGTACAGTGAGACTGTGTTTAAATATTGGTGTGTAGGCCTGTGTGTGTTTGATCCAGAGAGAGAGAGAAAGAGGGCGTATGTGCTTCCTGGTGCACAACCCCACGGCACACGTGTGTGTGAGCTCTGGGGTGCCCCCACTGGGCAGCAGGAGCTGACTGAATTGAGGCCTTGAAGGTGCTGGGGGAGGGGCGCCCTCCTAGAGACTCCGGGGGCTTCCCAGGCCCAGCCCCCAGCCCCGCCAGCCAGCAAGGATGCCGCCTTCCAGGAAGGCTCGTAGGGAGTTGGCGCTGGAGAAGCCGAAGCTGCCAAGCACAGCTGGCAGATGGCTGGATTAACCCCGTGTGTGCCCAGGCTGGCCTCGAGAGAGCCCGGCGGCCGTGTGAGAGGGAGGAGGGGGTGTGTGTGCACGCACATGCAGGTAGGGGAGAGTGTGTGTGCACTCACACACAGGTAGGGGAGGGTATGTGTACACTCACACGCAGGTATTGGGCCAGCCGGACTGCTCAGCATCCTCTCTTGGCCCCCCCGCCCCCCGACAGCCCCCAGGCCCACACTGCTTGGTGGGGAGAGTGGGGTCCTCCTTCCAGAGGTGGGTGGAACCACCAACCCTCCCCAGGATCCCAGCTGGGTTCATCTCTGGAGCTGCGACCTGGGGCTCCTCTGAGGGGCTCGTGGGCTGATCCTAGCACTGCCACTCTTGCGGTGTGTCTCTCCCTAAAGGTCACGGCCCTCTTGTCTGAGGCCCTCCTTTGGGGCAGAGCATCAGTTGCGGGGGGCTGCCTGGTGAGGGTCCTGGGCTCTGGGTGGACGACCCTGGGCAGCTGGTCAGACTCCGCCAGTCCGTGGCGCAGAGCCCCAGCCTAAACGGTGTCCCTTTGGGTCCCTCTTGCTGCTCGGACAGGTCCCCAGGATTGGTCAGAGTTGGAGGACCAGGACGGCTGGGGTGGGTGGAGACGCCTTGGGGACTTGCGGGGTCTGCGGGGCCACCCCAGCACTGACCTGCTCTCCCCATCTCTTGCAGAACACAGATCTGTTTGAGATGATTGAAAAGATGCAGGTGAGGTGGGCTCTGAAGCCTGTTCTGGGGAGCCACAGAGGGGGCTGGGCTGGGGCTGGGGGGTCGGTCCTTGCTATATCTTCAGCCCGACATCGCTCTGAGGACTGGCCTGGGAGCTCTTGCTGGCCGTGCCGGGAGGAGACAGTGACATCCAGAGCTCCCCGTCGGGGTCAGAAGGGAGGCCGGGCACTGCTAACGCCCGGCTTCCTGGCTGACCCCGGGCCCAGGCCCCACTTGGTCTCCCCAGCTCCTATTCCTGTGGAGGCGGCCGGAGTCAGCCCCTCAACCCACCCCCACCTACATAGAGCATCGCCTGTCTCCCAAGAGCATCGCAGGCTCTGTAGGACCCCCATGTGGAGCGGGAAGAGGGCACGGGCCAACCAGAGGCTGGGCTGCAGGTTCCGGGGAGGGCGGCCCCCACCCCCTCTGCCTGCCCCCTCCGCTCCTCCGCTCTGATCTTCCAGGCCCCTTGCCGGCTGTTTGGCTCGGGTCGGTGTTGGGAGGTGTGGGCAGGGGACTTGAACAAAGCTCGGGAGCTTGCCTTCACCCTTCAGACCCTGTCCCCCGCCATCTTTCTGTTTCTCTGCCTCTGAGTTTTCTCCCTCTCCCCCTCCTTCTCTCCCTCCCTCCGCGCTCTCCTTCCTCTTTTGCGACTTCTCAGCGTGCATCTGTGTAGACACGGCGCCTCCCTCCCCAGCTCCTGCATCAGCCCTGCCCCCACTCCCCGCAGCGGCCAGCGCCCCCAGCTGCTGCCCGCCTCCCTCAGCCCCAGGGCCTTCTAGGAGGGCCTGCTCTTCTGAGGCCAGCCGGAGGCCTGGGTACCCAGCACGCTGCCCTGGGAGCGCCCACCCCTACCCCGCCCCCACATCACCATCTACCTGGAGGGGGTGCTGCCTGCAGCGGGGAGCAGCCCTGCGCTGGGCACGGCAGGGCCGTGATGGCTGTGCTGCCTTCTCTTTGCAGGGAAGCAGGATGGATGAACAGCGATGCTCCTTCCCACCACCCCTCAAAGTAGGTCTGGATGCTGGTCCCACTCCACCTTTCTGGGGGCGGTTGGCTGAGCAGCACGCTCCCAAGGGCTTGGGGATGGAAGGGGATGGGGACGGGGGAGGCAGGCCCCCTTTCTAGGAGTGGGAGAAGTGATGGCCCAGTGAAGCAGCCAGCCCAGGAGAACCCAGCATCCTTTCCTGGAGCGGTCTCAATGCTGGCCAGGTGCTAAGGCCAAGGGGGAAGCCTGGCACACCTAGTCCCTGCGCTCTGGGAGGCCGAGATGCGGAGAAATCCTTGCTTGCTATAGACCTGGGGCCCTGATTCCACTCCTCCTCACCCGCTGTACTCCGCTGCCTCTCCAGGCTTCCCCCTTCCCAGAACTGAAGCCCCATCCCTCACGGCAGCCTGCTATAAGAGGTTTTCCTTGAAGCCAGCTACAATGAGCAGTTGCAGGAAGATGCACGCCCAGGACCCAGGAGGCGTGTGCTTCCCCCATGCCTTGTAGCTCCTGCCTGGGAAGGCTGGGGGGGTGGGGGGCAAGAGATGGGGAGGGGGTGGCCCCTCCAGAGGAGACTGCCAGGACACTCAGGACTGAAAGGCACCTATGGAGTTTCTTTAGACTCAGAATTTTCTTGGCGTGGGGGATGCAGGCCCCTCCTGATAGGTATCGAGCTCTGTGGTGGGTGACTGGGGACCCCTGCCCTCCAAGAAGACCGGTGGCTCCTGCAGGAGTGGGCCCGGGGCTGCGGGGATGAGGGCTTTCCTGGGCACAAGGCTCATGCTTTGTCCAGAGCCAGGCTGCTCAAGGTGTGGTCCTCAGACCAGCAGTATCAGCGTCAGCCGGAGGGCAGGTTGGCATGTAAATTCTTGGGCTCCACCCAGACCCACAGCCTCGGAAACTCTGGGGGTGGGGCACAGTGGTCTGTGTAACCAGCCCCCCAAGCCATTCCCATGCACTGAGGCCCACCGGCCCCGAGGTGTGTCTCCTGGGGAGGCAGTGAGCCTCCTTTTCCCCAGGCAGAGGGGTCCCAGAAGATCCTGCCAGCACTCCGTGAGCTCGGCCTGCCCCAGCCCCTGCCTCGTGGGGCCACCCCCCAGCCCCCCACCGTGAGATGGGGAGGTGGGAATACAGCCCCATCCACTCCTCCCGCCTGGGGGCCGGGGTGGGTGGTGCTGGCGGAACCACGGGCGTCCTGGGGAGGCTAGAGGAAAAGGGTGACCTCTGCCCTGCCCTGTTTTGCAGACGGAGGAGGACTACATTCCATACCCGAGCGTCCACGAGGTAAGCAGCCGGAGACCCCACAGGGCCCGTCTCCACCCTCAGCCCTGGAGACGCTCTCGCAGGGAGTCCGGACACCCGGGTCCTCCTCCGCCTCACGAGCCTGACTGCAGGCCTTGCTGTGGGTGCCGGAGCCTCTGTTTACAGGCCCAAGACTTCAGAGCCCATTCGAACCCTTAGGTGTCTGCCTCTCGGCCAGCCTCTTGGCCCCCGGCTCTACCTGTCCCCACACCCCCATCCTCCGAGGCTGTGTGTGTCTGGGTTGGGGCCTGCAGGGGGGGGAAAAGGGTTGCAGGAAAAAATTGGTTTGGTTTGGCCGAAAAGTTCATTTGGGTTTTTTCCATCCCATTGTCTGTAAAAACCTGAACAAACTTTCTGGCCATCCAGATAGATGGGAGGGGGCTCGGGGTGTGAGCCCTGGGACCCTCAGAGGCTCCGGGCTGTCCCCTGGTATCCCTCAGCTGTGGCAGAAGTGGCTCTGGGTCCGAGTTGGGGGGTGTCCTAAGGGCCTCCACCGAGGTGCCGGGTGAGTGGCCCTCAGCTGAGTGCTCCTTCAGGTCCTGGGCCGAGAAGGGCCCTTCCCCCTGATCCTGCTGCCCCAGTTTGGGGGCTACTGGATTGAAGGCACCAATCACGAAATCACCAGCATCCCAGAGACGGAGCCTCTGCAGTCGCCCACGACCAAGGTGAAGCTGGAGTGCAACCACACCGCCCGCCTCTACCGGAAGCACTTTCTTGGCAAGGTGGGGTGGCCCGCTGGGCTGGGTGGGGAGGGGGTCAGAGCCCAGCCCTGGGGGTGGAGGCTGGGCCGGCCAGCCGTCCCGGGAGTCCAGGGAGCATGCGTCGTGGATTCACTCATTCAATCAGCAAACACGGATGGCACCAAGGCAGTGTGATGGCGTCTGGTTAGCAGAGTCTGCCTCTAAGTACGTGGGGCCCTGGGCAAGGCGCTTTCCCCTCTGTGTGCCTTGGTTTCTTCATCTGTACAAACAGAGGGTGGTGATTCCCACCTTGTGCCTTCAACACGATGATATTTGTGAGGCGTGCAGAAAGGCCTCTGGCGCCAAGCAAGTGCTCGGTGAGCAAGTGATGAGCACCAGCTGGGTGCCCGGTCCGGTTCTGGGCACCAGCGATGCAGCAGCAGACAAAGCAGACCCAGGCCGTGCGCTCAGGCAGCTTGAGGTGGGGAGATGGTAATGCCGTGGGGTGACCCAGACGGGGGCAACCCCTACGCCACCACCCGCCCCAGATCCGGGACGCTGCCCCAGACAGTGTGTGCTAGTATCACCCAGCTCCTAGGCGGACGCTGCTGGACGAGGCAGCGGGAGCTGGGGAGGAGGTCACAGGCCGGGACCACATTCCAGGTACCATCAGTTACAAGTGAGGTGGCGGAATGTTGCGTGGGCTCCGCAGTCTCGTGACCCCGGGGGCGCTTCTCGACTCCTCCGTTAATTCATGGCGTGACCTTGGGCAAGTTGTTTAACCTTCCTGAGCCTGTTTCCTCATCTATAAAAATAAGGATGATAAAAGCACATGTGAAGCATCGAGAACCATGCTTGGCCCATAGTAGGTACTCAGTAAAATGTTAACTGTTATTACATCTTCATGATTAACTCTGTGGCATCAGGACTGTCCTGATTTTTCCAGAAGAGGAAACAAGAGGCTCAGAGGTAAAGTGAATCGGTTCAGGTCACACAATTACTGAGCTCGGAGCTGGACCTCGCTCTGGCTGACCTTCCATTAAGCCGTGCTGTGGGAAGAGTCTGGCTTCCCAGGTGGCGCTAGTGGTAAAGAACCCGCCTGACGATATAGGAGACACTAGAGACGCAGGTTCGATCCCTGGGTTGGGAAGATCCCCTGGAGGAGGGCGTGGCAACCCACTCTGGTATTCTCGCCTGGAGAATCCCATGGACAGAGGAGCCTGGCAGGCCTCAGTCTATAGCATCGCAAAGAGTCAGACACAATTAAAGCGACTTAGCGTGCACGCACACACATGGTCACGTTCCTGACACTCGCACACATGCATGTGTGTGTGTGTGTTTGTGCACATGCGGGAAGGAGGCACAGCTCTCTGAGGTGTTGAGGAGCTGCGTGTACTGAGTCTGGGTCCAGGGCGTTGGCCTGATGCTGGTGGGTATGGGTGCTAAAGTGGGGAGAAAGGGTGACCGGAACCAAACCAGCAGGCTCGGGTTCAGGAGCTATTGCCTGGGGACAAACCCAGAACCGGGCAGGGGATTCCACCCATGAGTGGAGGGCGACCTGCACCCCAGGAGCCCACTGTCCAGAGGCTCTTAGTTGGTGGGACCTGGGGGGCTGTGTGGGCCGAGCACACAGTTGGCACTCAGAGGAGTTTGCTGGCGCAGTGATGAGTGACAGCGGTGAGTGACCACTCGCCATGAAGGTGGAGCCGTGAGCACCAGAGGACTGGAGGGGGTACAGGTTGGGGGTTCCTGGAGGAGGTATAATGACAGGTGGGCCCCGTCCTGGCAGAGGTTAGGGTGACTTTGGCCTTGACCCCCTGGGACCCTGAGCCTACTCTCCTTGGGCTTCTCGGGCCCTGGCCGGGGGAGGGGGCGGTCTGGGGAAATCTCCCCACCCTGAGGACTTCGGTGTAGCCCTCCTTGCCAAGTGCCTGCCTCTCCCTTTTCGCAGATGGTGCCAAGCACTGGGGGGGTTCCATTACTCTGTGCCCCAGCAGAACTGGGGGGTCTCTGCCCCAGGTCCCCACAGACTGCCCCTGAGCTGTGGATGTGTAGGGTCCATCCCCTGGCCCTTGCATGTTTTTCCTCCTGCCCTTTGAGTGCAGCTGTTTATATTTAAATAGGACTTCCTTCCTCAATGATGACTCCTGGGGCGGGCGTGGCTGAGGAGCCAAGCTGGCAGGAGAACGCAGGGTCACGTGGGGTAAAATCTGGCACCCCAGCCCGTGGCCTTGGGGCCTCCCCACCTGCAGGTGCCAGCCCTGCCCTGCTCTCCGGGGTGCCTGCCCTGGGCCCTGGGGAGTATTTCTTCCCAACCTCCTGGCTTCCCAGGTACGGCGGCGGGAGGGTAGGAACCGGCCGGGTCAGCCGCCCAGTGTGTTCATGATGGTTCATTTCCTGATTCTCACGGGTCCTGGCTTCGGGGGCCACAGAGCTATGGGTTGAACAGTCAGTCAACCCATGTTTTTATTGAGCACCTACTGTGTGGGCTTCCCAGATGGTGCCGTGGTAAAGAACCCGCCTGCCAGTGCAGGAGACGAAAGGGACACAGGTTCAATCCCTGGGTCTGGAAGATCCCATGGGGTAGGAAATGGCAACCCACTCCAGTATTCTTGCCTGGGAAATACCATGGACAGTGGAGACTGGCGGCCTACAGTCCAGGGGGTCGCAAAAGAGTCGGACATGCCTGAGCGCATGTGTGTGCACACACAGACACACGCACACACAGACACTGTGTGCCCACCTCGGAGAAGGGCAGGGGCTGGGAGATGCCCTGTGTGTGCAGACGTGGTCCTGACTTTGCTGAGAACTCAGAGAGCCAAGGTTACTCCAGACATTCGGGAACCCCTTCTCTGCTTCGGGCCCTGTCTCTTCCAGCCCCTGCCGCCTTCCCACAAGGTAGCTGGCCTCACTCCCATTTTATAGACTAGGAAACGGAGGCACAGAAGGGAAGGTGACCTTCTCAGGTTGCCCTGCTGGCCAGCAGCAAAGCTGGGATTTAAATGCAGGTCTCTTTGAGAGCTTCCCTGGTGGCTCAGAAGGTAAAGAATCTGCATGCAATGCAGGAGACCCAGGTTTGATCCCTGGGTGGGGAAG
Organism: Cervus elaphus; assembly: GCF_910594005.1. Taxonomy (NCBI): domain Eukaryota; kingdom Metazoa; phylum Chordata; class Mammalia; order Artiodactyla; family Cervidae; genus Cervus; species Cervus elaphus. Next base: position 5,004,643 of record NC_057822.1, on the reverse strand, counting down.
ATCCCCTGGAGAAGGAAAGGGCAACCGACTCTAGTGTTCTTGCCTGGAGAATCCCATGGACAGAGGAGCCTGGCGGGCTACAGTCCACGGGGTTTGCAGAGTCGGACACGCTGAGCGACTCACACATATGCACTGTCTGAGGCAGAGTGTGCTGTCAGCCCGGGCACCTGCTGCCTGGGGAGGGGCCCCCGCCCAGGGGTGAGCTGGCCTTCTGGCCGGGTTCTGGAAGCCTCAGGCTCAGCCTCGCTCGCCCCCTTGGCCCCCGTCCCCCCCAGGAGCACTTTAACTACTACTCGCTGGACACCGCCCTGGGCCACCTTGTCTTCTCACTCAAGTACGATGTCATCGGGGACCAGGAACATCTGCGGCTGCTGCTCAGGTGAGGGCGGGGCGGGGGGCCTGCGGCAGCTGGGAGGGCCGTGGACTCGGGGTCTGCGAGCCTGTCTTAGTTTACCTGTTCCCCTCATGGAGGCCCAGAGAGGGCCAGCGATTTTCCTGAAGCTGCACAGCAAGTCCGCGCCTGAGCCAGGCCTGGCCCCTCCTCCCCTCTGGACCTCCCGGAGGTCTGCCCCTCCTGGTCTTACTGGCTGGGGCGGGGCTCCCGTCTCCCTTTCCCCCTTCCTCACCCCTCAGTGTGGGTTTTCTTCTCCCAGGACCAAGTGCCGGACATACCATGACGTCATCCCCATCTCCTGTCTCACTGAGTTCCCCAACGTGGTCCAGATGGCAAAGGTGAGGTCTCTGCTCTGTCGGGCGGAGCTCTGCGAGCAACCCCCGTGGGCCCAGAGCTGGGCTGGGCCCTGCAGACCCTCAGCTTTAGCCCCAGATCCTGGCCTGGGTGCTGTGGCCTGTCTCTGGAGTCCTGCCCCTTCTGTGTTCCCCTGATGCCTGCATGCTGGCTGTGTGTTTGGGGCACTCTTTAGGGCACCTTTTGGAGACAGGGGCCCCCAGTTCTCCCTACCTTATTCTGAGTGACAGTGAGCCCCCAGGTCTGCTTCCGCCTTAACTGCACGCCTCTCTGTTGTCCCGCTGTCCCCTGCCACCCGACTTTGGCCCGGGAGGCCCAGATACCCCATCCTCATACCTTCCCTTCTCGCCTCCTGCAGTTGGTGTGTGAAGATGTGAATGTGGATCGATTCTATCCTGTGCTGTACCCCAAGGTATGGCTGGACCTGGGGAGGGCGGGTAACTAGGGGATCGGGCATGGATCGGGCACCTGCGGTGTGCAGGGCACTTTCCCTAAGTTCTCTCATTTAATCCTCACAACAAGCCTGCAGAGTCCGCAGTTTGTAGAAGAGGAACTAGAGGCCCAGAAAGGCTTGGTGCCCTATCTAGGGATGCCCGCCAGATAAGGAAGTCCACATTTGAACCCAGTGCTGTCTGCCTGGAAGCTAACTGCCTTCCAGTTACCTCTGGAAATTCCCAAGTGCCATTTGGGGACCCTCCTAAGGGTCATCTGTGCTCCCGAGCCAAGGCTCCACTGACCTTGCCTTCTGACTCCGGAGGGGACCTGGGGAGAGGGTAACACAGGCGCCTCCGTAGGTACCAGCCAGCAGATGGCAGCTGCACTTGCGGCTCTGTTGCTGGGTGCTGAAGACACTATGAAAATGTGGGATGGAGAGGGGCTTCATCTTCAGTAAGCCAGGGGGCTTCTCAAAAGAGCTGGACCCTGAAAGACAGGTACAGCCTGTGGCTCTGACTGAATTCCCCAGCAAGGTGAGGTCCCTGAGAAGTGAGTGGTCCAGGAAAGGTCCCCTGAAGGACGGGGTCTCAGTGATCAGGTCCCACCTCCCAGGTACAGAAGAGGACAAGGTGAGGAGGGGAACTTGCTCAAGGCTCCACAGCACAGTGGAGGGACTTGGTCTGTTCCAGAACGATCAGATGGCTTCACAGAAGAGCCGGACTTCAGGCCGGTGTTAGAGCAGAGTTGAGGCGGGAGCTCGTGGGCAAAACTCAGGAGCAATGAGCTTAGGCTTCGGAATCCAACTGAGTTCAAGCCCCAGCTCTGCCATCTGCCAGCTGTAGACCTTAAGTCGGTTCCTTAAGCTCTTGGAACCTCAGCATCTTCATCTGTGAAATGAGGGTAGCAGGAGTCCCTCACGGACCCTTTCCAAGAAGATGAGATGATGCGTGTGGAGTGCCTGGCACAGTGCTAGGCCCATAGAGCCATAAACAGCAACTTGAAAAAGCATTGTGTCAGACTTTAAGGGAATGAACTTATGGTTCCCAGTGGGGAAGGATGGAGGGAAGGGATAGTTAGGGAGTCTGGGAAGGACATGTACACACTGCTATATCTAAAATGGATAACCGACAAGGGCCTACTGTACGGCATAGGGAACCCTGCTCAGTGTTACGTGGCAGCCGGGATGGGAGGGGAGTCTGGGGGAGAATGGATGCATGGATATGTATGGCTGAGGTGCTTCGCTGTGTACCCGAAACCGTCACAACATTGTTAATTGGCTATATGCACATATAAATAACAAAGTAAAAAAAGAAAGAAAAATAAAAGCAGTGTGTTTCATGCGTCACCCTTTCCCTGCAGGCCTCCCGCCTCATTGTCACCTTTGATGAGCATGTTATCAGCAATAACTTCAAGTTCGGAGTCATTTATCAGAAGCTCGGGCAGGTGTGCTGGCCTCCTCCTCCCCGTCCCGTGCCCATCTGCCCGCGTACCGGGGGCCTCAGACCTTGGCCATGGAGAGCACCTACCTGGGGACTCGAGCCCAGGAACCCCGGGGCTGCCAGAGGTCCCCCTTCCAGCCTTCCTGGGTGAGTGGGGGATGGCACCCGAGCTCGATGACCTCTGCCCTCTGCGTGCCTGCCCCTCCCCCAGACCTCCGAGGAAGAACTCTTCAGCACCAACGAGGAGAGCCCCGCCTTCGTGGAGTTCCTCGAGTTTCTGGGCCAGAAGGTCAAACTGCAGGACTTCAAGGGGTGAGCCCCGGGTTGGGTTAAGCAGAGGAGAATCTGACCCATGCCTCTGGGCAGGGACAGAGCCCCCATCCTGGCTCCACCGAGGCCTGGCTGGGGCTGGAGACTGAGCCGTGGCCTGGGGGCGGTGCCTGGGGCAGGTTCCGAGGAGGCCTGGACGTGACCCACGGGCAGACGGGGACCGAGTCTGTGTACTGCAACTTCCGCAACAAGGAGATCATGTTTCACGTGTCCACCAAGCTGCCCTACACAGAAGGGGACGCCCAGCAGGTAGCCTCCCGCCTGTCCTCCTGTGCCCCATCTACCTGCCCCTTCAGTGTCCACCACACCAGACTCAGGGGGGCCTGGGATAGGGAGAGGGAAGTGATCCGGTCCCCCGACTTGTGGCCTCCTCTGGTTGGGGGCAGGGTGAAAAGTGGCTGTGATGCCGTGGAAGCCTCAGTTTCCACATCTGTGAAATGGGGATGATAATGGCACCTACCTCACAGGTGAGCCCAAGTGAGAGGATGCACACAGAGTGGCTAGCACAGTATCTGATACTGATGGAGCAGGAGATCAGTAAGTGTGAGGATTTTTACCGGGAGTGAAGGGTTTTGTCAGGTTACGTGGGGGCACTTAGACTTGGCAGAGGTGGGAGTCAGGCAAAGCGTTCAAGATCAAGTGACTTTTAGGCTGCAGAGGAGGTGGGAGCGGGAGGCAGAGTGTTCCTGGGGAGAATAATGGCTCCCACCTTCTGCAGAGGGCTGGTGATGAGGAAGCCCAAGGCACGTTCCCCGAGCTGAACTCAGAGATCTGTCACCTTGCCCTAAGCTTCCTGGGAGCTGCCTGCCTTCTCCCTGTGACCCCCACGCCTCCACCCCAGGCGAATGAGGGCGTCATGGGAGAAAAATGGAAGCGTTTCTTCCTTACCCTTAATGTCTTTTCATTTTCTTTGAATAAGATTCTCTGTTCATTTTAGCAAGTCATATATACCGAGTGGGACTTAACTTGTTCAGGAGGGGCCATGTGTGGGGTGTTTAGACAGGAGGAGGGCAGAGAGGTAGGGCCTGGGGCCCTGGGTTCAAGTCCCCTAGGTCACTGGAAGACCCTGCTCTCTCAGCCTCAGCGTTCTCCTCTGTCACGGAATTCCAAGAAAACAAAATTTTAAGACCAGTTTCTCACCACATTTTTCTGGGGGGAAGCTCCCTAGATGTGCCCTCTGCCTACCCCCAGCCCCCCTCCACCCCAGCGGGCACCCTCCCCAGCCCCCTGGGCCCCCTGCCAGGCGCTGAAAGGCTGTGGCCCTGTGTTCAGTTGCAGCGGAAGCGACACATTGGCAACGACATCGTGGCTGTGGTCTTCCAAGATGAGAACACGCCTTTTGTGCCGGACATGATTGCGTCCAACTTCCTGCACGCCTACGTGGTGGTGCAGGCCGAGGGTGGGGGCCCCGACGGGCCCCTCTACAAGGTGGGTGATCTCGGAGCTTCCCGAGGGCACCCCCCTGCCCCCTCCTCACTTGCTGCAAGGCCTCTCCGAGCCTCGGTTTTCACAGGTTTAAATAGGGGGGCTCTCCGGAGGGCTCTGAGCCCGGCTGTTGCCCGGATGATGGCGGAGGATTCCCATCCCGCCCTCTCTGCTGCCTGAAGTCCGTCCCCTCAAAGAGGCTGTTTACCCTCCTCCGCCCTTTAGTCTCCTCTTCCTCTCGGCCCTCATGAGCCCGGAGACCCTCCACCCCTCCTCACCACTCAAATTCAGGACTAAGGATGGAGCTGCTGAAAACCTGGGGTCCGCCCACCCCATCTATAGTCACCAAATGTCCCACGCTAAGGGGCAGCCCTGTGCCCAGCACCAGGCTAGGGAGACGAATCAGGTGTCTCTGGCTGGTGTTGGGACCCCCCCAGGGACACCCGCCCTCCCTTCCAGGTGTCCGTCACCGCGAGAGATGACGTCCCCTTCTTTGGACCACCCCTCCCGGACCCCGCTGTGTTTCGGAAGGTGAGGGGCAGCCCCCAGCCCCACCACGGGCCGAGCAGGACTGAATGGGTGGGGGCCTTGGGGGTGCACAGTGCGCTGTACTAGGCCGTGGCGCCTCCGTGTGCCAGGGCAGCCAGGCCCCCCTAACCGGTGGGCTGGGGCCCAGCTTTTCTGTCCATCTTGGTAAGAACGGTGACTGTTTCACAAAGTCACGGAGCAGACTGCATCATGGCTTTCCATTCCGCATAGCAGACTCTGTGGACTTCCCTCCAGTCTTGTCTTTTTGACAATTTCAGTCTTCTTCTACAGTGTTTGGGGATGGGGGCACACGTCTCTCACCTCTCAGAAGGAGCCTTGGCTCCAGTCCCCCAACAGATCCCCCAGACGGAGGTGGTGGGAGACCCCCAATGCAGCTGTCCTGAGGGGTGGGCAGCTGTGAAGGGCATAGGGGGGCTCTCACAGGTGCCTGGGCTGGGGCACTGGGAGTGAAGAGGACAGAACCCAGCAGAGCCCCAGCCCCTGACTAGTTGGGTCCCAGCCCCTGGTCTCTTGTGTGCCCCTGACCTCCCCCCTTTCTCTTCTCCGCGCTGGGGGCTCCCAGGGGCCTGAGTTCCAGGAATTTCTGCTGACAAAGCTGATCAATGCCGAATATGCTTGCTACAAGGCAGAGAAGTTTGCCAAACTGGAGGTGAGGATGGGCTCTTGCGGCTGGGTCCCATCACCCCCTAGAATTTCAGCCGAGCCTCCTGGGAAGGGGAAAGCCATGTTCAGACCTCGGCCTTAGGGAGGGCTGCCTGGGGGAAGGTGAGCAGGGCCAGAATCCAGGGAGAGGAAGCAGTGGTCACTAAGGAATGCCCAGGAGGGGCTCGGAGGTAGGCTGACGGCACACATGACGCAGTGGAGGGAGCGCATGGGGAAGGAAGATCTCAGAGGAGGCGTGGTGAGCCCCCCGGGGTGGGGCGGGCTGCGCAGGGGCCCGAGAGAAACCGGCATAGGCTCCCGGGGCCCAGGCCCGCTTCCCACTCAGAGAAGGCGGCCGGGATTCCAAGTGCAGGAAGAAGGGCTGATCCCTGGGGTCTCTTCTGAGACAGGAGCGGACACGGGCCGCCCTCCTGGAGACGCTTTATGAGGAGCTGCACATCCACAGCCAGTCCATGATGGGCCTGGGGGGCGACGAGGACAAGATGGAAAACGGCGGCGGGGGCGGCGGCTTCTTCGAGTCCTTCAAGGTGAAGGGCGGGGGTCAGGGTAGGGATGGAGCGGGGATGCGGTGGGGATGAGGTGCGGGGATGCGGGGCGGGACCAGGTCGGGGTGTGGCTAGAGGCGGGGTCGCGTGGGGGGCGTGGCTCGGGGTGGAGTCGGGGTGGAGCGAATAGGCGCGAGCTCGGGCCAGGTGGGCGCGTACCTCGGGTAGAGCCGGGAGGACGGTGAGCCTCAGGGTGGACCCAGGCTTTCGCGTAGCGTGGGCCCCGGGCAGAGCCGCGGTTGGGAGCTGTCAGATGCGCTCTGGCTGGAGGAGGAGCTGGTGGTTGGAGGCGGGGCCTAAGCCTGGGGGCGGAGTCTGCCTGGAGGGTAGAAGGTTGGAGCGCTCCTGTGCCATGGTGGTGGCTGCCAAGTCAGGGCAGAGAAGCGAGGACCCCCGAGCCCTGACCCAGGGAGAGAAACCAGAGGTCCAGGAAGGAACGTGAACAAGGGGCCATAGGAGAGGGACTGGTCTGTATGGCCTTAGGCCGTGTGACCCGCTTAGGCTGCCTCTGGTTCAGTTCAGTTAGTGTCCTACTCTTTGCCACCCCATGGACTGCAGCATGCCAGGCCTCCCTGTCCATCACCAACTCCCGGAGTTTACTCAAACTCATGTCCAGCCATCTCACCCTCTGTCGTCCCCTTCTCCTCCCACTTTCAATCATTCCCAGCATCAGGGTCTTTTCCAGTGAGTCAGTTCTTCACATCAGGTGGCCAAAGCATTGGAGTTTCAGCTTCAGCATCAGTCCTTCCGATGAATGGTCAGCTTAGTGTTGAAAGGACAGACACCCTGGATTCAGGTTGCAGCCTTTCCGCTTACCCTCTTGAGCATTCTCTGAGCCTCAGGTTTTTTTTAAGCTGTTGTTTAGGGTAATGGCTTCTTACCTCATACAGCTGTTGAGAATTATTTGTAAAGCAATTTGATCAGTGTAATGTAAGTTAAGAAACAAAATGCAAAGCTGTGCCCATTTACCCTGGCGACTACCATCAGCCTGAGAGACAGAGGAGAAAGAAAGTTCCCTCCCCACCCTCCGACCCCCGCGGGGCCTGGAACCCCCAGGCTGCAGGTCCCCAGGCAGTGACCTCTTGGCCACTGTGCCCTCCACCCACAGGAGGAGGACTGCCCATCCTCCAGGTGCCCAGCCAGGCTGGCGGGGCCTCACCTTTACCCCAGGGCAGGCTACAAAGCTGGAGACGTGGGTTTGCATAAGAGGATTAGCCCAAGCCGCCCAAGTTCTGTCCTGGGCTGAGGTGAACAGACCGCCTTTGAGAAAGAGGCTTGAGGAGAGCCCTACCTCTGCGAGGAGGAGACAGCAAGTGCATGGGGTGGGCATGGGCCCGGGCTGTCTTCTCTGAGGGAGGGCTCCAGGGCCCCGCATCTGGTGGGCACCGGATTAAGTCACAGCCTTTCTCGGACAGCAGAGCCCACGGCCTAGGCTTTGGGTTTGGCATCTGGGTCCCAGACCCACCTCTGCTTTGGTTTCATCTCGTGGAGAGTGGGCCTGGTAGCAGTGCTTGCCTCCTGGGGCAGATTGAGTGAGAGCAAAGGTAGAGAACCGTGGCCCGACGTGAGCTTTCCGTGCAGGCTGTCTGAAAAAAGCAAGGAGGGGAGGGAGGGAGGAAAGAAAAGCACGCAGGAAAGCAAGCTCTAAGAGACCCTTAAAAGGAGGAAACGGGCATTTCTGGGGCGTTCTCTGCACACGCTTTGGGTCACAACTCCGCGTCTCCTGTGGTCCTTACCACAGCCGCACAACAGGTCGGGAGGCTCCAAGGCTCAGCGATGGAGTGATTTTCCTAAGGTCACCCAGCAAGCTAGTGGCAGAGCCGGGGCCTACACAGCCCTCTGCACGCGTGGGCTCACGGGAGGGGCCTTACCGGGGTCACCGAGGGTCGCATCGGTGGGTGGCTCCTGCGTTTCCCCAAGGGAGCGGGGGGCCTTACGAAACCCCTGCCCCACCTCCGCAGCGGGTCATCCGGAGCCGCAGCCAGTCCATGGACGCCATGGGCCTGAGCAACAAGAAGCCCCACACCGTGTCCACGAGCCACAGTGGGAGCTTCGCGCCCAGTAACCCCGACCTGGCCAAGGCGGCTGGAATAGTGAGTGCCCCCCAAGCCCTGCCGTCCCAGGGCCCACCCCGGACTCTAGGCTAGGTCCCGCCACTGCTGTCCAGGGGGTCAGGCGCCCAGGCTGTGACCCTGAGATCCTGCGGCCCCCTCTCCAGCCCTTTGGCGCACCGCCCCCCCCTCCTCCAGGCCCCTTATCCAGCCGGGACTTTCTGCAGCGTGTCAGCCCCCTCGCACGTTCCTTGGGGAGCACCTCCTGTCTTGTCGTTCGCTGGGAGTGGGGCTGCTGTGCGGACACCTCTTCCCACGCCTTGAGTTTCTGGGAGCACCTACTGTGTGTCAGGCTGTGGGCACGCACCGTGTGTCAGGACCTGGGTCTCTGCGTGAGCATCTGCTGCGTGTCTGGCTCTGAGATGCTGATGGGTCCCACTGTGTGTCCAGACCTGGGCTGCCGTGTGAGCTGTGTATTAGGACCCGGTTGCTGTGTGGACATGTGAGCGTCTCCCGTGGGCCCGGCCCTGCGTGTCTGCGAGCCCCTGTTGTGTGTCAGACCCTGGGCTCCCGTGTGGACCTGCGTCTGTAAGTGTCTGCCGTGTGCCCAGGCCCTGAGCTGCTGTATGAGGACCTACTATGTGTCAGGAAACGGCCTGCTGTGATGAGCCCTGGGTATCAGTGGTCACCCGTTACCTATCGGGGAACGAGCTCGGTGAGCGCCCGCCGTGTGCTCCCAGAGGCCGTTGTGGTTGTGGCTGCCTGCTGTGTGTCAGGGACTGGGCTTCCGTGTGAACCTCTCCTGAGTGATTACTTCCTGTCTGCCAGGCTCTGTGGGACTCTGCCACTAACACACAGAGGGTGTGCTGGGCGCAGGATGAAAAAGGCCTTCAGCGGGGGGCCTGTCTGCTTGCCACTGCCCAGCGGCCAGCCCCGAGCTCTGCGCCTGCTGCTTTGCTGTCCCCTCCCCATCCGTCTTTCCTTCTGTCACCCATCCATCCATCCTTCCATCCATCCATCCTCCCATCCATCATTTATTGACTGTCAGCTGCATGCCAAGCAAGCCCTGTGCTCAGTGCTGTGAGGCCGTGTCCTGTGGCAGGAGGGACCCCCCGCGCTCTGCCCCCGCCCCGGCCCCGGGGTCTGGCCTGGCCGGGGGAGCGAGGCGAGTCTTCGTTTCCCAGCCGTCAGCAAGCCCACCGCCACGGGAGCTGCAGCCCACCCTCCTCCAAGCCCGATGCCCCGGCCACTCTCTTCCTCCCCCCAGCGGGGCCCGGCCTCCCGCGGGCAGCTGCAGAGGGGCCCCGGGGACAGGGCCAGGCCAGCGGGCCCGCCACGGCAGTAACCAGAGCCATTTCTGTTTTTGTTTTTGCACAACTCTCCCCTCTCTTCACGTGGCCTCCTTTTCCTTCCCTTTCTTTCCTCTCCCCCTCTCCCCGCCACCCCCAACTTTCTTGCTCTTGTGCATTCTCCCCTCTTGCACCTTTCTTGCTCCTTTTCCTCCGCTTTTCTCCCTGGCTTTTCCCTTTGTGCCTCCCCTCTCCATCTCTTCTTGTCCGTCCCATCCCCGGGTCCGTCTCTGTCTGTCTGTCTGTGTTTCACCCTGTGCCCCTTCTCGTGTGATTCTGCTTCCTTCCCGGCCTTGTCTCTCTTCACCCCCTGCCCAACTCTTCTTCTCTGTCCTTGTCTGTCTGTCTTTCCCTCCTCTCCCTGTCCCACTTCTCTCTCCCTGTCCTGCCATCCTGCCTCTCTGATTCTCCGTCTGTCTGTCTGTCTCTCTCTGCCCCCTGCCCTCTGCCGCTTGCCAGTCATTGCTTATTCCCGGGAAAAGTGCCAGTAGATTCGGACGCCGAGGCAGTGCCATAGGCATAGGAACCGTGGAAGAGGTTGTCGTCCGCGGGGCCGCCGGCTCTGGAGGCTGTCTGCACGCGCTGTTCTCTGCTCGCTCTCAGGACGGAGGCCATATTGGGGACGTTGCCCCCCACCCCCCCGCCCCCGCCCCCCCAGCCCCCGGGACAGGCCCGAGGGCCAGGCAGGACGGAGTGCCTGCAGCTCTGACGGCACTCAGCAACCTGCTTTGGGGCCTGGCACCTCTGCCAGAGCCAGCCCCCCCCAACCCCCACCAGGGGCTCTGGCCCTGCCCTGGCCCCTGGGGCTCTGGCCCAGACCCCGCCGGGTTCTGGTACCTGAAGACCCCACACCCAGCTGCACGTCCCCCAATATCGCCGGGCCTGCATGGAGCGCCCTGCCCTCCTCTGCCCACCTCCCGGTCCCGGCTGTGAACTGGCCTGGGGGCTCCTGCCTCCCTGGGGCCCCCCATCCTGCCTGCCTGCCCCAGAGAAGCGGGGGGCGGGGGGCCTGCTTCCGGCGCCTGGGGTGGCCCACAGTAGCGTGCGTGGAAACTGAAGTGGGGGTATTTCATCTGCCGGGCTAGAGCCTCCCCAGCAGGGCTGGAGTGGGACAGGGCCTGGTGGCTGAGCCTGCTTCCTCCCCGCCGCCCTCCGGCTGCAGGTCCCGTAATGCCCGGGGGGCTGCTGCTCTGAGGACCTGGCCTCCCCACCAGCCCCAGCCAGGAGGGCTGTCCAGCCCCCCGCTCAGGCCTCTGCCCCCTTTTCCTAAGATCCTGGGTCCAGACCTGCTGTGTGACCTCAGGGGAGCCCTTTGCTGTCTCTGGGCCTGTTTTCCTTTATCTGTAAACTAGGTTGGCTCTCTTGGGAAGTGGACGGTCCTCTGCTTTGGGGCCTGGGCAGCAGGGGCCCTGGGGGTGGCCTGTGGGCTGGGTGGGTGGGGGTCCCTGGAGCTCCGGGAGCAGGTGGGCACTGAGTTGGGGCCTCTGCCCGCAGTCGCTGATCGTCCCTGGCAAGAGCCCCACGAGGAAGAAGTCGGGTCCGTTCGGCTCGCGCCGCAGCAGCGCCATCGGCATCGAGAACATCCAGGAGGTGCAGGAGAAGAGGTGGGTGGAGCGGCGGGCGGGATGGCGTCCTTCTCCCTGCCCCGCACCCCTGCACCGACCCCCATTCAGTGGCGAAGGAAAGCGGACAACAGGGCGCTCCCAGCCTTCTCCCCTTCTGTCCCCACCGGTGACACCCGCCCGCACCCTCGAGGATCTGCTGTGCGCCAGCTCGTCATCTCAGGCTCCCGGGAGGGAGCCGTAGGTCAGGGGAGGGCCTGGCCTGGGTCACGCGGCGGGTGAGGGGCAGAGCTGGGGTCTGCGGAGTTCTCTAAGTACACCAGTGTGAGCGGGGTGTGCAACGCACCCGCCACATGAGAAGCAGGGAGCCTTCGGGGAAGCAGAGCATCGTTCCTGGGCTGTGAATCCGGTCTTCACCACGCTGCAGCTGTGTGATCTCGGGAAAGTCACTGAACCTCTCTGAGCTTCATTGTCCTAAGCTGAGAATAAACAGGGATGAGGACACACACAAGCAGCGGCACGGCGCTGGCGCCGTGCGCGTGAAGCCGGGCGCCAGGGGCCCTGAGGTCTCAGGAGTGAGCTGGCCCTCCCTTCACAGGCAGGAGGGCCCGGAATCCCACGAATCCAGGGTTCACGCCTTGGCTTTGCCACGTCCTGGCTGCGCATCCCTGGGCAGATCCCTTCCCATCTCTGGACTCCGGTCTCCTTATCCATAACAGGGGACACTTATACCCCCACCCATGGGGGATGTCCTGTCTCTTTTTTTACTTTTTTTTTTTTTTGGCGTCTCTGTGCGGCTTGTGGGATCTTAGTTCTGAGATCAGGGATTGAGCCTGAGTCCGTGGCACTGAAAATGCCAAGGCCTAACGCGTGGACCGCCGGGGAATTCCCGCGGATGTTCTGCGTAGGTGCTCCCGCAGTGCCTGCTCCCTCCTGGTCAGCCCAGGGGCCGCGGGGACCGCTCCGGGGCTGGCCCCTGAGGATGCGGGGTGTGGGTACGAGGCAGGAGTGCCCGGGACCTCCTCTCCCCCCCGGGGCTCCTTCTTGAGGCCAGGCCTGGTGCTGAATCCCCTCCGCTGCCCCCATGTGCCCCGCAGGGAGAGCCCCCCGGCCGGCCAGAAGACCCCAGACAGCGGGCACGCCTCCCAGGAGCCCAAGTCAGAGAACTCATCCACTCAGAGCTCCCCAGAGATGCCCACGACCAAAAACAGGTTGGGGCTCGGGGCATGCTGAGCCGCGGGGCTTGGGTGTGGCGGGCCCATTCTTTCTCCCCCACTGTCTGGGCCCCGGGCTGCCCGGGAACGTGGACACGGCCACCCCAGGGCAGCAGGGGGCCCGGGCACTCTCCTGGGTCCTCCTCTGACACACACCCGCTGAGCACTTTGTGCACACCACGCTCTGCAAGACGGCAGTCAGCTGCCCCTGCCTCATGGAGCTGACAGCCCAGAGTAACAGAATCTAGTAAGCTACTTCCAGGTAGCGATGACGGAAGGAAAATAAAGCAGAGGTTGCAATGAAGAGTGGCCGGGTGGGGGCGGGGGCTTAGATGGGGTCTCAGGGAAGACGTCTACCGAGGGGTGAGGTTGGAATTGAGAGCTGAGTGAGGAGTCGGCCCTGTTAGGACGGACTGGCCGCGGCGTGGCAGTGGGAGGAGGGTGCCGTGCAAAGGCCCTGAGGCATGCCTGAAGGCTCGGCAGAAGGGTGGTGTCGCTGGAGCTGAGTGAGTGAGGCTGGGCCCGGGTGGTCCTTGACGGTAGATGGGAGGAGTTGAAGAGTTGGGCAGGGGCTGGATCATGGCTTTGAAGGCTATGTGAGAACTTTGAATTTTTTTAAAAAATGTATTTATTTTTGGCGTGCTGGGTCTTCACTGCTGCGTGGGCTTTTCTCTAGTTGTGGAGGGTGGGGGCTCCTCTCCAGTGGTGGGGTGCAGGCCTCTCACGTCGTGGGGCCTGGGCCATAGGGGCTTCAGTAGTTTGGGCACGCAGGCTCAGGGGTTGGGGCGCTCAGGCTCCCAGCACGGGCTCAGTACTCGTGGCGCTAGGGCTTAGTTTCCCGACAGCCCGTGGGATCTTCCCGGATCGGGGATCAAACCTGTATCTTCTCTGCATCGGCAGGCGGATTCTTTCCCACGGGGTCCCCAGGGAAGCCTGAGAACTTTGGATCTTATCCTAAGTGTAGCAAGGAGGCTCTGGAGGATTTTGTGTAAGAGGAGTGATGCTTTCACAAGCCGGCTGTGGTCACCATGTGAGGGTAGACCCAGGAGCAGAGGGGCCAGCCCGGAGGCCGCCCTCCATTCACTGCTTGTCAGCTGAGCCCCGGGGGTGAGAGGGCTGGGGAGAGGGCCCGTCCTGGGCTGAAGAGTCAGGCAGGTGAACAGGGAAGCAGGAAAATGCAGCAGGGACAGGACGAGACAGCCGAGCAGAGAGGGTCGTGCGCCCCCACCCCCCCCCCCCCCCCGCGCGGAGGAATCAGGGAGGGCCTCCTTGAGGCGGTGTCCCCCCCTCACCCCGGCTGGTGTTTGAAAAGTGAATTTACTTTTTAGGACTTGAGGGAAGGCGTGGAGTGCCAGGCAGGAGACACGGTTTGGCCCGCAGTGGATTTTCCTCCAGAAAGGGGGGAGGAAGGAACAAGTGGGTAAATGTTTCTCTCTGAGCAGAAGCTAGAAGGCAGGAGATCCGGTGCAGTGTTACATGAGCTCCTCCGGCTGCATTGGTGACATTGGAATAATCAGTGTGATACAGTGATCGTGGGGAGAAAAGACCCTGGACATGGAACCTGAGAGAGAGTTACGGGAGCAGACTGTGGAGGTGGAAGGCCTGGATCCTGCCTGTTCTTCCACCTCTGGCTGGGTGACCTCGGGCTGTGTGACCTCGGGCTGGGTGCCCACCTTCTCTGTTCCTGGGTGTCTGCTCATCTGTAAAATGGGTCCAATAATGATAGCAATGAGATAACTGGGGTCAACACACTTAGATCAGTGCCTGGCACAGAGCAAATCTGCACTCAATGATGGTGCTGGTGGTATAACTATTAACCCATGGTTTTAACTATTAACCGATGGTGTATAAATAAATAGTTCTGACTGAACATACAGCCAAGAGAATTGGGCTTCATCGGGGGCAGTGGGGAGCCAGGGTAGGAGCAGGACTGGGGCCCCACAGGATCTCTGTGTTAGGAAGAACGGTGGCATCGGGGAGGCTTGGGGCCCCGGAAGCTATAAGGTGCCATGGTGGAGCTTGGCTGGCCGCAGGCTGGGCCTGCCTGGGCAGAGAGGGCAGGGACCAGGGGTCTTGGCTCAGGAGGTGCCCAGCGCGGATGCTGGCTGACGGGACGTGTTCTGTGGCAGAGCGGAGACAGCGGCCCAGAGAGCAGAAGTGCTGAAGGACTTCTCCCGCTCCTCGTCCAGCGCCAGCAGCTTCGCCAGCGTCGTGGAGGAAGCAGAGGGCGTGGACGCAGACGACACAGGCCTGGTGAGAGGCCTGGGGGGAGAGGTGCCCCATGGCGGCACGAAAGGGGTGCTCTCTGATCCCTGGAGATGATGCTCCAGGGTGAAGCGTGAGCCCGGCTGTGGCTGAGTTGTGATCAGGAGACCCAGCCCCGAGGAGTAGTGCAGGCTGACCTTCCCTTACTCTGAAGCCTCCCGTGGCTCCCCAGTTCCCCAGTCTGTGAGGCCACTGAAGGTCTAGCCCTTCCCTCCCCAGCCCCGCCTCTTACCCCTTTGGCCAGTTCACCTTGCTCCTTCAGCCAGTCCCCCGAACCAGTCAGGCTTACTACTCTACCCCTGGGCCTTTGCACATGCTGGTCCGCTGTCTGGAACACTACCTGCTCCCTCCTTCCCCCATTGTCCGACTGGCTCCTACTCCTCCTCAGCTCAGCCTCACAGTGCCTCCTCCGGGAAGCCTGCCTTTCCGGTCCCAGGGTGGGTTAGGAACCCCTGTACACTCTCACCCTGGGCTCTGTCCTTGGCTCCATCACGCTTCGTTCCGGCAACCCTTCAGTTCCCTGCCAGGCTCCATGTCAGATGCTGCACATGCAGACTGCCGAGCCCCCACCCCGTGGGGCTTGGGATCTGGAACTGCGCTAGTCTCTTCCCAGCCTGTCTCTCCTCTTGACCTGGAGCTCTTGGAGGGCCAGGACCCCTCTCGATTTTTCTCGGTGGCTTGGCTTATGAGAACATCAGGGTTTGGACGCACGGATGAGTGGAGAGTGTGTGTGTGTCTGTGTCTGCTTCTCTTCCCACTCTGCCCTCCTGGGGTCCCCTGGGGCAGACATGGCTGGGCCCTCACCCTCTCTGCAGAGGGGCCAGGGTCAGGGGGGTTGTGGATTATAGCAGAGGAGGGGTGAGGAGGGGAGGGGGAGCCAGCCAGTGCTGCGGGCAAGGACTTAACCTCCCTCCTGCTCTCCTCGCCGTCCCAGGAGAGCGTTTCCTCCTCCGGGACGCCCCACAAGCGGGACTCCTTCATCTACAGCACGTGGCTGGAGGACAGCATCAGTACCACGAGCGGAGGCAGCTCCCCAGGTACCAGCAGGGCCAGCCCCCCAGCGGGCGCGGCCACTCCTGTGATGGGCGGGGCCCAGGGCTGGGCACGGAGGGCATGGAGACCCATTTTCAGGCCCCAGGTGGTGGGTGTGATGGGCCTGCCGCTGACCTGGGCTCTGTGGGCTGGTCCTTACCCCGTCTATTATGGTAGTTGGTGGCTCGGAGGACTGGTGGCTTCTAGAAGGGCCTTGGAGGTTGATGGGGCTTTAAAGGGGGTAAAGACGGAAGTTAAGGGTGGGGGTCCCCAAGGGAGGGGCTTGCTGGGGTTGGGGGACGCTGGTGCCGACCGCCCATCCATGCCCCCATCTCCCTGGTGCCTCCCCGCGGCCAGTGAGGTGGCTCCCTCCTGCCTCCCTCCCCAGGCCCCTCTCGGTCACCCCACCCCGACGCCGGCAAGTTGGGGGACCCTGCGTGTCCCGAGATCAAGATACAGCTGGAAGCATCTGAACAGCACACGCCCCAGCTGGTACTCGCAGCTGCCAGGGGCCTGGGTGGGGGTGGGATGGATGGCCTGGGGGCTGGGCCTGTGGAGAGCACCCCCTGCCCCCGGGAGGGGGATCGGCTGTTAGGGAGAGGCCTCAGGCGGCCAGGGGTCCCCAGGGATGGTGCTGGACCAAGACGCACTGCCCCGCTGCCCCAAGCCTGGAGGGGTTGGGCTTGTCCAGCTTGGGCACAACCGCTGACTTCCGCTCGCCCGTGTCTCCCACATCCCCTGTCCCTGCGCCTGTATTGCCGCTGTTCTGACCACAGGGCTGTTAGCCACTCTGCTGCTCTGAAGGTGACCCCGAGCAGGTCAGTCCCAGCCCGCAGCTCCTATTTGGTTGGGGGCCGGCGGGGGAGAAAGGGCAGAGGAAGGCAGGGCTGGGCCGACTTGTTTGTTTCTCCATCACCTCTGCGGGGTGAGAGTTACATATTTAGGTTTGAATCCTCTGCCGCTCAGTTGCTAGGTGACCCTGGGCTTCAGTTTCCTTATCTGTACAGTGGGTCAATAAATTCTGCCTCACCTCTGCCTGTGAGTTGCTGAGAGGATCTGATGAGAGCGTAAAAGGGACTTGGGAATCATTGGGAGGGAGGGGTCTCGGGGGTTCGCCTTGGGATGGAAAGATCCAGAGCCTGCCGTCCCAAGGGTGGGACCCCTCCACTGCTGTCTCCCTGTTTCATGGCGCGTCCGTCTCCCTTTACCCTGCAGACGAGGCCGCAGAGGCACGAGGCGAGATGCTCTGGCAGATCCAGGCAGACGGGACCTCCACCCCCGAGGCCAGCACCAGCCTGGGGCCCGCCCCTCGCCTCCCCAGCCCTCCTTCTGGCCCATGTCCGGGCTGTCTCTGCAGAATGGAGCCGTCCAGCCCTGGGAGCGGGGAAGCTGCTGGCACCGTCCCCACCCCCTGGGCTGGGGGGCCGGCTGGGGCGGGGAGAGGTCAGCTGGAACGGGACTCCAGGCCTGGCTCATCCATCACCCTTGGGTGCCGCTCTGGATTCGAGGGAGTGAGCTGGAAAGGAGAGCTGAGACATCTCGGTGCACGCAGAGCCTGCCGTGGAGGCGGTGGGGAGGAGGAGCCCTGGGCTGGGAGTCCTGAGTCCTGGCCTGTGATTTGGGATCCGCTGTGCAACTCTAGGCCCGTCACACTCCCTCTCTGGGTGCCTCTGCTCTGAATGGACGAGATCATTTCAGAGGTCACTGAAGACTCCACGCAGCTGCCCCAGAATGGAGGATTGCCCTCCCGGGGGCCTCCCGTCACCCTCTCCTGCTCCTTGGGGTTCCTGGGGCCCCAGGTCGGCTGAGGGGCAGGGGGCTGGCTGTGCCCATGGCACCTCCTAGACCCTCAGGCCGTGTGCCGCAGACCTGCGGAGGCCCTGCCCACTGCCTCTACGTGACAGACGAGTGACCCCATTGTGGGCGTCGGGGGGCCCACGTGGCTCTTCCGCCAGCCCCCGGCTCGACCCCCGGCACCTCCTGCTCCTGGCACTCCAGGCCGAGGGGTCTCAGCTGGCTCACCTTTGCACCACCCCACCCCGCACAGAGTGGGCAGTCAGGCACAGCTGCTGTGAGTCCACATCCTTGTGTGTGTCCACACTTTTTAGGCACCACGCCAAAGGGCAGCCTTCCGGCCCCAGCACCTGTTTCGGAAGCCCCTGTGGCCACGTGTGTGTGTCGGTGACAGTTGTACAAAATAAATTCTATTTATCGCTATTGTACCCCGAGGTGGACCTGGCTTCATGTGACCCTCTCCCTCCTCTCAGATCAACCCCAGACAGATCTTAGGGGTGCTGTGGTCAAGACCAAGAGCCTGTTCACTACGCCCCACCACTCCCCACCCCCCAACCTCCCCACCCCGCCATCCCCACCAAATCAGAGCTGCTGGGTCTGCAGACACCTCCGAGGCCAAGCCATGGGCTCTTTGACCACCAGCTGTGGCTTTCCCCTCTGCCCTTTTCCCACCTTGTTCCCTCTCCCCAGCAGGGAGAACCTGGCTTTGAAGTCAGCTCAGCTCAGTTCAGTCGTTCAGTCCTGTCCGACTCTTTGCGACCCCATGGACTGCACCAGGCCTCCCTGTCCATCACCAACTCCCGGAGCCTGCTCAAACTCACGCCCACCAACTGGAGTCCTGCTACGCGCTGGTGGTGCTGAGAAACTCAGAAGATTCTCCGAGCCAGTTTCCACTTCTGTAACACGGGAGTGCTAGTACTTCTCCCGGGGTCCGTCCTCGAGCGAACACCCAGCACAGCGTCGGGCGCCCGGTGGGTGGGCGAAGGTCACGTGTGTTCCCCGTGTGGCCACCAGGGGGCGCCAAGGGATCGCGTACCTGCACTGATGGGGGCGGGGACCGGCTGAACCTGTCCAGCGGCCAGAAGGCGCTCAGCCCGTGCAGAGCAATTGGGGCGATAAAGGGGCGATCAGGGCCTCGGGGGAGGGTGGGGTGGGGGAGACGTGGGAGGAGCCCGGGGATCCAGCCTGGCTGAGGGGGGATTGGGGAAGACCCCGTGGTGCCTGAGCACCCCCGGAAAGGCTTAGCGTAGTGTCCGTGGGGAGAGAGCCGCCGGTGCGCAGGGAGGCCTGAGTGTAAGGGCTTGCAGCTGAGAAGGGAAAAGGTGATGGTGATGCTGATGGTGGAGGGGCAGGCAGAGGGCAGGGACCAGGCCAGAGGCCCCATGGCCTTGGATATGCCGAGGTCAGTGGGGAAGCCGTGGAGCACGCAACACCGGGAGCAGGGGGTGGCTCGCGGCGGCCGGCCGGGCAGCGTCGGTCCAGGAGCCCTTTGCCAAGGACACGGGGCGTCTGCAAGGTGCTGGGAGACGAGCGTCTGGAGGAAGGGGCTGAGGGAGGAGCTGGGAGGCGTTCAGGGGTCTGGCCCGAAGGTTGGTGAACCGGGTGTGGGGGGTTCTGCTCTGAGGTAGGAACGCAGGAAGCAGGGCAGGTTGGGGGATTTGGGGCCTGGAGGTGGGCCCCCGGGGGGCTCACGATGCCTTGGCCTCACGCCCTCCCCACCACCAGCCCCCACGCCCTCCCCGGGACGATGCTGGGGGCACCCTAGGGCCTTCCTGATGGGGCCCTGCTGTGACCCTCAGATGTCTGGGGCCCCCCCAGGGGTGGTGACTCACTCCCCAGCTCCATCCACCTGGGTCTGGCCCTAGACTCAATGGGTCCCCAGCTCACCCCCCCACGCCCTCCTCTGCCTAACCCCTCTTCTCTAACCCTCCCCCCACCCACCCCCAGGCCCTGCCTCCTCCCATCCCACCAAGGGCCAGTAGCCACAGTCCAGCCCCAAGATCAAGAGCCTGGCTCTGAGTTTATTTACCTCCTATAAGCTCAGTAACTTTGGGCTCATGGACCTCGGGCAAGGCTAACAGCCCCGCCTTCAGGGCCCGGGTGGGAGGATTCAGTGAGGTGATGCCTCATGAAGTTCTCGGTGCAGCCCCAGCATGCGGTGCGTTGTGGGGGGCTTGCACTTAGCCACGAATGAGGACATCTCCGTCACCCACATCGCAGGCCGTGGGGCCAGCTCTCTGCATGGGCGATGAGGTGGCTGGCCCGGGACGGGTGTCAGGAATGTGCGGTGATCAATTGCAACCCTGAACCCCAGCCTCCAGGGCTCCCCTGGGCTTGATGATCCTTCCAGAAAACAACTGGGTGTATCCCACTGTGTCCCGTTACTGGGTGCCCACCGCCCCCTCTGGCCCCCCGGCGACCTAGCGCAGAAGCTGGAGCCCAGCTGGGCGAGCAGCACCCTCTTTGGCCCCCTTGGCCTGCCTGCGCCCCCATCAGTGGAAATGACCAGCTTTAGGGCTGGGTTCCAGCCGGGGCCCCCACCCCACCCCACCCTTCCAGGCTCCAGGGTGGGGCCCGGGGAGGCCAAGTACCAGACCGGCCTCTGTGATCAAAGCGTCCAGTGCTGTTTCTCTTGTGCCCGCGCCAGCTCCGCGCTCGTCCTGGGTTTGGAGGTGGGCAGGGCGAGCCGGGACACGGACCCGAGGCTGGAATTAGGGCCTGGGCAAGAGGCTCCGGGCCCCGGGAAGTCCTGGGCTCGGCTTAGAGATGACTCTGGTGCTGCGAACAGCTGTCAGAGGTTGCTCCAGACACAGAAGGCGAGAGGCCCCTGCGGAGGGGCTTGGCTGCCCGGCTGACCCGGCAGCCTCACCTCCCCTGCCTCAGAGTGGGGACCTGTCTCCCCAGGCGCCAGTCTCCCCACCTGTAAAATGGGGGCAGAGTCCGACCTGTCACCATGAAGAGGCTCTCGTAGCCTCTAAGGGACCTGGTCTGGACCCCGGGCCCAATAGGAGGGGTCCTCCCCCCATCTCCCAGCCGCTGGGGTGTCCTTGGACGCCCATGTCTTGCCCTGGGGCAGCTTTGCCAAAGAGCCGGCCACAGGCCCAGGCCCGCCCAGTGCCAGGGGACTGCGACCTGGACATTCTCTGCTGTTCAGGCCACAGGGGGTACTTAACCAGGGACCCTGGAATGTGGAGGTCCCGCCCTGCCGAGGGGACAGCCAGGGACGGAGCCTCCTGAAATAACCAGATCTGGTTAGCAAGGCTAATTTTAAACGCCACTCTGGCTGCCCCAGAGGCCCTTCTGGGAAGCTGTCAATGTCCCTGTGTTTGGCCCCTGGGAGGCAGGGCGAGGGGAGAGAGGGCAGAGGGGCCCCGAGGACCCCCACCCCTGACAGCCGGCGCCGGAGACCCCAGGCTGCGGCCCAAGGCCGGCCCATCCAGAGCCCAGAGCCCTGGCCCCAAACTGGGCTGCAGGGGCCCAGCGTCTGCCCTGAGCCACTCCGAAGGAATCCTGGTGGGCTCTCCAGACCCTCCTCCCGCTGCAGCTTCCTGGACCGGAAGCTCTCTGTTGGTCTGTCTTAGCCATCTTCCACGTCTCCTTCTGCTTCCTCGCCCTGCCCCTTCCTCTCTGGGTCTCTGCCTCTCTGTCTCTGACGCTGGAGTCTCTGCAGCGATGCCTCTGTTCCCCTCTCTCTGGGTCCCTCATGCAAGAGGCCCTGGCAGCCTTCCTGACAGCCTGTTGGCTGGACTGTGCGTGCGAGGTAGGGGGCAGGTGTCCACCTGGGAGCTGGGGCTGCAGGTGGGGCCCGCCGAGGGAAGGAGCGCCGTCCCAGGAGCCAGCAGGAGCTGTCCCCGGGCAGGCAGGGGCCGTGTCCAGGCATGACCTGGGCCATCCGGCCCGGCCCAGCCGGGCACGAGCAGAAGGAATGAACTCCGGGGGTAAGGTTGCCAGATTTAGCAAGTAGAAACCCACGAGCCCAGGTAAAGTTGCATTTCAGATAAACAAGGGAGGATTTTTTAGTTTAAGTATACCTCATGCAATATTTGGGACACAGACTAAAAATCCTCCCTTGTTTATCTGAAATTTGAGTTTGACTAGGCATCCTATATTTTATCTGGCAGCCCTCTCCTGGGAGGCTTTAAGAGTGGGAAATTTTTTAGCAACAGCAGGTTTTAGAGACTGAGGGCGCCCCCGCCTGGCAAGGATGTGGTAGCAAGACCCTGGGGAAATCCCGGTCTGATGGGGGAGGCACGGCTCCCGCCCGCAGGCAGCTTTCAGTCCTCCAGGCGAAGGGGCAGGGGCAGTCCTCGGGAGCTTGGTGGGTGGAGCTCACACGACACCAGCTACCTCTTCGGTGGAACCATCAGAAGGGAGGGTCTCTCCTGAGCCCCTGAGCCTCACCCAGGGCCTGGCACATAGTAGGGGCTTCATAATTATTTGTCAAATGAGTGAAGAATTCTCCTAGCTCATGCCCACGGGAGTGGGAGGGTGCCTGGCCAGCAGAGGCTCCAACACCGACCTCCCAAGCTGCTTGGATCCAACTGGAGTATGTACTGCCCCCACCCCAGGGGACCCCCAAAGTGAGCTGCAGAGGAGGAGGAGAAAGTGGGGAGAAGGCATGGAGAGATGATGCCTACCCCGCTCTCCCCGCAGACCCCAACCCCTACTCAGAGTCCAGCCTGGGCAAGGGTACAGGTCAGGCGTGGGAACTGGGGGAGGGTGACCTCTGGCCCCAGGGACTGGTGGGGACTAAGGCAGAGGGCAGGCCAAAGAGGTGGCTGCTCAGGGCTCCTTAGGGGGATGTTTGAATAAGTTGGGGGATTCCTGGGACCCAGAAACTTGAGGACACTTGTTTCTGGGGAGGTAAGATTTGGGCCTTTTCCTTTAGCCCAGTAATCTCAGGGGTCTTCCTGGAGTGGGCAACAAAAGAGAGGCCTGTGGCTCTCCCACACCTCCCCCACGGCGGAGTCCCTTGAACAGCCTTTTTGCTCATTCATTCATTCGTTTTTTCACTTGCTAATTCCCCCCTCACTGTTACCATTCACTAGGACAGCCTGGCTCTCTGCCCGGGGAAAAAGGACTGTGGCATCTCACCCAACCTCAGTCGGAACATACCTGTTCCAGGGCTGGCGCTGCCCCTGGCTCCCCGCGTGAGCCTGGGCCAGTCACTGACCAGCTGGAGCCTCAGTTTCCCCATCTCTACAATGGGGATAAGGCTAGCAGCTCCCTCCTACGCCACGGTGAAGGTGTGAGATGAGGCCAGCCTTTGGTGAGAGCTTCAGAAGGGGGAGCTGTCATGATTACTTGCTGTCATTATTGGGAGCATGTTGAGGCCCCTGTGGGCTGGGCGGGGAGTGGATGGCGCCAAAGTCCAGGCCCCCTGGACTGGGAGCCCCCCAGCCCCCCGAGCCTCCCTGAGCCATCCCGACAGCCCCCATCTCCTCTCGGGGCTTCAGCCCTCTTGGCCCCTATCTCTCCTTTTCAGGGAAGTTCAGCTCCCGCAAGGTGCCTCTGGCTTCCAGATGGGCAAGGCATCCATCCTTTGGACAGAAGTGAGAGTTGGGGCTGGAGCCTGGACTGGCCGTTGGCCAACGGGGAGGCGCCCCCCCCCCCCGCCCCCCGCAGTCTGCGGTGTGACCTGGAGCCGGTCCCACCTGCTCGGGCCTCGGTTTCCCCAGGCGTACAGCGGGGGGGGGGGGGGCTGGACACCCCGCCTTAGCCTGGACGGGACCCTCTGCGTGTCACCCCATCAGTAACGGGTTAGCTCTGAGCCTGTAATCACTTCGGGCCTGGGAAGAACTAACAGTGTCCCTGTAAATTGAGCTCTAATTGCGGCTTTCAGTGGAGTCAGCTGCTCCCCCGGCCCCCCCTCCCCGCAGCTCTGAATCAGCGAGGTTGTCCCGGCCTGCCCTGCCAGGCGCAGGAATCCCCCAGGATTGTTCTGGCTCCTGGTGAACCAGATGGTTCAGGGACTGAAGTCCTTCCAGGCCTACTGTGCCTGAGGCGCTGAGCCTGGGCGCTTTGCACGGAGCCAACCCCAGGTCACGTCACCACGGCTCTGGGAGGCCGGGACGACCACGGCCGTTGTTGCAGAAGGGGAAACTGAGGCACAGAATCGCGAAATCACCGGCCGAGTCCAGATAGGAACCTAGATCAGTCTGATTCCCAGGCTTGGTTCCTGGCCTGAGGCCCAGGAGACGCCCCACCCCAGCTCAGCCAAGCAACACCCCCCAGCCAGCCCCACTCCCAGGGGCTTCGAGCCCCCCGCCCCCCAGCCTTCCCTGTCCGCATGCTCCTTCCCACTGGCGTTTGCAGATGAGGCCAGAGGCAGCTCCCCTCCTCGGGTGGGGCGCGGGCCTGTGGTTTCCCTGTTTGTTCTGGAGATCCCAGCTGCTTCCCCAAGGAGACAGCTAGTGGTTCCCAGGCCGCAGCCCCCCTCGGGCGGAGCCAGACCGCGACTGGCCGGCCTGGGAAGACTGCCCACTGGCCCCGCTGGGCTCCGCCAGGCCCTGGCGCTGGGTGGTCTGGGCGGGGGCCAGGGGGGCCCTCGATCCTGGCCGTGGGGCAGGAGCCATGTCTGGTGCTAGACTTGAGGCTGCCCCGCCAGGGACTGGAGGGATCCTAAAGGCGGAGGTGGCCGGACTGCGTAGACACAGGCCTGGGCAGGGCAGGGTAGAGACACGGCCTTGGGGGGAGCCCAGGAGGGAAAGGGCCCAGGCCCTGGGTCCCCCTGAGGGCTCAAGAGAAACATCCACCCCCTTTAGGATTATCATTTTTGGGTGGTTTCAACTCAACCATTGAGTTAATTCAGACAGGAACCCTCCTTAGTGGTGGGTGGAGACGCCAGGGTTGCCAGGCAGAAGACCTAGCATTCAGTCCTGTTTTCCTCTGGACCTCAGTTTCCCCATCTGTACAATGGGCAGAGGTCAGGACTCCATGCTCGGCAAGAGCTCCACCAGGCTGTAGTGGTGGGGTGAGCAGCCCAGGCTGGAAGGATTTCAATTGTTCCCAAATTCATTTCCAGGGGCTTCTTCTTGCCCCCACTGAATCCTGTAGCCCACCCCCCTATACCCCTATGCCTCTGTTCCCAGCAGTGACTGCCTGATGGAGTGGAAAGAGCCCCCATGGGTTGTGGAGTCTGACAGATCCCAGCTCCAGTCCCAGCCACCGGCTCCCCGTGACCCTGGGCACGTTCCCCCTCTCCCTGCCCCATCGCTTTAAGCGCCATAGTGGTCCTTGTCCTTCTGCCTCCAGCTCCTGGGCTCCTTGCCTGAACTCCAGAATTTTTCCGACTTCCTACCAGCGTGTCTAAAGTCCAACGGGCATCTCCAAGCTAACATGATCCAAACCAACTGTTTTCTCCCCAAATCTGCTCCATCATATCCACAGATGACATTTCGCCTAGGTGCTCAGATGCTAAACTCCAGGCTCATCCCTGCTTCCGCTGTTTCCTCTGCCCCCCAGGGTTCAGTCCATAAGCAAGCCTGGCTGGCTTCAATTCCCAAACGTGTCTGCGATCCAGCTCCTTCCCGCCACCACCATCCTTAGCTGGTCCAAGCCACCACCACCTCCACCCGCGGCAACGGAAAGGCCCCTGGACTGCCCTCCGGCATCAGCTCCTGGCATTCCCGGTCGCTACCTGGCAGCCGGAGCGATCTTTCCAAAGCATACGCGGGATCGTGTCGCTCGCGCGTCTGACCTTCCCCTGAGACAGAAGATGCAGGCACTTCCTGATGTTCCCCGTGGGACACAGTTCCGTCCACCCCTCCCACCTTAACCCCCTTCTGTCTCCCCCTTCTCTGGGCTCCAGCCACTTTGGTTATGTCTGTCGCTCACGCATGTGAAGCTTATTCCTGTCCCTGGGTCTTTGCACTTGCTTTACCCCACTTGGAATAATCTTTCCTCCAGCTCCTTGCAAAGCTATCATCTTACCGACTCGGTCACAGCCCAGCCTCCTCTGGTCTTCGCTGACCACCAGCTGCAGAAGGGCCCCAGTCACTCTCTGGACCTTCATTTAAGAGCTGACTCGTTAGAAAAGACCCTGCTGCTGGGAAAGATTGAGGGCAGGAGGAGAAGGGGACGACAGAGGATGAGATGGTTGGATGGCATCACCGACTTGATGGACATGAGTTTGAGTAAACTCCGGGAGTTGGTGATGGACAGGGAGGCCTGGCGTGCTGCGGTCCACGGGGTCGCAAAGAGTCGGACACGACGGAGCGACTGAACTGAACTGAACTGGAAAGGAGAGTCAATGAATGTGCCCTACTTAAGAGAGCTGGAAGAGGTGGGGGGGGGGGGTACTGAAACGCCAGCCTGAGGCAGGCGCTGGGCCCCTGTGAGTCCTCCCTCCGCTCTCCCTGGCACCCGCAGTGCCCAGGGGTCAGGGGATGGTGAGGACCCTTTGCCGGGGGTTTGCCCTTGGCTGGGATCCTCTGCCCATTTTACTGTGTGACTTCAGCCTGGTGTCTGACCCTCTCTTGGTTGCCTTCCTCTCTGGTGCAGAAGCCGACTCCAGCCCTGAGTTTGTCTGGGGATGGTAGGAGGAGGTCTGCCCCCAGGAGATCCCCAGGAGTAGAGGGCTCAGGGCCAAAGACCCCTCCAGCACTGACTCCTGCCGCGAGGGTGGGGACGGTACCCGCATGCCTTGAGAACAGGCAGCAGCTACTCAGGCTCAGGCCCTGAAAGGCCTCTGGGAGAAGAGGGAATGACCACACCTCCAACCTGGCCGGGGACTTCCCTGGGGGTCCAAGACTCCACGCTACCAAGTGCAGGGGGCCTGCGTTCGATTCCTGGTTGGGGAGCTAGATTCCGCGGGCCGCAACAAAGATCAAAGACCCCGCATGCCGCAGCTAAGGCTCAGGGCCACCAAATAAACAAACAGGAAAACGAAACCAAAAACCTGTCCACACCCTGCCCCAGAGCCCTCTTTCTCATCCCAGCCCAGTCCCATGGCATCAGGGCACAGCCTCTTAGCTGCACTGTTCCCCAACCAGGTCACCTGAGGGCCAGGAGGCCTGATGACAGGGCCCTTCAGCCAGTGGTCAAGCCCAGGCTGACCTCGGAGAGCCTGGGGCCACCTGGCCTGGCCCGGGCAGGGGGAGGCAACGGTTCTGCCCAAGGCTGCTGGGCTCTTCCCACCACGAAAGGGCCCAGGCCCAGGGGGTCAGGATCTCCTGACTGACGCCGGCAGCCCACCGCCTTGAATCTTTGCAGGGTTACAATCCTGACCCCGATTTTGCCCCTCACCTTGCCCGGCGCGTGGTTAAATCTCACACCCTGCAGCCGCACTGTTTGCCTTTACCGTGAAGTCACTTAGTCGTGCCCGACTCTTTGCGACCCCGTGGACTGTAGCCTACGAGGCTCCTCCGTCCATGGGGTTTTCTAGGCAAGAGTACTGGAGTGGGTTGCCGTTTCCTTCTCCAGGTTATCTTCTCAACCCAGGGATTGAACCCAGGTCTCCTGCATTGCAGACAGACGCTTTACCGCCTGAGCCAGCAGGGAAGCCCAATTTTGCCTTTATATCCTCCTCCATATCCTGTGAGTTGTGTGGCTTCTCATAAGTCATCAGATTTCTCTCTGCATCCGTCTCCTCATCCGTAGACCAGAGACAGCGGCAGTCCCTGCCCTCTGAGAGTGGCTGGGAGGGTGAACGGGTTAGGCACCCTGTGAGGCACTCGGAAGGGTCCCGGGCACTCAGGGAGCCCCGTGGAAAGGTCTGAACTCTGCTTGCAGCGGTGTTTCCACCGCCTCAGCGATTCTAAGCCTTGGTTCTCGTGGGCAGGGAGGGGGACGACGTACTGGCCAGTTGGCCCGGCCTGCCCTTGCTGGGCTGGTGGGTCACGTGTGTGCCCCCCATCCTGAGGTTGGGGGCAGATGACTGAGGGGTCAGAAAGGAGCCTGGCGCCGTGACCAAGTCAGCCTCACAAGGAGGCCCTGGGAAGCCACACAGGAGCCCAAATCCTCTTCTGAGAACTTAATCCCCTCACCCCACCCCCGGATCGGCTGGGGCTAGATCTTGGTGGGAGGTCTTGGGGGTGAGCCACCAGGGCTAATTATAAACGCCGCTGGTTTGGGGCTCTCAACACCCCATCGAAGGGTTTCTGCGGCCGATGGGGTCTGGGTTGTTTTCCTTGGAGAGATGAGTGCCTCGGAGCAGGTTGGGGAAGTGGACTTCGGGGTCAAGGGTTCAACTTGCAGCTGTCACTTAAGAAACACGGAATAGGTCACTGTGCCCTGTGAAGCCTCAGCTTTCTCATCTGTAAAATGGGGATGACAGTGCCCGGGTCACAGGATGGTCATGGGATGGTGGTGGGGTATGTGAATGTGTCCAATATACACCCCCACTCCCTGCCCCGAAGCAGCAACTTCACTGCATGTCTTGGGTGCTCAGTAGGTGTGAGGTGCATTGTAGGTCTCCTGCCCCCTCTTGACGTCCCTCTCAGCGCAGTCGGTCTGCTGACCACCCACCCACTCACACGCTGGTCTGGTTTCCTTCTTCATAAGCAGGACTGAGACTCGCAGGCGCAGATTTGGGGCCTGCTTCTCCCTGCCTGTCTCCATGGCCCCAGCATCCCCTGCCTGGCCTCCTGTAGCAGATTTCTTGCTGACCTCTCAGCCTCTAGCTCTTCTCAAAGCTGCCCTCCAAGCTGGCAGCCAAGATGGTCTTCCGAAAGCAATGCACACGTCCAGTTCCAGAACCTTCCTTGGCTCCCCAGGGTCTCCAAGGTCACCCCTCGCTTCTTGGAATGGAGTCGTAGGTCCCCCCACTCGTGTCTCCCCTCAGGGTTCCCTCTAAGTTCCCCTCTGTGGCCTCAAGCCCTGCCCCAGTCCTCCTCTCCTCGTCAAGTCCCAGCTCATTCATTGCCTTATCTCTGTACCCATCCCACCTGTGCCCCCAGCTGGTGAGGTGCCCCTCTATGCCCCCAGTGGAGAAGTCCTGGAGAAGACTGTTGAGATTCCCTTGAAGCACAAGGCGATCCAACCAGTCCATCCTAAAGGAAATCAACCCTGAATATCCATTGGAAGGACTGATGCTGAAGCTGAAGCTCCACTACTTTGGCCGCTTGATACGAAGAACTGACTCATTGGAAAAGACCCTGATGCTGGGGAAGATTGAAGGCGGGAGGAGAAGGGGATGACAGAGGAGGAGACAGTTGGATGGCATCACTGATTCAATGGACATGAGTTTGAGTGAACTCTGGGAGACAGTGGAGGACAGGGAGGCCTGGCGTGCTGCAGTCCAGGGGGTTGCAGAGAGTCAGACACGACTGAGCGGCTGAACGATGACAACTGCCCCCCACAGTCCCTGCCTCCCCATCGCGCTGGGGTTCCCTCTGCCATTCTCTTCCGTGAGACATGAGCTTCCTGAGGACAGGAAGCCCTCTCACAGTCGTCTCCCAGGTGTGGCCCAGAATAAGGCAGAGGCCGCAAGCCCGGTTTCCACCATGGCCAGACAGGGAACATCAGTCCACAGGGGCTTCTTGTAGGAGGGCAGACAGGAATGCTGGGGACTGTGGCGGGCGGGAGCCGTACACCCATGACGGGCAGCCGTCTCTCAGCTCTGACTGACCGCGGCCCTGCAGAAATGTGGAGCAAGGCGAGCGGACCTTCCAATTGTTCAACCAAACCAGAACTCCAAATCTTTTGTGCAAGTTCCCAGTGCTTTAAAACACTGTGAGGATAATCAGTGACATCTCGGGAGCACATGAGTGGAAGGTGCCCTGAACACACGTGAAGCTAAGACAAGACAACCCAGACTTCCACACCCCTTCCTTACTGTGGAGGAAAGGTCTCAACGGTGCGGGGGAGGGGCAGCGATAGACATCTCGGGAGGAGGGTCTGGGGGTGCTGCTAACCCTCCTACAACAGAGAGACATCTGGCCCCAAGTGCCAAGAGTGCCCAAGCTGAGAACCAGAAAACTAAGACCATGGCATCCGGTCCCATCACTTCATAGAAGATAGATGGGGAAACAATGGAAACAGTGACAGATTTTTATTTTGGGGGGTTCCAAAATCACTGCAGATGGTGATTGCAGCCATGAAATTAAAAGACGCTTGCTCCTTGGAAGAAAAGTTATGACCAACCTAGACAGCAGATTAAAAAGCAGAGACATTACTTTGCAAACAAAGGTCCGTCTAGTCAAAGCTATGGTTTTTCCAGTAGTCATGTATGGATGTGAGAGTTGAACTGTAAAGAAAGCTGAGAGCTGAAGAATTGATGCTTTTGAACTGTGGTTTTGGAAAAGACTCTTGAGAGTCCCTTGGACTGCAAGCAGATCCAACCAGTCCTTCCTGAAGGAGATCAGTCCTGAATATTCATTGGAAGGACTGATGCTGAAGCTGAAACTCCAATACTTAGGCCACCTGATGTGAAGAACTGATTCATTTGAAAAGACCCTGATGCTGGGAAAGATTGAAGGCGGGAGGAGAAGCTGACGACAGAGGATGAGATGGTTGGATGGCATCATCACTGACTCGATGGATGTGAGTTTGAGTAAACTCCAGGAGTTGTTGATGGACAAGGAGGCCTGGTGTGCTGCAGTCCTGAGCTACTGAACTGAACTGAAGAGCTGTTGGAGGAAAGGGTCTGCTCAAGACTACATTTCCCAGCCTCCTTTGCATCCAGGTAGAATCATGTGACTAGTTCTCACCAATGGACTGTGAGTAGGAGTGATGAGTGTCGCTTCCAGGAAGAAGAGGTTAAAACCTAAGCCGTGAGCCCCCCTCCCCCTCCACTTCGTCCTTCAGTGTGGTGGCCAGATGGAATTTAGATAGATATTCTGGTTAAGATAGAACCTCTTGAATTTAGAGGAGGGCAGAGCCACATGGTGGAAAGAGCCTGGGTCCCAGGCCCCTGACCAGAGGCACCCCCAGATGTTTGAGATAGAAATGAATTCATTGTGTTAAATTTCGGATTTCTCTTTAACAGAAGACAGGGTTATCTGGATGACTAGAAGAGGATTTGTCAGCTTAGATTTGTTCTTCCTCGCTGAGAAAATGTCTTACCGTCACCCTTAGCCTCTAATTCCACGGGGGGATGGGTGGAGCTGGGACTTCCGCCTGGATTAGGACTCAGAGCCTCCAACAGTTAGAATACTGGGGCAGTGAGTGACCTGACAGTGCGTGCGGGGCCCAGCCTGGGTAAGGGAGGCCCTGCAGCAGTCTGAGCACCCTGATTCTTCTCGAAGCACACACGCATGAGCCACAGCCTGGCCTCGGGCAGGAGCTCCTGGTCCCTCGTGGGATCCTGAGAGCTCAGCGTGTTCGGCTCAGTGCCGGGACAGTACGTTCAGCTGTCAGGAATGGAACATCAGCGAGGTTAAAGAACTCCCCTGAGTTCATGGAAACGAGAAAGCGATGGAACAGAGACGGGAACCCCTACCTCCCAGGCCAGCGGCAGCCCGTGCTTTTGAATCCCATCCCAAAGTTTAATAAATGATGTTGGTGCTTTGCTTGTATCCTTTGAGCATTTACTGTCCCTGCTCAGGCTTTGGGGCTTGCTCTCAGCCCTTCCTGGGGTGTGTTGGAAGGGCCAGGGTGTTCATTTTTTCAGGAACAGCTCTTAGCCAGTGAGAAAGGAGAGTTGAAGAATAAATACCCCAGCTCCCTCACTCCACAGTGAGATAACCCTGAGATGCATCTCCCTTGCATCCTGGAGGCCCACAGTGGGACTGAGCCCTGGTTGCCCATGATGGTGACCTGCTTAACACACATGCTTCCTTTCCTGGCTCACTTCCCCACTCTGTCTGGTGCGTCCTGGGTTTCTTTTCCTAACCCAGGGATTGAACCCGCATCTCTTGCGTCTCCTGCATTGGCAGGCGGTTTCTTTACCACTGCGCCACCTGGAAAGCCCCTTCACAAACTGTACTCAAATCCTTGCCTCTGGAGAACCCAACCTAAGACACAAAGTGTGGTTTGCACACGGGTGGTACTGGTGAACTTTTAAAGACAGACTGCTTAAATGTGAATTTAAAGAAGTGTTTACGAAATGACAATAGAGATATGGCAAAAATTATGAAGACGGTATGAGAACAACAAATGACAATGCTGCACTGTACAGTTAAAGGTGAGGTGTCTCTCCTGGCCAGAATGTAGGCATGTACTTTACTATCCCAGCATCAGCTTGGCTGTGCCCTTTCTGCCAGGACTGCTGGGAAACTTAAAGAGAACTCTTTTTCAGCTGCATTTTTAGTTTCTTTTTTCTGGTATTTTCATTCTTGAAGGATGCCTTGCTTCTAACATACAATTTCTTGCCGAGTTCATTTTTAACTAGTGTGTGTTATGAGTCATTAGTACCAGCTGCCTCAGACCTGGTTGGCAGGAGGTTGGAAATGCATTATAAATAAAGGATGTCATTAAGTGTGGGAACTTTGGAATCAGACCCCAGCTCCACAGCTTGGGGGGACCTTGGGTACTCATGTCACTTTGTATACCCTTGGTTTCATCATCTATAAACGTGAATGGATGAAGGAGGCCTGCTTCTCAAAGATTAAATGAAATGAATCCACATAAGCACCAAGCTCAGAGACTGGCAGATAGTAAATAATCAGCGTTAACTGTTAGGACTGTCATCATTATCATCATGATCGAGTTTTTCATTCTGGTACCTGGGGGACTCTACCCCCAATATCAGGTGTAACCCTGGGTCTGTACCTGGCCTTGACAATCAGGAATGGAAAGGTCACCATTACTGTCTAGGCCGAGGCTCTGTGAGGGCAACCACTAACCTCTCAGGGCCTGGTACGGTGCCTGGCACACACTCAATACTTGCTGAACGAACGGATAAGGGAGCAGCTATGCCATCGGCCATGGCGGGCAGCTCTTTGAGGGTACCACGCAGCCAGGGTATCCCGGGGCACTTGAAAGCCTTCCTGCTGTGGGCTGCGGGGCCCAGAGGCACTCTTCTTTAATCCTCATGGCAGTCCCGCAGTGGGCTGCCTCCCGGAGAGGCAGAGACGCAAAGGACTTTGTCCACAGTCACCCAGGTAATGAGTGGTGAAGACCAGGTCAGCGGCAGACCCCCTCCTCCTCCCCACCCACCCCCACCTGCGTGCGCTCCTGGGCCCCGAGTCCAGCTCTCCCCAGAGAAGTGAGCTTATTTCAGTCTCTTCCTCACTGACCACAAAGACTCAGTCCTGTCCTCAGAAATATTTGGAAAGTTTTATTTAAATGTTTTGTGTTCCCTTTTAACCAACACCAAAAAGAGAAAATTTTTTGGCTGTTTCAAACAGGAGCGTCCCTTCAGAGAGGAGCTGGCGTGTGTGTTTAGAGCCGGGAAGCGTCCGCTTTGCCAGACTCCTCTTCCCAGCCTGGGTCACCCGGGGCTGGACGGCCAGTCCTCGGAGCCGACTTCCTGGGAGCCCCGGGGCGACCTTGGAGTGAGTGAGCAAACCTCCCTCCTGAGGAGGACCTGGTCTCCCCTGCAGTTAGGGACGGACTTGGGGAATGGGCCCATGAGCCTGGTGGATTCCAGAGGGATGGGGAACGGGGTGGGGGAGGGTCAGATCCAGAATGTTCCATAGAAGCTCTAGGCCTCTGGGTCTGGAGCAATAGAGTTGCTAGAAAAATAAGAGGCTTTGAGAAGTTCTGCAGTCTATGCGCTCTGCCTGCCCAAGAGAAACCTACCCTGTCGGCCAAAAGGGGGCAGCGGGTGGCGGGGGAGGCTGGAGGCCAGCAACTGATCTGGCCGCAGTGGAGGATTCCAGAGGGGAGCCAGGCGGGCGGCAGGCAGACTTTGGTTTCCTGGGTCCCCTTGCTGGCAGCGGCAGAGGCGGTGGGGGTCTCTGCCTCCCGCCTCTTTGAGGTGTGGGCTGCCAGGCCGTGGGCAGCACCGGCCATCGGTCACGGGCTGGTGGGTGCCCGGGCCCCGGGCCCTCAGAACAGGCTGCCCAGGGGCAGCAGGGCCAGCAGGAGCAGCAGGGGGCCTGGGGCGGGGCTGCTGGACGAGCTGGCTGAGGCACAGTGGTCGCGGTTGGCACCAATGCAGGCCGCGTAGGCCATCACGTGGGGGATGTAGTTCTGCTCGTGGACGCCGTGCAGCAGGTGCGCCATGGGGCCCTTGGCAAAGACGGCTACATCCTCCCCGCCGTGGGTCTCGTGGCGCAGGGGCACAGCGGACTGCGCCTGATAGTTGTTGTGAGCTGTGGGCCAGAAGAAACGCTTACTGAGCACCTGCCAGGGGGCCTGGCACGGTGCAGCAGCTCTTCCGTGCCCACTTCCGGACTGGCTCAAATGCCCTCCTCCCCCGTTTTTTTTCGAGGTGGGGGGCCACTCTGTGCAGCACATGGGATTCTAGTTCCCCAACCAGGGATCAAACCCGTGCCGCCTGCATCGGGAGCGTGGAGTCTTTAACCACTGGACCACTCGGGAAGTCCAGAATGCTCCCATTTTATAGAAGAGGAAGCTGAGGCTCAGTGAGGGAAAGTCATTTCCTACACTAGGCCACAGGATTCAAGCCTGAGTCTGTTCTGACACAGAAGTCTGCTCTCTCAACCTGCAGATCTCATCTGGGCTGTCTGGATTAGAAGGGAAGAGCCAACCCAGGAAAAGCCTCTGATCCTTGGCTGTGCCATTAGACCCCCAGGGGGGTGCTGGGGACATCATGAACAAATATTCAACAATATGGAATCAAATAAACTGGGAAGGTGCGCACACACTGGAATACTATACAGCCAGTAAAAATGACGGTACAAAACAGCAAGCACCTGCATGTGCTAGGTACCATGCTAAGCTCATCAGATCCAGCTAGCCCTTCAGACAACCCTGGGAGGTAGACCATTCTTCTGAAGGAAACTGAAAATGAGGAAGGTGAAGTTATATGCCCAAGGTCACAGAGTTGCTAGGATTTGAGGAGGGGATTCAAACTGACATTGTTCTGACTCAAGTCCTGTCTATTCTGGGACACCTCGCTCCCAGCCTTAACCAGAGGACCACACAGTTTCCGAGCTCGTCCCCAAGGGGGTGCCCTGTCCCCTCCCAGCCCTGGGCCTTGCGTTCTCACCATAGTCCACCATGGAGACATTCTCTCGCTCACCACCCACCACCTTGTAGCCAGGCCCGTTGCCGTACAGGATGGCGGTGAAAGGCTTCTTGTCTGTGTCGCTCACCATGGGGGCCAGACCTGCACAAGAAGGCATTGGTCCAGGGGTCATGTTGGAGCAC
The DNA here is from genome assembly GCF_910594005.1 of Cervus elaphus. NCBI lineage: Eukaryota > Metazoa > Chordata > Mammalia > Artiodactyla > Cervidae > Cervus > Cervus elaphus. The sequence goes on along the minus strand of NC_057822.1, from coordinate 4,970,082 downwards.
CAGGAGTCCAGTCCCTAACCCCCAGCTAGGGTCCCTGGGTCCCCGCCCAAGGAAGCCACCTTCCAAGCCCAGTTTATTTCCAACTGACCATCCCTCAGTTTTGATTGTGCCCGTGTCCTCCCATCTGTTGGTCCATCCTTCCATCCAACCCTGCATTCTCTTCTCTCCCCTGTCCATTAATCCATCCTGCCTCTCATTCTTCTACCTATCCATCATCCTGGTGGCCACCCAGGCATCACTTCCCTCCACGCCCCCCACCCTCTATTCCCCCACCTGCCAGTAACTTCTTTTCCCTCCCCAATTCCGAGTCCCACATGTGCCAGGCCCTGGGCTTGCCAACTCTCCTACCCTACCCCTGCTCCCCAGTGGAAGCCTACCTACCAAAGATAGAGTTGCCACGGGGGGTGTACCCGCCAAAGGTAAAGACGTGGGAGTGGTCAGCGGTGACAACGGTCAGCGTGTCTTCTACGGAGGTCATAGCGCCCGCCTGCCCGATGGCCTGGTCCATCTCCACCGCTTCATGCAGCGCCTGCTTGGCTTTGCCCTCGTGGTGCCCGTGGTCAATCCTGCCCCCTTGGGACACCAAGGCAAAGCCCTCTGGTCAGGGGGCGGGGGACGAGGTGTAATCCCCGATTCCCATCCCCCTGGGTTAACCGCCAGGTTAACCTCCTCGATGGGAGCTCCCCTGGGCCGGGCACCATGCCAGGCATTTAATACAGCTGTTCAACCTTCCCAGCAGCTCAGATGGTGAGTCGCTGGGCCACAGGCCCACGTGTGGACAGTGCAAAGTCAGGTTTAAGGCAGATCCACCACCCCACGCTGCTCTCTGAGCTGCTTCTTCAGCTGCTCGGAGTCCTGAAGACCTCGGAGAGTTAGGGAGAGGACCCAACATGCCTGAATACCTACTAGGTGCCAGACAGAACAAGCCGACGTCTTGTTCCCCATTCCCAACAACTGGGCAGAGATGGGTACAATCAGCCCAGTTTACAGATGGAGCAACTGAGGCTGAGACTGGGGAACTGACGTGTCCAAGGTGAGATCTGCTGGGCTTTGAATTCACATGACCCACTCTAAAGCCCTGTTTTTCCATCTTTGAATACATCCCCTCTGAGTATAAAGTGAAAGTGAAAGTCTCTCAGTCGTGTCAGACTCTTTGCAACCCCATGGACTATACAGTCCGTGGAATTCTCCAGGCCAGAATACTGGCGTGGGTAGCCTTTCCCTTCTCCAGGGGATCTTCCCAACCCAGGAATTGAACCAGGGTCTACTGCATTGCAAGTGGATTCTTCACCAACTGAGCTCTCAGGGAATTACTCCAAATTACCGAGTGTGAAGCACACTCTTAGAGGGGAAAAGCCCTCGGGGCCTGGGCAGTGCCCACAGAAGGCTTCCATAAAGGCCTGGAGAAGCCTGCACCCCATGCCACCTCCCCCCAGGTGAGCAGAGCAGGCCTGGCTCGGTTAAGCCTGGCTTGGAGATCACAGCTGAGACTGTGTGACTGCAGGGAGCGCCTCCCGTCTCTAAGAGGAAGACGATGCCTGGGTGGACACTCCCAACTCTGAGGGTCCGGAGCCTGGGCGCCTGGCCGCCCTGCCTTCCTGCTGGCCTGGGCCTCACCACACAGGCCTGGCCGGCTGGCAGGGCGGGTCCCTCCTTTGTTGTGGCTCTGGGAGCAGCTGGCCTGGCCGGCCCGGTCCTGGCCCTGCTCACAAAGAGGACCGCTCCCGGGGGAGCCCGTGTTCACCACCACTGGTTCCTGGCTGCTTCCTCAGCGTCAGAGGCCCGTTTGGGGCCAGGCCGAGGCCGCTGTGCTTGAGTGGGAACCCCGGGGTTTGGCAGGAGAGCAGCCAAGCTGGGCTGGTGGCCGCTGGCCTCTGGAGGGGGTACAGGCGCGAGCGTGTGTGTATGTGCGGTGGGAGGACGTGTGCAAGTATGTCCGTGTGTGCACGTGTGTGTCCAGGCAGAACAGGAATAGTTGTTAGAACTTTGGAGGATTCCAGAGACTTTATCATTTCCTCTTACTTTCTGTTGTGATCGCCTTAGCTATTGGGCAATCATAATAATGATAATAATAGAAGCATTGAGGATTTATTCTCTGCTGGGCCCCCTTCCAAGTACATTATGTCTCTGGACACAATGGATGCTAATAGTCCTTCTTGGAGAAGGGGACTATTTTGGGCCTCATTTTTACAGCAATGCACAGGTAAAAGTCACAAGAGTCAGTGGGTGGCAGCACTCGGACAATGAGTCCCGGGCCTCACGACAGCACTGGGAAACCCCAGGAGTCTCGGCAGACAGCACAGCTGCCTCCCGAAGGGTCTGGCTCTCCCAGCCCTAGGGACCCCAGGATATACCCAGGGGCTGCCCTGGGCCTTCTCCTCTCTGGCTTTGGCCCCATATGGGCCTAATAACAGCAGAGGCCCACTGTCCAGCTGTGAGGGCATCCACAGACCAATGGGCATCTGGTCGACCCTGGGCCAGTGTCCTTGGGCCCAGCCAGGCAGCTGGTCAGGGCACCTCTGACTACGGGGGCTTGCAGACTTGTCTTTGGGGAGGAGTGAAGCTGTGGGGGCTGCACACCCCTCCAGAGACAGGCTTTGGGGAGGAATTTCCAAAAAGGAAGAAAACTGCCTCCTCTCTCAGGAAGCCTTCCTGGACTGGTAAGCCAGATGAGCCATCTCCACACCCAAAGAAGAGCTTGTTGGGTTGGGAGCTTCAGCACCGCCCCTTCTCTCCAACTCTCTCATTCATGGCCCATCCTCCCCAAAGGAAGCTCTCTGCTTATCCCCAAATGGGACAGTCCTCTCCGAGAGCTGACCACCCGACCCCTAAGCCCACCCAGAAGCTCCCAGGGAAGCGGCCTTGCAGCTAGGCTTGGGCCCCTTACCTTCCACCAGCAGGAAGAAGCCTTTGGGGTTCTTGTTCAGGATCTTGATGGCCATCTCTACCATCTCGGAGAGTGAAGGGTCAGTCACGTTGTTCCTGTTGAGTTCATACTGCATGTCCCCCGGCTCAAAGAGACCTGAGAAGGAGCCAGGAGGGTGTGGGCGTCTCAGGGAGCAGAGGCTTCTCACGCACAACTTGGGGGTAAAGGGCGGTGGGGGGCGGAAGCAGCTCTGGGGGTCTCTGGCAGCCTGACTTGTGCCAGGTGCTCTGGGAGGGCTGCCTCTGTTCATCTTCTCAGCCTCGCCTTGGTGGTGGTGGGGGCACTGTGTCCATTTCACAGAGGAGACTGAGGCTCAGGTGTTCTGTAACTCGCTACGTTCAGCTGCTAATGGGAGACCTGGGATTCCACTCCATCAGCCCACTCCTAGCCCAGAGGGCCCTGGACAAGCCAGAGGATTGTGTCCCGGCCTCAATGAGACAGCCTGGGTGTGTGTTTACATGTCAGGTTTGAAGGGCTCAGTGCTTATACACTGAAACAAAAGACGGTTTGGGGTCACTGTGTCTGCTATTCCCTGAGTGTGGTTTTTTCCCTCGTGAAACAAGGAGAGAGATCCATTCCTTGCTCATATCACAAGATTCCACATGTACTGGATTGCTGTTTTCCAGTCCTGGATGTGCTTCCAGAACACCTTGCCCTTCCATTAGTAAGCGCAGCCTAACAGGAGCTCCAAGGAACAGATTGCTTACTCTGGGCCACATGTTGTCCTGTGTGCTTTGGAAGCAGCTGGGCCCAGCCTCTGAGATGTCGCCTAGCAGCCCTTCCTCCTGGAATTCACGCTCACTGAGGCCTCCGGCCAACAGCCCGCACTGACTCCTTAGCCATGTGAGTGAGCCACCCTGGAAGTCCCAGCCCCAGTCAAGCCTTCAGGGGACTGCAACCTCCTGAGAGACCCAGCTAAACCACTCCCAGATTCCTGACCCAAAGAAACTGTGAAAGAGTAAATGTTTGCTCTCGTTTTAAACTGTAAAGTTTTGGGATCATCTGTTATGCAGCCACAGAGATAACTTATACATTAGCTCATTTAATCCTCATGTCACCTGAGGCAGGCCCGATCACTGTACCCACTGTATAGAGATTCATTATCCTCATTTTATAGAAAATGGAGGCACAGAAAAGAGAAGTCACTTGCCCAGGATTGCACAGCTCATGAGTGGTAGGAACTGGATTTGAACCCAGCAACCTGGCTCTAGACCCATAAATGGAATGTTCATGCTACATGGGTACAGGCATAATTCTCTACAGGCAGTGTGGCGTATGGGGTGTGCGCTGCGTGGCCCAGGCAAGCAGAGAGCTGTGTGCGTCTGAGCGATCCTCCAGGTGCCCTGCTCTAAGCCCAGAATCTCTGAGGCCACGCCCAGGGCCCAGGGGCCGTGTTCCTTGAGAAAGGCTTGCAGGGGGCTTTGCCACCACCTGCTTGGCCCAACAGCCAGGAGGGAAAGGGGACCCAGATGTCTGCAGTGGTATTCAGGGTCTCATTCCACCTCACCTGGAGCCACCTTGGGTCCCACACCTATTACCCAGTCCCTGGGGAGGTGGGGGCAAACCCCTCCCCCCCAGTCAAGATCAGTGGAGACAATCTAGCTGGCTTCTGCCCTGGCAGCTCTGCAGGGCTGGCTCTGCGTCCCCTGGCTCGACAGCCATGGATGTGTTTAAGTCCCAGCACCAGCTAGGGTTCAGACTCACCTGGGCCGTGTGACCCGCCAGAGGTCGTCTCCCTTCTCTGAGCTTTGTTTCCCTTTGTGCTCAATGGAGCTGTTCGCCCCGCACGGCCAGCAAGTTTCAGGTCTAGTTCTATGAACCAGAACCCCTCCCTCACCCTTCCCAGGTCCTGGAACCTGGGGACAAAGGTCCCTAAGTTAGGGTGGGGGCGACCTGGGCCTCGTCTCCCAGGACTGGCTCACACAGCCCTGGCCCCAGGGCGCCCAGCTGGATGTGCGCTCCACCCCCTCCACTTACCCAAGAGGTAGTCCACGGTGTGGGGGTCAAGGGCCAGGAGATCAGTGCGGTTCCAGACGTAGTGAGAGTGCTAGAAGGAAGGGCCAGGGTCAGTCACGCTGGGACCGGGGGAGTCAGCTGGCCTCAGCGTCTGGGGCACATATGTGTGTCCTTCAGTCATTTAACAGTCCCTCTCTGAGGACCTACCATCCCTGCCTTCAAGAAATGGCAAATAAACAGGTAAGTTTAATGCAAGGTGATGAGAATTCTGAGACCAGGGTCATTGTGAACCTAGAGACAAGATCAGGGAGGGCTTCCTGGTGGAGGTGAGGTCCTCATGGGGACTTGGAAGACAAAATAAGAACTGAACAACCTGGAGTCAGGGAACAGCGTTCCGAGCAGGGGGGGGGTGCTGTGGAGCAAAGAGGAAGGCACAGATCACCAAGGGCCTTGAGCACTCACTGAGAGGTATGGGCTATGTGTGTTCTCAGAGCCAGGAAGGAAGGAAGTCTGCCCTGGGGACCCCAGCTACGGGGGGAAATAAAGGAAGGACAGCTTTCCCAGGGCAGAGGCCACAGGAAGGGACTGGCCAGCTTGCCTGGAGAGGGTGCCTTTCAGGCCTGGACTGGGGGGTGGGGTCCTGAACTACCAGGAACCATCTGTGTGTCCTTAGGAGAGCTCTTCACCTTCTCTGGGTGATGGCGTTGGGATCAGAGGTTTTTCAAACCTCCGGGGCTGCTCTGGGGAGGAAGGTGGGAAGGCTAAGAAAGTGGGGTTCCCCTGCTATCCCTCACTTCATGCCTGGGGGGCCAAGCTCTGGTCCCATGTTCCAGGTAGAGAAACCGAGGCTGGGAATGGCGGTGTCTCTCAGGCTTGGGCTGGGGTGGGGCTCTGGTCTAGCCAGAGCTGACTCAGAAGGCACGGGAAGAGTTCAAAGCAGCTAGGTCCTGCCCCCACCCACCCCGGGGGACCGTTCCCCGTCCCTGCCCCCACCTCAGTCTTGGCCTAGCTCCATCCCACAAGGCCTCCCCAGGGGCCAGGCCTGGAAGCCTCCGAAACCCAACCCCAGAGTGACATCAAAGCGGCTGCCAGGCTGCTCCCCACTGTCTTCAGCTCCGACCACAGTCATTTCCAGACCCCAGCTGCCCCAGGCCCCAGGGCCTGCAGACGGATTTCACGGGCCAGAGCTGCTCCCGGGAGCCAGTGCCCAGGTCTTCCCACGCTTCGGCCTCCCTTCCCCGGCCAGCACGTGCCCTGACCCCGGCCCCTCCCTGCCACCGCGGCCTGCGAGATTCCCCCAAGCGTGGCCTCCTCCTCCCCTCCCCGTTTCGGGGCTTCTCAGCCCTTCCCTTGTGGTCTGTCCCCTCTGGGTTCCCGTAGGTGCTGGGCATCTCGCCATCCAAGCAGTGTTCCACGTTTCCTTGGCCATCTGATTCATCCTTTGGACCTCAGGCCTCGCCAGGGGCCCCGCACGCAGTAGGGGTACGGTGGGCTGCATGGCCATGCAGGTCACTCCTTGGCCCACCCTCTTCCTCACTGCCTGAAGGAAGGAATCAATGGGCACCTACTATGTGAACTTCCCTGCTCAGACGGTAAAGCGTCTGCCTGCCGTGCTGGAGACCCAGGTTCGATCCCTGGGTCAGAAAGATCCCCTGGAGAAGGAAATGGCAACCCACTCCAGTAATCTTGCCTGGAAAATCCCATGGATGGAGGAACCTGGTAGGCTACAATCCATCGGGTCGCAAAGAGTCAGACACGACTGAGCGACTTCACTTTCACTTTTTCATGTGACATTCAGACACCTTTGACTTTGAGGTCCTTTGGTAAGGTCCTTTGGGCCTGAGCTAAGAATTACAAACCCATTCTACAGAAATGAACAGATGCAGAGAAGGATTCCCCCCAGCACCTCCCCGCCCAGTCGTCAGGCAACTGGACAGGCTACCTTGTGTTTCGGTTTGAAGCTCTTCCAGATGTCGATGAGGTTCAGGCCGTCCAGCCTCGTGCCTCTGGCCTTCTCGTCCAGCTCATACTCCACATCGGTTCTGTTCTTGGGGAACATGTACTTCCGGCCGCCCCCCATGATCACCTAAAGGGGACACAGCCGTCAGTACCCCAGGGGCGCCATGCCGTCTGGAGGTTCCCAGAGGCCCAGCTGGAGAGCTGGGCTCCGCGGGGGACGGACGGAGTGGACGCCTCTCCGGCGCGGTGAGTCCTGGCTCCAGTGCGCACCACCTTCCCTGAGCCTCTGCTCCATCGGCTCGGCCAGGAATGAAATCACGAGTCTACTGGGATTGTGGTTTGGGCTTCGGAGTGCAATACTGGCGCTAACCTCCCTTACCTGGCTTTCCAGAAGCCCAATACCGACTTCGGCTGGTGTGAGAGCAGCGGCATCTTACAGCGTGTGTGGCGGGGACTAAGGCCTTGAGATTGCTGTTGTTTAGTCGCTGAGTCGTGTCCCACACGTGCGACCCCATGGACTGTAGCCCGCCAGGCTCCTCTGTCCATGGGATTCTCCAGGCAAGAATACTGGAGTGGGTTGCTCATTTCCTTCTCCAGGGGATCTTCCCGACCCAGGGATCGAACCCGAGTCTGCGGCATTGGCAGGAGGATTCTTTACCCCTGAGCCACCTGGGAAGCCCTAAAGGACTCGAGATACCTGATCTTGTTCAACGTCATACAAGGCTGCAAGGCTACCCACGTCACCTCTTTTCCAAACAAATGGGTGCAGAAATATGATTTCTTTCCCCTAAGGCTACACAGCCAGCGAGGGTACAGAGCCGGGATGTGAACCCAAGGCGCCTCCAGCTCCTGCTGTGTCCATGGAGCGGAGGATGGGGACTCCGACCGAGAGCTGCCTCCTCGCCCCCCACCCGCCCCACCGGAGGCGAGAGGCCTCTGCCAGGGAGGTCTTGGGGCAGCCCAGCTGGGAGCCTGGCAAACAGCGGCCAGCGCCCACGTCTGTGTAGTCACCGCCAGGCTAATTTTACCCACCGCGCTGACCCACGCGGGCAGACGGACGCGGGGCTGTTTGTTTTCCTTGGGAGACCATGTTTGAAGTCCTGACTATTTTTAAAATGGGGGCCAAGGGCACAACAGCCGCCGCCCGCGCTGACCACCACGCCGGTGTCCTCCTGTTACCGCGGGCGTCAGCCCAGGCCACTGCCCCTGGCTGACACCTCGGGAGCGCAGAGTCCAGTGACGGCCGGCCTTAGACTCGCCGTCCCCGGGGATGGCATTTCACAGGCGCCCTCCTCAGAGCCCAGGTTCTGCCGGGTGGACAGGGAGCCAGGAGCCCAGGCTGGTGGTACAGATGGCAGATACAGGGCCATCCCGGATCCCGGGGAACCAGAAAGGCCTCTGAAGTCAGACTGGGGTTGGAATTCTGACTCTGCTGTATCTTGACCAAGGTCCGGGCGCTTAAGCTCTCTGCGGCTCCGGGTGTCCATCTATTAAATGGAACGGACAGCCCACGCACAGGACTGTCCCGGGAGGAAACGCAGTGACGAGCAGTCCAGTCCCGGCCGCCCCCCGGGGGCTGGCTTCCCCTGCAAGGCGTTCTCACGGCCAGCAGTAGTGGAGCTCAGCGTGGCTCCGTGAAGGCAAGCTCCTCACAGCCAGCTCCAGCCAGGAGCTCCGTGGGGCGGGGCAGGCTCGTGACAGAAAGGAGAAGGGGACCCCGGGTCACTGGCTCCCTGCCCCCCTCCAAACCGTTCCCACAGAACCTGACCCCTTGGCATTTTCAGAATGGAAAATGAAGCCCCCAATCTTCTTGCCTGGAGCCTCGTCATTTCCAGCCCCAACAGGGACTTCACACACTCATTAAACTCCCAAATAACAGACTTGCTGTTTGGCTTTGGGGTTTGGGTTTGTGTCTTTCATTTTTCTTTTTCTTTCTTTTTCTTTTTTTTTTTAGTAAAAGATATTTATTTTCAGGGCGGACACCAGCATTTTTGTTTCATGTGCAGCCTGGGGGGCTTTGTGGTGGGGGGCTCTGCGGTGGGGCGGCGATTGAGGAGCAGAGAAGGACAGGGGGGCTGAGGGAGGAGATGGGGGGCGGGGCGGCCCTCCCAGCGGCCGCACCCCCTCACTCAGGCCGGGGTGCAACCCCCCGCCCCTGCAATCCCCTCCTCCTCTGCCAGCAAAGCCTTCCTTTAAGCTCCTGTCCCCTTCTCAGGCAGTTGCCGCCAAATCTCTCTCAAGGGCAGTCCCGTAATTACACCCTGCACTTGTACAACAAATGTTCTCACATCCATGACCTCATCTCGGCCTCCAGCAGCCCGGGGAGGCGGGGAGGGGACGGGGCGGGGGCACTCTGCTCTTGCTGCACAGGTGGGGACACTGAGGCTCGGGGGAGGGAAGCAACCTGTCCGGTACCCGCAAAGTCCGAAGGGTGCTCTGCCTGAGATACTAGCTAGCTAGGAGCTGGTCACCAGGACTACACGTCCCGAGAAGGGCAGCTTAATCCACGGCTCGGAAAAGAGAAACGAGAGGTTGGAAGAGGGGCAGGTGGCACTTGGAAACTGGGGGCATGGCATGGTGGGGTCTGGGAGCCAGGGAGTTAGTCTGGTGGGGGTAGAATCAGACGGAGTGGGAGGGGCCTGGGGGCTCTCTCTGAGCCTCCCTGAACCCCCATTCTAAGCTCAGGGGCCGAGGCCCCCTCGCCTCCTCACCAGCACCCCCACGGGAGGTAACAAGACCTTGAAAAGGGAACAAGCCAGAGGGTCTCATTTAAGAAACAGAAGGTGGGGACCCATCTGAGTGTCAGGCGGATGATACTGGGGCGCGTGTGTGCAAAGTGCTCCATACGTCAGAGCTCGTGTTTCAGGACAGGGACACCTAGCCGCTCCTGCGTAAATGCTACCCCCTTCTGAACACTCACGAGGCATCAGGCCCAGTGCCAAACTCTTACAGGGATTATTTTATCTAGATCTGGCAATGGGCTTAAAAGGTAGGTACATTTCACAAAAGGGCTGTAGAAGGGAAGGCTCAGAGAGGTTAAGTAACTGACCTAAGGTCACACAGCTAGCAAACAGCAGGCCAAGAACGTGACCCCAAGTTCTAAAGTAAGAGCCTGTGCCAACCACGGCTTGCACATCGCCTTTTCTCTGGGCACGCTGCCTGAGTGCACGGGACTCACGGCTGTCCGTGCATGTGGGAACGTACGGGGCGGGTACCGGGTCACCCCCACGCTCCAGGGCAGCGCCAGTTCCCAATGGACAGAATAATCCCTGGGCGCCTGACTCTCGGGGCACGGTGGCGGCCCCATCAGGGTTCATCTCTCAGGCCCACCACAGTGAAATCCCACAGTGCCTCCCTGCCTCAACCGCAAATCCCCTAATGGGCCGGGAGCCCTCCCAGGTGAGTGCAGAGCCTGCTCAGGCCGCTTCTTCCGGGCCAGTCTGGGCCTGAGGCCTCAGGCCCACCAGGGGCCCCGCCTCGCCTGCCCTGCCCTGGCTGTACCCTGCCCCGCACTTGCCTCGATGTCCTTGACGTTGTGCATGAGCTGGTAGGCGATGTCCTTGCAGCCCTGGCTCAGGGCCTCCGGGGGCATCTCGTTGTCTGAGTACCAGTCCCGGTCAGCGGAGTGGGCGTAGGAGGCACTGGGGGTGGCGTGGTTCACTCGCGTGGTGGTCACGATGCCCACGGATTTCCCTGAGGAGTGGGGGAGGAGGGGTCGGGTTCATCTGGACTTCGGGCTGTCCAAGCCAGCTCTCTTCTCTTTCCCTCTCTCAGCTAAAGATGGGCCAGTTCCACTGCCAGCCTGGGCCCCAGGCTCCCCATCAGTACCAAAGGCAGGCTTATGTGTGTGCTCAGTCACTCGACTCTTTCTGACCTCATGGACTGTAGCCCACCAGGCCCCTCTGTCCATGGGACTTCCCAGGGAAGAATACTGGAGTGGGTTACCATGCCCTCCCCCAGGGGATCTTCCCGACCCAAGGATCGAACCCAAGTCTCCTGCATGTTCTGCGCTGAGCCACCTGGAAAGGCAGGGTGGGTGGCTTCCAAACAGCCAGACAGCTCAGACCCTCTGCCTCTGTGACCCTCCCCACTCCCAAGGGTCCCTGAAACATTAGCACCTAGGCGGGAGCCCTCCTCTCCACCGAGGACCCCACCACACCCCACCCCTGCAGGAAGTCCACGGCTGCCCTGCAAAAACTCAGGGGTCCCTCCGAAGGGCTCTCAGATGGAGTGTGGCTCTGTCACCAACATCAGCCAGACTCACACCATGACTCCAGGGATGTCGGGGGAACATCCCGGTGCCTCCCAGTTCCAAGGAGGAAAGGAACAGGGGTAGACAGCTACTGGACTCCCACGAGACCAGCGCTGGGCTAGATCCCTCACCTTCCTCACGCTGAACCTGTGAGGGGCTATGTTTTCAAGCACATTTTATAGTCAAACAAATAGACTCCAGGAAATGAGCTGGGGGCAAACCCACACTGAGAAGCCTTGAGCCTTCGCTGTCACAGAAGAAAGTCCCTGAAGAGTTCGCAGAGTCCCGGAACATCAGAGCTGGAAGGACCCTGGCGAGCCTCTTTTTCTGCTCTCTCCCCGTTGTACAGTTGGAAGGACTGAGGCCCAGACGGGCCACAGAGCCGGGCCCCTTCCTCACGGCTCGCCCCACTCACCCGCGTCCTTGGCCCAGCGCAGGATGGAGGTGACCTCGTTGCCCTGCGTGGTGTTGCACTGGGAGCGCTGGGTGGCGGCACTCACCCCCACGGTGCCCTCGTTGGCCTTCACCCCGCACAGGTAGGCAGTGGCGGTGCCTGCGCTATCGGGCACCTGGGCGTTGGTGTTGTACGTCTGCGGGCGGAGAAGGAAGGTCAGGAGACAGCCTGGCCTTGGCCCACCCTGCTGCCCCCCACCCCCACTCACAGCCCGGGGCCTGGACACAGGGAGACAGAGGCCTCCTGCGGTCTTGGCTGAGTCCTGCTGCCCACCGAGGTCTCCCCACCCCTAGAGCCACCGGATCCCCCAGCTGCCTGCCTCCTGCCCCCCCCGTGCCCTGGCAGCCAGGGCAGCAGGAAGGGGCAGGAACGCAGTGTTCTAGCACATGGAGACTCGTTGGGCAGAGGGGTGAGGCCTGGGTCAGCTCTCCCTAGGTCTGGAGTTCCGGGAGCCAGCAAAGGGTGGAGGAGGCAGGTGAGTGTGGAGAAGGGAGCAGGTTCTTGAGGGAGGCAGGGAGGCTGGGGAAGGGGAGGGAAAATGAGAGCGGGGCAGCATCTAGGAGGAGGAAATGGAGACCCCCTTATTCAGACTTCCCTGGTGGCTCAGAGGTAAAAGCGTCTGCCTGCAATGTGGGAGACATGGGTTCGAACCCTGGGTTGGGAAGATCCCCTGGAGAAGGAAAGGGCAACCCACTCCAGTACTCTTGCCTGGAGAATCCCATGGACGGAGGAGCCTAGTGGGCTACAGTCCACGGGGTCGCAAAGAGTCGGACACGACTGGGCGACTCCCCTTCACTTCCTCCTGGGAGGGGGAGGCTCGGGGCAGGAGCTTACCTTGGAGAGGGCCACATAGGGAAACTTGTCCATCTCTAGCCTGGTCTCCTCTCCGGGGTTGTGGTGGAGCTGACCCTTGAGGATGCGGGCGGCTGTCACCGTGGAGACGCCCATGCCTGTGGTGGAGGTCGGGGGTAGTCGGGGAGCTCAGGTTTTCGGGCTCCTAGCCTCTTCAATCAGGCCTCTCAGGCCCCCAGAGCTCCCCAGCCTGGGGCCGAGGCAGGTTCGGCAGGGGGCACCAGACCTTCCCTGGTTGGGCAGGGGGCACTTCCTCCTTCCTTCCCTAGACCCTCAGGGTCCACAGCCTGGCCCCACCCCCCACCCTCAGCAACATGTCCCCAGAGGCCAAGCCTCTATAGCACAGCCTCCTTCACCTCTGCCTGGCCCCCCGGCCCCCCACCCCAGGCCTCACCATCTCCCAGGAACATGATGACATTCTTAGCCACATTGGTGTTGAGAGTCTGAAGCCTCAGGGCATTTTTCAGGGTCTGCTGAGCTTGTTCTCGCCAGTACTTGGGATCTTTCTCTTTTTCTGCAGAGACAGAGAGGCAGAGTTATTCAGCAGGAGCAGGGCAGCTCCCCCAGCCCCCGCCATTACAGACCCCAACTTCTCATCATGATGGCAAGGCTGCCTGCAGTCAGCAGAGCAAGCAGTCATTGCCCCATCCCAGACAGCCATCCTGAGGTCTGCCAGCCTCTGCCAGGCCAAACAAGCCTGAGGACTCTGGGTCTTCTCCCCACACCGGAGAGCGGAGGAACCAAGGCTCAGAGACGCCAAGAGACTCGCCCAAGGCCACACAGCTCTGGCAGACACTGGCAGAGCTGGGCTTCACTCCAAAGCCCATGCTCTTTCCTTCCACCCAGTGGAGAGACATGTGCTCAGGCAGCAAATGAACAGTGCGAGCACAATCAGGAGGGTAATGTTTAACCTATTCAAGAGAACAAGCTACTTCCAACGGCAGGAACCCCCAGATGTATCCCAGCCATCAATTATAAACTCTGCTTGGCTTATTCATTAAAGTAGGCTCAGCAGGACCCTGACTCAGCAACAGCTATTTAGCAGGGCTGGAAAGCAAGGCTTGCTTTTTTGTTTACCGTTTCAAACTTAAAGGAGTCACATACCTCACTCCTGTGAGTGTAAATTGGCCAAGAAGGCCAATTTCCTTTGTCCCTAATTCCTGGGAAAACCAGGAATGCCTGCTTCTCTGTCTGTCTCTCTCCACCCCCACCACCCCCACCATGTCCATGGCTTGAGTCATCAATTTTCCAGTGGAAAGAACACTCTAGGGCTTGACAGTCCTCGCAGAACAGCTGCTGTGCGGAGCAGCTGAGCTCCTGGGTCCTCAGTCTCCTCCCCGTCAAATGCGGGTGTTTGCACCTTCAGGGTCTCACGAGGACAGGATTAGATAAGGCAGCACACGGCCCTACAGGAGAGGACCAACACCCCACTCCCAACATCTCCACGCCAGACCCGGACTCCCCTTTCCCTCCAAGCAGAGGCCCCAGATCCCCGTCCACGGGGGTCAGGGCCCTCCCACCACCTGCTGCTTTCTCCTCTGTGCTCGGGCCCCTCCAAACCTGCCCATCACAACACAGAAGCCTCGAGAAGGGCCCTCCTCGGGGACGCTCTCTCTCAATGGCCCCCATTGCCCGGAAGGACGGCGGAGGCCAGGAGAGGTGGGAGGGTCGTGTCCAAGGTCATGTTACACATTCACGACTGAAGACACAGGCCTCACCCCGTGGCCCAGCCCAGGCCCAGGCCCAGGCCCGCAGCGCGGGGGAGGAGCACAGCTTTCCTGTTATACGGCCGTGCTGGCTCTCTGCTGCTGCACGCGGGCCTTCTCTAGTTGCAGAGCGCTTCTCGTTGGAAGAGAAGCATGTGGAATCCTCCTGCATGGGACCGAACCCACGACCCCTGGGACCGAACCCACGACCCCCACACTGGCAGGGTTCTCAACCCCTGGACCACCAGGGACGTCCCCACAGCACTCCCTTCTTAGGCACGGTGCCCAGGCTGTGCCAAGAGCCTTCCCCTCCCCGGCAGCCTGACGGAGTGGCTACCATTACTTCCTCCACATTACGGAATGGGGAAACTGAACACCCTGAGATTTGAGCCGCAGAGGAACCGGAAAAACACACGCTACTCTTGCGTGGGACAGGCAGTGCGGGCAAGGACACGAAAGGAAGCCGTTCTCACCTCAAGCCTGGGAGCCGTCCGTGCCCCACCCCGCTCCCAGTGGCCCCATCCTCACCCCGACCCCTCAGCCCACCACCTTCATGCCGGCAGCCCCCAGCAACACTCCTCTTTTCCAAAGCTCCTCAAGTTTAGACCTCCCAGCCAGAGGCTCCTGCTGGAGCCCAGAGAACTGTGGTCCTTCCATCCAGCTGAACGCCTTTATGCAAGTTCCTGCCACTTGAGTTTCTGTTCCAGGAAAACTAGGGGACGGAGCTACTCACAAGCAATTCTAGGACTGAAAGACGTAAAGCCTGAGCAAGTGCCCTTGGCCAGTGGTTTTGCTTTTTTTAAACTTGGGTTTTCAAATAGAAGTTTTTTTTTAATTGAAGTATAGCTGATTTACCACGTTGTGTCCATTTCTGCTGTACGGCAAAGTGACTCAGTTCAGCCCAGTCCAGTCGCTCAGTCGTGTCCGACTCTTTGCAACCCCGTAGACTGCAGCACGCCAGGCCTCCCTGTCCATCGCCAACTCCCGGAGTTTACTCAAACTCATGTCCATTGAGTTGGTGATGCCATCCGACCATCTCATCCTCTGTCGTCCCTTTCTCCTCCTGCCCTCAATCTTTCCCAGCATCAGGGTCTTTTCCAATGAGTCAGCTCTTCGCATCAGGTGGCCAGAGGATTGGAGTTTCAGCTTCAACATCAGTCCTTCCAATGAATATTCAGGACTGATTTCCTTTAGGATGGACTGGTTGGATCTGCTTGCAGATCAAGGGACTCTCAAGAGTCTTCTCCAACACCACAGTTCAAAAGCATCAATTCTTTGGCGCTCAGCTTTCTTTATGGTCCAACTCTCACATCCATACATGACCACTGGACAAACCACAGCTTTGACTAGATGGACCTCAGTTATTCACATATCTTTTTTTCCCCATATTCTTCTCCATTACGGTTTATTCCAGGATTTTGAATATAGTTCCCTGTGCTGTACAGTAGGACCTTGCTGTTTATCCATTTTATATGTGAGAGTCTCCATCTACTAACTCCCAACTCCACGGGCGAGTGGTTTTGATCAGGGACCTACTAGCTGTGGGCAGGTTTCAATGAACACAGTGCTGAGGCTTTGGTCAAGGAGCTTCTTTGGCCATTTGGGTGCCATCTGGGTGGTGATGACCTTCTGCCTCTCCTGCCCTCCCCCTGGCAGCTGGCACACGCCCTGGGGCCAGGCTGCCGTCAGCCTCCCTGTTCCCGTTGCTTCTTCTCCAGGTGAGCCCTGTACCTGTTTGCCTGCTCCGTGGGGGACCGGGAGTCTGGTGAAGGCACAGCCTTGTCTTTCTCACCAGCGCTATGCCAGGGTCCAAGAAGGGTCTGGTGGGTGTCAAACGGACTTCATGGTCTGAGGACTGGTTTAAGCAATGGTGACTTTGACGCTCAGGAAGCTATTGAGCATCAGGAAGCTATTGTTTTTGGAGACCATTAAAGGACACTCAGAAATCCTTGTGCCGTAACGAATGCTACATGAAGAGTACTTACCAGTACGTACTGTGTGAGTCCATCTATACAAGGCTCCAAAACAGGCAAAACTCGTCTAAGATAGCAAGAGGAAGCCTAGACACTTCCTCGTCCCTGCTTGGGGCCGGGCGGGGGGTGGCACAGGAAAGCTCTTGGCGTCTCATGACTGGAAATGTCCTTTCTTGATCTGGGTGATGGTTACATGGTTACATGGGTACCAAAATATGTCAAAACTCTTCAAGCTGTATATTTAAGATCTGCACACTTTGCTTCAAGTTATATACCTAATTATTTTTTAAAAGATGTTTTTGATGTGGACCATTTTTGAAGTCTTTATTGAATTTGTTACAATTTATCACTTGTTTTAAAGCTTGGAGTTCTTGGCCATCTTAGCTCCCTGACCAGGGATCAAACTCATACCCCTTGCACTGGAAGGTGAAATTTTAACCACTGGAACACCAGGCAAGTCCCCTATTTTTTTTTTTTTTAAAGGAAAAGGCCATGATGTAACACCACTACACACCCATCAAAGTGGCTAAAATGAAACAGACATGAAAAATTAAAGAGCTGAATATTTGAAGATTTTTCATTTTGTCGCTTTTTCATCTTCTCTCATTTCATCCATCTTTCACCCAAGAAGGCTGTGAGTGCTGAGAAAGCAGGAACTCAGTCCCAGAGCGACCTTGGGCCCGCAGGGAGTCACACTGAGCGGCATCACGTGAGCACGGCCGGAGCAGTGGTGGGAGGCGGGCGGTCAGGTTCAGGCCCCAGGCCTGCTGCCGATGCGCTGTGTGACCTGGGCGGCCAGTCCCTCCTCTGCACCCCAATTTCCTCATCCGTTGAAATATATTCTGCCCATGAGCACCTGCTCCCTGCCTGACACTGTGACTGTCCCCTGTGATTCCCACAACAGCCCCAAGGAGGAGAGACCAGTACCCCTTCTGAGCAGATGGAGAAATTAAGCCTCAGGGGGGGCAAGTTGGGGGACTCCTAGTCACATGAAGAAAGCCAAGGAAGACTCCCCTTCTACAACAGACGCTGAAATGCTCAAGAAAAAAGCAACTGAGAGCAGTATATAGCTTGGAAAAGGAAGGCAGAGCGGGGAAAGGCAGAAAAAGCAGAAGGCAGAAAAGGGGGGCAGAAGGGAAATTCCCAGGAGGCAGAAATTAAGTCGGAATTCAAAATCATGAAGGCAAACAGGAGCTGATGTTGAGGGACCCTTGGGGTCCCCGATCAGATACAGAAGAGTTGAGACTGTTTTCAGGTACATGTTTTGCCTGGGAGCTATGGAAGGGTTGGGGAGAGAAAGCCAGGCATAAAATGTGAACTCAATTCCAAACCTGAAGGACTTTCCTGGTGCCGCAGTGGATAAGAATCCATCTGCCAGTGCAGGGGACACGGGTTCGATCCCTGGTCCAGGAAGGCTCCACATGCTATGGGGCAACTAAGCCCGTGGGTCACAGCTACCGAGCCCGCACTCCACAACTAGAGAATTCCGTGCAAAGCAACGAAGACCCAGCACAGTCAAAAATAAATCAGATTATAAAATACTCCAAATCCGAGCCTGAATTTAAAGTGTAAGAGCCCCAAACTGAGAAACTAACATAAACACTCTTACAGAACTGATTGCAGAATCAAACACTGTAAAAACACTTTCATGTGAGCTTCTGATAGGAAACATAAACTACGAAAAGAAAAAAATAAATAAAACTCCTTGAAGGTGAATTTTAAAGCAAGAATTACAAAATATAAAGAAATGTTCTATCAGGGGTTTATAGAAGCGTTTATAGAGTAAGTTCTATTTCAGATTCCTAGCGATAAGAGAGACTAGAAACTGCAATTAAAGAATAATATAAAAGGAAAAAGACTGACTCTTCCAACACAAGCACATGTAGTAGCTGGGATTTCCTGCTCTGAACATTTGTCTCCAGCTCTTAAATCCTGCGGGTGAGTCTATGACCCTGACCACAGACACTGCCTTCATCCTATCCCACCTATCCCAGGTCTCCCCCTCCATCCCCTCTTGCCCCAAATCCTACCTGGCACTAAGCAGTTGGTAAGACAGGTACCAATAGCCAGCACTAAGAATGGTGAGATCATGGCGTACTCCAAGACCTGCTTTCTCTCTGGAGCCCAGAGGTGTGATGGATGTGGGTGGGAGAGGTGGGCTGCCCGTGGTCAGCAGTTAATTGATGTTCCAATCCTAGAAATTAAAAAAAAAAAAAAAGACATGAAAGTCACAACTCCAGAGGTCATCTGTTCATTCACTTATTTGTTTGTTGATTCATTCATTTTCCACTTATTACAGGAGGCTAGGCATTAGGATGCCAAATCTAAGTGGTCCCTCCCTCAGAAAGCTTAACCACACAAAGAGCTATAGAGGCATAAATGAGTTCTATGCTGCCAACTGACTCCTTCTCATTCCTCAACTGAAGGCCCACTTTCCACCCACCTGAAGCCCAGAGCCCATCAGAGTTCAGCTTTTCTGTGTAGTGATTCTCAAACGGCAGGATGCATCAGAATTTTCCAGAGGGCTTGTTGAAACAGATTCCAGTACCCCCAGCCCTGGCCCAGAGACCCCGTTTGCATTTCTAACAAGCTCCCCGGTGCTGCTGCTGCGGTTGGTTCACAGACCCTACTGTGAGCAGCTCTGCTCTGGAACATTCGTCTTCAGCCTTGAATTACCCATGTCCCAAGTACATCAGAGACAAAACAAACAGTCCACCTTTTCTCGTAGGGACACCTACATGTGCTCTTATAGGACAGTGGTATTTGCTATGATATCTTCTACAGCTTGTCATTTATGGCAAGAGATATATAAACTATACAGGCGACATACAGGACAAGATTTTCTTACAAGTGTGACCATTTCTGGATAGTGACATTTTAGAGGACTGATTACTTTTTCATTGCTGTTTTTCCAAATTTTCCTTCTGTGTTGAGATGTTACCTTTATAATTTTTTTAAATGTTATTTCTTAAAAAGGACTGAAAGGAAACACACCAGAATGTTCACTGTGGTTTTCTATGGATAGTAGGACTGTGAATGACTATTTCTGAGCAGTGTACTAACTCTGTTGAGAAATGTACTGACCCTGTTGCATACAAATGTTACTGGAAGATGAGGAATTTAAAACGTCAAGAGTTGCACTGTTACTATTTTCACCAAAACCAAGATAAGAATGATTATTTCATTTGTTATGGGAAATGGCACAACATTCTACCCACAACAGTGACATGTGAGATAAGAAACCAGTCTACTCCTGGAAAAGGGTCTTGATTCTTGATTCAACCCTAAAACGGTGCACGGGGGTAATTCCCTGGCAGTCCAGGGGTCAGGACTCTGCGCTTCCACTACAGGGGGCATGGGTTTGATCTCAATCCCACATGCCCCTCAGTGTGGCCAAATTAAATAAATCATTAAAAGGTGCCTGGGGCATTCCGGTACCCACAGACAGGGCTCACCAGCACTCCATCCCACAGAACACCCAGCGTGCATCAAACACGTCACCCAGCTGGATAGCCCTGTGCCGAGGCGGAGCAGGGGGTGGCGGTGCAGGAAGGGAGGCTCAGGAATTGAACGGAAACGGCCTCCATCTAACAGCACTTAACTCTGAGTGGTGGGATTTCGGGTGACTTTTAATGCTTTAAGTCTACTTTAGTTTCCAGACATTACTATTGTCTATTCCAACATCAGAAAAAAGAAGCTATTAAATTGATATACAATATGAAGACAATCATTGCACGTGCTTCTCTGCTTTTTTCTGTTTTGTTTTTAATTTTTATAGGAGTATGGTCGCTTTACAAAGCTGCGTTAGATGTACTTTCTGCTTTGAAAGCAATTCCTTCCTGGTCCATTTCACCCACCACACGGAGCGCTTCTAAAAGCGGGGACCTTGCCTTATTTGTTTGTACGCCAGTGCTTGGTACAGTATACATTTACATCAGTTGAAAGTCAGTGGTCTAAGAGCTGGAGGTAGGCAGGAGTCACCCCCAAATCCTCCGTTTTTGTGTGCGGAAAAGTCCAAGCGTTGGCAAGGAATTGGGATTACCAGAGGATCTGTTCACTGCTGGTAGGCAGAAATTGGTGCAACCACTGTGGTAAACCAATGATATCTATCAAGGGGACACCATACATATGCCCTCTGACCCATTAGCTGCAACAGAAATGCATGTGTGTTCACCAAAGGACGTAGGTAAGAATATTCACATCAGCCCTGTTCATAATGGCCTCAAAACTCTGTCCATCTTCGGCGAGATGGACAAATGCATTGTATGGGTTCACGAGATGGAAATCTACACAACAATGAGAATGAATAATTGAGAAGAATATACATCAACAGGGATGCCTCCTGTAAAGGTGAGCTTGAGTGAAGGAAGCCGACCCGGGAGGATATATCATGACTCTAATGATGGTTGTTGCTGTTTAGCCGCTAAGTCAAGTCCAACTCTAAAGTTTAAAGCATACAGGCATGAAGACATTTGGAGAACGGTTGGGACTGGTGCTGGGGAGCTCATGATAGGAGCCCATACATTGAGGAATAGGACTTACTCAACTGTCTGTACCACAAGTCCAAAACAGACACATCAATAAGGAAAAATGAAAGTGAAGGTGGCCCCAGGAGCTCTCCAAGGCTCACCTGGCCCTGCCTGGCTATTCTTGTCTCTCTCCTCCGCTAGCCTGACGCTCCGTGAGAGTGAAGACCATCTCTTCCCCATCACTGACTCCCAACCCCATGCACGCAGAATTGGCTCCGTAAACGCTAACAATGAAAAGTCCCCTGATTCAGGATGGAATGCTCTGAATTTTGGCCCCAGGGCTGTGGCTTTGAGAAAGGTCTGTTCTGAAGACAAATAGGTGCCTTTTCCCCATTGCCTCTGCCTGGAAAGGAGAGGAGGCAAGAATCTAGGAAACCAGGGTCTCCTAGGAAACTCCGGGGCCAGTCGCCCTTGTTGGCTCCTCCTCTCAGCCCCCACCCGGACTCGGAGGCTCCAAGTCAGCTTCTGGGTGGGTGGCCCTGGGTGATGGGCTCGTGGGGCTCCGTCTGGGGCTGCAGGGACCCCGGCTGCCCACCACCCTCTGCCAGCGCTCTATCAGTTCAGAAGGGAGCCTCCGGGTGTGTGCCAGCCCCCCACGACCACCCCCACCTCCCAGCCAGACCGTCTCTGCCAGGCTCACAGCTACGTGCCCTGATTATGCACAGCAAGCGTGCAGAAGTCCGGGCCGGGCTCCGGCCCTGCAGGAGGAGCGGCTCCTTGGTAGGTCAGCGGAGGAAGCGGAGGCTGGGCTTTGGCCCTGAGGACTGACTCAGCATCCTGGGACAGAGGGCCCGGGAGCCCCTTGAAACTGGGCAGAAAGCCAGCCCTGGCTTGGGCCTCAGAAGGTCCAGGACACACGACGGTGTAACATGACTGATAGAAATCACTGTCACTTCTTGGGCACTCGGATCCAGCCCTGTGCTAACAACAGTGTATATCTGCGATCCCACTTAATCGGCACAAGTGCCGTCAGATCCCGTTTCACGGTTTAGGAAACTGGGCAAAGGCTCTCGGCTAGTCTGTGGCCAAGCGCGATTCAATCTCCAGCTGACTCAACCTCTTGGGGCCTCAGTTTCCCCACCACGGAGAGGGAGAAAGACCAGTGCCCACCCTTCCCCCTCCCACAAGAGCAAACAGAAGCCACACGAATCTAGGGCAGGATCTCTGGCCGGGCGGGAGTCAGCCTGGGGCGAGCCCTACCTGAGGGGCTGGGCCAGACGGGTGAAGAAGCAGACCAAGGCCAAGGTCAGCACCAGGAGGAGGAGGCTGAGGGCTGCTGTGAGGACCAGGTCCAGGGTCGGGGACAGGAGGGCCATCTGGAACTAAGAGGGCCCCACGGAGCCGCCAGCACACCTCGAAACACTCGGTCACACGCGCCCTGGATGCCTGCTCCAAAGCCCTGGGTCAGTGGCCCTGACCTGGCTTTGTTCCTTGGGGTTAATCTTTGGGGATTAGCGCAGGAGGTGTGAAACGGGAGGAGGGACAATCCCCGAGGCTCTCCTCCTCCAGGCTGGTCCATCCCCACTGGAGGCTTGGCCGCTCCTCCTGCCTGCCCAAACATTTACTGAGCACATGCTATGTACCCGACTCTGCTCAAGGGACTAAGGACTCTGTGGGGAACAGGACATACACAGTTTCTGTTTTCCTGGAGATTCTTGACCAGCCCGGATAGGAAAAAGCACCTACTATGTGTCAGGCATTGTGCTGGGCGCCTTGTGGGATAAAAGCACAGAAGGAAAGGAACCCCTACCCAGGGTCATCGTCTTTTTTCTTTCTTTAAAACACTAACATATTGGATGATGCTGCTTTGCCAAAAGAGAATTCCTAGAAGCTTAAAAATAAAAGGTATAGCCAAGACATGGAAGCAACCCAAATGTCCATCAACAGATGAATGGATAAAGAAAATGCGGTACACATACACACACAGAGGAATATCACTCAGCCATAAAAAATGAAACCATGCCATTCACAGCAACACAGATGGACCCAGAGACCATCATACCAAGTGAAGCAAGTCAGATAAAGACAAACACCAAACAACACTGCCCACACGTGGAATCCAAAAACAACGATCCAAACGAACCCGACCACAAAAGAGAGACAGACTCATTGACCCAGAAAGCAAACCCAATGACGCCTTTTCCAGGCCATGGGGAAGGGACAAATTGCACAACTGTTTTTTTCCCAGCACCAGGAGCTGCTCCAACCATTTCCACGCCCAGGAACCTGTGTCTGCACTGAATCAGCCAGAGAGGTGAACCCTTGTCCAGAATAAGAGCAACTGTTCTTACTTAGCACCAATGGTGTGCCAGGCCCCACTTCCAGATGAAGGAAAAACAGATGCTCAGAGGTGCAGTGATGGAGTTGGAATTTGAACCCGGATCTGCTGGCCATCACAGCTGTAACCCCAACCCCAGCACTGCTTCAGGTCTGGGACTGTACCAGCCCTGCAGGGCGGCAAGGAGGCTTCAGTCAAGTCTCAGGCAGGTGTGCAAACCCAGCCATCACCAGAGAATCAGCACACACAGGCTGGAGGGAGCTGAACCGCCCGCTGCCTAGAGGGGCCCTTCCTGCTTCCGAAGTGTCCCCAACCCCCTTTCCATTTTTCTTTGGTGGTGGTGGTTTAGTTGTTAAGTCATGTCCGACTCTTGTGATCCCATGGACAGAGGAGGCTGGCAGGCTACAGTCCATGGGATTCTCCAGGCAAGAATACTGGAGTAGGTTGCTATTTCCTTCTCCAGGGGATCTTCTCAACCCAGGAATCGAACCCTGGTCTCCTGCATTGTAGGCAGATTCTTTACCAACTAAGCTACAAGGGAAGCCCTTCATTTTTCTTTGACTTCCAACAACCTCTCAAGTCAGGATGGTGATTATAGTTCCCAGCTTATAGATTCAGAAGCTGAGGTTCAGAGAGGGGAAGCCACTGGATACCCACGGGGCCTGGGTGACTAAGAGACCAGGCCTTTTCCGATTTTATGTCCAGCCTCCTGGGACACCTCGGATCCCATGGTACAGAGCACCCAAGGATGGTAGGGGGAGATGCTTTTACCCTCTTGGTGCCAAGGGAGGACCCTGTTCCTGGCGCCAGAAACAGGGCGCCACTGAGCTAAGTAAGAAAACAGGAAACTCGTTGCATTACTCCCTTAAAACATTTTCTTTCTCTCTTTGCATCAGATCCTCACCGCATCCTAACGACATAGGCAGGGTAGATGGGGGGGGAACAAGGCTTATCAGGAAAGCTGTTCTGAGCTGTCACAGCCAGCAAGTCTGGTTCAAGTCCCAGCTCCATCACTTCCTGGCTGTGTGATGCTGGTCAGTTCCTGCATCAGAGAGCCTGCTGCCTTCTCCTTCTAACATCTCTCTCCCATTTAGGATACCCCAGAGGCAGGCCAGGCACTGAAATGTGACGTCCCTCCTCTTGCATGTGCATACGCAGTCGTGTCCGACTCTTTATGACCCCACGGACTGTAGCCTGCCAGGCTCCTCTGTCCATGGAATTCTCCAGGCAAGAATGTTGGAGTGGGTTGCCATTTCCTTCTCCAGGGGATCTTTCCAACCCAGGAATCAAACCCAGGTCTCTTGCATGGCAGGCAGATTCTTCACCATCTGAGCCACCAGGGAAGCCAAGAATACAGGAGTAGCTTGCCGTTTCCTAGTCCAGGTTAGCTTCCCAACCCAAGGAATGAACCCGTATCTCTTTCGTCTCCTGCATTGGCAGGCGAATTCTTTACCTCTGTGCCACCTGGGAAGCCCATACCTGATCTTACTTTCATCCTTATTAACCAACTGAGAGCTAGATACAATTGTCCCCCTTCCCAGGTGAGGGGAAAGGCCCAGGGGGCCGTGGTGACGATGACCCAGGGTGATGCAGAGCCAGGCCCTCACAGGGCTCCAGGTGGGGCCTACCCGGGGGTCACCCCCGTTCCAGACCCTTCCCACCACAGCTCACCCAGGAGCCCCCCCCACCCCCACTCAGCTCTCAGGCCCGAGATGCCCCTTGTAGCTCCCAACAAATCGATACGCGGCCGCGGCAGTGTCACCTTGGACTCCCAAGCAGTACACCGTGGGAGCAGTTATTCGTTCTCCGGGAGCCCCCAGTCTAGAGGTCACAGTTCAGCAATGTCTGGGCTGGGAAGCGTTCTTTGACCAGCTCTTCCCAAATGTCCCAGACCACAAAAATCACTTTGGGTGATTGCAGAAAAGTCCTGCTCCCAAATGGTACCCAGGGAGGTATATAGCCTGGCAAGTGTATGAGGGAACTTTATGGGGTGATGGAAGTATTCTTTACAATCATCTGGGAGGTAAAGTGTATAAATACGTAAAAATTCATCCAGGGGCTAATAACCCCTACCTTGCCTGAATTGTGGGCTTCCCTTGTGGCTCAGCTGGTAAAGAATCCGCCTGCAGTGGGGGGGACCTGGGTTCAATCCCGGGGTTGGGAAGATCCCCTGGAGAAGGGAAGGGCTACCCACTCCAGTATCCTGGCCTGGAGAATTCCATGGACTATAGTCCATGGGGTTGCAAAGAATCGGACACGACTGAGTGACTTTTACTTTCATTTTGCCGGAATTGTGAATTGTTAGGTGAGAAAGGTCTGCCAATATTTGAGTTTAGGAAACATTGGGAAAGAAAAGGTGTCCTGGGGATGGCTGCATTCAAATTTTAAAAGAAATTAAAGAGACATAACAACCTCCCCCCGCCTAATTAATTCTTAGCCCCCACCCCCACCTCAAACCTACTCAGAATCTCCCAGGGCAGGGCCTGGCAAGTCATCCCACGAGCAGATTAATTTGAGAAACACTGCCTTGGAGATGATCCCATTGCCCAGATGGGAAGATTAACGCCTAAAGAAGAGAAAAGACTTACCCCGGGTCTCCCGGCTGCTCCTCCCCATAGACATGCACCGAGAATAATCAGAACCAGCCCGGAGCCAGTGCCTCTGGGCTGTGAGCTGGGCCTTCTTGGCTTTTTCAAGGAACTGTGACTGAACAGAAGGGCTAAATGTTCCCAGTGCTTCCGATGGGGGGCGTGGGGAATGGGATGGGAGCTGGAGGGGGTCTGGCACCACCAGACCGGGCTGCAGCAGCTGCGTGGGGAGAGGAAGCCGCCGAAGATCAGCCCAGGAACACTTCAGCTGCCGGGTCAGAGAGAGGGGACACGGAATCGCTCTCGCAGCCAAGCCCAGCGTCCCTGGCAAGCCTTGCTGGCTGGGAGTTTATTCATTCAGGACGGAAGTTATTTACGGTTGCTGCCATAAAGCAGCCTCTGGGTGAAGGGCTCTGGAAGGAATGTGTGGTGGTCAGAGTGGGCTGCAGGTCAGACCCAAGGACAGACTTCCTTGGGAGGGCGGCGGGCCAGGTGCTGGGATAGAGTGAGACCTCTAGCCACTGCTGACAGCACCCCATCTTGGCAGAAAAAGACACGGGAGTGCCTGGGGAGGCGTGGCGTCAGCCCTGCCTGCTGCCAAGCCGTGGCATCTTCAGAGCTGTAATAAGATGCCAGCTTTCTCTCCACCACCACCCCCACCCCCCCACCCCTGCGCCCAGGCACCTCCAGCCTCAGCCCCTCTGCACACTGCATTCCCTGGCCTGGAACAGGTCTTGAATGTTCCCTGCTGTCCACCCGAAGAAGTCCTCCCATCACCCTTCCCCCCTCGACCTCAGCTCTGCTGGGCCGCCCAGCACCCCCGTGTAGGACCTGGCGGGAGTTAACAGCTCCTCCCCTAGAAGCTGGGTGCTCAAGACCTGGAGCACATTTATCAGAATCTTAGAGATCCACGGGTGGTCGCTCCTCACCACGGGGTGAGCGCCTAGCGAGCAGGGATCTTGCTCTGTGGATGGCAGCCGCCCCGCGGCTGGCAGAGCCCCAGTGCACAGCTGGCCGGCTGGGCAGGAATGTGGGTAGGCCGGTGGAAGGGTGGCAGGTCAATGCTGAGGGACTGAGGAGGCGGCTCGGCAGCAGGAAGCAAGCCCAGGAGCCAGGGCTCCAGGTTCAGACCCCGCTCCGCCCCTCTCAAGCCCGGGGGAGGGGGGCGGGCTCAGGGCCAGTGAGCCCACCCCTGGAGCCTCAGGCGTCTCATCGGCAAAGGGGGAGACTGAAGCCACAGGGTCGTTGTAAGGATTGTATGAGTTGATACACAGGTCGTGGCAAGCGGGCAGTGAGTGTCGCCTGGCAGCCACGGCCGCTGGGCAGCGTGGGGACGGACTCGGAGGCGAGAGGCTGGCGCTGAGAACACACAGGCCCTCCCCCGCCCACTCAGCCAGCGGGCACTCCCCCCGGGCGCACCACAGACCGCCCGCCAGGGAGGTCCGGGAGCTCCTTCTCGCTCTAAGACTCCAGAAACCGAAAAGCCTGCCTGGCTACTGGGCGCCTCCAGCCGGGGGCGGGGTTAGTTAAGATGTGGAGGTTCCAGTTCCCAGAGTCGAGGGGAGCCGCGCGTCCTGAGGACCAGATCCGCCTGTCCGTCTCTCTCTCACAGACACACCACCCAGCTGGGGACCTGCCGCTTTCTTTCCCTCTTGAAGCAGAAAGAGACCACCTTGGGTCAGCGGGGAAGCTTCCATGGGGCGGGGAGGAGGAGAGCCAGGCTGGAAGGATGGTAGAGTTAAAATGAATAGAGAGAGCGAGCGGTCCATACAGGGAACCCGAAAACGCAAAGGCAAGGAGGTAGCAATGTGGCATCTAGAGGTCGGGGCGGGGGCGGAAGGCAGGGGACCATTGGTGACAGAGGACAGAGTCAGCCAGGACAGACCCCAGAGTCTGTGGGGTCAAGTCCCCGAGGTCAGCGGGGTCAAGGGCAGGCGCTCGGCAGGCCCCACCTGACTTACATGCCTCTTGCTGACCCATTTCACAGATGAGGACTCTGAAGCTCAGACGGTCTGCCGCTCGCCCGAGGCCACACGGCAGAGCTGGAACCGAAAGCCTCAAGGGTCTGAGTTCTAGAGCTGTCGGTTTTTCTGCGGCTCTCTGGGGCGCCTGGCCCAGTCTGGGTGCCACACACTGGCTCCGCGGGCAAAGGACTGAAGCCAGTCAAGGTTCAACCGGAGGGAGGAGAGCTGGCAGCAGGGAGGTGGGGGAGGGAGAGGGCAGGGCCCAGAGGAGGAGGCCTGGGGACGCCGTGCCCGGGGAGGCCAGAGCGCCTGGGCAGGGGAGGGTCCGGGATGCTCCCACGCAGGCTGCCACCCTCCCACGGGAAGGACGTGCTCCCAGGCCACCTTGCTCGGGGCCAAGCCTGGGAGCTGAGCGGAATGGGGATGGGAGGTGTTCACCGTCTCTTGCCCTCAGGCACCCCACTCAGCACTCACAGCGGGAGCCCCTCTGGTACCAGAAGATGAGCTGTCCACGCTAACTTTCACAGCGGACAAGAAACAAAAGCCACAGAGAGGGTGTGCAATCTCCCCAGGGTCACACAGCGATCAACAGAAGGAACACGTCTCCCCACCAAACAGCCAAGATTTCTGGGGCTATTATGGGAAGCACAGGGCAGTCTGTGATGCACAGCATGGATGCCAGCGTCTTGGAATTCCAAACATTTGTGATTCCTGTCAACTGAAAAGAACATTTCAAATTGAGCCTATTCTAGAAAAAATCCTTATTTTACACACTTGGTCATTACATTTGTGATAAAAATAGCATATCTTTTCATAGCTCTTACTGTGTGCCAAACATTGTTCTAAACACTTCACCTATATTAATTCATTCAGTCTCCACAATAGCTTACTGGCTAGGCACTATGATTACACCCAGCTTGTTCAGTTCAGTCGCTCAGTCGTGTCCAGCTCTTTGCGACCCCATGGACTGCAGCACGCCAGGCCTCCCTGTCCATCACCAACTCCCGGAGTTTACTCAAACTCATGTGCATTGATGCCGTACACCCAACTTCCAGGTAACAAAAGAGAAGCACAGAGACCTTAAACACCTGATCCAAGATCACACAGCCAGAACGCGGCCAAGTCAAGAACTCAACATCGCTTGTGGATGTTCCTGTCTCCCAGGGCCAAGTGTAAACTCCTGAAGCAATCAGGAAGGTTAGAAACAAACCACGTCTTTTCTACCCGCAACGCGTACGTGATATGTGTGTGGGTGAATGGAAGACACACAGCTACCACCTGACTCATATTCACGATAAGCTCTTCCTGACTGTGCACCTCAGCCCCTGCAGGAGGGCTTCTTACCCCGACTTCCTGAAAGACAGGTGAGAGGTCACACCGAGTCCAAGTCTTTGATCACAGGAGGCCTGTCTGGCAGAGGGGACCACCCAGGGTGTGCGGGGTTGGGGGGGAGGGGTGGACCTCGGTTGGAGGCCTGGCTCCACCCCTGGACACACCCCTCCTCCCCCACCTCGGCTGGCCCTCCTGCAGGACCCTGGACCACCCTGGCTGCTCTCCCTGCCTGCCCCCCGCTGCCCCACGTGCCCTGGCAGTCTTCCCCAAGGAGAAGAAACCTCCATTCCACAGACGGCCCCACACAGGCCCTGAAAGTGGGGGCGCTGAGGCGGCTCTGAACTTCAGAGAAATGGACCATGAACTTGTAACCTTCTGGGTGGCAGCCAACACAAGCAGTATCCCCGGGTGGCCTGTGTCTGGTTTCTCCAGTGCCCGGCTCCCGTCGGAACAGGAAGGGCACGGATGTTCCCAGAGACAGGTCTCACTGCCCCGGGCCCACGGTAACAGCGCTCCTCACATTCCCAGGGAACCCCAGCGGCTGGCGGCTCCGGGCACTCCTGCACTTGATATCCCTGCTGACTCTGGGAGGGCGGGAATGCACCCTGCACCTGGGCAGAAAATATGGGCCTGCAGAGGTGAGGGTCCCAACCAAGGGGAGCACGGCGGAGCAGAGCCCCCATCGCTGGTTGGCTTTGTGACCTTGGGCACGTCACTTGCCGTTTCTGGGCCTCAGTTTTCTCACGGGTCCAAAGGCAACCATCACAGTGCATACCTGTATCACTGGGCTGATCATCAGAACGAATTTCACAACAAACAGTAAGACAAAGACCCAGGGCTTGGCCCATATTAAACACTCAAAGTAAATGTTAGCTAGTAGGAGAAGCGAGAACAAGCGTGCCGGGCACTAAGTGCTTCCCAGGCCTTCCCTCGTCTAACCCTCCCGACACCACACGGTACGGGCGATTGTCGCTCCCGCTGCACAGAGAAGTTCAGTGGCTCAGCCAGGGCCACACAGCTGTCGACTGGAGGACCACTATGAAGAGGGAAGGGAAGCTCAATGGATGAAGCACCTACTACGTGCCAGGAGCTTTTTTTCAGCCTTCCAAGAACCCGGCCAGGTGGGAATTACCAGCTCGGGTCAGAAGAGAAAAGTAAGGCTCAGAGAACTAAGGCAGGGTATGCAGAGTCATACCACAACCACGTGGGAGAGCTGGGATGCCGGCCAGGCATGTCTGGCTCCGAATCCAGGGCACTGGCTCTCCCAGCTCAGTCACATGCAGGACAACTTCCATCAGAGTCACCATCACTGACAGCAGATCCCGATGCCTCAGCCACCCCCAGGACAGGGGGCCCTGCGTCAGTGTGCCCTGTGACGTGTGTGTGTGTGTGTGTGTGTGTGTGTGTGTGCACACGTGCATGCAGCAGCGTCCTGAAAGTGCGCAAAGCAGGGCTCCTATTGTGCGTGCGTCCAGCCCCGTGACCGCTCCTCACGTCAGGCTGCTGCCTCTGTCCCCAGACCGGCTCCTCCTGGGCCTCCATGTGACTGCAGCCTCCTCAGGACCTCTCCCGCCTGGAAGAGGCACTTAAGGGGGGGCTTTCAGCCACACCGGCCCCCTCCCTCCGGGGTCAGCCCCTTGGGTTTGTAAGTTTACACAAAGGGGCTGAGACGCATGGTGACTGCTCAGAGTTACAAGTCAGAGTACTGGCCGGTTACTCAAGGGCTGTTCTCGCACCTGTCAAGCAGGAACAATAAATGCCTCTCCACTTCCAGTAATGGCTTCTTGAGAGAGAAGGCGCTCTACAGACTGTCAAGAGCTATGCAGGTTTCTGTTTCTATGGCTTTCTGCTGTTTCCCCTTCTGAGAACTGAGAACCACCTGGATGGTGTGGGGTGGGGGGCAGTGGGGAGGTGCGCTGTGTGGAGCCTGAAGATGAAGCAAGCTCTCAGCAGGTGGAATAGAGAGATGCAGAGAATCTGACTCTTTGATGACACTGCCTGAGCCCCTGGATACAGCCATGCCTGAAGCCTACCTCTGAACATCCAAGTTACATGAGCTAATTACCTCCCCCGATTGCTTACCTTGGATTTTCTGTTATTTGGAACATAGAACCTGAACTCAGAACTCCAGTTAAGCCCATTTTTCTCAGCTGCTTACATTGTAAACAACCACATCATGTCACTCAGCTAGTTGTCTCTATCAAAGGAAAAAATCTTGCAAACGAGTTAAGGACAGATCAGTAAGTTTCAAGTGGATGATAAAATGAGGCCAACTGATACAAGTTAGGTCTTTGTGGAATCTATTAACTTGTAGAATCGTAGAAAGTCCATGGGGAGGGTTTGCCTAAAAGCCCTACTACATGCAAGACTCAGACCGTCCGCTTCCAACAGGTTGTTGTCAGTTGAGTTTAACAACTCTTTGACCACCTGGTTCCAAGTGTCTACTATGTGCCTGGTCCTATGCTGAGGGCCACAGGTACAATCAGCCTTCCAGGCCCTTTGGTCTAACAATGCTAGGTCACCAAACACATTTTCACTATATTTTACACAAAGCCCTGGGAGGCTGGCCTACAAGGGGGAAACTGCTGCACCCATTTCACAGAGAAGGAAATAGAGACTCAGAGGGGTGTAGTGACTTGCCCAACTGCTAAACAGGGGCAGGGCCAGGCCAAGCCTCTGGATCTGTCTGGCTCCAAACCCAGTGCCTTTTCTCCCAGCCTTTTGGATGGTAAAGATGGTGCTGGGACTGACATTTCTTTGAGGTAGTTTGTTCCACTTAGGGGCAATCAGAGGGCTTCGCTGGTGGCCCAGTGGCAAAGATGCAGGAGATGCGGGCTTGATCCCTGAGTTGGGAGGATCCCCTGGAGGAGGCAATGGCAATCCACTCCAGTATTCTTGCCTAGAAAATTCCATGGACAGAGTGACTGGCAGGATGCAGTCCATGGGGCCACAAAGAGGAGGCCATGACCGTGCAACTGAGCATGCCTGCACAGGGCAATCAGAGTGGTTTAAAAAGCTAAAGAAAGCAGGGAAGCCTAGTATCATGGGCTTCCTGTTTGTCCTGAGGGTCTTGGCTCCGTGAGAAGCCCCAGTACTCAGGCCCATCCGGCTTTACAGGGCTCTCCTACAGGGCTCACTTCCTGCAGGCTGTGGCCAGAAAGGGTTCAGCCACCACCCTAAAATCCAGGCTCCAAATGCTTTCATGGGCAGCCTGTGGCATCCCAAGTGAGCTGTCCTATTGCCTCTGCCCAGCATCTTTAAGATCCAACTGACACAGCCTCAACATCCATCATTTGACCACTGCTTACTGAGCATCTGCTATATACCAGGGGCAAATCCCTGCTGGGGGGGTGAGCAGACAGCAAGAAAATAAGTAAAATCAGTAGGATAATGCAGGAAAATAAGTAAAATCAGTAGGATAATGCAGGAAAATAAGTAAAATCAGTAGGTAATGGTAAGTGAGATGGAGAAATAGAAGGCAGGGAGGAGAGATGGTATTTGAAGGGGAGTTTTTGTTGTTGTTTTGGGGTGGGGTTTTTTTTTTTTTTTTGCAGTTTTATTTATTTATTTATTTATTTGCAGTTTTAAATAGAGAGATCAGAGACGGTCTCACCAGGAAAACATCTCACTGGAGCCTTGCAATAATCCACACAGTTGAGAACTGCAAACAAGGAAACCAAGACTTCAGGACTAAAAAGTCCACACATGCCAATCTAAGCAGCCGTGGAGCTGAGATTCTGGTGCACTGATACTTCTCCCTTACCAAAGGTTACTAGCAGCCCTTTTGCAGCCACATGTTCAAACCTGCAAGAGTAAACGGCAGGGCTGGGGTCAGCCCTGGTGCCACAGTCTGGAACCGCCTTTTAGCAAGACCTACAACTGCTTCCGCAGGCCTCGCTCTCCAGCGTCAGCTCTGGGCTTGTTGAATCTCAGTTCTCCTCTTTGCTGACTCAGTGTCCTCTAAGACTATTGCTCTCCTTCCCAGAGCCCCTCTGGCTCTCTCTCTCAGGTCACTTGAGCCACTAATTGTACAACCCACCCTCGTTCTGTCTCCTCAATTAACTTCTGGCCCATCACGAAACCTGTATTTGCATGAAACCTACAAAAGACATCTTGTGGAAGGCCTAGGGCAGGCAGACAGCTGGCATACGTGTGGAACGGGGAGGGGGCATTCTCACCGAGTTTTCCCATCTGGATTTGTTCAATAATCTCCCAAACCTCAGACTAATCTTTCTGAATATGAGGCAGAGTGGGAAAGGCCTTGGCCTTGGAGAAGCTGGATACAAGGTTAAGTCTTGGCGGTACGGCTTTGAAAGTGATTTTATGTCTGAGGCTGCAGTTTCCTTATCTGTAAGACAGGGTTACAGATTCTCATTTTGCAAGGTTGTTAAAACATCCTGATTTTGCAAGGCTGTTTTAAAGATGAAATGCAATGGAGAGTTATCTGTTAGGCAATAATATTGGGTAGTATTTTTAAAAAATTTAGATAGAGCCTGGGAGACAAACATCAAGATTTCATGGACTGGAATGAAGAAAGGTCCGTGTGATGGTGAACCACCACCGTCAGCACGGTGACAGCTGCATTCATTCACCTCCTACACCCTGAGGGAGGCACCCTTAGGATCAACCTTATTAGACAGAAGCTGGGGGGGAAAGCATAGCGACTGAGTAACTTGCCTATGGTCACAGAGCAGACAAGTGGCAGAGTTGGGATTACGAACCCAAATTGTCCAAGCCCGAAGTGTAAGCTCCTAACCACTATGCTAGGTTAGCAAATGAGGTTCCACGAGCTGAACTAGCTACTCACTGAAACACAGAAATTAGGTAAGTCCAGAACCTTCATTCTTAACCACTGTATTAGGGGAAACGCTGACTGAAACTGCTCACCCTAGCCAGGCACCGCAGTAACCGCTTATGTGAGCTATTTTACAACACGTCCTGGTAAGCAACACGGAACTAACAAGTCACCACCAACCAGAAGCATTCGGGAAAGGTCAAGAGGAGACGCCACGTGTCCTACCCACCTCTCAGAATCCTCCTCGTCGGAATCCGTTTTGGCTGGGCAATGTGTGCACCACCCGTCATGTTCAGGTCATTATTGATATTACCAGGTAGAATGCCCTCACCGGGTCAGTTAATAATGTCTGCTCTGACTCTGGCCATAAATATGAGTTTTCTTCTGTGATTCAAGCTCAATCAGACCAACAAGCGAAGTTTCAGCCAAGGAATAAAATCTCCCACAATTATGGGATGGATTTATGTAGAAAACACCAGGCGATAGTAATTTAAGTTTAAAGTTGCCTCTATGTTGGGAACAATTAAATCATCCTAAGGATAATCAGTCTAGAAACACTAGGAACTGGACTGTGTGCCTTGTGGACAATGCACGCTCAACTCACTTCAGTCGTGTCCGGCTCTTTGGGGCCCTGTGGACTGTAGCCCACCAGGCTCCTGTGTCCATGGGGATTCTCCAGGCAAGAATACTAGAGTGGGTTGCCATGCCCTCCTCCAGGGGATCTTCCTTATGGACAATGCCAAAACATAATTTCCTTGAAAGATAAGGATTGGTACAGAATAGACTAAATTAGATGACCTGGAATATATTGGGCTGCACCTAATGGAAGTTTTGGCTCAGTTCTTACTTATGACTTTACTAATACTGCTAGCTATGTTATTTGTATTTTATCTTTTACAAAATTGCTATTTCCTATATAATCAAATGTTTGACTGAGCCTCTGATAAAATGATGACATGTAAATCCATGAGCTCAGTGACTGTAACAGTGTCTAACTCTAGATATGAGAAGAAGCAACAAGAGGGAATATTTTCCTGTATCATAAGAGGCTAGTAAAGATAGGTGGTCTGGAGCTTTTTGGCACTGTTAATGAGGCCTAGTCCAATAGTGCATTGAGTGGCCTGTCAACGAAATCTTTGCCAGACCTGGGAATAAGCATTCCCGGCACCATGGGATATAAATGGTCATGAAATGCGCCCCCAAACCATGGTCAAATTTATGACCATGAACGGAGTCTGCTGACTGGAAATCGGCACTTGTCATCTACCTCTGCAAAGATTAAATTACTGCAGCTGCTGACCTTCAACAACCTCTTGAAAGTAGTTCAGGGTGGAGATCAGGAATGAGGCACTTGGTACTCTGGGAAAAACTGGAAGAAGAGACTTTCAAATAGTTATTTCCAGGAGAAGACTTTATGAGTCCCAATTCTGGCATCTTATCATACCTAGAGAAATACTAACATCATTAATGGTGACATCTGCTTTGGCTATTAAGAAGAATATTACAGTTAAAAGTAAAAATGGAGTAACTGTGACTCAGACATCCAAAGAAATAACTAGATGACGCTACGGTTGTAACTTAAGGCTAGTCCTTGTGTTGCTAAGAAACTGTTTGCTGAGCTGTGTCAGACTTAGATGCCACCAGATGTTCTCAAAACAATGTCTTCTGGCCATTAGTAACTGCAACCTTACTTTTTAAAGGTCTTCTCTTGTAACTATTACATTTTTAGATAAGGAAATTGCTTTAGATCATACACTAACAAAAAGAAGAGACATATATGATGACCAATAGCACCTTTTATCTATATGTTAATATTACATTTAAAGTTAAAACCTACTTAGATGAGTTTCCCCAAAATACCAGGTCCAACTGGGTTTCAGGCTTACTCTCCTGAAAAGAAATGAGATTTACTCTATTAAAATTCCACTTGTCACTCCTCCAACTACCTTTAATTGGGTCGGTTACACCAACATGGCAGACCAAGGGACTGAGGTTTTAATCATATAAGACTCAGATCCAAGACTTGCAACTCAGAAAAACTTACAGTTCAGAGTCGATTCTTCAAATTGAGGCAGCACCATGCCACATTTTGACAGGAAGTTGCCAGAGCCGTAGTGGCCCAGTTCCCTGAATTAAAACTGAGCAGGACTCTGTGGGCCTTTGCAGTACAGATCCCTTCTGGGTCCTCTATTTCTTTATATCCTTGTAGGAAATAGGCTTCATTCCGCCTCCTTGACCTTTCCTGAGTTCTCTGGAACTCAGATGCAAACAGCGGCTGATAAGGGAAGGGAGAAGATAGAGAAACAGGGGAGAGCATTCAAGTGGCGGCAGAGCCTTGGGGCAGGATCCCAGTGCCCACTCAACAAACACGCATAACAGTATCTTTGAGAACCAGGCCCCCATCCTGGTGGAGATGGTAACTTCAAGCTGAATGTTAGACGCCTGGAGCCACTGCCCTATTACTTCACCATCAACAAATCAGAAGAAAATCACACCCTGAAGCCCTTCGCCTTCCTTTCCTGGGGCCTGGTGATGACCATCCTGTTAGGCCTCCTGTTATGTTCTCCGTTTCATCTCCGATGGGGTCAAATAGTTTCAGGCTAAATTGTCACCACGAGTGAGTGTCGGTTTGGGGCACAGAATACCTATATGCAGATCATGTGGAGAGAGACTTCTATCTACGAGGCAGGACGACAGCCATCTCAGCTAGAAGCAGTTACAGAAGAAAGGGATTGCTGCTCCAGTTCCCAAGAAGTATCTTGAGTAGGAACTGAAGTCTCTCAGCAGGGAGTTGTTAGGGGAAACACAAAACTGGCCAAGCACCATAGTTACTATTTGCATAAGTTACTTTATGACAGGAGTTCCTGGTAAGGAACAGGGAACTAACAAGCTACTACCACCTGGAAGAATTTGGGAAAGGTCAAAAGGAGATGTCACATGTCCTACTAGCCCTCCAGAGTCCTCCGTGTTCCATGTGGAATCCATCGTGGCTTGAGCAATGCGAGTACCATCAGGAAAGACTCTGAGTCAAAATGGTTGGTCAGAGACAACCTGGAAATGAATCCCACCACCATAAAACCCAAGACTGCAAGCCATGTAGTGGAGCAGTCCTCCTGGGTTCCCAATAAAGCCTCTTGCCTGGTCAGCACGTGTGTCTCCTCAGACAATTCATTTCTGAGTGTTAGACAAGAGCCCACTTCCAGAACCTAAATGGGGTCCCCCACTTCCTGAAACAACTGTACCAGCTTGTCAGAGCTAAAAGGGGCTCTATAATAATCTAACTCAATACTCTCAATTTTTCCCCGCAGGGGCCTAAAGGTCCAGAGAGGTAGTGAGACTTTCCCAAAGTCACACAGTCAGTTACTTGAATAGGATGGGCATCTGGTTTCCTAACTCTAGAACCCCATGCTCCTAATGAGTATCACACTGCCCACGAGAGGCCTTCAGGAAAAGAATCTTGAGGATGTACCAGAATTTTTCCAGCAGAAGTGCAGGGAAGACAGACTAATTAGAGTGAACAGCAGCACATGTGAAGGTCTGGAGGTCAAAGTCCTTTTTTTAGGGAACAGTGAGTTGCTAGTTGCATGCAAAGGTTGGGGCAGGAACAGATGATAAAGCTGACTTTTCATATTAAACCAAATTTCATATTTCCACATGGTCCTTCTATTGTGTAATGCTGTTCTAATACAGTTTCTTATACTGTTTTACATTGCCAATATCTTTCCTTATCTATTTTGTATGCTCCTGATGCTAATTAAAAATTCTGGGTCTTTGTGTCCCAATGTGGCTGACTCCAGTGCTATCCTGAGTCGGTTCGCTGTTTTTCTTTTGAAGTTTTGTGCTCCAGCTGGCGATGCCGTGGGGGTGCTGCACGTACGTTCCCTTGAAACAGTGAGGGAAGACATATGGCTCTGGGCCCCTTTCCCGCAAATCAACACCAGAGTAACAATAGAGCAAAACGTCACTATGCCTAGGAACTTGTGGAGGGAAGCGGAGTCTCCTGAGGAGGTGGAAGGGGGTGGGGGGGGTGGGGACGCCGCCGCCAGGAGAAGGGGTAGGGCCTGGAGCGGGCGTGGAGAACAACACGGAACAGAACACAGAGTTTGGGCTCTGCTCTTGCCTCTTTGCATCAAGACTTCCCCAGCACAACCCCTCCATCCCCCGTCCCAGCCCCCGCCCCCAAAACATGCCCACTTGCCCTCGAGAAATGAAGGCCAGCGTTCTCACTGGAACAGGCAGGGCCCAGGCAGACGGCCCAAGTGTCTGCTAGAGTAACATCAGGGCCACGGAGCAGGCCCTAAGGAACTGCAGAAATCAAGAGCGAACTAACAGGCTGACAGTCACTCCACCAGCCCTTCTCTTCCAGACCTGGAGGTTGGTGGACTCTGACCTAGGCAGACAGTCCCCTCCCCTGGCTGCTTCTTGCTAGCACTCAGAAAGCGAGGCTCAGGACTTCCCTGGTAATCCACTGGGTAAAAACCTGCCTGCCAATGCAAGGGACGTGGGTTCGGTTCCCGGTCTGGGAAGATTCCATACACCACGGCGCAACTAAAGCCATGTGCCACGACCACTGAGCCCCGGCGTGCCACAACTGGCCCCCGCCTGCCGCAACTAGAAAAAACCTGTGCACAGCGATGAAGACTCAGCACAGCCAGAAATAAACAGAGTTTTAAAAAAAAGAAAGTGAGGCTCAGTCCCGTAGAGTTAGTTACTTGGTGGGGGTGGGGGGAGTTGTGATGCTAAACCCGGGGAGGAACTATGCAATTCTGGCACCTGGGGGTCTCCACTCTGGGACTGGCCTCTCCTTTGGCTCAACCATGCTGACAGAGACCAGGGTCAGGCTTGGATTTTTATCCCAATATGCAGCACCAGACAGGCGAGCTGAACGTTCCCTTCCCCTGATGAATGAGATCACGGGTTAAAGAACAGGGAATCCGGGGAGCACACCGCCTTCCAAAGAAAAACAAACTGATTAGAGATACCACTGGACCTGGCCAGGTTCAACAGATGGATTTTAAAACAAGAATTCTAAAACAAGCATTAGAAACACGTGAAAGAAATACAATATTAGTGAAATAAAAGAGAATAAGAAATTGTTAAAGGATCCAGGTGGAAATATTCCATATGAAAAACCAGTTGAAACAACAAATATAATAGGTAGAATGAATTATAGAACAGATACAGCATCTGAGCAATGAAATACGGAACTGGGATATCAGATGGAGGACTATCTCTAGGAAGCAGCCAGAAAGGATGAAGAAATAGAAAATATGAAAGAAACGGTAAAAGATTGGTTAAAAGTTAAACACCAACCCCCATCTTACTCTATCAATTTGAAATGGATCATAAACCTAATTATAAAAGTCAGAACTATAAAGCAATTATCCTTCAATTTAAAAAAATAAGTAAAGCCAGAACCATAATGCTTCTAGAAGATAATATAAGCAGAGATCTCTGTGACTCTGGGTAAGACAAGGAGTCTTAAATTCATTTAAAAAATTGGTAAGTTGGACTTCACTCAACATTTAAAATTTCTACTCATCAGAAGATAGCATTGGGCTTCCCTGGTAGTCCAGTGGTTAATAATCCACTTTGCAATGCAAGGGACACCAGTTTCATCCCTGGTTCAGGAAGATCCCACATGCCACAGGGCAACTAAGCCCAAAGCGGTAACTACTGAAGCCTCTGTGCCCAGAGGCTGTGCTCCATAACAAAGAATGGCCCCCGAGTGCAGCAAACAAGACCCACCATGGCCAAAAAATAAATAAATCTTAAAAAAAAAGACATCATTAAGAAACTGAACAGATAAGAATATTCTAGAAAAGAATCTGCACAATACACATAGCTTACAAAAGACTTGTACCCAGGAAATAAAGAACTCCTGAAGTTGACAGGGTGGCTCAGTGGTAAAGAATCCACTTCCCAATGCGGGAGACGCAGGTTCGATCCTTGGTCAGGAAGATTCTCTGGAGGAGGAAATGGCAGCCCACTCCAGTATTCTTGCCTGGAGAATCCCATGGACAGAGGAACCTAGCGGGCTACAGTCCATGGAGTGGCAAAGAGTCAGACATGAATGAGCACGCACACACGAAGTTCCCAAGAAAATGATTAACTCTTCCTCCCCACGCCACACAAAGGGCCAGAGACTTAACCATTGCAAAAAAAGAGAAAACATACAAGTGACCAATAGCTCTAGGTACTTCACATCATTATCAGGTAAATAAAAATTTAAAAAACACCTCTCATATCCACCAGAATGACTAACACCAAGTCAACATGACAAAAACGTAGAGAAACTCATGATTGTGTAATAATCTTTTGAAAAAGAGTTTGTCAAACAAACATATACTTATGACACGATCCAGCCACTTCACTCCTAAGTATTTACACTCAAAGATTATAAAGCATTCAAAGGAACTTTATTCATAATATCCCCAAACTGGAAATAGTTCAAATATTCAGTAACTGAAGAATGAATAAACAATGGTGGTATGGTATAGCAATACAATGGAA
The DNA here is from genome assembly GCF_910594005.1 of Cervus elaphus. Taxonomy (NCBI): domain Eukaryota; kingdom Metazoa; phylum Chordata; class Mammalia; order Artiodactyla; family Cervidae; genus Cervus; species Cervus elaphus. Next base: position 4,930,005 of record NC_057822.1, on the reverse strand, counting down.
AATCACTTGGTTAAAAAAAAGAGAGCTACCAAGGCAACAAACACAGATAAATATCAAAAGCATTATGCTAAGTGAAAGAAGCTAGACATAGAGAGTACTTGCTGTATGCTTTCATTTATGTGAAATTCTAGAAGAGGACTAATCTTATTTATGGTAAAAGGAATGGGAATAATGATTGCAATTTGGGAGGAAAAATAGACTGGAAAGGGGTATGAGGGAACTCGATAGAAAATTTTTTTAAATCTTATTTTGGGGTTCTGTTTATAAGGTAATGTGATGGGTCAAAATACTACGTTGACTGGGGGGGAAGGTCCATTTTCATTCCAATTCCAAAGAAGGGCAATGCCAAAGAATATTCAAACTACCACACTATTGCACTCATTTCACATGCTAGCAAAGAAACGCTCAAAATCCTTCAAGCTAGGCTTCAACAGTAATTGAATCAAGAACTTCCAGATGTACAAGCTGGATTTAGAAAAAGGCAAAAGAACCAGAGATCAAATCGCCATCTATTGATCATAAAAAAAGCTAGAGAATTCTGGAAAAACATCTACTTCTGCTTCATTGACTACGCTAAAGCCTTTGACTGTGTAGACCACAACAAACTGTGGAAAATTCTTAAAGACATGGGAATACCAGACCACCTGACCTGCCTTCTGTGAAATCTGCATGCAGGTCAAGAAGCAATAGTTAGAGCCGGACATGGAACAATGGACTGGTTCTAAATTGGGAAAGGAGTTCATCAAGGCTACATGTTGTCACCCTGCTTATTTAACTTATATGCAGAGTACCAGGCTGGATAAAGCACAAACTGGAATCAAAATCAGTAACTTCAGATATGCAGATGACACCACCCTTATGGCAGAAAGCAAAGAGGAACTAAAGAGCCTCTTGATGAAGGTGAGAGAGAGAGAAAAAGCTGGCTTAAAACTCAGCATTCAGAAAATGAAGATCATGGCATCCTGTCCCATGAGTTCATGGCAAAACAGATGGGGAAACAATGGAAACAGTGACAGACTTTATTTTCTTGGGCTCCAAAATCAATGCAGATGGTGACTACAGCCATGAAATTAAAAGATGCTTGCTCCTTGGAAGAAAAGCAACGATAAACCTAGACAGCATATTAAAAAGCAGAGACATTACTTTGCCAACAAAGGTTCGTATAGTCAAAGCTATGGTTTTTCCAGTAGTCATGTATGGATGTGAGAGTTGGACCATAAAGAAAGCTGAGCACCAAAGAATTGATGCTTTTCAACTGTGGTGCTGGAGAAGACTCTTGAGAGTTCCCTGGTTTGCAAGGAGATCAAATCAGTTCATCCTAAAGGATATCAGTCCTGAATATTCATTAGAAGGGTTGATGCATGTGCTCGCTTTGGCAGCACATATACTAAAATTAGAAGGACTGATGCTGAAGCTAAAGCTCCAATACTTGGCCACCAGAGGAGAAGAACCAAGTCATTGGAAAAGACCCTGATGCTGGGAAAGATTGAAGGCAGGAGAAGAAGATGACAGAGAATGAGACGGTTGAATGGCATCACTGACTCAGTGGATGTGAGTTTGAGCAAACTCTGGGAGACGGTGAAGGACAGGAAATGTTGGCATGGTGCTGTCCATGGGGTTGCAAAGAATTGGACATAACTGAGCAACTCACAACAACAACGGATACCTGCATACATATGGCTGAGTCCCTTTGCTGCTTACCTGAAATGACCACAACATTGTTATTTGGCTATCAGTTCAGTTCAGTCACTCAGTCATGTCCAGTTCTATGAGTTTTATAGTTATTATGCTATACGTCAATACAAAATATAAAGTTAAAAAAAACCCACTACACTGAACACTTAAGATCTGTACATTTTATTGAATGAAATTATATATCAACAACAAAAAAAGAGAGATGAAATATAATTGCCAACATCTAGATATTAAGGGTCCCAGGAGAGGAAAATAAATCAAAGGAGGAGATATTGGAAGAAATAATGAAGATAACCTTGGAACTGAAGAAAGATGATAGATCTCAATTTGAAAGGGCCCCAAATACACCAAACAGGATGAATAATGAAACATGCACACTGAGAAATATTACAGTGAATATCAGAATAAAAAAGCATTCTCAAAGTCCAGAGAAAAACAGATCACTTACAAAGGAGTAAGTGTCAAATTGAATTGACCAAAGTACCAAAGGAAAAGAATCTGAACTGAGAATTTCATATCCAGCTAAATTGCCATTCAAATGTTAAAGGTTTGTACACCCCCCCAAAATTTTTTTGAAGTAATTATTAATACTTCAGTAATAGAAACAAATTCCTCAGATGATACTAAAGATATATGAAAGCTGAGCAAATAACTTAGTAAACTTTGGTGTTTAAAAAAAAATTCCAGATCAAAGAAAAGAGTAAGATATATATATATATAGCTACAGTCCACAGGATCACAGAGTCAGACATGACTGAAGTGACTTAGCATGTGCATAGACACACACACACACCTCAGAACTAAAAAATCTAGACAACTTTAAAGTGCTGTCATGGGGGCTCAAAGGCAAGTTGTTGAAGAGCTTAAGGGCTGAGAGGGAAGAGAGAGACCAAGGGATATGAGAAAATGCTCATCTTGTCTATGTAGGCAAAGCTACAGCTAATAATTTTTTAAAGTAATAAACTATTAAAAGAAAAATAAGTTGCAATGAAAAAGTAGGGTAGCAGAAACAAAGTACACACACATTCTTTTCAGGAACACGCAAACAAAAAATTCATCACACACCAGGCCACAAAGCAAGTCTCACATCTTAAACAGCAGGTCTTCACACAGTCCACATTCTCTGACCATTAACTTAGAAGTCAGTTTTTAAAAGAACAAACAATTCCCCCTATATTTGGAGATTTAAAAAAGAATTCCTAAGTAACTCATACATCAGAGAAATGCCACAGCAGAAATTAAACACCACTTAGCACTAATTGATGATAAAACACGATGAATCAAAAATTGTTCAGTGCAGCAAAGAAAGGCTAAAAATTAATAAACTAAGTTTCCAATTAAGGAAATTAAAAAAAACAGAAACTCAAACAAACTGAAAGGAGATTATAAAGAGCAAAATCAACAAAACAGGAAAAAAAAAAAGATTAAGTTGAGGAGATCAAAGCCACAAATTGGTCCTTTAAAAAAGATGATAAACTTGAGGCAAGATTAATTTTAAAAAATAAAGAGAGGGAGAAAGAGATAATACATAGTTATTACAGAACAGAGAAATACAATTAAGAAAATGCTATAAGCAACCTTTGCCAATAAGTATAAAAATGTAGATTAAATGCATACATTTCTAAAAATATATAAATATGTGCAACCCCGTGGACTACAGCCTGCCAGGCTCCTCTGTCCATGGGATTCTCCAGGCAAGAATACTGGAATGGGTTGCCATGCCTTCCTCCAGGGGATCTTCCCAAGCCAGGGATCAAACCCAGGTCTCCCACATTGTAGGCAGATTCTTTACTGTCTGAGCCACCAAAGAAGTCCATATATTTGTAACATACCAAAACTGACTCAAGAAATAAGAAGACTACATTTAAAAATGGTAACAGCAGGGCTTCCCTGGTGGTCCAGTGGTTAAGAAGATGCCTCGCCGCAAAGTGACACACATCACCACATAATGGAGCAGGAAGATAAAAGCTAAGGCTTCAAAGCACAGACGTGAGGAACTATAGCAGCTACAAGCTCTTACACACCCTTTCTTGTTTGCCCAACGACTTCCGACCTTTTCATCCAAGCATCGCTATGAGAGACACAGAGCTCCGTGGAGAACAGAAGCCGGCTCAGCAGAGTGAAGCCCCTCAGGGCCCAGGGCTTTCATTACGGAGTTCTCTCAACTGTTGTGCATGTTTGAAATTTTTTACCATAAAGTGTTGGAAAAACAAATAAGTAAACATGCATTAGTTTGATTAAATTAAAAAAAAAAAGGAATCCGCCTTGCAGGTCAAGGGACACTGATTCGATCCCTGGCCCTGGAAGATCCCTCACATCACAGAGCAACTACAGAGTCCCGGCTCTGGAGTCCTCAAGGCCCAGCTGCTGAGCCCAAGCGCTGCTGCGACTGAAGCGCCCGCGCATAGAGCCCGAGGTCGGGCGGAGCAATGGAGACCCCGCCTACAATAAATACATAAAAGGAAAGCAGGTATACCAATAGTGGTCGGTGCTTTTTCTACACTAGCAAAACCTGAAAATGACCCAAATGTGATCAACAAGAAATTGGCTAAAAAGAAAATTGTGGCAGGAATTCCCAGGCAATCCAGTGGTTAGGACTTGGCACTTTTACTGCCAAGGCCCTGGGTTCAATTCCTAGTGGGAAAGAACTGCAAGCAGTGAGGTGGAGCCAACAATAAAATAAAAACTTAAAAATTGTGGAATAGTTATCCAGTAGAATGTTACATAGTAGTTTAAAACAAAAAATTATAGCTATATGCAACACTGGATCAACCTTGGCAATAAGATTGAGTGAGAAAAGCAAGTCCAAGGAGATTATGTAAAGCATGATACACTTTCATAAAGTAAAAAATATATTTTTATATGATATATATAACATACGCATCTATGATTTTAAATACTAATCAAAAAAGACAAAGAGAATGAGAAACTTTATATATGATACATATATCTAAATGTGACAATATTAATAAAATTTCTAATAAAGTATTAATCAAAATTTTAAAATAATACTTGTAAAAAGCAAAAGAATGAGAAAGCCCAGACTCAGGAGAGTGGTTATCCCACTTGAAGAAAGGAGGGTGGGAGAAGGGTGGAGGAGCCCAGAGGAAAATGTAAGGTATTGGATGATGACTGATGGACATTTTAAATCTATTTTTAATAATAAAATAGACAAGAGGGGACATACCTGGTGGTTCAGTAGTTGCTAACCTGCCTGCCAAGGCAAGGGGAACGGGTTTGATTCCTGGTCTGGGAAGATTCCACATGCCACTGGGCAGCTGAGCCCGCATGTGTGTGTGTGTGTCCCATACACGTACTTATTTGTGTCCGACTCTGTGACCCCATGAACTGCAGCCCTCCAGGCTCCTCTGTCCATGGGATTTTCCAGGCAAGAATATTGGAGTGGATGGCCATTTCCTTCTCCAAGGGATCTTCCCCACCCAGGGATCGAACACCAAGTCTCCTGTGTCTCCTGCACTCACTGGCAGGCAGATCTTTACCACTGTGCCACCTCGGAAGCCCAACTGAGCCCATAAATCACAACTATTGAGCCCGCACACCCTAGAGCCCATGCTCTGCAACAAGAGAAGCCCCTGAAATGAGAAGCCCGCGTACTTCAACAAAGAGCAGCCCCCACTTGCTGCAACTAAATCAAGACCATGAGTAGCAACGAAGACCCAGAGCAGCCAAAAATAATTAATTAATTTTAAAAAACAGACAAGAGAGCCATTGTGAACCAGTGACACATGTGCTTGAACAAGGGTCATGATGACGCCACTGAAAGATCCCAGAGTCCGTAAAATAACTTAAAATAAGAATGCTAGGTAAATATTCACATTTTGACAAGCACTACAGAGAGCTCAACACCTGTCGTATCTCACTGACTGCTCAACAGTTTTGTGAGTGGGAGATCACTACTGTCCCCATCTTATGAGTGAACCGAGGTTCGGTCGCTTGCCCAGGGTCAATCACATGGGACCCAGGTCACTTCCCTGGGCCTCACCTTCCTCCTGTCAAAGGAGGCAAGATAGATGACTTCCTTGGCAAAGAGGAAGTGTTTAATAAGTGTTTGCCTTAATTGAGAGGGGCTGCGTGGGCATGTTGGAGGGAAACTGGTGGGAGGCTAGGGGACCCAGATAGAGTCCCACCATCTCCCTCTGAGATCTGGGAGGGTCCCCTTCCCTCTCTGGGCCTCAGCTGCCCACTCTGTGCCTGGAGAGGACTGGTACCAAAGGTTCCTGCTTTAAAAGTTTTCAAGGGGCCATCCAACAAACAGGTCACCCACCACCTACGTGCCCTGGCAGGCGCTGCTGACTCTCCCAGAGTAGGGTCAGAGGTCTGCAAGCTCCGGGTCTAAGCCCAGCTTCTGAGGTCATCTCCTGGCCCCCTCCCCTCACCACTCTGACCCTCTGTGCTCTGCTCTCTTCCCCCAGGGATTTTGCACCTCCTGCATCCCCCCGCCCCCCAGGTCTTCCTCCTTCTTCAGGTCAAAGGTCACCACCTCTGAACCCAGTCCCTCACTACACCCCAGTCCCTCACTACACCATTTCACAATCCTGTTTCTTCTCTTCACAGTGCTCGTCGTTGGCTGAAATTAACCTAATTTTTATTTATTATTTACTTTTGAATTTTTTATTTCATTTAAATTTTTATTGGAGTAGAGTCTCAGGTGGCTAAGTGCTAAAGAATCTGCCCGCCAAAGCAGGAGACGTAGGTTTAATCCCTGGCTTGGGAAGATCCCCTGGAGGAGGAAATGGCAATCCATTCCAGTATTCTTACCTAGAAAATCCCCTAGACAGAGGACCCTGGCGGGCTCCAGTCCATGGCACACAGTCAGAGTCAGAGGTGACTTAGCGATTGAGCACACACACACACAGTTGATTTACAATGTTGTGTTAGTTTCAGACGCACAGCAACACAACACTTACACACGTCAGTTATACGCACACGCGTATCTACTCTTTTTTAGATGCTTTTCCCACATAGCATCTTTTTTAGATGCTTTTCCCACATATGCAGATACAAATATCAGTCATACAGACACATGTATCTACTCTTTTTTAGATTCCTTTCCCACATAGGTCATTACAGAATATTGAATTGTTTCCTGTACTATACGGTAGGTCTTTATTAGTCATCTATTTTATATATAGTAGTGTGTACATGGATGGACCTAGAGATTATCATACTGAGTGAAGTCAAAGAAAGATAAATATCATATATCATTCATTTATATGTGAAGTCTAAAAAAAAGGGCACAGATGAACTTCTTTATAAAACAGAAATGAAGTCACAGATGTAGAACAAGTTTATGGTTACCAGAGGGTAAGGGGGGTGAGGGATAAATTGGAAGGCTGCGATTGGCATATACACACTGCTGCATACAAAACCTAGTTTCACTTTATGGTCTTTAAGGCTCCAGGAGGGAGGAGAGTGTGGTTCACTCCTGTATCTCCGCCTGTAACTCTGCACGCCTACAGAAGATGCTTAAAAAAAAAAAAAGATGCTCAGCATTTGCTGGAAGGAGGAAAAAAAAAAAGAGTGATGCCGTCTCCTGCGGAATTTGTGGTCATTCCGCCCAGGGATTGGTTAGGGAGACTCCCCTGGTCCCACAGCTCTTAAACTTTCCTTCATCCTGTGCCACCCGGGACTCTTGTTTACATGACCATCTCCGCACACACTGGGTGATCTTTGAAGGAAAGGCTAGACCAGGCTCATGTGTGAATTCCAGCATCCAGTCTTGGGCTGAGCAGGCAGCTGGGCTAAGGAAATATTCATTGAGTGAATGAACGAATGTTCTGCACCCATCTTCCCGCTTCCTGACTCTGCTTCCTCCTTTCTACAGACCGACAGGCGCCAAGAGGTCACACCCAGCTGACAATAAAGGCCACCCCAGTGTGAATTTCCTGGAGGACAGTCCCCCCTTCCTCCAAAAGGAGTCACTCCAGACAGCGAGGTGACAAAGCGCAAGAGCAGCCCTGCCTCTGTCACAGAAACCGTCTGGGGCCTGCCCAGCAAAGCCAACGGACGGGGGTTTTCTGTCCATCTCAGCCTCACAAAGGACAGCAAGCCGCGGGACCAGGAGGCTGGCAGGCCTGCCCCGGAGCCCGAACGGGGGGCCTCGCACACCGAGCTCCGACTGGCCGTGGGCCAGCGGGGAAAAACACTTGATTATTCAAATCATGTAGCCACTCAAGAGGAAATGATCTGCTTCCTCCAAAAGCACGAAGTGGGGCAGGCAGACCAGCCCAGGGACTTGGGTGCCGAAGGGGGAAATTGCAAAGTTCTTGCACAAACCAGCGCGCTGAGATTTCCCACCCCAGGCAGACTCTGGAAACCTGAGATGGAAACTCAGGAGGGTCAGGCCTGAGCCCTGGACAGAGGCTGGGGCCAGTCCCCCACTGAGGATTCGCAGTTAGCAGTAGCTTCGGCCAGGCTGATTGCCTGCCCTCCTCCTGACCCTGGTTCTGGAGACAGCAGGACCGCCCTGCGGTGTCCCCCCACCCCTATTTGTTCCTGCCTTCACCCAGGAATCACACCCAGGAATCACACAGGGGTAGATAAACTCCACATCCTCAGCTCAGGGGGCCGGCGAGTATCCCGTGGTCTATTCCTGGTTTTTGCTCACTTCTTGCCTTGCACCCCCTTCCCTGAGTTGGGCTCCGGAAGAACCATCAGGTTCAAGAAGAGTTTAAGCATCTGGCCTGCAGAGTTTTATCTAACATTTATTAAGTGATTAGGCACCCACACTCCAGAGCCAAGCTGCCCAAGTTCAAATTCTGGCTTAACCATGTCTGAGCTGCCTGACCATGGGCAAGTCCCTTTCCTCTTCCATGCTTTTTCACCTGTAAAAACAGGGATCGGAGTACCTACTCTGTTAGAAGTTTAAGAGGATCAAGTAAGAGACTTCCCTGGCAGTCCAGAGGCTAAGACCCCATGCTCCCAACGCAGGAGGTGCAAGTTCGATTCCTGGTCAGGGAACTAGATCCCACATGCTACAACTAAGAGTTCACATGCCACATAACAAAGACCCCACAAGCTGCAACCAAATAAATAAATAATGTCTTTTTTTTTTTTTAAGAGGACCAAATGGAAAAGGGTATGTAAAATACTTACTTAGTAGGCTATACATGGGGCATTCAGCAAATGACAGCTCTTAGTACTACTAAACAAATTAAGATTGTTCAGAGGCTCGCCTGGATCTCTGCAGCACACATCCTCAGGACTGACCCTTCTTCTCTCACCAGAGCCAAAACCATTTGGCCCAGAGCAGACTGACAGGCAGAGGGGAAAGGCCCCAGGCTCTGGCTCGAAACCCCAGCCACACCACTCATCAGCTCTGCAAACCCTGGGCAAGTTACTTAACCACACTGAGACTGGTTTCTGCCTCTATGTACTATAAACCAGAACAGCACCTCCCTCAGAACTGTCACGAACCTTCCCCATCAGGAAGGATGCTAGGCCCTGCTGCTGTCCACTGTGAGCAGTGCCCGGGGAATTACGGAGCTGACACGTGCCCGGACTGCCCCAGGCAGTGGTGAGGTGATCGACTGGCTTCCTTTTCTGGAAACTTCCGTCCGGGCTCAGCTTTCAGATGTGATGTGGGGAAGCCTCCCCAGGAAATAGTCCGCTCCGAGGGCCATGTAATACCAGTGCGGACCCTGACACAGGCCTGCCGGCCAACAGGCAGCCCTGAACACAGGCAAAAGCGTACTGACCAGCAGGAAGCTTCGATGAGCGCTTCCTTACGAGAGGAGGCGGCCAGGATTCACACACCCAGCTGCCATCACCAGGACAAACGAGCTCATTTCTCTGTTTCCTCTTCCGTGGGGTGGGGGTCATCACAATACTCACCTGCTGGGAGGATTAAAGGCGTTCCTACATCTAAGGCACTTGGGGCAGAGTCTGCCCCTCAGGAAGCACGAACTGATGCTGTTACAGTCATTCATGACTGCGCTCCTTTCTTCCACGAAGGCTTTCTCAGCCTCCCCAGCAGACTCAGGCTCCTCCTGGGGGCTTCAGCACGGGGCAGGATCCGCTCCTGTTACACGGATGACGATCACAAGACCTACCATGTGCTCGGCACCCGATTAAGCAGTTTGTTTTTTTTTTTAGTTTTTTTATTTCAACTGCGCTGGGTCTTCATTGCTGCCCACAGGCTTTCTCGGGCTGTGGTAAGCGAGGGCTACTGTTTCTTGCAGTGCGTGGCCTTCTCGTTGCCGAGGCTTCTCCTGCCACAGAACACAGGACTCTAGGCAAGCGGGCTTGAGCAACTGTGGTGCATGGGCTTTGCTGTTCTGCCACAAGTGGAATCTTCCCAGACCAGGGATCGAACCTGCGTCCCTGCATTGGCAGGCGGATTCTTATCCACTGCGCCACCAGGGAAGTCCCATGTTAAGCATTTTATATTCATGGAGATGTTTCTTAATCAGGGGGCAGAATGACCCCTGGACTCACAGACCATTGGCTCTGGGGCAGGGCATTCTGTGCTATGGAAAGAGCTTTGGGGAAAGTGGTCACCGTGTTCCATAGGTCAGAATACATGTGTCTCAGAAGGTATGAAAATATTTGCACTTGGTACCGACTATGGGACCTAGGAGACATTACTTACATTTTTTGGAGCTCGGCTGTGAGGATAAGTGAATATGTATAAGTAAAGCACTTAAAACAGAGCCTGATTCATGACTTGTTTAAAGCAAACATCTATTGATATATGTGTCAATCACTCCTCCAAATACCTCTCATGGACATGTGGGAAAACTGAGGAACAGAGGCATTATAAGGTCTTTGCTCCTAAGGGATGTTATTCTCTGTAAGAATTCACTCATTCATTCACCATATATGTATTAAGTGCATACAGAATGTTTGGTACATATATTATAGTACATTCGGTACATATAATAGATTCAGCAAATGATGGCTGTTCCTGGCTTGAGGTTATTTGGCACTGAGGGTACATCTGTGAACAAGTTGGACAAGAGGATTGGTCAGAGGTATGACGCTGGGGAAACTCACACCTGACTAAGGTCTGAGCCACCAATAGGGAAACTGGCCCATCCTGCTGCCAATCACTGACCAATCAGTGATGATTATGAGCTGATGTCATTGGTAAAAAAAGAAGATGCAGATATGGGAAGGGTAGCCAGGCTCAGCCTGGAGTAGCTCAGGCGTCACGCCCAGCAGGACAGCGCTCCTGGCTTTCCCCCTTTCCCCGGGGGAACCAAGCCCGCCTGGGCTGTGGGAACCCTTGCCAGGCGGAGCAGCCTTTCACTACGGGAACGTCCCCGGACACTTGCTGGAGGCAGGCACCTTGTGAGACACTGGGATTCACGAATGACTCAGATGGGGTTCCTGCCCTCCAGGAACTCACGCAGGGCCAGACACTACGAGGATGATCAGATGACAAAGGGCTGAAGATTTCCAAGCAAGATCTAGAAAAGCAGTGATGATGCCAAGTGGCGACACAGGAAGGGAAGACACTGCAGAGGCGGGGACGGCAGGGTTAACAGTGAGGACGTGCAGGCCGGGGGACACACCTGGGGAAACATCACGAGCCTGGGATCCCGACCTGAGTCGGAGGGCTGGTTCTGCCATCCGCTTGACCTGAGCCTGTTTCCCTTCTGCAGATGAAGATAATACTTTATCGGGCTGTTTCCAGGATTCACTGGTTTCATGAATAAGAAAGAGCTTTAAACAATGAAAACGTCTAAGAGCCTGCATCCTGAGGTGGGGGAGAATCAGAGTGACTCATCCATGGTCCAAAGGCGGATTAAAACAGGAACTCATTTTGGTCCATTCAGGATACAGAGTGGGTAACTCAACCCCACCTCAGCTGCAACACGCCCATGTTCCCACCCTCCCACCCCAGGCTCCCCTGGGCCATCCCAGGACCCAGGGATTACCGTTTCTGCACCATGTGACGCCAGACTCAATTTTCTCACCCCAAACATGGAGACGCCACTTGCTGCGCTCTGCGTGCGTACACCCATCCTTGTGGACGTGAATGGCTCTGCAGGTAGAAGAGCACTTTCCACAGGTGAAGGAACGTCACAGTCACAAAGGACAGACGGTGATGGTGAGCAAGGAGGAGTCAGCAGGAGACCTAGCAGGGAGGGGAGACCGCCGCAGGGCTGCACGCATGGGCGAACCCCAATCTCAGCAACTCCGCTGGTTCACCAGCTGAGGAAACATGGGCACATTGTTTCACCTTTGAGTCACTTCCCTCACTTGAAAAGTGGGCTGTTAGAAGGATTAAAAGCACGAATGTATAGAAAGCATTTAGCTGAGTGGCTTGGTGCCTAACAGATACTCAGGAAATGTTAATAACTCATCATTACTATTACTACTACTACGGATATTATTATGGAGGGTGGGGGAAGGGGTGAGTGGAACTCTTTCCAAGAGGGATCCGAAACCAGCCTTTCTTCTCAGTCTTAACAAGCTGGGTTGTGACCAGCCCCAGAAGCCCACCCCGCCTCCCCACCCTTCTCTGAGGAGTGGACAGGGACACAGCTGGGTGCTCCTTGGCAGGTCTCCACCCCACACCCGAGGTGAGCTCTGGGGCGGTCTAGCTCAGGGTTCCTCCAGCTTTCCCAGACCAGGAAATAAAGATTAAAGAGCATAGCGACCAGGGCACCACCCTGGGCCTGTCCCTTCTCGTTGCTGTTCACACAATGCCTAAGTCGAATTTGGTTCAGGACGTCTTTCCATTTGCTGCGTGCCAACTCTATTGAGTGAATGATGGCTGCCTGGAGGACTGCAGTTAGAAGGGACCTGAGGTTTAGAAGGAAAGAGCGCAGTGGTTGATTAGTAATGTCTGACATGTATAGGCCCAGAGAGGCAAGAGAACAGTGGTTGATTTAGTGATGTCTGACATGTATAACACAGGAGAGGGGGCGGTATGCAGGCCAACTTAGGCCACACATGAACTAGAAATGTCCTAACCCTGACTCCCTGGATCAAGCCACAGCTGTCAGGCAGGATAACCAAAAGCCAAGGGGGAAAAGGACTTGCCCAAGGTCACATAGCTTGAAATGGCAGGACTGGGATTCGAGCCCAGGCCCCTCTGGTTCTTTGAGGATGCTGCCTACTACAATCATCCTTTCCTTCCTGTTGACTACAAGAGGGGGTCCAGGCCAAAGCCCATTGTCTGGGAGAACAGAAGCCACTGTCCAACCAGGAGGGTGCCTATGCTTGCTCCCCTCCCTGACACTGCCCACCCCCAATGACTGCAAACCCCAGAGACAGATGGTTCTACTGAAAACACATATATACAGCAAGGGCTTGTATCCAGACAAAAATTTGAATCCAGACACTAACCTGATGGAAGGCATGAGACCTAAATTTGGGTCTCATCCCCACTTTCTAGCTGTATGACCTTGAGAAAGTTACTTGGCTTCTCTGAGCTTAAGTTTTTGCCTCTATAAAACAGGATAACAAGTTAAATAAGGTCACTAAAAGTGATTTGCTCAGTTCCTGACAGAGTTAAGACCTTAAATCAGGGGTCCTCGACCTCCAGGATCTAATGCCTGATGATCTGAGAGGCAGCTGATGTAACAATAATAGAAATAAAGTGCACAATATATGTAATGCACATGAATCATCTGGAAACCATCACCACCAACCCTCCCACCCTGCCATCCGTGGAAAAATTGTCTTCCACGAAATCAGTCCCTGGTGCCAAAAATGCTGGGAACCACTGCCTTAAATGTTAGTTGGAAGGATGAGGTCAAGGGGAAGAATTAAAACACACAGCATTTTCACAAAAGTGAAGTCAAGTGATGAAGGCAAGAGCTCAGATAAGCTGTTAAGAGGAATCTATTTATCGCTGATTATCTTGATAGGCTAACTAAAGCTGAAATATGAATTACTAGATTTGATGATTTCAAAATAAGGAACCAAACTCTTCTAGGAAGATAGACTGTGTCATTCATACCACAAAGAAGGAAGCAGCCTTGAGTGGGTGGATTGGAAATGGCAGGGGATGAATGTGTGTATTTCCCACTTCCCCGCGGGGTAATTCTGTGCCTCAGCTTCCTCATCTGTAAAGTGGGAATAACTGCACCTGCCACACAGGGGTGCTGTTGAGACTAAATGAGCAGTTCCAGGAGAGGCGCCGAGCACATCTGCCTATATGGATGGCAAGAGGGGAGCTGGCTTAATTAGGCAGAAAAGACAGGGCAGCTATAGTGGTGCTAAGAAGGAGTGACGGGAGCGGGCCCTCAGAGTCAGCTGACACACTTTCTAGCCAAAGTGGTGGCAGATGAGAAAGTTATTAACTCTTGTATGTTAAGAGGCCGGTGACTCGGAGAGGCCACGCCTGACACAGCTGAGTGACAGTCAGCCTAGAGGACTACAGGACGGTGACCTGACCGCCTCCACCTGACATCTGCCAGAGTGGCCACACTGTTGTTCTGTAAAGTAAAAGGTCACTCAGAGAAGGCAAGAACTTGACTGAACAGAAAATCACACCGCAGATCCTTCTAAAGGTGGGACTTATGTTTTTTTCAGATAAAAGCCACCTAAACACTTTTTTTTTTTTTAAAGAACATCAAATGTTTCCTGGGCTTTACCTGGCAGCTTGCAGACCTGGCTGGGTGAAATGCATCCACTTGAATCACAGACTGAGATCCGGAAGGATGAGAATGCTTCTCTCGAACGAGCCTGGGGTCAGCACCTCACCACAGGGTTGCTAAGGAAATAGCCTCAGTCGCCCCTCCCCTCTCTCCCTTCCCAGGTCAGCGCAGGGTGACCGAGGCACCAAGGGGAGGGATCTGGACCCGAGATATCCTTTTGGAGCCTCAATTGCAAAACAGCAGGGTGTGAGGGACAGGGGAGGTTCAAGGATGAATTGGAAATTGCCTGGTACCCAGTGGGTGCTCACAAAAATGCTACTTCCCACACAAGGTCATTCCTGAACTCCTCTGCGGGTGCAAGGACCAGGGGCCCTGTGGCTGCTATCAGGAATCAGGGCTCTCCCAGTTCACCCCAGAGCAGTTTGCTTGTGGAGACCTTCTAGAATCTCATGCTAGGCAGCTGCCTCCAGAGTCTTCCATGCTCAGTCGCTAAGCTGTGTCCAGCTCCTTGCTACTCCAGGCTCCTCTGTCCGTGGGATTCTCCCAGGCAAGAACACTGGCAGGGATTGCCATTTCCTTCTCCAGGGGATCTTCCCGACCCAGGGATCGAACCCACATCTCCTGCATTGGCAGGCGGGTCCTTTATCACTGAGCCACCAGGGAAGCCCTCCAGAGCGTTTACCACGAGCTTTAACCACAAGGCTTCATGGCTTTCCTCACTGTCCTCAAGCTCAGACACGGCGATTTGGAGATTTGTGCTGCAGCTGTTATGCTGCCTGTTCCCCTCGGGCCTAGACCCCTGAAGAAGGGAATGGCAACCCACTGCAGTATTCTTGCCTAGAAAATCCCATGGACAGAGGAGCCTGGTAGGCTATAGTCCATGGGGTCGCAAGGAGTCAGACACAACTGAGCAACTTCCCTTCACTTTAGGCCCCCAGAAAAGGGGAAAAAACAGACCGCTGTGGGTTCAGAGTGCAGGATGGTGCTTCCTGTCTGTGAAGCATCACCAGTGCACAGGCCCGTCGGGAGACTAGGTAAGGTGGTAGATGTCAAGGGAGTCCCTTCCCTGAGGGGGCTGCGCAATCTCTAGTCTGAAGCACCCAGGGTTGCCTGTCCCCAAGGGGGTGGACCCCAAGCCAGCTCCCCAAGGACTGACAGGCTGATGCTCAGTCAGACCCCAAACTCCCGAGCCCTTAGCCCCTTCCCGGGACCAGCAAAGCAGGAAGAGAGCATCCTCGTCCTGGCTGACATGTTCCAGAGATGATGCCAGGCCCCGGAAGAGGGGCTGGGGTCCGTTATGCCCCACATTCCGCCCCCGAGCCTCGTGACGGCCAGCCGGAGCCACATGCACCTAGCTCAGAAACTGCAGACTCAGAAGGCAGGCCGGGAATGGCAACGAGACGAACGGGCTGGGTGTGAGAGCAGGGTGCAGAGGGGACTGTGGTCAAGAGGATGGACCAGCTGCTGATGGGCTCCAGCCACGGCGGCCAGGCCGGGATGCAGCCCAGCGTGGCCACATCTTTTGATCTTCCCAGAGAAACCAGAACCCTTATTTTTATGTAAAACGAAATTGCCTGTTTTCACAACACCAACAACTAAATCCAAGTTTTAAATCACTACAGGAGTCAACAATTCCCCTGCCCCCACCCCCTGCTGCCTCAGGAGGGCAGGTTGCAACTGACCTACCATAACTTCAGCCACAGATGTTTGAGGACCAACTCAAACTAAATCAGACCCATGCCAAGTCTTAGGGGTGTCCCAAATCCCCAGCTCATGCCCTTCAGGCATCCTTGGATACAGATACGGACACTGAGGCTCAGAGAGGGGAAGTGACTTGCCCAAGGTCACACACGGAGGGCACCAGTTCAAGGGCTTAACCTCTGTCCTGAGTTGCAGACTTTTCCCACCAGCTCACACCATCTGTATCCTTCCTCAACGATTCTTTTTTTTTTTTTTTAATATTTCAATGATTTTATATTCCAAATATCTGTCATATTTTTTGAAGATTCTTTATGTTGAAATTTCACACATTTAATCCATTATTAAAATGTAAAACCGTATTAACAAAATTTGTTTAAAAATGTTATATACTTGAAGACTCTAAGATCCCCTTATTTTTTGTCCCCCAGACCAGAGACATTTTTAGTGGTGATATTTTTTAGCATCTTTTCTGTATCACCTACTATCTACCCATCAATCATGTTTGTTGCTTTCCTCTAAACTGTCTCCCTGCCCCTCATTTTACCAGCAATTCTTTCTTTAAAAAGATAGATGTATATTGAAGATATGCCATGGAAATGATACACACCAAAATCCAGACAGTGGATACTTTTCAGAAAGGTCATGGGAGACCCTGGGTAAGTCTTTACCCTCTCTGAGTGTCATTCTCCCTGGTCTGCAAAGTAGCCAGTTGACAGAAGCAGTCTTTAAATGCCTTCCAACTCTGAAATTCTAGGCATCCATGAGGTCTCTTCTGCACCCAGTACTTTGTGGCCTCAGATGAACATAAAATAGTAATAATAATAATAATGGGGAGGACAAGTCCACGGTAGCCAGGAAGGAACACTACAATTTTTAGTGAAACTTGACTCTTAGTTACTGGAATTCAGAAAGAACGATGTAAATACCCAGGCAGTTTAACCACCATCCGACAGTTAAACAAAAACACATCTGGTTTAACTTCATTTTCCTCAACTCCTCCCCCGCCCCTGCACCCCCTACCCTCATCTCAAATTTTACCCCTTAATTTGAGAAGTCAAATTAAATGCAAACAATTGATTTCATGCCACAGTGAGGTTGAGAATTTCGGCATGGAAAACTTTAAGCATGATGTTTTTCTGGGAGCAATTAGGAAATGTTGGGGGATGGCGTGAGGGGGTGGAAAAATAGGAAGGCTATTCTTGAATGTTCTTCGGACACTGAGCATCAGAGCAGAGTTGCCAGATGCCTACCAGGAGCCCAGCACTTCGAGAGGCCAAGCGAGTTGCTGCAGGTCACACAGCTAGGGTTGGAACCCAAGGCGCTGATCCTAAAGCCATTCTTTTCCCTCCTGTCGAGGCCTTTGTAACCTACATAGGGCCTTCCCTCTGGCCCTCATGGATCACCTGGTAGTGGCCAAAAAATGTCTCACAGAGAATATTAACTTCTCAACAGTTCCCAACAGTGGTCACTTTCAGCTGAGCCATTCAATGGTGAGAAACCATTACAATCTTGCCAACCCTTCACAACTCTGCAAACTATATATTATGAACCCATATGACGGATGATTTCCTCACCTGAGGCTCAAAGAGGGAAAGAAACTTGTCTAGAGTCATACGGCAGTGCTGGAGATGAATCTCCAATCTACTGCCCACAGCTGCCCTCTAAAAGCAATTCTGTGGACTGTAGCCTGCCAGTCTCCTCTGTCCATGGGATTCTCCAGGCAAGAATACTGGAGTGGGTTGCCATGCCCTCCTCCAGGGGATCTTCTTGGCCCAGGGACGGAGCCCATGTTTCTGATGTCTCCTGCATTGGCAGAAGGGTTCTTTACCACTAGTGCCACCTGGGAAGCCCTCAAAAAAGGAAGGACATCTCTAAAAAAAAAAAACACCAAAAATACACACTGCACAGCCTAGCTCCAGCCTGCAGAGGACGAGGACCACGACGTAGTGCTGGAAAGCTGAGTTTGCATTCCTGTGGCCACGCGGAGATTCTGAGTGCTGGTCCTCAGCCCAGCTTGCTCACTCTCCCCGTGATGTTCTCTTCAACTCTGAGTTTTGTATTAGTAACTCCAGCTGGACCTATTCAAAGTGAGCACTCTGAGCTATGCCACTGGATCCTTCCCCTGGATTCGGAGGCCTCATCCCCAAAGGTGTGTACAATACCAAGATCATTGGAGCTGGTCACCAGGGCTCCAGCCCCAGCTCCCCAGGTAGCATCTCTTGTTGTTGAACAAGTCACCTCCCTTCTCCAGGACCACTTTCTTCATCTGTAGGACTGCATCCAGTTTGCAGGGCAGGTCGGGTATGTAAGGACCGGTAGGGCTTGAGTTTGATTTCACCTCATTTCAAAGCTGGGACACATCCAGGCAGAAGGGACTGTGGAGGTTAACAGTCCCAGGCCTGTTCCCAGCACCGAGCTCCAGGCTCCGGGCCAAGGCTGAGTCTAGGATGATAGGAGGCGGCACTTGACTGTGAGCAAGAAGGACACCGTGCCACTCAACAACACAACCCATCGGGGAATGGGCAGGGCCTAGGCGGTGGGTGACAGGTTTCCAGGATTCGGGGCTGAGACAAAAACCCTACACCCCATCTCAAGTTTGCATTCTCTGCTGAGGTTAGAGCTGATGAGAGCCAAAATTTTCTTAAGCACAGACACCAGCTCAACACTTTGCATAGGTTAATCATACTATTTACTAATCTCAGCTAAAAGGAGGAGACTGGGGCATGACAGGCAACAAAATTTGTCCCAGGTCACACGGCTAGGTTGCCTTTTTCTGTTAGTGAAAACCAAAGGTTGGCTGATCTGTTTTACCCATGTTACTGCCTGTTAATCTCCTTCCTTGTGAATTGCTTGATTCTTTTTCTAAAGTGTCAGTTTCAGAGCCTGAAAAAGTTTTGTTATACAAGTGTGCAGATGTCTGTGTAATTTATCGCTGCATTCCCAGCACCTAGGACAGGGTTTGGGGTATTAAAATGTTTTTTGAATGGAGACGGCGTTTTGTTTCTGCCCTCAGTTCAGTTTTATTGCTCACAGCAGTCTTATGAGAGAGGTACACTCCCTTATCTTCAGGTGGGGTCACGTATACAGACAGGGGCCATCCCTGAAGCCTATATCTGACTCCAGGGGCTGGGAAGTTGGGAAGCCGTGTCCAAGAACCTGTTCTGCTTATGGAGTTTGGATATATGAAGTTCAGGAAGAGACAAGGAGACAGAGACAAGAAAGGCAGGGGCAGGGAGTGGAGGGTAGGGTGGGGAGGACACCCTGGGGAGGTCGGAAGATTTGAAAAGGACAGGTCTAGGGCGTGGGGGGAGGCAAGACTGAACACCAGAAGAGCCAGAAGGAGGAACCAAGATCAGCCCCTCATCTTAGCAGGGGGATAAGGTTGTAGGGTTTAGAGTCTGGCTTCAAATCTGGGCCTCAGACTTGCTTAACTTCTTCAGGCCTCAGTTTCCCTGTTTGTAAAGGAGATGATGCATGTCAAGCGCCAGAGCCTGGCACGCGTAGGTGTTCAACAAACGGCTGCTGTCAACTTTGCTGGTGTGGAAGCCCACCCCTTGCCTACCAGGGAACTCGGGCCCACCTGGAAGTCTTTTCTTCCCCCCAGAGCCCAGAGGCCCTTTCTGGCCAGAGAACTGCACCCTCCAGAGACCTCCTCCACCCACTGGCCGCTGTAAAGACCCCTCCCCCAGCCCCATTTTGCATTGAAAAAGGGTCTGAAGAGACAATGCGCGGGAAGGCTGGAGCTCCGCTCAGCTACCCGCCCCCCCCATTGTGACCAGGCTTTTAACCCTTTCTTATCAAGACCAGGCGCCGGAACCCACCCCCGGCCATCCGCTCACCTGCCTACGCCCAGAGATGGATCGCAGCAAACTTCCCCAGCTTCGGGGGGCTCCAGAGCTCGGCCCCAGGGCAGCTGTGCCCACCCACCCCCCCACGACTTCCAAACAGACTCCAACACGCCGGATGTCCGCCCCCCTCCCCGCCCCCCTGAGGCTCCCGGACCCAAGTGCCTCCCTCTCTCTACTGTTCCCAGCTCCGGCCCAAACTACTTTTGGAGCCCACCCAGGCAGACCAGCCCCCTCCCCTGGCGGCTGTGCCAAGATCTAGAGGCTGCTAGATGGCTGGCAGTTCTGGGGTAGGCAACCCGAGTCTCTTGATCGCGGACCAAGGGGGCGCCGTAGAAGCCGCTCAGCCACCGGGCACCCGGAGGCGGTGCCGAGACCGAAGACCGGGGTCTCAGGCAGCAGCCGGGAGACCCCAGGGCTGCAGCGGCCGACTCGAGCGCAGTCAGCCCGCCTCGCCTGCTCCACTGGGGCCACGTCCACTTTCTGGGCCGGCCCAGCGAGCCCGCAGGGAGCCGCAGATGCGCGCGAGCGCGGGAGCGGGACAGGTGGCTGGAGGTTCCGAATGGGCTGCCTTGAGCGGTGAGGGGGGGCGCGGAGGTCCCGGCCCGACCCCTGATGTCCAGCCTCGCAGCCCTCTCCCGGCGAGGGGAGGATGCGGAAAGGGGGCCTGGGACGCTCCACATCCCAGGGGTCCCGGAGAGCCAGGAACCAGCGTCGAGTCTTTACCTGCGCGGAGTTCGTGGGCGAAGGTCTGTCCCGGCGCAAGGGACGCGGGGTCGGTGCGCTGGGAGCTCGGACGCGGAGGGGCGGGAGCGCGACGCTGCCCGGGCCAAGTCCCCCGCGGGCTTATAAAGGCGATCGCGGGGCTCGCGCGCGGCCTGGGCAGCCCTCCCCGGCCCCCGCCCCCGGCCCGGGCCCCGGCCCTCCCCGCCCCCGGCCCGCCCCCGGCCCGGGCCCTGCTGGCTGGTCCGGCCGCGCGGCCAGCGCGCCGCCTGCCGGGGAGCCGGGCGCCCTCCGTCTTCCTGAGCCCTGGCTCGGCTCCCGCCCTTGCCCGGGGTTGGGGCGGGCGCCTCCCAGCGAGGCCACGCTCTGTCCTTTCTCTCCGCGAGCGCCGGCTCTGATTCCGTCTCTTTGGGGTTGACCTTATCCTTGGCTCCAACTTCCTGCTGTGTGTCTCTGTGGCTGTGTTTCTCGCGCCCTCCGACTTGTCTGCCTCTCTGTCTGACAACCCACCTGTCTCTGTTGGGACCTCTGTCTCTCCCCATCTCTGTGCACGTGTCTCTCCGCCGCTGTCCACCCGTGTGTCTGACTCTCCTGCCTGTCCCCTCCCGCCCTCCCCCTCCAACCAGACCACTGGCCCGGCCCCCTCTCCGCTGGTCTTGGGTTCTCTCCTCTGCTCGGGCGGAGGAAGCCGAGGGATACCTCGGAGCGGGTGGCTTAGGGAGGGGATCCTCGTCTCCTGGACGGGGGCTGTTCCCTCTCTCCTTAGAGCCAGCCAGGGTTCCTGCTGACCGCATCCCATCCAGAGGTGAGGACCTGTCTACCCAGTAACCAGAGGAGGAAGCCCACACTTTCCACCTGGTGGAATCAGACAGCCCAGGTTCAAGACTCCACCCTGGTAACAAATCACTTGAGCCCTGTGGCAGGCGGTCCCCTTAACCCGCAGAGGTCAGCTGCCCTTATCACAGGTCGTTGTTGTTACTGTTCAGTTGCTAAGTTGTGTCCAACTCTTTGGAACCCCATGGGCTGCAGGACACCAGGCTCCTCTGTCCTCCACTGTCTCCACTGTCCTATGCTGAGAGGCAGACTAATGTGAGACAGTGGTTGAAAAGTGCACAGGAACCTCTAAAAGCTCTAAAAGTTCTAAAGGATAAAGGGAGGCGGCGCAGGACTGGAGGAGACTGAGGCCTGAGCAGAGAAGCTGTCAGTACCAGCAGGACTGGTTGTTGTTTAGTGGCTAAGTCGTGCCGGAGTCACTGAGACCCCGTGGTCTGCAGCACACCAGGCTCCTCTGTCCATGGGATTTTCCAGGCAGGAATACTAGAGTGAATTGCCCTTTCTTCTCCAGGGGATCTTCCTGACCCAGGAATCGAACCCATGTCTCTTGCATTGGCAGGCGGATTCTTTACCATCTGAGGCACCAGGAAAGTCCCGACCCAGAATTCTCTGTCTTACCTAGGACATGCTGACCTTGGGCCAGGCATCTTGCATACATTATCTCCCAACAACTCCATTTTAGAGACGAGAAAACAGAGGCCCAAACAAGCATGAGTTCAGCTTGTCAGTATGACTGGAACCAGAACTGGGAACTAGCACCAAAAACAAAGAGTGTCTTTGTATTTATTTTTCTTTTTTCTTGTATTTTTAGCAACTGATATTGCTTCTTTATTTATGAGTGGTATGAAGTGTCCTTCCCTGACATAAGTTTATTTTTAGAAAGTGAATCAAAGCATTGATTAAATATTATATTTATGTATTCAATGAGTTAGATTATTATGGCAAAAATCATGGAGGTGATAAATGAATCAAGTTTGGGAAACAACACTTTTGCATAAGAAATTGTGAGTGAAGGCATCCAGAACAGAGTCTCAAACCTTGGAGGGGTTCTGTAATTGCTCACAAACTCCAGGGAAGGGGTTAGGGATACAAAGAGGCTTGAGTCAATGTCATTGTCAGTGAGCCAGGGGCATATTCCCAGGAATGAGAAGTCTGTCTGTCCCAGCCTGAACAGAGGCTGGGGGCTGAGGCAACAGCGACTTGAATGGACCCTGTTTCACCAATTATGGGCCCCCATGCCTGCCCTTGACTTCTAATCTCCCCAAAACTTTTGGGGATGGACACTTCTAGTTGCATTACATGGCCAGCATTGGGCCCCCTGTGTCTGGGTGATTTTTCCCCAGGTACCACTGGCTGAGCGCCTAATAATTGATGCTTTCGAATCTGTGCTGGAGAAGACTCTTGAGAGTCTCTTGGACAGCAAGGAGATCACACTAGTCGATCCTAAAGGAAATCAACCCTGAATATTCATTGGAAAACCCGACGCTGAAACTGAAGCTCCAATACTTTGGCCACCTAATGCAAATAGCCGACTCATTGGAAAAGACCCTGATGCTGGGAAAGATTGAAGGCAAAAGGAGAAGGGGACGGCAGAGAATGAGATGGTTAGACAGCATCACTGACTCAATGGACATGAATTTGAGCAAACTGGGAGACAGGCGAGGACAGAGGAGCCTGGCGCGCTGAGAGGGAAGGAACTAAGAAAACGGAAACAGGAGCTTGCCTGGTGGTCCAGTGGTTAAGAATCCACCTGCCAATGCAAGGGACAGGTTCGATCCTTGAGCCAGGAAGATCCCACGTGCCTCAGAGCAGCTAAACCTGCGCCCCACAACTCCTGAGCCTGCGCTCGAGAGCCCATGGTCTGCAGCTACCAAAGCCTGCACACCCTGGAGCCTGTGCCCCACGACAAGAGAAGTCACCGAAATGAGAAGCCCTTGCACTCTGCAACTAGAGAGGAACCCCCGCTCAGCGCAACTAGAGAAAGCCCACTCACAGCAACAAAGACCCAGCACAGTCAAAAACAAATAGAAAACTGAGGCAGTATCATTAAACCAAAGGTGGTACCGCCCAGCATTACCCAATGCTGACTTCGTGTGAGGCTCTGGTCTGATATGAGGCTTTGTACATATTAACACACCTAATGCTCACAACAACCCTACTGAGTAGGGACTTTTATTTCCACTTTACAGATGAGAAAACTGAGGCATATACGAGCTGTCACTTGCAGAAGTGCCCAGCAGGCTAGTGTAAAGCACTTTACAGTTGACATCTCGTTGGCTTTTCTCTGTAAGACCGAAGCAGGGTCATTAATGTCACCCTCACTTTTCAAATGAGGAAGCTCTTGGCTCAGAAAGGCTTAACAACTTATTCTTTCAAGAATATTTATTGGGTGCCCGCTCAGCACAGGCACTGTGCTAGGATCTGGCGACAAGTGAACAAGACAGATTTCTGGCCTCCTGGAACTGACATTCCAGTTAAGGAAGACAGATAATAAACAGTCAGCATTATAATTAAGTAAGCTATATAGTAGATTAAAAGAGGATAAGGGAATAAAGAAAGAACTAGAGCAGAGATTAGGGAGAGGAGGCGTGCTGGGAGGGGGGCAGATTGTGGCATAAGAGTGTTCAGGGGAGAGAAGACAGGAAATTCCCAAGCATTCTTTGACAAGGAGACCCAACTCCTCTCTGGAGTGCGTCTGCTGGGAAGCGGATTGTGGACAAGAGGCCAGCGAGCAATATCTCTCTCTGTCTGCTGGGCTTCCCGGGTGGTGCTAGTGGTAAAACAAACAAACAAACAAACAAAAAAACCGCCTGCCAATGCAGGAGACATAAGAGACGAAGGTTCCATCCCTGAGTCGGGAAGATCCCCTGAAGAAGAGCCTGGTGACCCACTCCACTATACTTCCCAGGAGAATCCCGTGGACAGAGGAGCCTGGCGGGATACAGTCCATGCGGTCGCAAAGTGTCGGAGGCGACTTGAAATGACTTAGCACGCACACACGCTCTGTCCCTGCTATGACACGTCAAAGAAGAAGCCAACCATTAAACCGAGGGCAGGGGCGTGCTCTGAGCCCAAGGCCAGATAGAGAAGACGGAAGCCAGGAGAAAGCCTTCCTGAGGCACCCAGGCAGTCAGGGAGAAGCCAGGCTCCTCTGTCCGTGGAATTCTCTAGGCAAGAACACTGGAGTGGGTTGCCATGCCCTTCTCCAGGGCATCTTCCCGACCCAGGGATTGAACCTGGGTCTCCTGCGTTGCAGGCAGATTCTTTACTGTTTCAGCTGTAGGGAAGGCCTGAGCTTTTTTGTTTTTTTAAATCATTTGCTGCTGCAGTTGCTGTTTTTTTTTTTTTTTTTTTAATAATTTTATGTAAGTATTTATTCTTGGCTTGCTGGGTCTCTTGTTGCTGCGGGAACTTTTCTCCAGTGGCGGCAAGTGGGGCCTTCTCCTTGTTGCCGTGTGTGGTCTCTCTGCACCGGCTTCTCTCGTTGTGGTTCCCGAGTTCCAGAGCCCCGGCTCGATAGTTGTGGCTTCATGGGCTTAGTTGCTCCGCAGCGTGTGGGATCTTGGCCGGTTCAGGATCGACCCCGAATCTCCAGTATCGGCAGGCAGGCAGATTCTTACCACTAAGCCACCAAGGAGCCCCTCACCTGAGCTTCTGCGCAGGGCTCGACAGCCCTTCCCAGGACCAGCGCTAGCTTCAGCCCTGGTCCTAGACTTCCGCCTCCGCAGTTCTGCCCGCCACCCCACCATCCCACCTTGAGCCTCATCCTGGCTCAGCCCTCCTCGTCTCGGTCTCAGGCAGGTCTCCCAGGCAGTGCTAACCCAAGCTTCCAGCTCATCTGCAGTCCCAGCCCCCGCGCCCACCCCCAGCAGTCAGCCCTGTGCTCAGTACCCTAAGAAATGACCAGAGTGTCTCCCAGCCCCCGCTGGACTTAAAGGAAGCCTTCCTCACAAAGGCCCCGCCTGCCCTGTGAGAAAACCCCATTGTCTGAGGAACAATGTCTCTATTTTGCCCTTTATTTCTAAAGGGACTTGTGAGCCGGCTCCAAGCTCCTAGAGGGAGAGTGTTGCTTCCTATTCTCAGCCCTGGAGAAGGCTGCAGGCCAAAAGGAAGGGTCAAGGTTGTCCGCTGGGAGCTGGATTCCAGAGATCAGAGCAGATTCAGGCAGGCCCAGCCATAGCAGTCCCGTGGCATTTCCAGAATGGAGACAGGAAGGAAGGCATCCCAAATAAGTAGGAAGAGAGTTTGTACCCAGGGTGGTGGAGAGATCTCCTCCCTTCCCCCCCTCCCCTGACCACATACTTACAGGACTTTGATCATCTCTGATAAAGTCTTCCTGAAGATTCATCCATCCTCCTGGCTGTCCATCCACCTCCCTGTTTTCAATAGACACGTCTGAGATGGGCCTTGGAGATGCCTCCCCGGGAGGCTGTATCACTTTTGCCTTCCACTTCCTGTTAGATGCAAACTTGAGGGCCCAAGAATACTTTAGGGCTTGGACGATGGTAGGCTGATATTTGGCAGCGTGGGGATTTCTTTAGTAATGTTCTGAAAGGTTTATGGCTCTTATGGCAAATAGGTCAGATACCTACTAAGCCTACAAAACCATCCCCAAGAAAAAGAAATGCAAAAAGGCAAAATGGCTGTTTGAGGAGGCCTTCCAAATAGCTGAGAAAAGAAGAGAAGCTAAAGGCAAAGGAGAAAAGGAAAGATATATCCATCTGAATGCAGAGTTCCAAAGAACAGCAAGGAGAGATAAGAAAGCCTTCCCAAGTGAACAATACAAACAAATAGAGGAAAACAATAGAATGGAAAAAACTAGAGATCTCTTCAAGAAAATTGGAGATACTAAGGGAAAATCTCATGCAAAGATGGGCTCAATAAAGGACAGAAATGATAGGGACCTAACGGAAGCAGAAGATATTAAGAAGAGGTGGCTAGAATACATAGAAAAGCTATACAAAAAAGATCTTAATGACCCAGATAACCACGATGGCTATTGATGTGATCACTCACCTAGAGCCAGACATCCTGGAGTGCAAAGTCAAGTGGGCCTCAGGAAACATCACTATAAACAGTTAGCGGAGGTGATGGAATTCCAACTGAGCTATTTCAAATCCTAAAAGATGATGCTGTTAAAATGCTGCACTCAGCATGCCAGCAAATTTGGAAAACTCAGCAGTGGCCACAGAACTGGAAAAGGTCAGTTTTCATTCCAATCCCAAAGAAGGACAATGCCAAAGAATGTTCAAACTACCACACAATTGCACTCATCTCACATGCTAGCAAAGTAATGCTCAAAATCCTTCAAGCTAGGCTTCAGCAGTATGTGAACTGAGAACTTCCAGATGTACAAGCTGAATTTAGAAAAGGCAGAGGAACCGGAGACCAAATTGCCAACATCAGTTGAACCATAGAAAAAGCTAGAGAATTCCAGAAAAATATATACTTCTGCTTCATTAACTACGTTAAAGCCTTTGACTGTGTAGACCACAACAAACTGTGGAAAATTCTTCAAGAGTTGGAAATACAAGATCATCTCACCCGCCTCCTCTGAAACCTGTATGCAGGTCAAGAAGCAACAGAACTGTACATGGAACAACGGACTGGTTCCAAACTGGGAAAGGAGTAGTCAAGGCTGTATATTTTCACTCTGCTTATTTAACTTATATGCACAGTACATCATGTGAAATGCCAAGCTGAATGAAGCTCAGCTGGAATCAAGATTGCCAGGAGAAATATCAATAACCTCAGATATGCAGATGACACCACCCTTATGGCAAAAGCGAAGAACTAAAGAGCCTCTTGATGAAAGTGAAAGAGGAGAGTGAAAAAGCTGACTTAAAACTCAACATTCGAAAAATGAAGAGCATGGCATCTGGTCCCATCACTTCATGGCAAATAGATGGGGAAACAGTGGAAACAGTGACAGACTTTCTCTTCTTGGGCTTCAAAATCACTGCAGATGGTGACTGCAGCCATGAAATTAAAAGACACTTGCTCCTTGGAAGAAAAACTATGACAAACCTAGACAGTGTATTAAAAAAGCAGAGACAATACTTTTCCAACAAAGGTCCATCTAGGCAAAGCTATGATTTTTTCCATTAGTCATGTATGGTTGTAAGAGTTGGACTATAAAGAGAGCTGAGTGCCAAAGAATTGATGCTTTTGAACTGTGATGTTGGAGAAGACTCTTGAGAGTCCCTTGGACTGCAAGGAGATCCAACCAGTCAATCCTAAAGGAAATCACTCCTGAATATTCATTAGAAGGACTGATGCTGAAGCTGAAGCTCCAATATTTTGGCTACCTGATGCGAGGAGCCAACTCATTAGAGAAGACCCTGATGCTGGGAAAGATTGAAGGCAGGAGGAGAAGGGGACGACAAAGAATGAGATGGTTGGATGATATCACTGACTCAATGGACATGAGTTTGAGCAAGCTCCAGGAGATGGTGAAGGACAGGGAAGCCTGGCGTGCTGCAGTCCATGGCGTGCCAAAGAGTCAGACATGACTGAGCGACTGAACAACAACAAATACATGGAGACTTTGCCACATTTTTGTGTTTACAGCGTCCTGTGGCTATTCGTCTCCTGACAACTGGCCTTGGGCTCAGTGCAGCCTCCTGTCTTCCCTTTAATGGATGGCTTCTTCCTTTTCATGTCATAGCCAGTATGGAGAGATATTTCTAGCTGGCCTCATGTCTACAGTTTGCAGAAGCATAAGAGGAGGAGTTGGCAACATCATTCATTATCAGAGAAATGCAAATCAAAATCACAACCAGGCACCATTACACGCCAGTCAGGATGGCTGCTATCCAAAAGTCTACAAGCAATAAATTCTGGAGAGGGTGTGGAGAAAAGGGAACCCTCTTACATTGTTGGTGGGAATGCAAACTAGTACAGCCGCTATGGAGAACAGTGTGGAGATTTCTTAAAAAACTGGAAATAGAACTGCCATACACCCCAGCAATCCCACTCCTGGGCATACACACTGAGGAAACCAGAACTGAGAGAGACACGTGCACCCCAATGTTCGTCACAGCACTGTTTATAATAGCCAGGACATGGAAGCAACCTAGATGCCCATCAGCAGATGAATGGATAAGGAAGCTATGGTACATATACACAATGGAATATTACTCAGCCATTAAAAAGAATTTGAATCGGTTCTAATGAGATGGATGAAACTGGAGCCCATTATACAGAGTGAAGTAAGCCAGAAAGATAAAGACCAATAGAGTATACTAACGCATATATATGGAATTTAAAAAGATGGTAACGATACCCTATATGCAAAACAGAAAAAGAGACACACATGTACAGAACAGACTTTGGGACTCTGTGGGAGAAGGCGAGGGTGGGATGTCCTGAGAGAACAGCATTGAAACAAGTATACTATCAAGGGTGAAACAGATCACCAGCCCAGGTTGGATGCATGAGACAAGTGCTTGGGGCTGGTGCACTGGGAAGACCCAGAGGGATGGGATGGGGAGGGAGGCGGGAGGGGGGATTGGGATGGGGAACACATGTAAATCCATGGCTGAGTCATGGCATGGCAAAAACCACTATAATATTGTAAAGTAATTAGCCTCCAACTAATAAAAATAAATGAAAAAAAAGTTATTAAAAAAAAGCCAAAAAAAAAGAGGAGGGGTTGGGTGTCACTGTCAGACAAAGAATGCCCAGGAGTCCCCGGTGGTCCAGTGGTTAGGACTTGGTGCTTTCAACCACGGCCTGGGTTAAATCTCTGGTCGGGGAACTAAGACTCTGCAAGTCATGCGGCATAGTCCCCCCAGAAATCATCTCAGACAAAGATTGCTTCATGGAATGTGCTTAGGTGGGACCTGAGGAGTCTTCAGTTTCATCTCCTGCTAAGTCCCCCACATGCTGGCCTCTGCTTACCCTAAGTATAGCTGAGCGTGGAGAATTCCAGTTTTTGGCTGGAATCCTGGGCTTACTGTCAACTTGGACCACAGGCCTCAGGTCTAAATTGCCTAGTTTTTCTTTCTCTCCTTTCAACCTGTCCAATTTCAAAGGAGTCACGCACGACTCTTTCTTGTAGGAATTTATTAATGACTGCAAGAAATGAGCAGCCTCCAAAATCCTGAGATTTTCCCACGAGTTTTATAAAAGAGCAGCCTTGGAGGCCCCTGGTTTGAATTCCAAGTTTCAACAGACTCGGACCACACTGACTCCTTCACCACCAGCTATTTTAGAATAGCCAACCTCCCAGCCAAAAATCCCTGTTCCACCTGTGCTGTATTGCCCTCCTCTGCCCCACAAGTTCTGCACTGGAGGGTCTGTGATTTGCAGTATCCTACTTCAGGTCCCCATTTGCTCATCAGTTAAGAGACTGTAAATATCAAAATCTGGGCTTTCCAAGTGGTGTTAGTGGTAAAGAACCTGCCTGCCAATGCAGGAGACATAAGAGGCATGGGTTCGATCCCTGGGTCAGGAAGATTCCCCTGGAGGAGGCAGTATTCTTGCCTGGAGAATCCCATGGACAGAGGAGCCTGGTGGGCTACAGTCCAAAGGATCGTACAGAATCAGACATGACTGTAGTGACTTAGCATACATACACACACAAATAACAAAATCTAATTTGTCAAACTTAAAAAAATTTTTTTTAATTTATTTATTACTATTTTTGACTGTACTGGGTCTTCACTGCTGCTCGCAGGCTTCTCTTCTAGCTGTGTCTAGCAGGGGCTACTCTTGAGTTGCGATGCATGGTTGCGATACTCTGTAGTTGTGATGTATCTAGTTGCGAAACGACGTCTCCTTGTAGTGGCTTCTCTAGAGCTGTGGGCTTCAGTAGTTCTGGCACACCGGCTGAGTTGCCCCGCGGCACGTGAAATCTTTCTGGACCAGGGATCAAACCCCTGTCCTCTGCACTGGCAGGCGGATTCTTAACCACTGGACTGCCAGGGAAGTCCTCAAACCGGTTTTGAAACTAAAGGAAATTTATTGGCCCATGAAACAGGCAAGTCTACACATGGGACAGGCTTTTTTCCTCAGTGGCTCAGTGATGTACTAGGACCTGATTTCTCTCTCTTTTCATTTCTCAACTCCTTTTGGCCCTGTTTGCATCCAGGTGGAGGTTCCCAGATGACATATCACCTGTAATATATCAAAAACATGGAAATCTGTTTCCCCAAACAAACAAAAGTCTTGGAATTATCTCATGGGCCAAACCTCCATTGTTGTTGTTGAGTCCCTAAGTCGGGTCTGACTCTTTGTGACCCCATGGGCAGAGTTCGTCAGGCTCCTCCATCCTCCACTATCTCCCAGAGTTTGCCCGATTTCACGTCCCTTGAGCCGGTGATGCTATCTGACCATCTCATCCTCTGCCACCCCCTTCCCCTTGTCATGGCAAAGGGGCTTGTGTAACTCAATGCAGTGAGAGCGATGCAGTGCTGGTCCGCCCAAGATGGGTGGGTCATAGTGAAGAGGTCTGACAAGACGAGGTCCACTGGAGAAGGAAATGGCAACGCACTGCAATATTTTTGCATGGAGAACCCCTTGTATAGCATGAAAAGGCAAACCTCCTTCATGGGCTCCCTAAACCAACCACCCCAGTGGTTGATATAAGAGAACCCAGGCCCACCCATAGAGACAGGATAAGGTCCCAGCCTACCCACCCTGTTTGGAAAGGCCAGGAGGGGGGTGGGTGACGGGGAGGTAAGTCACAGATGTCTCCCCCACGTGGCTCTAGGACTTAGGCGAGTACTCACAAGCTCACCTTTATGGGCTCTATACTTGCCAAAGCACTTTGAAATGAATAATAATAAAAATATTTTATATGGGTACAGGAAGGTATGTTTTTAAAGATATAAATCATCTCGGTTCACGTTAGAAAGTCTGAATCCAGAAAAGAAAAAGTAAATTAAATTAACCTGTAGTCTCATCACACAGAGCGACTCCATTTAACACCTTGGTATTTCTCTTTCACAATTTACTTATTTTTTAAAAAATTGTTTTAGTTGACTTCTCCAGGTCTTAGTGTTGGCACATAAGATCTTTAGTTGAGGCATGTGGGGGTCCCAGCTCCCTAACCAGGGGGCGAACCTGGGCCAAATTTGTACCAAATAAGAAATATACTGGGCCCTGGCAGTGAAAGTCCGGAATCCTAACCACTAGGCTACCAGGAGACTATCCTCCCCAACTTAAAAGCAAAACAGGGTTTCCCTGGTGGTCCAGTGGTTAAGAATCCACCTGCCAAGGCAGGGGACACGGTTCGATCCCTGGTCTGGGAAGATCCCACCTGCCTCAGAGCAGCCAAACCCGTACTCCACAGCAAGAGAAGCCGCCGCAATGAGAAAGCCTTAAGCCACGAGGAAGAGCAGCCTCCACCCTCTGCAGCTAGAGAAAGCCCATGGCAGCAACAAAGACCCCGTGCAACCAAAAATAAATAGACTCAATAAACCACTATTTTTTTTAAAAATAGCAAAACAAAATGAAAACTCAAAGAAGGGGATCACAGGAGATGTATGAAACAGCCTACATTCAGGTAAGATTTTGCCCAGTGGCTCAAAGCTTCTGCCTCCAATGCAGGAGACCTGGATTTGATCCCTGGGTCGGGAAGATGCGCTGGAGAAGGAAATGGCAACCCACTCCAGTATTCTTGCCTGGAGAATCCCATGGATGGAGGAGCCTGGTGGGCTACAGTCCACGGGGTCGCAAAGAATCGGACACGACTGAGCGACTTCACTTTCAATGATGTATTCAGGACGTGGTTTCTGTCCCTTACAGAGAAAAACAAAGACCCTGCTTTTCTGGCTATTTTAATACATACACATTTTCACAATCTCGTCCAGGTTTTGCAGCCCTCTGGATGTATTATCCCATTTTCTCCTCTGGGTGGCGTTATTATGAGCCCCATTTTACAGACAGAAAATCAGAGGCTTGGCGGTCAAGTCCGGAGCAGGTGGCCAGTGTGCAGTTCCCAGCCCAGGCCCCTAGCCGTGGTGGCGCACAGTCTCCGAGTGGGAGACAGGATGCGCGTCTGGTCCTTAAGGAAGCGCCCCCAAAGCGATTCTGGAAGAGGAGTGACCACATGCTGCACCTCCCCAACAGTCTTGTCCCCTTTCCAGCCTCTTGGAGGTTCCAGAGATCTCTGAGCACTCGGAGGAAGGAAGACCAGTGGGTTTAATGTTTACCCGCCCCGAAGTGCGGCGTCATGGAAACCCGGGGACTCCGGACTTTCCCTCTACTCCTGGGCGTGGGGTGGGCAGGGCAAGGGGTCAGAGGGCAGCGCCTCCACCTCAGATGCCAGCTCCTCCTGCCTGAGTTTTCTGTGTGGATGCAGGGCTGGAGTGAGCATGCGATTGGAGGGGTGTGCTCAGAAGGCCCCAGACAAGCCCCCACCTTCCAGCGGCCTCAACTGAAAACTCTGTTGTAATGGACAGTGGCCCAGGCTCTGAAGCCGGCTCCACGGGCTTCCCTTGTGGCTCCGTGGTAAAGAATCCGCCTGCCAAGGCAGGAGACTCGGGCTTGACCCCTGATCTGGGAGCAACGAACCCCCTGCCTCGCATCTGTTGAGCCCGCGCTCTAAAGCCCGGGAGCCCGCGTCCTCCAGCCCCTGCCGCAGGCCCAGAGGAGCCGCCGCAGTGCGGAGCCTGGGCGCCGCACCTGGAGAGCAGCCCCGCTCGCTGCAGCTAGAGAAAAACCCACGAAGCAATGAAGACCAACAACAGCCAAATCAAAATCTTGCTCCAGGCTGATTCATGTCAATGCACGGCGAAACCCACTACAATATTAGAGTAATTAGCCTCCAGTTAAAATAAACTAATTAATTTTTTAAAAAATAAAAGAAAACAGACTTATGATTACCAGGAGGTAAGGTGGGGGGAGGGATAAATTGGGAGACTGGGATTGACATATACACAGTACTTTATATTGGCCTGGCCAAAACGTTCATTTGGGGGTTTCCATTAGATGTTATGGAGAAATCCAAATGAACATTCTGGCCAAGCCAATATATAAAATAGATAACTAATAATGGCCTACTGTGTAGAATAGGGAACTCTACTTAATACACTATAATGGCCTATATGGGGAAATAATCTAAAAAAAAAAAGAGTGGATATATGTATGACTGATTCATTTTGCCGTACTGAAAGTATTGTATGGTAAATTGTATTGTAAATCAACTGTACTCCAATAAGAAAAATTTTTAAGTGTTCCCAGATATAGATTCTCAACATAATGTAAAAATAAATATCAACTGATAAAAAAAAAATCTTGCTCCACTAGCTGGGTTCGACCTTGAGCGAATGAACCTATCTGTGCCTCAGTTTCTTTGACTATGAAATGGGAATAATAATACATACCCCCCCCCCCCCACACACACACACAGAGCTGTTGAGGGGTTTAAAATCCATATAAAGCCCTGGGGAGAGCGGCACACAATAAACATTCAATAAGTATCAGCTATAATTATTGTTTTATTATACATGTATTAATGAGTGTTCTACTTGCTGGTAATAGAAAACCACTCCTGCTGGACGAACAGAAAAGAGGCATTTATTAAAGGGAAGTTTGTCCATGACAGCCAAGGGCAGGGAGGCAGTCAGTGTTCCAGAAGCGACTGGAAGGAGAGAAATTTTTTCCCCCCGGGGAAGATGTTCAAAAGCCTTTGTATTCCTACTGAAATAGAAATAGAGCTGCTGCACAATATAAGCCTCAGATGTACAATAAAGTGAGTCACAGTTCTTAAAGGTTTTACTACATTTATAGTTATTGTAAAATATTGGTTATAGTCCTTGTGCTGCACAATATATCCTTGTGTTTTATATATAGTTGTTTGCACCTTTTAATTCACTCCCCTATCTTGCTCCTTCCCGCTTCCCTCTCCCCTCTGGGAACCACTAGTTTTCTCTATGTATCTGTGAGTCAGTTTCTCTTTTGTTATATTCACTAATTTATTTTTTAGTTTCTACATATAAGGGATATCAAACAGTATTTTTCTTTGTCTGTCTGACATCTGACTTGTTTCACTAAGCTTAATACCCTCCAAATCCATCCACATTGTTGCAAGTGGTAAAATATCATTATTTTTTTTTATGGTTGAGTGGTATTCCATTGTATATACACACCACATCTTTATCCAGTCATCTGTTGATGGACACTTAGGTTGCTTCCATGTCTTGGCTATTGTAAACAATGCTGCTATAAACATTAGGTGCTTGTATCTGTTTTGCTGAAAGTTTCACTTTCATTTCAGGTTCAAAGGATTTGTTAACAAAAGAAACCACTCGTTACACACAGATAAACAACTTTAATATTTAATAAAGAATTATTTAGCTTAATTTCAATATACAGTCAAGAAAAGAAAAGGGAAGTAGAAACCGTAGAGAAGAGGAACAGCACATACATCACCGAAGTGGGTCGACCAGCATCCAGAATTAAACAGAGTGAAGTGATGGGAAGTCCCGAGTCACAGCGATTTGGAGTCCCGGTTGGGAAAAAGTCCCAGGCGGTGCGTCCACTCCACAGGTAAGACTTCAGATTGAAGTTTTGGGGGTTCCCACTTAAGACCCCAGGCTGCAAACTGATATCATCATCAGTTTGTGTGCAAAAATGCAGCTCTGGTTTTACTTTAACACTTTTACAATGCTGTTTGTTTTATCTTGTGAGATTTGTTGTTCAGTCACCAAGTTGTGTCCGATTCTTTGCGACTCTTTGAACTGCAGCATGCCAGCCTTCCCACTCCTTCACTATCTCCTTGAGTTTGCTCAAACTCATGTCCATTGAGCCGGTGATGCCATCCAACCATGTCATCTTCTGTTGTCCCCTTCTCCTTCTGCCTTCAATCTTTCCCAGCATCAGAGTCTTTTCCAATGAGTCAACTCTTCCCTTCAGGTGGCCAAAGTATTGGAGCTTCCGCATCAGTCCCTCCAGTGAATATCCAGGGTTTATTTCCTTTAGGATCGACTGGTTTGATCTCCTAGCTGTCCAAAGGACTCTCAAGAGTCTTCTCCAGTGCTGCGGTTTGAAAGCAACAATTCGGCATTCATCCTTCTTGATGGTCCATCTGTACATGACTACTGGAAAAACCGTAACTTCTACTATATGGACCTTTGTCAGCAAAGTAATGTCTCTGCTTTTTAATACACTATCTAGGTTTGTCATAGCTTTTCTTCCAAGGAGCAAGCATCTTTTAATTTCATGGCTACAGTCACCGTCTGCAGTGATTTTGGAGCCCAAGAAAATGAAATCCAACACTGTTCCTGCTTTTTCCCCATCTATTTGCCATGAAGTGATGGGACTGGATGCCATGATCTTCTTTTTTTGTAATGTTGAGTTTTAAGCCAGCTTTTTCTTTTTTTAATTAATTAATTAATTTTAATGGGAAGATAATTACTTTACAATACTGTGGTGGTTTTTGCCATACAGCGACCCGAATCAGTCACAGGTACACATGTGTCCCCCATCCTGAACCCCCCTCCCACCTCCCTCCCCATCCCATCCCTCTGGGTTGTCCCAGAGCACCAATTTTGAGTGTCCTGCTTCATGCATCCAACTTACACTGATCATGTTTTACATACAACAATTTATATATGTCAGGTACATTGAAACAATACATGTTTCAATGCTATTCTTTCATATCACCCCACCCTCACCTTCTCCCACAGAGTCCAAAAGTCTGTTCTTTACATCTGTGTCTCTTTGGCTGGCTTGCATATAGGATCATCGTAACTGTCTTTCTAAATTCCATATATAGGTGTTAACACAC
Organism: Cervus elaphus; assembly: GCF_910594005.1. Classification (NCBI taxonomy): domain Eukaryota; kingdom Metazoa; phylum Chordata; class Mammalia; order Artiodactyla; family Cervidae; genus Cervus; species Cervus elaphus. The sequence goes on along the minus strand of NC_057822.1, from coordinate 4,893,895 downwards.
TGTATTGGTGTTTCTCTTTCTGACTTACTTCACTCTGTATGATAGGCTCCAGTTTCATCACCTCATTAGAACTGACTCAAATGCGTTCTTTTTTATAGCTGAGTTATATTCCATTGTGTATATGTACCACATCTTCCTTATCCATCAATGGACATCTAGGTTGCTTCCATGTCCTAGCTATTGTAAATAGTGCTGCGATGAACATTGGGGTACATGAGACTCTTTCGATTCTGGTTTTCTCAGTTTGTATGCCCAGCAGTGGGATTGCTGGGTCATGTGGCAGTTTCATTTCCAGTTTTTTAAGGAATCTCCACACTGTTCTCCATAGTGGCTGTACCAGATTGCATTCCCACCAACAGTGTAAGAGGGTTCCCTTTTCTCCACACCCTCTCCAGCATTTATTGTTTGTAGACTTTTTGATGGTGACCATTCTGACCGGCCTGAGATGGTACCTCATTGTGGTATTGACTTGCATTTCTCTAATAATGAGTGATATTGAGCATATCCATAGCCATCTGCATGTCTCCTTTGGAGAAATGTCTGTTTAGTTCTTTGGCCCATTTTTTGACTGGGTGGTCCGTTTTTCTGGTATTGAGGTGCATGAACTGCTTATATATTTAGGATATTAGTTCTTTGTCAGTTGCTTCATTTGCTATTGTTTTCCCCCATTCTGAAGTCTGCCTTTTCACCTTGTTAAGCCAGCTTTTTCACTCTCCTCTTCCACCTTCATCAAGAGGCTCTTTAGTTCCTCTTCATTTTCTGCCATTAAAGTGGTATCACCTGTGAGTCATAGGATTTCCTTAAACCCTGGGGTGGTTGACCAGGCCTCCAGGGGCTCAAGAATTCCGAGACCCACTCCCTTTCTTATCTGAAGTGATGCATGACTAGCTGTGCTCATGGGCAGGCATGGAATCTGGGCAGTGTCCAGACAGTTCAGAAGCAAGGTCAAAGGTCTACTCTCCTGTTTCTGAAGTCTGAACAAGACTGTCTCCATTTTGATTTCCCTTCTTCTCTGTACGTGCGTGCTAAGTTGCTTCAGTTGTATCCTACTCTTTGTGACCCCAATGGAGTATAGCCCTCCAGGCTCTTTTATCTGTGGAATACACCATGCAAGAATACTGGGGTGGGTTTCCACTCCCTTCTCTGAGGTACCTTCCTAACAGGGGGATCGAACTTTCATCTCTTGTGTCTCCTGCACTTCGAGCAGATTCTTTACTTCTGAGCCATTGGAACGTTGTCTTTTTGAGTTAGTGCTTTCTTTTCTTTTTTTTCCTGATATATACTGAGGAGTGGAATTTCTGAGTCATGTTGTAGTTGCTGTTCCGTTGCTAATTTGTGTTTGACTCTTTATAACCCCATGGACTATAGAATGTCTGGCTCCTCTGTCCTCCACTGTCTCCCAGAGCTTGCTCAAATTCATGTCCATTGAGTCAGTGATGCTATCTAACCATCCATTCTCTGCCACGCCCTTCTGCTGTGGCCTTTAATCCTTCCCAGCATTCTGGTCTTTCCTAATGAGAAGACTCTTTCCATCAGGTGGCCAAAGTATTGGAGCTTCAGCATCAGTCCTTCCAATGAATATTCAGGGTTGATTTCCTTGAGGATTGGCTGGTTTGATCTCCTTGGAGTCCACAGGACTCTCGAGAACCTTCTCCAGCACCACAATTTGAAAGCATTGATTCTTTGGTGCTCAGCCTTCTTGATGGTCCACCTCTCACATCCATACATGACTACTAGAAAAACCAGAGCTTTGACTATGTGGACCTTTGCCTGCAAAGTGATGTCTCTGCTTTTTAATGTGCTGTCTAGGTTTGTCACAGCTTTCCTTCCAAGGAGCAAGTATCTTTTATCTCATGACTGCAGTCACCATCTGTAGTGATTTTGGAGCCCAAGAAAATAAAATCTGCCACTGCTTCCACTTCTGAGCCATAGAGCATTAGGTTGGTACAAAAATAACTGTGGTTTTTTGCATTGTTGAAATTTGCTATTTTGTATAGGAATACGTTCTGAAATAAATGTGATTATGTTCTACATCATTTTAATGTGTGTTTCTTACTTTATGTCTTTTGCTAAGGACTTAATACTTGCTGTGCATTTTATGTTTATTTTAGGCTAGGGAAATGATGTTAGACAGAAAGCAAATTTGAGCAATTTTCTTATTCGAATTCAAAATGGGCTGTAAAGCAGCAGAGATAAATTTTAACATCAACAACACATATGGCCCAGGAACTGCTAAGGAACATATAGTGCAGTGGTGGTTCAAGAAGTTTTCTTAAGGAGGAAAGAGCCTTGAAGATGAGGAGCGAAGTGACCAGCCATCAGAAGTTGACAACGACCAGCTGAGAAGATCATCAAAGCTGATCCTCTTACAACGACACGAGAAGCTTCCAAAGAGCTCAACATCAACCATTCTACAGTCATTCATCATTTGAAGCAAACTGGAAAAGTGAAATAGCTTGATACGTGGGTATCTCATGAGCTGACTGCAAGTCAAAAAAAAATCATCATTTTGAAGTATTGTCTTCTTTTATTGTATGCAACAAAAACAAACCATTTCTGGATCGGATTGTGACATGCAATGAACAGTGCATTTTATATGACAACCGGCAACGACCAGCTCCGTGGTTGGACAGAGAAGAAGCTCCAAAGCACTTCCCAAAGCCAAAAAATGTCATGGTCACTGTTTGATGGCCTGCTGCCCGTCTGATCCTCGACAGCTTTCTGAATCCTGACAAAATTCATTACATTTGAGAACTATGCTCAGCAAATCAATGAGATGCACTGAAAATGGCAACATTTGCAGCCAGCGTTGGTCAACAGAACTGGCCCAATTCTTCCCCACAACAATGCCTGACGGCAAATAGCACAGCCAAAGCTTCAAAAGTTGAACAAATCGGGCTACAAAGTTATGTTTCATCCACCATATTTACCTCACTTCTTGCCAACCAAGCACCACTGCTTCATGCATCTTCACAACTTTTTGCAGGGAAAATGCTTCCACCACCAGCAGGAGGCAGAAAATGGTGTGCAAGAGTCCCTCAAATCCCAAAGCACAGATATTTATGCTATAGGAATAAACAGAGTTATTTCTCATTGACAAAAATGTGTTAATTGTAAAGGTTCCTACTTTGATTAATAAAGATGTGTTCAAGCCTAGTTATAATGGTTTAAAATTCACAGTCTGAAACCGCAATTACTTTTTCATGAACCTAATAGTTCTATTTTGAGTTTTTTGAGACACCTCCATACTCTTTTCCAAAGTGGCTGGCTGGAAGCAGGGTTTGATCAGTCACCAGTTTTGGGCTTTCTGACCGTTTTTAGACTTCGTTTCTTCTCTCTGTCCTCACTTCACTCTCCTCTCCCTGTAAAGCCACTCTCTGTTCTTGCCAGTCTTTGCGGCAGGACCTGACCCCATCCCCCAGGGCTTCTAGCCACCAAGTGAGGTGTGGCCGTGCCCGTGCCCAGGAGAGAACGGGCTTGGGCCCTCTGGGCCCAGGTCCACCCCTGGCCAGCCAGCTGTGGATGCACTGGCCGCGCAGGGCCAGCGTGGCAGCTCATACAGAACTGAGGACTGGCTTGTGAGGGCTTCTGGACACGCAGCGATGAAAGGCTGTCATTCCACTTCTGTTACCAACCACCTTCACTCCTTGGTTCTCAGACTGAGAGGACAACCTCTCACCCTCACTGCTCTCCGAGGACAGAAGACACACTCTCTGAGAGGGCCTGCCTGCAGGGCCTTCATCCCAGGGGAGGCCCTGCCCCAGCGCCTGTTACCCCAGGGAGCTGCCGCAACACAGCCCTTCGCGCACATGCGCACACACACACACACAATCACAGCACATCCCTTCACACACACACTATCACACACATCCCTTCACACACACGCGCACACACACACACACACACTATCATAACACCGCCCTTCACACACACACAATCACAGCACATCTCTTCACACACACACTATCACACACATCCCTTCACACACACGCGCACACACACACACACACACTATCATAACACCGCCCTTCACACACACACAATCACAGCACATCTCTTCACACACACACTATCACACACATCCCTTCACACACACACACGCACACACACACTATCACAACACTGCCCTTCACACACACACAATCACAACATGTCCCTTCACGCACACACACATGCACTATCACAACACACTCCTTCAAACACACACACACTATCCCAACACACCCTTCACACGCACACACAATCACGCACATCCCTTCACACATGCACACACACACACATTCACAGCACATCCCTTCACACACACACGCACTATCACAACGCATCCCTTCACACACACAGGATCACAACACATCCTTTCACACACACGCACGCACACCCACACACACTATCACAACACATCCCTTCACACACACACACGCACACACTCACAGTCACATATCCCTCTGGACACAGCTGATCAACTCAGATTTGGCCAATACCTAGACTTGTCCCCTGACTCCACAATCAGTCAGAACCACTAGTGGAAGGGCAACTGTTGACCATGAGAGAGGAAACTCGGGTTCTCCCGGGATCTCCGTCGGATCTGAGGAGGTGAGCGTGCCCACTGAACGAGGGGAGAAGGGAGCAGTTGATCACAGATCAGAGAGGAAGCGAGATAAGAGAGACCTGCAGCCCAAGGCACCAGGCAGGTAACTTCAGTCTCCACCTTCCCAGTTTCCATGTCCATCACCGGAGGGGCCTGGCTGTGGTTAGGTTTCTTTTTTTCCTGGGCCCATGGAGATCCCTGAAAATTCCAGTGGCAGCCTCACAATTCCATCCATCCAAATTTTTATTTCAGGTCACCAAAAATGCCTTACTCAGAAAAATTAACTTCCTTATTTCTCCCTAAAATGAACCACAAATAATCCAACTTCCTTATTTCTCCAAGGAGAGAAGATGCAACCAGCCCACCCCCTTATTCCTCCTGCTTAAAGCGCCATGGACACGTGTGCCCAGAGCGTGCACCAGAAACATCCCTTTAAGGACACTCAGAACAATGGCTGGCACCATAGCACTCTCCTGTCCCAGCGCCACCTGACTTCCCCCCAAGGGAGGGCACAGAAAGCAGCTTTCCTAAAATGGCCTGCAGAACCATCGTTACGACCGCACCCCCAGACGTGGGCATGGCATCCCTGGGGACAGTATGTGAAGGTCCCCGGAGAGCATGGCCCTTCTCCAGTCCCCAGAGCTGGGCTGGTCATGGCATGTCAAAGAGGAGCCAGAGCAGGACTCTGAGAACAACGATTCCTCCAAAGCACCAGCGCTGGTGCTCCCGCACTTAACTAGCTTCAGAAGCTGTTCGTAGACTGGGCAACCGTTCCCTGGGAGGAAGGTGGTCAGACTCGGTCACAGAGCTCCTCTCTCCCCACCACGTCCTTGCCTTGCGAAGTAGCTCACCCAAGTGTGTGCTCAGTCACTCAGTTCTGACTGTTTGCAACCTCACGAACTGTAACCCACCAGGCTCCTCTGTCCATAGAATTTTCCAGGTAAGAATACTGGGGTGAGTTGCCATTTCCTCCTCCAGAGGATCTTCCAGACCCGGGGATGGAACCTGTGGGTCTTGTGTCAGCAGGCGGATCCTTTCCCACTGCGCCACGCGGGAAGCCCTGCTCAACCAAGACCTCATTCCAACTTCCTTTCTCCTCCAGCAAATCTGAAGATATTTATCCAAATTCAGTAAACTTCTTTTTTTGGTGAAATTGATTTGCTTATTTACTTCCAGCTGGCCTGGGTCCTTGTTCCTCCGCAGGCACCTCCCTAGTTGTGCAAGCAGGGGCCGCTCTAGTCGCAGTGAGCAGGTTCCAGATGCAGTGCGTAGGTTTCTCACGTTGCAGAGCACGGGATTGCGGGTGCCCAGGCTTCAATAGTCGCTGTTCCCAGGCTCTGGAGCACAGTCAACGGTCGTGGCACGCGGGATCTTCCCAGATCAGGGATCCAACCTGTGACTCCTGCATTGGCGGGAGGATTCTTTACCACTGAGCCGCTGGGAAAGCTCTCAGTGAACATTTTTACTTTGAGCCCACTGTGTGCTAGGACCCACCCGCAATTAAGGTACACGCACACTAATCCCTCCTTGGCAGGAGCCACTGTTAACACCAAAATCTTATTTCCTTGTTCGTGAAATGACAAGTTTGGGTGAGGCATGATCTCTGGCCCCGCCTCGCTCTGATGGTCTAGAAATGGCATGTCTCATCGCTACCGTGTATCATGATAATGGATGGTGCACGAGTTTATTCCTTATTCTTGGGCCATTTTCTACATCTGTTTCCTGATCTCTCCGTGTCCCCAGCGCAAGAGGGTCTTTGTGGAGTAAACTGATAATTGCTTGCTGAGAATCCAGTTAATGCCGGGGAGACAAGACTGGTCTCTGTCCGGCTGGCGGAAAGGCTGACGTCGGACCAGCAGCATGGAGCGAACCTGACAGGGGAGGTGTCAGCACTCGCAGCCGAGGCGCAGCGGCAGCCCCTGGGCTGGGCCGGGTCACGCTCCCGCCCCGCCCTCTCTCCACCCCCACCCTCCCTTAGCAACTAGTGGTTAGGCTAAAAAGATGTGCCCAGGGTGCCAGAAGGTAGAAGAATTGCCCCCCAATCCAGACAAAACTCAAGAACAAAAGTTCACTTCAGGGACTTCCCATGTGGTCCAGTGGTTGACTGCACTTCCAAGGCAGGGGCACTGGTATGATTCCCTGATCAGGGAACTGAGATCCCATATGCCGCTTGGTGTGGCCTAAATAAATAATAAATGATTTTTAAAAGTTCATTTGGACAATCTCATTCAAAATTCTGCAATCAGTAAATTTCAAATATGGAAGCATAAACTAGTTTGTGTGTTAGGTGTTTGTTTTTTAATGTTATTTATATTTCAAATTGTGGAGCTGGTGAAAACTCTTGAGAGTCCCTTGGACAGCGAGGAGGTCAAACCAGTCAGTCCCAAAGGAAATCAACCCTGAATATTCACTGGAAGGACTGATGCTGAAGCTGAAGTTCCGGTACTTTGGCCACCAGATGCAAAGAGCTGACTCATTGGAAAAGACCCTGATGCTGGCAAAGATTGAGGGCAAGAGGAGAAGGGGGCGAAAGAGGATGAGATGGTTAGACAGCATCACTGACTCAACGGACATGAATTTGAGCAAACTCTGGGAGATAGTGGAGGACAGAAGAAGCTGCTGTCTATGGGGTCGCAAGGAGTCAGACACAACTTAGTGAATGAACAGCAGCGACAAATATTTCTAATTACATGAGAAGAGAATAGTAAGGGCTACCACAGTGCTCAGGCAGCTAAGGTCTAAAGCGGGCCCCGGTGCTGGGAGTTGGATTTGCAGCCTTGGAATTGGTGGCCCTGAGTCATCACTTTTCTCTCTCTGAGGGTAGCCGGCTCTTTTTTCTTATCCCTTGTGGTTATTAAGTCTCTCAGTCGTGTCTGACTCTTTGCAACCCCATGGATTGCAGCACACAGCCTTCCCTGTCCTTCACTATCTCCAAGAGTTTGCTCAAACTCAAGTCCATCGAGTCAGTGATGCCATCCAACCATCTCATCCTTCCCTTCTCCTCCTGCCCTCAATCTTTCCCAGCATCAGGGTCTTTTCCAATGAGTCAGCTCTTCACATCAGGGGGCCAAAGTATCAGAGCTTCAGCTTCAGCATCAGTCCTTCCAGTGAATATTCAGGGTTGACTTCCTTTGAGATTGACTGGTTTGATCTCCTTGCTGTCCAAGGGACTCAAGAGTCTTCTCCAACACAATTTGAAAGCATCATTACTTCAGTACTCAGCCTTCTTTATGATCCAACTATCACATCCATACATCGCTACTGGAAAAACCATAGCTTTGACTAGATGAATCTTTGTTGGCAAAGTGATGTCTCTGCTTTTTTTAATATACTCACTAGGTTTTTCATAGGTTTTCTTCCAAGGAGCAAGCACCTTTTAATTTCATGGCTGCAGTCACCATCCACAGTGATTTTGGAGCCCAAGAAAATAAAATGTTTCCTTGTTTCCATTGTTTCCCCATCGATTTGCCATGGAGTAATGGGACCGGATGCCATGATCTTAGTCTCTTGAATGTTGAGTTTTAAGCCAGCTTTTTCAGTCTCCTCTTTCACCTTCATCCAGAGGCTCTTTAGTTCTTCTTCACTTACTGCCATTAGGGTGGTGTCATCTGCATATCTGAGGTTATTGATATTTCTCCGGGCAATCCTGATTCCAGTTTGTGCTTCATCCAGCCTGGCATTTCACATGATGTACTCTGCATATAAGTTAAATAAGCAGGGTGACAATATATGGCCCTTACATATTCCTTATCCCTTAAAATATCTTAAGACCTTAGTTGCAAAACAAGGCTCAACTCACCCAAACAACACCTGACTGAGTCCAGATGGCTTTGTTTGTATCAACGTTTTTCCCAAGAGGAGGGGCTGGAGGGAGGAAAACAACCCCTGCAAAAAACAATCGCTTTTTATCCCTAGAAGGTTGAGCTGATCCCAGGCCAAAAGGAAAATGCTCCATCCTCTGGGGTATTTTGGAAATAGGTGGGACCAGGACTCCATAGGACAGTTGTGAGTCCGTGGCGCTGGGTGGGGACCGTTTGCTTCCTCTTGCTTACAGGTGGCTGTTGGTGCGTGTGTGCATCTCCACCTGTACAGTGACTGGTTGATACACTTCTTCCAGTGGATTGACTCTTTCCTTTTTTTATTCTGATAGATTCATTTTAGAATTAATTCACTATTGAAAACAGGAAGCCAATTTCATTTGCCATGAATAGAAGTTAACACGACCATAGATTCAGTGAGTTCTTGCTTGAATCCATTGCCTGCCAAGGGCTTTTAACAAATGGTACGGAGGTGTTGATGATATATTTGGCCCAGAGAGAGTGAAATAAAATTGAAAAAGGAAAGCCTTCTCAATATGTGATCTGAGGTTATTTAAGACCATATCTGGGTAAATCGTTTCCTACTTGGGTCTTTTCTATGAAGCAACGAGCTCCCTGTTAGAAAGAGATGGGTCAATGTCCTTTGCTACCAGCAGAGCGCATAGCAGAATGTCTTACATATATTGAGTGTGCACTTCTACGTGTCGGGTGCCCTGAGTATAAGGCAGCCGGCCGGGGCTGCGCCAACCAGGGGTCGGCTCCTCCCTCAGACCTCTAACTTGATTAGAGATAGGAGAGCCTGTGCATAAAAGTGGTGGGAGGAGTTCGAGCCTCCCTGTCCTGAACTGCTACTGAGTCCTGGGGTCTTACAAGCAGGGTGGGGCTGGGGGAAGGTGCCCCAAGTGCCTCACTCTGGTCTGACCCAGAAGGTTCTGGAGAGCCCAGTGAGGCCGTCCTCTTTTTTGGGAGAACAACACCCCAGCACATTCCATAAACTGGTCTGTTAGTACTTGCAATTCTTAAAAGAACAATTATTTGTTGCCACTTCTCCCGTGGCCCCCAACCAATGTTTACTTTCTCCCTATTTTCAGAATTCAGTGCTAACTGGGGGCAAATTGCCAAGTGTCTGAATGGGATATAATTATATTCCCAGCTTGGGAATTTTATCTCTTTTCCCGCCACCCAGGAGGGGAGGGGAAAGTGAAAGTGTTTTGGAAATTAAAATTCAACTTCGCAATTCTATTAGCATCAATTTCATCATTTTCAAATTCCCGAGCCCAGGGAGGCTTCAGAACCAAACTTAACCTCTTTGTTCTGGCACTTAGTTCCTGCCTTGAGGAGTCTTAACTCTGAGGCCCCCCAACCTGGAGGTGCTGGGCCCCCCACAGCAGAGGGTCACAGGTTACGGAGCACCGGCCCTGTACCGGGCACTGTGCGCTGGCAGCCAGGATACCAGCTGCTACCAGGATGCTTTTGCACGCTCAGGAAGCAGTTTCTTGGCCTTGTTCTCGCTGGCTACATCTTCCAGAAGAGGCGTAAAGTTGCTTCCAGAATACTCAGATAAGAATGCTCCCAGATCTGAAGCAGTGGAGCACTTCTAACCACCACCTCCCCACCCCCACACACCAGCTGGAAGCTTCCTCGGGAGCAGCAGGTGTTTATAAGAGCCTTACCGCCCATCCCCACCGCACCCCACCATCTGGCCACAGCCAGTCCCTTTCCCTCGCAGAACCTCGGCTTCTTTAGCTCAGCATGGTCCCCCGATCAATCCCTCAGCCCTGGTCCCCTCGGGGAGCTCCTATCTCACCGGCACCGCCCTTTGACGCATGCCTCGCACCACAGTCCTCCTTGTCTCTTCCTTCTTATGTCCAGGCCATCTCCGAGTCCTGTGGGTTTTACCGGATAGTTTAGTTCAGTTCAGTCTCTCAGTGGTGTCTTTGTGACCCCATTGACAGCAGCATGCCAGGCCTCCCTATCCATCAACAACTCCCAGAGTCTACTCAAACTCATGTCCATCGAGTTGGTGATGCCATCCAACCATCTCATCCTCTGTCGTCCCCTTCTCCTGCCCTCGATCTTTCCCAGCATCAGGGTCTTTTCAAATGAGTCAGCTCTTCGCATCAGGTGGCCAAAGTAGGAGTTTCAGCTTCAGCATCAGTCCTTCCAATGAATATCCAGTAAACCGGATAAATATCTCTCAGTTCTGACCACTCCCCTCCACGCCCACCACCACCCTGCTCCAGTTCCTCGCCGAGATGCGTGCAGATCCTGCCCTGCTCTCAGGGTGTGACACTGTCCTCTCTGCTCGGGGCAGATCTGATCGTATGGTGCGCCTGCCTCACCTCTGCTGAGAAGTCACCCGCGCCTGTCCTTGCTCCTGCGCTGAAGACCTGATTCCTGACTATGGCTGCCGGGGGAGGCCTGGTCCTCACCAGCTTCAGCCACATCCGGCCCTTGCTGTGGCTGCCTGGGCCTGTCTGTGGTTCCTTGAATGCCCCATGCTCTTGCCTGCCACGATGCATTTGCGCAGCCTGTTTCTTCTTCCTGGAAAGGCATACCTTACGTCCCCCAAAGCCTGGCCTCATTCTGTCCTATTTACTCAGTTCTTGGCTGAAGGTTCACCTCTGCCTAGATGCCCTCTTTGAACAGCAGCGCTGAGAGCGTCCGGGCCCTCATCATACCCTTTCAGAGCACTGGGTACTTCTTCACCTTGCTCTAAGGTGGTTACTCCTTTAACCACCTTCTTGACTATAACCCTCATGAAGACAGGGACAGTGGTTTTTTTTTTTTAATATTTATTTATTTGGCTGTGTTGGGTCTTAGCTGTGGCATGCTAGGTCATTCTGTGCAGCACACAGACTCTCTAGTTTCGGCACGTGAGCCCAGTGGCCCCGTAGCATGTGGGATCTTAGTTCCCCGACCAGGGATCAAGCCTGCATCCTCTGCACTGGGAGGCAGATTCTTAGCTACTGGACCCCCAGGGAAGTCCCAGCAGTGGCTGTTTTAATTCACATTGTTGCCCCAGAGATGAGCGCCTGACACATAGCGTAGACACACAGTGTAGTTGAGTTGACTTGAATGACTAAGTGAAGATTGTTCTGAGAGCCAAATAAGGAAGAGGGAGTGTGAAATTGAGAGGAAATTGATGTTTGGAAGGTGTCCACGGGGTGGCCAGTGTTTCAGATACATGGTTCTGACTAATTTTCACACATCACCCATTTTTACGTGGAGAAAACTGAGACTCAGAGATATCAGTTCACCTGCCCATAGTATTCAGCCAGCAAATGGCAGAGTTAAGAGTAAGAGCGTGGTCTGTTTAACTCCAGAGCTCATGATCTGCCCCACTCCCCAGGCTGCCTCCAAGTACAAAAGAGGAAGGAATGTGTCTTGCAAATTCTTGAGATAAATATCAGTCTTTATTTACAGGGAAGCAATGGAGAAACAAACACAGAGAACAGACTTATGGACATGGGGAGAGGGGACGAGAGGGTGAGATGCGTGGAGAGTAACATGGAAGCTTACATTACTGTATGTAAAAGAGATGGCCAAGGGGAATTTGGTGTGTGTCTCAGGAAACTCAACCAGGGGCTCTGTATCTACCTAGAGGGTGGGATGGGGGGGAGACGGGAGGGAGGGTCAAAAGGGAGTGGATATAGGTACACCTATGGCTGATTCATGTTGAGGTTTGACAGAAAACAACAAAATTCTGTAAAGCAATTATCCTTCAATAAAATAAATACATAAATAAATAAACATCCTTAAAAAAAAAGTCCTTTTTGAGCACCCCCAGAGCTACTTTTACCATAATAATAACAGGTGTGCGTGGGGAGGAGTTGCTGGAAAGAAAAAGCTTCAGGGGCAATGGAAAGGATCTGTATTTTGCTTGGGGGGGGTGGTAGCACAGATATAGACATATATATATATATATATACGTATGTATGGGCTTCCCTGGTGGCTCAGCTGGTAAGGAATCTGCCTGCAATGCAGGAGACCTGGGTTCGATCCCTGGGTTGGGAAGATCCCCTGGAGAAGGGAAAGGCTACCCACTCCAGTATTCTGGCCTGGAGAATTCCATGGACTACAGTCTATGGGGTTGCAGAGTCGGACACACGACTGAGCGACTTTCATTTTCATATACATATGTATATGTGTGTGCTCATTGAAATGTGCACCTAAGAGTTGTACATTTCATCATTTATAAATTTTGCCTCCATGCCAGAGCTATGAATCGTTGGTACTATTGAGGAAATTTGAGCATGTCTTCATTAGCTAATATTATTGTATCCATGCTAAATGCTGCCAAAATTTACCCACAGAGTTATCATGTAACACAGGAATTCACTCCTGGTACCTGAAAGAATTGAAAACATGTATATACAGTAAAAAATTTGTATGTAAATATTCATAGCAGCATATTCAGGATAGCCCCAGGGTGGAGAAAACACAAATATCCATCAACGGATGAACAGATGAATGAAATGTGTTTTTTCTTTTTCTTTTAAATATGTTTTTTTAAGTACAAAAGATGTGAACAAATAATTTTCAAAGGCAAAATCTCACCCTAAAAAAATAAAAATCAAATAAGGTATGGTATCTCTGTCTAGTGGAATACTATTTAGCAATAAAAAGAAACAAAGAGATGCAATGAAAACAGTGCTCAGAGGGAAATTTGTACCTGTAAACCCCTACACTATCAAAGAAGAAAGATCTCAAATTAACGACCTAAGCTTCCACCTTAAAAAACTAGAAACAAAGGAGTAAACTAACCCCAAAGCAAGCATAAAGTGGGAATAAGAAAGATCAGAGTGGAGAGAAATGAAATTAAAAGAATAACAATAGAATCAATGGAACCAAAAATTGCTTCTTTGAAAAGATCAACCTCTTGGGGACTTCCCTGGTGGTTTGGTGGCTAAGACCTCACGCTCCCACAGCAGGGGGCCTGGGTTCAAATCCTGGTCAGGGAACTAGATCCCAAATATCCCAACTAAGAGTTCCAACACCACAACTAGAGATCCCACAGGCCATACCAAAAGGCTCCACGTGACGGAACAAAGATGCCGTGTGCCGCAACTAAGACCTGGAGCAGCCAAAGAAATACGTTTTTTTTTAAATAAACTTTGTTGTCAAGATGTTGGCAAAACTTTAACTAGACTGATCAAGAGAGAAAAAGAGAGAAGACTCAAATTACTAAAAATCAGAAATGAGAGTGGGAACATTACTACCAAACTTATAGAAAGACAAAGGATTATAGGAGAATCCTATCAACAATTGTAGAACAACAAATTAGGTAATGAAATTAAATGGACAAAACCTGAAAAAGCACAAACTGCCAAAAAAAAAAAAAAACAAAAAAAACACCCTGAAAAACAGAACTACCATCAGTTCAGTTCAGTTCAGTTCAGTCCCTCCGTCATGTCCGACTCCGTCATGCGACCCCATGGACTACAGCACGCCAGGCCTCCCTGTCCATCACCAACTCTTGGAGTTTACTCAAACTCATATGCATTGAGTCAGTGATGCCATCCAACCATCTCATCCTCTGTCATCCCCTTCTCCTCCCACCCTTAAACTTCCCAGCATCAGGGTCTTTTCAAATGAGTCAGCTCTTCGCATCAGGTGGCCAAAGTATTGCCATATTATCCAGCAATTCCACTGTTGGGTATATATCCAAAGAAAATGAAAACACTCAGAAAGATAGATACACCCCAATATTCGTAGCAACAGTAATTTACAATAGCCAACATATGAAATAAACCTAAGTATCCATCATCAAATGACTGGATAAAGAAGATGTGGTGATATATACAATGGAATATTACCTGTAAAAGAGAATGAAATTCTGCTATTTGCAACATGGATGGACCTTGAGAGTATTATAGTTAGTGAAATGTCAGACAGAAAAAGACAAAGACTACATTATCAGTGATATGTAGAATCTAAAAAATAAAATAAACAAATGAATATAACAAAACAGAAACAGACTCACAGACACAGAGAAAAAACTTGTGGTTACCAGTGGGGAGAGGGAAGGGGGAGGGACAATTATAGGAAAGGTAGATTAGGTACAAATTACCATATATAAAATAAGTTACAAGAATATATTGTACAGCACAGGGAAATATAACCATTATTTTATAATAACTTTAAACAGAATATAGCCTATAAAAATATTGAATTATATGTTGTATGCCCGAAACTAATATAGTATTGTAGACAGTAAAAAAGTCAAAGTCACTCAGTCGTGTCCGACTCTTTGTGATCCCATGTCCATGGAATTCTCCAGGCCAGAATACTGGAGTGGGTAGCCTTTCCTTTCTCCAGGGGATGTTCCCAACCCAGGGATTGAACCCGGGTCTCCCACATTGCAGGTGGATTCTTTACCAGCTGGGCCACAAGGGGAGCCCAAAGTAAACTCCAAATAGACATATAAGTAAAGAGATTGAGTCAGTAGACAAAAAATTTCTAGCAAAGAAAAGTTTAGAACTAGATGGTTTAATTGAATTTTATTGACTTCTTAAGGAAGAATTAACACTCTCCTTCTAAAATTCTTCCCAAAAAAATAGAGGAGGAAATGCTTTCCAGCTCATTCTACGAGGTCAATATTACTCTGATATCAAAGCCAGACAAAGACATTTCAAGAGGGACTTCCTTGGTGGTCCAGGGGCTAAGACGCCGAGCTCCCAACCCCACATGCCCCAACTAAGAGTTCTCATACCTCAACTAAAGATCTGCACACTGCAGCAAAAGTCAAGATCCTGTGTGATGCAACTGACACAGTGCAGCCAAAAAGGAAAGAAATTAAATATTTAAAATTTTTTCTTAAAAAAAACAAACATTACAAGAAAAGATAACTACAGACTGACATCCCTTATGAACATACATGCAAAAATTCTCAACAAGGGACTTTCCTAGTTGCTCAGTGGTAAAGCATCTGCCTGCCAGTGAGTTTCAATCCCTGGTTCAGGAAGGTTCCACTTGCCCTGGAGTAAATAAACCCACACGGAGCAACTATTGAGCCTCTGCTCTAGAGCCCGAGCTCTGCAATGAGAAGCCACTGCAGTGAGAAGCCCCCACTCTCTGTAACTAGAGAAAACCCACACAACAATGAATAACCAGCACAGTCAAAAATAAATAAGGAAAATGATTTTTTAAAGAAATTCTTAACAAAATATTAGTAAACCAAATACAAACCAAATATACGATGACAAAGTGGGATTTTTTTTTTTCTAGGAATGTCAAGATTGGTTTAATATACAAAAATCAATCAATGATGTATACCGTATTCATGCAATAAAGGAAGAAAACCACATGATCATCCCAATTGTTGCACACAAAAAAATGCATTTGAAAAGCTCCAACATCCTTTCATGATAAAAACATCCAACCAGCTAGGAAGGAAAAGACATTTTCCTCAAACTAATCAAGGGCATCTATAAAAAGCCCACAGCCAACATCATACTGGTGATACTTTCCCCCTACGATCAAGAGAAAAATCAAAGATGTCAGCTCTCACCACTTCTCAACATGATGCTGGGGGTTCTAGCCAAAGCAATTAGGCAAGAAAAAGAAAAAAAGCATACAGGCTGGAAAGAAAGAAGTAAAATTATCTCTGTTCTCAAATGACATGATCTTATATAGAGAAAAGCTTAAGGAATCCACTAAAAAAAAAACTTGTTTAGAACCAATAAACAAGTTTAGCAAGGTTGCAGTGTACAAAATCAAGGCATGAAACTAAATTGTATTTCTGTGTCTTAAGCAATAAAAAATAAAAAGTGAATAAAAACTTTCATTTATATTATCATCAAAAAATAAAATATTTAGGAATAAATTTAACAAGAGAAGAATAATATATGTATATGAAAAGCTACACAACATTATTAATAAAAATTAAGCAACAGTTAAATAAGTAGAAAAATATTTCGTGTTCATGGATTAGAAGATTTAAGATTTATATGATAGAAGTGCTCACCATATTGTTCTACAGAGTCAATGCATTTCCTATC
This sequence comes from Cervus elaphus, assembly GCF_910594005.1. Lineage (NCBI taxonomy): Eukaryota > Metazoa > Chordata > Mammalia > Artiodactyla > Cervidae > Cervus > Cervus elaphus. Next base: position 4,877,486 of record NC_057822.1, on the reverse strand, counting down.
AAAATTCCAACTGATATGTTTGCAGAAATGGACAAGATGGTCCTAAAATTTGTGTAGAGACTCAGGAACTAAGAAAAGCCAAACAATTTTGAAAAAAAAGAACAAAATTGGAGAATTCACAATTCCTGATTTAAAAACTTACTGCAAAGGAGGAGAGGGGGATGACAGAGGATGAGACGGTTAGATGGCATCAGCGTCTCCAAGGACATGAGTTTGAGTAAATTCCGGAAGTTGGTGATGGACAGGGAGGCCTGGCGTGCTGTGGTCCATGGGGTCTCAAAGAGTCAGACACGACTGAGCAACTGAAGAGAACTGAACTGAACTGAATTACTCATCATCCCTTAAGTATTGTGCCCTTACTCCAATTTAACTAATATCTCTATGAAACACGCCTTATAAAAGGTGGGGGATTCCGAGGATAGGTGCTTTCTGGCACATGTTCTGTCATTACCTCAACACCTTACCTAGGTCACATATGATTTTTAATTTTGTTAATCCTTTCAAAGGACCAGGATTGTTTTTAGGATTTTTAATTTTTTTTTTTTTTAGGATTTTAGGATTGTTAATTTGCGCTCTTATCTTTGTTGTTTTCTTCTTTCTTTCCCCTTTGCTATTCTTTTTCAACTTCTTGAGATGGACACTTGAATCATTAATTTCCAAATCTTTCTCCTTTTCTAAAATTGAGGCTGCAAATTTTCTCTAAGAACTGCATTAGCTGCATCCTACAAGTTTTAATATGAGATACCTTTATTATCCTTCAGTTCAGAAAGTTTTCTGATTTCCATTTTGATTTCTTCTTTGACCAGTTTAATATCCAGGCAGTTGGGGATTTTCTATTTTTATTTTTTTTGTTATGGATTTATAGTTCCTTGTGGTTAAAGGATCTAGTCTGAATAATTTCAATCTTTTGAAATGTGTTGAGTCTTTTTTTAATGGGCCAGTATATGGTTTATTTTTATAATAATGCATGTTCACTTGAAAACATGTAAATTTAGAGTTCTCAAGTCAAATTTGTTAAAAATATATATATCACTGACTGATCACAGCTCTTTTATATTGGGTTTCCCAGGTGGCACTAGGGGTAAAGGATTGGCCTGCCAATGCAGGAGATGTAAGAGACATGAGTCTGATCCCTGGGTCGGGAAGATCCCCTAAAGGGGAGCACGGCAACCCACTCCAGTATTCTTGTCTGGAGAATCCCATGGACAGAGGAGACTGGCGGGCTACAGTCCACGGGGTCGCAAAGAGTCAGCCACTACTGAAGTGACTTAGCTCATAAGCTCAGGGTCCTCCATCCAAACTCTAGGGGCCAGAGGTGATTCAGAATTCATAAGTTTTTCAGATTTTAGAAAGATGATTTTGTGCATATTCTGGAACCACACCTATTAATCAACTACATTAACATACAATCAATGGGTTATTCCATTAAGACTATAAATAGCTTGGTCAGATCAGACCTTGCGTCAAATGACCTTTGGTGGCAAACTTGCAAAAACACTTGAGAGGGATTACAGATCTGTAGTGAAAGCTAATGGCCAATATAGGCAAGCATTTCCTGAGCACTGACCATGTGCCAGGAACTGTGCTGAGTGTAAGCCCTCACCTACATGCTATGTGGTGGGTACGATTTTTATGCACATTTTACAACGGAAGAAACTGAGGCTTAAAATTAAGCATAAAAGCTGGAAGTGTCCAACGCTGGGAAGAGACATTTAATGGATGAGAATGGAGGCTCAGAGAGGTGAAGCGACTTCCCTGGATCGCAGAGCACGAGGGGTCCAGCTCAGCCCACTCGCTCCAGACCTTGTCCTGCAGAGCCTCCCCACACCCGTGCCCTTCTCTGTCCCAAATCTGGGTCACAGGGAGCAGGCAGCCTCAGGAAGGAAATGCCAGCCTCACAGAAGCAATTGCTTAAGCAAAAAAGAATGCAAAATACCTTCCTGGGAACTTGTTCCCACAGGCAAATGTCTACTACCTCAATGACTGGTAATAAACATGCAGATGCCTGAGTGAATCTGAAGGTTGGTTCTCTCTGTTCACTGCGTCCTCTTCAAGTGTCCTTTGACTAGTGGTTGCTAGACTTGCGGTTTCACAAAACTTGTTGTTGCTGTTCGTTAGCTAAGTCATGTCTGACTCTTTGCGACCCCATGGACTGCAGCCCACCAGGCTTCCCTGTCCTTCACTATCTCCCAGAGCTTGCTCAAACTCATGTTCATTGAGTCGGAAATGCCATCCAACCATCTCATTCTCTATCAGCCCCTTGTCCTCCTGCCCTCAATTTTTCCCCATATACATGCTACTATATATAAAACAGGTAACTAATAAGGACCTACTGTATAGCACAGGGAAGTCTACTCGATATTCTGTAAGTAATTCCTCTCTAAGGTAATGGATGAACAGGGACACAGAAAGCATTGTACACTCTTCATATACCTCACTTTAGGGAGAGGATCCCAGGAACAATGTGTTAACAAGCAGAACAGACGGTTGGGACAAGGATCTGGGAGTTTCCAAAGAACCTGGATTAACATGGTGCCGGGCCCATGGAATGCACATTGGGAATTCTTTGTTATGTTATTATTATCCTTCTTTTGAAAGAATAATAAAAGAAACACCTGTGTATTGCTTCACCAAAACTTCCCATTTACTAATATTTAAACACTTGCTTTATCTCTCTATATATCAGCACTGTTCAATAAAAATTTTTGTGATAATGGAAATGTTTTATACCTGAACCATCCTAGTGAATGTGAAATGGCCTCTTTTGGTTTTTAATTGCATTTCCTAACAACTAATGATGCTGAGTATCATTCCATGTGGTATCGACCATTTATATATCTTCTCTGGAGAAATGTCAGTTCAAGTCTTTTGACCACTTTGTAATTGTGTTGTCTACTTGTTATTGCACATTAAAAAGCAGAGACATTACTTTGCCAACAAAGGTCCATCTACTCAAAGCTATGGTTTTTCCAGTAGTCACGTATGGATGTGAGAATTGGACTATAAACAAAGCTGAGCACTGAAGAATTGATGCTTTTGAACTGTGGTGTTGGAGAAGACTCTTGAGTCCCTTGGGCTGCAAGGAGATCCAACCAGTCCATCCTAAAGGTGATCAGTCCTGGGTGTTCATTGGAAGGACTGATGTTGAAGCTGAAACTCCACTACTTTGGCCACCTGATGTGAAGAGCTGACTCATCTGAAAAGACCCTGATGCTGGGAAAGATTGAAGGCAGGAGGAGAAGGGGTTGACAGAGGATGAGATGGTTGGAGGGCATCATCAACTCAATGGACACGAGTTTGAGCAAGTTCCGGGAGCTGGTGATGGAGAGAGAAACCCGGCATGCTGCAGTCCATGCAGTGACAAAGAATGGGACATGACTTAGCGACTGAAAAACAACAACACATTTTCTCCCATTTTGTGGTTTGGCTTTTCAGTTCCTTTTTTATTGAAATATAATTGATTTACAGTGTTGTGTTGTTTTTTCATTTTCTTGATGGTGTCCTTTAATGCACACGTTTTTAATGTTGATGAAATCCAATTTATCTAGTTTTTCTTTTGTTGCTTGTACTTTTGGTGTCATACATAAGAATCCATTTCCAAACCCATTGTCATGAAGATTTAAGTCTATGCTTTCTTCTAGGAATTTATAGTTATACCTCATACGTTTAGGTCTTTGATCAATTTTTAGTTAATTTTTGCATGTGGTATAAGTATCCTACATAATTTTCATTCTTTTGCATGTGGATACCCAGTTGTCCCAGAACCATTTCTTGATAAGGCTATTCTTTCCTTAGGCTATTGTTCTTGGCACTCTTGTAGAAAATCTGACTCTAGAAAAACTGACTCTAGATTTATGGGTTTGTTTCAGTTTAGTTCAGTTCAGTTCAGTCGCTCAGTCGTGTCCGACTCTTTGAGACTCCATGAACTACAGCACACCAGGTTTCCCTGTCCAACACCAACTCCCGGACCCCACCCAAACTCATGTCCATTGAGTTGGTGATGCCATTCAACCATCTCATCCTCTGTCATCCCCTTCTCCTCCTGCCCTCAATCTTTCCCAGCATCAGAGTTTTTTCAAATGAGTCAGCTCTTTGCATCAGGTGGCCAAAGTATTGGAGTTTCAGCTTCAACATCAGTCCTTCCAATGAACACCCAGGACTGATCTCCTTTAGGATGGACTGGCTGGATCTCCTTGCAGTCCAGGGGATTCTCAAGAGTCTTCTCCAACACCACAGTTCAAAAGCATCAGTTCTTCAGCGCTCAGTTTTCTTTATAGTCCAACTCTCACATCCACACATGAACACTGGAAAACCCATAGCCTTGACTAGATGGACCTTTGTTGGCAAAGTAATGTCTCTGCTTTTTAATATGCTGTCTAGGTTGGTCATAACTTTCCTTTCAAGGAGTAAGCATCTTTTAATTTCATGGCTGCAGTCATCATCTGCAGTGATTTTGGAGCCCCCAAGGATAATGTCAGCCACTGTTTCCACTGTTTCCCCATCTATTTGCCATGAAGTGGTGGGACCAGATGCCATGATCTTAATTTTTTGAATGTTGAGCTTTAAGCCAACTTTTTCACTCTCCTCTTTCACCTTCAAAGAGGCTTTAGTTCTTCTTCACTTTCTGCCATAAGTGTGGTGTCATCTGCATATCTGAGGTTACTGATATTTCTCCTGGCAATCTTGATTCCAGCTTGGGCTTCCTCCAGCCCAGCATATCTCATGATGTACTCTGCACAGAAGTTAAATAAGCAGGGTGACAATACACAGCCTTGATGTACTCGTTTTCCTATCCGGAACCAGTCTGTTGTTCCATGTCCAGTTCTAACTGTTGCTTCCTGACTGAATACAAATTTCTCAAAAAAAAATTAAAAAAAAAAAAAAAATTTCTCAAGAGGCAGGTCAAGTGGTCTGGAGTTAAAATACTATGAGGGAGATGATTTAGACCAGACTCTGTAGTAGGTGTGGTCTAATTCCATGGACTGCAGCCATGAAATTAAAAGATGCTTGCTCCTTGGAAGTAAGGTTATAACAAATCTAGACAGTATATTAAAAAGCAGAGACATCACTTTGCTGACGAAGGTCCATATAGTCAGAGCTATGGGTTTTCCAATAGTCATGTATGAATGTGAGAGTGGGACCATAAAGAAGACAGAGCAATGAAGAATTGATGCTTTTGAATTGTGACGCTGGAGAAGACTCTTGAGAGTCCCTTGGACTCCAAGGAGATCAAACCAGTCAATCCTCAAGAAAATCAATTCTGAAGATTCATTGGAAGCACTGATGCTGAAGCTGAAGCTCTGATACTTTGGCCACCTGGTGTAAAGAGCCAATTCATCTGGAAAAGATCCTGATGCTGGGAAAGACTGGAGGCAAAAGGAGAACAGGGTGGCAGAAGATAACATGGTTAGATAGCATCAATGACTCAATGGACATGAATTTGAGCAAACTCCAGGAGATAGTGGCGGACACAAGCGTCTGGCGTGCTACAGTCCATGGGGTCGCAGAGTCGGACACGACTTGGCACCTAAACAACAACAACTGTTGTAGGTGACAGAAGCCCAAGTCAAACTGACTGAAGCAAATAAGAGACTTTATTTATTTGCATAATTGAAAAGTCCAGGGGGATTTCTGGCTTTAAGCACAGTTGGCTCTAGGTGTTTAAACAGTGAGGTCAGAGTGGCTCTTTGTGCCAATTTTCCTAATAGTGTCTACTAAAAAGGCTTTGATTTATGGTGCCATATTTGTTATATATCAGATCTATCATTTATTTTTATCTATCATCCCATCATCATCATCATTTGTATCTATATTTGTATCTATGGCTATCTATCTATCTGTATATGTGATAGGATAACGTTTCCCATTTAGTTTTTCTTTCATAAAGTTTCCTTAGCTCTTTGTGGACCTTATTCTTCCGTATGTAATTTTTTTTTTATTCTTCCATATGTAATTTAGAACAAGCTTGTTGAATTTCTCCAAAATGAAATCCATCTCTAGAAGTTTGGGATTGTACTGACTTTGTAGATCCAATTTGAGCAGCAGTTTTGTGATATAAAGTTACCCTAACCATGAGTATTGAGTAGGTACTCATTTATGTCTTCTTTTGTATTCCTCAACAGAATTTTTAAAAGTTTACCTTAGGGATCTTTTACATTCTTTAAGCTAATTTTTAGAGATTTTAATGTAAATTTAAGGATTTTTAAAAAAAAATTTGAAACAATCTTAAATACACCAGGGAATTGCAAGAATAATACAGAGATGCTTTTTTCCTGAACCATTTGAGTTTTTGCCGGCAACATGAGGCCCACACCCTCACATATTCCTTTGGGTTTTTCAAACAAATAAGGACATTGTCATCCATAGCCACATCAGAGTTGGGAAATTAACCCTGATACACAACTATCATCTCATCCCCAAGCCTCATTCAAGTTTCAACAATTGTGCCAATCACGTGGTTTTTAAATAAATATCTATTTTGTTTTTATTTCTGGCCATGCTGCATTTTGTTTGCTGTGCCCAGGGTTTCTCTAGTTAAGGTGAGCAGGGGCTACTCACTAGTTGCAGTGTGCAGGCTTCTCACCGCAGGGGCTTCTCCTGTGCAGACCCCTGGCCCGAGGGCTCGTGGGCTCCCTCATTTTGGCACGTGGGTTTAGTTCCTCCGAGGCATGCCCCTGACCAGGGGTAGAACCTGTGTCCCCTGCATTGGCAGGCGGATTCTTAACTGCTGGACCACCAGGAAAATCCTCAACAACGTTCTTAATGGCAAAAGGAATCACACGTTCGGACCACATCTTGCATTTATTTGTTTTTTTGTGTCTCTTTAATCTCCTTCGATTTGGAACTGTTCCTCAGTCTTTCTTTGACTTACATGACCTTAATACGTTGGAAGATCAAGGCAAGTTATTTCACAGAATGTCCCCCAGTTTAGATTTGTCTGATATTTCCTCACAATTAGATCCAGGTTATGCGTCTTTGGCAGGAACATCAAACAAGTGAAGCTATGTTCCTCCCTTGCCATCCTATTGAATAGCACGCAATTTCAATCTGTCCTGTTGCTCATGCTGTTTACTTTGATCGCTTGAGGACAGGTTTTGCCATTGTAAAGCGACCCTTTCTCTATTTGTAATTAAAAGTATTTTGTGGAGTGGTTCTTTTAAATTCTGTAAGTCATCTATTTTCATGGAGCTTACAATTTATTCATCCATTTATTTATAGCAACACAAACTCATGGTTTTCTATTTCATTCAATTCATTGCTATAGTTACTTATTTTGCTTTCAAATCGTCCTGTTTTTGTCCAGTGGAAGCCCTTCCAAATTGGACATGTCCTTTTGGTGTGTCCTCTTCATTCTTTGAGAACTTCCTTGCTTTCTCTTCTAACAACATGACCTAAGCTCATTTTCTACTTTCTCTGCCCTGGAATCAACCATTCATTCAACGAGACCTGGTTCCTTTTTTAAAAAAATTGTGTATGTATGTATGTGGCTGCTCCAGGTCTTGGTTGCAGCACACGGGATCTCTGATCTTTGCTGCAACATGTGGGATTTGAGTTGTGGCATGCTAACTCCCATTTGTGGTATGTGGAATCTAGTTCCCTGACCCAGGATCTAACCCAGTCCCCTTCCGTTGGGAGCATGGCGTTTTAGCCACTGGGCCACTAAGGAGGTCCCAAGAGCTGGTTCCTTTTAGTGGCGAAGAGTATTTAGAAGGGCTTCCCAGGTGGCTCAGATGGTAAAGAATCTGCCCGCAGTGCAGGAGACCTGGATTCAATCCCTGGGTGGGGAAGATCCCCTGGAGTATTTAGAAGCCAAGAGCTGCATATGAGTGTTTACTGCTATTGTAGTATCACTGGCCCCATTCTCGAAGCTAGAGAATATATGTCCCTCTCTCCACCAGCCTGGGGACCCAGCATCTCATGCCAGGCTCCCCCCATGCTGAGTACCTCCCCCACCCCAGGGGGGCCCCAGCACCCCACACAGGCTGCCCCTCTGCATGGATGTCACCTTGCTGCGCACTATTGGGGACTGAATTTGGGGGGATGGGCAGGAGAAAGAATAAAAAGGGAGAGGAAGCTAATTTACTTGTTACTTTAGTATTTTATTTTTCTTTATATTTTTCAGTTCCCTATGGCTGATATCCAAAAAAATGCTCCTAATTTTTATAAATAGATCTTTTATCTGGTTATTATTGCATTGTTTTTTCTGCGTAGGTGACTAGTGTATAGTCTGCAAGTAATGACAGATTCACTTGTTAGCTTCTAATCCTTACATTTCTTTTGCTTTTATTTATAATGTGGGCTAGAACCTTGAGGCTAATTGTATAGTATCTGTGATATCAGGTATCTTTGAGTTGTTTCTGATCTTAGAGGCATCTAATGTTTGTCCATTAAGAAAATATTTATTCTAAATATGGAGGTTCCTTAAGAAACTAAAAACAGAGCTACCATATGACCCTGCGATCCCACTCTTAGGCATATATCCAGAGAAAAACATGATCTGAAAGGATACATGCATCCCAATGTCCATTGCAACACTGCTTACAGTAGCCACGGCATGGAATCAACTAAATGTCCACTGACAGAGGAATGCATAGAGATGTAGTATCTGTATATAACAGATTATTGCTCAGCCACAATAAAGAATGAAATGATGCCATTTGCAGCAACACAGACGGACCTGGAGATAGTCATACTGAGGGAAGTAAGTCAGACCAAGAAGGACAAATACTGTATGACATCCCTTACATGTGGGATCTAAAATGATACCAATGAACTTACTTACAAAACAGAAAGAGACTCACAGAGTTAGAGAACAAACTAAGGTTGCTGGGGGGACGGATGGGGGCAAGGGATAGTTAGGGAGTTTGGGATGGACGTGTTCACACTGCTATATTTAAAATGGATAACCGACAAAGACCTACTGAATGGCACATGGAACTCTACTTAATGTTACGTGGCAGCCTGGGTGGGAGGGGAGTTTGGGGGAGAAAGGATACATGCACATGTATGGCTGAGTCCCTTCACTCTTCACCTGAAGCTATTACATTATTGTTTGTTAATCAACTATACCTCAATACAAAATAAAGTATTTTGAAAAAATAATATATTTGTTCTAAGAGTTTTTCTGCCCCAGGTCTTAGCTGTAGCATGTGAGATCTGTGACCTTCATTGATTGCAGCGTGCAAGAACTTTAGCGGTGGTGTGTGAGCTTTTAGTTGCAGCACGTGGGATCTAGTTCTCTGATCAGGGATTGAACCCCAACCCCCTGCACTGGGAGTGTAGAAGTTTATTACTGAATCCCCAGTGAAGTCTCCATTCTAATTTTTTTACATATAATTTTTATCAAAATTTGCAAGTTTTTTTCTATTTCTAGTACATAATTTTAAAAAAATAAATCATTGCTGAATTTATCAAAAGCCTTTTCTGTGTATATGTGCCTCTAATGAAATAATCATGTGATTTTTCTCCTTCAGTCTATTAATTAACATGGAAATTTTTTGAAGGTTAATTTTCTTCTTTTTTTTTTTTTTTTTGAGTTTCATTTATTTTTATTAGTTGGAGGCTAATTACTCTACAATACTGTAGTGGGTTTTGTCATACATTGACATGAATCAGCCATGGATTTACATGTATTCCCCATCCCGATCCCCCCTCCCATCTCCCTCTCCATCCCATCCCTCTGGGTCTTCCCAGTGCACCAGGCCCGAGCACTTGTCTCATGCATCCAACCTGGGCTGGTGATCCGTTTCACTATAGTATACATGTTTTGATGTACAGTGTAGATATATAGTATACATGTTTCGATGCTGTTCTCTCGAAACATCCCACCCTCGCCTTCTCCCACAGAGTCCAAAAGTCTGTTCTATACATCTGTGTCTCTTTTTTTGTTTTGCATACAGGGTTATCATTACCATCTTTCTAAATTCCATATGTATGTGTTAGTATGCTGTAATGGTCTTTATCTTTCTGGCTTATTTCACTCTGTATAATGGGCTCCAGTTTCATCCATCTCATTAGAACTGATTCAAATGAATTCTTTTTAGTGGTTGAGTAATATTCCATGGTGTATATGTACCATAGCTTCCTTATCCATTCAATTTTGAGATGAGTCTATGTGTTAGGTGTGACTTTGGGCAGCCTGTAAGTTGACACTCAGGGCTATGTTCCTGCGTTGCTGGAGAATTTGCGTGGTATGTCTTGCTCTGAAACTTACTGGCTCTTGGGTGGTGGTTGGTTTCAGTGTAGGTATGGAGGCTTTTGGATGGTCTCTTATTACTTAAAGTTCCATGTAGTCAGGAGTTTTCTGGTGTTCTCAGGTTTTGGGCTTAAGTCTCCTGCCTCTGGATTTCAGTCTTATTCTTCCAGTAGCTCAAGACTTCTCCAACTATACAGCACTGATAATAAAACTCTAGGTTAATGGTGAAAAGATTCTCCCCCATTAGGGACACCCAGAGAGGTTCACAGAGTTACATGAAGAAGAGGAGAGGGAGGAGGGAGATAGAGATGAGCAGGAGGAGAAAAAGGGGGACTGAAGAGGAGAGAGACAGATTTACACAGTTCTCTATTCCCAAAGTGTTCTCCATAGCCCAGACACCCACAGAGATTCACGGAATTGGATTGGGAAGAGAAGGGGAAAGGAGGAAATAGAGGTGAGCTGGGGGAGAAAACAGAGAGTCAAAAGTGGGAGAGAGTAATCAACACACTCCTGAGTAAAAATGGGTACTGAATATTGGATTCTTAAATGTCCAAAATTTATATCACATACTGAAAAACAAAGATTAAAAATACAGAGTAGAGGTTAGACTCTTAAAAATACAATATTAAAAACAAAAACAAAAACACAAAAAATTTTAGAAATATATATGAAGTTCAGTTTAAAAATAGGGCTTCTCTTTTTTTTTTTTGCAAGGTTATAGTGAAATGAAAATGAAAATTAAGGAGTAGTAGAGGAGTAATAGAGGACTTTAAAAGAAAATAAGAGAAAAAGAAAAAAAAGAAAAGTAAAAAAAGAAAAAAAAACAAGAAAAAAAATTTTTCCTAATTAAAAAAATCATAAAAATATATGAAAATGAAAGTTAAGGAGTAATGGGGGAGTAACAGGGAATTTTAAAAGAAAATAAAAGAGAAAAAATAAAAAAGAAAAGAAAAAAATTTTTTTTAATTTAAAAAAAAAGGTAAAAATATATCTAGGAATTTCTCTGGAGCTGTTGCGGTCAGTGTGGGTTCGGTTCAGATTCAGATAGCTCCTCGTTCCAGCTTGCACTTCTCAATATCTACAGGCCCCTTCCGGTGAAGTCGGTGTTTTCTAGAGGGATTTTAATCTGTTGCACCGGTCCCTTCTGGAGCGGTTCCCTTTGTTTATTTGGCTTCTGTTTGCCGGTCTCTTCAGTGCTTAATTTCCGCCCTGACACAGGCGGGCGGAGGTGGTCCCTTGCTCAGGTCGCTAGTTCTGTTGCGCTGCGGAAGGGAGGGGCCCGCTTTCCCGTCTACGCTGCTCAGGCTCCCGGCTGCTCTATATGGAGCGGGCCCTGCGCTGCGCGCGGTTCCAGCCCTCGGGTGTTCCACAAAAGTGCGGACTCGGCTGCGCCTGCGTTTTGTGCCTTCCCCGCGCGAGCAGCTCAGGCAGCCAGGAGCTTGACCGGCGCACTCTCCCCGGGTGCAGCGCGCCTTCACCCCTCCGTGGTCCCAGTCTCAGTTTCCGCCTGCGCCCGTCGGGTGCCAGCGCCCTGTGTCTCGCAGCAACCCTCCTGGCGGATGTCGACCATCCAGAATCTCAGAAGGTCTTTGATTGGAAACTGGAGGCCTGTTTGCAGTGCGGTAGGGGATGCTGTCCTTGGGGCCGAGCCTGCCCCTTTCCCCTCCCCCCTGCTTCCAGCCTCAGGCGGGGCTGGGCCGGTCTGCAGCCTGCGAGCTCTTCTCTGGACTTGCTCAGACCCTTTGTTCTGCGAATGGCCGGCAGTGTGTTCGGGCCGGTTAATTTTCTCTCTCTCTTTTGCTGTCCCACAATTTAAGTTGGTATCTCACACAAGCTCCCTCCGCTTGCCCTCAGGGCACTCAGGCCCGGTCCTTACCCTAAGCAATGCCGCCCGTTCCTCTCCGTTCCGCCCCCACTTGCTGGTGGCGGATGCGGGCGTCTGGGGTACTTTTCTGCTGGGAGTTGCTTTTAGGCACGTAATCTGTGGGATTTATTTATTTTTCCTCCCAGATAGGTTGCCCTCCGAGATTCGAAAACTTCCCCCAGACCCGCCAGTGTGAGGGTTTCCTGGTGTTTGGAAACTTCCTCTATTAAGACTCCCTTCCCGGGACAGGTCTCCGTCCCTAGCTCTTTTGTCTCTCTTTTTATCTTTTATCTTTTGTCCTACCTCCTTTCGAAGACAATGGGCTGCTTTTCTGGGCGCCTGATGTCCTCAGCTAGCGATCAGAAGTTGTTTTGTGAAGTTTGCTCTGTGTTGAATTGTTCTTTCGATAAATTTGTAGGGGAGAAAGTGGTCTCCCCATCCTATTCCTCCGCCATCTTGGCTCCTGAAGGTTAATTTTCTGATGGCTAATTCTCCTTTCTTATATACGTTAAAGCCTAAACAACAGCAACATAGGATTCAGTTAGACAATATGTTGTTTAGGATTTTCATCTTCATGTTCATCAGGCGAAAGGCAATGCCCCCCACCACACCCCAACCTGATTCTCTGTCCCAGATCCTGGCTGCCAACTCTGCCTAAATTTGCCCTCCCTCCCCAGACTTACCTAAGCAAGGCTCATTCTTAACCTGGACCGAATTCGACATCTCATCCTCCGCAGCATGTCACTGGTCACCCACACAGTTCTACTTCAGGCCCAGGGAAACAGCTAGTATTGACCTATTTTCCTCCTGACTCACCCAGGCTTCTGCTCCCCTCTGCCCGTGAAGCTGTCCTGGCTATTCCCAGGGACACTCCAGGAGCCTTTATCAGCTTTCTCCCACCCTATCTGAGCTGGAACTGCCCCCCAGCCCCATTCCCAACCTCATTCCCCGCTGTACTGGGGCTCCGTGGTGTCCTGGGTCACCCCCAGCCTGCATCATTGGTCCCTTGGTTACCACCCTGTGAAGGATTGCACCAACCCCTTCCCTGCATAGACATGCTGCCCCCTGCTGGTCAGTTGGTTGTAAAGCATGAACGTTTTCCAGGCCCTTGGATGCTTACTGTTATGATGTTAAAAGCTGTGACCAACCTAGACAACATATTAAAAAGCAGAGACATTACTTTGCCAACAAAGGTCCATCTAGTCAAAGCTATTGTTTTTCCAGTGGTCATGTACGGATGTGAGAGTTGGACCATAAAGAAGGCTGAGCACCGAAGAATTGATGCTTTTGAACTGTGGTGTTGGAGAAGACTCTTGAGAGTCCCTTGGACTGCAAGGAGATTCAACCAGTCCATCCTAAAGGATATCAGTTCTGGGTGTTCATTGGAAGGACTGATGCTGAAGCTCACCTGATGCGAAGAGCTGACTCCTTGGAAAAGACCCTGATGCTGGGAAAGATTGAAGGTGGGAGGAGAAGGGGACGACAGAGAATGAGATGGTTGGATGGCATGACCGACTCAATGGACATGAGTTTGAGCAGGCTCCGGGAGTTGGTGATGGACTGGGAGGCCTGGCGTGCTGCAGTCCGTGGGGTTGCAAAGGGTCAGATACGACTGAGCGACTGAACTGAACTGAACTGGATGCTTACTGAGCTGCCCTGTCGCGCTGTTAAACCACAGTTTGTAAGCACTTAACACGCTTTATCTAATTGACTCTTCACAACAGCTTCACGAAGAAGGTTTTGTCATTACTCCTATTTTACAGATGGGGATGAATGGAGGCAGTTTTGAATCCAGTAAATTAATAAGGATGACAGCAGCTCATCAACGCAGCCCTTCCTTGGGATCCAGAACGGCGTGTGTGTTTTTTTTAATTTATGTGTTTATTGACCGTGCAGGGTCTTCGTTGCTGCTCTTGAGCTTTCTTCAGCTGTGGTGTGCGGACTTCTCTTTGCCACAGCCTCTCTCGTTGCTGAGTGCAGGCTCTGGGGCGTGTGGGCTTCAGTTTTTGTGGCGTGTGGGCTCAGGAGCTGCAGCTCAAGGGCTCCAGAGCGTGGGTTCACTAGTTGTGGCGCCCAGGGTTAGTTACTCCGAGGCACGTGGGATCTTCCCTGACCAGGGATCGAATCTGTGTCCTCTGCATTGCAAGGCAGAGTCTTAACCCCTGGGCCACCAGGGAAGGCCCTCAGGACTGCATTGCTATTTAGTCATAAAGTCACGCTCATCTCTTTTGTGACCCCATAGACTGTAGCCCGCCAGGCTCCTCTGTCCATGGGATTTCTCCAGGCAAGGATACTGGAGTGGGTTGCCATTTCCCCCTCCAGGGGATCTTTCCAACCCAGGGGTCAAATCTGTGTCTCCAGCTTGACAGGCGGATTCTTTACCACGGAGCCACCTAGGCAGCCCTTCAGAACTGCAGCAGGCCTTTCAAAAGCATAGTCTCCTTAAACCTTCTCTCCCACTTTCCACAGCCTGGTATCAAAGGTGCTCTGCGGGCCCCACGCCTCCAACACCCCGCCCACAGACAGCCCGCCCAGCCTCCCTGACTCTCAGCTGGGGACCCTCAAACCCCCATGACGTGTGCCCAACTCTCATACCCTCCTCCTCAGTGTCCCCCCACCCCGACTCCCCAGCTCAGGCCAGTCTGCCCAGTCCTCTGGGTCCTCTTCCTGCTCATCTCCAACTAATTCTCTCTCTTTCTCCAGCACCTTCCACCACCCCACCGTCTCAACCAGAACGTTTCCGGAGACACTTAAAATGCTACAGTTTCTCTCGTCTCAAAAACATAAGCAAACACCCACTCTGTTTCGGCCCTTCAATTCTAGCTACTGTCCTGTTTCTCCCCTCAGACAAACTTCTGGAAGGGCTGTCCACACTCACGGCCCTCCTTTCCCCACCGCCTCCTCATTCCTCAGCCCAGGCCCTTGTGGCTCTTGGCCCGGGGGCTGCAGCCAAGCCTGCTAAGGTCACCGCTCAGGGATGCGGTTCAAGCTCAGGGTCTTGATCTCTCTCTCAGCTGCACACCCTCCTTCTGGCAAGACTCTCTCCCCTCCTGGCTGCTGCTGCTCCTCCAAGCTCTCAGGCGTCTCCTGCCCGGCCTCCTCTGACGGCCTTTGTCATTTAGCTGGCCGTGGGATGCTGGCACTGTGCATCACTCCGTCCTGCACCCTCACTTCCCTTCATCCCGTCCTCTCGGCCCGGGGCATCTCATCCACACGTGCAGATGCTGATGGCTCCCAAGAGTATATCTCTGGCCCAGGGTCCCAACAAGGGGGCAGCTTGGCCCCCCCAAGGAGCATTCAGCATCGTCTGAAGACATTTTCGGTTGTTAGATCTAGGGAGGGATGCCCCTGATGTTTAGTGGGCAGAGGCTCTGGGGGCTGCTAAAGAGCCTACAATGCCCAAGACAGCGAAGTACCCAGCCTGCAAGGCCAGCCGTGCCCAGACCGAGGACCCCATTCTAGCCTAGCTCTTCTTCTGAGCCCCAGGCTGGTACACCCAACCACTCACACCACAGCTCCCCCTGGATCTCTCAAACACGCCTCGGACTCAGCCTGTCCACTCTGAACTCCTGACCTACCCCCAGCTGATTCCCTCACGCTCCTCCCCACCTCAGCTGCACCCCATTTGGTCAGCTACAAACCCGGAGTCATCCTGGAAACGTCGCCCTCCCTCACTGAGTGTCCGGTCTGTCACCAGGTGCTGCCGCGTTGTCTCCTGAGCATCTCTCAACACCCCACTCCACGCACCATCGTCTCCTGCCGAGGCTTTTATAAGAGCGCCCTGTCTGGCCTCCCGGTGCTGTCTCAGGGGCCCCCTCCAGTGTTTTCACCACACAGCAGTCAGAGTGGTCCATGTCAAAACGCAGATCTGATTATGACATCTTGTTTGAAACACGAATGGCTTCCTATTACTCTTTGGATCAAGACCTAAAGCCTTAACCCAGCTTGTGAGGCCCTTATGTTCTAGCTCTTGGCAATACTCAGCCTCTCTTGGAGCCCCTGCACACCCCTTTCTCTGCCCTGTGGCCACCATTGCCCGGATTTTCAGTTCCCCAAATCCACCAAGCTCCCTTCTACCCCAGGGTCTTTACACGTGCTGTGCCCCTGCCTGGACCGCTCAACCTAGTTGACTCCTGTTCATGCACTAGAAATAACTTCAGAGACCACCACTTCAGGGCAACCATACATGACCTCAAGGTCTAGGTTAAGTTCTATGACAGCCTCTCTCAGAAGGCCATGTTTCTTTCCTCAGGAAGTTAGTTCAGCGTGCAATTCCCCTACTTACCTTTGCAATGACTTGATTAGTGTCTGTCTCCCTGGCTTGATTCTGCACCCACCAGGCGGGACCACATCTCTGCTTGCTCACCGGCTCCTAGCACAGGCTGGGCATATACATGGAGGGAGGGGGTCAGCGCAACCTCTGAAGAACAGAGGGAGTGAAATTGGATCTTTCCTCCTGGTCACATTGTGAATCACACCAAGAGAAAGCTTCTGAGTCATCACCTTTTCTTTTCCCCCTGAAAGGCATTGCATTCATTCTTTCCTTATCACAAAAACAATCCAGGCTTATGGTCATAAAATCAGAAACACAAAGAAATAGGAGGAAGAAAATATAACCCTATTGTACATAGTATTTCGCAAACTGCTTTTTAACCTGAGCAACAAATAAAACCTGAATAATAGGTTTAGATGCTTGTCAGGCCTTACCTTTTTTTAATCATTGTTTTTCCTGCATAATATCCCATTATATGTACAGAGTATAGATTCTTTCTCAATGGACCTGCTGCATGAGAATGCCAGGGAGCTTTTCAAATACAAATTTCAAGCTCTGTGCCCAGATTTGGGGAGACTTGGGTAGGTCCCAGGTATTGCTACTTTAAAAATTTACCCTGGAGACTCTAATGGGCAAGGCAAGTTTGGGAACCACTGAGTGAATGAACCCTCTGTTTTGGCCACAGAGGGAGGGCCCAGCATTTTGTTATTGTGCACCACCAGTGAGGATCCTTATGCTCCCACTGGCAAATGACCTCAGTTCTCTCAGACAGCTGATTCCCAGGCTGGCCTTGCGCAGTGGTAGGGCCAAGCTGCCAAACTGCTTTGAGTTTTCAAACCCCTTTGCCTCATTCGGGTCTCTTCTCCCAAGTGAAGACAAGATGGACTTGGTCTGGGAAGGGTGAGCCAGGCCTAGGAAGAACGTGATTTTCACTCTTTTACTTTATAACCCTTTGAACAGTTTGATTTTATGATGAGTGGCATGTATTCTTTTTTACAATTAAAAAAGAAACCAATAGGTTTTTCCAAAATGTCAAATGACTTCTAGCCCAGATGGATTTCTTTTGCTGAGCTCTGATCCTGATCTCCAGCTGCCTCCTTGATATCGACCCTCAGTTGTTGAACAAACATCTTAGAGTTGACACATATGTAAAAATTAACAGAAGCAAGCTCGTTTTCCCCTCTCAAACCTGCTTCGCCAGAGTAAATAGCACTTCTGCTCACCCAGCTGCTTGGGACAGAAATGGGGAAGCCTCAGCACCCTCTCACTCACCCCCATATCCATCCATTCAAGTCCTATGGATCCTGTCTACAGATCCCGTCTCACACTGGTCCAGTTCTCTCCATCCCCATCACCATCGTCCTGGTCTAAGCTGTCTCCATCACTCACTGGACTTCCACATCTCCCACCCAGGCAAGCCACTTTACCTGCAGCAATCAGAGTGGTCTTTCAAAACCTAACTGACACCAAGACAATCCTATTGGAGATTCTCTGATAACTGCCTGTTGTACTACGGATGCAATCGGCATCTTTAAGGTGGCCCCCCGGCCCCCATGTGGTCTGGCCCCTACCCATCTCTTGTCTAGCCTCTCTTTGGGCTGTGACAGCTCTGGCCTTCAGGTGACTCCTCATGACAACAGGTGGAGCTCCTTACCTGAATGCCTTCACTCATCTCTGGAATGTTCTTCTCACCAAGTCTCACCTTCCCTCAGCTCTCAACTTGAATGCCCTTCTGCAGGGGTTTCTCTGACCTCATCTAAGGCAGGTTCCCCTCAACCCTCTCTCTGACTGCCTATGCTTCTTCATAACCCTCAGTCTTGATTACAGCAATATGTTTAGGTGTTGTTATTGTTATTCAGTCACTCAGTTGTGTCCAAGTCTTTGCGACCTCATGGACCGCAGCACGCCAGGCTTCCCTGTCCTTCACTACCTTCTGGAGTTTGTTCAAACTCATGTCCATTCAGTTGGTGATGCCATACAACCATCTCATCCTCTGTCATCCCCGTCTCCTCCCGCCTTCCATCTTTCCCAGCATCAGGGTCTTCTCCAATGAGTTAGCTCTTCGCATCAGGTGGCAAAAGTATTGGAGCTTCAGCCTCAGCATCAGTCCTTCCAATGAACACCCAGGACTGACCTCCTTTAGGATGGACTGGTTGGATGTCCTTGTAGTCCAAGGGACTCTCAAGAGTCTTCTCCAACACCACAGTTCAAAAGCATCATTTCTTCGGAGCTCAGTTTTCTGTATGTTCCAGTTATACCAATATAATTGGCTGCTGTTGGCTTCACTCACTGGAATGGAAGCTCCTGGAGAGGAGAGATGCAGCTGTTTGTTCACTGTGAACGCAGCACCAGCCCAGTGCCTGACACGTGTAAGGTTCTCAGTACATATTCACCAAAGGGTTTGAAGGAGAAAGGGTAAAGGTCTCAGTCTTCCTGCTTTAAAGAGAAGACAACGGAGCCCTGAAATGTAAAAGGACCTACCTGGTGTCACCCAGCAAGTCAACGGAGCTCAGGGCCTCACCCTGCAGATCCCAGATGGAGTGCCCCCCGGCATCCTGGGCTGCCCGTCGTTTAAACTCGTCACAGCCCTGAGAGGAGAGGGGTCCTCTCCTCCTGTCACAGGCAGGCCCACTGAGACCCTGGGACCCCCAGAGTCACCGGCGAGCAGTGTGGACACTGCTCATACCCAGTCTTCTGTCTCTCTCCTGTTTCCATCACAGCAAGCTGCAGCCCGCACATTTTACTGGGTGCCTACTAGGTTCCAGGGACCGTGCTGGGAGCTGAAGAAGTGGAGTGAGCCAGAAGGCACGTCCCTGTTCTCCTAGTACTCACATCACTGTGGGAGGAGACAGGAAACCAATGCAGAGAAAAGTCCAGTAATAATTATCCATTGTGATATCAGGCTTTGAAACCTAGCTAAGTGTTCTAGGCATCATCTGCTTCCCCGCCGTCTCTAGGCATCTGGAAGTTCTTCTGCTCCCATCCCTTCCCCAGGTCCTCCCTCGCTTGCTAAAGCTGGCGCTTTATCAGAAATAATAAAAGTCAGAGTGGAAACAAATAAGTAGCAACTAAAAGAAATCAGAAAAGTTCAATGAACAGAGCTGGTTCTTTGAAAAGATAAACAAAATCAACAAACCTTTAGCTATATTTACCAAAAAAAAAGAAGACTCAAATAAGAAATGAAAGAATAAACGTTACAACTGATAACTTGGAAATACATATAAAGACTCATAAGAGACTACTATGAACAATTATACACAAATTGGACAAACAAAAGAGATGGGTATTTTCCTAGAAACATAAAATCTTTCAAGACTGAATTATGAAGAAATAGAAAAATCTAAATAGACTGATTACTAGTAAGGAGATCGAAACAGTAATCAAAAATCTCTCAACAAACAAAAGTCAAAGACCATAGGGCTTCACTGGTGATTTCTACCAAACATTCAATGAAAAATTAATACCAATCCTTTGCAAACTGCTCCCAAAAAATAAAAGAGGGAGGACCTCTTCCAACCATTTTATGAGGTCAGCATTATCCTGACACTCAAACCAAACAAAGATACTACAAAAAAAAGGAAATTACAAGCCAATATCCTTGTTGAACATACATGCAGAAATCCCCAAGAAAATATTAGCAAACTTAATTCAACAATCCATTAAAAGGCTCATACACCATGATCAAGTGGGATTTTTTTTCCAGGGATGAAAAGATGGTTTGACATCCACAAATTAATCAATCTGATACATCATATTCACAAAGTGATAAAATATTCACAAAATTCACAAAATATTCACAAAATTAAGGATAAAAATCACATGATCATCTAGATGCAGAAGAAGCATTTGACAAAATTCAACATCCATTTATGATAAAATTCTCAACAAAGTGAGAATAGAGAAGTATAATAAAAGATGTATACAACAAACCAATGGCTAACATCACACTCGGTAGTGAAAAGCTGAGAATTTTCCTCTAAAATCAAAAATAAGACAAGGATAGCCACACTCGCCATTTGTAGTCAACATAGTACTAGATGTCCTAACCACAACAGTTAGGCAATAAAAATAAATGAAATGCATCCAAATTGGAAAGGAAGAAGTAAAATTGCCCTGATTTGCAGATGACAGGATTGTATGTGCAGAAAACCCTAATGACCATTGAAAATGGTTAGAACTAATAAACGAATTAAGTAAAGTTGCAGAATACAAAATCAATATATAGAAGTCTGTGATATTTCTATATACTAATAACTATATAAAAGAAAGTAAAATTAAGAAAACAATCTCATTTACAGTTGCATCAGAAAGAATAAAATACTTTGGAATAAATTTAACTTAGAAGATGAAAGACCTATACACTGAAAACTGCATGATACTGATGAAATAAATCAAAGAAGACACAAGTTAATGTTAAAAATGTCCACACTACCCAAAGCAAATTCTTAAAGAAAATTCTTAAAGAGATGGAAATACCAGACCACCTTACCTGCCTCCTGAGAAATCTGTAGGCAGGTCAAGAGGTAACAGAACCAAACATGAAACAACGAACTGGTTCCAAATTGGGAAAAGAATAGGTCAAGGCTGTATATTGTCACCCTGCTTATTTAACTTATATGCAGAGTCCATCATGGGAAATGCTCGACTGGATGAAGCACAAGCTAGAATCAAGATTGCCAGGAGAAGTATCAATAACCTCAGATATACAGATGACACCACGCTTATGGCAGAAAGCAAAGAGGAACTAAAGAGCCTCTGGATGAAGGTGAAAGAGGAGAGTGAAAAACCTGGCTTAAAACTCAACATTCAAAAAGCTAAGATTATGGCATCTGGTCCCATCACTTCATGACAAATAGATAGGGAAACAATGGAAACAATGACAGACTTTATTTTTGGGGACTCCAAAATCAGTGCAGATGGCGACTGCAGCCATTAAATTAAATGATGTTTGCTCCTTGGAAGAAAAGCTACAGCAAACCTAGACAACAAATTAAAAAGCAGACACATTACTTTGCCAGCAAAGGCCCATCTAGTCAAAACTATGGTTTTTCCTGTAGTCATGTATGGATGTGAGAGTTGGACCATAAAGGAGGCTGAGTGCCAAAGATTTGATGCTTTTGAACTGAGGTGTTGGAGAAGACTCTTGAGAGTTCCCTGGACTGCAAAGAGATCAAACCAGTTCATCATAAAGGAAATCAGTCCTGAATATTCACTGGAAGGACTGATGCTGAAGCTGAAGCTCCAATACTTTGAACACCTGATGAGAAGAGCTGAGTCATTAGAAAAGACCCTGATGCTAGGAAAGATTGAAGGCAGGAGGAGAAGGGGACAACAGAGGACAAGATGGTTGGATGGCATCACCAACTCAATGGACATGAGTTTGAGAAAGCTCCAGGAGATGGTGAAGAATAAGGAAGCCTGCCGTGCTGCAGTCCATAGGTCACAAAGAGTCAGACTTGACCGAGTGACTCAACAACAACAACAACCCAAAGCAATGTACAAATACAATGCAATCCATATCAAAATTCCAATAGCACAGTTCATTGAACTAGAACTAATAAATTTTAAAGTTGTAAGGGCCCTGAATAGTCAAAACAATCTTGGGAAAGATGAGTGAAGCTGGAAGTATCATAATCCCTGTTTTCAAACTATACTCCAAAGCTGTGATCATCAAAACAGAATGGTACTGGCACAAAAATAGACACACAGATGAATGGAACCAGAATGAGAGCCCAGAAATAAACTCACACGTATACGGACAACTAATTTACAACAAAAGAGCAAAGAACATACAATAAAGGATAGTCTCTTCAATAAATGGTATTAGGAAAACTGGACAGCCACATGCAAAAGGATGAAATGGGACCATTATTTTATATCATACATGAGAATTAACTTGAAATGGATTAAAGACTTGAATGTGGGACCTGAGAGCATAAAACTCCTAGAAAAAAAACATAGGCAGTAACCTCACTGACCTTGGTCTTAGTGATGTTTTTGTGGCTCTGACTCCATGGGCAAGGGAAACAAAAGAGAAAAAAATGGGACTACATCAAACTAAAAACCTTCTGCACAACAAAGGAAAACACCATCAAATAAAAAAGGTAACCTACTGAGTGGGAGAAGATACCTGCAAATTATATATCCAATAAGGGAGTGACATCCAAAATATATAAAGAAGTCATACAACTCAGCAATAGAAGAACAAACAACCCAATAAGAAATGAGGATCTGAAACAAATTTTTTTTCCAAAAAAGATAGAGATGACCAATAGGCATGTGAAAAGTTGTTCAGTACCACTAACTACTAGGGAAAAGCAAATCAAAACCACAATGAGATCTCACCTCAAACCTAACAGGATAGCCATTATCGAAATGACAAGAAATAACAAATATTGGAGAGGCTAGACAGCCTCGCACACGGTTGGCAGGACTGTAAAATGATGCAGCCACTATGGGAAAGGGCATGGAGATTCCTCAAAGCAAGAATAGAACAAGCATATGACCCAGCTATTCCACTTCTAGGTGTTTATCCAACGAACAGGAAACACGAATTCAAAAACACAGATGCACCTGTACATTCATTGCAGCATTATTTACAGTAGCCAAGATATGAAAACAACTTAAATATCCATAGATGGATGAATGGCTAAAAGAGATGTCGTATACATAAAATGAAATACTACTCAGCCATAAGGAACAGTGAAATCCTGCCATCTGCAGTGACGTGAAAGGAACTTGAAGTTATTAGGCCAAATGAAATGTCAGATGGGGAAGGAGGAATGCAGTATGATCTCACTCATGTATGGAATGCAAACAACCCCAACGAACAAACAAATAAACAAAATCTCATAGCTGCAGCGATCTAGTCAGTGGTTGGCAGGGGAGGTTGGAGGGTGGATGAAATGAGTGAAGGGTGTCAGATGCATGGTGATAGATGGTGACTAGCCTTGTGGTCGTGAGCACTTTGTAGTGTGTACAAGGTTGAATTATAATATTGTATAGCTGAATCTTACATTAAAAAAAAAAAGCTGGCCGCTTACCCTGTCTGTCCTACTGACCACATTCCCAAGCGGTCACTTCAGACCACCACCAGGGGGCACTCGTGCCCCATCTCAGATGGGTCCTCCACTGGCCCAGCTTGGATGGGGGAGGAAGGAGAGAGATACAGATGGGGACAAAAGACAAAACGGAACAAAAAAAAGCTCTCAGACTCCCCAGCTCGGGTGCCTTGGGGAATCAGCTATGTCAGACCTAGAGAAAAGTTTCTCAATTGTTTTTCCTCCCTTGTCTCCCTCCTGCTTTAATGTCTCCCCATTCACTCATTTAATACACTTTTAAAATAGCTTTATTGAGTTACATAATGTCTATCCCATAAAAGTGCACCCACTTAATGCGGACAAGACAATGCTTTCTAGTATATTCAGCGTCATTCAACTGTTCGTATAATCCGATTTCAGAACATTTCATCCCCCAAGAAGCCTTGTACTCATCAGCAATCACTTCTCAGCCCTCCACTCCATTTTTCTCTCCCCACTCTGCCCTAGGCAAACCACTAATCTATTTTCTGTCTCTATAATGGTAGTCACTCAGTCTTGTCCAACTCTTTGTGACCCAATGGATTGTAGCCCGCCAGGCTCCTCTTTCCATGGGGTTCTCCAGGCAAAAATTCTGGAGTTGGGAACCATTCCCTTCTGCAGGGGATCTTCTTGACCCAGGGATCAAATCTGGGTCTCCTGCATTGCAGGCGGATTCTTTACCATCTGAGCCACCAGGGAAGCCCCAAGATTTACCTATTCTGGACATTTCCTATAAATAGAATCATATAATAGCATATGCAGTCTTTTGTGACTGGCTTCTTTCACATATTATAATGTCATTGCGGTTCAACCATGTTGTAACCTGTATCATTACTTACTTCCTTTTCATTGCTGAATAATATTGTCATGTGGATAGACCACACTTTGTCTATCCATTAATCAGTTGACAGGCATTCGGATTTTTTTCTACTTTTGGCTATCATGAATAACATTATTATGAACATTAGCATTCCACTTTTTAAACCGATATAATTTATATACCATAGACTTCATCCTTTTAAAGAATAGAATTCAATGGTTCTTAATATATTCACAAAGTTGTGCAACCATTACCACTATCTAATTCCAGAGTATTTCATCATCCTGTAAAAGACTCCCTGCTTATTAGCAGTCACTCCGTATTTCTCCCTCCCTCTAGCCCCTGGAAACCACAAATCTACTTTCTGTCTCTATGTATTTGTCTCTTCTGGACATTTCATGTAAATGAAATCATACAATATGTGGCTTTTTGTGCCTGGCTTTTTTACTCAGTGTATGTTTTTGAGGTTTTTCCATGTTGCAACATGTATCATTACTTCATTCTTTTTGTTGCTAAATAATACTGCATTGTAATGGTATAGCACATTTTATTTGTGTATTTCTTGCTGGTAGACATTTGGGTTGTTTCCAACCTGGGGAAGTTATGAATAGTTCTGCTGTGAACACTCACAAACAAGTTTTTGTATAGACACGTGTTTTCATTCTCCTGTGTACGTACCTAGGAGTGAAATCGCAGGATCATGTGGCAACTCTGTATTTAATGTTTTTGAGAACTGACTGACTCAAGATGGGCTGCACCGTGTTCCATCCCCACTAGCAACTGTATAAACATTCTCACTTCTCCTCATCCTCACCCTTTTGATTCTAGCAGCTCTCCTGGGTGTGAAATGTTTGCTCAATCTGCTTTTACCAAGCACCTTACTACGTGCCCAGGCCGTTCGAGGTGCTAGAGGTGAGCAGTGAACAGGACACAGTTGGCCCTGCCCTCGGGGGGGCCCAGCACCTCCTGTAGATTTAGGCATTCAGGCAGTAGTGAACCCGTGGGCCAGACAGGAACAGGGAGCACCATGATGACTTGCAGCAGGGTCTGAGTGGCCGGGCAGGGGTGGTGGTGCCTAAGCTGCTTCACCTGGAGGATCAGGTGTAAGGTCCCCTCTGGGAAAGTGATGCTTGTCTTGAGACTTAACAGGTAGGAAGGAGCCACCCCTTTCAGCCCTGAAGGACACCATCCCAAGTCCAGGGAGCAGCAGGGCCCAAGCCCCTGACACCTGATGAGCGTGGTGTCTCCCAGTGACAGCAGGGAGCACGGTGTGCTGGGCGCTGAGTGAGCCGAGGGGAGCGAAGGGGTGGCCGGGTGGGCAGAGGACGGTCCACCGTGGAGAGTCTGAATTTAACTCTGAGCTTTGGGAGAACCCCCTCAGGTTTTGAGAGGAGAGCTTTTACATTCTGAGAATCTCCCTCTTTTTAAAATTAAAAAAAGATGGGGCAGGAGATAGGAGGGAGGTTCAAAAAGGAGGAGCCATACCTATGGCTGATTTCTGTTGAGGTTTGACAGAAAACAACAAAATTCTGTAAAGCAATTATCTTTCAATAAAAAAATAAATTTAAAAAATATATATTTTATTTATTTGACAGCTCCAAGTCTTACCTGTGGCACCCGGGATCTTGAATTGCAGTATGTGAATGCTCTGTTGTGGCATGCGGAATCTAGCTCCTTGACCAAGGATTGAACCTGGGCCCCCTGTACTGGGAGCTCAGAGTCTTAACCCTGCAACCATCAGGGGAGTCCCAAGACTCTTCTTTCCGTGTGTGAAAAAAGGGTCTCTGGGAGACAGGAGCTGAGCAGGGAGCCTGGGAAGGGCACCGTTCACGCAGTCCAGGTGAAGGATGGCAGAGGCTGAGAGTGGAGGGGCTGGGGCTGGATATGTTTTGGAGGTGTGTGTGTGCTGAGTCCGCATCTGACTCTGCAACCCCACGGACTGCAGCCCACCAGGCTCCTCCGTCCATGGGATTCTCCAGGCAAGAATACTGCAGTGGGTTGCCATTCCCTTCTTCAGAGGATTCTCCCAACCCGGGGATCGAACCGGTGTCTCCGGTGTCTCCTGCGTTGCAGGCAGATTTTTCACCTGTTGAGCTGTCGGGGAAGCCCAACTAGAGGGGCTGGGTGTGGATATGCTTTGGAGGTAGAATAAGTGATTTACTGGAAGACTGCATGTGAGGAATGAAGAAAGGAGAGGCATGTTCTTCCTGGCCCCTTGTATTCAGCAAAGTTGCCGTGAGGCTCTGGTGGACTGATATGACCCTGGGACCCTGGTGGACCCCCTGGGACCAGGAGGGATGCATCTTCTGCCTTCAGCCTGGAGACCAAGGACCCTCCCCCACCAGGAGACTGCAGGATGGTGGCACGTCTTCATGAAGCTCCTGTGGCATCCTGAGTCCTACCCTTGGCACTATGGGGGCTCAAAAGAAGACCTTCGTTCTCGCCCTTAGGAGTTCAAGCCTCATGCCAGCCCTAGTCTAATGGCTTCTGGACATCGGGAACACGCTGCCCCATTCATCTCCCTGGCACTGGGCTCCCACAAGCTCAGCCCCATCCTGGAGCCCTTCAGTAGGTTGCTGTGCCCCTCGCCACGTTTCCCAGCTTGAATAATATATAGACATGCTCTCTGAAAAGAAGATCCTCCCAGCCAGACGTTATTGATTTGAAACGTTTTTATCATACTGTTTTATAAGACATACAACTAGGTACAAACTCCACGGGCTCTCATAAAACTGTAAAACCAAGTTATAAATTAAACACAAGCACAGCTACAAACCTGACCTCATTCCGATGAACTTTAGGCCTTTAATGTGCTGGATGATGTTGTTTTGCAGGATCAAAACCACCCCTTGCAACATCGAGCACTTTGTCGGCTGTGCCAGTGTGGTTGCTTTGCTTGTTTGTTTGTTTGCTTTTTCAGTCTGAAGCTCCTACCTGGGCTGTGTGGGCTGAATAGACTCAGTCACTTCTCTTTTCCATGCGAGTGACGGGAACCCTCTCACAGGTGAGTGCATGGGCTCATATTTGGGCCCCTTGCTGTGGGCATGGCAATTCCTCTGTGTTTTAAGCCCGGGACTGTTTTAAGAGCCTTCATAGTAAGTAAAGTCCAGTTGCTCAGTCGTGTCTGACTCTTTGTGACCCCATGGACTGTAGCCTACCAGGCTCCTCTGTCCATGGGATTTTCCAGGCAAGAGTACTGGAGTGGGTTGCCATTTCCTTCTCCAGGGGTTCTTCCCAACCCAGGGATCAAACCCGGGTCTCCAGCATTCAGACAGACGCTTTACCATCTGAGTCACCAGGCCTTCAGATGAGAAAATGTCTTAACGGCTCAGATAACCATGACGATGTGGTCACTTACCAAGAGCCAGACATCTTGGAGCGTGAACTCAATCCAGAAGAAGACCGTCCCAGTCAGACATTATTGATTTGAAATGTTTTTATTATATTGCTCCTTAAGACATAAAGCTAGGTAAAAACTCCACTCAGCAATGGCCCCAGGACTGGAAAAGGTCAGTTTTCATTCTAATCCCAGAGAAGGGCAATGCCAAAGAATGTTCATACTACTGTACAATTGAGCTCATTTCATAAGCTAGCAAGATAATGCTCAAAATCCTCCAAGCTAGTCTTCAGCAGTATGTGAACTGAGAACTTCCAGATGTAAAAGCTGGATTTAGAAAAGGCAGAGGAACCAGAGATCAAATTCCCAAGGTTTGTTGGATCATAGAGAAAACAAGGGAATTCCAGAAAAACATCCAGTTCTGCTTTGTTGACTACACTAAAGCCTTTGACTGTGTGGATCAAAACAACCTATGGAAAATTCTTAGACATGGGAATACCAGACCACCTTACCTGCCTCCTGAGAAATCTGTATGGAGGTCAAGAAGCAACAGTTAGAACCAGACATGGAACAATGAACTGGTTCAAAACTGGGAAAGGAGTACATCAAGGCTATATATTGTCACCCTGCTTATTTAACTTATATGCAGAGTACATAATGAGAAATGCTGGGCTGGATGAATCACAAGCTGGAATCAAGATTGCTGGGAGAAATATCAAAACCTTCAGATATGCATATGATACCACCCTAATGGCAGAAAGCTAAGAGTAACTAAAGAGCCTCTTGATGAGAGTGAAAGAGGAGAGTGAAAAGGCTGGTTTAAAACTCAACAGGAAAAAAGTGAAGATCACGGCATCTGGTCCCATCACTTCATGGCAAATAGAAGAGGAAAAAGTGGAAACAGTGACAGATTTTTTTTTTTTTTTTAATTTTTTTATTAGTTGGAGGCTAATTACTTCACAACATTTCAGTGGGTTTTGTCATACATTGATATGAATCAGCCATAGATTTACACTTATTCCCCATCCCGATCCCCCCTCCCACCTCCCTCTTCACCCGACTCCTCTGGGTCTTCCCAGTGCACCAGGCCCGAGCACTTGTCTCATGCATCCCACCTGGGCTGGTGATCTGTTTCACCATAGATAGTATACATGCTGTTCTTTTGAAACATCCCACCCTCACATTCTCCCACAGAGTTCAAAAGTCTGTTCTGTATTTCTGTGTCTCTTTTTCTGTTTTGCATATAGGGTTATCATTACCATCTTTCTAAATTCCATATTTATGTGTTAGTATGCTGTAATGTTCTTTATCTTTCTGGCTTACTTCACTCTGTATAATGGGCTCCAGTTTCATCCATCTCATTAGGACTGATTCAAATGAATTCTTTTTGACAGCTGAGTAATATTCCATGGTGTATATGTACCACAGCTTCCTTATCCATTCATCTGCTGATGGGCATCTAGGTTGCTTCCATGTCCTGGCTATTATAAACAGTGCTGCAATGAACATTGGGGTGCACGTGTCTCTTTCAGATCTGGTTTCCTCAGTGTGTATGCCCAAAAGTGGGATTGCTGGGTCATATGGCAGTTCTATTTTCAGTTTTTTAAGGAATCTCCACACTGTTTTCCATAGTGGCTGTACTAGTTTGCATTCCCACCAACAGTGTAAGAGGGTTCCCTTTTCTCCACACCCTCTCCAGCATTTATTGCTTGTAGTGACAGATTTTATTTTCTTGGGCTCCAAAATCAATGCAGATGGTGACTGCAGCCACGAAATTAAAAGATACCTGCTCCTTGGAAGAAAAGCTATGACAAACCTAGACAGCATATTAAAAAGCAGAGATATCACTTTGCCAATGAAGATCCATTTAGTCAAAGCTATGGTTTTCCAGTAGTCATGTACAGATGTGAGAGTTGGACCATAAAGAAGGCTGAGCACCAAAGAATTGATTGTTTCAAACTGTGGTGCTGGAGAAGACTCTTGAAAGTCCCTTGTACATCAAGGAGATCAAACAAGTCAATCCTAAAGGAAATCAACCCTGAGTATTCAATGGAAAGACTGATGCTGAAGCTGAAGCTCCAATACTTTGGCCACCTGTTTCAAAGAGCTGACTCATAGGAAAAGACCCTGATGCTGGGAAAGATTGAGGGGAGAAGGAGAAGGGGACGACAGAGGATGAGATGGTTGGATAGCATCACTAACTCAACGGACATGAGTTTGAGCGAATTCCAGGAGACAGTGAAGGATAGGGAAGCCTGGCGTGCTATAGTCCGTGGGGTTGCAAAGAGTCAGACAGGACTGAGCGACTGAACAACACCAAACAGGCCTCCAGAATTCTTAACTGTGGTGGCTCCACGTACCCCTTGTCAGACACATTAAAAATATACCCACACCTCACGTCAATTATACCTTTTCTTTTTGCTGTAAGAGGGGATTTATTCTTGTAATTCTGCAATTGAAAGTATTTACATTAACAATGTTTGTGGGTGTGCCTGTTATTTTAGCTGTTGTTGTTTGTTACTTCAGAGTCATTAACATTCTTTTTTAGATCTGGAACATTGTCTGGGCCCTTGGAAATCTCCCAGGCCCAAGGGCTGAGCTCATGGTCCTGGAAAATAAACTAGCCAAGCCAAGACCTGCTTCTTTCTTTCCTCATCAGCCCAAGACAATTAAAGGGGGGCAGTTGGCACCAAGCTGACCCCAAGCACAGGCCAACATGGGCTCAGAAACAGCGTTGGCTGCTCTGGGTTTTGAGGCCTGGGTCACTCAGCGGAGTTAGAATACGCTTATACTCATTGTTTTTAGATTATCACTGAGTTGAAAGCCCCACATTATGAAAATTCTAAAGAAGCCAGATTACTGGGAACATGCGTGAGGCTTCGCAGAGGTCAGAGACCCCAGTCTGAGGCCCCTTGGGCTTCAAGGTCACGTCACAGCACCTTTACCTGGGACCAAGTCCTCCACCATGTACAGCCAGCTCTCCTTTTCAGAGGTTTTCCTCCCCATCACTCAGCCAGCCTCTGATCCTACTGCTGTCTCTGCTCAGAAGGACCTCCTCACAGTTTTTAGACTCTTTTATGTATTTGTTTCTAACACACTTGTTTACTCACTTGGCTGCATCAGATCCGTCGTGTCGTGCGGGGTCTGCACTCGGTCCTGGGGGATCTTGGCTGGTGTGCGCCGTCTCTCTAGCTGTGGCACGCAGGCTTAGTTGCTCCGCAGCACGTGGGATCTCGGTTTCCCCACCAGGGATCAAATCCGTGGCAGATTTTTAATCATTGAACCACCCCTAGACTCTTTTACTTTTTTAAGTTTTAAAACATTGTGCAGGTGATACATGTTAACTATAGGAAAATCAGATAATATAGCTATATCAAAATGAAAATAGGAACATTAAAAAAAATCAGTGATCTCATCACAGAGAAATAATCATGATTAACTGATTATTGGGCTTCCGAGGTGGCACGAGTGGTTTGATTCCTGGGTCGGGAAGATCCCTTGGAGAAGGGCATGGCAGCCCACTCCAATATACTTGCCTGGAGAATCCCATGGACAGAGGAGCCTGGTGGGCTACAGTCCATGTGGTCACAAGGAGTTGGACATAGCTAAAGTGACTTAGCACACACATACACATGACTGATTACTGCTGCATCAGTTCAATTCAGTTGCTCAGTCGTGTCCAACTCTTTGTGACCCTTGGACTGCAGCACACAAGGCTTCCCTGTCCATCACCAACTCCCAAGGCTTGCTCAAACTCAAGTCCATCGAGTCGGTGATGTCATCCAACCATCTCATCCTTTCTTGTCCCCTTCTCCTCCTACCTTCAATCTTTGCCAGCATCAAGGTCTCTTCCAGTGAGTCAGTTCTTTGCATGAGGTGGCCAAAGGACTGGAGTTTCAGCTTCAGTGTCAGTCCTTCCAATGAACACTCAGGACTGATTTCCTTTAGGATGGACTGGTTGGATCTCCTTGAAGTCCAAGGGCCTCTCAAGAGTCTTCTCCAACACCACATTTCACAGCGCTCAGCTTTCTTTATAGTCTAACTCTCACATCCATGCATGACTGCTGGAAAAACCATAGCTTTGACTAGATGGACCTTTGTTGGCAAAGTAATGTCTCTGCTTTTTAATACACTGTCTAGGTTGGTCATGACTTTTCTTCCAAGGAGCAAGTGTCTTTTAATTTCATGGCTGCAGTCACCATCTGCAGTGATTTTGGAGCCCCCCAAAATAAAGTCTGTCATTGTTTCCCATTTATTTGCCATGAAGTGAAGGGACTGGATGCCATGATGTTAGTTTTCTGAATGTTGAGTTTTAAGCCAACTTTTTCACTCTCCTCTTTCATTTCATCAAGAGGCTCTTTAATTCTTCTTCGCTTTCTGCCATAAGGGTGGTGTCATCTGCATATCTGAGGTTATTGATGTTTCTCCCGGCAATCTTGATTCCAGCTTGTGCTTCCTCCAGCCCAGCGTTTCTCATGATGTACTCTGCATAAAAGTTAGATAAGCAGGGTGACAATATACAACCTTGATGTACTCCTTTCCTGATTTGGAACCAGTCTGTTGTTCCATGTCCAGTTCTAACTGTTGCTTCCTGACCTGCATACAGATTTCTCAGGAGGCAGGTAAGGTGGTCTGGTATTCCTATCTCCATCTCTTTAAGAATTTTTCAGTTTGTTGTGATCTCCACAGTCAAAGGCTTTCAAAGGTGTAATTAATAAAGCAGAAGTAGATGTTTTTCTGGAACTCTCTTGCTTTTTTGATGATCCAACGGATGTTGGCAATTTGGTCTCTGGTTCCTCTGCTATTGCTACATATACTCTTTAAATTTCAGTTTTCCACATATTAACATATTAACAAAATGCAATGAGTGCAACTTTTCAAATGAAGTAATATAAGTAAACAAAAATAGGGTATACTGTAATATACACTTGTAATAATCAAGTTTTGACAAAAAAACACTTTTAGTATATTTGCTTCAGCTCTTTTATTTATTTATTAAAATAAAAATCCTAACTGATTAGGGTTTGTTTTTATTTATTTGGCTGCATTGGGTCTTAGTTGCAGCATATGGGATCATGAATCCTCGTTGCAGCGTGGAGGAGATTTTAGTTGTGGCTCGTGGGATTGAACCTGGGCCCCTTGCATTTTGAGCATGGAGTCTGAGCCGCTGGGCCACCAGAGAAGTCTGTTTAGCTTTTTTAAAAAAAATAATAAAACGTAGCAGACACGCTGAGGCACTCGCCCCCAACATACACACAGCTGGTGCTCCTCGGCAGTCCATCCGCAGTGCTCCCCTACCAGAGTCAAACTCTCTCACAAATCTGGGGTTTATCTTCCAAACCAGTGCTCCGGATATTGTTAAACTTCAAATGAATCGAGTCGTGCATATACGCCTTTGGGTCTGTCATAATGTCTTACAGATGTGTTCATGTTGATCCGCATCCGCCAGTTTGTCCGTTTACACTGCCAATCATGATTCTGTGGACTGAATGGACCACAGTTTCTTTACCAATTCCCCTGATGATTGATTGTGCAAACCGTGCTACATGCTACACCACTCTTGTGTTGGGAACATGAATTTCTTTGGGATCAATACCAAAGACAGAATTGTTGGGTTGTAGGACACTCACAGTATTATAACCTTCCTTTCTTCCGTTCAATCACAAGTCATGAATATTTTTCCATTTCAATACTTATCCCACATCAGTAGTTTTCCATGGCTATAGAAATTCTGCCACAAATTCCTCAACATAATTATGATGGGCATAATTAATTTCTATTAAAGTCTACTTGATGAGGGAGGACCTTTGCAGCTATGTATTTGTGCATATCTTTATTTCTGTAGGGGAAATGTATAAAAGTAGAACTTCTGGGTCCAAAGGGATATGCACTTTCTTTTTTAAAAATATTTTTTTATTTATTTGGCTGTACTGGGTCATGCGGGATTTTAGTTACAGGATGCAGCATCTGGATCCCTGACCAGGATTGAACCCCGGCCTCCTTCCCTGGGTGCATGGAATCTTAGCCACTGGGCCACCAGGGAAGTCCCTAGCATATGCATTTTCAAGACCAACTTCACTGAGAATTCTTGGACCTACTGCTCCTTCCACCAGCTCCCACCTCCTTCAAGGGCAGGAGAGCCTGTTTCCCCAAATCTGGCCCACTGACCCCTCTAAGTAAAGCATTTGCCTCTGGAAATCTTGTCCTTATCCCTTCACCTCACCCATTCCTTTTCCTCCTTCAGCCAAACTCTGGCCTATGGACTTTCATAGCCTTTAATCACTCTTGTACAACATTCATCACTTTTTCATTTCCTCTGCAGTTATTTTGGTGTGTGATTTATCTTCCCGCCCAGATGTAAATATTTTAATATCAGGAATTCAATTTTCTTCAGTGTTATTCTTTCATAATTTATATACCCCCAAGAAACATACACAACATCTACAACAGACTCCACATACAGACTGTTAAAAAATACCTGGAGGGCTAGAAAAGACTTGATTAAAATGTTCTGATTCAATGAAGTTACTGCATTTCCATGCCATTCCACCCAACTGACATTTGTTGAGAAATCTCTCTGGGACAGGAGCTGTGCTAGGCCCCGGGGAACCAGAGGCAAAGAGGCCTTAGTCCATGCCTACCAGGCAGTCAACTCAATGTTGCCCCAAGCATCCTCTCATGTAGGGCAAAAAGGGAAACATGACATATTATCTCCAACCCCTGATTAAAGAACAAAGGCTATTTCAGCTGGGAAAAACCCTTTACCCTGGCGCTAAAGTACAAGAAGGATTCCTCACATTTGGACCTATGTTTTGGACAATCTGTTTAGCAGCCTCTTAAAGATAATGCAGAGCTGCTCTTTTCCATGTGGATTTAATTTCTCCATCACATTTCAGAGAGGTAAGGACATACATCCTTCAGGGACTTCCCTGATGGTTCAGCGGTGAAGACTCCGTGCTTCCCCTGCAGGGGGGTGCGGTTCCATCCCTGGCCAGGGAACTAAGATTTGACCATGCCACACAGCATGGTCAATAATTTAAAAAAAAACAACACATCATTCATAAGGGTCATTTTTGTAGATAAAAGACATGGTGCCACCTCATACACTGCTGGTAGGAATGTAAGATGATATGGCCACTTTGGAAAAGAGCTTGACAGTCTCTGAAAAAGCTGAATATACTACTGACCACACAACCCAGGAATTCCGCTCATAGACACCCAGGTATTCACTCCAGGGAAATGAAAATGTGTGTCCACACAAAGACTTTTAGGCAAATGTGCATAGCAGTGTTATTCTACAGAAAAAAAAGAAAAACAACTGGAGGCAATCCAAAATTGAAAAGTGAATGGATAAAGAAAATGTAGTGCAGCCATGTTGGGGGTTACTATTTAGCAAGAAAAAGAAACAAACGACCAACACTTGCAACACAGATGAGGCTCAGACTTCATGCTCAGTGCAAGAAGGCTTCATATTACATGATTTCATTTATGCACCTTTCCCAGAAGAGGCAAAACTGGAGAGACAGAAAGCAGATTGGTGACTGCCTGGGGGTGAGGGTAAAAGCAGGAGCCCTTATAGTCAGAGCTATGATTTTTCCAGGAATCATGTACAGATGTGAGAACTGAACCATCAAGAAGGCTGAGCACTGAAGAATTGATGCTTTTGAACTGTGGTGCTGGAGAAGACTCTTGAGAGTCCCTTGGACTACAAGGAGGTCCAACAAGTCCATCCTAAAAAAAATCAACCCTAAATATTTATTGGAAGTTCTGATGCTGAAGCTGAAACTCCAATACTTTGGCCACCTGATGAGAAGAGCCAACTCATTGGAAAAGACCCTGATGCTGGGAAAGATTGTGGGCAGG
Organism: Cervus elaphus; assembly: GCF_910594005.1. NCBI lineage: Eukaryota > Metazoa > Chordata > Mammalia > Artiodactyla > Cervidae > Cervus > Cervus elaphus. The sequence continues at coordinate 4,842,055 of NC_057822.1, read as the reverse complement.
AGGAGAAGGGGACAACAGAGGATGAGATGGTTGGATGGCATCGCTGACTCAATGGACTTGAGTTTAAGCAAACTCCAGGAGATGGTGAAGGAAGCCTGGTGTGCTGCAGTCCACAGGGTTGCAAAGAGTCAGACACAACTAAGTGACTGAATGGCAAAAAGTGACTGAACCTGCAAAAAGGCCCGAGGGATCTTTAGGAAATGATTAAAGTTCTACAACTGGACTGTGGCGATGGTCTTGCAACTCTATGAGTTTACTAAAATTCACCCAATTATATACTTAAAATGCATAAGTTTTGTGGCATGTTAGTTACACCTTGTAAAGAGCCATGCCAAAACAAGAAAGACACAGGCCATGCATTTGTGGGTTTTATCATTTAATTAGGCAGGGAGATGGTGGATCAGGCATGAAGCCCCTAAGCACAGAATTATAAAGTCTGCCAAAGAGAAGGAAGGAAAGACAGTGGGTGCAGTGACACAGAATAAAAAGAGAAACCTCCTTGGAGAGGGTGGCCAGGGAAGGTCTATCTCAAGAGCTGTCCTTTGGACAGAGACCTGGGAAGGACACTCCTGGTGAAGACATGGCATGGTCAGAATCAGGGTGGGGAAGTCTAGGAGTCTTACATACTTGTGGTAGTGTTTAAATAGTTGCCCTGACCTGCTAACCACATGGCCCATGAGTGATGGGCAGGGGTTTAACACAAGGTCTTCTTGTGCCCTAAGTTGGCATCAATCTTCCTGCCAGTCTGTTCTTGCAGCCGATGTGATTGCCCCAGTCATGCACCAGCTGCCCAGCCTGTCCACACTGGTCTGCCGCTGCCCAGGGCTTGGAGCACGGTGGGGCATGGAGGTGCCTGAGCACGTGTGAGGTGAGGAGACGGCTGAGGTGTGTGTGAGCTCACGCTGCCCCGACACCTGCTGCCCAAACTGTGAGTCACGGGCAGGGATGACCGCGGGATCCCGCCTCACAGACTCAGCCCAGGCTCAGACGGTCCAGGGTACAGGGGAGCTGCAGGCTGCAAGAAGACCCACCTGCCCACACCTCCTCTCCGTGCGTGGGACATAACGCTCTTTTTCTTTTAATTCTAATTTTTGCCTTCCACCCTTTCTCTGTCTTTTTTTTTTTTTTGGTTTTAATTGAACATTTTATATAATTGCATTTTCTCTCCTTTCTTGGTATTTCATCATACTTTTTAAAAAATTCATTTAATTGATTATTTGGCTGCATAGTCTTATTTGCGGCAGGCAGGCTCTTCCATCTTAATTGGGGCATGCAGAATCTTTAGTTGCCACATGCAAGATTTTCAGCTGTGACATGTGGGATTGTCCAGGGGTCAAACCCAGGTCCCCTGCATTGGGAACGCAGAGTCTTAGCCACTGGACCACCAGGGAGTTCCCCAGGATATAATGCTTTTGAGGGCAGATCTGGATTCGATTCAGATCTCCACAATGGCACTTCTGAGCTATGTGACCTTGGTCTTGACTGAGCCTTGCTCTCTTCCTTTGCTGGATGAGGATGTTGGGGTATGGGAAAGAGCAGATTTGGGATTAGAACCCACATCCACTCGGCTATGAAGCCCTGGTTTCTCCACCACGCTATATGAACTGGCTTCTTGAAATGGCCCTCACCGAGGGGCTAGTTCAGTGTTCTCAGCCCTGACCATGCAATCAGATCAAACCTGGGAGTTCGATGAACTTTGGGATCCACCCTTAGAGATTGGTTTAATTGCCCTCAAGTGGGGCCCAGGGACCAGTACATTTTAAAAGTTCCCCAGACAATTCAAACAGGTTGCCAGGGTTGACAATCACAGATCCAACCTCTTCATGTTCTTTGTATTTTAAAAATCTCTTCATTTTAGAGACAAGGAGACGGAAGCACAGAGACTCTGAATGACTGTACCCATCCCCAAAGATCCCCTGGCCATTTTCAGCTGAGCTGAAAATTTTGAATTCTCCCCTCTGCATGAAAGAACTATAGTGTGGATATATAAAGCCTCAGTGAAGAACCAGAGCTTTGTAATCAGGTGGTTGTTCAGTTGCTCAGTTGTGCCAGACTCTGTCTGACCCCATGGACTGCAGCACGCCAGCCTTCCCTGTCTATCACTATCTCCTGGAATTTGCTTAAACTCATGTCCGTTAAGTCAATGATGCCATCCAACCACCTCATCCTCTGTCATCCCCTTCTTCTCCTGCCTTCAATCATTCCCAGCATCAGGGTCTTTTCAAATGAGTCAGTTCTTTGCATCAGGTGGCCAAAGTATTGGAGTTTCAGCTTCAGCATCAGTCCTTCCAATGAATATTCAGGACTGATTTCCTTTAGGATGGACTGGTTGGATCTCCTTGCTGTACAAGGGACTCTCAAGAGTCTTCTCCAATACCACCGTTCAAAAGCACCAATTCTGGTATTTTAGAGATGAGGTTCAGAGAGGTGTGGAACCTTGGCTAGGCTCCCTCAGCTACAGACAGAATCCATGTAAAGAGTCTGACTCCAGAGCGGGATCTCATCCCACGGCCCCCGGCCCTAATCAGAGGGGGTCTTTGGGGGCTCCCAGCCACCATCCTTGCTCTGACTGGTTGGGCGGTCTCTGGGGAGCTCTCCTCTTGACTCAGTGGGGCTGGGCAGCAGGTTTGCTTTGAGGGCACCTGGCTTGATGCCTTTCTCCCATCCCCACCTGCACGCCCGGCCCAAAGTCAAGGACACCCAGGAGTGGGAAATAGAGCCTGGCCTGGGATTGCTCCTGAGAACATAAGCATTCAGGTTGCAGGATAAAAGGTACCTTCCTGAATGGCAAGACCCACCCCCAGCCCCAGCTCCCCCACGGTCCTCACTGCCCTAAACACACCGAGACACTGGCCTTCTTCCTGTCCACCCGTGTCCTGCCCACATCCGGGTGGTGCATAGGTGCATAGGTGGCTCCCACTGCCTGAGCCCTCTTCCCTTCTCTGGGTGTGTGACTCCATCTGTCACACTCAGCTACCCGCTCTCTAGTGCCCCTGACCTCCCCACCATGTGGAGTACCTCCAGAACCCAGCTCCTCTTCCCTGTGTGATCCGTCACATTTTCTAAGTAGGTCGTGACATCCTGTCCCTCCTGCCTGATCCAGCTTGCCCACCTTGGCCCACTCTACTTCTATGCCCTTTCCCATTTCTCTATGATTTGACTCTTTTCAGCTGTCAACCAATGAATTCACGTGACAAAATGTTTTTGTTTATGATCAACATCTTCTCCATTTACCAAAATGCAGTGAAGTGGCTGCTCGGTGTTAAAGCAAACATAATGAAACATGAATTTAGAAGAGAGGCTGAAGGCCATTAGAAGGAGATAGGGAGAGATCTTGGCGGGCTTCTGGACTGAATTAGTAACTGAAGTTGAATATACACCTTAGCCAAGAGCGTGCTAGCAAACAAAGCAAAAGGGGAAATATACCGGGCTAGAGCAGTCTGGTTCTGGGGTGACTTGGTTCCTTGAAAAAACACACCCTTCCCCCTCGACTGATAGGGGCTGTAGATAACAGAGCTGCTACCGGCAGGAAAGACCTTTGAGGAAGTGGGTTTCCACGCTCTGCATTCCTGTTCCTACTGGCAGTCTCTGTGCTCATCCCAGCTAATTCTCAGGAATTTCTTCTGCTTCACTGCTCCAACCTGGCCCACTTTCCCCAGCTCTGGGCTCCACAAAAGTAGTGGGTCCCCCATCTGAGAAATGTCCAAACTTGGGCCAGGTGACCACTGTGGGGGAAGTGGCAAAGATTTTAAAACTTTGAATAGATGATCGGTTTTTATTCAGGTCCAGCCCTCAGGGTCTGTGAATTTATGCCTAGGTAACCGAGATGTAGCCCAGATCCCTAGCCAGCTCCGGTTCCTGTATGCTCCTTCAGAGAAAACAAATTCACACATCACAACTTAAAAGCTGCCTTACTGTGGGTTAGTGACCATGTTCCATGCAGCTTCAGGCTCTTCATGTAGAAAACAGGGGTGATACTGATCACAAGGAATCATGGAGTCCATGACAGTGCATGTCTAACTTTTATTTGTGTATTTTCCTACATGATCACAAGCAGAAAGGGTTTTGAAGCTCCTTAAAAAATTAACAACAACAAATAGAACTAAGCAACTGCATTAACCAGAAGATTAAAATCAGAACAGTTATTTCAGGGACTTCCCTGGTGGTCCAGTGGTTAAGACTCTGCTCTCCCCTATCCCACCAAAAAGAAAAAGAAAAGCCATATCATCCCTGCTCCCTATTTTCTGGCTATGTGACCTTGAGCAAGTTGCTTTGCCTCTCTGAGCCTTGGTTTCCTCATTTGTAAAATGAGATAACAGTACCTTCCCCCATTGGGGTATTATAGAATTAAACAATATGGAAGAATAATTAGCACAATGTCTGGCATATAGTAAGTAGGCAATACATTTTAGAAATTCTTCTTCTTATTACTAAATTTCATTTTTTGTTTATAAGAAAAGTAATCTGGGTAAAAGCTGAGCCACTTTGAGGACAGTCTCAAATCCTTATTGAATTAGAAAGAAATAAAAAGCAACTCAAATGTTTATTCAGTACTTTTGAAAATGTTAAAGATTTCATTCATTTGATTTCATGCATAATATCAACAAAACTTCTTAACACTCCTTTTCCTCTCTTTGTTCCTTCTTCTCTTCTTCCCTCCCACCCTCTGCACACAGCACACACATCTTTGTTCCGAGTCCCTCAAATATCTTCTTTCAAAGCTCAAGCTGCACGGTTCTTAGCTCCCGGGCTCCTGCTCCAGCCTTTCCCATCTCTTCCCCGCCAGCACCCTCTGCCCTGTCTCTCCTGGCTGGTTTCTTTCTCCTCCCTCATCCTGTTACTCAGATCCACAGGACAAAGCCAGCCTGAAGATACCTGAACTACAAACTTTTCTTCCTCAAAGGTAGGGAGGGGGGCTTCCCTGGTGGTCCAGTGGCTAAGACTCCGAGCTGATCGGAGATCCTGCATGCTGCAACTAAGACCTGGCCCAGCCAAATAAATAAATATTTTTTCAAAAGGCAAGGAACCAAGGAGGCTATGAAAAGTTAATGTGTTTCATCTCATAAAACAGACACACATCTATTAATGCAGCTCAATGCAGACTCTTATCAAGGAGTTAGCAGTGGTTAATATTTGAGGATCGGGGTTATGAGGGATTTTTTTTCCTGTTGTATTCATTTCCATATTACTTACATTATTGTACAGTGAGCATGCATTAATTGCCCTTGAGATCAGGGGAAAAAAAACACCAGATTTTATTTTTAAAATTAAATATGGAAATCAGGGCAAAGGGAGAAAATAGCACAAAAAGTAAAGGAAGGTCTTCCCTGGCGGTCCAGTGGTTAAGAAACCTGCCTGCCAACGCAGGGGACACAGGTCCCTCCGATCCCCGGTCCAGGAAGATCCCACATGCTGAGGGGTCACTACTGAAGCCCGCGCATCTAGATCCTGCACTCCGCAAGGAGAGAAGCCAGTGCAATGAGAAGCCCCTGCTTGCCACAACTAGAGAAAGCCCACATGCAGCAAGAAGGACCCAGGGCAGCCACAAATAAACGCTTTTTTAAGTAAAGGAAAAGCAGGTGTAATGTGAGCATCCAAAATACACCCCAGTATTTAATCCTGCAAAGTATTTAATCCTGGTCCTGTGTTCAAACCACGCAAAGGGCCAAGCGTGGGGCCCAGTGCACCTTTGCTAAACAGCACCTACTGTTGCTCAGGACTTATGGACCTCCAGTCCCTCAGAGAAACTCAAACTGCCCAACGGAAGCAGAGCAGCTAGTGGCCCAAAGAGGAAAAGCTCAGACTGAAACATCCTGGTCCCCAGCCCCACCCCAGACAACCTCTCTACAGGGTTGGGTGAGTCAAGAAATAGTCTAATTGGATCTGACAAGCTCTGCCTGCCCTCCTGGGCCAACCTCCTAGTGGGCTCCTTCTAACTACATCCTCTTAGACAGGCTGGTGGATGGGTGTGATAGGGGAGTCTGTTCCTAGAGAGTCTAGTGATACCCCCAGGAGCTCTAGACTATAGTTTCAGTTCCGTTATGGAAGACAAGACAAAATAAAAAATTGAATAGCTCTTATAATGAGTGTCATTTTGTCTGTAGACCTGTAGCTGTCCAGTTTATCCAGACTCTGACTTGGTACGTGGTATCAGCAACCCCCTACCCAAATCAGTTAACCACTAAGGATTCCTTGGGTACCGACTGTATGCTAGACATTACCGTCAAGATGATGACAGAGGAAAAGTAGAGAAAGAATACCAATAAAAACTGTTGCCATTTATTGAAGGCCTATGAAATATAAGCCTCTCCACAAATTCTAGAGGATTCTTCTTGGACCTGTGTTGGGAAGATCCCCTGGAGAAGGAAACGGCTACCCACTCCAGTATTCTGGCCTGGAGAATTCCATGCATAGTCCATGGGGGTCACAAAGAGCCAGACACGACTGAGCGACTTTCACTTTCACTTTTCACACTTCTTGGATCTTGATGAGTCCTCAGGCTGTGATTGCTCGAAATCCCACATAAACTCAAAAGCCAGGTACCTCTGAGACCCTCAGGCTAGGTGGCCTGGCCAATCAGAACCCCTGGCCACACTGATTGGCCAAGGAATGGATACATGTTCCAGTAGCAGCCAATGAGACCTGATTTGGAGACCGCAATTAGAACTGTTGAGAAAAGAGAGTCTCTTTTTGTGCTGGAGCTGCCGGAGACTAGGCTGCATGGCTGGTGCTGCTGGCAGCCACTCTGTGATCAGGAGGACAGCCTGCCAGAGAATGAGACCAGTAGAGAGGGAAAGAATCTTGAGGGACCGAGAGACTGACCCTGAATCCTGACGACATCATCTGAGCCCCTCAGTGCAGCCATGCCTGGAGCTTGCTCGACCCTGCCCTTACCAGTTTAAGGCAGTTTTCTGCCAGTTCGAGCCCTGATGCGCTGACTACTGTACCCAGAAACCTGAGTGTTTGGCAGAAGCATCCTCAACACCCAGTCTATAGGAGCCTGACAAGGGAATCGCGTTCTCCTGCCACACAACGGCCCACGTTTCTGTCAGCACAGCGAGCCTACGAACGCCAACAGAAGCAGTGTGGCACCAGAAGGAAGGAGCAAGTCCTCTCAGACCCGCTGGGCCACCTCGCGGGAGTCACTTTCCCTCTCTGAACGTTCATGTTCCTCACCTGCAACAAGGGCCTGGGGTGGGAATCATGGTATCTGTAGGTTTGTTCCCATGAGGCTGCTTGGGGGAGGGGAATACTGGGGATCAGCAGAGTGGGCAGCAAACCTCCCTGTTGTCCTCAGAGCAGCATGAAGACCAGGGCCTGTCCTTCCCAGGCAGCCTGGCGGGCTGGAACAGGAAAGACTCAGCCCGAGTGCTGGAAGCCCTCAGTTTTAGTCCTGGTTCGGCCGGCAGACCGGGGCGTGGCTCGGGGTAAGTGCCTCCCCTGGCGGTCTGTCCCCTTCAGAAGTGGAAAAAGCCACGCCCTTTCTCCTCGGTTTCCTGGAAGAGTCAGGATCCCGTCTTGTTCACTGTTGCACAGCCCCAGTACTCAGCCCAGCTCCTGCCTCACTGATAGAGCATTCCAGAATGCCCATCGTGTGAGCAAGAGAACCGCAGTCAGGATACCTGACCTTTCTTTTCGGAACATGCTGTTGGACTATGACATACACAGAAAAAAAGCCCAGATCCTAATGAGTCTTCACAAACGGCACATCCCCGTACCCAGCCCTCCCATCCGCAGGCCACCCCCTACCAGCACCTGGAAGTCCCCGGGTGCCCCCTTTCCAGTCATTCCTTCCACAAAGGCAAGTCTGGCCTGACTTCTGAAAGCATCAAAGTGCTTTGGACTATATAGAAATGGAGCAATGCTCAGCCTTTTCCAGTGATTCAAAGCTTACAAAGAGCCCATGTGTACGTGAACTCATTAAATCTTCACATCAGTACTGAGGGGTAGGCAGGAATTACAAATCCTACTTTGCAGAGGAGAAAACCGAGGCTCAGAGAGGAGAAGGGAATCCCCCAAACTGCATCACTGATAAGTGGACCGCCAGGATAACTGGTTCCATTTTCCGGTCTCCCTGGATCTCAGAATGTCCCTCCGGCATTAGGATTCAATGCCCAGGAATGGTCTGGGCAGCTGATAGTGTAAGTCACCAGTCCTCCAGATGGAGAGAGGGTCCAGACCTTCAGTCCAGAGAAGATCTGGTCACCTTCAGGGCAGGGCCCACCTCTCTTCTTTCAATCCGTGGAACTCAACAAACTTTGTGAATTCTGGCAAGTGGCCCCCCTCCCCATCTGCTTCCCTCCACGCTGGAGAATCCAGAAGGCTGTACAGAAACAGGGGGTTATTTCCCTAGCCCCCTCCCTGCCCACCACGTGGCCACACTGCCCAGGAGCAGATGGCCCCATTTGGCTCCTGGCACTGTGTGCCCAGACCTCTCCTTTGCAGAGTCACTCTGGGCCAGCTCCTGAGCAGGGGCTGCTGCCAGCTTCTCCCCCTCCCCAAATCTACCTCTGTCCCCCATGGCTGGTTGGCAAGATTCCCCAGGTCTTTCCTTCGGGCCTCATGAACTCTTATACATCCTTCAATGCCCCAACCCCCATGTTCTCTGGAATGTCTTTGTTTCTCCTAACACACAGCCCACATAAACACACACACATGCACAGCCCACCCCCCCCACACACGCACAGCCCACGTAAACACGCACGCACACACACACCCCTCCTTCCCGCTTACACACACACACACAGAGCCCACATAAACACACATGCATGCACAGCCCACCCGCCCCCCACACGCACAGCCCACGTAAACACACACGTGCACGCGCACACACACTCACAGACCACATAAACACACACACGCACAGCCCACCCCCCCACATGCACAGCCCATGTAAACACGTGCACACACACACACATCCTCCTTCCCTCTTACACACACACACACACACACACACAGAGAGCTCACATAAACACACGCACAGCCCATGTAAACACGCATGCGCGCGCGCGCGCGCGCACACACACACACACACACACACACACACACACGCACACAGAAGCACGCAGTAACGAACCCTCATAGTCAGTCTCTGCCTTCCATCACACAGAAACACATAGGCGCGCACGGGATCCATCCCTCCCCCGGGGTTTTCTATCTCCTCCCTTCCTCTGACACACACACACACACACACACACGCACACACACCCCTCCGCCTCTCAAGCCTGTCTCACTCTTACACGCGCGCGCGCGCACAGCTGCAATGCCCTGGCTCACACTCCCTGCAGGCACCAGGCAGGAAGACAAAGGTCGCCGAGGCTCCCGGCGCCGCGCACCGAACGCAGCTGAGCGGCTCCCTGGCCTTGGCCGGCCCCGAGCCGGGTCTCGGCGAGGTCTGGAGCCCGCCCCGGGCGCCGGAGCCCCAGCCCGGGTCAGCCCTCGGGGGTGCGCACGCGGCCCCCCGGCCCCGGCCCCGGCGCGCCGAGGGTTAAGGCGCGGGCGCGGGCGGGGGAGGCGGCCCCGGGCGTGATTGGCCGCGTCGCCCGGGCCCCGCGCCCCCGCGCCCCGCCATTGGCCCGTCGGCGGGCCCGCCTCTCGGGGCTCGTAGCGCGAGCCGCGCTCACCCGCGGGGGGCCCAGCCTCGCCGTCCGGACAGCGCGGTCGAGAGCCGGGAGTGGGGCCGGGAGCGCGGCGCGGGGCCGGAGCGGAGCGCGCGAGCGATGGTGAGTGCCGCGCCTGGCCCGCCTCGACGGCCCCCGGCGGCGGCGCCCGGGTGGGACTCGGGGCCGGCCCGGCGCGCGGGGGGCCTGGGCGCCGGCTGCGGCTCTGGGAAGGCGTGCAGTCGTGGGGTGCGCGGGCCGCGCTCGGCTCGCCTGGCGGCGCCGCGCTCTGTTCCATCGGGGGCGGCTGGAGGGGGTCGGGGTGGCCGCTTCGGTTCGTGCTCCCTTGCTGTGGTTTTGCGCTGGGACGTCCGGAAGGCCCTGAACGCGGCTGGGCTTGGAGACCCTCGGCGGGTTCCGTAAGGGGGTCGGGGACCATCCGAAGCGCTGGATTCGGTAGGACCTGAGTGTCCCGGGACTCTGAGGCGGGTCTGGGGCTGAGGCTCGGCTTGGAGCGTCGTGGGTGGCCGCGCCGAGAGCTTCGGAGGAGTAGTTCGGGCGCCCTGGGACCGGACTCACTATGCCCTGAGGGTTGAGAGTGGATGCTGTCAGAGACCAGGGGCCCCTGGGGTGCCCTAAGCCCAGCGATCTGGTCTCCCCAGCATGTCCCAGTAATGGGTCTTCATCGGAGGGGATTGCTGAGGCCACTGACTCGGATGGGCAGTGGCACCAGGAAGAAAGGAGTTGGACTTGGGGACTTGGGGGGACGGGACGGGGCGGGGGGGAGGGAGGGGGTCGGTGTTTCTGAAGTCCCGGGAGAGAAATCCGTTTGGTCAGGCTGAATTCGTTGAGGCTGTTTTAGAGAGGAGGGTGGTTCTGGAAGGAAAGCCAAGATCTTTCAGTACCTCTCTGGGGCCTGGTGACCACCTCACCATCATGGAGGCCGAGGCCACCTTCGTCTCTGTGGCTTGTCTTCTCCGAGGGCAGGCCCCTCCGGTTCTCTCTCTCGTCCTGCTCTGTGCCCTGTGGAGTGGACACAGGGCCCCATGTAGGGCCTGAGGAGGGCATGTGTCGGTGATGGTGGCTGCCAGGCCCACGGACGCAGCCACACCTCCCCGTCTCTGTGACGATGCCGTCAAGCCTGAATGTGCCAGGTGGGGGCAGGAAAGGACCCCTGTAGCCTGATGAGTCCCCCCAGCGACTCCCCAGGACCAACTCCCACTCTCTCCGGGGCTGGAGCCCCCATACAATATCCCGTTCTTCTTCCCCTCAAGCCAGTCCCCTCTTTTCTCGCCCACGAGTGTCTGCCTCCCCTGCACCACCATGAGCCACTCCAGAGTCAGTAATAATGAACTGATGGCTGATTCCGCACCTAGAGGTGCTTAGAAACTCTTGGATCCAACCTACCTCTTTGATCAGGAACCGCCCCCCGGATTGCTCTTCTTGAATAGTTGCAGTGGCAGAGTGCTCACTCCCAAGTGGATCGGCACTTGATTTAAGGTCTCAGTATATGGGAAATAAAAAAAGGGTGACTTCGAGGTCATATCATCCACTCTGCCTCCAAGCCCACCCTGACCTTAGTTACTCAGAAAGAGAAATTTATCCTTCTCAAAAATCAGTTAAAGAAGGAGAGGTCGGTCACTTTGCCCTGGTGACACATTTCAGAGCCTTACACCCTTCCAGCCTGTCAGAAAGACCCCTGGTTTTGTTCTCAAACAGACTTGGGTCTGAATTCTGGTTCCTCTGCTTCCCCAGAGGGACAAGTGACATCATCACCTCTGAGTTTCTGTTTCCTCTTCATCTGTAAAATGAGATGATATGTCTTATCTCTCAAGGATGGTGTACAGACTTGGTGAGCTAACCCAGCAAGAGGGCTTTACTTGAATACAGCTTTCTGATACAACTTTAAGCTCAAGGTGGGAAGTTCTGCCTGACATCTAACCTCTTTGCTAAGTGCAGAAGAAGGATTAAAGTTTATCATGTGGGGAGAAAACGGGGAGGGTGATACTTAGAAAATCAGGCATTAGCTCATCATTCAACAAAGATTTATTGAACTCTTCTATATGCCAAGTCTTGTCTAGGGAGGAAAAAAACGGTCGTAAACACCATGGTAAGACCGCTTCCATGGGACTTCCCCTGGCCACCCAGGGGTTAGAGGCTGTGCTTCCACTGCAGGGCGCCCGGGTTCAATCCCTGGTCAGGGAACTAAGATCCCACACGGCACATAGCATGGCCAAAAAAAAAAAAAAAAAAGAGGGCTTTCACTAGTCTATAAATGTCCACACCATCCTCAGGCTAGGTGGCCTGTCTTTAGGAGAGGTAGCGTGATGCTGCCAGGGGAGGACTCCCTTCTGGATGGAGAGGTGGGAGAAAACTTCACCGAGCAGGTGGCGTCTGAATTGGAAAGAACATCCTGGGTCAGGGCACTTCTGCGAGCAGAGGACCAGAGATGTGGGAGTGTGGGAAGTACTCTTGGAAAGGGCCTGATGGGGCTTGCTCGGCCTGTGGGCACCGGAGCAGCAGGAGAGAGGGGAAGGTGGCAGGGGACGCTGCTGGGGCTGGACGGTGGGAGGCTGGGGCAGGCCGAGGGGCCGGAGCTCCACCGTGGGTAGTGGGTCCACTGCGATCGGGCGGGAAGAAGGCTGACGTCAGGCTCCTCGGCCCCTGTCATTTTGGTTTCTCCTAAACACCAGGCCCTGTGCTCATTCCTGAGGTGGGGGTGATTCAGGGCCGCTAGAGTGTTTATTCCTTGGCTGTCCTGCTCCACGGGTTTTAAACAGTTCAGCGTTCTTGCCAGCGTTGCCAAGTTTCCCCTGGCCCCTGGGTTCCTAACGGGGCTCTGCTCGGACAGCGCGTGGGCTGCTTCCTGTGTCCTGCCCCCATCTGCCTGGTGGGCCCCAGCTCCCCACCTCGGTCTCTAACCCCTTGGCAGGGAGTCAGCGCTGTTCTCAGAGGCTTCAAGTAGACCCCCTCTGCAGACGTGGGAGATGAGGGTTCTCAGGGGCGTTTTGTCCCTCCTGTCTCTGATTGTCCTCGTACTGCCCAGCAGCAGGCACAGAGAGATGAAGGAGATTGTCAGGGTCACACAGCAAGATGGTACCAGAGCCGGCGCAAACCTCCTGGATGTCCGGGGGGCTACCAGACAGACAGGTTGGGGGAAGGAGGCCCAGCCTGCTCTTGTGGAGCCCTGAGAATGTTTCTTTACCTTCCCAACTAGGGGCTGAGCTGGAGGGTCAGCAGTCATCTTTACTGTAAGTGGCTGAGCTGAGAACCAGGTCCAGCTCCCAAGGGTCAAGACTGGGTGTCCCACCCACTTGCCGCGTGACTTTGGGTCAGCTCTTCCTTCTCTCTGCACCCGCTTTCCTCCCAAGTGCGGCCGGTTTGCTCCTTGTCAGGATCGCAGGCCAATACCACCTAGTACATGACACAGAAATGTTTCACACACTGTTAAGAACTTGAGGGAAAGTGTGATTGAAGACAGGAGGAGAAGTGGACAACAGAGGACGAGACGGTTGGATGGCATGACCGACTCAGTGGACATGAGTTTGAACAAGCTCTGGGAGATGGTGAAGGACAGGGAGACCTGGCGTACTGCAGTCCATGGGGTCACAAAGAGTCGGATGCGACTGAGCGACTGAACAACAACAGAATGACTGATTGAAGATGGGAGGCCAGCCACATGCCCCCTGAACCAGTCTGCAGGGAGCTTCCAGAGTACAAAGTGTGGCCTGCCACTGTGCTGTTGGGTTATTGCTTATAGGCACCTTATAAACTTTTGTTAAAGAACAGATACATTGTTTCCCAGGTGGAATTGGAGAGACCAAGCCCTATACAGGGTAGAAGCAGGATTTAAGTAGTAGGAGGGCTATGGGGTGGGTTCAGCAGAAAGTTTCAGGCGTTGGCCAAGACATAAACAGCTTGGCCAAAGTCCACACTTTGATGTCAGGGTGATAGCAACAGCGAGGGAGGAGCCATCAGCAACTGTTTACGACTTTTTGTCCTTCTCAATATTTTCTTTTCAGTTAACTAGGTAAGCGCCCTGCCCTGGTCAAAGTGCTGCATTCATTCATTCATCCACCCATTCATTCATTCACCAAAAAAGTATGCCTCACATAATGCCAGGAGCTGGGGCTGTGGGCATGAGTGTGGATGAGACTGGTAGGTCTGTTTTTCAGTCTGGCAATCAGGAGATAGGGAGGAGGAAATTACAAGTGTGATTTCTGTTACCAAGGAGACACACAGGGTGCTGTGTGCGCAGATAGGGCAACCTGGGGCCGTAGAAAGGCTGCCCTAGAGGCAGTGCTGTGGAGGTTGTGGCCTTAAAGAATGGACGAGACCGGGAAGAGCATTCCAGGCAGGGGCAGCAGTAAGTGGGAGATGGGACAAAACTTGGTGCTCTCGGGAGTTAATTTGCCTGCAGGCTCAGAAGATGACGCTTGGGAGGTGGCCGGGGTGGGCGCGTGCAGGGAAGGCCTGGTTCAAGACTTGGGGCTGGATCATAAGGGCGGTGAGGGGAGTGATGTGGTCAGGTCTGCATTTTTGAGATAATCACAGAGGCTGCTTTGCGGAGAATGGAGGGAAAGGGCAAGGCTGGAGGCCGGGAAACCCTTTAGGAGGCCGCTGGAGCGGCCCCAGGAGAGACCACAGTGGTCTGAACACCCGCTATAGCCCCCACCCACTCCACCCCACCCCACCCCACCCCACACACTGCCCAGGGTGGGCAGTGCGGCGAGGAGGGGGTCTGGCCCTAGAGGCCCCCCAGAGTCCCCTGCCCTGTGGGCGTGGACTTTCCTCTTCTCCTGCTTTCCTGCGAATAACTAGCGGGCCTCCAGGAACTTTGATCTAACAGAGGAGAAAGGCGAAGTTTCCAAAAAGTTCTGAAATAAGGTAGAAAATGGGGATGTAGCTTCAGGGTCCCCCGGGCCATGCGAGTGTATCAGGGAAGGCTTTCCAGAGGAGGCGGCATTTGAACTGCTTCCTCGGGCCACAGTGAATGGAACGGAAGGCTTCCAAGGAGCCAAGCTTTGGAGAGAGGACAGTGAGGAGATAGGATGCTCTTATAGAGGACAGATAGGAGATAGCCAAGCTTTGGAGAGAGGACAGAGAGGACAGTGATTCCCTGGGAAAAGACCCTGATGCTGGGAAAGATTGAAGGCAGGAGGAGAAGGGGACGACAGAGGATGAGATGGCTGGATGGCATCACCGATTCGATGGACACGAGTTTGGGTAAACTCCGGGAGTTGGCGATGGACAGGGAAGCTTGGCGTGCTGCGGTCCATGGGGTCACAGAGTCAGACACGACTGAGCGACTGAACTGAACTGAAGGTATAGTCTGGCCGGGGGCAAAGATGAATGAGTAACCAGTGCTGACTGACCCCACTGCCAGAGAGGGGCGCTGGGAGTCTGGCACCTGGGGGTCCTGCCCTTTCCCCAGTGGGCCTGAGGATGGGGTGCCCAGGCCTGTCTCGGCTCCCTGACGAGCCTCAGAAAGGCTCCCTTTCCCCACAGGGCTCCTGGTGGGGGAATTAGTGAGGGGCAGATGTAAACA
The DNA here is from genome assembly GCF_910594005.1 of Cervus elaphus. Classification (NCBI taxonomy): domain Eukaryota; kingdom Metazoa; phylum Chordata; class Mammalia; order Artiodactyla; family Cervidae; genus Cervus; species Cervus elaphus. The sequence continues at coordinate 4,826,908 of NC_057822.1, read as the reverse complement.
GAGGAACAAATTTCTGGGAAACATTCAGGAAATAAGCTGAGAGAGGATCCAACTTCAGGGAGGTGGGCCTGGCTGCTCGATCTCCTTAAAATCTTGGAGTGCTTGTGTTAAAGGGGGATGTGTAACCACCTAATTCAACAGCAACCCACTCCAGTACTCTTGCCTGGGAAATCCCATGGACGGAGAAGCCTGGTAGGCTATAGTCAGTCCGTGGGGTCGCAAAGAGTCGGACACAACTGAGCAACTTCACTTTCACTATTTTACAGGAGGAAAGACTGAGGGGTGATGTGAGTGTCGTGTCAGCCTTGTGACCGTCATACTAACCACAGGGAGCAGGTTCATCCCCATTACAGATCTGGGAAGGCTGAGGCTCAGTGATCAGTTAGGGAATTAGGACCTGCAGGCAGGCAGCAGCCTCCTGATTACTCAAGATTCTGGCTTCAGTCCCAAACTGCCACTCGATTTGGCAGAAACTGCCTCCCTGGGAAAACCCCCTGGGGACGGGGATGGGACTGTTGGGCAGTGGCCAGAGGCCCGGGGAGCTGATTGGGGCTGGACACTGGCCCGGCCGACATGCTAATTACCTTTCGCCTTTGCCCAGCACTTGACAGTGAGGTCCTTCCGCCCACCCCCTTCACCACCTGTCCGTGATCCCACGGCCAACAGGTGGCAAAGCCAGGGCTGAAACCCAGGCCTGTGTCCCCCCAGCCCAGACCCCTATCTCCCAGCTCCCGGCATTGCCCCAGGGGCCCAGGACCAGGTCCCCAGTGGCCCCTGTCTGGAGACGTCCCCAGCCTCCCGACCTCATGCTCACCGTGTGTGAGGAGCGGCTCCTGACCCAGAAGACAGACCCTCCTCCTTCCCAGGCTCCTCCCCACCAGCTCCTCCCCTCCTCTCGGGGGAAGGCAGGAGTCCGGTTACAGGGTAAACACCGCCGGATCAATATTTACCTCCGCCTGGAGCCGGAGCCTGCCTCCCACGCGCCGCCTCCCCAGGTGTGCGGACCTGCCCCGAGCTGGTCACCGAAGGCAAGGCCGAGGGTGAGATGCAGCTTCAGCCTGCGGCCCTCGGCAAGACGCGCTTAGTTTTCCTATCTGTAAAATGGAGTGGCTGGAACAGACTGATTCAAGGGGCCCTTTTCAGCCGTGGTATGTAGGATTCCAGGCGTCATGCTCTGCTTCAGAGCACGGGTGTGGAGTTGGCCAGACCAGGGTTTCCATCTCAGCTCTGCATTTCCTCCCTGCAAGGTCAGTCCCTTCCAGCTTCAGTTTCCCCAGTTTGTAAAATGAGCTGCTAATGGACCTGTTTTGGAGGATCACTGGTGAGGATGAACGAGCTGACACCTTGATGCGCAGAGTTTGGGGCACAGGATAAGAAGTGAGTGGGGCGTCCCTGGTGGCTCAGACGGTAAAGAATCTGCCTGCAGTGCTGGAGACCCGGGTTCGATCCCTGGGCCCGGAAGATCCCCTGGAGGAGGGCATGGCAACCCACTCCAGTATTCTTGCCTGGAGAATCCCCATGGACAGAGCCTAGTGGGCTGCAGTCCATGGGGTCACAAGGAGTCGGACACGACTGAGCGACTAACACACATAAACACAAGAAGTGAGTAAGTGGTGGTGGCTGGTGGTAGTGGTTGGTGGTGGTGGCTGTTATTCCAAATAAACATTTGATAATCCTCTGGATCCAGGCACTGGGTTGCGTCACTTGGGAACAAGAACCAAGGGTGGGGACTGTAACCTCAAACCCTCCTAGTACTTGGGCGGGGGGAACCCAGGCGTTGAAACAATCCCTGGGTTAACACCACACACACACACACACACACACACACACACACACACAGGAGTTGTAAAAGCCCCTGGGTTAACACCACATACACACACACGTCACACGCACACACCCAGGTCCAGGACTGACCTCAGCAATCTGTGCCGTGAGAGGGGTGAGGGAGGAGGCAGAGGGGAGGACGGATGCACTTCCGAAGCGGTCAGTTCACAGGAGCTTCGCGTCCAGTACAGAGAGCAGCTGTTGCCTCCAGCCCTGGAGAGGAGGGGACGTGGGGCAGGGCAGGCCCAGGGGGGCTCGGCCAGCTGGCAGGAGTGGCCCCGGGTCCAGCCTGGCCCCCTCGCTTTCTGCGCTGTCTCTTGGGACACGTCACCTCTCTGGGCTTCGTTTGCCTGTCTCTCCTATGGAGATGGTGGCGCCTGCTTGGTACTCCAGTTGAAACAGTTGTATCAGATGCTGTTTCGGAAGAACCCAGCTCCCTCCTGGCACATCCAAGGGGCTCAGCCTGTTTTATCAGCCGCTTTTATGGCTACAAGAACCACTCGCCGGTCCTGCTCATCAGGGTGCTTCTTGAGGGCATGATTTTTTAAATCGTGACAGAGGGACTTTCCTGGTGGTCCTGTAGTTAAGAATCCGCCTGCTGGTGCAAGGGCCACAGGTTCGATTCCTGGTTGGGGAGCTGAGATCCCACCTGGCCACAGAGCAGCTCAGCCCATGGGCCACAACCACTGAGTCCGTGCTCTGGAGCCCGTGAGCCGCAACAAGAGAAGCCCCTGCAGTGAGGAGCAGCCCCTGCCCACCGCAGCTAGAGAAAGCCCACACACAGCACCGAGGACCCAGTACAGCCATGAATATAAAATTAATTAAAACGTTGCGGCATAATTTACACCTGATGCACACATCTTGTACAACTCAGTTTTCACAGATGTACACACCTACATAACCACCACCTAGAACAAAATACAGAACCTTCCCGTGGCCCCCAGAGAGTTCCCATGTGCCCCCCCCTTCCCGTGGGAAGTTCCCAGGTCAATCCCCGGGCTACAGGGGCCGCTGACCCGTCTTCTGTTGCTCTGTTTTGCCTGATTTTGGACTCTCTCTGCGTGAATTCACACGTGTGTACTCCCGGGTCTGGTTCCTTTCCGCTTCCGCCAGCACTGAATGTCTGTACCGCCTCTGAGCTGTGGCCAGGATTCCTGCCTTTGGGCTCTGTTATATGCCGCTGGGTGGATGTGCACGGCCGTGGATGATGTTTGAGTTGATTCCAGTTTGGGGCGGCAGTGACATTCCCGTGCCTGTCTCTTGGGTGGGTCGTAGGAGTGGAACCGCCCGGTCGGAGGGTCAGTGTGTGTTTCCTAGAAACTGCCACACCGTTCTCCAAGGAGGGCTCTGTTCACCTCTTTGCCCGGGGGCCCACGGCCTAACCTAGAGTACCTGCTTGATGAATGTCTTTTTAAAGAAAGATGGAATTTGAGTCCTTGCTTGGTCTTAAGGCTTCAGACCTATGCCGATGCCCTCAGGACTGACCGGTCGGGGCAGGGGCTCTGCCCAGATCCCGAGCTTTGTCTCGGAGCCCCTCAGTCCTCGGGGCTGGGCGGGAGTCTGGCCTGGGGAGCCCAGGCCGTGAGGCTCGGCCACTGATTGGCTGTGGGGCCTTCGGAAGCCCCTCCCCTCCCTGGTCCTAGCTTTTGCTTCTCCCAAACGTGGTGTGGAGTGAAGGTTTCCGCGGCGCCCTGCTTTCCGGTGGGCGCATCTGCTCCCCGCTTCTCCACCTCCGGGCCTGTTCCGGTGCCCCTGTGTCCCGTATCTCCAAGGAAGGACCCTTTAGGAAAGTGGGTCGTCTCTTCGTTCTTGGCACCCTCGCTAAATACCTCCTCGTGAATCAGTCCTCTCTGGGTGAGATTCCCCACCCCAGAGGGGGCCTCTGGCTGTGGGAGCCCCACCCATGGAGACTCTGCAACCGTAACAGGGCCAACCTGGATCTGAATCCTGCCGCTGCCGGCTCTGTGACCTTGGGCAAGCCAGTCCACCTCTGAGTTCCTGCATCCTCTTCTGCAGGGTTGATGAGGCTGAAGTGAGGTCCTGCCTCATGGTGGGGACAGCAGAACCCCCGCCCATGAGGAGCTGCCTTCTAGAAGAAGGAGACACAGACTTAAACAGGCAAACCAGTCAACCAGAAAGATCCCATCAGAGAACGGAGAGAAAAGGAAAACAGGGATGAGGCTGTGAGCTGGGGAAGGGGAAACTCTCGATGGCTGGGAATGGATGAGGAGGGGGTGGCCAGGCAGAGATGCGGGGAGCGGAAAGAATTCCAAACAGGACAGCAAGTGCAAAGGGCCTGAGACAGAGACGAGGGGTTCGGCATAATATGAGTGGCCGGAAGGCTGGTGGGACTGGCTGATGGATGGAGGGAGCAAGGGGGAAGTGGGTAGGAAGAGGTGGGTGTGGAGAGAGCAGGCCCTACAGGGCCTTGTCAGGGGTGGGGGGTCGTTGGCATTTCCTTTTTAAAATTAATTAATTTTTGGTTGTACTGGGTCTTCCTTGCTGGGCGTGGGCTTTCTCTCCTTGTGTCTGAGCGGGGGCCTAGCTGCTCTTGGTGTGGTGCATGGGCTTCACATTGCGGTCGCTTCTTTTGTCGCCGAGCACAGGCTCTAGTGCGTTTGGGCTTCCGTAGTTGCGGCCTGCGGCCTCAATAGTTCTGACACACGGGCTTTAGTTAGTTGCCTGTGGCTTGTGGAATCTTCCCTGACCAGGGATCGAACGTGTGTCTCCTGCGTCAGCAGGCGGACTCCCATCCAGTGTACCACCAGGGAAGTCCGGCATTTCATTTTTCACAGTGATGGGGAACCTGCAGGGCTCCAGACAGGGAGGGGATGCATTTAGCTTTAGGAAGGCCCTGGCTGCTGTGTGGGGAGATGGCCTGTAGGGGGCAGGAGTGAGGCAGGGAGGGCCGCGTCCAGTGGGAGGGCCTTTCACCTGTCCTGCGGGCGAGGCTTCTGTTACGCCAGGACGTGGGGTTTGAGCAGCTCCTTTAGAGGAGGGGAGAGAGGTGATGGGACCATCCCAAGTGCTGAAGACATTCCTGGAAGCTGAGCCTGGTGGGCAGAGAACTGACCCTTGGGGCCAGAGAGACCGGTCTTAAGACCTGCCTTCGAACTCAGCCTTCCAGAGCAAGCTTCGGGTCCTCCCAGGGGGACCCCTTTCCCAGCACCCCAGGCCCTGGGGACCCAGGGACATGGAGCAAGAAGGGCCCCTCTGCACCCCCTGCCGAGAAGTGAGGCGGAGGAAGTGATGGCCTCTAGGGCTCCCAGTCCTCCCTCCCCACAAGGCTGCAGCTCCCACGGCCCGGCTCCAGGCTGTCCTGTGGCTTTGTGGTTCCCGGGTGTCCCCAGCTGGTCTGAGAAAGGAGGCGGCCACAAGAAAGCGGTCCTTCACCTTCCTCTGCCCCTGAGTGGGTGGTTCCTTGGTATCCTGCTGGGCTTCCCCGGGCGGTGGGGAGGGAAGCCACAGGGAGGGCAGGGCCTGGGAGTTCATAGTCTCATGAGAGCCACGTGCAAGTGGGAACTTAGATGTCATCTAGAGCGGCCACTTCGTGGGAAGACAAAGGCTTAGGAAGGGAAAGAACAGTCTTGTGGACCCTGACTGCTTCCCCTTCCGTGGGAGCCCTTTGCAGCCAGCAAGAGTTAAGGTTAGTACGAGGTCTTTCTGTATATCCTCCCTTAAGCATCAGCTTCCAGGGATCTGGAAGTTGAAACCCTGGAAAACAAAGGGCCTGTATCTGGGAGAGGAACGGGATTAGAATAGAGGCATTTAGTGGGAAGAGGAAGGGAACTCAGAAGGCTGAAAAAAAGTTGGAATTCAAGCTGAATCAGCATTTGCTGAATGCACCTTCTGTGCCAGGTATGGGGGTATCTCTGCCCCCACCCCCGCAAGGGACTCCCAGGCCTGTGGGAGAGACAGACAAGTCAATTAGCAGCAACAAGTGAGAAGCCACAGCCTCTGATTTGGCCCAGGGAGGTGATTATTTTGAGCTGGGTCTTGAAGGATGAGTAGGAGCTCGCCAGCCAGGCAGAGCCAGAGTTTAAATCGAAAGAGTCTGTCTTGGCCTGGCCCCACTGCCCTGTGAGCCTTAGGAGATGTGATTCCTCTGGTCCTGGGCCGCTGAGCGTCGGCCCTGGGCAAGTGTCCAGCCATTTCTCAGCCAACCCCTGCTCCTGTCCTCTCAAACCCTGCTGCCTCCTGCTTCTGCCAGGGTGGTGAGTGGTTGACCAGCCTTGTGTGGAGAGTCTCTGCCCTCTGTCTATGTCCAGCACTTGGGTCCTGAGAAGGACGCACAGATTCCACTGCCGGTGCACCTGTGGCTGCAGTGAAGGCGCAGAGTCGGTGAAGGATTTCCTCTTTCATTTTGCACCTCTCCTCACCTCCCTGCACCAACCCCCACCCCCCGCAACCTGAGATGTACTTTGCATAACGCACTTCCTCAGATCTTTCCAACAACCCCCCGGCAATTAGAGGTTGGTTGTCACCATTTTAAGCCTGCAAAACGCCTGACCTGCCTCTTGAGAAATCTGTATGCAGGTCAGGAAGCAACAGTTAGAACTCGACATGGAACAACAGACTGGTTCCAAATAGGAAAAAGAGTACGTCAAGGCTGTATATTGTCACCCTCCTTATTTAATTTATATGCAGAGTACATCATGAGAAACGCTGGGCTGGATGAAGCACAAGCTGGAATCAAGATTGCCAGGAGAAACATCAGTAACCTCAGATATGCAGATGACACCACCCTTATGGCAGGAAGTGAAGAAGAACTAAAGAGCCTCTTGATGAAAGTGAAAGAGGAGAATGAAAAAGTTGGCTTAAAGCTCAACATTCAAAAAACAAAGATCATGGCATCCAGTCCCATCACTTCATGGCAAATAGATGGGGAAACAGTGGAAACAGTGACAGACTTTATTATTTTGGGTTCCAAAATCACTGCAGATGGTTACTGCAGCCATGAAATTAAAAGACACCTGCTCCTTGGAAGAAAAGTTATGACCAACCTAGACAGCATATTAAAAAGCAGAGATGTTACTTGGCCAACAAAGGTCCATCTAGTCAAGGCTATGGTTTTTCCAGCAGTCATGTATGGATGTGAGAGTTGGACTATAAAGAAAGCTGAGTGCCAAAGAATTGATGCTTTTGAACTGTGGTATTGGAGAAGACTCTTGAGAGTCACTTGGACTGCAAGGAGATCCACCCAGTCCATCCTAAAGGAAATCAGTCCTGAATATTCATTGGAAAGCCTAATGTTGAAGCTAAAACTCCAACCCTTTGGCCACCTGATGCGAAGAGCTGACTCATTTGAAAATACCCTGATGCTCGGAAAGATTGAAGGTGGGAGGAGAAGGGGATGACAGAGGATGAGATGGTTGGATGGCATCACTGACTCAATGGACATGAGTTTGGGTGGGGTCCAGGAGTTGGTGTTGGACAGGGAGGCCTGGCGTGCTGCAGTCCACGGGGTCGCAAAGAGTCGGGTACGACTAAGCAACTGAACTGAACTGAACTGTCACCATCTTAAGCCTGCAGAAGGCAACAAAGAGAGGTTGAGCTGCATGTCCACGGGCACACGGCTAAGCAAATACTCTAGAATTTGCTCCTCAATTGGTCTAACTCTGCGGCCTGTGATCACGTTTCTAAGCCATGAGAAAGCAGACCCGTTCATGATAGGCTGGCCTTTCTGGTGACAGGTGCTCCCACCCCCATCCACGCAGCCTCTGGGCTTCTCGTCAGGGCCCCAGGACTGCTGCAGGGGGCCGGTGACAGTATCACTTGACTGTATTAGTGGCAGCCCTTCTCAAGCCCAAGTGTGCGTGAGAATCCTCAGGGACCCCGGTGACAAAAGCACATTTCATTGCCATTGTCACACGCATTCTGATTCCGTCTGAGTGGAGTAGGGTACAGACCGGAACTTACGTTTCCAGTGAGCTTCCTGATTCTGATGCTGGTGGGTGATTGATCACACATGGGCAACCCTGACTTACTGCACATCCGCTCTGGAGCCAGCGCCCTTGTGGGCCTTTGTTTTGTCATTTCAGCCATCAGAACATTGCCTGGTGGGGGAAGTTGGTACAAAAGAAAGTGGGGAGTCTTGAGACTTCGACCAGTCATAATGAGGACATTAGTAACCCACGTGTCATACGTATTTAATCTTCAGATTAATTGGCTGAGGAAACTAAGGCTCAGAGAGGTTCAGGGACTTAGAACCCACATCCCTCAGCCACTGATGCCTGTGTTCTCAGCCCTGCACGTGGCCTCTTTTGCACATTCCCAAACACAGGTTCTTAGAGGCCTGAATCGAAGGAAATATGGGAAGATTGGTGGTGGTGGTAACTACCATTTACTGACCAACTCCTATGTGCCAGGCACAGAGTATAGAATGGTGAGCACACAGAAGTGGTCTTGGGTGATTGCACAGATTTCTGATTTTGAGCAGGATACTGTGTGACCTTATATCTGAAGAGCCCATCCCAGGCAGGGGCTGGGGGGAGGGCATCTCTCAGGAAGAAGCAATTGAGAAGGAATCTGAAGGGTGAGTTACGTATTAACCAGGTGAAAAGATAGAAAAGGACTCTAGGGTAAGAGAATGGCATGTGCAAAGGTCCTGAGGTGGGGGACCTATACAGCATGTTCAGCATAGCTGGAGTAGAAAGTAAAAGTGACCCAAGGTGAGGCAGAGGGGTTTGCCAGGCCCTGAGCCCCATGGGGCTGTGTGACCAGGTGAGCAACTTGGACTTCATCCCAACAGCAGTGGAACATGGAAAGCCACGAGATTGTGTGTGTTTTCGAGTCAATAAACTTTATAGGCTTTATTTTCTTCTACAACGAAAGATCCCACTTAAGCCTGTGAAGGAAGAAAAGGCAAACGTGTCTAACTTGCGGGGTGGACGGTCCACCCGGCCCTGGATGGGGTACCAGTAGGGGATGGCAGGACCCGAGTCGCCTTTTATTAAACTCTCTCTGGCTGCTGAGTGGAGACGGGCTAGGGTGAGGGGGCAGGAGTGGGAGATGGTGGCCCTACCCGACGGAGTGGAAGGGAGAAGCAGACAGAGATGCTGGGGGGTCGAGCTGATCACTTTGATGAGTGAGGACAGGGCCTGGGAGGTGTGTGAGCTGCTCTGGGTCAGGGTCACTCAGCTTGTTGGCGGGCCTTCCCGCAGAGCTCTGACTCAGGGCTGAGCTTCCGGGCAGCCCTTTTGCAGAGGTCCTCCTGCCAGGCCGTCTCATGCCTGCACCCGCTCCCAACTCCCCAGGGGTGGGGCCTGCTGACTTCAGGGGTGCGGGGGCTTCATGGCACAGATCTGTCTTTGAAGCATCTACCAGGGGGAAGGTGGTGCTCTGACCCCCGGATTCTTTCCTTATGACCTCTGCTCTCTGCCCTCTGCCCGGCCATCCCCAGGCTTTGAAGGAGTCCACAGAAGTGGGGCTGGGATGGGGACTGGAGCCGCTGTGCTTACATGGCCCCTGCTTGGGCAGGAGTGGGGGCCCTTCCAAGGATCTGAGGAGATGCCCTGCTGTGGAAAGAAAGGACCAGAGCCTGGGCCTCTGCCAGTGGGGTCCCCCCACCAGAAGTAGGAGACGCCCCTGCACCCACACCTCTTGAGCTGGAAACAGCTGGCTGCCATTTAAGGTTTTTCTCCTCCTTCTCCCAACCCCGCATTAACTTCCTGGCACATGCCACCTCTGAGATGTTCAACTAGATGAATTTCTCACCCTGCAGGCCTACCCCCTGCTCTAAGCCATCCCCTCTGCGGTTCTACGAGCCGTGATGCTCCTGCATGAACCGCATCCCCTTTGTGTGGGAGCTCCCATTTTCCTCTCTGTGGCTCAGGCTCCCCTCTCTTCTCTCCAGGTTCCAGAGCCCACTCTCCTCTCGGGACCCTGCTCCCTGGGAATCGTCCCTGGACCTTGGACCTGGGTGTGATCTCTCTCTGGGGCCCAGGTCCCCTGCTCTCCCAGGGATGGTACACACACAGAGACGTGCACACAGACACACACGCACACACACACACGTGCACACACACGTGCACACACATGCACACACACGTGCACACAAGGGCTGGGTCCTTCTCCCCTTGACACACAGGGTGTGCGTGCTCAGTCGCTTCAGTCGTGTCCAACTCTTTGCCACCCCATGGACTGTAGCCCGCCAGGCTCCTCTGTCCCCGGTATTCTCCAGTCAGGAATACTGGCGTGGGTTGCCATACCCTCTTCCAGGGTATATTCCTGACCCGGGGATCAAACCCACATCTTGTGGCGTCTCCTGCATTGCAGGCAGATTCCTTACCGCTGAGCCACAGTAGGTACACAAGTGGGTAGTGACACATAGTAGGTACTCAAGAAATGTATTCTCTTTCTCCTCTCACCCCCCCAACCTTGTGGCCCCTTCCGAGTCCCTCTCCCCTACATGGGTACTTTTGCTTAGGGGGCCACATGCTGTGTGACACCCGGGCCTGGGAAGCAAATATTAACTCGGGACATTGGGACAGGGAAAAGGCTCAATGCTACCAGCCCAGCCCCCTGCCCTGATGTCTTGTTGAGTCGGTTTGAGGCAAGTGTGGGATACGACAGAGGAAGTGCCCTTCCCACCGCTGGGAGCTCAGCTGAGGACACTGGTGCCCTGGCAGGACACGGGCAGCAGCATTGGAAGCGAGCTGGGGGGGTTGGCGTAAGAGCCACTGGTGGCTTCTTGGGGAAAGAAGCCAGGATCTCCCCGGGCCTGGAGGACAGTGTCTGGACACCTGCTGGATGCAGCGCTTTGGGCCACCTGTTCTCCCCGTCCTCGTACCTGTCTGCTCCGCGGCGCGGGAGGCAGGAGCCACCACCGAGTGAACGCTACCTCCCAGCCGGCCCTGTGGCGAACGGCGATTGCACGTCATCAGAGTCAGTCTAAAGAGATGAGTCCTGAGACCTGTCTCATGGTCTGGTGGTTAAGACTGCACTTCTGCTGCGGGGGACGTGGGTCCCATCCCTGGTTGGGGAGCTAAGATCCCACATGTTGCACAGCCACCCTCACCACGCCCCCCGCCCCCGCCAAAAAAAGAGAGAGATTCGGTGTCCTAGGGTGTCCCCATTTAACAGATGAGGAAACTGAGGCTTGGTGAGGCAAGGGGACTCGGCCAAAGCCACATATCTCAGAGCTGTGACTCCAGAGCCAGGAGTGTTTTGCAGATTCCTCTGGAGTGTCTTAACTTCCGGGCTGGGTTGGGGTGGGCTTGTGGCTCAGAAAAGCCATCAAGCAGTGGAGAGAGAGGCTAGCCAAGGAGCATGAAAAGAAGATTGCTCTGGAACCCTGACTTGGGATTTCCCTGGAGGAAAGCAGGTGGTCCCATCCAGGGAGGGACCAGGCGGCCGGAAGCAAGTTTTGAGCTGGATGAGGAGCTGGCACTGTTCTGTCCTCTGGGCACTTAATGCCCTTTAGTTGTGCCTGTGGCTTCCCTGCCCTGGAGGGGAAGCCCTGGAGGGCAGAGACCCTGCCTCTTGGCCCACCTGCTCTTGGCAGACGAAAGACGAGTTGGGGGTGGGGTGCAACCCCACAGTGCTGGAAGAGGGGAGCTATCGGGATGGGGAACAGCCTTCCCGGGCCAGAGGGATGGTCCTGGAGCCAGTGCGTGGTTCACAGGATCACCAGGGACGGGCTATTAAGTGTTAACGCCAGCTAATGGTGACATAGAGTCCGATACATAAAAATTGCACTTTGCAAGCAATTGTGAGCCCCGTCTGTTGTGTCATATGTTTCTTTCAAGAGCAGAATCTGGAACAAAATGTCAGGGAGCATCTCTGCCAGTGATCTAGGATCCCTCCAGACTGAAGAGGGATTTTTTTCCCCTTCTTTGGTGATCTGAGAGTTTTCTTACTGTCCCCAAGTGCCAGTGAGTCAGCCATAAAGCTCATTCAGGAAAGTCCGGAGGAATCTTTCTCCTCCGTCAGGTTCCATCTGGGCGGGGCCAGGTGACACCCAGTGACACAGTCGAGGTTGGGGGAGGAAAACCAGGCACGCTCCACCAGCTGCTTGTCCCTGCCACCCCCGCCTGCGTTTGTCATCCGTTCCCAGGGCACAGAGCCATCTCAGCCTGGGCTGGCAGGCAGATCAGTGACCGCAGGGCTCCTCCAGCTTGACTCAGCGCAGCCCTGGCCCTCTCTGGGGGAACGTGAGTCATTTCTTCAACCCTGGAGTGTTTCTCTTTGTGTGGAAAGAAGGGGAACGGAATGGGGGTGGGGATAGCCCCACTTGGGGCTCGTTTCCCAGGCCACAGAGGGAGGGGTTCCAGGCGACTGTTGGAGGGGGCAGCCGGACCCAGTTAAGTCAGTAAACTGCTGAACTGAGCACGTGGAAGGTCCCTCCCCTTGACCAAGCCTGATCCCGTTCCTCTGCCCGCCCCCAGCACCCTCAGTTCAGTTCAGTTCAGTCGCTCAGTCGTGTCCGACTCTGCAACCCCGTGAACCGCAGCACGCCAGGCCTCCCTGTCCATCACCAACTCCCAGAGTTCACCCAAACTCATGTCCATTGTGTTGGTGATGCCATCCGACCATCTCATCCTCTGTCGTCCCCTTGTCCTCCTGCCTTCAATCGTTCCCAGCATCAGGGTTTTTGCCAAGGAGTTGGCTCTTTGCATCAGGTGGCCAAAGTATTGGAGTTTCAGCTTCAGCATCATTTCTTCCAATGAACATTCAGGACTGATTTCCTTTGGGGCATGCTACTCCTTTCTATCCTTTGTGAAGTAAGTGAAGTGAAAGTCACTCAGTCGTGTCCAACTCTTTGCGACCCCGTGAACTATACAGCCAATGGAATTCTCCAGGTCAGAATACTGGAGTGGGTAGCCTTTTCCTTCTCCAGGGGATCTTCCCAACCCAGGGATGGAACTCAGGTCTTAACCGCTCTTTAACTTGACTAGGTTAAGAAGGTATCTGGGGATGGGAGATGTTAATTAGGATTGACTGTTCTGCGGATTTGAAAACCTGACTTCAGCAAGGGTGAGAGGTGTGATGAATTCCATCCATTGGTGGTGACTGCCAGGGTGTGGGGACAGGGGTGCCGCTTCGCTGGAGAGGACCTGGGAGGCCTGGGTTCGCCCTTCCCCTCTTGCCCAGATTCCCTGTTATTTTCTAGGTGACCTTACAAAAATCCTTTTCCTTCTTTGAGACACTTTTCTCATCTGTAACACAGGGCAAACAATTACCGCCCACAGGTGTTGAAAGATAAATGAGGAAGCATCTGCAGAGCAGCCTCATTTCCTTTGCATCCTAACTCAGATGTCACTTTCTCAGAAACCCCTTCCTGGCCTCGCTCCTGAAAATTGTCCCTCCCTTCATTTTTTGTCCATTTCCCTGCTTCATTTTTCTCGTTAGCTCTCACTACAATCCAACACACTGCCTATTTTTTATTCATTTTCTTTCCTTCTCTCACTAACCCATAAGGATTTCTGTGAGTCTTGTTCCCTGGTTTAGCCGCTTAGAAGGGGGCTGCCACATGGTAGGCGCATAAACATTTGTAAAAGAACGAGTAAGTGAAAAAGCGAGTGAAAAAATGAACAAAGTCATGTGAGCCCGGGGCACAGTGCATAGGCGTTCGTAGGGCCTGGGTTCCTCTTCGTCCTTCTCCAGCTGTGTTATTCTGGACGGCTGAGTCCTTTCTCCCCACTCTCTCCAGGTCAGCTCATCCACTTTTTAAAAAATGGTTTGGCTTTTCCGGGTCTTAGTTGCGGCATGTGGGATCTGGTCCCCTGACCAGGGATGGAAGCTGGGCCCCCTGCATGGAGAGCTTGGAGTCTTAGCCTCTGGACCACCAGGGGAGTCCCCTGCTCACCCACTTTTGAGGGTTCATACTAGTGCATGAGATTGCCCTGGGGAATAGAGTGGGGGGCAGTTATAATAAAATTAAAAGTTACTGGGGGAGGTGGGAAGGAGGTTAAAGAGGGAAGGGTGTATATATACATATACTTATGGCGGATTCACGTTCTAGAGCAGAACCAACACAACATTGTAAAGCAGCTATCCTCCAACTAAAAGTAATAAATAAATAAAAGGCACTGTTTTGGAGTCGGATGCAGAAGGTACATGCATTTTTAAGATTGTGTTTTTAAAAGAAGCTTCAGCGAAGACTTTCCTCTGTGTCCTCAGACCTCCCTGGCTCCAGACTCAGTCTCTGGGTTTCTTCGGGAAGGTGTGAGGAGGCTTGGTTTGGGAAATGACCCCAATCTGGAAGCCCCACGGCCTGCCCTCCCTCCCTTCTGAGCCCCTGCCCGGGATTTCGGCAAACGTGCACGGTTTCTGCAGGGCACACACCCCAGCGTGTCTCATCCAAGGCCCCGGCCGATCCCCTTCTTAAGCTGTTTCTTTTTTTCCAGGAGAGTCAGTCCCTGGAATCTGGAGCCTTGAAACCTCCTTTCTTTAAATAAGCATTTTGTTTTGAAATAATTTGGGGCTTCCCTGGTGGCCCAGACAGAAAAGAATCCATCTGCCATATAGGAAACCCGGCTTCAATCCTGGAGTTGGGAAGATCTCCTGGAGAATGGAATGGCTACCCACTCCAGTATTCTTGCCTGGAGAATTCCATGGACAGAGGAGCCAGGCGGGCCACAGTCCATGGGATCGCAGAGTCAGACATGACTGAGTAACTTTCACCTTGGAATAATTTTAGGTTAACAGAAAGGTTGCAAAGATGATAAGGCGTTTCGGTTTCCTCCTCACCCAGCTCCCCCTCATGGTATTAATAACATCTCTCATGACCACAGGATGTTTGTGAAAACCGAGACACCATCAGTGGTTCATTGAGGTTCATTAAACCCACACTCTGGATTTCACTGGTGTTTACATGCATGTTCTTTTCTGTTCCAGAATCCCATCTGAGACACACACGACAGTTAATCGTCCTGTCTCCTTAGCCTCCTCTGGCCTGTGACCGTTTCTCAGACCCGCCTTGTTTTTTTATGACCTCGGCGATGTTGAGGGCACAGGGCAGGTATTTTGTGGAACATCCCTCTGGATTTGTCCTAGGGCGTCTTTGTGATGCCTTCCTCTCTGCTGCGCAGTGGTCCCCAAGGCCACGGCCTTTTCCTCTGCCCTGGACTCTACTCGCCTCTCTTCTGCTGATGCTGCCTGTCCATGGTGAAGACCGCCTCTGCCCTCCTGTGTCCCAAACCCGGCTTTTCCTGCCCTCAGTCAGTGGCTTATCTGTTCAGTTGCCTGCTTGGAGCTCAAAGTGCCACCCAGATGCCTCCTTGCTCGAGTTCTATCAATATCCTGCCTCCCCTCCACTTTCCACCCATACCCTCTATCAGCCACCCTTGTCCCTGGCTTAAGGCGAAGTCTCCTGCCCTCACCTGCCTCCAGCCTTGCCCCTCCAACTTGCCTCCTCACTGCAGCTTTGGCCAACTTTCTGAAACATGTCTGGCCATTCTGCTTAAATGTACCCCATTGTCCTGGGAGAAGTCAGACTCCTCCATAGGAATTCTCAGGTTTTCGTGTCCCAGTCTTTGCCCCTTTCTCCAGCATCATCTCCGGCCTTGCTCCACCCTGTCGTCCCTGCTTCAGCCAAACAGAGTTACAGTACCCCTGCCGCCCCCCAGGGCAGCTTACTCTGCCCTTCAGCCTCTACCCCTCTGCATAGACTGTGCCATCTATGTCTGTTTCCTGCCGTTAGAATGTGAATTTCATGAGGATAGAGATCTTATTGGGCTTGTTCTCCACTTCCCTACAGTACCTTGGACAGTGCCTGGCACATAGTAGGTGCTTGATGGTGGTGGCAAGATGGGGTGGGGGGCAAGATGGGTGATGGGGGTGGGTTGCCATTTCCTTCTCCAGGAGATTTTCCCGACCCAGGGATCAAACCTGCATCTCTTGCATCTCCTGCGTTGTAGGCAGATTATTTACCACTGAGCCACCAAGGAAGCCCAGGTGCTTGATAAATACTTATTAACCAGGGTGAGAAGAGCATGGGGTAAGAAAGTTATTTATCAGGTAATCTCAGATAAGCGTGGAAGTGAGGCAGTGAGAAATGCTGTGAAGGCAGGGTTCATGGTGCTGCGCGTGCCTGCATTAGGGGCCTGGACTCGTGGAGGTCAGAGAGAGAGAATGACGCTGTCCGTGCAGTCTGAGGAGAGGTGCTGTAGCTAGGAGGGGAGAGAAGAGCATTCTAGGCACAGGGCGTGTGCAGAGGCCCGGTGGGTGAAGGGAATATGAAGGACTGGAAAGAAAAGCAGAGTTAGTGGGGCCCAGCCAGGGTAGGGAGAGTGAGGGAACGTTGTGACGTGAGGCCAAACAGGGCGGCAGGGCCAGAGCTTGGGGTGGGTGCTTATCATTGTTAGCTTCATCCTCAGAGCCCTCTGAGGCCACTGATGGGGGTATGAGAGAGAGAGAGAAGGAGGGGGAGAAGACAGGGAGAAAGAACCATGATCGTGTCTAGGGCCCGTGACTTTGGACAGGTCATCTAGTCCGCCTGAGTGTCAGTCTCCTTGTCTATAAAGCTGGGGACAGAACCACCTACTCTATAGGGTCGTTGGGGGGATCAAATGAAATAAACGTAAAGCACTTGGTCCCATTTTGGCGCATGGTTGGGGGCCTGGTAAATGTCCCATTTCTTCCCTCCCCTTGTCCCCCCACCACCAGCAGCTGCAGACTGTGAAAGAGACGTTAACGAGCCGTGTTCACAGCTCAGCCGAGCTCTCTGCTCACGGCCCTTCCCCTTTCCCTGCCATCTCAGCCTCTGCCCAGCAGGGAGGGAGGCAATGCCCATCTGTAGCTCCCATCCCAGGACCACCTTCTGCTCTCACCAGCCAGGCGCTAGGATCCCCACGGCCTGCCTCTCCCTGGGCTCTGCAGGGACCAGTGAGCGACAGGAAAGCCAGCCGACGTGTCCAGCTCGCTCTGGGGCTCACGAGTTTGAGTGCAGAGGGGCTGTGCCTGTCCTGGTGACCCAGGCGCCCACCCAGGCCCGCCCACTGCTCCCGGAGCACCGCCCGCCCTGCTTTGTGGCCACCGTCTCTCAAGTTCCCTTCTGTACGCGCTTTGCACTCATCACCCTGTTGAAGCCACATCCGTGCAGGACATGAATCAGTGTCCGCTTTTCACAGATGAGGAAACTGAGGCCCAGGGAGGTGACATGATATTCCCAGGCTCTCATTGCTTGTTGGTGGCAGGTCCACCTGACCTGGAGACCCGGCGCCCTGCTTTGCCTCATGTTGGACTTGGAGGCTAAGAACCCTGGGAGGAGCCTTTGAGGTTACAGCCAGTGCCTCTGAATGCAGCCAGTCTTGGCATATGGAGAGAGGCAGTTTTTATTATTTTGCAAGATTATCCCATATATAGCAGAAAGTGAACAACTCTGGCCCCTAGGCTTAAAGGTGAGTCCTCCCCAGTCATTTGACAACCAAAAATGCTCCCACATATATCCAAAAACTCCTTAGAGGGGTAGAACTGCCCCCAAATTGAGACCTGCTGATAATTGAGTAAAAAGAACGGCAGTACTAACATTACTGAGGGCCCGCTGCTGCTTCTGTGTCGTCACTGCGGTCATGTCTGACTGTGCGACCCTGTGGATGGCAGCCCATCAGTGTCACACAGTAGGTGAGCATCGGGGGTGAGTTTGAACTCAGGACTGGCAGAGCAGCGCTCTTTTCACTCCATCTGATGCTCAGAAGGACAAGATGAGCCCCGCTGACTGGAGCTAGCCAGAGAAGCCACTGGCCCATGGTCAGGGGAGGAATTCCACCTCTGTAGCCTGATGCCTGGGGTCTACTGCCGTTGCCTCCACCCAGACACCTTTGCTGTGTTTGTCCTCATCCCGTTTCTCTCCCTCCATCACCCCGAATCTTGTGCCCTTGGACCGGGCCCATCAAGCCCCTCCTCTAGCCTCAGTCTTTCTCCTCCACCTTGGAATTATCCTAATCTTTCACGGAGTGGGACATTTTAGAGGATCAGGTGGCAAAACTCATATGAAGAAAGTGCTGGTTTGGTGCCAGGCGGGTCCTGTGGGTTCAGGAAATGTTTGCTAACTCTGACCTCCATTGTCCTGCCCGACTCCATCCTCTGACTGTCCCTCTGTCCCTCTTCCTCTCCTCTTCATCTCCGACTTTTTCGGTCCTCACCTGGCTAGGTATGTAGGCCAGCTTCTGAAGCTCAGTGCCAAGCCGGCCCCACCTCCCTGTCTCCTATGCCAGTGGTTGGCACTGTTGTCTTTGCCACAGGGCCAGGGACCTTGGGCTGGAGCGCATGGGAGGAGGGGCCCTGGCATGGTCCCAGCGTGTGCCCTCAGCCTGCCCTTTGCACTGACCAGGTGAGAAGGGCTGACTGGTCTCTTGCCCTCAGAGCACCGCTGGCATTTCCATGGCAGCTGTATAGCCAGGCCCTTGGCTCCTGCTGGGCAGAGTCACCAGGTGCCCCCCAGGTGCCCACAGTTCCTGGAAGGTCAGCCTCAGTTTGGAGGCTAGAGGTGGGCAACACTCACCTGCCCTCAATTCTTAGAGAGGGGAGCAGCACGTGGCTCAGGTGGGGTGTGGGGTCTTCTGGTTTCATCTGACATACCCCTGTCCCCAGTCCATCTGACTGGGCAGCTGCCTGTGACTTCTCTCTGAGCTTTGGTTTTCTTATCTATAAGATGGGGATGTAATGCTGATTGCAGAAATCGTCCCAGCTGCCTGCATGAGCCTGGGGGTGGCGGGGCGGGGGGACACCTTGGTCAATGAGCCTGGAGAAGCTGTCCTGGGACAGAGCTGGAGGGAGGCGGGAGCAGACCAACAGGACACGGCTCTGTTTCATGAGGACTTGGGAGTCAGATCGGCCCATCCAAGCAGAGTGGCCTGTGCCTTTCTTCTCCAAGCCTCCGTTTATCCTCCCTAAAGTGAAGATAGTTCTTCCTGTATGACAGGATTGCTGGGAGCATGGAATAAGATATATGTGGCATGCCAAATGTGGCGCCTGACCCAGTATACAAGAGGTACTTATTAGGCGTTGATTACGTTTAAGGGCACTGGCTGGTCGCAGCCCCAAGGAGGGGTGTTTCCTGTGGTCAGCCCTGCCTGCACAGACCTAGGTCCTCCACAGACCCCATTCCTGGGCAGGGCTGCTGGGCGCCCCCAGGACGTGCCCCGCCATGGGGAATTCCTCCTGCGTTATTCACACAGACTTCCCCAGGAAGGCCGAGCCCCTCTCTGTAAACGTCCCCTGCCGCCCCGTTATCTGGCTTTCCCTGAAGGCCTTTGTCGATTTCTGGTTTGTGTTAGGTTGTTTGTGTCCCATCTTATCTCCCCCAGGAGACAGGGGCAGCCAGCTGAGTCACAGTGACCTGCGTGTGGGTCCCCAGCTCTGCCACGATCGGCTGTGCGGTGCTGGGCAGGTGCCTTCACTTCTTGGAACTTCGGTTTTCTCTTCTGTAGAAATGGGGATAATAAAACCTCCAGCACAGAGTGGTCGTGAAGATTACATGAAAAGGCCGTATGGTGCCTGGCGTGGGGCAGAGGATGAGTCAGAGAGAGCCTGTCCCCACCCCCTTTTCCAAACCAGCAGCAGCGGGATCCTCCACGCTCTGACCCAGGGGCCAGGGAAGGACCTCACAGTATAATCAAGTCACCCACCACCCGGGCAATGGGCAGAGGCCGCTACACAGCCGAGCCTCCATCTGCTGGAAGTTCCCAGGACCTCATGGCCGAGAGGAAGCTGGGACCTCAGGAAGTCTCCCCAGAAGGAAGAGTGGAAGAGAAGACACAGATGAGACCCCTGCAGGGGTGTGGGCAGGCATGGAGGTTAAGAGCACAGACTCTGGATCAAGCACTCACTTCCACTTGATGAGGGCTGTGTGATCCCAGATTAGTGAACTGACCTCTCTGGGCCTCAGCGCTCCACCTGGGAAACAGGGTACAACGATGCACCCCATCTCCTGGGCTTGCTGTGTGAAGGTGATGAGGTGAAGCATGAAAAGTGCTTGGCACTGTTTGGTCAAGATTTCCTGTTATTTATTTTTAAGAAGTGCTCTCTAGGGCCTACCGAGTGCTTCACCAAACTCCTCAATTTCCCCTAAAACAATTACCCGTGAAGTTTTGTTGTTGTTGTTTAATTTTACGAGTTTATTTTTCCAGTACCTTCCAGGAGCCAGGCACTGTGCTTCATGCCTTCATCATTTTAACTCACATAATCCTTTTTTTTAAGTTTTTTTGTGTGTGTGTGATGTGGACCATTTTTAAAGTTTTTATTGAACTTGTTACCATATTGCTTCTGTTTTACATTTTGATTTTTTGGCCTCAAGGCCTGTAGGATCTTCGCTCCCCCACCAGGGATCTAACCCACACCTCCCGCATTGGAAGGCAGTCTTAGCCACTGGACCACCAGGGAAGTCTCTGCCCCATGTAGTCTTCATTGTCATCTCTCGTCCCCATTTTGTAGACGAGGAAACTGAGCCTCTGAGAAACTGGGCCACCTGTCCCGGTCCACATGGCCCTTGACTCCCAGAGTCCAGCCCTGTCTCACTTTGCCCCTTTTCTGGGGATCGTTATGGACCGGCTTGGGAATGTCTTGCCAGGTATCAGCTGGATACAGCAAACCCTAAACACAATCTGTGCGGAGAATCTGTAAACAGAGGATCCGGAGTGGGGTGGAGGCACCCCGGGAGAGTGAAAGCCAGCTGGGAAGGGAGCTGGAGGCAGGAGCCTGTGACCGCGTGTGTTTATTCAGCCTGTTCCAGGCAGGCAGGGGGCCCTGGCCGGCCAGTGTAAACATCCGGCCTGCCTGTCGGCCTGCTGGGGGGAGGCTGAGGCAGCCGGGGAACCAGCAACCAGGGCCGCCTGGTGGCAGCTCGGCGGGGTACCTTGTAGACGACGGGATGGCACTCGGTGTTGGGCGCCTAGTACGTGTCATGTCACCTACACACAGCATCTTATCACATCTTTTACAGTAGCCTTTTTTGGTCTCTTTTATTATTTTTACCTTGCTGATGAGGAAACAGCCCTGGGAATGGTACAGCCCCCAGCTGTCAAAAGCCCGCCAAAGTTGGTTTGCTGAGAGGGTGAGTTTGTCAAAGAGTAGCTTAGACAATATTCCTTTGCTTCCACTTCTGCTGGTGCCACTCTTCCTGGACAAACTTTGCTGGGACCCTAATTCCCTTTCTCTCCTGCTGGGGTGTGCCATCTGGGAGCTGTAGTCCTTGCTGTAAATCGCCTCCCCTGATTTAGTGCTTCTTAGCCCATCACCGCGTGCGGGACTGGCCGGGCTGAGGAAGGCCGGCTCAGGGTTTCTGCCCCTTTCTTGACCAGGGAAGGGAATTTGGCTGGCGCTGGTTTTGCGGCCTTGCGGAGTGAGGCTGATGGATCGACAAGACCTTAGGTCTCATTCCCGCCCATTTAACAGATGGAGAAACAGAAGCTCAGAGAGGAGAAATGTTTGTCCCAAAGACTCGCCGTGAATGGCCAAGGCAGAACTGGTATTCAGGTCTCCGGGGAGGACACCCCTAGTCCTTGTTAATGGGGGTGGGGGTGGGGTTAGGAAAGGACAGGGATGGGGTAAGTGTGTTCCTGATGCGTCATGATCAGAAATCGGATTTCACGGCCACCCCACTCCCTTCTGCCCTCTCCAAGCCGTGCCCCAGAGATGCCCTTGGACTCTGGGAAACTCGGATAAATTCCTGTGTCTGTGCCAGCGGGTTGGTCTCACTTGGTTCCAGTGGCTGAGAGCCCATGCAGGGGCCCTGCTCCCCCACCTGCTGCCCCTTTCTGCCCAGGTCTTGTCCTGCCCCATCCCCGCACACTCCCACCACCCCCAACACCACTCACTCCCCCCGACCCAGGTTCATCTTGGAGTCCAACAGAACGACCACTTGCGTTGTGCCAAAGCTGGGAGGAATCATTTAAATATTGACTTGGCCAAAAGGGTCATTTGGGTCTTTCTGTAAATCTTACAGAAAATCCTGAATGACCCTTTTGGCCAACCCAACATAACAGCGTCCAGCGCCTGGGCACTGGATGCCCGTGGGGCTCAGGCCCGACCAGAGGTATTCCTGCCCCACCTCGGAGAGGGGGCTGGCGGTGGCCCCAGTCGGAGGTTGAGGTCACACCTTTTGCCTGGATTTGAACCAGGAGCTGCACACCCAAGGGTCCACACCCTCGGCCACACCTCTTAGAGCCTGGGACCTGGGACAGCCACCCCAGAGGGTTGGTTTGGGTACGAGGCGGTTCAGACTCCACCTGGAGCGTAAGGAGTGCAGTCTCAGGTGAGTCTGAGGAGATTTGGGTGTGCAGGGAGCCCAGCTTTGCTGCCCACCTCGCAGCTGGAAGGGGCGCCGAGGCCAGAGCCGGCGAGGCTGAGGAGGGCTGGGGCCGCGGCGGGAGTCCGGCCAGCCAGGCCCATGACTCTCCTTCTGTGTCCCGGCCAAGGGACCACGATTGCCCAATCCCCACATGCGTCACCAGTTAGGAATCACTGAAGGCCGGGCCTCGGGATGAGTGAACCCTTTTCTCCCCTTGATCTGAGGCCTGTGGACTGGCCCTGCACCTCCATCCATTTGTTTTGGGAGACTCTCCCAACAGCTGTGAGGACAAGAGCAGCTGCCGCGCGCCTGGCCCCGCAACAGCACCCCGCACCCTACGGGGTGCCAGCCCCCGCCCCGCAACTGTGCACCAGGCTCTTTCCAAACCCAGCCTTGTCTGATTCTCAGATAAGCCGTGGGAACTAATAGAGGTCTTATGATCCCACTTCCTGGAGGAGAAGACTGTGAGATCTCGCAGCCACAAAGCCCGATTCTGCCTCTCCGTCCAAGTGTGCCTGCTTCCAAAGCCCATGCCTTTTTTGATATGGGACAGAGTAGTTCAGACATATAAAAAGCATAAAGTTCAGCAAAACAGAAACACTGGTGAACCTACCATCCAGCTTAAGAACTAGAACATTCCAGATGCAGCTGAAGGCCCCACACGGGTCCCTCCCTGATCCCACTGCCTACCATATACCCCCTCCCCCCCAACCCCGGCTTCCAGAAGAAATGGCTTTCTTAAACGACCGCGTCAGTTCTTTTACTAGGTCTTTCTGCCTCCCCTAATGATACATGTGTGTGTTAGTCACTCAGTCGTGTCCGACTCTGCAACCCTACGGACTGTAGCCCACCAGGCTCCTCTGTCTGTGGGATTTTCCAGGCAAGAATACTGGAGCGGGTTGCCATTCCCTCCTCCAGGGGATTTTCCATGACCCCGGGATCGAACCTGGGTCTCCTGCACTGCAGGCAGATTCTTTACCGAATGAACCACCAGGGAAGCCCAAATGGTACATAGCATTGCTCCTGTGTTTGAAAACTTAATGCTAGTGATTGGTACAAGGCTTTTCCCTCTGCGTGTTGTGCTGGGTTGGGTCCAGGTCGCTGCAGTGGGGTAGCGTGTCATGTGTCACATGCATTGGCACGGTTACGCCAGCCGGGAGAGGCAGCCATTTAAGTTGCCACTCATTCACTACTTTTTTTTTTTTTGAGTCAGTCTTTTTATTTTATCTTATTTATGTTTGGCTGTACTGGGTCTTCACTGCTGCACGGGCTTTTTCTCTTCTTTGCAGCGACTGGGGGCTACTCTCTGGTTGCAACGTGAGGGCTTCTCATTGCGTTCTTCTCTTACTGTGGCGCACGGGCGTAATTGTCCCACGGCATGTGGGATCTTCCCGGACCAGGGATGGAACCCATGTCTCCTGCATTGGCAGGCAAATTCTTCACCACTGAGTCACCAGGATAGCCCCCTCATTCACTATTTAGATGATGCCATGGAGCTTCCTTGTCCATGTCTCTGAACACGGGAGAGTGCCCAAGTTGTGTATATATTTGGCCACCTGAGGCAAAGAGCTGACTCATTGGAAAAGACCCTGATGCTGGGAAAGATGGAGGGCAAGAGGAGAAGGGGGCGACAGAGGATGAGATGGTTGGATGGCATCACCAACTCGATGGACATGAGTTTGAGCAAGCTCTACAAGATAGTGGAGGGCAGGGAAGCCTGGCTTGCTGCAGTCCATGGGGTGGCAAAGAGTCGGACACGACTTAGCGACTGAACAGCAACAGTGTTAAGGAGGGGCTTCAGTAAGCCCCCTGTATCACAGGACTCTTTGCTGAGAGAACTGATCAATAATTTGGGGGGAGGTTCCTGCTCGAAGAGTTAAAAACCCATAATGACAAGAGGGTTCCTATTTTGTCTGCTGCTATGAACTGCACCCAGAACAGTGTCCGGCACATAGTAGGTGTATAGTAGATACCTGTTGACTAGGTATGCATGTTCCAAGCTCTATGTGAAGCCTTGACGTTCACAGCCGTAAGCAGTCTGCTGTGCAGATGGGTTCTTTCCACCTCACAGATGAGCTAAGGCCTCAGAGAGGTTAAGTCATGGTCCCAGCATCCCAGAGCCAGCAGCCCAGTCAGTCAGCTCCAGAGCCTGCTCTCTTTCCTAATTCCAGGCATCCTCTGAAATTATCTGTGTAGTCAGTGGAGGCTTCAGAGGCCAGGAGCTGCTTCTAAAACCTAGTTACTTGGGGACTTCCCTGGTGGTCCAGTGGCTAAGACTCCACGCTCCCACTGAAGGGGGCCTGGGTTCAATCCCTGGTCTGGGAACTAGACCCCACATGCCTCAACTAAGACATGGTGTAGCCAAATAAATACATAAAAATAACTAGGTATTTTTGAAAAATAAAGTCTAGTTGGCTAGATAGAGGTGCTGAGGGCTTTTAAGGTGGTCTGGAGGCTGGTAGGGTATGGTGGAGCCTGCTGGTTGTAGCTTGGAATGCCACCATGGGGTTGGCGAAATGGGGGAGGGGGGTGAGTAACATCTCACTTCTGAGGCTGATCCATGGGAGAACTGCAAAGGCTGGGGCCATGCTGGGTTCTGATGCAGTCAGTGGGAAAGACCTGTCATAGTGCAGGCAGCCTGACCCCGCAGAAGAATCATTTGTGTGGGGTGCGAGCAAACCCAGATTCAAATCCCAGACCAGCCACTTAGTAAATGTGTGGCTTTGGGTTAAGTCACTCAGCCTCTCTGAACCCTGTCATCTCCATCTGTTCAGTGAGGATATGGACTTTCTCTTGCAGAGTTGTTAATGTGTTTAGAATTGAGCATAACAGGCGCAGTGCCTGGATAGCATAGTAACTGCAGTGCAGGGGAGAAGGATATTCCGTTAGGGATACATACACATCACTGCAGGTGCTCACAGACGGGGCAGCTTAGGACACTTAATGGAGGACATCTGATTTGGGTTCTGAAGGGTGAATAGAAGTTCTCCAAGCCAAAGAGTAGACTATAGGTCCAGCAACTTCTGCGTGTCCCGACTGGACTTGGTATTGAGAGAAACATCATAGTGTTGCTTTCAAAAAGCAAAGGGAAATGTAAGTTGCTTACAATCTGATAGAGGTGCATGACCTCTGACAATGATGCTGACCACATAGATAAAGAATCAGGAGTTAATGGTACTGGGATCCGAGGAACACGTGAAAATGGTGGGCTAGGGCAGTCAGGAAGTTCTGGGGGTGAGTGGTAGGGCTTGAATGAGAAAGGAAGACGAGAGGGAGAGAGACTGCGTGATTCTTGGCTTCCTGGCTGGGCTAGGGCAGGGAAGGGGCCTCCCCAGCCTGGCAGGCGACTGGGGACAAACCGTCTGTGTCACCAAACCTTGTGCTGTTTTCGCCTTTCGAAGAGAAGTTGTTTCTGATTGTGCAATTGCAGATTGGCTCCTGCGCCGGCCTGAGGAGAAGCCAAAGCCCCAGAGGGAGGGAGGAAGAGCCCGAGCTGGATGGCTACGCAGCCAGGAGTTTGGGGGCCCAGGAGGGGGTTCGGGAATGGCGCTGAATGAGTTTCCCAGGCAGGGACGCCAGCCTGGCCTTGGCAGACCTCCCTGCCCAGAACTCCCCTGCCCAGAACTCCCTCCATTCTGCAGGACCCTGTGGTGCCCGAGAGGTGGGCGGACTGGGTTTGGATTATAGCCTCTCCCCGGCTGTGTGACCTTGAACCAGTTACCTAACCTCTCTGTGCCTCTCCTTTCAAATCTCTCACATGTGACCGCTGCGATGGTTAAACCAGAAAACACGGGTAAAGCGCACGGGGCCTGATGAAGTCGCTGCTCAGGGAACGGGTTCTGTCGCTGCTGCTCTTGTGATTTAGCAGCGGCAACAGCTACCCCATCGCAGCCGCTACCTGCCGTCACCGCCCCCGTGGCCCCAGGCCATGGTCTTGCTCCGGGGTGAACTCCAGCGTCATCCCAGCTGCCTTGCCATCTCTCCCTCAGCCAGAATGTTCCTATGCCATGGTATTAGCGTCCAGCATCACAGCCTGTCCCCTTGGCGGGGGCCCCTCTTAAGAGGGGGCGGAATTTGAGCTCTGATGTGCCTTTTCGCAGATTATTTCCTTAATTCTCACCCTGTGAAGTAGGTTCAGGTGTCTCCACTTTGTAGTTGAGAAAACGTGCTCCGAGAGGTACGGTGACTTGCCCAGGGTCGCATAGCAGTAAATTATAGGGATGCAAGCCCAGGTCTCAATGATCCCGAACCATCGCTCTTCCCACCCCAGGAGGGGGCGGCGGCTTGTTCCCATGGCCGGGAGCCTGGTGCTGTCCCTCCCTGCAGCCACTCTGCGTCCCCTTTTTGGCCATGTCCCCCGGCTCCTTGTTCTCCAGCCCCCTCGACTGCTCTGCACCTGGGGGCCACTCTGGGCCAAGACTGCAGACAGGGCAGCCTGTGTCATCCCCCACCATCAGCAGGAGTCGGGCCTCCTCACCCCAGCAGGCATTTCCTCCCGAGCTCCCCAGGCAGCCTGACACATGTGTGATGAGGGGAGTAATGGGGACCAGATGGGAGGCTGAGCCCGGGGTGGGCTCTGTTAGGCAAACATTCCTGGTCACTGAGGCAACGCCAGCCCAGTAGCATCTGGTTTGGCCACGGGTCCAGCCTGATTGGCTGGGGCTGGACTTGGGGAGTTGCACCGTCGCCCCACCCCCCCCCCCCCCCGCCGCCCCCGGGAGGCCCTGATGTGGCAGCAGGTGGGGATGAGCAGTTCCTGCTGAGACAGCGTTTAGGAGTCCAGGAGGCAATAACAGGGGCCGGAGGGGCAGAGGGAAAACAGCAGGGCGTTCAGAGCCAGACCTGGCGCCCGGTCCTGGCTGTCACTCTCGGTCACTGTCACCCCAGCAAGTCATTGCACTTCTCTGGGCTGCAGTTTCGTCATCTGCATCGTAGGGAGACGATGATAGTACTTACGCCATGGTTGCGTGAGAGAATCAAATGCATAGCAGTGCTGAGGTCGGAATGCTTTACATATTTTATTTCATCTCATTCTCATAGCCACCCATGAGACTAGTCTCTGTTTGGCTCTGTGATGGTCTCTCTTTTACGGGTAAACTGAGGCTCAGGGGTCATGGCACTTGCAAAAGTCAGACAGGTCATAGGAGGCAGAGCTGGGACCTGAACCCAGGCTTCCAGGGACCCTTTAAGATTTCATGGCTGGGTGACTGGGACAGCTGCATACCCGGTCCCCACGGCAGCCCGTAACCCCAGTAGCATGGTGGGATCTGGTGGCCAGGTATGCGGAGTGCCGGGGAACACAGAGGAAGGAAAGCATGTGGGGCCAGGGTCTCCGGGGTGTATCTGTCAGCTGCCCTCCCCCCTCTGCTTGCTGACAGTAGCCCGTCCCTTTGGAAACTGCCCCTGCCCTGCTCCTCAAGCTGTCAGCTGGGCGCCAGTCACAGGATCTTGCCCTGCCCCTTCCCAGGGAGGTCACATGCCCCAGGCCTGGCCAATCAGAGCCCTTCCCTGAGACTCTCTAATTCAACCCAGAGAAAGGGAGGGGTTCTTTTCTCTAGGGCTCTCAGCTGCCCGGACGCAAGCCTGTCCCCCTTCTGTGGGTTCACGAGGATGTCAGGAGATAAGGACATGGGACACACAAAGGGAAGGTGAGGGTGGGAGTAGACGCAGGGAGAGCTGCTCCAGCAGCCCAGCGCCGGAACTGGCTTTCCTGCTGCCCGAGGTCTGATCCTCCCCCGCTTCCAGGCAGTTGCAAGCCCCGGCGTTTGCTTTGTTCCAAAATTCCGTAGGAGCTGAGCTCCTGTCACAATGCTGAGGGCTTCCCCGGTGGCGCAGACAGTAAAGAATCTGCCTCCTAACACAGGAAGCTCGAGTTCCATCCCTGGGTCGGGAAGATCCCCTGGAGAAGGGAATGGTTAGCCACTCCCAGTATACTTTCCTGGGAAATCCTGTGGACAGAGGAGCCTGGCGGGCTACAGTCCACGGGGGTCATAAAGAGTCGGACACAACTGAGTGACTAACATACACACAACCTTGAGGGTCCTGACTGAGGGGGCTTCACAGAGGAGGTGGCGTTTGAGCCACGTGTTAAAGGGGTTTTTGGATAATCAGCGATGGTGAGGTGGCCTCAGGCAAGAGAAGCTGGTGAGAAGAGCCCGCTTATGACTTGCCTGCGGGGCTGGCAGGGTGTGAGGTTCGGGCAGTGCCTAGTTACATCGTCCTAACAATCCGGTGAGGTCGACGCTGTTATTCTGTCAGTTTCTAGATGGGAAAACAAAGGTGCAGAGGTTCAGCAGTTTGCTTACGATCACATCGCTGGTAAACGACAGAGCTGGGGCTTTGAACCTAAGCCGTCTGGCTCCAGCGCTCCTTCTCTTAACCACAGAGTAGAAATGACCACCCTCTGACTACAGCCTCGAGTTCTTTCCATGGAACACCATGTCTCATAGCCCAGCAGGGACGCAGCTGCAGAGCCCGCAATTGGGATGTGGCCCCAGGACTCCAGGGTCCCAGCGTGGGCTGGGCAGCGGAGAAGAGAGGGAGGGAGGCCCCTGTGGAACCTTCCAGAGGAAGTAAGGTGCTCTCCTGGCCCGGTTCCATCCCGGGCTAGCCGGGAGCTTCAGCCAGGTCTCTTGCCAGGTGTCCTGCCGTTTCTGTAAGCTGTGATAATCTCCAGACACGGTGAATGATGGGCTCTGGCTGTGTCTGGCTAAGCCCTTGGCAGGAGGTCAGTGACTTTAAGAAGCTCTGGCTTCCAGCCGAGGTGCTGGAGAGTTATAAAACCACTTCCAGCCCGGGAGGCCCTGGGCAGGCAGGAAGAGGGGAAGGACTGCGCTGAGAATGGATCCCCAGGGATTATCAGCCTCAGTCCACAGCTCCCGCCTGCCCCAGGCTCTGGCACCTCCCCTGTGTCGACAGCTTTTTACCCTGTACTTACAGTGTTAGGGAGCATCAGCCCCATATGATAAGTGGAGAGGCTGAGGCTCAGTGAGGCTTAGTAACCTGCCCAAGGACACACAGCCAGATCTCCCAGGTCTGTGTCCAGGGCTCTGAACAGCCTCACTTCTGCCTCTTCGGCCCTGTCCCTCATCTGAAGGATGTCTGGAACACACGCCAGAGCCCCCTCAGTTCTCCTGGTCTTTCCCCAAAAACACTTCTTCCCTCCGATTCCAGAGAAAGGATTCTTTCCCCGTGAGAGAGTACTTTTCCATTTCTCCACTGGAGGAGCCCCCAGCCCCTGGGAGTCCCACCCATGTGGTTCTGGGCCAGGGGTTGGGGACTAAGACTTCCACCTGTGCACCCGTGTCTGGGCCCTGGCAGGCCCAGGGGAGCCAGTCTTGCTTGTTAGGCTCAAGCTCCGAGGGAGGAAGACTTTCAGTTCAGTTCAGTCACTCAGTCGTGTCCAACTCTTTGCGACCCCATGAACCACAGCACGCCAGGCCTCCCTGTTCATCACCAACTCCTGGAGTTTACCCAAACTCATGTCCATTGAGTCGGTGATGCCATCCAACCATCTCATCCTCTGTTGTCCCCTTCTCCTCCTGCCCTCAATCTTTCCCAGCATCAGGGTCTTTTCCAATGAGTCAGCTCTTTGCATCAGGTGGCCAAAGTATTGGGAGTTTCAGCTTCAACATCAGTCCTTCCAGCGAACACCCAGGACTGATCTCCTTTAGGATGACTTTAGTTGGGGGCAAAAGAAAGGCTGGGTAGGCTGAGCCTCAGATTAGCCCTCCCAGAGGAGAGCAGGGAGCAAGGCTTTCCAGGTGGAGAAACAGCGAAAGTGAAGGTCCAGAGGTGGAGCAGTGGGCGTGCTCTAGGGCACCACCTGGCCATCACTGTGGGTCTCATCTTGGCCAGTGAGGCAGATCGTCCACCTCCAGCCCTCCGTTGTTAGCCTCAGCAGTGCAAAGAACCCCAAACTCTTTGCTCTAGACCCAGAGCCCCAGATCTGGCAGGGACAGGTGACCAGGACGGCCCCGGTCATGCAGGGAAGCCCCTCTGGGAGGCCGCGTGGCCCTGACATCCTCCCGTCCGTGACTGTGACACCGACGTTGAGAGCTGCCCTTTGTGAAACGCCTGCCCTGTGCCTGCCCCTGTGTTTCGTGTCCCCCCCGGGTCCCGTTTGACACTCAGGACCACCTTGCGGGGAGGCCCCTGCTCCTCTTCTTGCAGGGGAGCGGCAGCTCCAGAGGTGGCGCGACTCACTCAACGTCATGTCACTGAAGAGCTGAGCCGAGCGGGTCTGACGTCAGAGCCCGTGTCCCCAGCCACGAGGGGTGGTCCTAACTCAGCTCTCGGGGCTGCTGTGGGGCGTGAAAGCAGATTCAGAGGTGCGATCAAGCAGGGCATCCAGGGCTACACAGCCTGGGCCGGTGAGACTTGGATGGGGGACCGGAGCTGACACCCTGGAACCAGGAGGAAGGCGGGGGTCTGGGTGCAGGGAGACGAGGACCCCTCCATGGCCCTCAGCCATCCTAAGCCCACGTCAGCTCCTTCACCAGCACCGAGTCCTTAGCTTTGAAAGGAGGGTCCAGAGGCCTGGCTTCTGGTCCTGGTCGTGCCCGCTTGCTCAGGGGACTTCCTCCCTCTGGACCTCAGCTAGTTCATCTGTGGAATGGGCTGGGGCAGGCATGCGGAGTGGTCAGACGAGCGTCCCCCCCACCATGACTCCAGCCACACTGCCCTTCTTCCCACTCCTTTTTCGTTTAATACAGGTGTATACATTTTAAAAAATGTTATGTATTTATTTTGTTTCTGGTTGTGAGTCTTGCTACATGCAGGCTTTCTCTAGCTGCAGCAGGCGGGGGCTACTCTCGTTGCGATGCGCGCTTCTCACGGTGGCCGCCTCTCTCCCCGCAGGCCCCAGGTACGTGGGCTTCCGTCGTTGTGCTCCTGGGCTCTGTGGTTGCAGCGTGCAGGCTCAGTTGCTCAGAGGCAAGTGGGATCTTCCCAGCCCCGGGACTGAACCTGCGTCCCGTGGAGTCTCAACCACTCTGCAGGCGGAGTCTCAACCACTGAAACCCCAGGAAGTCCCCTCCTGCCCCTTGAGCTCTGCTTGGTCCTGTCTCTGCTCTGGCTGTTCCCTCTGCCTGAAGTGCCCCCCTCACGGCCGGCCCCCCAGCGTTCTGGTTTCACTTGGCGTGTCACCTGCTCACGACGGCCGCTCCGGTCTTCTCCAGTATCCCCCGCCCCACCGCCCTGACATCCTTTCTCCGTAACACAGGTCACTCTCAGCACTGAGACAGTCAGGGTACGGGTTAGGGTTTAGGGACGCCAGAGTCAAACTCAGTTCAGGTCAGTCCAGTCGCTCAGTTGTGTCTGACTCTTTTCGACCCTGTGGACCGCAGCACGCCAGGCCTCCCTGTCCATCACCAACTCCCGGAGTTTACTCACACTCATGCCAATTGATTTGGTGATGCCATCCAACCATCTCATCCTCTGTCATCCCCTTCTCCTCCCGCCTTCTATCTTTCCCAGCATCAGGGTTTTTTAAAATGAGTCAACTCTTCCCATCAGGTGGCCAAAGTATTGGAGTTTCAGCTTCAACATCAGTCCTTCCAATGAACACGCAGGACTGATCTCCTTTAGGATGGACTGGTGCCTGGGTTCAAATCCCAAAGTCCACCCCTTAGAACTGATGATCTTGGCTATAGTCTCTGTGTGCCTCAATTGCCTCATCTATTAAATAGGGTCAATAATAACAACATACTGTCATTTTTGTACGGATTAAGTAATGTGTTAGAAAGCACAGTTGTCAGCACACAGTAAGCACTCAAAACGTCAGGTGCTGTTAGGATAGATAATAACTCTTAGCAACATTATTCCGTCTCCGACCCCCCACCATGCCCCACCCCACCCCACCCCGCTTTAAACATCCAGCTCCTGAGAGCCAGGACTTTGTCTTGTTCAATGATGTATATCAAGCATGGAGCCATTTCCTGGCACATAGTAAGTGAAGTCGCTCAGTCGTGTCCGACTCTTTGCAACCCCGTGGACTGTAGCCTACCAGGCTCCTCTGTCCATGGGATTCTCCAGGCAAGAATACTGGAGTGGGTTACCATTTCCTTCTCTAGGGGATCGTCCCAACCCAGGGATCAAACCCAGGGATCAAACCCAGGTCTCCCGCATTGGAGGCAGATGCTTTAACCTCTGAGCCACCAGGGAAGCCCATGGCACCGAGTAAGTGCCTAATAACTAGTTGTTGAGTGAATGAACAGGTGGACGGATGAATGCTGACATTCCCAGCTTCTCAGAAGCTCCGTCTGTCTGGACATGGGGGAGGATGGATTTAGGGAGGACGACGCTGGGCCAGCCCCGGCGCAGTGTCCGGCAGCCCCTACGGCGGGCACACCCAGCCTGCCCTCATGTGTCTGTGGGCGTTTGCTGCTGTTTCCCAACTCGGAGTTCTGGATTTTTGCAGTCATGCATGGAGGCTAACGTAGATTTTCCCCTGTGCTCAGCGGCCTTCCCTCTCAGACCTGCAGAGTTGGGCCCAGCCTACTTATCTTTACCAGTGCCCATCACCCTTCCCCCAGCCCAGAGCATCAATTTTTTTTTTTTTTTGGCCATGCCATGTGGCATGTGGAATCTTAGTTTCCCAACCAGGGATTGAAGTTGTGCCCCCTGCTGCTGGAAGCTCAGAGTCTTAACCACTGGACCGCCAGGGAAGTCCCCCAGAGCATCTTCACAAACGAGTCTAACAGAAATGTCTTCAACCGCACCTCCCACCATTCCCATGCCTCCCTCTTGTTCTAGGATTCAGGGTGGGACTGCTGACCCATCCATTCCCCTGCAGGTCTTTTCTTGGCTCCTGGGCCTCTGAGCACCCCAAGAGGTGCCCAGTCCCAGGAGGGAGGGAGAGATGGGTACGTCACTATCTGTGCAGATAATACCGAGGCTCCAAGGGGAGGTTTGCTGGAGGCCCTGCACTGGCAGTGGCCAGAGGCAGAGTTCAAACCCAGGTCTCAACATTTGCTTCTTGTTTTCATTCATTCATTCGTTCGGCTCAGTTGCTGACCAGCTGCTGTGTGTCAGACACCGCACAGCGCTCACAGCGCCTGCCCTGGCTGGGGGCCCAGAGTTACCCGGCGACAGAGCCAGCTACCCCCGTGCTGTCCGCTGGAACTCCGTGATGTGGAACTGTTCTACGTCTGTGGCTGCTAACCATGTCTGGCTACAGGACATGTGAAATGTGACTAGTGCAAATGTGGAACTGAATTCTTTTTTTAAAAAATTAATTTATTTTAATTGGAGGCTAATTACTTTACAGTATTGTAGTGGTTTTTGCCATACATTGACATGAGTCAGCCATGGGTGTACATGT
This sequence comes from Cervus elaphus, assembly GCF_910594005.1. NCBI lineage: Eukaryota > Metazoa > Chordata > Mammalia > Artiodactyla > Cervidae > Cervus > Cervus elaphus. The sequence continues at coordinate 4,793,528 of NC_057822.1, read as the reverse complement.
GTCCCCCATCCTGAGCCCCCCTCCCACCTCCCTCCCCATCCCATCCCTCAGGGTCATCCCACTGCACCAGCCCTGAGCACCCTGACTCATGCATCGAACCTGGACTGGCGATCTGTTTCACATATGATAATATACATGTTTCAATGCTAGTCTCTCAGATCATCCCACCCTCGCCTTCTCCCATAGAGTCCAAAAGATTGATCTTTGTATCTGTGTCCCTTTTGCTGTCTCGCATATAGGGTCACCGTTACTGTCTTTCTAAATGGAACTGAATTCTTAATTTTAACTTTAGTAGCCACACGTGATTCATGGCCACTGGGTTGGACATTATGGATGTGACAGTCCCCTGAGGAGCAGTCCTTCATGGCCTCGGATGGTAGGTCTCAGACTCAAACATGAGCAGGGGGACCGCGTTGATTTCCCAGGGGGCAGCTTAGGGTCTGTCTCCTTTCCCAGTTGTCAGTATATTAAACTCACAGGTGTTTGCTTCACACCCACAAAGGAGTCAGTCACTGTTTTCTCTGAAATGCAAGACCCTCCTAACCCATCATGCAGTCTTCCCTGGTTTTTTTTTTTTCTCCTTATTGAGGTGTAACTTATATAGAGGAAAATCGCACAGTCCAGAAGCAAACGGTTTGACGAGTTTTGACAACTGTCGACACCCGTGTAACCCCGGTGGCATCAAGATAGACACAGCCGGAACGTTTCCGCTTTCCCAGACAGCTCCCTCCTGCTCCTCCCAGTGAGTCCTGTCCTCAGAGCAACTGCTGTGCTGACGTCTGTCACCTTAGATTAGTTTTGCCTGTTTTTAAGCCTCACAGCGATCATTTTTGCACTTTTGACTGAGACGAGGTTATAAGAAATACGTCCCTTTGTTGGAGACACAGAGCACCAGCATGATGGAAAACGGCAGCTGAACCTGGGTCGCAGCGAGGAGGAGTCCAGAATGTGGGGAGGGGTGGGGGCCCGTGGGGGCCTGGGGTTTGTGGCCAGTCCAGAGGGGGCAGCCACCCTTCACCTCGAGCTGGCTGTGGCTACTTGAGAATGTGGGCCCAGCGCTTCCAAGTCTTTTTTTTTTTAATCCTTTTTTTTTCTTCTTCTGCCAAGTCGTTTTTAAAGGAAAGCTGAAAATACTGGTTTTCATGTAAAATCTCCTTAATGTTGGCATTTCAAAACGTGTTACAACACTGCCGGCCAGGTAATTCACATCTGTGTGTCAGACTCGCCCTGTGGACTGCCGGGATGTGAGTTCTGCCTTGGGCTCATCACGATGTTAGTTACCATTCTGTCTGATATCTGTGGCGTGGGCCCTTGGCTTCAGGTCCTGTTCCAAGTACTCGATGTTATTAAGTCCTCTAATCCTCTTAATAATTTATTAATTCATCCATTTCACAGATGAGTAAACTGAGCCGCGAGAGGGATTACGTGACTCGCCCAAGGTTACAGGGTACTTGGCTGGCACTTGAGCCCTGACTGCCTGCTTCTGAGTCCCAGCTCTTAACCACTACACGTGCTCCCCCTTGAGGAGCGGGGGCGGAAGGCAAAGCTTCCCCGGGGATGGTTATGCCACTCGGGGTGCAGCTTGGCCAGCCAAGAGCGCTCCCGCCCTGAGCGAGCGGCTGGGGCCCCGCCTGCTGGGCCCACCTGCCTGGCACAGTCCGTTTTCATGTCCGGGCACCTTGACTGTCAGCTGGTGGAGCCCCAGTTTTGCAAAGTGCTGGGAAAGCAGCCAGGGGTGGGGCTGGCAGGCTGGAAGCCTGGCTGAGGGTATCTGGGAGCTCTGGGCAAGTGGGGACAGAAGCCGCAGTAAGCTGGCAGGGGGAGGGCCCAGGCCTGGAGGGTGACAGGCGCTTGGAGGAGGTGCCAGCTGCAGAATAAGCCCGCTGGCCTGGGTCAGGCCAGGCCGCCGCTACAGGGAGCTGATGGCTGCGGGATCCCCATCCGCTGATGCTGCGCTCCCACGGGCCTGTCTCCTGGGGAAGGTCAGGAAGGGGAAGGTAGGGATCCCAAGGCCAGACAATGCTGCCTTTCCATTCTCCCCTAGCGCTTCCGCACAGGGGGGAAACTGAGGCCCAGAGAAGGCACCACCAGGACCCAGACCTGGACTTCCGGCTCCCCGTCCTGCCCTCTCTCTGCTCCATTTGGGTCCACGTTCCTCAGGACCCAGAGATGTGGGGCAAGGAGGTCTGTGGGCACTGGCAGGCAAGCGTTCCAGAAGCCTGAGGCACGTGCCAGAGGGAGGCCAGACCTTCCCCTCTGGCCCTTGTCTGTGTCACTGAGCCAGGGCCGGCCCTGTATTAAAGACGCTTTTGCCATTATTATTTTTTTTCCTCCAGTTTGATCATCACACCTGCTCTTGGGAGATGTACTCTTATTATCCCCCAGTATTACCAGTGAGAAAGTCAACTCTCAGAGAGGTAGAGACCCCTGCCAGAAAGTTGGTGGGATTGAACGAGTAATGTATGTCGAGTGCTCACCACCGTTCTGGTACGCAGCAAAGGGTCATGGGCTTGTGGGCCAGAGCTGGGGTGAGGGGTGAGGGGGCAGGACTGGGCAAGGAGGACCTCCTGCATAAGGTAACACGGACTGGGCTTTGGGGAGCTCAGCCTCTCAGGCAGCTGGTTCCCCTAAGGTCAAGGATGCTTCCTGAGTAAGACCAAAGCACCACATAACGTGGGGGTACCCCAGAGCTCTCAGAAACCTTTCAGCAGCCCACCCCCCGACATACAGGGGAGCCCTCCAGGTCTGGTTCCAGGTCTTGTGCTTTTTGAAGGAGCAGCCTGGCCTTGAGGTCCTCTCGTCACCTCTCCGAGCCTCAGTTTCCTCATCTGTCAAATGGGTACAGTGCTACCTACTATGCAGGGTTGTGATGAGAGCCTGGCATATGATAAGATAGGTGCTCAGTAAACAGGCATCACAGAATCTCTAGGAAACACCTATTGAATTGAATTGAACTTTTAAGGACAGAGGACAGACACATTCCAAGTGTAGCTCAGGAGAGCTTGATCCACACTTTAGTGCAGAACCAAAAAAATCTCAACTATAGCTTTTGAGGGTCCTGTTTTAGAGGGTTAAGAGGAGCCACTCAGCCCTCTTCAGCTATGTCTACACTGGAAGAAAGCACTAGGGAGCACGTTTGTCATTAGTTCCCCCGCCCCCCTGCCCAAGAGCTGCAGACACTTACTGAGCACTTACTGTGTGCCAGGCCCTATGCTAAACCCTTCCTTTATGTCATCATTTTATACAGGAGGGAGTGGGCTTGGTAACTGGACCCTAAACCCTCTACCAGTACGTGGTGGCCTTGAGATCTGAACCTACATAGTCTGGCTCCAGACTCTGTGTTCTTAGGAATGGAAAATAATCTACCAGAACTATGTGCAAATATTCACTGGGGGCAGTCTTTCACAGTTCCAAAGCCTTTGTGTGCACATGACCCCGTTTGGCCCTGGCGTCACTAGAGGAGGATGGTGTTTTCATGCCCATCTTACAGTTGAGGATGCGGAGGCCCCGAGAGGGGGTGCAGGTGGACCGAGGCTGGAATGTGGGTCCATCACCTGATTCCATGTCCAATGTTCTTTCTCCTGCTTCTCGGTCACCTCTTGGGGAAACAGTTATCTAAGCTGAGTGGTGACAGCCAGCAGCCCCCAATGAGCTCGCCATCACTGTGGCGCAGCCTGGCCCACCGCCACCATGGACCCACCCTCACTGGGCAAGCACCATCCCAGCCCCAGACCCTGTTTCCTGCATCCACATCACTTTGATATCAGAGCTTTTAGAGCCATTAGCTCTCAGAGAGAGACAGAGATGAGGGATTTTCAAATTCCGGTCCTCGGAACCCCTGAGGAAAGCAGACCCAGGGTCAGGATGTGGGGTTACCGAGTGCGTGGGTGGCAGCTCCACTCAGCTCTGTTTTGTATTTTGGGTTGCAGTGTTACGTTTTCAAAAAACAAGCGGCTCGACAGGACCCAGGCCCACGCACCGGCAGGCCAGGAGCCCTGGCAGCCAACTGGGCCCCCACCTGCCAGTGTGGCCACAGTAACTGGCTCTACCACGCCGAAGGTCTCGCCCAGCCCACGCAGGGGTCCCCACATGGCTCTGGTGACTAGTGGGAAGTGTTCTGTTGACTTACAGGACGTCTCCTGTAACAGGCCACTTTTTCAAAGACTGGGAAATGTAATCAACCTACCTAATACGTGGAAATAAAAACAGAAATTAGGCGAAACAAGGCAACAGAGGAATATGTTCCAAACAAAGGAACAAGGTAAGACCCCAGAGGAAAGCCTAAATGAAACGGAGATAGGCAATCTATCCAATAAAAAATTTAAGGAAATGGTCATAAACATGTTCAATAAATATGGGAGAATGGATGAACACAGAAGTTTAAGAAAGAATTAGAAAATAGAAAGGGAAATTGAATAGCTGAACAATACAATTGTTGTTCAGTCAGTAAGTTGTGTCCAACTCTCTGTGACCCCATGGACTGCAGCACACCATGCTTCCCTGTCCTTCACTATCTCTTGGAGTTTGCTCAGATTCATGTCCATTGAGCCGGTGATGCTATCTAACCATCTCATCATCTGCCACCCTATTCTCCTTTTGCCATCCATCTTTTCCCGCATCAGGGTTTTTTCCAATGAGTCAGCTCTTTGCATCAGGTGGCCAAAGTAGTGGAGCTTCAGCTTCAGCATCAGTCCTTTCAATGAATGTTCGGGACTGATTTCCTTTAGGATTGACTGGTTTGATCTCCTTGCAGCCCAAGGGTTCTCAAGAGTCCTCCAGCACCACATTTCAAAAGCATTAATTCTTCGGCACTCAGTCTTCTTTATGGTCCAACTCTCACATCCATACATGACTACTGGAAAAACCATAGCTTTGACTATATGGACTTTTGTTGGCAAAGTAACGTCTCTGCTTTTTAATATGCTGTCTGGGTTTATCATAGCTTTCCTTCCAAGGAGCAAGCATCTTTTAATTTCATGGCTGCAGTCACACTCCACAGTGATTTTGGAGCCCAAGAAAATTAAATTTGTCACTGCTTCCACTTTTTCTCCTTCTATTTGCCATGAAATGATGGGACTGGATGCCACGGTCTTAGTTTTTTGAATGTTGAGTTTTAAGCCAGCTTTTTCACTCTCGTGAAACCTCACCAAGAGACTCTTTAGTTCCTCTTCACTTTCTGCCATTAGAGTGGTATCTGCATATCTGAGGTTATTGATATTTCTCCCAGCAACCTTGACTCCAGCTTGTGCTTCATCCCGTCTGGCATTTCACATGATGTACTCTGCATATAAGTGACATAGGTGACAAGGTGAAAGGGTGACATACAGCCTTGATGTACTCCTTTCCCAGTTTTGAACTAGTCAGCTGTTCCATGTAAGGTTCTAACTGTTACTTCTTGACCTGCTTACAGATTTCCCAGAGACAGGTAAGGTGGCCTGGTATTCCCATCTCTTTAAGAATTTTCCAGTTAGTTGTGACCCACACAATCAAAGGCTTTAGTGTAGTCAATGAAGCAGAAGTAGGTGTTTTTCTGTAATTCCCTTGCTTCCTCTATGATCCAGTGAATGTTGGCAATTTGAGCTCTGGTTCCTCTGCCTTTTCTAAACCCAGCTTGTACATCTGGAAGTTCTCGGTTCATGTACTGCTGTAGCTTACCTTGAAGGATTTTGAGCATAATCTTACTAGTATGTGAAATACTAATACTAATACTTGTACGGTAGTTTTGCGCATTCTTTGGCATTACCCTTCTTTGGGATTGGAATGAAAACTGGAATGAAAAATTTTTCCAGTCCTCTGGCCACTGCTGAGTTTTCCAGATTTGCTGTCATGTTGAATGCAGCACAAAAACAGCATCATCTTTTAGGATTTTAAACAGCTCAGCTGGAATTTCATCACCTCCATTAGTTTGTAGTAATGCTTTCTAAGGCCCACTTGACTTCATACTCCGAATGTCTGGCTCTAGGTGAGTGGCCACACCATCATGGTTATCTGGGTCATTAAGACCTTTTTTGTGTAGTTCATCTGTATATTTTTGTCACCTCTTCTTAATCTTTCTGCTTCTTTTAGGTTCTTGCCATTTGTGTCTTTTATCATGCACATCCTTTCACGAAATATTCCCTTGATATCTCCAATTTTCTTGAAGAGAATTCTAGTCTTTTCCATTCTATTGTTTTCCTCTACTTCTTTGCACTGTTCATTTAATAAGGCCTCCTGATCTCTTCTTGCTATTCTCTGGAACTCTGCATTCATTTGGGTATATATGTCCCTTTCTCCTTTGCTTTTAAAGTGGAACAATACAATAACCAGAATTAAAAATGAGCTAGAAGGAATCAACAGTAGATTATACGCAACTAGAGAGCAGCCCCTGCTCGTTAGACAAGAGCCCACACAGCGAGAAAGACCTGTACCGCTCCATCCCCAAAAAAATCCTGAGCAAAATAGCAAATTGAATCCAACAATGCTTTAAAAGGATCATACACCATGATTAAGTGGGATTTATCCAGGAATACAAGGGCAGTTCAATATTTGCAGATCATTCAATGTTATACATCAAATTAACCAATTGAAGAATAAAAATCATATGATAACCTCAATGCTGCTGCTGCTAAGTCACTTCAGTCATGTCTGACTCTGTGCGACTCCGTCGACGGCGGTCCATCAGGCTCCTCTGTCCATGGGATTCTCCAGGAGCATAAAAAAATTTTGACAGAATTCAACATCCATTTATGATAAAAAAAAAAAAAGTCTCAACAAAGTGAGTATAGAGGGACCATATCTCAGTATAATAAAAGACATATATGACAAGCCCACTGCTAACATCATACTCAATGGTGAAAATCTGAAAGCATTTCCTCTAAGATCAGGAACAATACCGAATGCCCACTATTACCACTTTTATTCAACGTAGCATTGGGAGTCCTAGCCATAGCAATCAGACAAGAAAAAGAAAAGGAATCCAAACAGGAAAGAAAGAAATAAGGCTATCACTGTTTGCAGATGACATAACACCATATATAGAAAATCCTGACGATTTCATTAAAAAAAAAAACTATTAAAACCAATAAATGAATTTAGTAAAGTTGTATGATACAAAATTAATATTAAGTAATCTATTGTGTTTCTGTGCAGTAACAATGAATTATCAGAAAAAGAAATTAAGAAAACAGTCCTGTTTACAATTGCATCCAAAAGTAAAATACCTAGGAATAAATTTAACCAAGGTAGTAAAAGAACAGTACACTAAAAACCATAAGACACTGATGAAATAAATTGAAGAAGACACCGAAAATGGAAAGATACACCATGCTTATGCACTGGAAGAATTACTGTTGTTAAAATGATCATACCACTCAAAGCAATATACAGGTTCAATGAAATCCCTATCCAAATACCAGTGGCATTTTCACAGAACTAGGTAATTCTAAAATTTGTCTTGAAATACAAAAGACCCCCAAATAGTCAAAATAATCTTGGGGGAAAAAAAGCACAAAACTAAAGATGTCATCCTCTCTGACTTCAAACTATAACAAAGCTACAGTAATCAAAACAATATGCTGCTGCTGCTGCTGCTAAGTCTCTTCAGTCGTGTCCGACTCTGTGCGACCCCATAGACGGCAGCCCACCAGGCTCCCCCATCCCTGAGATTCTCCAGGCAAGAACACTGGAGTGGGGTGCCATTTCCTTCTCCAATGCATGAAAGTGAAGTCGCTCAGTCCTGTCTGTCTCCTAGCGACCCCATGGACTGCTGCCTACCAGGCTCCGCCTTCCATGGGATTTTCCAGGCAGGAGTACTGGAATGGGTTGCCATTGCCTTCTCCCAAAACTATGATACTGACGCAAATACAGACACACTGATCAATGGAACATAATTGAGAGTCCAGAAAGAAGCCCACACTTACATGGTCAATTAATCCATGACAAAGGAGACAAGAATACACAATGGGGAAAAGATAGCCTCTTCAATAAACAGTGTTGGAAAACTGGACATGGAAAAGAATCAAACTGGACTACTTTCTCACACTGTATACAAAAAATAAACTCAAAATGTATTAAAGATTTAAATGTAAGACCTGAAACTATAAAACTCCTAGAAGAAAACATAGGTAGTATGCCCTTTGACATTTTTTTAGGAGTATTCTTTGGATCTGTCTCCTCAGGCATAGGAAACAAAAGTAAATAAGCAACTGGGAACACATCAAGTGAAAAGCTTTTGCATGGTCAGTGAAACTACCAGTAAAATGAAAAGGCAGCATACTGAATGGGAGAAAATATTTGCATATTATATATCTGATAGGTTAATACCAATATATATAAAGAACTCATACAACTCAACATTAAAAAAGCAAACAGCTGGGTTAAAAAATGGGCAGAGGACCTGAATGGTCATTTTTCCAAAGACATACAGCTGGTCAACTGACACATGAAAAGAACGCCCAACATCACTAATCATCAAAGAAATGCAAATCAAAACCACAGTAAGATATCACTTTATACTTGTCAGAATGACTTTTATAAAAAATGCAACATGGAGAAGGAAATGGCAACCCACTCCAGTATTCTTGCCTGGAAAAGTCCATGGACAGAGGAGCCTGGCGGGCTGCAGTCCATGGGGTCACATGACTGAGCATGTGTGCATGAGGGTGGAGGGAGATGGGTTGGTAGCAATAAAGTGGTAGAACTAAAAAAAAAAATGCAACAAATAAACGTTGGCAAGGATGTGGAGAAAAGGGAACCTTTGTGCTCTGTTAGTGGGAATATAAATTGGTGTAGCCTCTATGAAAAATAGTATGAAGGTTCCTCAAAAAATTAAAAATAGAAGTACCATGTTATCCACTCCTGGATAGTTTTCTGAAGAAAACAAAAACACTAATTTGAAAAGATATATGCACCTCAATGTTCATTGCAGCATTATTTAAAATAATCAAGATATGGAAGCAACCTAAGTACCCATTGATAGTTGGATGGATAAAGAAGATGTGGCACATATATATGCATATGTGTGTATATATGTATATGTACAATGGGATATTACTTAAAAATGAAATCTTGCCATTTGTGACAATATGAATGGACCTAGAGGGTATTATGCTCAGTAAAATAAGTCAGATAGAGAAAGACAAATACAGTGTGATTTTACTTACATTTTAAAAAATGAATAAATGTATCAAAAAGAAACTGAGTCATAGATACAGAGAGCAAACAGGTGGTTGCCAGAGGGGAGGCAAGTAGGGGAAAATGAGTGAAAGAGGTGAGGGTGATTAATAGTACAAACTTGAAATGACAGATGAGTCTTGGGAATGAAGTGTATAACATGAGGAATAGTCAATAATATTGTGATCATTTTGCACGGTGACTGATGTTAACTAGACATTGTGGTGATCATTTTGCAACGTATAGAAATAGCAAATCATTATATTGTAGGAACTAGTAATAACAGCGTTTGGGTCAATTATACTTTTTGAAAATATTAGAATAAAATTGGATGTGTTAACTAAAAATAACAGTAGTAAATAAAGGACTCTACAGGGTTAAAAATACATATGCTTTCAAACCACTGTTTAAACCCAGCAATTACTTCCCCATTTTACAGATGGAAAAAGTGACTCCAAAGCATGTGCTTTCCCCGTAAATGATGATAAGATTCAGGCATGTTCCAAGTTTCTTAACTTACTTAACCCTTACAACCCTGAGGGCAATAGTTGTCTCCATTTTACTGATGAGGACACTGAGGCTCAGATGGTTAAGGGCCCTACCTCCCAAGTTCACACCTTCAGCCACTCCCAGCCTGACAGGCATACCTCTTTTTGTCTTGGAGAGGGGAAACCTCTTGCTGAGGCCCAGGGTGAGACAGTGTCAGAAGTGGGTCCAGAATATAGATCTGCCTCCCAGCCCACGCCCTGGTTACCTGCCACGGTCCAGGACGTCTCTGGACTGGAGATGGAGACGACCAGGCCTGTACGGAGCCTGGCTCTGTTCTGCACTGGCTGTGTGACTTTGCCCCTGTGAACAGACCTCTCTGAGCCTGCTCCCTCTCCCTGGAAAGGGAGTGACAGGGCCCACAGCGTGGAGTTTATCATGAAATCTAAATAGGATCATCCACATGAGTAAGTCTGCCCAGGGCCTGGCGCCAACCGAGGGCCCTGGACACCCTCAGTTCAGAGATCTGAGGGATCCCCAAAGCTTCCTGCCCCACCCACCTCCTCCCTGCCTTCTCCCCAGCCCTCTTCCGCCCACCTGTGTGACACAGATACTAATTACAACCTTTTCCAGGAACCGCTTCCTGCTTGAGCCTAATTAGGCAGCAGTCATCACCATTATAAATGTCGCTAAGTGAGGCAGATTAACTTTGTCCTAGGCTTTATGTGATTAGATCAGCAAATGCTGAGGCACAGTTGGCATTCCCAGCCTGAGACTTACCCAGCCTGCTCATCCCACACAGCTTAGGGCCTGCTCCAAGTGTCTGGTCAGTCTCAATACCCCTGATGGCTTGGTGATAACAGCAGGCAACTCGGCCCCTGGGACTTCCCTGGTGGTCCTGTGGTTAAGACTCCACGCTTCAAATGCAGGGCATGGGGTTTAATCCCTGATCAGGGAACTGAGATCCCACATGCTGCACTGTACAGCCAAAAAAGTTTCTTTAAAAAGTGGACAACTCAGCCCCTTTGACCTGACTGAGAGGCGGTGCCCGAAGTGGAAGGACAGAGCAGGTTGGCGCTGCCTTCATATTTGTCGTAATGGCAAAACCACGGGCTTTGCAAATAGACACATCTGGGCTGCAGCCGGCCTTTGTTAGGTACCAGCTGTGTGGCTCTGGGGCAAGTCACTGACCCTTCTTGTACCACAGTTGTTTTACACTGTGTAATTGGGAGTTAAAGTTAAATTACACTGTGTAATGTCAAGTTACAGCATGGTGCCTGGCATGCCATGGGTCCTCCCAGTTCCTCCCCTTCCCGTCTTCCATCATCTTCAGTGTGAAGAGCCAGCCCTTTCTGAACCCACCGCCCGCACAGTAACATCGCCTGAGCTCTACTTCTCTGTGAGGCACTGGGCTTTAGGCATCTTATTTAATGCATACAAAGACCCTGGGACTTCCCTGGTGGTTCAGACGGTAAAGAATCTGCCTGCAGTGCAGGAGACCTAGGTTTGATCCCTAGTTCTGGAAGATCCCCTGGAGAAGGGAATGGCTACCCACTCTGGTATTCTTGCCTGGGAAATCCCATGGACAGAGAAGCCTGGTGGGCTACAGTCCAAAGGGTCACAAAGAGTTGGACATGACTGAAGTAACTTAGCAGGCACGCATTAAGACCCTATGAAGCAGATATCACAATCATTTGATAGGAGAGAAAACGGAAGTACAGAAAGCTCTGTCAAGGTCACACAGCTGCAGTTGGCTGCTGGCCACTCTACTGGGGTGAGACGCTAGAAGCCTGTGTAGCTGCCTTCAGGGATCACAGTAAAGTCCAAGAAGGCTGCCTGTAGGAAGATGCATCTGAGCTGAGGGGTTAGACAGGGGAAGGAGGAGAGGAAAAGCCTCCCAGACAGGAGACAATGGATATGCCAAGGCCTCGAAGAGAAAGCAGAGTGTGTTTAGGGGCCTGACTATTCATATTTTACTGAGGTTCAGGCATCAGTGGGAGGCTGGAGAGGATCCAGGAGCAGACCGGGAGGTGGGCGGAGGTTGGGAGCCCCACCAAGACTCACGCTTTCTCCTACCAGTTCCAGGGAACCTTCATGAGAAGGAGGAGAGTGACTGGATCATATCAGTTAGTTTAAACAGTTCTGCTGGAGCCAGTGGGAGGTGGTGGACTCAGGGGAGTGAGGGGTTCTAAATCAGGGAAGGCTTCTGGGCAGAGGAGGGGCAGAACCAAGTGGGCCTGGACAGAGGGGCAGAGATGGAGGCAGGCAGGTGGGGTGGAGAGAGGTGAGGTGGGAGCCTCGCAGAGGGCTGGACAGTCAGCAGGATGGTAGGGGCCTGTGTCGAGGAGTCAAGAAGAGGCTGCCGGCCAAGCTGGGCTTGGGTGTGGGCTGGCCGGCCCGGCAGGCGCTGGGGTGCAGTCCGCTGAAGGCTCTCAATGCCTCCCGGGGCCCCTGGGCAGGTAAGTCAACACCAGGCCAAGTGGGCGAGTGTTTTCCAGCTCCCTGCATGTGTGGGCCGGTCTCCGACTGCCAGCATGTGAGGGGGAGCCCAGCCTGGGACTCTGGTCCCAGCCTAGGGTGACTGACTCATGGACTGGCAGAGCTGCAGCCTTCTCCCTGGAGGTGGTGAGCAGCCTTGACCTCCCGTGTAAGCTCTGTGCCCTTGACCTTCCGGTCTTCCTCGCCTTTAGGCCTCCCTGAACTCCTAACTGCCCCCTCGGCCCTGCTCACCTTCCCCTTCCCCACGCTCAGGCCTCCGGCCCCACCCGGCCCCATGTGCAATCTCTCTCCCCCACCCCACCCCAGGTTGTGTTCCTCTGTTTCCCACGGGGCAGCCCGTCGTCTCCAAAAGGAGTCGACCTAGAGAGCCAGGCCGCAGGGTAGGACGAGGAAAGAGGAAGAGGATCTCAGAGGGTCAGGAGGATCTGGGTTGGAGTCCCAGCTCTGCCCCAAGGGCAAGCGGCTTCCTTCCTCTGTCCTCAGTCTCTTCATCCATGAAACGGGTCCCTGGCTTTGTTCCACAGGGTGACGTATCGTGAGACACAAATGAGACCAAGGTATAAAGGAGCCTTGAGAATCGGGCAGTGCTGGGCTTGTGGTGGTGTCAACAACTTTGTTTTCTGGTTTAGGGGGCAGCTAGTTATTTTTTTTTAAATAAACATTTTATTTTAGAACTGTTTTAGATATATAGCATTATTGGGAAGATTGAAGAGAGTTTCTTTACACTCCACACCGGGTTCCCCTATTATTTACATATGACATGGTACATTTGTCAATTAATGAACTAACACTGATACATTGTTACTAACTAAAGTCTTTTATGCCTTTTTTTTTTTTTTGACTCTGCTTTGTGGGATCCTAGTTCCTGGACCAGAGATGGAATAAACCCAAGCCCCCTGCACTGGATGCATGGAGTCCCAACTACTGGTCCACCAAGGAAGTCTCTTAATTTGTCTTTTTTTTTTTTAATTCTTTTTTTTTTTTTTTTTTGCCACATCACATGGCTTGTGGGATCTTAGTGCCCCTAGGGATTGAACCCTGGGTCACAGCATTGGAAGCACCGAGTCGTAACCACCTGACTGCCAGGGAATTCCCTCAGTTGTCTTTAAGTTTCTGCCTAAGGTCCTTTTTCTGTTCTAGGATCCCACCGAGCATGGACTGTGCTTAGTCGCTCAGTTGTGTCCAACTATTTGCAACCCCTCGGACTGCAGCCCGCCAGGCAGCTCTGTCCATGGGGATTCTCCAGGCAAGAATACTGGAGCGGGTAGTCTATCCCTTCTCCAGGGGATCTTCCCGACCCAGGAATCGAACCGGGGTCTCCTGCATTGCAGGCACATTCTTTACCAGCTGAGCTACCAGGGAAGCCCCCCACCAAGCATACCCCATTACGTTTAGTTGCTATGTCTCCTTAAGTTCATCTTGACTGTGGCTGTTGCTTTGGGGAGGAAAGCACAGAGGTAAAGTACTATTTGCATCCCATCATGTCAGGAGTACATCCTATCCTTCAGTAATTGGAGTTATCCTTGTGGACATTAGCCTTGATCACCCAGGAAAATGGTTGTTTTTGCCTTGAGTAGGGCAGCAGAGCGAGATGCACAACAAATGTGAACTGAGCTAAGGCCAAGGTCAGAAAACCTGGATGGGTGTAGAAGCAAATGGGAAAGCTGAGGAAGGAGAATAAACAAAAGGGTCTCATCAGGCTGCAGTGTTTCCCGCCAAGGGCCAGGTCACTTGGGGATGGGATGCTCGGTGCCAGGCAGTTCGTTTCAGCTCATTACATCTTTTCAGGGACTCCCCTGGTGGTCCAGTGGCTAAGACTCCACACTCCCAACGCAGGGAGCCTGGATTCAATCCCTGGTTGGGGAACTAGAGCCCACATGCCACAACTAAGAGTTCATATGCTGCAACTAAGACCAGTGCAGCCAAATAAATAGATTAAAAAAAAAAAATCTTTACACTGAACCATTTTATAGATGAGGAAGCCGAGGCCTTAGGAGGGAAATGACATGGTCACATGATCCAGGAAACCTGGGTTTGGGCCCAGGTCTGTCTTTACTGCTTCATTCCTGCTATTGAAAAAAATACATTGACGCTGCAGCCCCAGGAGAGTCCAGTCAGGGCAGGGATGTTTCATGATGCAGGTTGTTTCAAACTCACTTTATTCCAAAAAAGATTCATGATGGGTTGTAACTGAAACACATTCAATCAAATGATACACAGAAGAAATGAAAAATCAGGAGCAGAGAAAATAGAGCAGAAAATGTGGACAAGGACAAAGCCGAACATAAAGGCCAGAAAAGTGCTTGATTTGGCTGTGAGCTCCCTCAGCTAATTCCTGTAATTCTTCTTATCAAAGAGCTAAGAAGCAGTTCACTCCTCCGGGAACGTTGTGGTAAATTTAAAAAGGACTTAATCACATGGAAGGACTTCCCAACGGGTCCAGTGGCTAAGACTCTGTCCTCCCAATGCGGGGAGCCTTGGTTTGGTCCCTGGTCAAGGAACTAGACCCCACATGCCGCAACTAAAGGTTCTCATTTGCTGCCACTAAAGATCCTACGTGCTGCTGTTAAGACTAAAGATCTCGAGGGCTGCAACAAAGGCCTGGCACAGCCAAATGAATAAATATTTAAAACAAGAAAGAAATTAAGCACATGGAAATTTCTCATGTAAAAGACACTGAGCAATGTTATAGATCATGTAACAGCAGTAGTAGATGTTACCTGGTGTCATGTTCAGGAGTCATGGCTATATTTTTACTATATGCTCCTTGTCCAAAGTTGTCCTATTTGAATTTTACTTGTCATCAAGCAACTAAACCCTGTTTCTTCTTCACTGAAGTCACAGATGCCTTTGCCTGAGTGAAAATCTTGGATACAAATTAACCAGCTATCTATATACTAGGTTCTGTGCTGGATACCAGGGATGGAGGGAAATAACAGAATTGTTGCCCATCCCCCAGGTCCATCCCTGTTATGAAGACACCTGGACAAATGCCTGAATGAAATGAAGGTGCTGTGCTTGGGGTACACCAGAGGGGTGGGTATAATCCCCTCTGACTGGAGAGGAGGGGGGACTTCCTGGAGGAAGAGGTAGGCTAGACATGGAGATCAGTAGCTGTGGGGAGACAGCATAGTCTTTTGTATTGTTTTGGCTGCATCGAGTCTTAGTTGTGGCACGTGGGATCTAGTTCCCTGACCAAGCATCAAACCCAGCCCCCCTGCATCGGGAGTGCAGAGTCTTAGGCACTGGACCACCAGGGGAGTCCCAAGGGGGGGACTTGGGAGAGAGGGTATCAGTCATAGGTCCCTTAAGGGTGGGGAGCAAGTGCTATCCCCTCAGCTTACAGCCTGGGGCCTGACAGACATTATGGACTCAGCGAACTCCTTTTGGGAGGTCAGCACCCACAGGGATAGCTCAGGGGTCAGGGTGATGGCCGTACACCTGCGAGGTGTGTGGAGGGTGAGTCTGGGGAGCAGGTTTGGGCCAGTTCAGGGGAGTCCTTGCATGTCAAGCTGAGGAGTTTGGATTTTGTTTTTAGGCAGTGGGGATCAATTGGAGGCTTCTGAGCCCCGTGATGATACAAATAGTAAGAGTGAACACTTGGTGGGAATATGCCGGGTGCCCAGCACTGTTCTAAGCACTTTATTTTTAAGTTTTAGGTTTTTAAAATATCTATTTTGGGCTGCACTGGGTCTCTGTTGCTAGGCACGGGCTTTCTTTAGTTGTAGCGTGCAGGGGCCACTCTTCTTTGCGGTACGCAGGCCTTATTGCAGTGGCTTCTCTCATAGAGGCGGTGGGCTCTAGGGAATGCAGGCTTCAGTAGTTGTAGTACACAGACTTAGTTGCTCCACAGCATGTGGAATCTTCCCTGACCAGGGATCGGAACCGTGTCCCCTGCATTGGCAGGCGGATTCTTAACCACTGGATGACCAGGGAAGTCTCTAAGCACTTCATATTAACTAAGTGTCACGACAGCCCTATGAGGGAGGTGTTATTGTTATCATCCCCGTTTTACAGATGAGACTGCCAAGGTGGAGAGGCTAAGTCACTTGTCCAGGCTCACACAGCTGGGACATGGCGTAGTGAGGCTCTGAACTGAAGCTTGGAACTAGAGCTTTTCCTCACTCTATTATTGTCCTTGTTAAACGTAAGTATTTAACTAACATAAAACACAGAGAAGGAAATGGCAACCCACTCCAGTGTTCTTGTCTGGAGAACCCCAGGGACAGAGGAGCCTAGTGGGCTGCCGTCTATGGGGTCGCACAGAGTCGGACACAACTGAAGCGACTTAGCAGCAGCAACATAAAGTATAAGTGTGTGTTAGGTGGGCTTCCCAGGTGGTGCCAGCAGTAAAGAGTCCACCTACCAATGCAGGAAGTGAAGTGAAAGTCGCTCAGTCATGTCCGACTCTTCGTGACCCGATGGACTGTATAGCCTGCCAGGCTTCTCTGTCCGTGGAATTCTCCAGGCCAGAATACTGTTGTGGATAGCCTTTCCCTTCTCCAGAGGATCTTCCCAACCCAGGGATTGAGCCCAGGTCTCCCGTATTGCAGGCAGATTCTTTACCCTCTGAGCCACCAGGGAAGCCAACTGCAGGAGACACAGGAAACACAGGTTCGATCCCTGGGTCGGGAAGATCCCCTGGAGAAGGGAATGGCTCCCCACTCCAGTATTCTTGCCTGGAAAAATCCATGGACAGAGGAGCCTGGAGGGCTACAGTCCTTGGGCTTGCATAGAGTCAGACACAACTGAACACACGTAGACGTAAGGATTCAACAGATCCCAACTAGTTACTGGCATAAAAGGCAAGAACTGATGGGAGCTCTGGCCACATAGGGCAGCATCTCTGAGAAGCTGAGACTTGGAAACAGAATGTGAAAACGACTTGCGGGCTGTGGTCAGGGAGTCCCAAGCCTCCGAATTTCACCCACAGCTGCTCTTTGTTTTTTTTTTTTTTTTTTTGCCTCTGAGGAGCTCTCAGTTTCTTGGAAGATCCCCCTCCTTTGGGCAAACCAACACAAAAGCCATCAGTGACTCACATGATTAGGAAAGATGACCTGGTGGGATCACCCCCGATGCCACTGAGCCCAGAGGCTTCTATCATCAGAAACACATGAGCGTTTATAACACTTCTCGTTTCTGTTTCAGCCCAGGCCTTTGATTTCCACAGGGTGGGGTTTCCAGAGCTGGGCACCATCACAGCCTCCATCTGTCTCTCTTTCGTCACCGTGTCTGTGATGGATCTGGGGACCGTGGTTCCCACTGCTCCGCTCCTGGTCTCCACCCAGCGCTTCTCACGAACTCCAGGCCCTCACTTCTCATCCACGGCTCAGCGGGGCCGGGAGAGGAGCGTGCAGATAAGGGTAGCATCTCCCCAGAAAGCTGCCGTTGTTCGTCCCTTTCCTAAAGCTCCCTGGCTGTGGGTGTCCTCATGACCTGGCCTGCCACTCACTGCCCCCGAAGGCCAGGCCATCCCCGTCTGGAGCAGCAGCTCCCCTTCTGCAAAGAGCAGGAGGCCAGGAGGCCAGGAGGCCCCACGGTCCAGGTCCTGCTCTGCCGCGCAGGAGCTGAGCGCCTGGGCTTCTCTGCAGGCGGTGTGGTGGGCTGAGGCAACCAGGACTCCCATCCCGGTTCTCTGACTCTCTAGCCAGGGAGGGGACCAGCGGGAGGGCTGGGGGGGAGCGGGAGTAGGGTGCTGCCGCCTCCCCCATGCTCAGTCTCCTCTGCCAAGTGGAAGTGGGAGGTGGAGATCCCACCGCACTGGGCTTCCCGGGGTCAGGAGGGATACGGATGCCTGGGGCCCAGCAGCTCAGCGCTGGTTGATGTGCCTGGCCCCCTCCCACATCTTCCATGAAAGGGAAGTGATACCTGCTGAGGCCAGGGCTTTGGTGGGTGTGGGGATCCAACAAGACAGTGAGCGGAGGGCCCCACCCAGAACCAGGCAGGTAAGAGACAGGGCTCCCCCCACCCAGCCGCCCCCTACACCCCTTGTTGGAATGCCACCTGCTGACTGGGGCCCACGGTGCTCCCCACGGATGGAGACGGCTAAGCCATTCCCACGTCCGAGGTGGCTTCAGTTTCACTCCCTGGCCCCAGGGTAGGCGGCATTTCGAGAAGGCCCCCTCATCTTTTGTGTGCTGAAAAATAATAAACAGCTTTCCTCAGATTTCTACTCCGGAGGTAGGTGAGCTTCCCTGGTCATCCCTGCATGGACAGGCTGGCCCCGGCCCCTGGGATGGGCTGCCAGCCTCCTCCCTCACCTCTTACTTTCGCTCAGATGCCGGTGGAAGCTCCAGCCCCACTCTAGGCCTTTGGGGGCGTAGGGCCTCACAGGACCCAGTCCTCCCTTCAAGGTTCTCCTAGTTAAGGTGCTGTGTGCGTCAGTAGAAGGAAACCCGGGATGTGGGGAGGGGCGGGGGAAGGCCGAGGACACAGTGCAGGGGGCCTGAGGCTGCCTGGGGTCAGAGAAGGCTGGGCAGGAGAGCTTTCCAGAAGGACTGATCTCTGAGTTGAGATGGAAGGAGGAGAAGAAGCCATTGCTTCACTGCACCTGGGCCAGTTACTTCCCCAAACCTCGGTTTCAGGTTCTGTAAAAGAGACTGATGATACCTCCTTCAGCGCGAACAGCAAACAGTGAGAGGCTTCAGTGAGATGATGAGTGTAAAAGAACCGACAAATACCTCGTCCCTCTAAGCGCCCAGGAAACAGTAGCTGCCTGCCATGCCAGGCATGGTAGGTGTTTGGTGACTTGAATTTCTTTTTCAAGGGTCTTTTTCCTAGGGCAGTTAACACCTGTTACTTAGAGTAACTGGTTTCCAAAAAAAACCCAGGGTGAAATTAAAACAGCCCGATGGCTCTTTTTGTTTCTCACGTGAGTAATGGGAAGTCCTGCCCCCCAGTGGGAGTGGAGCAGAAGACCCCAGAATTAAAATTCTTCCCACGGACCCTGCCTCCCCCAAGGTCCTCAGACATGTTCCCCTTGTCCTTGGGTATTGCAAAATTAGATGCATCTTCAAGGCCCTTCCCCAGAGTAATTTTCACTTCTCCTTTACTTGTTCTTGCATTCATTTTAACAGTGTTTGGAGCGCCTATGCTATGGCAGCTGATGGGGATTCTGTGTCAGACAAGGTCCCAGCTCTGATAAAGCTCACAATTTTGGTAAGGGGAAAGGAGACAGACGTTAAAAACCAGCAAAAATAAGTAACAGACTGCAGCAAAACAGGTTGCCATGATTGATAATTTGGGTTCTGCTCCGGGTGGCTGGGGCATTTGAGGGTGTGACGTTTACGCTGACCTCTATCTGCAACAGAAATCTGCATGGGGGGCGCAGAGACATGTTCCACACAGAGGGAACAGTGCTATAAAGATCTCGAGGGCAGGAGAATCTGAGGAACAGAGGGAGGGCGGGAGAAGTTGGGGCCTGAGTCAGCGAGGTGGGACAGGGGGCAGGGTGGGCAGGGGCCATGGAGGACTGGTAAGGGGACTGTCCCCGCAGAATTGGGAGCAAGGGTAACAGGATCTGAGTTTCCTCTTGAAGGCTGGGCTCTGGCTGCAGAGCAGGCTGTAAGAAGGCAGGAGGTGAAGCCAGGAGACCTTGGGATCTGTCACCGTGACCATCACCCCAGGTGTCACTCAGCCTTCTGTACCTGTTCCTTCATGCATCTGTGAAGTCAACTATGGGAGGGAACAGGAGCGTGCTTTGGAAAGCTGAGAAAAATGTATAAATGCAGGGGGGTTCCAGGTCTCACGGACATGGAGGGTCCTTTGGGAAACTGCTGAGTAGGCTTTTCTGGGGCCTTGAAGGGCAGGGAGAGCGCCCGGTGCCCACCTCTGAGGGAAGGTGGAGGGAATGGGCCTCTTCTTGGCTGTCAGCTGGCCCCAGAGCCGTTCCTGTTTTGAGGGTAAAATCACACCTTGGAGCCTGGAGCCAAGCATGGGCTTCCCTCCAGCACGTACAGAACATTTTTCATTCTAAGTCAGGAGAGTGCTCTGGAATTTTCTGAGATCATCGTGAACTCTGGCTTAAAGACCCCTGAACTAAAAAGGAAGGGGGAAATGGGGGGGGGGCACATGCCTTTTTTATTCCCCCTGTGTGTGTGTGTTTTCCCCCAATCCTTCTCGCTCCCATGGGAGAGGCCGCTCTTGGCGCAGCTAAAGGACAATGGCGAGAAAAACTTCTCTCTTGACCTTTGTGGCCAAACTAGGGGCCCTTTCCTAATACCTGGCTTTTGGCATCTGCCACCACGGCTGATAGATGGGGGACTTCATGTTTCTTAGAAGGAAGGGTGGCCGCGAGCCCCTTCCTGCCTGCAAGCGGGAGGGGCCTCTCCCCGACCCCCACCCCACTCCCCGACCTCTGGGAAGGGTGAGAATGCTTCGTCTCCCTGGGGACTCTGGGGGGCGGTCTCCCGGCGCGGCCGGGGAGGGAGCCGGAGCCGCGCGGACCAGGCTCCGCCCTCGAAGGTGGTGCGAGGCCGGGCCCAGCCCCACGGCCGGCCCTCCCGGGCCAGAGCCGCGGGCGCGCGGCGGCGGGGAGCGGGCGTCGCGGGGTGCACCATGCGGAGCCTGTGGCCGCCGCGTCCGGTGGCCGCGGCGCTGTCGGCGCTGGGGGTAAGGCGCGGGGTTGCATAATCGGGGAAGGGGCGGGGGTGGCGAAGGGAGGCGGGAACCCCTCCGCCTCCCCCGGCGCGGGCCTGGCCGTGGGCCGGTCCCGGTGTCCCGGCCGGGGCGGGGCGCGGCGGCGGCAGCGCAGGCGGCGGGTGGCCGCTTCCCTGTTCTCCCCATTCGGGCGTGGGAGCCATGGAGGCGCTAAGAGAGTCGGTGCTGCACTTGACTTTGCAGATGTCGACCTACAAGCGGGCCACGCTGGACGAGGAGGACCTGGTGGACGCACTCTCCGAGGGCGACGTGTACCCCAACCACCTGCAGGTAGGCGCCCCCAGCCTGCCAGCCACCGGGGGGTCGGGGGCCCGTGCCAGCCCGCCAGGCCTTGGGCTCCGTGGGTTTAAAAAAAGCCTTTTCTGGGTTAGCAGTACCCCTGAGGCTCTGGGCTCCCCAGCAGGCCTCCCCTCCCCTTCCACGCGTCCCCAACCCCTCCCGACCACCTGCTGCTGGGTTACAGACCAGGTGGCCGAGCAGAAGCAGCACCCTGGAGGGGTGAGCTGGTCCAGTTCTCTCTTCACCGGAAGAGAACTGTCCCTGAGTGCTGAGACTTGCCTAGTTTTAGGCAGAGCCTAAAACCTTCCGAGTTGTCGCATGGAATGTCCCGGAACCCTGTCAGTCCTGGGCAGACGGGGCGTGGTTGGTCACCCTGTCTGGCGGACATTACCCCACGTTCTTCCTCTTCTTCCCCAAACCCTGCGTCCTGGTGTGGGAGCCTAGCCTCTGCTCCCTGGCTCTCTGCCCCTTCCAGCCTGTACTTGGGAGGCCCAGGCCCTCCCCCATCAGACGCTGCCCCCCTGGGGCTCAAATGCGCCCACCAACTCCGCTCAATGCGGCTGCTTTCTGCTCTTCCCCCCGGAGGGATGAGCTGGGGCATCCAAACCAGGACCTCAACCCCGGTTGGGCGTGAACTGAAACAGGTGGACCTGAGGAATTTGGAAATACCAAAGGATGCCTGGGGGGCCCTGTGAGCTGACACCTGAAGAACCGGCTTGCAGAAGGCCCGGTGAGCCACTCAGTCTAGGAGGACTTCTGCCAGGTCGACCTGGGGAGGCCTAGAGGAGGGTCTTGGGGCTGCTGCAGGAACTGATACCAATTCACAAACCGCCCCCAGAGGGAAAGCGTAGGTTGTGTGGAAACTAAGGCTGCCAGGCCCAGTCCTACTCGGGCACACCTCTCAGAAGCTGGGATCATGATACCAGTAAGGGAAACAGCACTGATTGATACTCGTTCAATAGGCCCCGGGGAGGTCCAAACCCGACTCTGAGTGGTCTGCACACTGCAACAGGACTCTCTAACCTATATGGTCCCACTCAGCCTTCAGGAGCAGCCCGTGAGTTATTGTCTTTACTGCTCCCCCTCACAGACGAGGAAACTGAGGCTCTGAAAGGGGAGACAACTTGCCTTAGGTGCACTGGAGCTAGAAATCCAGGAGTAAGAAATCAAACCCGGTCTGTCTAGAGCCGCTTCCCCGTGGACCCTTCTGAAGAGGCTAAATCCAGCAGGAAATTAGATTCCTGTGGCAGGCGCTTTTGCCTTCCCGAATCAAAACAGAATCTAATCAGCCGTCTTTTTCAGTCTCATCTTTCACAGAAGGTTCTAAAAATATCAGCACAAAAGCATTTCGGAATTCACAACAGAGTGATGGCTGTGTTGTTATCATCATGACGGCAGCCCGCATGGGTATAGGCTTTCTCAGGCCACAAAGCACGTTCGTCGGCCTGAGGCCGCCTGGCAGAGGGGAGGCACCCAGGTCTCCGAGATGTGGGGGGGCCCAGGTGCGAATCTGACACCACCTGTGACCCTGGACGATCTGAACTTCTCTTCCTGCATCTGCACAATGGGAGTTACGAGAAAATGAGTGTGGTGCGTGTTTCGGGGCCTGCCAGGATTGTTGTTTGTGATCGTGAGGTAAGGGCTCTTGTGGCCGTGTCACATTTGTCAAAGCGGAGTCTCAGAGAGGTTAGGGACATTCCTGTGGTCACAGAACGGTCATGTGGTTGGAATGTAGTGTTGATGCCCCGACTCCAAGCCACCCAACCGGGTGTATCGTCCACTTTCACTACAGAAAAAGCCCAAATGCTTGCCCTAAGGATTTGGAGGCATTTCTGTAGGTACCCAGCCTGGCTTTCCTTGAGCCTCCACAACTTCCCCAAAGCAGACTAGCTAACAATTGTTCTTGTAAGAGTCGAGAACCTTTTCATTTCATCTTACAGAGTTTTCTATGAGTTTTATGTCTTTAATCACAGGAAGTTTTTTCCAGTATAACAATTTTGCATACTAATTTGTGAAAAAAAAGAGTCAAGTATAAAAAAACATTTATGAAGAGACAGTCACCCCACCACTCAGAAATAACTACTTCTCATTTTTCACATTTGCTTGTATGTATTTTTTAATGTAATTGAGCTCACTCTACATCCATAACATTTTGTCCTACTTTTTTCATTTAGAGCCACTTCAGAAGCATTTTTTTGTGTTGTTAGAAACTTCGGAAACATCAGCTGTACCTCAGTTTTAAAAATACTTCCAAGGAGTTCTTGATGGCTTAGTGGTTAGGACTTGATGCTTTCACTGCTGAGGGCTGGGGTTCGATCCCCGGCCTGGGGACTAACACCCTGCAAGCCTTGTAGTACAGCCAAAAAAATAAAACAACACTTCCAAAACATGCTGCCATTAAATATCGTAATACTTTATGGTACCAATATATAAAAATACATTTACTCAATCTGCTACAATTGGACAATAGACCCAGTATCTATAACACTGTGGGTGACCAGCTTCTAACCTTTTGAATAATTTTCTATGAGTAATTGCTAGAAACTCAACTGTTCCCTCAATTTTAGGCTTTTAAAAATGGATCCAACCCCCCTCCACCACCCACCAAATCTCCATCTCTTGACAGGCAGCTATAAAAATCAGCTACTTGATTTTTCAAGATTTTGAAGCCCGTTGTTCCTGAAACTCCAGAGTTGTCAATACCAACACTAGTAAATGACAACTTGCATCTTTCAGCCAAACTTGCCACCTTTTGCCTGAACATGCTGACAAAGTGTTTTATTTAGCTGGAGCAAATTTCTACTTGTACCTCACCTGAAAGGATTTTTCTTTTCCTTGATCTCATATGTGAGGTACAACTTAATTGCCATCAACTAAAATTCATCAGCGTGGACTGAGTGCAGAGTTTAAAGCCCCAGCTCTGACATGGAGCCCCAACTTTGCCTCTCATGGGCTCTGAGACCTGAAAGCTACTCAGTTAACCAGCTTTTTTTTTTTTTTTACAAGATGGGGTTGATAATAATCCACTTCTCAGAGCTGTTGCAGAGATTGAAATGAGACAATCCAAGTGAAAGCACGTAGTGTAATGCACAGAAAAGGTATTTGGTTTTGGGATCATTATAAAAACTCACCTGGCGTGATATCTCAGGATGCCCTAAACGTAATAGCTTTGCCTCTGTTCGGCTCAGACTGGCTACCTGGTCTCTGTCCCTCCCGGTACATGCCACGCCATTTCAGTGGCTCAGAGGGAAATAACTAAAGTCATACCTGCAGCTGGGGCTTCCCGGGTGGTAAAGAATCCTCCTTCCAATGAGGAAACACAGGAAACAGGTTCGATCCCCGGGTGGGGAAGATCCTCTGGAGTACGAAATGGCTACCCACTCTTGCCTGGAGAATCCCATGGACAGAGGAGTCTAGAGGGCTACAGCCCACGGGGTCGCAAAGAGTCGGACACAACTGAGCCTAAACTGGGGGAGCAGAAGGCCACTGCTGCTGCAGCTTGGCCACTTCAGTCGTGTCCAGCCCTGTGCGACCCCGTGGGCTGTAGCTCACCAGGCTTCTCTCCAGGGAATTCTCAAGAGTACTGAGTGGGTTGCCGTGCCCTCCTCCAGGGGATCTTCCCAACCCTGGGATCGAACCCAGGTCTGCTGCCCTGCAGGCAGATTCTTTACCACTGAGCCACCAGGGAAACCTCCCACAGAAGGCCACAACTATTTACCAAAACCTTTGAAGCTCATCCAGTTACCCCTAAAAATCAAATTTATTTTTCAAGAAAAAGGAAAGCCAAGATACTTAATTCTTAGTGGTGGTTTTCTCTAATCCCCCCCCACACCCCTTCCCTTCATGCACAGAGCTGTCTTTTGTCAGCAATTGCAGAGACAGTCCCATTAAGTACTTTAAAAAGATCTCTCTGCTTTCCAGCAGACTCTTTCAACTCCATCTGCCTGTTTGATCTTTTTACTCTGACCTTAGGGTTGCTTTAGGACCCGAACTGGTCAGACCTTACACCTCATCTAGCTTCCGCATTTTAAAAATAGGTGACTGGGACTTTGCTGGTGGTCCAGCAGTTAAGATTCCACAGTTTCAATGCAGGGATTCAGGGGGCACAAGTTCGACCCCTGCATGGGGAACTAAGATCCCCCAGTCTGCATAAAATATATATATATATATAAATAGGTGACTGAGGTCCAGAGGCTGCCCAGGGACACACTCGCGATCTTGATAAAGCCAGGGTTGACCTTTGACTTCTCAGGTTCATGCCCTTTCTCCTATGCCATTGACAGCTGGAAGGTACATCTTCTAAATGTTAGACTTGGATTCCTGTTGAGATGCAAGGAGTCCCCTCCCTCCCCAGCAGGTACTGATTCAAGCTGCTCTCGGTCATTGGGAGAGTCAGGCAGTGGGGCTGAGGGGCTGGTAGGGCTCCGGGAGGAAGTGGAGAGGACAGGAGGGCTTCATAGTTTCAGCCTGGCCTGGCCCCAGTGGCCTTAGCCAGAAGCTCGCCATGTAGAAACTGTCTTGGAAGAAACTTCCCCAGCCTAACACAGGATATCACGCAGCGCCAGGCTGTCACAGTCTGTCTGTTCTGAGGGGCTGACTCGGAGGCAGGCGGCCCCGTCTCCCTGCCAGCCCTCCCCGGGGTGGTCTGGCCTCTGGGCTGCAGGGGGTGGGCTCCCTGCCAACCCTTTGGCCAGACTGACTCCTGTTGGCCGCTCCGCTCAGCTCAGGTTGCTGGCGGACCAGGCGGTGTTTCAGGAAACAACTGCCTTCCCTGTGGACCCACTGCTTCCTCCGAAAGCCAGGCTCCCCACCCCTTCTGCTGCCGGCTTGTCTCCTGGGCCCCAGGTGTGGTGGCCCGTCCTCGCCCGTAGAACCCGTTCTTGCTGGGAGCCTCACTGAGCCAGGCGCTCACTTCTGTAACCGAATATTTATCCCTCAGCAGGGCTTTGTTCCCTTGGCTGTGGCAACCCTGGGAACTCCTGGGCTGGATGGCTCAACTGTTCCTCTCTCTCTTTCTCCACCTCTGTTTCCTGCTTGGTCTTCCTCTCTACCTTTCTTTTCAGGCATCCTTTCCTTTCTATCTCATGCTCTGTCTGCCTCCCAGGACCAATCACTAGGATGCTAAGCCGGCCAGCGAGCTGAGCATTCACGATGATTGTGACCCCATCTTCCAGGATGCTCCTTGGCTGATGCTGCGCCCAGTTACCTCTCTCGAGACCAAGTGGGCTGCCTGTCACTAACCCTCCGACCCTCCACGTTGCTGCAGACCCCTCTCTCACGATCCACATGCTGTCATTTCCCAAAGGCGGGCTCTGAAGGAGGCAGGGCGGGGAAGGGACTCACTGAGCCGAACAGCCCCAGCCCCAGCCCCAGCCCCGGGCACGGCACCCGGGAATTGGACAGCCTCTCCTGGAGCGGCCTCTTGACCCCGGCACAGTCTGCTGGTGACTTCTCCTGCCGTGGGAGACTGTATCTGGACTTCGGCCCTCAGAGGCAAGGCTTGTCCAGAAGCCAAGAGACCCCTCTGCCTGGTCGTTAAATCCAGCAAAGAACCATACAAAGGTTAAAAACTCTGCCTTCAAATTCCATGTGCCCTTTCTCCCTGGAATTATGAATGTTTAATTTAATTTTGACTTAATTCTGTTTGCGTTTTGCAGTGAACGCCATCTGTCTGTTTGATGTTAAACAGTGAGGCGAGGCGAGGCTTGGGGCTCCTGGTGGGCAGCGCAGCCACGGGGCTGATGGCTGTGGGCTCGGGGGAGATGTGGGTTTTCTTATCACCCTCTCTGCCCCCTGCTTCCTGTGTTTCTTCTGGAGCTAATACTCACGCCTACTCGTGGGGGTGCTGGGAAGATGGAATAGCATCATCCAGCAACAGAATAGAATTAACACGGGCACCCAGAAAGCCCTCAAACATCAGCTGCCGTGATTGCTGCTTTTGCCCTCCTTCCCTTTGTCCTTTCATCCTCTTCCTTCTATTTCTTCTTTCTCTCCCTTCACTTCCTCAGATTCCCCTGCACCTTGCTCTGTCTACCTAAGAGTGAGTTTCCTGCCAAATGTCAACATGAATCAGCCATAGGTATCCATATGTCCCCTCCCTTTGGCAGAAAACAACAAAATTCTGTAAAGTAGTTATCCTTCAGTTAAAAAATATTTTTTAAAAAAAGAGTTTCCTAGACTCTCCTGGTGGTCCAGTGATTAAGACTCAACCTTCCCAAAACGGGGGGTACAGGACCAGTCTCTGGTCAGGGAGCTAGGATTCCACATGCTGAGCTGTGCAGCCAAAAAAAAAAGACGGTTTCCTGCTTCTCCAGCCCCGACAGCTGTGCTCCCTGGCTTCCCAGGGCTCTGGTGCCTCTTCAACCAAGGTTAGCCATCGCTTAGCTTTCCACCCCTCTCCCCTTGAGCTGAGCCTTGATAATGGGGTCACTGAGAGGCCCAGCGGGGGAGACAGAAGGGGAGCTCAGTTCCATGACCCAGAAAGAGTGAGAACAAATGTCAACATCCCCAGACAAGGCAGCTTCTGCTTCAGACCCTTTGGGGGCCCCTCTGGACCCCAGTGCCTCCAGTGAACTGGGTGAAGGAATCGCTACCTCTGAGAACGTGCTTCATAGACATCGAGGCTGTGAGCGTGTCAGCATCGTCCCAAGCTATGTCTGCACCAGGAGCGTGGTCAGAATCTTCATGTCTCACCATTTTAAAAAGGTTCTTCAGGGGAGCTCCCTGGTAGATCAGGTGGTAAAGAATCTTCCTGCAATTTAAGAGACCCGGTTTTGATCCCTAGGTTCGGAAGATCCCCTGGAGAAGGAAATGGCAACCCACTCCAGTATCTTTCCTGGAGAATCCCATGGACAGAGGAGCCTGGCGGGCCACAGTTCACGGGGTTGTAAAGAGTCAGACACGACTGAGCGACTCACACTTCAGGGCTTTCGGGAGGCAGTGTCCCTCCCTGTACCTGCTTTCATGTCCCAGCCTCCTGGACCTCCACTGAATTCTCACCAAGCCTCAAGTTCCTTTTCTCGGTTTTAGGATCCATCATCTTTTTTTGCATCCCCACAAGGAGTCCTCGTCTTCCCCTTTCACCAGTGCAGCAGTCCCTAGTCATTTCCTGTTCAGAAAATACCCAGCGATGACCATGAGGCTGCTCGATGCCCTTCGCTTAGGTGACTGGCCTCGGGGTCCCCAGGCGTCGGTGTCAGACTCCCTGAAGGCTGTGCCGTGGCCCCCAGGGGCAGCCGTCCTCTCAGCAGTTGGGGGCCACTCTCAGGTCAGAGGCTGGGTCTCCCCATCTCCCCTGGCAGGCTGTGGGCCTCCCTGCCTCCATGCCTGTTCCCCTTGAGCCTTGCTTCTCCTTCCACCTTGACTTTTCCAAAGGGTGAATCTAATCCCATTGCTCCAGCCCTGGGAAGAAGTCCCCCACCTGTAACCCAGTTTATAGCACCCCTGAGCATCCAGGCCTTGCCCCTCTCCTTCTCCCTTCCCCTCCCCTTTCACCTGGTCAGCTGCTACTTATTCTTTTAAGACCCAGCCCAGGGGGCCCCCACCTCCAGGAAGCCTTCCCTGACTGAACCCCTGCCCAGCCCAATCTGTTTCTGTATCTGTCTCTCTGCTGGGTGGTGAGAGCTGAAAGCAAGTGGCCCTGAGTTGGTGCTCGACTGTTGACACGTGGCCACAATGTCACTGAACTGAACCCCACCTTCAGGGTTCCCTTCCTGTCCCGCGGCCCCGGCTTCGGCGGGAAGCACCTCGTGGAACAGAGGGGAGCCCCCAGCGGGCTTCGGGTGTGAAGGCCGGGCCCTGGGCTCTGAGCACTGTAGGCTGGTGGGTCCCTCCTCAGCTTGGAAGGCCCTGTCACACCCTCCCCTTCCTCTCATTGTGCCTCCTTTCCTGTTTAGCTGACTGTGAGTTAGGCCGAGAACGTTTTTTCCTCCCTCTGAGAACCTGCTGAGATGGAGCCGTTTCCCCTTTGCATCCCCTCTGACGTCTCCCAGGACTCGATGCTCTGACCCATGGGTGGGCTCTGGGATCCATACCTTTGGACCCAGATCCGAGCTCGACCCATCTAGCCGTGTGAGCAGAGGCAAGGGGCTCACCCCTCCGGGTTGCGGTTTCCTTATTTGTAAAAAGAAACCGGGTGCGCAGTCCACGCGGGGCCGAGCCGGCGTCAGCGGCCCAAGCTGCCCGTGCCCCCGTCTGCGCTGCGGTCGTCAGGCTGGGGGTTGTGTCCCCCTCAGAGCCCAGCCGGATGCGCCCTGGATGCCTGCGCGTGCAAACATCCTGTTCTTTTTTGAACTCCTTACTGGAGAAACAGGGAAAAACCCAATCTTTTTTTTTTCCCCTCCTAAACCCGGATCGGGTGACACAGAAAACACAGGCGCGGCTGGCCTGAGCTGCTTGGCTGCGAGCTGCTGAGCAGCGTGGCCGCTCCTCTCCCGGATTAGGACGGGTTCCGTGGGAACCAGACCACCCCTGAGACGGGAGGGCGGCCCTGATGTCTCCCCGGGGCCAGGACCTGCTGCGCAGCCCCCTCCTCCTGGGCAGCGAGGGCCCCGGGCTCACGTCCTCCCTGTTCCGCCTGCCTCCCGCCCTGCAGGTGAACTTCCGAGGCCCCCGGAACGGCCAGAGATGCTGGGCCGCCAGGACCCCGGTGGAGAAGCGGCTGGTGGTGCTGGTGGCGCTTCTGGCGGTGGCAGTGGTGGCCTGTCTGGGAGTGCTGGGCATCCAGTACCGGACAAGTAGGTGCCTCTCTCTGGGATGGGTCTGGGCTCCGCTCACTGCCGCCCCGGGCCATGGCCGCGTGTGTCAGAGGCTGGCCTCCGAGGCTCAGGGGGAGCTGGGGCTGGGGGGCTGGGGGGGCTGCTGCAGACCAAGGCCTGGGAGGTGGGCAGTCAGGTTTGGGTGTCAGGAGGAGGTGAGTGTGAATCCTGGCCTGGCAACTTGTTATCCTTGTGACTTTGGACAGGTCACTCAATCTCTCAGAGCTTGTGTGTTTTCTGCTTTCAATGGAGACACTGGTGGTCAGTTTGAATTCCTCCCACAACTAGCCCATGTTTCTCTGTCCAAACCTGTGTAGCAATATGATCAGACCCCACTTTGACCTCTGAGGATTCGGGATAATCCTCAGATTATCTACCGGGCACATACCTGATGCCCGGTAGACCTTCTCTGGCTTCAGTTCCAGGTACTCTTATTGTTAGGATGTGGGCTGGTTAGACATGTGGGCTGACCCTGTCGCCCATCAACAGTTCCAACAAAGCAGCAGTAATGGCTTCCGCTTGCTGAATACTTTCCATGTACCGAATACCTTTACAGATGTAATCTCGTTTCCTCCTCGCTGCCACTGTGTGAGGTGTGGTTGCTTCTGGCCCCGTTTTCTGCAAAGGAAACTGAGGCAGTGAAACTAAACGGCTTGCCCAAGGTCATGTGCCTAGTGCAGGAGGGATTCAGCCATGGCTGGCGGGCCCCAGAGCTCGGGCTCTGTCTTCTGTGTGATTGATGGTACACCCCAGTGTGTGTTACCACCCCCAGGAAAGCTGCTCTTCTCTGAGCCAGGGGACCTTTGCATACCTCTGTCATCTCATTTCTCTGTCCTACCTTGTATAGTAATATGATCAGACCCCAGTTGGATCCTGCTGTCAGGGGTCTGAGGCTGGTTCTCTGTGTCTGGTTGAGTGTATGTAGCAACTGCCTCTCGCAGAATCCATGCTCCGTAAGCTCTTATGGACCAGGAAAGGGCAGATCCAAGCTAATAGGGATGGGAGTCCAGATAATTCCAGGATCTCTTTTCTCCTCTGTGCCCTTGTATCCAGCTCTCTGATGGCAAGAAGCCACCTGGATGAGCAGCCTCTGGGGCTTCACCAGGAATTTAACCCCATCGACTTTGTCACCTGGGGCTCATCCCATCAGAGAGATTGTGAACCTTCATAGGATCTGTCAGTTCAGTTCAGTCGCTCAGTCGTGTCCGACTCTTTGTGACTTTGTGAACCGCAGCACGCCAGGCCTCCCTATTCATCCCCAACTCCCGGAGTTTACCCAAACCCATGTCCATTGAGTCGGTGATGCCATCCAACCATCTCATCCTCTGTCGTCCCCTTCTCCTCCTGCCCTCAATCTTTCCCTGCATCAGGGTCTTTTCAGATGAGTCAGCTCTTCACATCAGGTGGCCAAAGGATTGGAGTTTCAGCTTCAGCATCAGTCCTTCCAGTGAACACTAAGGACTGATCTCCTTTAGGATGGACTGGTTGGATCTCCTTGCAGTCCAAGGGACTCTCAAGAGTCTTCTCCAACACCACAGTTCAAAACCATCAATTCTTCGGTGCTCAGCTTTCTTCACCATCCAACTCTCACATCCATATATGACCACTGGAAAAACCATAGCCTTGACTAGATGAACCTTTGTTGACAAAGTAATGTCTCTGCTTTTTAATATGCTGTCTAGGTCGGTCATAACTTTCCTTCCAAGGAGTAAGCGTCTTTTAATTTCATGGTTGCAGTCACCATCTGCAGTGATTTTGGAACCCCAAAAAATAATGTCAGCCACTGTTTCCACTGTTTCCCCATCTATTTGTTATGAAGTGATGGGACCAGATGCCATGATCTTAATTTTCTGAATGTTGAGCTTTAAGCCAGCTTTTTCACTCTCTTCTTTCACTTTCATCAAGAGGCTCTTTAGTTCCTCTTCACTTTCTGCCATAAGGGTGGTGTCATCTGCATATTGGAGGTTATTGATATTTCTCCCGGCAATCTTGATTCCAGCTTGTGCTTCCTCCAGCCCAGCGTTTCTCATGATGTACTCTGCATATAAGTTAAATAAGCAGGGTGATAATATACAGCCTTGATATACTCCTTTACCTATTTGGAACCAGCCTGTTGTTCCATGTCCAGTTCTAACTGTTGCTTCCTGACCTGCATACAGGTTTCTCAAGAAACAGGTCAGGTTTCTGGTATTTCCATCTCTTTCAGAATTTTCCACAGTTTATTGTGATCCACACAGTCAAAGGCTTTGGCATAGTCAATAAAGCAGAAATAGATGTTTTTCTGAAACTCTCTTGCTTTTTCGATTATCCAGCGGATGTTGGCAATTTGATCTCTGTTCATAGGATCTGGGAACATCAACTCCAGGCTTTGTTGAGCCTTCTCCACTGTGAACTTGCTGGCCTGAATGACTGGCCACACTGCACTGGGGTTGGGGAAGGGGTTTGGAGGCCTGAAAAGAGTGCAGGGCTTCATCTGAGTCATCCTCCCATCCCTCCTGGATCAAGCACTCATTCATTCACTCATTATTCATTCCACAAACATTGAATGAGTGCTTACTCTATGTCAGGCACCTAGGTGGTACCTGAGAAATAATTGCTTAGTTATTTAACTGACTTTTAATGGTTTGTAGATGTTTTACCAAATGTGCCTAGCCCAGCAGGTGATTATTGCATATCTGATTAATTAATTAGTGATTTCCTAACCATATATGCTCAGCATAATGCCTGCATGCCATAGGATACTTTGCAAAGTGAATAAATAAATGATTGAATGAACACAGAGCAAGAAGGAAGACAAAGTGGGAACAGCCTTTCTCTACTGATCACCCTTGTCCTGCAGCTGCCATCTTGCTTCGTCCTAAAGCAGGTTTAATTCCGGGCAGTGCAGGCCTTCTCCAACCGTGTCTGCCCAGCATGGGAGTTGATGAGATTCCAACACGCACTGTTGCCCTGAGGTTGCCCCTAGAAGTTCCAAGGACATTTCTCATCAGAAACCAAAAGGGAGCCCCTAAGGCCTGGCTTCTGAGGATTTGGGGCCGCACACACGTCTGTCGTTGCCAGGTGGGGCCCACAGGGAGGAATCCTGCTTTAGTCTATCCCATCTGTCTCAGGGCTCCAGAAGGGTTTTCCCCAGCCTGGTCCTGGGTGAGGGGAACTCTTCCCCCAGGGTGGAGCTGGACTGGGGATCTGGTGACCCTTGAGCCTGTTCATGTGTCTTTATCAGCTGCCTGAGCCTGGGAAAGCAGTGGCCGCCCCGGATGCTGGTGATAACCTCATTACCCAGCAGCAGGTGCTGGCACTATCCACATCTGGGCAGACATTGGGCAGGTCAATGCAGATTTTGGTGATTCTCAAAGACGCACCTGTAAGTTATGTCTGAACACTTAAATACATATTTATCCACCTTCCTGTTGCACCCTGCTTTCCAGAAACGTACAGATGCTTTGCAAACAGTGGCAGCAAAACAAACAATACATTTTCCAGAAAATATTCTGAAGTGTCTTAGTGTTGAGGCCAGGCACCATCAGAGCCTCTAACCTTTAGCTAGATCTGGGACCTGCTCCTGCCTTATTGATGGATCATGCACGACCTAAAGGGAAGAAGTATTTCTGCATCTACAGGTGGATCAAAGGCTGGACAAATCTCCTTTATTCATTCAGCTATTCATTCATTCAATGAACACTTAATGAATAGCTGCTGGGTGCCAAGTTTGCTGAGCAAAGGAAGTGTAAATGCAAGTAAGATGTTGGCCCTGGGCTTTGCAGTGGTAAAGAACCCACCTGCCAATGCAAGAAATATTAGACTAGGGTTTGATCCCTAGGTCAAGAAGATTCCCCTGGAGGAGGGCGTGGCAACCCACCCCAATGTTCTTGCCTGGAGAATCCCATGGACAGAGGAGCCTGGCGGGCTTCGGTCCATAGGGTCGGAAAGAGCTAGACACCGCTGAAGTGACTTAGCATGCACGCACGCGTGCAAGATTCTGGCCCTGCTCCCAGGCTCACTTCCTGGTGGGGAAGGCAGTCGGGGTGATGGTCATGACACGCAGTGTGCCCAGGTGGCAGGCCTCCAGGCAGCCAAGGGGACCAGGCAAGGATGAGGCTTCCCCAAGGAGGGAGAGCCTGGGCTGAGTTTTGAGGTTGTTGACATGGGGTGAGAGGCACATAGAAATTATGAATTAATTAATCAAATGTACACGAAGCACCTCCTAGGATAAGGATCGTTGATAAGGGATCTACAAGCCAATAATAGTTAAATAGCCAGGCAATTATTGCCTAAGTATCACCTGGGTGCTTAAGTATTGCTGTGTGCCTAGCGGAGTAGGTGCTTAAGTGAAGAACTCAAGCCTGTCAGACTGATTCCTGGGGACAGGTTTCCTATTTAAAACCAAGGCCCACTGTGATAACTGCAGAATATCTCTCTGTCTCTCTCATGCACACACACACATGCACAGATTCTGTCTTGCTCCCTCAGGATCAATCTCTTTACAGCTGGCCTCTGGGTTTTCCCAGCAGCCAAGTATTTGTCAAGCTTGACTTCCTGCAGTTAGTTGTATAAAAACAATAGGTATTCTTTTCCTTTTCCAAATATGAAGTTATATCATAATAGTGAATAGGCTTTTTCAGATGACACAGAAACTCTTTTCCCCCACCCCCATAAAGACTTTGGTACATTTCCTTAGTTGAAAAGCAAGGCATGCAACTCAAAGGTCTCATCTAGAGATATTTGAAATTGTGCCATGTCCCCTACCATTTCCTTTCTCTATTTTCATGCCTAAGGTGAAAGTCACTCAGTCGTGTCCAACTCTTTGCGACCCCGTGGACTACACTGTCCGTGGAATTCTCCAAGCCAGAATACTGGAGTGGGTAGCCTTTCCCTTCTCCAGGGATCTTCCCAACCCAGGGATCGAACACAGGTCTCACGAGTTGCTGGCGGATTCTTTACCAGCCGAGCCACAAGGGAAGCCTATTTTCATGCCTAATAGTTCAATAATCTTTAATTGTTGTACAGTCATCTCAAAACAAGAAATTAGTGGGTTGGCCAAAAAGGTCGTTCCAGTTTTCTGTAACATCCTCCAGAAAAACCTGAGCAACCTTTCTGACCAGCCCAGTACCTCGAAATAGAATCGCCCTGACTTTTGTGCTGTCCTGCGACCCTTCTGAGCCCTTCGTCCATGCTCAGGACCTTGGGTTTATCATCAGATATTAATTAGCACACAGGTTGCCCAGCCCTGGCTAGCGCTGCATCTCCAAGTAAGATGACCATCAGCCCTGCCAGCCAGTGCATTCTCTTCTGCTCTCTGAGGGTTGATCTGGGAACATCAGATGCTAAGACTCCAGGGAGCTGAGTCCCCCGACCCCGCTGCCCAGCCACGAGGTCACTTCCTCATCATCAGGCAGTTGGTCCTCCTTTTTCTCATCTCCAGAGGGAGAAACCGAGCTTCGGAGGGATGAGGTTACCAGCACGAGGCCAGAGGCAGAGAGCTGGGCTTTGCACCCAGGTCTAGGAAGAAGCCCCCAGCACCTGCCCTGCCCCCCTCCTTTGTGCGCGGTGGGGAACTGAAGGGCCGGCCAAGCGGCGGTGTGGGCAAGTGGGAAGAACCCAGCTGTGGCGTTGCCGAAGCAGCACAGAGTGGGTTCAGTCCGGGCGTTCCCATGCCGCCGCGGGACGCTCAGAGCCTCGCTGTCCTCATCTGCCCCCGGGGGTCTCGCCCCCGTTATAGGGAGACCATCCCTCTGGTTGCCTGTCTGCTCCGGTCAACCAGTGGTGTGGATCCTCCGTCTCCTGCGGTCAGGTTCGTCTCACCACCTAGGCCCAGCCGCTGCTAAGGCGGCCCCCTGCTTGCTTCCCCCGCTTGAGCCCGCTGACCGACCTCAGGGCCGGAGTCGGGCCCCATCCACCAGCCTCTGCCCCAAGTCCTATAGAATCAGCTCAAAGTGAAAAATGAAGTCGCTCAGTTGTGTCTGACTCTTGCGACCCCACGGACTGGAGCCCACCAGGCTCCTCCGCCCATGGGATTTTCCCAGGCAAGAGTACTGGAGTGGGTTGCCATTCCCTTCTCCAGGGATCGAACCCCCATCTCCCGCATTGAAGGCAGACGCTTTACCGTCTGAGCCAGCAGGGAAGCCCATAGAATCAGCTCAGAGGAAGCGGATTTCTTTGTTCCTTGTGCTTTGGGGGCGCTTGTAGGATTTGGCAGCCCTCCCCCGGGCGCCTGTCATCACGGGAAGAGCTCCCTTCCAGCCCCAAAGCAGAGAGAGGGTGGGACTCAAACCCCACTGGCCACTGAGCAGGGAGCTTAGTCTCCCTCCCTGTGCCTCTGTTTCCCAATATATAAAAATGGCTTTAAGCAAAGTGATCTCTTAGGATTGTTTCCTTTTCGCTTTTTTGAAAATTCAGTGAGATGATTCTCCTGCCTTATACCCGGTGGGAATGGTTTTTCATGGCTCCTTCTGTTCCTCAGTCTTTCCTTCTTCCTGGCACCTCGTCCGTGTCACGGATTTGGCCCACTCAGTGAGTTCGTGTATAATAAGTAACGGACATTTCTCCTTCTGTAGTCTTTTGACTTTTCTTAGATAAGTTTGTATCTGCCACTAAATTATTAACTCCTGAAGGAAAAGACTATGCTTTTATATCTCCCACTACACACACACACCTATCTGCACTCAGCAAAGAACCTGGAAGATGCTCAGTAATTACTTTGTTGAATAAATGAATGCATGAATGAGTAAACGAATTTATTGAGCATCAGGAAATAATTTTTAAAAATCAATGAATATTTATGGCAGCACTGATTAAAAGAAGCACCTTGGTTCTGGTTTTAAAGTCATAGGAAGGATTTTAGGCAACTCAACAGAAGTCTTATTTTACAAGCCAGGAGATCATAAATCCACTGAAATCTTTGTCTCTGTAGTGTTTGGTCTCTCTGTTTGGTCGGGGCTGGGGTGGCCCAGACCACCTGCACTCTATTTCCATAGCCTCGTCCCTGCCTACCCTTCACTGGCCTCTTACCCTTGACCCCTGCCAGGAACACCCTCGGTGTGCCTAAGTGAGGCCTGCATCTCAGTGACCAGCTCCATCTTGAGCTCCATGGACCCCACGGTGGACCCCTGCCAGGACTTCTTCACCTATGCCTGCGGAGGCTGGATCAAAGCCAACCCCGTGCCTGACGGCCACTCACGCTGGGGGACCTTCAGCAACCTCTGGGAACACAACCAAGCCATCATCAAGCACCTCCTCGGTAGGCACCCAGCGGGGGGACTGGGGAACGGGCTGCAGAGGGGGGCTGCCCTCTGAACCTGGCCAGGCTCGGCTGAAGGAGGAGGTTGGTAGGATGGGGAGACGAAAGGGTTGGGAGCAGACAAGGCTGGGTTAGAATGTCTGCCCCATGTGTGATCCTAAGTCACTTATCACTGAGCCTCACTTCCTCCATCTGTAAAAACGGGACTAGTAAGGCCCAAACTGTGGAGTTTCGAGTGCTAGAGAGCACGTGTGTGAAGCATTAGCGTGGTATGTACAGCATGTCATAGGTGTGTGAGTACTGTGTGTGGAGCTGTGGTCATAATTTATGGCTTCGAGCTGTGGCTTAGTTTTTGGCTGGTTTTGACTGGGAGTTTTGCAAGTTGTGAGCAAAAGGAATGAAGGCATGCTGGATCCAGATTTTAAGGTTGTGAGCCGATCCAGGTTCTGACAACGGTTTATCTGAGAGTCATCCAAAGGCAGGAGTCTTCCTTGGCCTTGTGGTAATCTGGCTTGTGAGATAAACCCTCTCACCAAAGTTCTTCGCTTTATACCTTGTTAGGCCATTAGCACTTCTAGTTGACCTTGGTGTTGGTGGTTTTATCCTCAGGTTAGAATCCCATGTCTGTCTTGTTTGAGGCTGTGTCCTTAGTTAAAGTCTGTTGAATTAACATCTGCCCCTGAGGGCGCTCCTCCATGTGGAATCAAAACACGCTGTGTTGTAACCTGTAGAGGTCCCAACTTGAACCCCTTTGGGACCAAGACCTTCACCATGCCTGTCTCCTGCTGACCCCTGCCCCATCCTGGGACCCTCAATGCTGATAGGAGCTTGATCATGAAAAGTCAATCCATTAATTCACCAATGATAGAACTGAGATTGAAGAAGTACTTATTAAATTAAAAAAATACTTTCTTAAAATATAATACCTTCTTAATACTCAAAAGTAGGTAAATTGAAGAAAACATCTAAAAGAGGGCTCAGTCATGTCCGACTCTTTGCGACCCTTTAAACTATAGCCCGCCAGGCTCTTCTGCCCATGGGATTCTCCCGACAAGAATACTGGAGTCGGTTACCATTGCCTCCTCCAAGGGGATCTTCCTGACCGAGGGATCAAATCCTCATCTCCTGCACTGGCAGGCAGATTTTTTACCACTGGCAGCACCTGGGAAGCCCCTAAAAGGGGACAGATGGTCTCAACGGGACAGAAACCTTCCTATGAGACAGGAAAAGATTTCTAACTTGATGATTATGAATTTCAGGAGACTGTGTCTTTAAGATGAAAGTGGAAATCAGCAAACCAGATTAAGGAAACCTTTGCTTTCTTCCTCACCTCAGCCCCAGCGGCATGGCTGCTGCAGGGTGGAACTCACCCACCACTTCTCCCTGGTACCCAGCAGCTCCAGGGCAGAGCCCCTGGGCACAAGGAGACCTGCTTGTCTCCCTGAGGATCAGAAAAGGTGGTGGGTGGAGGTGGGGCAGAGGGAATAACCCAGCCCCCTGTATGCGCTATGCCGCCCGCTTGCCTTTGCAGGGGAATCCAGCCTTTTATTTCAGAACTAAAGGCAAGTATGTCTGTGGTGGCCAGATCGAAACTCAGGGTTGTCCTTTCCCCAGCATCTAAAGACACAGCTGGAGACTGGGCAGGGATCATCAACCAAAGCAGGAGAACAGAGGACTTCCCTGATGATCCAATGGTTTAGATTCCACACTTCCGCTGCAGGGGGCACAGGTTCGATCCCTGGTTGGGAAACGAAGATCCCATATGCTGCATGGTACAGTCCAAAAAATAAATAAGTTGTATTTGGGGACTTCCCCGGCAGTTCAGTCATTAAGAGCATGTGCTCCCAATGCGAGCAGCACAGGTTTGATCCCTGGTCTGGGTCCTAGACTAAGATCCCACTGTGCTGGGCAGCGTGGTCAAAAAAATGAAAAACACAGCAAGAGGATAGTCTCGGTAGGATAACAATATGGACTAGTGCCTCTGTGTCCTTCACCAGGACCTGGATTCAAGTCCTGGTTCTGCCACTTACTGTGTGATCTTGGGTCAGTGACATAACCTCTCTGGGCTTCTTGTCTCATCAGTACAATGGGAACCACACCTCCTCCAGGTTGTGAAAATTAAGTGGAAAAATATCTACAAAGCCCTTTGCTGGAGCCAGACATATTGTGGTGGCTGCTGGCTGTGCTGGTGTTACTCTTGTTATTCACCCTTGACCTTTGCCCAACACTTTCCAGTTTACAGAGCTCTTTTGTAGATAACCATTCCTTGTGACCCTGCTCCTGTAGGAACTAGGAAGCTGTTGCTCACCCCACTTGATAGATGAGGAACCGGAAGTCCAGAGAGCTCCCCAAAATGGGCTAATAGGTGGCAGAACTGCCACTGCCTGAATCCTGGCCACATGTCCCTTTCCTGTCCCACGCCACCTCCTCTGGCTACCAACGATGGTACAGCTCCCTGCCCATCTTTTTGGGGAGAACTTGCAGGAAGCACACAGTATTGAGAGTCTGAAGGAAAGAAGGAAACAGACTGGCTCTTGCTGAGCGTCTGCTCCGTGCTGGGCTGTGTACTAGGCTCTTTATATCCACTGCCTCCTTAATCCTCATGGTTACCCTGGGACTTAGGAACTCGGGTCCCATTCCTGGATGATGAAGCTGAGAGAAGTTAAGCTCGCCAAGGACACCCTGCTGGTCCAGGAGCTTCAGCCAAGGGGACCATTTCACACCAAGAGGGGACTGCGGAGAAAGGCAGACGGGCCCGCGGACTCCCCAGTCAGGCCCCGAGCTGGCCCTTGGGGGGGGGCACTCCTGGGTCCTGATCGGCTGCTTCTGGGAGGATCGTGGGTCTTATCAGGAAGACCTTGAGTCTAGGCCGAGACTCAGCCCATCCGCACACCCTGCCCACCCCCACAGCGGTGGCCTCCCGTCTGGACTCTGGCCCTTCATCCCTGCTGTCCCTGAGGGCGGGGAGCTGCAGTGAGCTGGCATGCAACAGCCAGGACCCTGTGTTCAAGCCCCTGACCCCGGGTCAAGGCCCGGTGGGATCAGGAGCCCCGGCAGGCTGGCCGATCACGTGTGGCCTTGGACGAGTGACGCGCCTTCTCTACAACTTAGTGCTACGATCTGTAAAATGTGGATGATGGTGTTGCCTGATGCTCAAGGTTACTGTGCGTATCATCTCGCGTGTGATGGGTTAGCGTGCTCGGCCCAGAGCCTGGCACCCAGTAGGCGTGCAGCAGAACTGCCCTCCTTGGTGGTGGGGGTGGGTGAGTTCCAGGTCAGCCCCCTCCCTACGGCCTGTGTGACTGCAGAGGGCTGCCCCGCCTACTTCAGCCCTTCACCTATGAAGTGGGAACCAACTCAGAGTACCGGCAGGGGTGTTCTGAGGATTCATGGGTGGTCACAGAGAGAGTAATTATTGTTTGTTTGTTTTATTTCTTTTATTTCTTGGACTTGCCTGGTGGCTCAGACAGTAAAGCTTCTGCCTACATTTCAGGAGACCCGGGTTCGATCCCTGGGTGGGGAAGATCCCCTGGAGAAGGGAATGGCAACCTGCTCCAGTATTCTTGCCTGGGAAATCCCATGGACCAGAGGAGCCTGGCGTGCTACAGTCCATGGGGTCTCAAAGAGGCAACACAACTGAGCCACTTCACCTTTCACTTATTTCTTTTAAAAAAAAAGTGTAATCGAAGTCTAGTTGCTTTACAATGTTCTGTTAGTTTCTGCTGCACGGTGTAGTGAATCTGCCTCACATGTGCGTACATCCCCCTCCGCTTTAGGCCACCTCCGAGCATTCCGGTAGAGTTCCCCGTGGGGTACGGTAGGCTCTGCTTGGTTATCTGTTTTACACGGAGTATCAGGAGTGTCTGTGTCCATCCCAGTCTCCCAGTTCATCCCAAGCCTCTGCTTTCCCCACCGGCATCCATAGGTTTGTTCTCTGCATCTGTGGCTCTCTATCTACCTTGTAAATAAGATTGTTTATACCGGCTTTTTCAGATTCTACACATATGTG
Source organism: Cervus elaphus (assembly GCF_910594005.1). Lineage (NCBI taxonomy): Eukaryota > Metazoa > Chordata > Mammalia > Artiodactyla > Cervidae > Cervus > Cervus elaphus. The sequence goes on along the minus strand of NC_057822.1, from coordinate 4,752,454 downwards.
TTAATATACGGTGTTTGTTTTTCTCTTATAGAAGCCCTGATGGAGCCTCTTATCAGAAGAAGGTATGAGAGTGTTAGTTGTGTCTGACTCTTTGCAATCCCATAGCCAGGATGCCACTTTTTTTCTCTCTTAACAGATGGGAGCTAGCAGTTCCAAAAACACTTCTTTAAAATGTATTAAAAAAAATTGGGGAGAAGTTTGATCCCCAGAGTTTAAAAAGACCCTCCTGATCTTCTTCTGTAATACTGAATGGCCACAGTATCCTTTGGAAGACGGGGAACACTGGCCTGTTAAAGGGTCTCTCAATTACAATACTGTTTTCGTTGGAGAAGGAAATGGCAACCCACTCCAGTACTCTTGCCTGGAAAATCCTGTGGATGGAGGAACCTGGTAGGCTACAGTCCATGGGGTTGCAAAGAGTCGGACATGACTGAGTGACTTCACTTTAGCCAGGCTCCTCTGTCCTTGGTGTTCTCCAGGCAAGAATACTAGAGAGGGTAGCCATTTCCTTCTCCAGGGGATCTTCCCAATGCAGGGATCTAACCCCAGTCTCCCTCATTGCAGGCAGATTCCTTATCATCTGAGCCACCGGGAAAGCCTCAAGGAGGTATGGGTGTATCCATGACCATGCAGGGTTGTTTACTTGTGTTATTTTCTTCAAGCCATGGAGTATATGCCCATTTTACAGATGTGATTCACAAGTACAAAGGAAACGGATCTCCTGGGAGATGGTGGAGCTGGGGCCTCAGACCTGTCTTCTTTCTCTACTGATTCTGCTGTGCAGAGGTCAGGGACAGCCCAGAAGTATGGTCTGCCCTGCAATCTCCTTTCCCTGAGAGCTGCTTGATTTTGTTCTCCAGGCCAGGGGACACCTGGCCCGGGCCCAATGAGCAAATAGCTGGGGTCCCCTCATGTCTTAGTGACCGAGAGCTTCCCCATGAGGTTATATCCTGACGTCCCCTCCCCCCAGGCTCACTCTTGAAAACCAGTCTGGAAACGGCCTCTCCCCTGTGGGCCTTGATACCTGGGACTCTTGATACCTGGAAATTCCTGAAGGGCCAGGAAGTAGGTGAGCAGGTGAACAAAATATGCAGGAGCGTGGGCCAGTGCATTCTTGGGCTCCAGGTCAGGCTGGTTTCAGCTCCCCCAAGACACAGGGGTCAGCCAGCAGGCCCTAGGAGGGATTGGATACACAGGGGGCATGACTGGGCAGGCTGGCCTGGGTGGGGGCGGCTTCTCTGGGCGGAGAAAGACAACTCTGAGGCCCATGAGGAATGTTATCAGCTGGCCGGGCAGGACCCCTGTTACCATCAGCTTGCCCCGTGACCTTGGGCGAGCCGCTTCTTTCTATGAACAATGGGTTTGCTCTGGCCCCCTCTGAGGAAATCCAGGGACATCTGTAGCAGGTGGATTGAGCTGGGCCAAGTGCCACCGTTGCACGTCCTGGCAGCTGCTGGCTAGAAGGGGGCAACCTCAGCCGCATGAGACCCAGGTACCTCAGCCGAAAGACCCTCTGCCGTCCATACACACTGCCAGTGTGGGCTGCCCTCATAAGCTTTTGGGAGACCAGAGGGTGTCCTCACTTTATCAGGGGAAAGATGCGGTTGGACCTGTCATCCCTTAGGCCGGGCCTCACCTTAGGCATTCTACCCTGTGTTTTTAGCACAGGCTATTCCGCCATCTAGAATACCTTCCCCACGCCCTCCCAGTCCTACAAGACTCTGTCAAACCTGCTACTCCCGTTATGCCTTCTGTGGTTACCGAAGGGCCTATCCAGGCTTGAGCTACAATTATATCTTGTGTACTTGTCATGTTTACTGTATTTTATATTCTAAGATGAATCATGCAAAAAAAAAGTAATTGATGCCTACTGGTAACAATTCAAGTAATGCAGATTCCCTAAAGCCCACGTTAATAGTTTCCCTTTCTTCTACTCCTGACCTGATACACACAGAATCATCCCCATGGCATCAAATCTGCCCATGTCAGTGACTTGGCAGTTAATCATGTCACCCTGTGACATCTCTTCTACTGTTATTTTGTTCTGTCTTTCCAGTATTTACCGTCTAATGTAGCTTCATCTCCCTGTGCACATTGAGAGCTCGGTGGACAAGAGCTGCATGTGAAATGCCTTCTATCCAATGTCATTCCTGCAGCAGCGGGCCCTTCTTTTTCTTTCATGTTTGGTGGGGGGGTGGTTAGATGGATTGGTTTTTTGAATCAATGCTTTATTTGTTTTTGGCGCCGCGGGGTCTGGTTGCTGTGGCCGCGCGGTCTCTAGTTGTGGCGAGCAGGGGCTCCGCTCCCTTGCCGTGTGATAAGGTGGCCGCTTGTTGCAGAGCTTAGCCTCTAGCCGCTCAAACTCAGTCACTGTGGTGCACAGACTTAGTTGTTCTGTGCGTGCATGCGTGCTAAGTCACTTCAGTTGTATCTGACTCATTGCAACCCTATAGACTGTAGCCCGCCAGGCTCCTCTGTCCGTGGGATTTCTCCAGGCAAGAATACTGGAGTGGGTGGCCATGCCCTCCTCCAGGGGATCTGCCTGACCCAGGGATCGGACCTGCGTCTCTTATGTCTCCCGCATTGGCAGGCGGGCTCTTTACCAGTAGCGTCACCTGGGAAGCCCTAGCTGCTCTGTGGCATGTGGGATCTTCCCAGACCTGGGGCTGACCCTGTGTCCCCTGCATTGGCAGACAGAGTCTTCACCGCTGGATCAGCAGGGAAGTCCCTAGATGCATTGAGTGATGAGTTGATCCAAGGATGGGAGTGGGTGTCCAGGGCTTCTTAGGCGCGGCTGGATTGCTTCAGATCTCCCTCCGGTGTTCCAGGTCAATAAGCAGGAGGGGAAAGGGAGGGCAAGAGAGCACAGGCCTCTGCTCTGACCTCAGCCACTCACTGATGTGACCCTGGACCCGTGACCCAGCCTCTATAAATTGGCACCCACTGTGGAAGCGGCTGTGACAAGATACACATACACAGCCACACCCACACACAGGAAGCTGTGTGTTATCTCCGGGAGGCCTGAAAATGCGTGTGTTCAAATTCCAGTGTGCCGCCCATCACCTCTGCCTTCCTAGGCAGGTTCCTTCATCTCCCTGGACCTCGTTTTCCTTCCGTGTGTAATGGGGTGACCATATCCACGGCAGCGTGTCCGTGTGGTGATGAAAAGATCCCAGCACATGGCCTAACCCATGGTGCGTCCCCAGTAAGCGGGAATGGTCTTATCATCTCGTTCTTCTGTAGAAAAGGGCACCTCCTTATCAGCTGCCCCTTAGCCTCACCGGATGGCGCTCCTAAGGCCTGTGATTGTCAGAGCTGCGTCTGTGGTTTTATCTAAAACCGACGCCCGTCCTGCCCTGACGTGGAGTCGGGGCCCCACGGGCTCCTGGCCAGCCGGTCTGCTGTGCACAGTAAGAGGTGCCCCGGAATTTTGGGATCCCCATCTCTGCAGCCGCCCAGCGTCTGTTTCCTCCGCGGGAGAGCTGTGGGAAAGGGTGTTCCAATAAAAACTTCCAGAGGAAGAAGTGGGCCGGTTAAATGGGATGCTCGCTTTCCTCTCTGGGACTTTGGGGAAGTGACAGAGAAAGATTCTGGAATTCGGGGTCCCTGGAAGGAAGTACCCAGGCATTTGGGAGTCCTGTTGTCTGGTCCTGGGCTGCCAAATTGTTTCCAGACCACTGGGGTCCTAGAAGTGCCACCATTTTCAACATATGGCCCCCTTCTGGGTGCCGGGGCCTTCCCTGGTGGCTCAGTGGTTAAAAAACAAAACAAAAACTCCACCTGCCAGTGCAGAGACTCAGGAGACGTGAGTTCGATTCCTGGGTTGGGCAGATCCCCTGGAGGAGGAGATGGTAACCCTCTCCAGCATTCTTGCCTGGGAAATCCCATGGACAGAGGAGCCTGGTGGCAAGAGATATGACTCAGTGGCTGAGCACGCACGCACACTGGGTCCTGGACACTGCCCAGCCCCTTCCTCCTAGGCCGCTCTCTACTTCTGGGAAGAAAACACGGTCTGGGGTGTCTTAAAGGAAACCAAGCTTTTTCTCAGGAGCAAAAACCGTGCCTGATTTCACTCTGAAACCGAGCCTTCTCCCTTGGGCCCAAGTGATGGATGCCTGTGTCTGTGGAGCCCCAGACACACCTTCCCTCATTCTCTCAGCTTTTACATACTGTCCGCTGACTGTGGCACAGCTTCGCTAGGTGCCTCTGGTCATGTAAGGAAGTTAACAGTCTTTCTTTGTGGAGCTTCCATTCCCACAGGGGAGACAGACAGTCAACAAATTAATGAGTTAATAAATGACTTCAGCTTGTGAAGACTTCAGCTCAGTTCAGTTCAGTCGCTCAGTCATGTCCGACTCTTTGTGACTCTGAGAACCACAGCATGCCAGGCCTCCCTATTCATCCACAACTCCCAGAGTCTACCCAAACCCATGTCCATTGAGTCAGTGATGCCATCCAACCATCTCATCCTCTGTCATCCCCTTCTCCTCCTGCCCTCAATCTTTCCCAGCATCAGGGTCTTTTCAGATGAGTCAGCTCTTCACATCAGGTGGCCAAAGGATTGACGTTTCAGCTTCAGCATCAGTCCTTCCAATGAACACCTAGGACTGGTCTCCTTTAGGATGAACTGGTTGGATCTCCTTGCAGTCCAAGGGACTCTCAAGAGTCTTCTCCAACATCACAGTTCAAAACCATCAATTCTTCGGTGCTCAGCTTTCTTTATGGTCCAGTTCTCACATCCATACATGACTAATGGAAAAACCATAGCCTTGACTAGACGAACCTTTGTTGACAAAGTAATGTCTCTGCTTTTTAATATGCTGTCTAGGTTGGTCATAACTTTTCTTCCAAGGAGTAAGTGGCTTTTAATTTCATGGCTGCAGTCACCATCTGCAGTGATTTTGGAGCCACCAAAAATAAAGTTAGCCACTGTTTCCACTGTTTCCCCATCTATTTGTTATGAAGTGATGGGACCAGATGCCATGATCTTAGTATTCTGAATGTTGAGCTTTAAGCCAACTTTTCACTCTCCTCTTTCACTTTCATCAAGAGGCTCTTTAGTTCTTCTTCGCTTTCTGTCATAAGGGTGGTGTCATCTGCATATCTGAGATTACTGATATTTCTCCCGGCAATCTTGATGCCAGCTTGTGCTTCATCCAGTCCAGTGTTTCTTGTGATATACTCTGCATAAACATTAAATAAGCAGGGTGACAAAATACAGCCTTGATGTACTCTTTTCCCAATTTGGCCTTGAAAAAGAACCAAGTAGGAGGCAGGACCAGAGAAAGGAGAGGTCTTGTAGCCATGGTGATCAGGAAGGGTGGGCCTGTGGAGGAGCAGCCCCTTGACCCGAAGCTTGAATTAGAGAGAGAACAGCCCACAGGGATGTGAGGGGAAGGGTATGGCCGGCAGCAGGAACAGTGAGCATGGTGGCCCTGGGGTAGGAGCGTGGGATCAAGAGGGCGGGAACAGAAGACAGGCTCGAGCTGGAGGCTGCGAGGTGGTGAGGCCCAGATCATTCAGGGCAGTGTTACCCCATCTTTTTTAATGACTGCCCCCTCCCTCAAATTTTAATACCTTAGATATACGCTTGTTTCTGTACTATTATTGTGGTTTAGTCGCTCACTGAGTCGTGTCCGACTCTTTTGCGATCCCGTGGCCTGTAACCCAGGCTCCTCTATCCATGGAATTTCTGAGGCAAGAGTACTAGAGTGGATTGCCATTTCCTTCTCCGGGAGATCTTCCCAGCCCAGGGATCGAACCCACATCTCCTGCACTGGCAGATGGATTCTTTACCACTGAGCCACCAGGGAAGTCCTCTATGTATTCATAGAAAGGATCAGATGTTTCTAGGGACTTCCCTGGTGGTCTAGTGCTTAAGACTTCACCTTCTAGTGCGGGGGTGTGTGTGGCTTCAGTCCCTGGTTGGGGAGTGAAGATCCCACATGCCTCATGGCCAAAAAAAATCACAAACATAAAACAGAAGGAGTATTATAAAAATTCAACAAAGGGAAAAAAAATAGTCCACATTTTTTAGAAACTTAAAAAAAAAAAAAGACTCTGATTCCACTGCAGAGGGCACTCATTTGATCCCTGGTCAGGGAATGAAGATCCCGCATGCTGCTTGGCACAGCAAAGGAAAAAATATAATAAGATGTTTCTGCTATTTAAGAATTAATTTTTTCTCTCCTTTAGGAGCAATATTGCCCCCGTTGAGAATGCATGCTATAGGGCCTTCTGCGCAATGTTAAGGATTGTGTATACGCCTGTGCCTCTTTGAGCTAAAAGTATTCAAGACAGCAGCTCTGTCAGCTGCCCCCAAGGTTCCTCGTGGATGGCTGATAGATCTCAAATGTAAAATATCTGAAAACCGAAGTGCTCGTTCCACTCCCCGAACCTGCACTCCACCCCCCACTTCTGTAGTTCAGCCCCACCTGGCTCAGGCCGGGGAAACCTGGAAGCATCCTGACTCCTGTTTCCTCTCTCGTGCCCCCCACCGGCTTCTCGGTTCTTCTTTCTGCCACCCTGGCCACCCCATCATTGCCCCATCGCTCCATCACTCCGCCGGTCTGCTGTAGCGAGCTCCCAGCTGGCCGTCTCACCCTGGCTCCTGTCCCGCAAGGAGCCTGCAGGGTCGCAGGTGCCCTTGAGCAAGCAGGAAGGAGAGGAGGTGGAAAAGATGCCGTGGGTGGTCCAGACGGGCCCAGGAGCCAGGCGGGGGGCTGGGGGGCTGTGGAGGAGCTTGGCCTGCTCACGGGGCTCCGGCCCCAGCCAGCATGGGCAGATGCTGGGGACGGCACGTGCTCAGTCCCTGAGGGACTTGTCCTCTGTTCCTCCTTGCCCCCCCGCCTCCTTTCCTCCCCTTGCCAGTCTCCCCTGGGCCCTGGCCTTAGCACCGTCTTGTCCCCCAGATACAGCATCTTCCTCATCAGACGCAGACTCTGGGCTCCGTTTTTTCTGCACCCATCACTGCGAACTGCTGTGTGCCCGCCCGATGCTGGGGAAGCAGGGGGAACTCGGCCGTGGACTGGTAGGCGAGGCCGCCAAGCACCACGTCCACAGTCGCTCCACGTCCAGCTCATCCTTCCTTCCCAGAGCTCCAGCATGGAGTTCCCGGGCCTCCCCGGCCATCCTCTTCCAAGCCCCTGGACTTTCTCCTCATAGCATTACCCCACATGTAATCGGATGTCTTGTGTGGACCACACTGTTGTCCATCTGGCCCATCAAGCTGCGGGCCTCACACCGGCAGATCTGTGTGTCCCGAGTTGCCCAGTGCTTCCTCTGCACCCAGCCCGGCAGCCCCCACACCGTTGGAACATAGTCAACGTTTGTGGGGAAATGAGCCGAGGTTGACCGCAGGGGTGTGGAGCCAGGAGAAAGGAAGTTTGAAGCAGAGAGGGAGGTCGAGGCATTTCGCCTCCTCCCAGCCAGCATTCAGGGTCGTATCTGACGGGTCTGCCTGGAACTCGCTGTAACGAGCATAACCAGGCTGTTCTTGGGAGTCTTTATTTGGGCCTCTTATCTCAGTGGCCTTGGAGTCATGGAGGAGGGTGATGCTAGGCCCTTCTGTGGGCCAGAGCACACAGAACGTGCCTCCCCTGATGCTGGTCTGGCATTTCAAGGTCACGGCCAGAGCCAGCCGTGGGCAGTGGGATGCTGGGCTGCTTCTGGGGTCTGGTGAGCAGTGATAGTTCTTCAAAAACCTAGCTCCTGGGGGATGTTGCCGCAGAAACGAGGCCCCTGGGAGGCAGTGGGAGCCCCCCACTTTGCATTCCCCGATGTTCTGCTTGGAGAGTCTGGGGAGCCGGGCAGCTCTTGCCCCATCTGCCCCACCCCCGCCCCCAGAAAGCTCTTCTCACGTTCCAGGAGGGCCCCGGGAGGCGCTCAGGCGTCTCCAGGGCTCAGCAGTGGTCCCCTGTGAGCTCTGGGGCTGTGTGAACCCTCTGCAGCCCCTCAGCATGCCCTGGACCTCCGTCTCCATGACTCCCTTCAAACTCCCGTCGCCGGTTCAGGGCCGTCTCCTTGACGGCAGCCAGACGGGGGTGCTGACGTCCTCGGCCAGTGGTCCCTGTGACGCTGTTTATGGTAAGCATTGGAGGGCAGGGGTGCGCTGCGGAGAAGGGCTGGGAAAGCTGATTAGACTGGTCAGGAAATGACTCCCGCCCTTGTGAAACAGGCTCCGCCAAACATTTCTTTTCTCCCAGGCCGTTTTACGCTTCCTTGCTTTGCCTCATCCTGTCCAGCTCCCCGCCCCCCAGCCAGACCAAATACCCTTTCCCTTCATTTCTGCCTGGTGAGTAACTTTTTGTCTTTCAGAACCAGCTCAAACAGTAGAACATCCTCTGGAGACCAACACCCCCAGCGCCCCCCCGCCCCCCGCAGGCCCTCCCCACTCCACCAAAGGGTGGGACCTTTCTGTAGGTGGCAGAACCATTTGCATTAGTGAATGCACACCCTGTCTTGAGGTCGCGTCTTTGCACGCCTGAGTCATCAGAGGCAAGAGTGGGTCTTGTTCATGTCTGTAAAACCTCGTGCCCAACCTGGTACCTGTAGGTGCTCAGCGTTGAGGCCCTTCGTGAATGAATCTCTTAGGAGGAGCCTCGTAGGCAAGGTGGCCTCTGAGAGGCCTTGGCAGCTGAGTGCGGTGTGAGACCTTTTCTTTATGCGTTTCCTTGTTTAGTATTTGTATTTGTATTTATTATTTGTATTTATTCCTTCAAAAGGAAGCTCCATGGGGACGGGGGCATTGTCTTTTGTGTCCCCAAAGCTGGCACAGAGCCTGGCATAGAGTTAGCAACTAGTACCTGCTTTGTGAACGAATGGATTAAGTTCTGCCACAAGAGTCTTCATGGAGGAAGTGGGGTGTGGGGAATCGCCCCAGGAAGCAAAAGGAGGGGTTTCAGGGTCCAGGAGGAGTGAGGAGTGCCCCGGGGGAGCCAGATGAACAGACACAGACTGCCCCGTCACCTCCAGTGGGGCAGACAGGACCCTGCCCCTGCTAGGGCACATGCAGGAGCCTGGTCCTCCGTAGGTGGCGTCGGGACCAGGGCCCCGGGGGCAAGGAGAGGGGCCAGGGGTCCCTGGGTGAGACCCTGAGACGCTGCTCGTGGGGGTGGGGAGGGACATGGCAAAGGGCCTCTGTGTCAACTCGGGGTCAGACGAACCTGCCCAGCCCCTCTGAGGAAGGGCGCCGAAAGGCAGTCTGTGATGAGCGAGGCCTTTAAAGCACTGCCCAAGTCCAGTCTTGATCACAAGAGAGGCTCTCGGGAATCTGGGAAAAAAAAACCCAAGACAGGAGTCTGTCCCACACAGCAGGCCGGGGTGTGGGGCCACGTGCAGGCTGGCAGGGATGCCGACTCGTCTGCCGTCCAGGGACAGGTCTGAAGGCGTCCAGTGGAGGCGGGGCTTCCCCTGTGTGTGGCTGGCGGGAGTGAGGACCCCTCCAGCGTGCCCGCCACGGAGGTCACGCCTCTGCCCTGGCCCAGCTCGTCGCCTACACTGACAGGCCCTCCCGGGGCCGCCCAGCATGGGGACGGGGCTGTGCCGCCAACCGCTGTCCTTTGTCGTTCCAGAAAACTCCACGGCCAGTGTGAGCGAGGCAGAGAGGAAGGCCCAGGTGTACTACAGAGCCTGCATGAATGAAACCAGGATTGAGGAGCTCAAGGCCAAACCCCTGATGGAGCTCATCGAGAAGGTGCACCCCGGCCCCCGTCTCCCCCTGCCCCCGGCCCCTGCTTCCACCTGGCTTCCACCGCCAGGGCCCAGCCACCTCACACCTCACCCAGCTGGACCGTGGAGTCTGCTGACGTGTGTCAGGCTGCCTGAGTGTGTGTGCACATGTGTGCGTGCATCTCTGCATCGGTGGGGATGTCTGTCACGTGTGTGTGTGTGTGTGTGTGTGTGTGTGTGTGTGTCTGGGCATCTGTGAGCGGGGCAAGGGTTTCTCATTCTGGCTGCTTCTATTCCCTCAGAGGGGATGTTTGTGTGTGCAGAGGGGTGTGTCCTGCAAGGACCCGCAGAAACTTTGGGGTCAGGGGCAGAGCCCTCCCGCTGAGGAGGGCCACACTGACCCAGGCCCCCAGTCCCCCTTAGCTGAATGCCCTCCCGGGCACCGTCCAGTCAGCCTTGGAGGGACCCTGAGAGGAGCCACCCAAGCTGGCCACACTGCCCAGCGCACACGGAAGGGTGGGCGTGGGTGTTCCTGGGGGCCTGCTGTTCCCCTGAGGCCCCCCTCCTAGGTGGGCTCCCGGGGCCCCTGAGGCAGGGTGGGGCACCGCGGACTGGACAGTCCTCCCCTTTGGCACAGGCCGAGAACACTGGAAAGTCCCAACTCAGAGAGAGACTCTATTAGACCTTAGCTCATCAACCTTGTAAAGAATATGGACCCATTTTTTTACGGGCGCAGTTGAATTTCTGCTTTAATAGGAGTTACATTCACACGATTGATTATTCAAAAATGAACAGATACAGGATGGGTCAGCCACCTGGGAAGCAGGCGCCATGTTCTCGTGACTCAGTGGTCAGAAACCCCCAGTGAAGACAGACCAGACCTCTCTTTCGCTCCTGAGGCCCAGAGAGGTCAGGGAACTGCAGAGGGTCATGCACCATGTCCACTGCAGAAGCAGAACCCGCGTCTGGTCTCCACACGCCTCATCCCCTCCCTGTCCCCTCTCCCTCCCCACAGCTCGGCGGCTGGAACATCACGGGGCCCTGGGACAAGGACAACTTCCAGGACACCCTTCAGGTGGTCACATCCCACTACCACACCTCACCCTTCTTCTCTGTCTACGTCAGTGCCGACTCCAAGAATTCCAACAGCAACGTGATCCAGGTGAGTGGCCTGGAGGTCTAGGGCGAGGACGGGCCTGACCTCCAGACCTGATTTGTGTTTAGCAAGTGGCAGGGTGGGGTAGGGTGCAGACCTGCCCTGACCAACAGGCTTCTGGTTTTTGAGCTTGGTGTCTCTGGCGGCTCCCCACTGAGGTTTATGGCACGGACATTGGCAAAGGGCAGGCTTGCCCTCCTTGGGTAGGTGGGGTGCCTGCAGTGCAGGTGAATTTGGGGGTTCCGATTGGTCCCTGTGGGCCCCAGGGGCGGCGGCAAGTCCTGGGCACGGCTGGAGCCACCTCCTGGTCACCCCACCTCTGTCTCTCCAGCCTTGGTGGCTCTGATTGGCATAGCTTTGAGTCCACCTCTTCCCACCAGAGCCTGCCCAAGACGGTCAGCACACCCAGGGGAGCCCCAGCCCTGGTCTGCCCACTCTCAGATGCAGAAGTGAGAAACCCAAGCTTCTCCTGGGTTTCTCCTCACGTCTACCACTCACTCACTGTGTGACCATGGGGGAGTGCCTCAACCTCTCTGGGCTGCAGTTTCCTTTTCAGTCAAATGAACTATAATAACACCTACTCCAGGCATGTCAGAGGGTGACCGAAGGCTCTCTCAGGAGCTATCGGGGATTGACCCTGCCTCCCTGCCCAGCACCCAGCAAGCCCTTCACGGGCACTCTCTCCTTGTACTCTTATCCCAGCTCTGAGGACTCAGTGGTTCCCCTGTCTTCCAGCTGAAGAAGCTGAGGATCAGAAAGGTTTGGTAGCTTGTCTAAGGTGACATAGCTCTGAGTGATTCTGAACCGCTCATTATCTTAGGAAGTGGTTAATTAAACAGACAGGGTCTGCAGAGCCTTGGAGTTTAAAGAGGAGGATGGCTCCGTCTGGCCCATGAGAAGGGCCCTGAACCCCTGCACTGACCACATGCGTCTGTCCCCTCATGGAGGGCCCATCCCAGGCGTGGCCCCTGATACCAGCCTGTGCTTCTGTGCACGCCCATCCCTCTGTTGCTATGTGCCTGCTGTCCCTGGGGCTGGTGGAGGCTGCGTGGGTATGTGTGCATGGGTATGTGTGTGCAGGTGTGCGTGCACGGGTGTGCGTGCATGGGTATGTGTGTGCAGGTGTGCGTGCACGGGTGTGTGTGCAGATGTGTGTGCACGGGTATGCGTGTGCAGGTGTGCGTGCACGGGTGTGCGTGCATGGGTATGTGTGTGCAGATGTGTGTGCACGGGTATGCGTGTGCAGGTGTGTGTGCAGGTGTGCGTGCACGGGTATGCGTGTGCAGGTGTGTGTGTGCCTGGATGTGCGTGCACGGGTATGCGTGCATGGGTATGTGTGTGCAGGTGTGCGTGCACGGGTGTGCGTGCATGGGTATGTGTGTGCAGGTGTGCGTGCACGGGTGTGAGTACATGGGTATGTGTGTGCAGGTGTACGTGCATGGGTATGTGTGTGCAGATGTGTGTGCACGGGTATGCGTGTGCAGGTGTGTGTGCATGGATGTGCGTGCATGATAGCAGATCCCCTCTCACCCCTCCTTTCTCTCCAGGTGGACCAGTCTGGCCTGGGCTTACCCTCAAGAGATTATTACCTGAACAAAACCGAAAACGAGAAGGTGGGTGTGCCTCTTCCGAGACAGTGGCTCCTACCCAGCCCACCTCCCTCCGTGGTTCGTCCCCCTCGGTGACCCCTCGGTATCCACACCTCTGCAGGTCTTTGAAGCTAGAGAAGCATACAGGGTCCCTTACCTAGCAGTCCCTGGCAGGGGGGAGGGGCCTCAATTGTCCCCATTTTAGAGTGAGGCTCTTCCACGTTTTGCCCTGTGGGCACAGTGGACAGGGACAGGTGTCATCTGTCCCCGTTCCAGAGAGAGGCAGATCTAACGGCCACTACCTCTGGCCTTCCTGGTGATCCTGCAAGTCCTGAATGCCTCTGAATGTCATTCCCCTCAGCTGTCATATGCATATTATTTTTCCCTGGCCTGTTTCAGAGGGGGAAATAAGGCTCAGAGATGCTGAGTGACCTGCTTAAGGTCACACAGCCGGCTGTCAGTGGTGAGGCTGAGATTCTCATCTAGATCCACTGACTCCAAACCGCCTACTTCCCACCCCTCCCCGCCCCAGCTGCCTCCCGTGATGTCCCAGGGAGACGTGGCCTGAGGTTCGTCATCTGTTCATTCACGATTCTACCCGCTTCTATTGCGCGAGTGCGTACTAAGTGCCTGATGCTGGGGAGACAGTGGTCTATAAGGCCAGCCTGCTTCCCGCCCCGTGGGGCTTCAAGTCTAGGAGAGGAGGCAGATGTTAAATAACTCACCAGCAGATTCGAGACATAATGAGCAATTGTGCTAAGGGAAGGGCGAGCTGAGAAGGTAACCTGAGGGTCTAATTCAGATCTGGGGGCCTGGCAGAGCGGGGTGGTTCAGAAGTAGTGTGTTCCAAGACGAGAACTGAATGCTGGCCCCACTGGTGGCTTTCATGTAACGAGCATCCCAGAGGGAGTGTGGGCTGCAACAGCAGAGACCGACCCACGTGGGGCCCTGGGTGGGCCTTATCCTGGGGGCCATGGGGAGCCAGTGAAGGGGTATGCTGCCAAAACCATTCCTGAAGCTGGTTTCCTGGGTAGAACCCCCAGCTCCCTGGCTGCCCGCCCAGGGCTGACCTGACTGGCCCCCGGCTTGTCCAGCGGGCAGCGGGTGGCAGCCGCTGATGGAAGTGGGGGGCTGGGTCCCACAGGTGCTGACGGGGTACCTCAACTACATGGTCCAGCTGGGGAAGCTGCTGGGCGGAGGGGCCGAGGACACCATCCGGCCCCAGATGCAGCAGATCCTGGACTTTGAGACGGCGCTGGCCAACATCACCATCCCCCAGGAGAAGCGCCGGGACGAGGAACTCATCTACCACAAAGTGACGGCAGCCGAGCTGCAGGTAGCCGAGCTGGCTGACTCGGAGGCTGGGGCGGTTGTGGGATTCAGGATGCAGGGCGCTGGGCTGGGGGCGTGGACACCTCCTTCACCAGAACAACCCCACGAAGCACAGGGGTGGTTGTTATCACCAATTCACAGATGGCACTGAGGCTCAGAGAGGTCGAGTTGCCGGCTGAAGGTCACACAGCCGGTGACGCCAAAGCTGGTCTCTTGCTGTATTCCAGGCTGCTTTTCTGAAACCGTAGTTAGCTGGGGAGAGTCTGTGCTCGTGACAATATTGAATCGTAGTGATTGGGCGTGTCCATTCTCTCAAGCTCCTTGAGCCTGGCACATAGCAAATAAACACAGCAAATAAATCTGATGTCACCTCCCTTTTACCAAGCCAGGAGGTTAGGTGACGTGCTCAAGGCCTCCAGGCTTCTAAGTGGCAGGGGAGCTGGGACCCGGACTCAGGCTTGGCTCACTGGAGCTCTGCTCTTGACGATACTCTTGACCATGACCCCTGCGGCCTCCTGGAGCTGTAGCAGGGTTGAGGTCAGCACTGAACGGCTCTCTACTGGGTGTAACCCATCTGAGAAGCCACTGTCTTCTCTGTAGATCAGTTCAGTTCAGTCCAGTTGCTCAGTCCTGTCTGACTCTTTGTGACCCCATGGACTGCAGCATGTCAGGCCTCCCTGTCCATCACCAACTCCCGGAGTTTACTCAAGCTCAAATCCATTGAGTCAGTGATGCCATCCAACCATCTCATCCTCTCTTTTCCCCTTCACCTCCTGCCTTCAATCTTTCCCAGCATCAGGGTCTTTTCCAATGAGTCAGTTCTTCGCATCAGGTGACCAAAGTATTGGAGTTTCAGCTTCAACATCAGCCCTTCCATTGAATATTCAGGACTGATCTTCTTTAGGATGGACTGGTTGGATCTCCTTGCAATCCAAGGGACTCTCAAGAGTCTTCTCCAACACCACAGTGTGAAAGCATCCATTCTTTGGCTCTCAGCTTTCTTTATAGTCCAACTCTCACATCCATACATGACTACTGGAAAAACCATAGCCTTAACTAGATGGACCTTTGTTGGCAAAGTAATATTTCTGCTTTTTAATATGCTGTCTAGGTTGGTCATAACTTTTCTTCCAAGGAGCAGGTGTCTTTTAATTTCATGGCTGCAGTAACCATCTGCAGTGATTTTGGAACCCAAAATAATAAAGTCTGTCACTGTTTCCACTGTTTCCCCATCTATTTGCCATGAAGTGATGGGACCAGATGCCATGATCTTAGTTTTCTGAATGTTGAGCCTTAAGCCAACTTTTTTACTCTCCTCTTTCACTTTCATCAAGAGGCTCTTTAGTTCCTCTTCACTTTCTGCTATAAGGGTGGTGTCATCTGCATATCTGAGGTTATTGATACTTCTCCCGGCAGTCTTGAGTCCTCTGTAGATCAGCCTCTACCAAAGTCTGCCCCCTGGTGGCTGCTTGGGACTTGCAGGTGATGAACTGGCCTCAATTCCTTCTTTCTTCTTTTTTTTTTTGTTTGTTTTTATTTACTTTTTTGGCTGCACGGGATCTTAGCTACTGCATGTGGACTCTTTGGTTGTGGCTTGCAAACTCTTCATGGCAGCATGTGGGATCTAGTTCCCTGACCAGGGATGGAGCCTGGATCTCCTGCATTGAGAGCATGGCGTCTTCACCACTGGACCCCCAGGGAAGTCCCCAATTCCTTCTTTCTGGTTCGTGGCTTGTAGACCTTCCCCCAGGCCCCAGGGTCATAGAGGAGTCAGCAGAAAGGTCTCAATCAATCCTCCTGTTTCCTGCCATCGCTTGGCTCCCCCCCCAGGAAGGATGTCCAGGCCACCTCTGCCCACCAAGTCCTGCCCATCCATTCAAGTTCAGCTCATTTTCTCTCCTTTTCGGAAGAACACCTAGACCCCTGCCCCCTTTTCTGTCTCCATCTCTCCCTCCAACAAGCGTCTGTAGGACCACGCTGGGACTGTGCTCTTGCCCCGCTTCTGGATGAGCTGGGGACACCAGCGAGGAAGCAAGCTCAATCTCATTGCCTCGAGCTTTGTGCAGAAGAGGCTGAGCCTTGGGGCTGGGGCCAGGCAGAGTCAGGGAGGGTGCGTCTCACACAGGGGTGAGTGGGAGCCAGGCTGACCAGGTGTCCCAGGTGGGCACACCGCCCACACAAGCCTGGGGATGAGGGCCGGAGAGCCCGGCCTCCTTCCGGGTGCCAGCTGCCCTTCAGGTCCCCAGAGAAGCTGGCATCGTGGGGAGTGGTGCTGAGTGGGTTGTAATGGAGATCAGAGGCCTGTGCTGGGCACCATCTGGCACTGTTTTTCCCTCTCCGAGGCCAGGAAATTGAGGGAGATGCTGTTTGCTGATGCAAGTTGATTTGGTTTCCTCCAACCGGTTCTCAGCCCAGAGGGGCTCCGGCGGTCCCTGTCCCCGATACAGTGGCTACGAAGCCTGAGAGTGGCTGAGAAAGCAGTCGCCCTGGGTGCATCTGCCCGAGTGGCCTGCTGGCTCCACCCCCAGATGGCCTTTCACCATTTCAACAGGCTTTTGCTCTGTTCTTCCAAGTAGAAAGGAAAAGCTTTTCCTCCCTCCCAGCTGCAGAACTCCCCGGGTGGGGAGGATTTTAGCAGAGGCAGCAGCCTGGAGTGGTGTGAGCAGAGGATTGCCCCAGCCCAGTCCCACCACCAGCCTTGGGCAAGTCACATAACCCCCTCCTCCTTGAGCCTTGGTTTCCTTCCTGATAAAATGGGCTTTGCTCGCTCATTCACACCTGCTGTGTTCCAGAACAGAGACAGATGAGGGGCAGATCCTACCCTCATAAGGGGCGTGGTTCTTACCCACCCTTTTTTTTAAAGATTTGTTGTTTATCTATATTTCTGACTGCGCTGGATCTTCGTCGTGGTTCACCTTCTCTAGTTGCAGCTAGCGGGACCACTCTTGTGGTGCATGGGCTTCTCGTTGTGCTGGCTTCTCTTGTTAGAGCTCGCAGGCTCTAGAGCACAGGCTTAACAGTTGTGGCACACAGGCTTAGCTGCCCCGTGGCATGCGGGATCTTCCCGGGCCAGGCAGGGAACCCCTGTCCGCTGCTGTGGCAGGCAGATTCTCAACCGCTTGACCACCAGGAAGGCCCAGTTCTTACCTTTAACTCACAGAATTTTTGGAGGCCAGGTTGAAAGGTATGGAGTGTCTCCAAGGGGATGGGTATGTATTACAAAATGACGTCTAAGTGTTTAAAGAAGTGGTGGACACCTGAAGCCTGGTGTGCTGGATGAGAATCTGCCCTGCCCTGCCCATGGGGTTGCATGATGATGAGATGAGGCAAAGGCTGAGATGTCAAACTTTGCAGACTGGCCTGCAGTTCGAACATGCGACAGTCATCGTTCTTAGTACCGTTCCTGCGTCATCAGCGATGACAGCCCATGTCTCCGGCCCTAAACCAATTTGACTCATTTCACCCTTGGACAGGAGAGGATGTCTTTTTGTTCCTTGGTATCTGGAAATGTAGTCTTCTTCCTACACTTCAGGGGACTCAGGAATGGGCGCCCCAGCCTTTCACAGTGTGGTTCTAAGAAGCCATGGCCAGAGCAGCAGAGTCTGAATTGAGGACCATGAATCAAACCTTCTGTGGCTTCTCTAAGGGGCATAAGGACCTTCCTATTCCTTCCTAGGACCTTCCATATCAAAAATTGACTGGGAATGAGCCCCATCCTCTGATCTAAATTCTCTAGCTGAGGTGGAATCTGGGAGCATGCGTTCTCTCCCTTTGCAAACCTCCTTGAGCTGGGGGCTTGGTGACCAGCAGGACTTTTCTTCGGCAGCAAGTGTGGAAAATAGAGCTCATCTGTGTACCTCAAAGGCTTAGAGTCACAAGTGGAACGTCCTGGTTGGTTAAAACAGCTGTCTTCATGGACACGGACCCAGGCACACGAGTTTTAAGTTAGGTGTTCGCTAAAGCAATAAAGAGTGAAAATTTTGGTAAACAGCACACACCTTATTTCAGAGTGGTGGGAATTTACCTGCCCAGAACACCTGCTCTCCCTAAGGAAACAGGCTTGTGTTAAGTACATAGGGATTTATCATCACCTGTATCTCTACCCTGATCGGAGTCCCAGTCACCAGCAGTTGTATAAAGCTCTCGTTAATTGTGTAAACAGTGACATTTTGTCAACTTGACTGTTCTCCCAGGGGTCTTTGCCAGCAAGTCACACAGTCACATGGCACTAAGTGTTGGGCTCTGTCTGACCAGCTCACCTGGACACCATCACGTTTTGCAGCCACAGAAATTTGAGGGGGAGCCCCAGAGGTTACTTGCTTAAGGAGCTCCTGCCAGGAAAAGAGAGTGGAATGGACAAGCTGGGGAAAAAAGAAGCTCAATTTGTTGAGTAAGCCGTCCCAAGAGGCACTTGGCAAGGATTGTTGTCTCCATTGAAAGAAAGCCTGTGGAGCGACTTGAGGTCCCAGAGCTGGTTCATGGTGGGCACCCCAGTCCAGGTCTCACTCAGGACACGGCTCTTAATATTTATTTATTTATTTGGCTATGCTGGGTCTTAGCTGTGGCATGTGGGAACTAGCTCCCTGACCAGGGATTGAACCCAGGGCCCCTGCCTTGGGAGCATGGAGTCTTTGCCACTAGACCACCAGGAAAAAATCCCTGAGAGCCATTCGCTAAATGTTTCCCAGCTCACCACTGCCCACAGGACTGGCCCCCTTCTGTCCTCTGAGGTCCTTGCTCCCCAGCAGCTGAGCTGCCCTTTAAAACTAGAGAGACTGTCAAGTGGGAGGTTTCCATGGCTGCCTGTGTCACTGAAGGCATTATAAGTATTTACCAGCCAGTTATGGGTTCATCAGTGTAACAGGTTGAGTTCACTTTCTTAATTGATCTTCCTGTATGAAGGCCGTTTATAATGCAACTCTCACTTCCTTAATTTGTCTTTGCACTTTACCCATTTTCACGGGAACAAAGAACAGAATTTGGAATCAGTCCCAGGACCACTCTTGGGAGACTTTGAGCAATGATTGCAAAGCTAATCAATGATTATAATAACTAACATTGATTGAGTGCTTGCTCCATGCCAGATACCATTGATATTAGAAGCATTTTTACTGTAACACAGGATATGTAGTCCTGAAAAACCTTTCTTTCTGTAAAATTACAGAACTAAAAATAACAGAACATATGGGGGAAATAGGACCAGAGCAGACCATTTGAAAGTTGTGTAACTTGAGGACATCGTGCTAAGTGAAATAAGCCAGTCACACAAGGACAAATACTGCATGGTTCCACTTATATGAGCTACAGAGTAGTCAGATTCACGGACAGAAGGTAGAATGGTGGTTGTCTAGGGCTGGGGGTTGGGGAGATATTGTTTAATAGAGTCAGTTTCAGTTTTGCAAGATGGAATCTGGGGATGGATGGTGAATGTACTTAATACCATAGGTAAGGTGGTAAATTTCACGTTATGTGCATTTTACCATAATTATTTAAAATGTAGCATGACTTTGTAATCAAAACACTCCCAAGACAGTAATTGGAACCTTGGGAGAGAGCTCGGCATGGCTGGAGGCTACCTGGGGAGTGGAATGGCGCTCCTGGCTGTGGACACCGAGACCCTGCAGACAGACAGACAGACAGGAGCTCTGTGTGTGAGTGGGCTGCCGTTCGGCGGGCCCAGGGCAAGTGCAGCCCTCTGGGAGCTGAATTATGCAAAGCAGGCATGTGCCCCTGTGGGGACAGAGCCCTGGGTGCAGGTGTTCCTTTTAAATTTTCTTAAAATAGAGCCGACCGGCTTCCCGTGTGTGTCTCCCTTTCTTGCTGCGGTTGACATCCTACACTTGCTTTTCCAGCTTCCAAGCCTGAGAAAAACTCCCCTGTGGACCAAAGCGCTCCACACGCTCTACGGCCATCATTCTTATAATTGACAATCATGTAGAGGACCGATCATATAGAAACTAATGAATGTTACAGAAGCACTTGCTGAGTTGAACAGACGAGGTTAAGTTGTTTAATCCCCACATTAACCCCATGGGATGGTTTCTATGAAGATAAGCCTCACTTTTCAAGATCCTGAGGCACAGAATGTGAAGCATTAGTCGCTCAGTCGTGTCTCTTTGTGACCCCATGGACTGTAGCCGGCCACAGACTCCTCTGTTCATGGAAATTCTCCAGGCAAGAATACTGGAGTGGGTTGCCATGCCTTTCTCCAGGGGATCTTCCCGACCCTGGGATCGAACCTGGGTCTCCTGCTCTGCGGGCTGATTCTTTACCGTCTGAGCCAGCAAGGAAGCCCTTGAGGCACAGGGGGCTTCATCAACGTACTTGAGATGACACAGCTAGTGAGAGTGTGAGCCCGGGCAGTTTGGCTCCCGGTTCTGCACACCCCCGTGACACTTCCCCCTGAGGCTGTTTCTTCATCAGTAAAGTGGGGATAATGGTGCCGACCACCCAGGCTTGTCGGGCAGCCTGGCTGAGCGAGGACGTGTGTCACCCGCAGTGGCTCCTGGCGTTGGAGGGCCCTGACCGGCAGCTGCTGCTTCCGTCCCCGTGTCTGCTCTTCTTCCACCTCAAGTGACCGTTGGGCGTTCGGCGCCTTGTATGGGTCCTTCTGTGTAACGGGACTCTGCCAGCGGTCAGCCGGCCTGGGCCTGACATCTGCCCAGTGCCCTCTCAGGCAGCGCCCGCTTCTCCCGCTTTGTCGGTGGGTGGGGAGAGGGGGGCTCCTTCAGAAGAGCGACCTGGAGACCTGGGCTCTGAAGAGAGGCAGCCCAGCCAGAGTCACCCTGTCCGCTTTCCTTCCAGACCTTGGCGCCCGCCATCAACTGGCTGCCCTTCCTCAACACCATCTTCTACCCCGTGGAGATCAACGAGTCAGAGCCGATCGTCATCTACGACAAAGAATACCTGAGCAAGGTGTCCGCCCTCATCAACAGCACAGACAGATGGTGAGGGCACCCAGCGCCCGGGGACGGGCCCCTCTGCTCAGCCAGGACAGGGGCACACTGACCCGGGACGTCGGCCCGCGGGCTGGCTTTTTTTTAAACATTTATTTGGCTGCGCTGGGTCTTAGTTGCAGCACTTGGACAGTTTTAATTGCAGTATGTGGCATCGAGTTCCCCAACCAGGGTTCGAACCGGGGCCCCTGCTTTGGGAGTACAGAGTCTTAGCCACTGGACCACTGGGGCAGTCCCCTGGGCTGGCTTTTCTGAGAGGCTGCAGGGCACACTGTATCCTCCACCAGCCCCCTTGGTAGCCTGGGGCACATTTCTTTCCCTTCATCGGGTTCATCGTCCTCATCCATGAAGTGAAGATACAAATAGCACTTACCATGCAGGGTTGTTGTGAGAATTGAGTGAAACAATTGGTGTGAAGTGTGTTAACACAGTGCCTGACCCCGAATGGGACTCAGTAAATGTTCGCTAACACTTTTAGTTAATATTTATGATTGTTTTTAATTTTAAAGATTTGTTGAAGGGAATTCCCTGATGATCCAATGGTTAGGACTCTGGGCTTCCATGGCAGGGTCCCAGGTTCAATTCCTGGCCAGGGAGCAAAGATCCCAAGATCCTTGTGGTATGGCCAAATAAAAAGGACGTGTTATAGAAAATTTTTTAAACTACAGAAAAAAAGCAACAAAAATTAAAATTACCCAGAGTGCTGCATTTCCGCATGTCAACCCAGGCCCTCTGCACATCTCATTTTTCATAACTCCATGATAGTTCATCGAGTATAAATATGATTATTTGTTCGCCATTCCCTGTTGTCAGACATTTAGGTTGGTTCCAGTTTGAGGCTGGATGTTCATTATAGTGAACTCCCTGTGTGTGTGAAGGTGACTTGCCTACAAAGGTGATATCAGCCCCTGATGACTATCTGCGCTCCGGGGGCAGGGGCAGTGAGAGCTCCCATTCATGGAGACTTGGGTCTGGCCGGTCAGAGCGTCCTTTCCTGCCCACCTGATTCTTAGGCCCTTTTCCCATCTCTGGCCTCCTGGCCAGGACACCCTCAAGCTTTGGAAGTGGCCACCCCTCCCCTGCTTTGGCCGAGCGGCACCCACCATCCAGCGTGCGTGTCTGTGACCCCTCGAGGTCAGTGGGGGGCTTGCTGCGTCCGGCCCCGGGCACGTCTGAGCCTGTCTGTGCTCCCGCTGCAGCCTGCTGAACAACTACATGATCTGGAACCTGGTGCGGAAGACAAGCTCCTTCCTCGATCAGCGCTTCCAGGACGCCGACGAGAAGTTCATGGAAGTCATGTACGGGACTAAGAAGGTGAGCCTGTCGGCGGGCGTTTCCCCCACTCACGCGGAGCGCCTGCTGGGCACCAGGCCCTGAGCTCACAGGGAGGGAGGTGCCAGGCTGCGGAGGAAGAGGGCCACCCCAGGGGTCCGCCCTGGTGTCCGCCAGCGCGTGGGAGGGGACCTGAGGCAGCGGGGTGGCCAGGAGCCCCCAGGAAGGGGCGGTTACACTGAGTCTTCAGGTATAAGGGCTTCCTTCCCAGGAGGCTCAGCGGCCAAGAATCCGCCTGCCAAGGAGGAGACTTGAGTTCGATCCCTCGGTCGGGAAGATCCCCCAGAAGAAGGAAACGGCAACCCACTCCAGTATTCTTGCCTGGGAAATCCCATGGACAGAGGAGCCTGGCGGGCTACGGCCCACGGGGTCGCAAAGAGTCAGACACGACTAAACTACAAGTATAAAGTAGACCCAGAGGTTTAGCTAATTTACCGCAAAAAGTGGCTTTGGTTCTGTCGCTGCTGACTTCTCAGGTGCGATGGTTCTAAGGCTTTCCTCGTGTAAGAGCACTCCCGTGACTGTCACATCCCTGCAGAGTGGGTACCACCCTCAGCCCCCTTTTACACAGGGGCTCTCCACCTCCAGTAATCCTGCTTCTTCCCCGTACATATAAAACCCTTGGAGCAGCCCCCCTGACTCCTGGAAAGTACGACACCAGTGTCCACCGATGTTATTCTCCTCCCAGACCCCAGTTCGGGGGGTCTCTGCTACTGTAAATGCCCCACTGTGACCCCTGCCCGCCAGCTACTTCCACCTTCTCCAGGAAGCGGAGGTCATCTCTGTCTGTCGTGGCCACCTGCTGTGTGCCCACTGGCCCGTGCCACTGTGTGCTCCGAGCCCAGTGTGTCCACACTGAGGTGGGGGCTGTGCTCGAGGCCCCCGTGTCTGCTGAGGGAGCTGGTAGAAACGGATCAGCCCTCGCAGGTGCGGAGGGGACCCCGAAGCCGAGAGGTACCCCAGCCACAGAGCAGGAGAGGCTGGAGAGCCAAGCCTTTGGCCAGCGCGCCCTGCCCCCACCCAGGACCACAGCTTGCAAGCCCCCAGGGGGCGGGCACAGCTGGCTCCCCTGGGCTCTGCCCCGCCACCCCGCCCAGGGTCCAGGAGGAGTGGGCAGGGCCAGATCAGGACTCAGGGGATGGCAGGATGTGGGTCTCAAAGTTCATCCTGGGGCAGGGTTCTCCGTGTCCCTCTCTCTGGTGGGAAGGGGGCTGAGGAACAAGCCCTGATCCTGAAGAGAGGGGCTTCCTCAGCCTGAGGGCCGCCCTGGCCCTGCAGGGAAGGGAGGGGAAGAGCTGGCTGCCCTGCCCGCCTCCCTGTTCCAGCTGCTCCTCCTGCTCTGGGCCAGCCCTGGAGGAGTGCCTGGGTCCAGACCTGAGCAGGCCGGGACTCTGTGCCCTGCAGCCCTGGGCCTCCCGGGGGCCTTTATACAGGAGGGGCCTGACCAGGACCCGGCATGGCGCTTACTGAGACGGCCCTGTGTATGGAGCACACACCTCCACCATTGCTTTCCCCCCACCCCTCGGGTTACAGATGAGAAAACGGAGGCTCAGGGAGGTCAGGGCTTTCCCTCGTCACCCTGCAAGGAGGCCGTCAAGCTCAAATTCAAACCCAGATCTGGATGACTACAAATTTTAGTATATTTGGCTACCCACTACTAGTAACAATAAATAAAAAGTAGCCTTGTTGGATGTTTGCCCTTATAGACATTATCTCCCCCAAGTTCCTACAGTAGTGCTCTGTGTTGGAAACTACTACCATCATCCCATTTTACGGATGAGGAGACCGAGGCTCAGTGAGGCAAAGGGACTTATTCAGAGTCACACAGCTCCTAAGTGGAGAAAGTGAAAGTGTTTGCAACCCCATGGACTATTGTATAGTCCAGGCTCCTCTGTCCAAGGGATTCTCCAAGCGAGAATACTGGAGTGGGTTGTCATTCCCTTCTCCAGGGGTTCTTCCCAACACAGGGATTGAACCCAGCTCTCCTGCATCGCAAGCAGATTCTTTACTGTCTGAGCCGCCTGGCAGTTCCGTAAGTGGAGAGTGGTTTTCAAACCCAGCACGTCTGATTCCACAGCCTGTCCTTCTAAGCTCCGTACCACTCAGCTTCTGCTCTGCAGGAACCAAAAGTCACGACTGAGCGTCCTGAGAGTTGCCAGGGGCAGCAGGTGGGGAGGGCAGAGTGAGCAGTTGTCAAACAGGTAGAGAGTTTCAGATCTGCAAGGTGAGAAGTTCTGGAGATGGGTTGCACAACCGCTAAATATAACACTGCCGGACTTTATGCTTAGAGTCCCCTGGGCCAGGCTAAGTGCAGCTGCCGCTCTGACCAATGAGACGCTGAGAGCTGGTGGGACACGCGCAGGCCTGGGCAGAGGCAGGGGCGGCTGGGAGACCCTGAAGGTGCGAGGCTCTGGGCCGGGGGTCGCTGGATGCCCCCGGGTGGAGGGATGGAAGATACTGCCTATCTGTTTCTCCTTCTCCAGCCCTCCTCACCCCCCGTCATGACTGCTTCTGGGTCCCGGCCGGGTCCGCCCAACTTATGTCCAGCACAGCTCAAATCACAGCTCTACTGTGTGACCTTGGGGAGTCCTGGTGCCTCCGAGTCTCCGTTTTCTCATCTGTTCTTTGGGATCATGCCTGACCTCATCTCACAGGACCCTGGGGAATGGCCTCCATGTGGGAAAACACTTTTAATTTCCTACAGCTTTATAGAGCGTCCTGTTGTCCATCGGTATAGGGAGATAACAACGCAGAACTTTGCGTCAGAAGATCTGAATTTACAACCACACAGCCTTTTTAATATAAAGTTTTATTTATGTACTTTCGGCTGCTCCGGGTCTTCCGTTGCTGTGTGCAGGGGCTTTCTCTAGTTGCAGTGCTCCGATTTCTGGCTGTGGTGACTTCTCTTAGTGGGGAGCATGGACTCTAGGTACACAGGCTTCAGTAGCTGTAGCACACAGGCTTAGTTGCCCTGTGGCATGTGGGATCTTCCTGGACCAGGGATTCAACCCGCGTCCCCTGCCTTGACAGGCAGATTCTTTACTGCTGGACCAGCAGGGAAGTTCCTAACCACACAGTTCAGTTCAGTTCAGTCACTCAGTGGTGTCTGACTCTTTGCGACCCCATGAACTGCAGCACACCAGGCCTCCCTGTCCATCACCAACTCCCGGAGTTTACCCAAACCCATGTCCATTGAGTCGGTAATGCCATCCAACCATCTTATCCTCTGTTGTCCCCTTCTCCTCCCGCCCTCAATTTTTCCCAGCATCAGGGTCCAAGAGACTCTCAAGAGTCTCCTAACCACACAGCCTTGGGCAAATCACTTCATTAGATCAGGGAGTTTAGTCTTTTTCTCTGTAAAATGGGATAACTCATCACTGCCCTGTTTACCAGCGGGCTGACTGGGAGTACGCAGGGGGATCTGCACAAAGTCTGCTCTAAAGGGTACCACATTCCACAAAGGAGCACAGAGAGAACCTGCCTCGTAGGGTTGTATGAGGGTTCTAGGGGACAGGGCCCAGAATCCAGTGCAATTCAGTCACTCAGTTGTGTCCGACTCTGCGACTCCATGGACTAGAGCACGCCAGGCCTCCCTGTCCATCACCAACTCCTGGAGTTTACTCAAACTCATGTCCATTGAGTCAGTGGTGCCATTCAACCATCTCATCCTCTGTCATCCCCTTCTCCTCCTGCCCTCAATCTTTCCCAGCATCAGGGTCTTTTCTAATGAGTCAGTTCTTCGCATCAGGTGGTCAGAGTATTGGAGTTTCAGCTTCAGCATCAGTCCTTCCAATGAACACCCAGGACTGATCTCCTTTAGGATGGACTGGTTGGATCTCCTTGCAGTCCAAGGGACTCTCAAGAGTCCTCTCCAACACCACAGCTCAAAAGCATCAGTTCTTCGGCGCTCAGCTTTCTTTATAGTCCAACTCTCACATCCATACATGACCACTGGAAAAGGTCCGTATAGCTTTGACTAGACGGACCTGTGTTGGTAAGGTAATGTACCCAGTAGACGTTTAATAAGCATTAACTACTGTTGCTGATGCTGTTAAGCTTGTTGTGCGTCTGCTTCTTCCCCCAGATGTTCTGGGTGCTTCAGCTGAGCTACTTGAGGGCAGGACCTAGCACTGTCAGGGTACAGCTGAACTGCTCAGAGAACACTGGCTGTGTGAATTAATGAGCACAGACATGAACGGATGGGTTAATGCAGAGAATCTCCTGAGAAGACAATGAGTAAGAATTGTTCCATCATTCAGCTGCCCCAGCCTGGAGCCTTCACAGAACCCAGGAGCTACAGTCCTCTGGTCCTGACCTCCTGAGTGATCGGCCTCTGCAACTGGGGCAGGTGGGGCACATGGCTGGGGGAGTTTGAGTGGATTTAACAGCCAGGAAGTGAAAGAACTTAGGAAAGGCTGGAGGGCCTCTTTCTTTCTTCCCTCTGGTGTTTAAGAAACTTTTAAACTAAAGCATAATTTGTTGTTGTTTTTGTTTGGTGGCTAAGCCCTGTCTGACTCTTCTGGGACCCCACGGACTATAGGCCATCAGGCTTCTCTGTCCATGGGATTTCCCAGGCAGGAATACTGGAGTGTGTTGCCATTTCCTTCTCCAGGGGATCGTCCCAACCCAGGGATGCAACCTGAGTCTCCTGCTGGGCAGGTGGATTCTTTGCTGAACCACCTGGGAAGCCCAACTCTAATTTACATACAAGCAGATGGGGAAACAGTGGAAACAATGAGAGACTATTTTGGGGGGGCTCTAAAAATACTGCAAATGGTGACTGCAACCATGAAATTAAAAGACACTCCTTGGAAGAAAGTTATGACCAATCTAGACAGCATATTAAAAAGCAGAGACATTACTTTATCAACAAAGGTCTGTCTAGTCAAACCTATGGTTTTTCCAGTAGTCATGTATAGATGTGAGAGTTGGACTATAAAGAAAGCCAAGTGCTGAAGAACTGATGCTTTTGAACTGTGGTGTTGGAGAAGACTCTTGAGAGTTCCTTCGACTGCAAGGAGATCCAACCAGTCCATCCTAAAGGAGATCAGTCCTGAATATTCATTGGAAGGACTGATGCTGAGGCTGAAACTCCAATACTTTGACCACCTGATGTGAAGAACTGACTTGTTAGAAAAGACCCTGATGCTGGGAAAGATTGAGGGCAGGAGGAGAAGGGGGCGACAGAGGATGAGATGGTTGGATGGCATCACCGACTCGATAGACATGAGTTTGAGTAAACTCCGGGAGTTGGTGATAGACAGGAAGGCCTGGTGTGCTGTGGTCCGTGGGGTTGCAAAGAGTTGGACATGACTGAGTGACTGAACTGAACTGATTGGGCTAAAAATGTGTACATTGAGTATGCAGTTCAGTGAGAGTTGACAAGTGAAATCACTCCTGCTACCACCAGCCCAGTCAAGGTAGAGAGCGTGTCCATCACCCCTGTGTCCAGAGTGCTCTGTGTAGGAGGTTCCCTTGCACCCCCATCGGTCCCTCCACCAGCCCTGCCCCACCCAGAGGTGGGTGTAGATGGAACCACACACTGCGTGGGCTTCTTTTGCTCAGCATAACGGCAGTGGAATTCATCCACATTGTGTCTATCCATCGCCCCTTCTCCTTTTGTTGCCAAGTGGTGTGCTGTTGTATAAAAATACCACATTTTGTTTATCCATCTGCCTGTCGACGGGCATTTCATTTGTTTTCAGTTGATGGCTATTATGAAGCAGGCTACCCTGAGCCTGGGTGGTTTTCACCACCTGTTCTTCCTAGTTAAGAGGACCCGGCTTCCTCTGCAGCGCGGGGGTAGTGTGAGCAGGGCCACCGCTTGTGGTCACGCGGACTGGGTGGGTGAGCGGGCAGCGCTGACCCCAGCCTGGGTGCTTGCCCCCAGGCCTGGCTCCGTGAGGCTTCAGCCCAGCTGACCCGTCTCCAGCCTCCAGCATGTCCTGTGGGCTGGCGGGCTTGTGGGTGAGACCGAGGTCGGATGAACACGTCCAAGTCCCACAGGGTCCCGGTGGCAGCTCTTTCTCCAAGAGGCTTTAAATGGGGCTGCAGCCCTTCTGGGGTTTTCTGTTACTTGGGGGGTAGAAAGGGAACTTCCCAAGGTTCTTTGCGACCAGGATCCTTAGCATCTTCCAGGAGAGAGGAGTGGCGTGGGGTATGGAGTCCGGCATGTCATGGTTCCGGCTGCGGGGGGCCTCTGGACCAGCGGCTTCCCCTTGCGGACTGTCTGTGTCCTCATCTGCCTCCCAGGTCTGTTTTGGTGGCTCTGTAGGACATATCGGCATCTGTGGAGCGCTCTGCAGGAAGCGATGGATGGCAGGGATTAGGGTGATCCCCTAATAACTTCCGCTGGGTCAGGAAAGGTCTCCCTCCAGTTCTGGACGGAAGCACGGACCCCACTGTCCCACCTCCCGGACAGACAGTGCCAAGTAACGCCTCTGACTTGTGTTTTCCAGACCTGTCTTCCCCGCTGGAAGTTTTGTGTGAGTGACACAGAGAACACCCTTGGCTTCGCCCTGGGCCCCATGTTCGTCAAAGCGACCTTCGCCGAGGACAGCAAGAACATAGTAAGTGCCCGCCGCGCTCGGAGGCCGTGACGTCACACCCGCCACCCCTGTGAGCCTGCCAGGCCGCGCTCTCATCCGCTCTGGACCAGCCCTCCCCCGGGCCAGGGCTCCAGCCCTAACTCCAAGGTTCCATTTTCTAAAGCCTTGCGTAATCTGAGTTACCTACAAGAGAGAGCATGATCACAGTGGCCGGTCCTTTGTCTGTGGGATTTCATGTAGTCCTCCTGGCTTCCCAGGGAGGCTGGTCTAGCCGTCTCCACCTCCAAGGGTAGGCAGGGCCCAGAGAGGTCATGTTGGCAGGACAGCTTGACATGAAGTGATGGCGGGCAGAGGACTCCCGTGGCTGAGCATCTGGAGACAGCCGGGCCCCAGCCCGGATGCCGGCTTTATCTCTTCCTGGTGGGGGGTCTTGGGACAATACTCTGACCCCATGGACATGGAGGTGGGTGCGCCCGTCCTGCAGGCGGAGACTGAATGGCACTGTGCACGTGGAGAGCAGCTGGCGCAGAATACGGGCTTAGGGAGCAGTGGCTGCTACGTCATTCTTCTTGTGGTTCAGCCGCTCACTCGTGTCCGACTCTTTGCGACCCCACAGACTGCAGCGCGCCAGGCTTCCCTGTCTTTCACCACTTCCCAGAGTTTGCTCAAACTCATGTCCATCGAGCCAGTGATGCCATCCAACCATCTCACCCTCTGTCGTCCCCTTCTCCTCTGGCCCTCGGTCTTTCCCAGCATCAGGGTCTTTTCCAAAGAGTTGGCTCTTCGCATCAGGTGGCCAAAGTATTAGAGCGTCAGCTTCAGCATCAGTCCTTCCAATGAATATTCAGGACTGATTTCCTTTGGTCCCATTTTTATTACTAACTTTAACTGCACAGATTTTTATTTGCAGTCAGAGGTTAGCAGACTGACTCAAACCTCTTACGTGACCTTCCTGTTAGTGGCTGATGCAGATTCTGAGTCGAGTTCTGTCTGTGTTCAGTCTGTCTGCTCCTCCTGCTGCCCGACTCCCCCTTCCTCTGCTCCGGAGTCTTTTTCAGCCTCTGGATCTGCTTTTGACATTCATCTCCAGCCTGAACAGAATCTTTCTGGAACCACCCCTCAGAACTCGGCTTCTCTAGATTTTAAAGCCCAGTCCATCCGAAAGGAATTCCATCATCTGATACCTCTGAGAACAGCTACATGTCCTAACATCTCTGAAAAGAATCACAGGGCATGGTGCTCAGTAAAGGCACTGATAAGTCCTGCCATAAGAGTCTTTTCCAGTGTTCCCAGACCTTGCCCTGAGTGTAAGTGACCAGGGAGCCCTGTTTATAGAAATCTGCCTCATCTCACAGGATGCTAGCATTCAGAGGAAGGAGGTTGGGGGACCGTGGCTGTGGACCCCCTTCCTCAGCCCAGCACCTCGGAGCATGAGGCCTGGAGCCAGGATCTGAGTTCAGGCTCTGGCCCCGCGGCATCCTTCTCCAGGAGATGCCCGCTGCCCATGGGCAAGGTCAGTGCCCACACCTGACTGTCTCTTCAGGCCAGCGAAATCATCCTGGAGATCAAGAAGGCATTTGAAGAGAGCCTGAGCACCCTGAAGTGGATGGATGAAGATACTCGGAAATCGGCCAAGGAAAAGGTGAGGCTGGCCGGGAGCTGGGAGGGGCCCCGCACAGAGGGCAGCGACCTCAGAGGAGGAGGTGGACGAAGGAGGGGCTGGCTCTATCCGGTGAGCCCACCACGGATGCCGCGGGCAGTCCAGTGCAATGGGGGGAGAGCCGTGAACATGTGGCTCGGATTAATGACTGGGTGGAAACAGACCGTGCTAAGTGTGCAAGGGAGGGACTTCCCTGGTGGCCCAGTGGCTGAGACTCTGCGATCCCAGCGCTGGAGGCCCGGGTTCAATCCCTGTTTGGGAAACTGGATCCCTCGTGCTGCATCTAAGACCTAGCACAGCCAAATAAATATAATTTTTAAAAAAATGTGTGCAAGGGAGAGGTGCAGAGCGACGTGACGGTGGATTGGACATGGTCCAGAGCAGCAGGGAGGCCACGGAAAGCTTCCCGGGAGAGCTGACATTGAGGCAGAGATGCCAAGGATAAGCAGAAGTTAGACAAGAGAAAGGGCCGTGAAAGCCCTGCGCGGGGAGGAGCCTGGCCACTTTCCCTGGGCCCCGACCTTGAGCCCGCCACCCACAGAGCCCTGCTGGGCGCTCACTGTCCTCCGTGTCTCTCCTGCCCAGGCGGACGCGATCTACAACATGATAGGGTATCCCAACTTTATCATGGACCCCAAGGAGCTGGACAAAGTGTTCAATGACGTGAGTGGCTCCCTTGCCTTCTGCCCCCTTGCATTCCTGAAATGCCCCTGGGGGGCAGGGATAGGGCAGAGGCTGATGTGGGTGGGCTGGTGGAGGCACCATGACTGTCAAGACGTCAAGTGGTGTGGGGTCTGGGGATGAACTGGGCACCAGGGGGCCAATCTCTCCTCCTTCCTCCCTGGGGCCAGCCGGTGGCCCCTGCCCCCCAGGACCCACCAGCAGCCCTTGGCCAGCACAGCACAGTCCGCTCCATTCAGTGAGTGGGAGTTAATGGGGGAGGGGGGCAACCAGATCACAGAAGGCGTAGAGATGATCTGCATCCCTAAAAGCATCAGAGTGGAGCCCCTATACCTGCCAGCCCCCAGAGAAACCTGGACCTGCCTCCTGTCCCCCAGCTTCTCCCCACCCCCCCAGAGAAACCTGGACCTCTTGTTCAGACCTTGAAATGCTAATGGAAAGGAAGAAGCTTAAACCCCAGATGCATGTTTAAGCTTAATTCAGGCAGCAGGGTAGTTGATACGTCCCTGGTGGTTAGAGCTTTGGGCAAATCACTCCGTTAAGTGGATTGTGCTTCTGCCCTGAACGTTTTATACCATGTAATTGAAATTTGTGAATTCAGGCATTTGTGAAATTATAATAACCTCTCATTATGGTTATATTTAAAACCTAAGAATATGAAAATTACGGCTGAGAATATGGGACTCATCCACAGCCTTTTTCCTTGAGAATAATTTTAAATGCTCCAGGGTATCATGATACAAGATGAGGGGCTCCTGGAGACAGCCCAGGCAGACCCCATCTGGATTAGAGTCTGGACCCCAAGCGCCTGGCCTTTCACTGGAGCCCTGATGTAAAGAGCAGGCCTGAGAGAGAACCTCACACCTGTGGCAAGAGCCAAAAGGCCAGGCTGAATGGGGAAGAAGGGGTGCAGGCCTGCCTGCGCCCTGATAGTTCACAGATCCCCCTGGATTTATGATATCTGTGCTGGCCTGTGTGGCAGCTACTAGCCACAGATCTCTACTTTTGTGAATTAAAATCAATTAATTCATTAAATTAAAAGGTTGCAGTCACCACATTTGAAATGAGCCAGAGCCGCATGCGGCTGATGTCGACCATATCTGACAACACACGCGTAGAACCTGGCCATCATTGCAGAAATTTCTGGACCCTGCTGGACGTATTGCCCACCCAAGGCCCTGGCACAATGGCAGGGGCTTCCTGTTGCCCCGAGGCCCTGCTGGGCCGCCCCAGGTGAAGCTCTTAGTGTGTCCTTGAAGGGAGAGGATGCCAGCCCCCGGCCAGGATGAGGGCCAAGGAAAGAGCCTCAGCCTGCAGCCCCGAGCCCCCCGTTTTTGTCTGCCCTGCGGACCAGTGCCCCGGCCACGCGGGGTTTCAGCTTTCTCGGTTTTAGAAGACGGGGTTTGCGTCCGAGGACCCGAGCGTGCTCTGACCCTGTGGCTTGCTCCCTCCTGCATAGTACACCGCCGTGCCAGACCTCTACTTCGAGAACGCCATGCGGTTTTTCAACTTCTCCTGGAGGGTCACTGCTGACCAGCTCCGGAAAGCGCCCAACAGAGATCAGTGAGTCCCTGGGCCTCGCTGGGGGGACGTGGGCTCCCGCAGAGGGGTGTGGGGCCCAGCGCTCCTCCAGCCTGAAGCGTGTGCGGGGATGTAGCTGTCCTGCCGGCCCTCTGGGGTGTGGGGACTGCTGTTATCCCGCTCGGCTGCCAGGAGCCAGGGTCAGCCTGAGTCCCTGTATCCTTAGTGTCCGGCCTGTTGGCAGAGGGGGGTCCACCTGACCTCACTGCCCAGCTCTGCCACTGCGGTGTGCAAGCCTTTGCTTCATTGTCTGCAGATAAGGTGTGTGTGTGTGTGTGTGTGTGTGTGTGTGTGTGTGTGTGTGTGTACACGTGCACGCGCTCAGTTGTGTCTTGACTCTTTGCAACCCCATGAACCAATGCCCACCTGGCTCCTCTGTCCCCGGGATTTCCCAGGCAAGAAGACTGGGGTGGGTTGTCAGCTGCTACTCCAGGGGATCTTCTCGGCCCTGGAATCAACCCCGCTTCTGTGTCTCCTGCGTGGCAGGCTGATTCTTCACTTGCTGAGCCTTCAGGGAAGCCAAAAGGGTGGAAGCCGCTTCTTTCTCTTTGCCCCTGGTTCCCCCTTGTGGACAACAGGGGTTAGAACATCTCTGTTTCCTCTTTTCTGTCTTCAACCACGGTACACCCTAAACATACAAGAAAGTGGTCTTTTATTTCCAGAATATGCTGCAGGCACTACCCCAGTGTTGTGAATTTACTAGAAGTCTTTTAGCTTAAACTTTTCCGTTTAAATTAAGTCTCCTAGTCATTAATGTATCCATGCTTAATGCATCTCTGTGGGACTCACCTGGAGGAGACATAGTGGCCAGCTAGGCTCTCGGAGAAAATATCCTTTCTGTCTCACTCCACTCCCCACTGGTCCTTCATATCAGAACAATCATTGGGAGGCCAAATTTTTCATTAATATCTACCATCAGAGCCTCTTCTATGCTCAAAAAAATCATTGAACCCCCAGAAGCTTCTTTATGGGGATTGCACTGACTTTTCTGAAAATTTTATGAAAAAGAACTATTTTTTAAAGTTTACTAAAAAGAGAAGGATTGTTTTACTTTTTACAAGTTTCTTTAATGTCTGGCTTAATGGGAGACAGCAGGACTCGCACATCTGCTCCTGCCTTCAGCCTGCTGCAATATATTGTTTTGAAATGTGTAAAGATATCCTAGCCTTACACAGATGTGTAGTTAGAAAAGGAAAGAATATTTTAAGTCTTTTTGATACGTGTGCACATCCTTCATTGATACTACTCCAAAACGTGACAGGCAGTACTTTTTTAAAATTAATTTTTATTGGCGTATAGTTGCTTTACAATATTGTGTTTCTACCATAAGGAAAATGAATCAGCTATACCTATACATATATCCCTGCTTTTTCGGGCTTCCTTCCCATTGAGGTCACTGCAGAGACCTGAGCAGAGTTCCCTGAGCTATACTAGTTCTCATTAGTTATCTATCTTATTCATAGTATCAGTAGTATATGAATGTTAATTACAATCTCTTGATTCACCCCACCCTCCTTTCCCCGCTTGGCGTCCATAGGTTTGTTTTTTGGCTCTGTGTCTCTGCTTCTATTTTGCAAATAAGATTATCTGGTTAATTGCGCTGCAGAGCCTGAAGCCATGCTCATAAATGTTTCACATTCTGTTACACTAATGTTTCATCAGTATGTCTGGCCCTTTGAATGGATCCTTCCTTTACCCATGCGTGACTTTGTAACGCCATGCATTGGTGATTTGGAAAACAATGCTTCACTGAGTTTCACATATCTTCCAAACAGTAATATCTTCATTATATATTATATATCCAGAAAAATCCACATCAGGTAATATCACTGCTGACCTCCAGAGGAAAGTCTAGGTATTGGACAGCTATCAAGTTTGCCATGGCCAATACCAGTTTTTCAAGTTTTTGCTTGAAATTTCAGTTGTTTTGAAACCTTGAGTTTTTATCATTTGTCAGTTTTATCAACTGACAAACCACGTCAGTTGTTTTGCTTGAGGTGATGTGCTCACTCTGTTCATTTTCAAGAAAATGCCTGCCAAACACCCATCATCCTCTCAACTACAAATGGCATTCCGTGAAAAAAAACAGAAATGCTGGGACTTCCCTGGTGGTCCACTGGTTAAGACTCCATGTTTCCAATGCAGGGGACATGGGTTCAATCACTGGTCGGGGAACTAAGGTTCCACATGCCACAGTGTGGCCAAAAGATTTAAAAAAGAAATAAAAACAGAAATGCTTACAAGTGCTTCCCATCCGGTCACACAGACTATTAAGAGACTTGTACTCAAGGGTCTAGGTTTAACGAAGTTAATAATTATTATGCTGCATCATCAAGGATGTTCTTAAGTGAAAAGACCTTTTTTTTTGGTGAAGAACATGGTGACCAACTGAACTGGTACCACTGCCTTGACTCAGCTGAGGCTCCAGCAGTTTTACCCGACGTGGCCTTTCCCCCATCAGTATAATGTCAACACAGTGGGAAGGGTAAATAACATCTTAGTATTTTAATGAAAATAGTTTTGGCCTCACAGAGCCCCTGAGAGGGAACTGGGGGCTTCCCATCTCACCAGGTGTCCATGCAGCACAGTTTGAAAACTGCTGGCAGATTCATTTTTGAGCCTGGAGAATAATGACTTCTACAGTATAGAATGGTCCATTTTGTTCTTTGTGGTTTTTTTTTGAGATGTTCAACATTTTTAATAGTGAAATGAAATGTAAAATGAGATTTCATTGTACACTTGCTAACACGGCTAAAGTTGATAGTTTCTAATGCTGAAGAAGATGCTAGGCACCTGGAAATATCCAGCCTGGCAAGTGGAGGTGTAAAATGGTACAACCATGGTGGAAAACTGGGAGTTCTTTTCTCTTTTTTGGTTTTTAATTTTTATTGCAGTACAGCTGATTTACAAGGTTGTGTTAGTTTCAGGTGTACAACAAGACGAACCAGTTAGTTCTCCACATGCACATACCCACTGTTTTTTAGATTCTTTCCCCGTACAGGCCTGACAGAACCTTGAGAAGCCTTGACCACTGTGCTTTACAGTAGGTCCTTACTAGTTACCGCATTTCGCTCTTTGCAGGGGTCTCCCTGTGCGATGTGACATCGAATTCAACCAGTTCCTTCCTAACAGACATTTGGGTGTTTCTAAGTTTCCTCTCTCAAAAGCAGGGCTACCTCGTGCTTGCGTGCCCTGGGCCGGGGTCAAGGGGAATCCACACTTTCAGGGCTCTCGACACCCCGCAGATGGGCTGTCCCCGCCTGCCATCCCCCATGGGGTTGGAGCTTCCACGAGTGTCTTGCTTGCAGGTGGAGCATGACCCCGCCCATGGTGAACGCCTACTACTCGCCCACCAAGAACGAGATCGTGTTTCCTGCCGGAATCCTGCAGGCGCCCTTCTACACCCGCTCTTCACCCAAGTAGGACGCTCCTGGGGCTCCATCCCATCTCCTCCCTGCCCGCCCCCCACCCCCGCGACCCCTCAGCAGACCCCCAGCCCAGCCTGACAGCAGGGTCAGCCCACAGCTGACCCCGCCTGCAAGCCTGTCTCACCGAGGGCTCCTTGTCCCACCGGCCAGGAGACGTTGCCATGGAAACAACACACTCACTCCCTGTGCTTCCCTCCGGGGTCTCCTAGACCTCAAAGTCCCTACATAGTGGGCACTCAGGGGCCCATCATGGAGGCAGTTCAGCTTAGTTGCTCAGTCGTGTTGACTCTTTGCAGCACGCCAGGCCCCCTCTGTCCATCACCAACTCCCGGAGCCTGCTCAAACTCATGTCCATCGAGTCGGTGATGCCATCATGGAGGCAGGAGCCCCAAACAGGGGAGTGCCCCTCTAGTGGTGTTCTAGAACAGTCCCAGCTTGGAAGTTGGGAAGGGTGAGAAGTCTCGGAAGTGAATTCCACACAGGCCTGGATCTGAACCCCAGGCCTGCTCTCTGCCGACTGAGTGGCCCTTGGGCAAAGTGGCTGAACAATCCCACACCTCCATTTGCCCCCTTATAGTCAGTTACTGAGGCCTAGCTCTTTGCGCTGACCCAAGAGGGCAGTGCCTGGCACGGTGCTTGGAGTGCAGCGGGCACAGGCTGACACAGCCGGCTCTCCAGGCCCTGGCCGGCTCGGGGCCCAGCTCCTGTGTCTCCAGACTGAGGAAGTGGTGGGCCCTCTGCACATGGCATCACCCTCACCCCCGTTTCTCCCCCTCCAGTGCCTTAAACTTCGGCGGCATCGGTGTCGTCGTGGGCCACGAGCTGACTCATGCTTTTGATGATCAAGGTACGGGTTCCTCGGGGTCCCCTTCAAATGAATCCCCACTGGCTTCCTGGCCCCACTACTCCTGCTTTTTTGCTTTTATGCATCTTAGCCTTGGAGACAGAAAGTGATAGAAGGTTAAAATACTGGCCCAGGCACCTACCAATTTGTGTGGACTCTCACAAGCCCCATCATTTCGGCAGGCCTCTATCTTCTTATCTGTGAAATGGGCGTGATCATGTGGTGATTGTGAGGACTGGGCAGGCTCACAGTGGGACACCCTGCTCCCCGAGGGTGTGCAGTGCGGGGGGGTTGTATAGCGCTCCCCCCTGTAGTCAGTGGGGAGCGAACGTTTCTCCACCACCCCAGAGACTTTTCTGGTCCAACAACAAATAGAAGAGTTTGTACCTCACCAGCTAATGTCCAGAATCCCCCTCATTGTCTCCTGCCTCGGGGACCCTGAGACTGAGAATGAGGAGGCAGGACCTTCCTGTGACCTTCACCCCGCCGCTGGGCACAGGGTCAGAGACCCCTCACCAGCCTCGACGGTGAATCCAGCTCCACCGAAACTGAACGTGTGGGTCCTCAGTCGGGTCACGTTCCTCCATCCCCCACACCGCCCCAGACCGGCTGATTCATCCAGGTCCCTCAGCACCCAGCCCGGCCTCATCTCCGCAGTGCTGGGGGGTAGACGGCTGGACACGTGGCTGGCTGATTTCTCCCTGGGAGGAGAGGCGTGACCGCAGCACGGGGCTCTGGCTGTGTGTCTTCTCGGCCTGGCCTGACGCTCCCCTCTGACCCCGCAGGCCGAGAGTACGACAAGGACGGGAACCTCCGGCCCTGGTGGAAGAACTCGTCTGTGGAGGCGTTCAAGCAGCAGACCGAGTGCATGGTGGAGCAGTACGGGAACTACAGCGTGAACGGGGAGCCGGTGAACGGCCGGCACACCCTCGGCGAAAACATCGCGGACAACGGGGGCCTCAAGGCGGCCTATCGGGTAGGGGGCCCCTCCCTGCACACCCCAGACCCAAGTCTCGGTCTGGCCAGGTGCTCCTTGGTTGAGAGTGGTGGGAGACAAGCTGGGCATGTGCAACGGGTCTGTGGGCCTCAGTTGCCGCATCTGTGAAATGGGTGGCTGTGAGGACCGAGTGTAAGGGTGTCTGTGAAGCACCCAGCTCAGAACTGGCACACAGAGGCTGTGTACCCCAAGTTCAGCCTCCAGAAAGGGTTGGGCTGGACCCACCTGAAGACCTGCCTGTCCCTCTCGTTGCAGGGGGAGCCGCCCCTGACCCAGGCAGCAGTGGCCCCGGGAAGGGAGGGAGGGGGACACTGGTCATGGAGCCAGTTCCAGCTCTGGTCCTGGTTCTGCAGTGAGTCACTCAGCCTCCCTGAGCCTCGGTGCGTGTGGCTGTGTTCATCCCTGCATTGCTGGGTGTGAGAGAGATGGCACGTGACGGCTTGGGCACAGGGTCTAGTCTGGGGTGGCCCTCAGCGATGTTGGCTGAGTTGGAAGGGAGAGATGCCAGAGGCTAAGGCAGAACCTCCTCCTCCTCCCTGTGGCAGCAAGAGCAGGAAGCCCGAGAGATGCTGTGTGTTGAGGCCTGTGGGCCGGGTCCCCCGAGATCCTTGCAATTAGGTATCTCACGCCCACTAGTGACAGAAACAACCAGAAACGTCCGGTGACTTGCCTGACGTCCGTTAGTCGGTGAAAGTGTGTTGCACACTTTCGA
This sequence comes from Cervus elaphus, assembly GCF_910594005.1. Classification (NCBI taxonomy): domain Eukaryota; kingdom Metazoa; phylum Chordata; class Mammalia; order Artiodactyla; family Cervidae; genus Cervus; species Cervus elaphus. Next base: position 4,713,969 of record NC_057822.1, on the reverse strand, counting down.
CCTGCCGTGTCCTGTTTTTGGTGCTGGCGGTTCTGGGATGAAACAGCAGCGGGTCCTGCTCTCGTGAAGCCCCCACCTGTAGCGGGTCAGGGGGGGAGAGGAAAGGCAGTTCACACCCCTGCGGATAAGTGTGACGATGTCAGGTGCTAATAAGATGAAGAAGAGACAGGCCAAAGGAATAAAGAAAAATAGGGGAGAGGGTGGTCAGGGGAGGCCTTCTAGAGGGGATGACCTTGGAACAGAGTCCAGTAGGGTGAGGAAGAGGCAGGGAAGAACAGTAAGTGCCGAGGCCGTGAGGTGGACCCAAGCCTCGCACAGTCCAGGACAGGAAGACGGACGGGCAGGGATGGAGGGCACGGCCCGGTGCAGGAGGGGCGGCTGGAGGAGCGGTTGTCCCGGCTACGGCCTCTTTCGACTGAGCAAAGACCTTGGTGTTTATTCTGGCTGCAGCGGGAGCCACTGCGGGGGTTCACACAGGGGAAGGATCTACAACCAGGTCAGCAGGCCTACAGCCTGTGGGCCACATCCAACCCTTAGCTGGCTAAATCAATAAAAATAAAGTTGTGGGAGAGAGGGGACAGCTACACCCACTCATCTCCATGGTGCCTGTGACTGCTTTCATTTATCAGGGTGTTCCTTGAGCCGTTGCAGCAGAGAAACTGTTTGGCTTCCAAAGCTGAAAAGACTTACTCTCTGACCCTTTATAGAAAATGTTGCCAGCCCCTGTTTATGAGGATGACCTGAGTTGCTGTGTTGGGAGGGGGTTGGAATCGGACCAGTTTGAGGTCAAGGAGACTAGTTAGAAAGCTGCTGTGAGGTTGTCCAGGTAAGAGATGGGCTAGAGCAACGTGAAGGGTGAGATGTGGTTAGATTGGGGTTGTTTGGTTGATTGAAAGAAGATGAATCAAAGGAGAGTCCTGGAGTTTGGGCCTGAGTAACTGGGTGGCTCAATTCAGTTGTCGCTCAGTCGTGTCTGACTCTTTGCAACCCCATGGACTGCAGCATGCCAGGCCTCCCTGTCCATCACCAACTCCTGGAGTTTACTCAAACTCATGTCCATCGAGTCAGTGATGCCATCCAACCATCTCATCCTCTGTCGTTCTCTTCTCCCGCCTTCAATCTTTCCCAGCTTTAGGGTCTTTTCAGAGTCAGCTCTTCACATCAGGTGGCCAAAGTATTGGAGCTTCAGCTTCAGCATCAGTCCTTCCAATGAATATTCAGGACTGATCTCCTTTAGGATGGACTGGTTGGATCTCCTTGCAGTCCAAGGGACTCTCAAGAGTCTTCTCCAACACCACAGTTCGAAAGCATCAGTTCTTTGGTGCTCAGCTTTCGTCGTTGGCATCATTTACTGTGATGGGAAAGCAGTGTGTGTGTGTGTGTGTGTAAAATGCATCTTGGATGTCCAGCTGGTGCAGTTGAATGTTCCCAAGAAAGGCTGGGGCTGGCAGGTGCAACTGTATTTAGAAGAAGGTGGTACTTAAAGCCGTGGGGTTGAATGAGCTCCCTTTGGGATGAGTGCAGCAGAGGGCGGCTCCTCTAGGCTGAGTTGGGCTCAGGGCTGAGGCCCAAGACCCCCAGAAGCCAGGCCCTGTCCCGACGGGGTGCATCTTCCCAGGTCTCCCCCACTAGCCCCCGCTGCCACCCGCTTCTTCCTGTGTCACGGGGACCCTGAGCTCTGCTCTCCCCCCAGGCGTACCAGAACTGGGTGAAGAAGAACGGGGCTGAGCGGACGCTGCCCACCCTGGGTCTCACCAACAACCAGCTCTTCTTCCTGGGCTTTGCACAGGTGAGTTCTTTAGAGAAAAGCTAATACCCAGGCACAGTCTGCCATCTTGAGTTCCAGGAGCGCTGAAAACCAAAAGGCAAATTTCTTCAAATAGAGAAGCCCTAGCTTGTGGGTGCATCCACAGGGCATTTACCCTGTAAGAAGGCAAGCTTCATCTTTGGGGAAATTCAAGGAAGGGTCGAGAACCCTGTTAGAGGAATTCCTGCATCAGGTAGAGGAGAGGACAGGTTTGCTTGGATGGCTAAGGACCCTCCCAGTTCTGCGGTTCTAGAAATGTCTTAAACTCAAGGCATCCCAGGTCGTCCCTAGAGTTGGCAATCAGCATGTAGCCTTCTGTTGGTGCCCAGAGTCACAGGGCCATGAGGCAGTTGGTTCTGCCCAGGAAAGGAGTGATCTGGACTCAGCGCAAAAGAGTCACAGGGCCATGAGGCAGTTGGTTCTGCCCAGGAAAGGAGTGATCTGGACTCAGCGCAAAGTGTTCAAACTGGTTTGGGGGCAGAATCCTTTGTGCAGGTGAAGCGTAACGCAGATGCCTGGGACAGACATTCAGCTGGTCTGGCTGCAGGAGAGGAAGCTGGATGAAGGCCCCCCAGCCCTCTGCTTCTTCCTGACCCAGGTGGCGGGCCCTTCAGGGGGCTCTCAGAACCAGAGGAGCACTTATTTCCCTGTTAGGGTGATGGGGCAAATCTGGCGGCCTCGGGGACCCGCAGTGACTCCGCCCTCTCCCTTGTCACCCCGTCAAAGGTCTGGTGCTCCGTCCGCACCCCCGAAAGCTCGCACGAAGGTCTCATCACCGATCCCCACAGCCCCTCCCGCTTCCGAGTCATCGGCTCCATCTCCAACTCCAAGGAGTTCTCAGAGCACTTCCACTGCCCGCCCGGCTCACCCATGAACCCACATCACAAGTGTGAAGTCTGGTGAAGGGCCAAGCACCCCGAGCCGAGATGGAGGGCGAGGGGGGGCCCAAGAACATGCCCCCGGGCCCACAAGACTGCCCCCTCCATCCGGCAGCCAGCCCCCTCCCCCGACACTGCAGGGTGGTCAGCCGGAACCAAGCCTGTGATGTGAGCTCTCACCGTAATCTGAGATTTGACCCCCTGTGAAGACCCGGTCATCCCAGGCACACGTGTGTCCACTCTGATGGGTGTTGGGGCATCAGCCACGTTGCCCACCGGGTCTGGACCCTCGCCGACAAGGGCAGGGGGGCCCAGCCCCCTCCGCCCACATGCAGCACCAGATATACCACAAATACCACTGTGTCAAATGCTTTAAAGATATATTTTTGGGGAAACTATTTTTTAAACATTGTGGAATACACTGGAAATCTTCAGGGAAATGATGCATTTAAAACACTTTTTTTTTTTTTAGGAAAGGATCGGTATATTTATTATGTTCTCTTTTTCTAAATAACCTGTGGACAAGGGAAAGCCCCTGACAATCCCCCGTCTCTTCCTTCCTCGCTACAAGGTTGGGCTCCCCAGCCACTGAGCAGGTCCCCACGTGGAGAGGTGCTTCTTCCTTTGGGGTGTGTGGTTCCAGCCCCCTCCCCTGGTTCTTGCTCCCAGCAGAGGGAGGGACAGCTCGTTGGCAGCACCCCCCAGGGGTGCCTGCCTCTGAACCCAGAGTCCACCAGTGGGGACCTCCAGCAAGGAAACTCTGGCCCCCAGAGTCACACTAGGGGACTGATGGCTGCGTGAGGCCAGGTCTGTGCCCTCCACCCCAGCCTGGAGGTGCCTGAGCACCCCGGACCCGGGTCACGAGCCCTGCGAGGCTGAGACCCCCCGCCAGAGCCCTCTGCTCTGCCATGGGGCCCTCTCTCCGTCCCCTTGCTTTTGGGCGCCTCCGTCAGCCCGGGACCGTGGCTGCTCTGCAGCGCCCCATCCCAGCCGTTTCGGAGTCTGCCTTGCACACCTCTTCTCCCCTGGGAAGAAGAAAAGAGAAAGCAGCGCTCATCGCCCCGGGCCTGGATCCTCCCTTGGGCTCTGACCTCCACCACCTCCCTCCCTGGTTCCCAGGACCCCAGCCAGCCCCAGCCTCCCCGCTCAGTGCCTTATCTGGGGCTGCACCCGGGCTGCACCCCCGCCGGAGGAGACCGCCCTCTGCCCCCAGGGGCCCTCCGCGTCCCCAGGGAGCCCCCGCGTGCCCTGTCTGGAACACCAGGCCATGCCCTCCGACCCAGGGCCCACACGGCGGCCCCTCACGGCTGCCCAGCGGCTCGGGCCGGCCGGTCAGCGGCACCGCGGCCGGGAGTCTGAGGACCCCCTGAACGTGCCCCGGGCTCCAGCCCACCCTCAGCCCCTTGGCTGAGTGGAGACAGTACTGGCCGTGGACCCTCCTCTTCTTGGGGGGTGCTCTTAGACAGGGGAGGGGGGTTAGGGGGCAGGCACGGTGGGTCTGGCCTGAGGTGTCAGGGCACCGGGAATGTGTCTCCTCCGCGCGGCCACAGCTTGTCGGGATGGCCGCTTTGGGACGCCCCGACCAGCGGAGCTCACGGAGCCCCAGGCCGGCCCCCTGGGGAGGCGGGCGCCCCCAGAGGAGACCCGCCGCCCCCAGAGGAGCCAGTCCTCCCGGGAGGAGCAGACGCAGCTCGGCCACCGCCAGGCGCCCTTTCACCCGCCCTTGAGCTGGGGCGGGGGTCGTCGGGGGGCTCCAGGTGAGGCCCTGGCCCCTACAAGCGGCGGGCCGGGGGCAGAGAAGGGGCGGAGTTCGGAGCCTGCCCCTCACCCCGCCACGGAGGGCCGGCTCTCGGGGCGGGCCAGGCTCTCTCCTGCCCTCCAGCCTCCCCAGAGGAGGGTCCCAGCCCCCTAGTCTGGGGACTAGGACCCCCCAGCGAAGGCAGGCGTCCCAGGGCCGAGGGTCCAGCCAGAGGCAGGGCAGGGATGGAAGCCAGGGGAGCCCCACCCCCGAGCTTTGGGCAGCCGCCCTCTGAGCCGCCCTCCCTCCAGGCCCGGGGAGCCCCGCGGGGCCGGCGTCTCTGTGGGGACAGGGGTGTGGGGTTTGCAGCTGGGGATCTATTTTTTTGTATTATCACGTTTCGTGCTACTGTAGTCCTGTGTGGCACCGTTGTAACTGAAATAAAGTACTTACACCGAAGGCCGTGTGACCGGGTGTGTGTCCTCCCCCAGGCGAGGTGTGTCCCGTGGAGCCGCCAGTGTCCCCGGGGCTGGCCGCGCCTCCTTCCCGGAGCAGAGGCCTTGAGTGAGTGAACGTCGCTCAGTCGTGTCCGGCTCTTTGTGACCCCGTGGACCATACAGTCCCTGGAATTCTCCAGGCCAGGATACTGGAGTGGGTAGCCTTGCCCTTCTCCAGGGGATCTTCCCAACCCAGGGATCGAACCCAGGTCTCCCACATTGCAGGGGTATTCTTTACCAGCTGGGCCACCAGGGAAGCAGAAGCCCTGGACCCTGACTAATGAATGCCTGTGCCCACCTGGCCCCTCTTCCGTCATCACCAAGAGCGTGTGAGCGCCCCCTGCTGGTGAGAACGATGCATGTCGTCACATGGGCTCAAGGGACCTCCTGGTAAAAATACTTCTTCCCTTATCTTGGAATGAAGGATGTCATCACTGTTTCCAGGCCTCAGGTGCTTGGGCAGGGCAGGCAGTTCAAGGAAGAGTCTCTGACATACCCTCATGCCTCTCCTGGGTTTTACATATATTCTTCCCTCTGCCTGGAATACCCTACCCTGACTTCTTTTGGCTGATGAACTCCTACTCATCCTGCGATGCCCAGGTCAGCATCACCTCTAGGAAGCCATTCCTGACCTGCAGTCCAGATCAGGTGGCTGGAACAGGCTTCCCTCTCCTACCAGACTTACAGCCGGGGCTGCCATAACAAAGTGTCACAGCATGGTACCTTACACAACAGAAATGCATTCTCCTGCGGTTCTGGAGGCTGCAAGTCTGAGATTGAGCTGATTCGTGCTGAGGAATGTGAGGGAGAATCTCCCCAGGGCTTGCTGGTTCTCTTTGGTGTTCCCAAACCTTCTCCCTTTGGTGCTTCTGGAAACATCCCTCGTCTCTGCCTTCATCTCACATGATGTTTTCCCTGTGTGTGTCTGCCTCTGTATCCAAATTCCTTTCTAACTTAATTTTTATTGTATATTGAGGTATGGTCGATTAACAATGTTGTGTTCTAAAAAAAAAAAAAAAAGTTGTGTTCTTCTCTGTTTTTATAAGGACATCAGTCATATTGAATTAGGGCCTACTCTGAAAGCGAAAGTGTTAGCTACCCAGTCCTGTCCAACTCTTTGCGACCCCATGGACTGCCTTTCCACAGGATTTCCCAGGCGAGAATACTGGAGTGGGTTGCCATTTCCTTCTCCAGGGGATCTTCCCGACCCAGGGATGGAACCTGCGTCTCCTGCATTGCAGGCAGACTCTATGGTCTGAGTCCCCCAGGAAGCCCAGGGCCTACTTTAATGACCTCACTTGTATTCATTTATTTATTTGGCTGCGCTGGGTCTTTGTTGTAGCACGCTGGATCTTTTATTTGTGTCATGCAAACTCTTAGCTGTGGTATGAGGGAGCTGGTTCCCTGACCAGGGATTGAATCCAGGCCCCCAGCATTGGGAGCACGGAGTCTTAGCCACTGGACCACCAGGGAAGTCCCCTGACCTTATCTTGATTGCATTCAAGTTCATGTAATGAACTTATATTACATGCATTATATATATATATTACATATTATATATATGTAATATGTTACATATATTACATGCATCTTAATTGCATGTGATATAACCCTCTAAGGTCATAGTCTGAAGTACTGGGGATTTCAGCCTCAACATGGATGGAGGGGCGCGGGCAAATTCCGCTCCTAATACAGGTCCCAATTCTGCAGGCTACGGAGGTGCCTGCCCCACCCCCAGCAGCCCAGCGCCCAGAACCAGCCAGGGACTATTGGAGAAACGGGTGAGTGGGTGGGTGGATGGATGAGGGAACGGACAATGGCTGTAAGTGAGACACGATTGAGACAGCCACCCCACAGCACACCAGCACCTAAGAGATCAAGTCCCGTGGGCTGAGGTGACGGAGAACACTTGCTAAAGGGGAGAGATTTCATCTGAGCCTAGGCTGAAGGGGGAGGATTGAGATTCACACCCCAGAGTGGACGGAGTGATGGCCCCAGGCAAGCACCTATCTGAGAGGCAGGACTCCTCCCGCTGCCTTGCTCTAAAGGGAGTGAGTTGTTTCTCTTCTCTTAGATCCCGCTATTCCAGCTCTCAAACGGACAATTAGCTCTCTCTGTTGTGACCCACGGCGCTGGGGAGATGTGAAGATCCTGGAGACGGTGATGCACTTGGAAGCTCGTCGGCCGGCTCACAGGAGGCGAACCTTCTTACCGACCTGTGTGCCTGGCCCCTGGCCTCCAGCGTCTCTCAGCGGGACAGCCTGGCCTCCTACCCTCGCACTGCTGTCTGTCCTAGAGGAGTACGCTGCTCAGAACTATACCCCCACCACAAAGTTTAAAAAAAAGTCACTCATAGTCTCATCACCTGAAGATTAAAAAAGAGTAAGCTGTTTAAAGATCTTACTTTCGCTCCCCGTCACCAGCTCCCCCTCCCACCTGAGTCTCCTTTCTGCACATTACACAGTCCAGGCCCTCTCCTGCCTGTCCTTCAGAGTAGAATGTTCCCCCAACACACACACACACTCTTGCCAATGAATGAATGAATGCAGAATTTAAAAAAAGCTTCCCCATACTGCATGCCTGCTGCGAGTCAGGCTGTGAGCCGTGTGCTGTATACACATCCTCTCCTTGACGGCTCACAGCAGCTTTCTGAGAGAGGTGCTTTATCACCAGGATCACCAGGGAGCTGTGGCAGAGACGGATTCTGAAGCCAGGAAGCTACTTAGGGGAATGTGAGAGGCTGCCAAGAAAGGGCCACTTTGAGAGTCACACACATGTGCACACACATGCACACGCACACATGCACGTGTACGTGCACACACACATGTGCACACACACATGTGCACACACATACACACACACACACAGGCTGAAGGTGCAGAAGGGAGACATTTCTTCCTGCAGAGCCCATCTTCCTGACACTCTCCCTTTCCCCATGACCAAGTGAACAGGCTCCTTTCTCTTCCCTGGAGTTCGTGCCCCTCCCTTCCTGAACCTCCTCCCTTTTTTGTAAGTGACAGATCCTCTCTTCTTAAAACATGCCCCCCTCACCAAGCAGGAATATTAAAACCCCAGCTCGACCCTCTAGGAGTTTACCATACAGTTAAAGAGATAGAAACCCATGCAAGATGTGACTAACTAGAAAATGTATGCAAACTACGGCTTCCCAGGTGGCGCTAGTGGTAAAGAACCTGCCTGCCAATGCAGGAGACATAAGAGATGCGGGTTCAATCCCTGGGTCGGGAAGATCCCTTGGTGGAGGGCATGGCAACCCACTCCAGTATTCTTGCCTGGAGAATCCCATGGACAGAAGAGCCTGGTGGGCTGCAGTCTATAAGGTCACAAAGAGTCGCATACAACTGAAGTGATTTAGCACGCACACACATGCAATCTAGTAATAACAATCAACTGTGAAAGCTAAAGGATTCAGCAGAGACTCTCCATGAGGGTTGAGGAACTGCAGAAGGAGGGATAAGACAATATTCTAAACTTTTAAGAATCTACTACAGTAAAAAAAAAAAAAAAGAATCTACTACAGTAATAAAACAATGAAAAATGGGCGAAACCCTTAAAAAAAAACCTGTAAAACTTTCCTGAGGAACATAAAAGAAGACCTGAATAAATGCAGATGAATATCCTTATCACAGATGGAAAAGTTCAACACAATAAAAGATGTCAGGTCTCCCCGACATGAATCTCTAATTTCCATGTACTTTCAACCAAACTTCCAAGATAATTTCCATGGAATTTGATAAGCTGATTCACATGGAATGGAAAATGTACCAGGGCCAAGACAATTTTGAAAAAAATTAATGAGGGAGCTGGGCCTCTCACAATATGTTATAAAGCTTTAGTAAGTTGTATAACATGATGCAGGCATAGGATTAAAGAAATGAAAACAACTTGAATAGATTAGAGAACCAGAAACAATTCTATGTGTATGTGGGCATTAGTATAGGAGAAAAAGAGGGGGTGCTTCCCAAGTGGCTCATGCTCAGTCAGTCAGTCATGTCCTATCCTTTGCGATCCCGTGGAATGTAGCCCACCAAGCTCCTCTGTCCATGGAATTCTCCAGGCAAGAATACCAGAGTGGGTTGCCATTTCCTTCTCCAGGAGATCTTCCCCACCCAGGGATCGAACCCGCATCTTTTATGTCTCCAGCATTGACAGGCAGGTTCTTTACCACTAGCGCCACCCGGGAAGCCCTTCCCAAGTGGCTTAGTAAAAAAGAATTCACCTGCCAACGCAAGAGACAAGGGTTTGATGCATGGGTCAGGAAGATTCCCCTGGAGAGGGAAATAGCAACTCACTCCAGTATTCTTGCCTGCGAAGTCTCATAGAGGAACCTGGCAGGCTACAGTCCATGGAATGGCAAATGAGTCAGACACAACTTAGCAACTGAAAAACAACAATAAAAAAGCCCTTTAAATCAGTCAGGAAATGATGAACCATTTAATAAATGTTAGGATATCCATGTTAGGATACCCACCCAGGAAAAAATGAGATCTTGCCTTTCTCACACAGTTCTCACACACAGTGATCATGGCAATAAATTCTACATATACTAGAAACCTAAATGTGCAATAACTATAAAAGTATCAGATGAAACAGAAGAGAAGTTGTTTGTTTAAGAGTTTGGGTAGGCAAAGCTATCTTTGAAAAGACACAACTATTCATAAATAGGAACGTAATTGTAGAATTTCTAAAAATATAAAAACCTCTAAAGAAATTAAAACATACCTTAATCCTATCATCCAAAAAGTCACAGACACACACTCAGACACACGATGAAGAAAAAAAGGAAAAGATTAATATCTTTGGCAACATCAAAATGTAATTCATTTATAAACCAGATATAATAAATAAAATTAAAAGATTAGATAGACAACAAGGACCTACTATACAGCACCGGGAATTATATTCAATATCTTGTTATAACCTATGATGGAAAAGAACCTAAAAAAGTACACACACACACACGTATCTGAGTCACTTTGCTATACACCTGAACCTAACACAACATTGTAAATCAACCATGCTTCAATTAAAAAAAATTAATTAAAAGATAAGAGACAGATTGGAAGAAAAAATTTCCAACATGTGCAGCTAATGATCCAGAACATATATAAACAACTCATAAAATAAAACAGCCAACTAGGTGAAAAAGAGAGCAAAAGATTTAAAGCGTTCATTCAGGGAAGAAAACAGTAAAAAAAAAAAATTATTTTGAAAAGGTAATCCCACTAATAATATGGGAAATGTATTTAAAATTCCAATCAGGTAACACTTTTCACCCATCAGCTTGACAAAAGTGATGGTATTTGACATGAAGCATTGATTAGAATAAAGGAAACTAGGTACTGCTGCTCACTGCTAGGGCCAATTTAACAGTGTTTTTTCAATATCAAGTGCATTCACCAGGACTTCCAGGCTTGGAAGAAATGGTGGCTCCCTAATTTCAAATCAACCCACTCACCCTCCTCCCAAAAGAAAGTAAATCAACAAAGAAAGGAAATAAAACCACACAAGAATCTTTGAATTAACCAAAGCAGAGAAATAATCCAAATTCCAAGAGAAGCCACATCAGATACAGCTGCAAGCTTGTGGGTGCAGAGTGATGGAGAATAAAATACCAAAATCATATCATAAATGAAGATTAAAAAGATGTTCAAGGGAGAATAGATCCAAATGTAAACTTAATAAAGGACATTGAAGAAAATCCAGAAAGCAACCATGAGAGTGAAAATTAGGTGAAGAAGTAAAACTGGTCAGAGAGAAAATGGTAGAACTGAAAGACAGGCAAAGGGTTAGCATTTTAAAAACTATTTATTAAGTTGGTGCAAAAGTAACTTCAGTTTTGCATTGTTGAACTTTGCATTGTTGACAACTTTACACATGGACATCACCAGATGGTCAACACCGAAATCAGACTGAGTATATTCTTTGCAGTCGAAGATGGAGAAGCTCCATACAGTTAGCAAAAACAAGACTGGGAGCTGACTATGGCTCAAATCAGGAACTCCTTATTGCCAAATTCAGACTGAAATTGAAGAAAGTAGGGAAAACCACTAGACCACTCAGGTATGACCTAAATCAAAGCCCTTACAATTATACAGTGGAAGTGACAAATAGATTCAAGGGATTACATCTGATAGACAGAGTGCCTGAAGAACTAGGGATGGAGGTTCATGACATTGTATAGGAGGCAGGGATCAGACCATCCCCAAGAAAAAGAAATGCAGAAAGGCAAAATGGTTGTCTGAAGAGGCCTTATAAATAACTGAGAAAAGAAGAGAAGTGAAAGGCAAAGGAGAAATATATACCCACCTGAATGCAGAGTTCCAAAGGACAGCAAGGAGAGATAAAAAAGCCTTCCTCAGTGATCAATGCAAAGAAATAGAGGAAACAATAGACTAGGAAAGACTAGAGATCTCTTCCAGAAAATTAGAGATACCAAGGGAATATTTCATGCAAAGATGGGCTCAATAAAGGACAGAAACTATATGAACCTAACAGAAGCAGAAGATGTTAAAAAGAGGTGGCAAGAATACACAGAAGAACTGTACAAAAAAGATCTTCAAGACCCAGATAATCACAATGGTGTGATTACTCACCTAGAGCCAAACATCCTTAGAAGTGAAGTCAAGTGGGCCTCAGGAAGCATCACTATGAACAAAGCTAGTGGAAGTGATGGAATTCCAATTGAGCTATTTCAAATCCTAAAAGATGATGCAGTGAAAGTGCTGCACTCAATAAGTCAGCAAATTTAGAAAACTCAGCAGCGGTCACAGGACTGGAAAAGGCCAGTTTTCATTCCAATCCCAAAGAAAGGCAATGCCAAAGAATGTTCAAACTACCACACAACTGCACTCATCTCACACGCTAGCAAAGTAATGCTCAAAATTCTCCATGTACTTCAATAGTACATGAACTGAGAACTTTCAGATGGTCAAGCTGGATTTAGAAATGGCATAGGAACCAGAGATCAAAATGCCAACATCCATTGGATCACCAGAAAAGCAAGAGAATTCCAGAAAAACATCTACCTCTGCTTTATTGACTATGCCAAAGCCTTTGACAGTGTGGGTCACAACAAACTGTGGAAAATTCTTAAAGAGATGGGAATACCAGACCACCTTAGAAATACCAGACCTCCTGAGAAATCTGTATGCAGGTCAAGAAGCAACAGTCAGAACTGGACATGGAACAGACTGGTTCCAAATTGGGAAAGGAGTACATTAAGGCTGTATATTGCCACCTGGCTTATTTAATTTATAAGCACAGTACATCATGTGAAATGCCAGTCTGAATGAAGCACAAGCTGGAATCAAGATTGCTGGGAGAAATATCAATAACCTGAGATACACAGATGACACCACCCTTATGTCAGAAAGTGCTGCTGCTGCTAAGTCACGTCAGTTGTGTCCAACTCTTAGCAACCCCATGGACTGTAGCCTACCAGGCTCCTCCATCCATGGGATTCTCCAGGCAAGAGTACTGGAGTGGGTTGCCATTGCCTACTCCAGGCAGAAATTGAAGAAGAGCTAAAAAGCCTCTTGATGAAAGTGAAAGAGGAGTGCTCGCTTTGGCAGCACATATACTAAAATTGGAATGATACAGAGATTAGCATGGCCCCTGTGCAAGGATGACATGCAAATTCGTGAAGCGTTCCATATTTTTCATGGAGGCAACCTTGATGCCCATCAGCAGACGAGTGGATAAGGAAGCTGTGGTACATGTACACCATGGAATATTACTCAGCCGTTAAAAAGAATTCATTTGAATCAGTTCTAATGAGATGGATGAAACTGGAGCCCATTATACAGAGTGAAGTAAGCCATAAAGATAAAGACCAATAGAGTATACTAACGCATATATATGGAATTTAAAAAGATGGTAACGATAACCCTATATGCAAAACAGAAGAAGAGACACAGATGTACAGAACAGACTTTTAGACTCTGTGGGAGAAGGCGAGGGTGGGATGTTCTGAGAGAATAGCATTGAAACAAGTATACTATCAAGGGTGAAACAGATCGCCAGCCCAGGTTGGATGCATGAGACAAGTGCTCAGGGCTGGTGCACTGGGAAGACCCAGAGGGATGGGATGGGGAGGGAGGTGGGAGGGGGGATCGGGATGGGGAATACATGTAAATCCATGGCTGATTCATGTCAATGTATGGCAAAAACCACTACAATTAAAAAAAAAAATTTACTCATTTAAAAAAAAGAAAGTGAAAGAGGGGAGTGAAAAAGCTGGCTTAGAACTAACTCAACATTCAAAAAATGAAGAGTAAGGCATTGGGTCCCATCACTTTATGGCAAATAGATGGGGAAACAATTGAAAGAGTGGTGACAGTGTCTATTTTTGGGGGCTCCAAACTCACTGCAGATGGTGACTGCAGCCATGAAATTAAAAGATGCTTGCTCCTTGGAAGAAAAGCTACGACCAACCTAGACAGCATATTAAAAAGCAGAGAGGGATTTCCCTGGTGGTCCAGTGGTTAAGAATCCGCATTCCAATGCAGGGGATGCAGGTTCGATCCCTGGTTGGGGAACTAAGATCCCACATACTGAAACCAGAGAGCTCATGCATGACATTGAAGACCCAGTGAAGCCAAAAATAAATTTTAAAAAATAAATAAAATTCAATTTAAAAAATAAAATTAAAAGAAGAGACATTACTTTGCCGACAAAGATATAGTCAAAGCTATGGTTTTTTTCCAGTAGTCATGTATGAATGTGAAAGTTGGACTATAAAGAAAGCTGTGCACAGAAGTATTGATGCTTTTGAACTGTGGTGTTGGAGAACTCTTGAGAGTCCCTTGGACTGCAAGAAGATCAAACCAGTCCATCCTAAAGGAAATCAACCCTGAATATTCATTGAAAGGACTGATGCTGAAACTGAAACTCCAATACTTTTGGCTACCTCATGGGAAGAACTGACTCACTGAAAAAGACCCTGATGCTGGGAAAGATTGAAGGCAGGAGGAGAAGGGGACGACAGAGGATGAGATGGTTGGATGGCATCACTGACTCAATGACATGAGTTTGAGCAAGCTCTGGGAGTTGGTGATGAACAGGGAGGCCTGGCGTGTTGCAGTCCATGGGGTCACAAAGAGTCAGACTGAACAGAGTGAATGAACTGAACTGATTGTTGAAATTTGCCATTTGATATTGAAGTACATTCTTAAATAAGTGTAGTTACATCATTTTCAAGCACATTTCTTAGTTTATAAGATTTTTGCTAATGAACTATTACTTGCTATTTACTTTATATGTATTTTAGACTATGAAATGATTTTAGACAAAAAGCAAATTAGAGTGATTTTCTTATTCGAGTTCAAAATGGAGAGCAATTCTTATTTGAGTTCAAAAGCAGCAGAGACAATTTGCAACATCAACAACGCATTTGGCCTGGGAACTCCTAATGAATGTTCAGCGCAATTGTGGTTCAACGAGTTTTGCAAAGGAAACGAGAGCCTTGAAGATGAGGAGTGCCTGGATGGCCATCCAAGGTTGACAATGAACACCTGAGAGGGTCATCGAAGCTGATCCTCTTACAACTGCAAGAGAGCTTGCCCAAGATCTCAGCATCGACCATTCTATGGTCATTTGGTGTTTGAATCAAATTGGAAAGGTGAAAAAGCTCGGTAAGTGGGTGCCTCATGAGCTGACTGCAAATCAAAAAATCGTCATTTTGAAGTGTCATCTTCTCTTATTCTATGCAACAACAGCGCCCATTTCTCAACTGGATTGTGACATGCGACGAAAAGTGAATTTTTATATGACAACCAGCAACAACCAGCTCAGCAGATAGACCAAAAAGGAACTCCAAAGCACTTCCCAAAGCCAAACTTGCATGAAGAAAAGGTCATGGGCACTGTTTGGTGGTCTGTTGCCGGTCTGATCCACTACAGCTTTCTGAATCCTAGCAGAACCATTACATCTGAGGAAGTACACTCAGCAAATCAGTGAGACGCACAGAAAACTGCAGTGCCTACAGCCAGCATTGGTCAACAGAAAGGGCCCAGTTCTTCTCCATGACAATGCCGACCACAGGTCGCACAACCAGAGCTTCAAAAGTTGAACAAATTGGGTTACAAAGTTTTGTATTCACCTGACCTCTCGCCAGTTGACTACCACTTCTTCAAGCACCTCGACAACTTTTTGCAGGGAAAACGCTTCCACAACCAGCAGGATGCAGAAAATGCTGTCCAAGCGTTCATCGGATCCCAAAAGCACGGACTTTTATGCTACAGGAATAAAAGAATTTATTTCTCGTTGGCAAAAATGTGTTGATTGTAATGGTTCCCATCTTGATTAATAAAGATATGTTTGAACTTAGTTGTAATAATTTAAAATTCAGGGTCTGAAACCCTTATCCCTTTTGCACCAACCTAACACTTCTTTTTGGATGTGTCGGCTCTTATCTGCGGCAAGCGGGTCTCTCCTTGTGGTGTACGGGCTTCTCTCGTTGCAGCATGTGGCCTCAGTCGCTGTGGCTCACGGGCTTGGTTCCCCTGAGCCGCGTGGGGTCTGAGTCCCCTGACCAGGCACGGAACCCCCATCCCCTGCAATGGAAGGTGCGTTCTTAACCACTGAATAGCCACGGATGTCCTATGAGCTAAAACTTAAAGCTGTAATCCAGGAAGACGTTCTAGAAATGAAAGGACCTGCATCTACACACCAAAAGCGCTCACTGGGTACCATGGAAATTGATGCTAAATCATCAACTCTAAGATAGATCCTTATAAAGTTATTGGACTTTAAAGATAGAAAACACACACACACAAACAAAAGATAGAAAACACTCAAGGCCCCCAGACAAAAATACGAACTAACTTAGGCAGACGTTTGACAAAACTAACATACATTATATGAGGTACCTAGAACAGACAAATTCATAGAGACAGAAAATAGAATAGAGATGACCAGAGGCTGGAAGGACGAGGGAGCGGGGAGTTATAGTTCAAGGAGTACAGAGATGTTGTTGGAGATGATGAAAAAGTTTCAGGTATAGATAGTGGTGGTTACATAACATTTTAAATGTATTTAATGACATTAAATTGTACACTCATGAATGGTTAAAGTGATAAATATTATATGTGTAATATATATACATACAGTTACAACAACATGATATACAAAGGAAAGCAATAGTGGAGCCACACTGGGACCTCCTGGTGGTCCAGTGGTTAGTGCTTTCACTGCCGGGGTCCAGACAGTGTCCAATCCCTGGTTGGCGAACTAAGATCCCACAAGCTATGCCGTGTGGCCAAGAACAAACACAGAGCACACACACAAAAAACCATTCTTAGCTTGCGAGTTGCGCAGAAAGAGCGAGGGGCGGACCTGGCCCACGGGAGTGGGTTGCCAGCCCTCGCCTTGGGGCTTAAGAACGCTGGGCTGTGTGTGTGCTTGCTCACTCAGTCGTGTCAGACCCTTTGCGACCCCGTGGCCTGTAGCCCGCCAGGCTCCTCTGTCCATGGTGATTCTCCAGGCAAGAATACTGGAGTGGGATGCCATTCCCTTCTCCAGGGGATCTTCCCAACCTGGGGATCGAACCCAGGTCTCCCACATTGAATGAAACAACGGCATACTCACAATTCCTCCCTCCCATCTGTTGTGTATTGTTGTCATGTATTGTATTTTTGTATATGCTATAAATCCACACTGTTATTAGTTTTGCTTTAGATAGTCAATTATCTTTCAAGGCGATTAAAACAGTCTACACATGACTTTTTTTTTTTTAACACATGCCTTTTATATTTACTTTTATTTTAACCATTTCTGGAGACCTTCATTTCTTTGTGTAAGAAATGAAGCACATCCGGTGCTTATTCTGATATCATATTCTTCCACATAAAGAACTCCTTTAAGATTTCTTGTAGTATAGGTCTGCTGGTGATGAAATCTCTCAGCTTTTGTGTATCTGAGCAAGTCTTCAGCTCACCTCATTCTTAAAAAATTATGTACAATATAATTGACTTTTTTGCATACAGTTTGATGGATTTTGAGATTTGCATAGGACCCTTTGAGACTTCCCAGGTGACATAGTGGTAAAGAATCTGCCAATGCAGGAGACACAAGGGACGTGAGTTCGATCCCAGAGTCTGGAAGATCCCCTGGAGAAGGGAATGGTAACCCACTCCAGTATTCTTTCCTGGAAAATTCCATAGACAGAGAAGCCTGGCAGGCTACAGTCCTTGGGGTCGAAAAAAGTCAAACACAACTGAGCAACTGACCTCGTATGCATAACATCCTCTAACCACCAGAATCAGGATACAGAATAGTTGTGCTTTCATTAAAAAAGAAAATAAAAAAGGGTTTTATTTTGAAACAATTATTGACTCATAGGAAGTTGCAAAAAAATAGCAGAGAAAGTCCTATGTTACCCTTCCTCTGTGGTAACATCTTACATAACTATCGTACAACATCAAAACCCAACATTGTCAATTCAAGAAACTTACATTAGTATGAGATACTGTTAATCAAACTTATTAGGACCTTATTTACATTTCACCAATTTTTATACGCACTCGTATCTCTGTGTGTGTCTCTGTGTGAGTGTATTGTTGTAGGCAGATTTATGCCATTTATGGATTCATGTTACCAGCACCTTCATTTTTGAAAGTTTTTTTTTTTTTTTTAGTTTTCAGCCATGCCATGTGGTATGCGGGATCTTAGTTCCCCGCATAGTTCCCCCACTTAGTTCCCCCACTAGTTCCCACTAGGGATCGAACTGACACTCCCTGTAGTGGAATCATGGAATCTTAACCACTGGACCACCAGGGAAGTCCTCTGAAAGATATTCTTGATGCAGATAGAATTCTGGGTTGATGTTTCTTCAGCACTTTAAAGAGGTCAGGGCTTCCCTGGTCCTCAGTGGTAAAAAAAAATCTGGCTGCCAATGAAGGAGACGTGAGGTCGATCCCTGATCCAGGAAGATCCCACATGCCTCGGGACAACGAAGCCCATGCGCTACAACTGTTGAGCCTATGCCCTAGAACCCGGGAGCCGCAAGTACTGAGCCCCTGCAACCTAGAGCCTGTGCTCTGCAACAAGAGAAGCCCACGTTCTACAACAAGAGAACAGCCCCCACTCTCCACAACTAGAGAAAAGCCCACACAGCAATGAAGACCCAGCACAGCTAAAAATAAAATAAATAAAATTATTAAAAAACCAAAGATGTCAGCTCATTGTCTCCTGCCTGTATGGTTTGGATGGCTATTAGCATAACTGACGCCATCTTGGGACCGTTCAGTTCCTCCTGTCCTCCCCCTGAGCCTACCTGTGGCTGGACTGGGTAGTGAGTAAATCTCTTCTCTGTGGTCAAAGGTTTTGTAGTTAATAGACACTGTTTAATGGTTGTTTAGGTCCAGGTGGCCTCCATGCTCCACGATGATGAAGACTTTAACTGACATTCCCAGCGCCCAGGAGACTAGTTACCCATTCATATATCTTGACTTAGGAATGCACTTTGTGTTTCCAAGCACGCATCGCCACACCCGAGGCTGAGTGTAAAATTGTCCTGGGGCCTCTTGTTGGTGCCCAGTGCAGCTGTGAGCGCCTCTGGATCACAGTCTGCTGATTCCATCCTGCAAGTTATCCTTTAATAAACTGATCCGTTGATCACATGGAGCTGCCTCCCTCAATTCTCAGTCTCAAGATGCCTTTTCAGTTCAGTGGACACTTTTTTCCCTCTGTCCTCCCTGTTAGTTTCTGACCAGAAGTCTACTGCAATTCTTATCTTTGCTCCTTTGTGTGTATCAAAGTATCTTTGGCCCCCTCCTCTGCCTTCAGGATTTTCTCTTTATTTTTGGTTTTCAGCAGTTTGACTACAATGTGTCTAGGTGTCTTTGCTTTTGTTTTCTTATGGGATGCATGCATGCTAAGTTGTTTCAGTTTGTGTCTGAGTCTTTGCAACTCTATAGATGGTAGTCTGCCAGACTCTTCTCATTCCATGGGATTCTCCAGGCAAGAATACTGGGGTGGGTTGCCATGTCCTCCTCCAGGGAATCTTCCCGACCCAGGGATCAAACCTGCGTCTCTCATGTCTCCTGCATTGGCAGGTGGATTCTTTACCACTAGCGCCACCTGGGAACCCCTTTTTTATGGGGGGTGTTATTTATCCGGCCTGGTGTCCTCTTGTGATTCTTACATCTATATTTGATGTCCTTCATAATTTTTGGAAAAGTTTGATCCACTATCTCTTCAAGTATTCATCTGCCTGTTCTCTCTCTTTCTTCTTTCTGGGATTCCAGTTATACATATATTAGATAATCTGATTTTGTTCCACAGCTCTTGGATACTCTGTTCTGGTTTTGTTTGTTTTTTCACGTATTTCTCTCTCTGTGTTTCAGTTTAGATAATTTCTATTGAACTATCTTCAAGTTTAGCAACTTCTTGCTCAGTTCTGTTGAGTCTGGAGATTAGTCCATAGAAGGCATTCATCTCTGCTACCATGCTGTTTTGTTTTTCTTCTAGAATTTCTGTTTGACTCATAATTTCCATTCTGCTGAAATTCCCCATCTGTTTGTGCATGTGGTCCATCTCATCTACTAGCATTTTTAATGTACAAATTGTGATTGTTTAAAAATCCTTCTCTAGTAGTTTCAATAACAGCATTTCCGAATCTGGCTTGGTTGACTCTTTGTCTCTTGACAGTGGATTTTTTTCTTGCTTTTCAGTGTTTTATAATTTTTAACCAAACACCCAGACATTGTGTGTAGAAGAGTAGAGACTAAATTAAGTAGCATCAGTTCCTGGAAATGAGCAAGCATCTTTCACTAGACAATTAGTGTAAGAGCTGAAGTCAGTGCACTTCGGGGCTGAGCTGGTTTGGACTATGTTGTTGCTATGGTTACCTTCCTTGCACTACTGATTTCCAGCTCCTCTAGCATCATCATCTCAAACTTTGGATGAGGACTGGGTTGCTGGAGGTTTTTAACAATGGTCCTGCTTCACCCCCTCAACTTTGCATCCCTCAGCTGGGTTGCTTATTACTTGGTGCTTGCTAGCCTGGTTTGGGGGCGGGGGTGGGGGGTGGGGACTTGGTTCTTATTCTGATCCAGCCTCAGTCTTTGGCAAACTGTATCCCTGGGTTTGAGAAGCCTTACTCTCAAAGATCACTAAGCTTCCTTAGCGATCCTCTCCTCCTCCCCACGGCAGCAAACTGCCTGGTATTTTGGCAGTTCCATGCAGGGGAGTTTCCTGCCACCCCGACCCCCAGTGATAGGAGCCTTGTAATGGTACGGGCATAGGACCTTGGTCCAGAGGGTTTCTGCCCCTCCCACGTCCCCCAGCCCTGACAGGTCATCACATGTGCCCTGTGGGAGAAGGGCTTGCTGCTGGTCCCCAGCAGCTCCAGATTTTCATTCTATAGAGGAGACGGGTCCTGGGGAGGGCAAGACTTCCCACCCTCCCTGCAGCTGCAAGTATGCCTCTCCTCCAGGTTGATGGAGGCCTGAGGGGAGAAACCTGCAAGAGGGTACGTGTGTCTGCGACTCCTAGGGGTCCACAGAAGCCTGTAGCAATGAGTTACAGATTTAGCCTGAATCCCTTATGTGCTTGGCACTTGGCAGATGCACGTTACATACTTACTGCATATTGGGAGGAGATCATGGACTTTTCTAAGTCTGTTTCTGCACCTGTTATACCGGGGTGATGAGGCCCACCTCACCGAGTGCTCACATGAGGCAATGGCTAGGAGAGGGTTTGTGCTGAGTGGCGGTGGTGTAGTCACTGAGTCGTGTCCGACTCTGTGACCCCATGGACTGTAGCCTGCCAGGCTCCTCTGGTCCATGGGGTTTCCCAGGCAAGACTATTGGAGTGGGTTGCCATTTCTTTCTCCAGGGGATCTCCCTGACCCAGGAATCGAACCTGGGGCTCCTACATTGCAGGCAGATTTTTTTTTTTTTAGCTGACTGAGCTACGAGGGAAGCCCAGAAGTGGAGCGCAGCAAATACACACACAGGATGGTAAACCCTGGGATCTCTGCTTCCTCACCTGTGGGAAAGCTGAGATGTGCGGTGAGACCAGGACCGAGGGTGAGGGGGGTGTGGGTGGCATGTGTGGCGGGGACGGTGGTGGGGAGAGAGCCTGCCAACCCAAAGGGGAGCTCTAGTTCAGACGGTCTAGATTTAAATTCTGCTCCCACAGTAAATCCCTGTTTGACCTGGGGTAAGGTAAATAACCAGTCATCTGTAATATGGGTTTTGAGATTCATGATAATTCAATGAAAGTTTGTCAAGAGTTTAGAATAGTACTTGGCATAAAGTACTTAACAGATATCAAGGTTTTTTGTTTTGTTTTACTCACCCCTTCATTCATCTATTCAACAAACACCAAGAACCTAGTATGCGCTAGGCATTGGGCAAGGTACTGGAAATAGGCCATTGAATGCGATAGGGTTCTTGTTGTTAGTGATCAAGAAAAGCAGTCACTGGACAAGAAATTGCCATTGTAAAGGGCTCTCTAAACTTGAAAGTGCTGCAGAATATAAAAGTGTATGTCTGAAGAGGCAACCTTTGAGCTGAGATGTGAAGAACAAGCAGGAATTTGTAGATAAAGGGCAGGTAAGAGTGGGAATTCCCTGCTGGTCCAGTGGTTAGGATTCAGTGCTTTCACTGCCAGGGCTCGGGTTTGATCCCTGGTCAGGGAACTAAACTCCTGCAAGCCACACGGTGAGGCCATTGGGAGGAGGGAGCAGTGTAGGGAAGAGTGTACCAGGCAAAGGGAACAGCAGATGTAAAGGCTGAATTAGGAAGATGCAAGCGCCTGGAAGAAGGCCAGGGAGGCTAGAGATCAGGGAGAGAAGGAGGGCGGAGGGGGTAGAGAGAGAGGGAGGTGGGGAGGGAATGGCCATAGGCCTCATCCTCAGAGTTGAGTTTTGTCTTAAGATCAATGGGAGGGGCTTCCCTGGTGGAAAGTGAAAGCGAAAGTCGTTCAGTCTTGTCCGACTCTTTGTGACCCCAGGTCGAACCCAGGTCTCCCGCATTGCGGGCGGGTTCTTTACCAGCTGAGCCAGCCACAAGGGAAGATCAGTGGCTAAGACCCAAAGCTCCCAATGCAGGGGACCTGGGTTCGATCCTTCGTCGGGGAACTAAGATCCCACATATCAAAAATAAGCCCGGGCGCCACAACTAGAGAAGCTCAGCGGGCTGCAACAAAGACCCAGTGCCGCCAAAATAAATAACGAATTTTTAAGGAAAAAGATCAATGGGAAGTTATCGGAGAGTATAAACCAGAGCTTCTCTCTTAGGGAAGGGCTTCCCTCCTAGCTCAGTTGGTAAAGAATCTGCGTGCAATGCAGGAGATCTGCGTTCAGTTCCTGGGTTGGGAAGATCCCCTGGAGAAGGAAATGGCAACCCACTCCAGTATTCTTGCCTAGAGAATCCCATGGACAGAGAAGCCTGGCAGGCTACTGTCCATGGGGTTGCAAGAGTCGGACACGACTTAGCAACAGACAGGTAAGCCGGAGAATGACATGATCAGCTTCGGGTTTTTAAAAGCAGTTCAGCCCGCTGTGCAAAGAATAGATCCGAGGAGAGCTGGAGTGGAAACAGGGAGCCTTAGAAAGCAGAGGAAAAAGTGGGGCACGGCACACCCAAGGCAGCCGGGAGCTTGCATCCGGACCTTGGGAGCCAATTCCTTTTCCCTCCTGAGCCCCAAGACAAAAACCTGCTTCTAGAGACGGAATTTGCTAGAAAGTCCAAGTTTCTTGCCACTTCTAAGATAAAGCCACCAGAGGGCGCAAAACACCCTAAAGAGTCTCGGGATCAGCCCAGATCCTCCACCCCACCTAGACTGTCCTAGGACTCAAAGACAGCCCGGGGCGTCCCCTCCCCTCTCCCAATTAAAGGGCTGAGTCCGGGGCCCACGCGAGCCAGCCTCCAGTTCCTTTGTTAGGAAACAGTGAATAAACTGAAGGCCTCGTGGACCGGGAGCCTGAAAACCTGAGCTCTGATCCATTTCCCCACTGCTCCCGTACTTGGGCGAGGTACTTCATGTCTCTGATTCCCTCTCCCCGACATCTGCAAGAATCCTCGCTACTCTTTTCCCTTTTGCTCCCTCATTTGGACCAGGGACCATTTGCTCCCTCGGCCCTCATTTCAGAGAGAAATGTAAGGGGGTTCAGAGCCTAGTGTTTGAGTCACCTGGGTTTAATCTCCATTCCAACCACAGGTGACTTCACCTGTCAAAGCCCCAGTTAACTGGAAATCCTGATACATCCCTTGCAGGGTTGAAAATTATGGGATAATGTCTCTAGTGCTTAGAACATATTAATTGCTCGATATATGGTTATTATGCAGACAGAAATTTGACTCACATTCATTAAGTGCTTACTTAATGAATCTCCAGGATTGGAGCTTTAAGAGTAATTCTTGCGTCTTTTGGCAAGATTCCTTCCCCCCCCCCTTTTTTTTTTTTTTGCCTTTTCTGAGCCTCAGTTTCTCCAACAGAAAAACAAGAGGGTGAGATTAGAGTGGATCCTCAGTAGGAGCCATTCCAGCCCTGACCCTCCAGGCTGTTTCTATCTCCCTCCCTCCAACCTCTCCTAGTTCCCTTCCTTTCTTCCACCTTCCCATCATTTATTCATTCAGTCGACAATTATTTATTGAGTATCTACTATATTGCAGGTGCAGGAAACAAAACAGACTGACATCAAAACAGGTGTCCAGCACCGACAGCCAGTCTGTTGGAAGCATGTTTGTTCAAAACCTTCTTTGTCCTCTCTTTCAGCAATCAATCCTGCAGGTTATTCTGTGTTTGGAACAGGGAAAAAAAATTGTGCCAAGAGTTTATTTCTGTGCATCTCTGTGTGGCTCTGTACACACACACATTTATATTTAACATTTGCAGCAGCGTCGTCATGGGAACCATTTTTTGGTGTCTCTGGGCATGAGCGCTGCCTGTGAGTGGAGGAGCGTCTATGGAACACCCCCTGCATGGACTTTTGTGCGGCGCACCATCCTGCTGGGAGAGTTCCCCCAAGAGCCTTTGTCGGCCCTTTTGATCATTGCTGCCTGTTTTTCTCATTGATCTTGTCGGATGTGAGTGAAAATGACTGGGGGTGGGGGGTGGGGGGCTGAATGTCAAGCTCAGTGACTGGCAGAGCCAGATCCCCCTGGACATCTGCCAGCGAGCGGCGTGGATAGGTCAGCTTGGGCTTTTTGTCTTTCTAAACCCTTGATTTGGGAATGTTTGAGGCTTTGGGGAAGACTTGGATGAAAAGACAAAAGCAGCCAGGGAATGTATTTTCAGAAACGACAGCTGCAGCAGCCACTTTTGAACTTGGTAGGCAATGCCAGAGCTGGGAGGGGCGGAGTGCCGGCCTGGGGGAGAGAAGGGACGCGCTCTTCACCACGCAGCTCCTCGGGGGGCCTGGCCCGGGCCTCGGTGCTTTGCATACGTTATCTCCTGTAATCCTCCCATCCAGCCTGTAAGACAGACAGTGTGGTTCTTAGCAGGAAACTGGGATGGAGAGAAAAAGGGGCCGAGCCAGGAAGTGGCAAAGCTGTGAGACTCAAACTCAGGCTGCAGGCTGACTCCAGCCAGGGTCAGGGTTCTACCCACTGCTCCAGCCCCTGGCGCCCTCTCTGCAGCCAGAGGGTCCTCTCAATCCAAGCCAGGACTTGAGGGGAGAGGCCGCCAGGAGTGGCAGCCCAGAGATGCAAGTCCGCGCACAAACCCCAAGTCACAGGGGCGTACCCCTGCCTAGGGGGGCCGTGAGTGAACAAATCAAATCTCTGCAGACATTGCGTGTTTAGCCGCTAAGCCATCTCCAACTCCTTGCCACCCTTTGGACTGTAGCCCTCCAGGCTCCTCTGCCCACGGGATGCGGATGTTACCGTCACTCTGAGTACAGGACTGCCTTGTGCTTTGGTGTCATGAGAGCTTACCAGGCATTGCTTCACTTCTCTATGTTATAAAGTCCGTGAGACCAATGGTTTCCTATCATTACTCTATTACAGATAAAGAGCGTGAGGTACAGAGAGGTTAAGTGTCTTGCCCAAGATCACACAGCTAATGAGCTGAGATTTGAACCCAAGCAAATTGGTTTTGGCACCTGAGCCTTTCTGGTCCATGAGCTAGGATTCTGCATAGAGCCACGTGGACTCTCCCTTCCGCAAACAGCTCCAGCTCAGAGGTAAGAAGAGTTAAAGGAACAGGAAATAGGATCTTCCTTTAATTTTCCCAACTGGGAACTTCCCCAACCAGGGATCAAACCCGTGCCCCCTGCAGTGAAAGCTTGGTGTCATAACCACTGGACCACCAGGGAAAATCCTGAGGGTCCTCTTTTATTGATGTGTTCAGCCCTGAGCTATGTCTTTCCACCTCACAACTTAGCCAGTCTGTTGGAACTACTAGGATCCCCTTTATACAGATGAGATGAGTCAAGGTCCAGCCGGGTGAAGTGATTGGCTAAGGTCTCAGAACTGGGATTTGAGCCAAGACCTACATTTTCCAAAGTCCAAACCCTATGCTCCAAGAGTAAGATAGTACGGCCCTGGATACTTCCACATTTCTCAGCTATAGTGCCAAGGAAGTGTTCAGGTGTTTTGCTGAGAACGGGGAAAGCCATTGTAGGAAACCCTTGTAAGGCAGAGGACTCAGACCTGCTCAGATCGAGGTGCTCTCTCAGATCTGCCAGGGTAGGGTTACACTGAGTAACTCAACCAGCATCCATCCCTCAGCTATTTACAGAGCGCCACCTACTGCCAGGCTCCGGGGCACGCAGCAGTGAAAGCAAGTCATGGACCCTGCCGTGGGGAGCTTACCTTCTAGCCACGAATAGCCATGATCCAAGTAAGTACCTGTGTGAGATATCCAGGGAGCTGTGGGTGTGGATAAGAGACCGCTGGGCCTGGGTTGATAACTGATGTGCGTGTTTTACATTTATTCAAGGACTTGAGAAGGTCAAGGATATCACTTAGTGCTTTTGGCCAAAGCTTAAAGTTGGCCATGCTACAGCATGAAATGAAAGAGGTTTCTATTTTCTTCCTGTTCAGAAAGCAGGCTGTGGTACCCTGTTAGGATCCACCTCCTCTCCCCAAGCCATTTCCAGCCTCATAGAAAAGGTAAATGAGCTAACGTCTGTAGAATACTTATTATGTGCCAGGTACCAGGCTGCATCAGTCCCTTATGCACATAGCATGATAGAATCACACACACACACACACAAATCGACCCACCACAAAAGTAGCAGAAGGTGGGGATGAATTAAGTTTGTCTGGGAAGGAGGCAAGTCAAAGAAAGATGATACTTGCCAGCGTTTTGAAGGATAAGTAGGAGCTCCACTAGGCAATCCAGGAGCAGGAGACACTTCAGGTGGAGGAAACAGCGTCTGGAAAGATTTGGAGGCGTGAAAGTGTTTGGTTGTGCAAGGTGCCTGTCAGTAAGGAAGTGGGAGGAACTGAGGTGCAGAGCTTGCTGAGTCAGAGGCCACAGGGCCTCAGGTACCCGGCTGAGGAGCCTGGCCTCTGTCTGATCTCCGTCTCCCTGCAGAAGGGTGAGAGCCAAGCATCTTCTTCCACTTTTCTATCCAAGTGAAAGCAAAGGCACACAAGGGGGGAGGGGGGAAAGAGCGTGACTGCCAAATTTGGGAAGCTGAAAAACGTTCATCTGCAGAATTAATTCTACATCGCTGCTATTTTCATTCTCGTGCTGGTGGGAAAGGCAGAGCATAGCAACGCGCCTCAGCCTTTTTCCAGGTGTCTGGAGCACTGGCAGGCCGGCTCCCACGGAGATCACTGGGGCCAGCCTGCTGCTTGGCGCCAGCTGTGGGCATCTGGAAATCCAGCTTCCTCTTCTGGTCATTAGATAGGGGGGAAGATCAGAATCCAGGATTTTCCCAAGGCAGTAAACTTGGCAGGATGATTAAATGGCATTAGGCTTGACAAGGGCCAGGGGGAAGGATATCCGGACCACCCAGGATAGAAAGATGTGGTTTGCAGATTCAGGATTGGGTATGTGGGTGACTCTGTGAAGTGCTTTGGTTTAGAGCATACTGGTGGCCTGCTGGGCGGGTTCTAGAGACCTTTCACTAGGCCAGGCCCAGTAGCTGTCAGGTTGGTCTCAGCAATAGGGCAGCTCAGAAGATTTGGTGTGTGGGTAGCTGTTGTTTAGTTGCTGAGTTGTATCTCTTTTGCAACCCCCATGGATTATAACCTGCCAGATTCCTTTGTCCATGGGATTTTTCCAGGCAAGAATACTGGAGTGGGTTGCCATGTCCTACTCCAGAGGATCTTCCCCACCCAGGGATCGAACCCACGTCTCCTGCATTGGCAGGTAGATTCTTCACCAGTGAGCCGCCGGGGAAGCCCTGGGTGTGTAGAGGGTTCTGTTAATGAGGCCTGGAGCAGTGAGGTCACCTGCTGCTTTGGCTTGGGTCTAGCAGACATGTCCTGAACATGCTGGGTAACAGCCAGACAAGAGAGGAAGGAAGGCCCTGTTTGGATTCAACTTTCATGTGTAAGCAGTGTTGGTAGCCACACTGGAGGGTAATGAGTTAATACATCCAAATGAATTAATATATGTAAAGAGCTTTGTCCAATGCATAGCACATAGTGAGTGTTCAGTAAATGTTAGTTTTGTTATTGTTGCGTTGTTTTCTTTCTCTGACCAAACCCTGAAGCCTTTGGCATCTTAGTTACTTGACCAGGGATCCAACCCATGCCCTTTGTAATGGGAGTGTGGAGTCTTAACCACCAGACTGCCAGGGAAGTCCCTAGTTGTTGTTTTTATCTGCTAGACACAATAATGGTTGTCTTCCACGTGCTAGCTTATTTAACCCTCACATCAGCTCTAGGAAGTAGGAATTAACAGGTTAAAAAAAGTGTACTTTTTACAGGTGAGAAAACTGAGGTACAGGGGGGTTACATAACTCACTCCAGGGCACGTAGTTAAAAGTGACAGAGCTGAAAAGAACCTCTACAATGCAACAGCGACTTTTTAAAAAAAGCAACCCAGTTCAAAACTGGGCAAAGGACTGGAATATACTTTTCTCTGAAGAAAGTATCAAATTGTCAGTAAGCACATGAAAAGATGCTTGACAGCAGTAATCATTAAGGAAATACAAATCAAATCTACAAGGCAATTCCACTTCACATCTATTAGGAGGGTTATTATAAAAAAAAGAAAGGAGGAAAGAAAATGAGTGTTGGTGAGAATGTGGAGAAACTGGAACCCTTGTGCATTGCTGGTAGGATATATAATGAAGCAACCATTGTAGAAAAACTGTATGAGTATAGTAGCTCTGCAAAAAACTGAACATACAACATATGACTCAGCAATTCCACTTCTAAGTATATGCCCCAAATAATTCAAAGCTGATACTTGTGAAAAGACACTTGTTTACCCATAAGTTCATGGCAGCATTGGTCACAATAGCTAAAAAGTGGAAACAACGCAAATCTCTACTGATACATGAATGGATAAACAAGATGTGGTATATCCATTCAATGGGTCAGTATTCAGCCCTGAAGAGAAATTACATTCTGACACATGCTACAAGATGGATTAGCCTTAAAAATATGAAGTGAAGTTTGAAAGTGAAGTCGCTCAGTCGTGTCTGACTCTTTGTGACCCTCGCCATGGACTGTAGCCTGCCAGGCTCCTCCATCCGTGGGATTTTCCAGGCAAGAATATTGGAGTAGGTTGCCATTTCCTTCTCCAGTAAGTGAAGTTAGCCAGACGCAAAAGTATGGTATGAGTCCATTTACCTGAGGTACCAAGAGCAGTAGAATGGTGGTTGCCAGAGGTTGGAGGGAGGAGAGAATGGGGAGTTACTGTTTACTGGGTACATAGTTTCAGTTTGGGATGTTGACAAGTTCTGGTAATACACAAGGTAATGACTGCACAATGTCAATGCCACTTAATGCCCCTGAATTGTACACTTAAAAATGGTTACAATGGTAAATTTTATGTTGTATCTTATATGCTTGTTTTTTATTTTTTTGTATTTTTTATGTTGTATCTTACAACTGAAAAAATGAAAGAAAAGTAAATGTCAGAGTTGGATCAGGACCCAGGTCTCTTTGTCCCTAGGATCCCCTGGGATGGTTCCCTGGACCCACTTTCTCCTTTGCAGGAAAATACACTTCATTTTTGTTCAAAACTGACCAGCAGACAGACTTCCCTGGAGAACTAGTGGTTAAGGATCTGCACGTCCAATGCAGGGGGTGTGGGTTCTATCCCTGGTTGGGGAACTAAGATCCCACATTCATGCAGTGTGGCCAAGAAGTTAAACAAAAAAATTACTGAGCTGTAGAGAGAAAAGCCGGGTCTTGATGCTAGTGGACACAACCGGTTGGAATTAGTTCTCTTATCCAAACAAGGCATTGGCTAGTGATGCTCAACTTGAACGACAGGCAGGTTCTGAATTAGAATGTCAAAGAGTCAGATCGTGGCAACTATGCTCCTTCTCTCTGAGCCCCTCCCACTCCCACGCCCCGTGTCCCCCCCGGCAGGTATCATTTCGTGTCAGTCAGTCAGTCAGTCAATGAATATTTTACTGAGCCCTCTGTAAAGGTAGTTCTTACTACCTTTTATTACAAGGTAGTTCTCAGATGCCAGCTGGGTGCCTTACAATTTAACTCAACCCTGACACCATCTACCTGAAGACAGCTTCAAATCCCACAGTTTATAAAGGATGGTCTGGGACGCCCTCTCTGATAAGATGAAGTGAAGGGCTCAGTCCTACAAGGTTCCCCCACACCCACCCCTCTGCTTCAGATATGCCGGCCACAAGCCCAGGCTGTTATCTGTGCTTCTGGTCCACTGGCTAGAGACAGGAGGTTCCCATAACCCCTCCTTGCGTTGGAGTTAGTTACTAGAGCAGCTTACAGAACTCAGAGAAACATTTCCCTTGGTAGATCACCAGTTTATTATGAAAGGATGTGACTCAAGAACAGCACAGGGCAAAGGACAGGGAAAGGCTGCAGAAGCTTCCATGCCCTCTCTCTCCACCGACCTGGAGGCACTCACAACCTTGTCCTTCTGGGGTTTTATGGATGCCTCATCACAGAGGGCTACAGTTCATGGGGTCACAAAGAGTTGGATATGACTGAGCATACACACACATACAAGCATACACACATACAAGCCACACACATGCACACACGCATAACATACACTTGATTGATTAAATCTTAGGCCACTGGTGGTGGAACTCAACCTCCAGGAGAGGGACTGAAAGTTCACCTCTCTAATCATAAAGTATATTCCCCTGGCAGCCCAGCCCCTCCTCCTTAGGTGACCTAGGGGCTTCCCAAACATCACTTCATTTACATAACAAATGAAACCTTATCACTCTCCTAGCCTCAGTTCTATTCAGCTCAGTCTCAGTCCTATCTGACTCTTTGCGACCCCACGGAGTGCAACACGCCAGGCTTCCCTGTCCATCACCAACTCCCGGAGCTTACTCAAACTCACGTCCATCAGTTCGGTGATGCCATCCAACCATCTCATCCTCTATCATCCCCTTCTCCTCCCGCCCTCAATCTTTCCCAGCATCAGGGTCTTTTCCAATGAGTCAGTTTTTCACATCAGGTGAGCTTCAGCATCAGTCCTTCCAAAGAATATTCAGGACTGATTTCCTTTAGGATTGACTGGTTGGATCTTGTTGCAGTTCAAAGGACTCTCAAGAGTCTTCTCCAACACCACAGTTCAAAAGCATCAATTCTTCTGCGCTCAGCTTTCTTTATAGTCCAACTTTCACATCCATACATAACTACTGGAAAAACCATAGCTTTGACTAGACAGACCTTTTTGGCAAAGTAATGTCTCTGCTTTTTAATATGCGGTCTAGGTTGGTCATAGCTTTTGTTCCAAGGAGTAAGCGTCTTTTAATTTCATGGCAGCAGTCAACATCTGCAGCGATTTTGGAGCCCCCCAAAATAAAACCTCTCACTGTTTCCATTGTTTCCCCAACTATTTGCCATGAAGTGATGGGATGAGATGCCATGATCTTAGTTTCCTGAATGTTGAGTTTTAAGACAGCTTTTTCACTCACCTCTTTCACTTTCATCAAGAGGCTCTTTGGTTCTTCTTCACTTTCTGCCATAAGGGTTGTGTCATCTGTGTCTCTCAGGTTGATATTGATATTTCTCCCAGAAATCTTGATTCCAGCTTGTGCTTCATCCAGCCTGGCATTTTGCATGATGTACTCTGCATATAAGTTAAATAAACAGGGTGACAATATACAGCCTTGACGTACTCCTTTTCCTATTTGGAACCAGTCTATTGTTCCATCTTCAGTTCTAACTGTTGCTTCCTGACCTGCATATGGGTTCTCAAGAGGCAGGTCAGGTGGTCTGGTGTTCCCATCTATTTCAGAATTTTCCACAGTTTATTGTGATCCACACAGTCAAAGGCTTTGGCATTGTCAATAAAGCAGAAGTAGATGTTTTTCTAGAACTCTCTTGCTTTTTCGATGAGCCAACAGATGTTCGCAATTTGATCTCTGGTTCCTATGCCATTTCTAAATCCAGCTTGAACATCTGGAAGTTCACAGTTCACATACTGTTGAAGCCTGGTGTGGAGAATTTTGAGCATTATTTTGCCAGAGTGTGAGATGAGTGCAATTGTGGGGCAGTTTGAACATTCTTTGGCATTGCCTTTCTTTGGGATTGGAATGAAAACTGACCTTTTCTACTCTAAGTTCTAGCAGCTCTACTCCAGGGATGGAATGAAGAGCAAATATATATTTATTATAAATCACAATATCACAAGCACACAATATATGTCAGGCACTATTCTAGGGCCTGGAGATACAGCAATGAACAAAACAGAATCCCTACTCTTGTAGGGCTAACATTCTAATGGGGAAGATAGACTGTAAATATGAATATGTAAATATGTCACTGGTTAGATGGTGGTAAGTATAATGAAGGAAATTACAGTAGGATAGAGTGGGCTGAGGTTGGGAGTGGGTTGTTAATTTATAAGGGATGATCAGGGAAGGCCTCTCCTATAAGGTGGCAGTTGAGTAGGGACAAGAAGGAAGTGAGGGGATGAGCAAGCAGTACTATATCCTAAGGACAGGAAACAGAAAGTGCAAAGACCCTGAGGTCTGAAGTGTATAAAAGGAACATCCAGGAACTTCTCTGCTTGTCCAGCAGTTAAGATTCCACTTCCACTGTAGGGGGCATGGGTTCTATTTCTGGTCAGGGAAGATCTTGCATGCTTTGCGATGTGGCCAAATAAATAAATAAATAAAATGTTAGTTATTAAGAAAAAAAAAAAAAAAAAGGAACATCCAAAAGGCCAGTGCACTAAAGAAGACTACAGGAGCAGCTCAGGGAGGTAAAGGTGGGGGGCGTGGGAGTCAGAGATCCCTGAACACCTCATAGATCACTGAACAGATTTTGGTTTTTACTCTAATTCAGAAGTGAGGGCAGTGGAGGGCTCTGGGCACAGAAGTGGCAGGATCTTAACTTTTCAATGTAAATCATAATGGGGATTATTATTATTATTTGGCCATGGCAGCTTGTGAGATCCTAGCCTCCCTCCTGCAAGGAAAGCATGGAGCCCTAACTGCTGCACTACCAGGGAATTCTATGGGGATTATTTAACTTGTAGGTCCAATTACCTCTCTCTTCCCTATCAGATGTGGTCTCACTAGGGTCCCAGCGCAGAGCCTAGCATGTAGATGTCACTCAGTAAATGCCCATTAAATTAGTTCTGAAGATTGACTGTGATGCCAGAGGTACACAGGGGCTCAGTGGCCTATCCTGAGGGAGAAAAGGGGGATGGGTGCCTGTGGGGGTATCCAACTTCTCAATGAGAGGATGGTATCAGGTCATGAGAAGCACCTTCGTCCAGCAGCAAGAAGAGCTTGTGAGTTTCAGTCCAGGCTGTGTTGGTCACTTGCAGGGTGAACTTGAGAAAAATCTTATATCTGGGCTCTAATGTTAAAACCAGGACCCTAAGGTGATCCCTAAGGCACCTTCAGTCCTGACTAGACTCATTATAATACTTTAAACAATTATGGTAAATAAAAGTAACTTAAAATTTACTGTCTTAACCATCTTATGATAATATTTTTGGTCCCTCTTCCATCCTTCTGAAGCTGCAGTACCTACTGCTGCAGAACTGCTGGGGGCCTTGGTCAGCTGCAGAAATAGCTGAGAGGTGAAGACCACCGCACACACATACGGGCAAAGGCAAAGGGGCAGGATGACTTGGCCTGGGAAGTGGGGGTGGCTGTGGCAGCAAGTTTTGCCTTGGAAGGAAGAACTAAAGGTTGTAGCTTTGTTGAGGTTCTGACCATGCCCTAGGCCCTGGTGATGCTCTCTATGGACCAGCTCCTCCAAGTCCTGCTTTAATCCTTTGGAGGCAGACCTCCTGTCTTCTTTTTGCAAATGGCCCAGAGAAATTAGGAAACTTGCTTAAGGTTGATGAGCTAGTCTGCAAGGTTAGAATCCAGATCTCTCTGAAAGTTTACAACCTTTGAAAGGAACTACTATCTTCATTGCCGGGAGAAATATCAATAACCTCAGATATGCAGATGACACCACCCTTATGGCAGAAAGTGAAGAGGAACTAAAAAGCCTCTTGATGAAAGTGAACGAGGAGAGTGAAAAAGTTGCCTTAAAGCTCAACATTCAGAAAACTAAGATCATGGCATCTCGTCCCATCACTTCATGGCAAATAGATGGGGAAACAGTGGAAGCAGTGTCAGACTTTATTTTTTGGGGCTCCAAAATCACTGCAGATATTGACTGCTGCCATGAAATTAAAAGACACTTACTCCTTGGAAGGAAAGTTATGACCAACCTAGATAGCATATTAAAAAGCAGAGATATTACTTTGCCAATAAAGGTCCGTCTAGTCAAGGCTATGGTTTTTCCAGTGGTCATGTATGGATGTGAGAGTTGGTCTATAAAGAAAGCTGAGCGCCGAAGAATTGATGCTTTTGAACTGTGGTGTTGGAGAAGACTCTTGAGAGTCCCTTGGACTGCAAGGAGATCCAACCAGTCCCTCCTAAAGGAGATCAGTCCTGGGTGTTCATTGGAAGGACTGATGCTGAAACTGAAACTCCAATACTTTGGCCACCTCATGCGAAGAGTTGACTCACTGGAAAAGACTCTGACGCTAGGAGGGATTGGGGGCAGGAGGAGAAGGGGACGACAGAGGATGAGATGGTTGGATGGCATCACCGACTCGACAGGCATGAGTCTGAGTAAACTCCGGGAGTTGGTGATGGACAGGGAGGCCTGGCGTGCTGCGATTCACGGGGTCGCAAAGAGTCGGACACAACTGAGTGACTGAACTGAACTACCTTCAGTAGTAGGGCAGCCTACCACCAGGCCCTGTGATGCTGGGCAGGGCCTGCTGACATAGCTCTTTACTGAAGAACATTCATAGCTGATTATGAACCAGCTTCAGTATAGGCAATGGGGCAAAATATTTACTTTTTTTTCCCACAGGGGCTTTTCTCCTCTCCATGTTCATTTCAG
Organism: Cervus elaphus; assembly: GCF_910594005.1. Taxonomy (NCBI): domain Eukaryota; kingdom Metazoa; phylum Chordata; class Mammalia; order Artiodactyla; family Cervidae; genus Cervus; species Cervus elaphus. The sequence continues at coordinate 4,679,581 of NC_057822.1, read as the reverse complement.
ATGTGTGCCCTATAGTCGCTACTTCTTCAGTCTTCCTCTGCCTTCTTCTTCTTTTTTTTTATGTTCTTGGTCTCTCATCTCTACGTCTTAACTCCCTAGGGTCTAGATCTTACATCACTAAGTTCCACGCCCAGCTCTATCTTGCCAGGCCTTGGTGGAGGTTTGCATGTCTCAGAGTGGAACACCTGATACAAACCTTCCGTGGCTACTAAAGATGGCTTCATTATGCTAAAAGGGTAGTCCCCTCCAGGAGGAAAAACAAGTGAAAGAGCCAGAGAATTCCAGCTTGCAACAATATTTTCAAAAGTTTTCAATTCAGAAATTAAAGGGTCCCCCTGAGTCCAATCTTCCATTCATTTAGAGAAACAGCATGGTGACCCCACATGATAACAAGTAAGCAAAGCACCATCACTCAGCCTTGAGAAGATGTATAAACTAGATCTTCACCTGCCTGCTGGCTCTTGGAGTGAGGATGGAGAGGTATGCTGATTCTGGGAGGGAATGCAGGCCTCTGCTGGGGCTAGTGTGGTGAACTCTGGGAATGGTAGCTGGGTGGTTAAAAATGTAGAACTCCGCCGGTGGGCTAGCAGGACCCTCTTGACTTTCTCGCTCCCTGTGCAGTGAGGCCCAGCCTAGGCTCTGCAGTACCCAGGGCCTCTCCAGGATAACCTGAAATCCTCTGGCAATTCACTATTCTCTCCTTCAGTGAGCTTCACGTCGTATTAACTGAGTACTAGATACCAAGGATATTTTAAAGGACCAAGTAATGTTCCTGTATCCAACTATTGCGGGCTCCCCAGGTGGTACACTGGTAAAGATTCTGCCTGCAATGCAGGAGACACAGGAGATGTGCATTTGATCCCTGTTGGGAAGATCCCCTGAAGGAAATGGCAACCCATTCCAGTTATTCTTGCCTGGGAAATCCCATGGACAGAGGAGCCTGGCAGGCTACAGTCCATGGTGTCTCAAGAGTGACTAAACTGCCACACAACTGAGTGACTAAACCACCAACCATCCAACTATTATTATGAGTCAGGGACTGGACTTTGTACGTATTATCTTATTTCTCATGATAGGAGGCAATCTCCACTTTACAGATGAGAAAACTGAGGCATGAGAGGTTAAGTGATTTTCTCTAAGGTCATACAACTAATCAATGGCAGGGCTGAGAATCAAACTCAGGCAATTTGATTCCAAAAGCTGTACCCTTAGTTGCTCAACACGAGCTTTAAGCATCCACTTGGGAACCTAGAAAAGGTGAGCATAACTCAGCCTGGGGAGTGAGGAAAGGCTGTCTAGAGGAAGTGGGGCCTAAGCCAGCCTTGAAGCGGGAGGGGAATTAGCCAATGGGCTGAGAAAAGAGAGGATGGTTTGGGGTTGTAGCCCAGGGTGAGGAGGAAGATGGCCTTGTTTGCAGTGGAGCAAGGTGGCTGCAGCTCTGGATGTGAGGTGGAGAATGGCAGTATGGAAGCAAAGTCTAGATCCTGAGGCTGTTTTATTTCTTTACTTGTTTATGGCCGCACTGTTGTGATGCATGGGCTCAGTTGCCCTGCAGTATGTGGAATCTTCCCGGATCAGGGATCAAACACATGTCCCCTGAGTTGATAGGCAGACTCTCAACCATTGGACCACCAGGGAAGTCTCCTGAAGGGTCCTGAATTTAAACTGGATCCTGAGGGCAATGTGGGAGGCATGGACAGCTCTCAGCAGGCAAATTCACAAGATCAGCTTTGCTTGTGGACAGTGTCCCTGGCCAGTGTGGGGAGGTTGCTCTGGGGAAGGCAATGGTGGCCTATCAGAACTGGAGTCAGATGCCTGGGTTAATTTTTTTAAATATTTATTTATTTCACTGCGCCAGTTCTTAGTTGCAGCACAGATCTTTAGCTGTGGCATCAGAGCTCTTAGTTGCAGCATGTAGGATCTAATTCCCTGATCAGGGTTCAAACCAGGGCCCCCTGCACTGGGAGCTTGGAGTCTTAGCCACTGGACCACCAGGGAAGTCCCAGATGCCTGGGTTTAAATGCCAGCATTTCGACTTGAAAGTTATACAATTGCTTCTTCACATCTTTGAACCTCAGTTTCTTTGTAAATAGGGTATAGTATTACCTTGCACAGTTGTGGAGGTGAATAGGATTGACTCTAAGTAGAATGCTTAGGAGAGTTGTGCCCTGGCACACAGTAGGTGTTCAACAAATTTTAGCTGCTCTGTGTCAAATGGGAGGTGTTGAGCAGGGTTATGCTTTGGATGAAAGGAGAGCACTCTACCTTTCTGACTTTGCACGGTATAAGGCTTTCCCATTGATTGCTGGGGGCTAGAATCTTATCAAGGACTGTTACATTATTTTGCTCAAGATCTATCTGTTTAAGAGAGATAACTGAAGACCAGACACACAATAATCGCCTGATGAGTGTAGCTATTAAGTTGGAAAAAGAAGCAAGCTCAGAAAAGAATAACAATTAAGTAATTATCAGTCTGTTATCACCCTGTTTAAGTTCCCTTCTGTTCAGTTGCTCAGTCCTGTCTTGACTCTTTGTGACCCCATGGACTGCAGTACACCAGGCTTCCCTGTCCATCACCAACTTCTGGAGCTTGCTCAAACTCATGTCCATTGAGTCAGTGATGCCATCCAACCATATCATCCTCTGTCATCCCCTTCTCCTCCTGCCTTCAATCTTTCCCAGCATCAGGGTCTTTTCCAATGAGTCAGTTCTTCTCATCAGGTAGCCAAAGTATTGGAGTTTCAGTTTCAGCATCAGTCCTTCCAATGAATTTTCAGGACTGATTTCCTTTAGGATGGACTGGTTGGATCTCCTTGCAGTCCAAGGGACTCTCAAGAGTCTTCTCCAACACCACAGTTCAAAAGCATCAATTCTTCGGCGCTTAGCTTTCTTTATAGACCAACTCTCACATCCATACATGACTACTAGTAAAACCATAGCTTTGACTAGATGGACTTTTGTCAGCAAAGTAATATCTCTGCTTTTTAATATGCTATCTAGGTTGGTCATAGCTTTTGTTCCAAGGAGTAAGCGTCTTTTAATTTCATGGCAGCAGTCAATATCTGCAGTGATTTTGAAGCCCCCCAAAATAAAGTCTCTTATTGTTTCCATTGTTTCCCCATCTATTTGCCATGAAGTGATGGGACGAGATGCCATGATCTTAGTTTTCTGAATGTTGAGGTTTAAGGCAACTTTTTCACTCTCCTCTTTCATCAAAAGGTTCTTTAGGTCTTCTTCACTTTCTGCCATAAGGGTTGTGTCATCTGTGTATCTCAGGTTATTGATATTTCTCCCTGCAATCTTGATTCTAGCTTGTGCTTCATCCAGCCTGGCATTTTGCATGATGTACTCTGCATATAAGTTAAATAAGCAGGGTGACAATACACAGCCTTGACATACTCCTTTCCTGATTTGGAACCAAGTCTGTTGTTCCATGTCCAATTCTAACTATTGCTTCTTGACCTGCATACAGATTTCTCCGGAGGCAGGTCGGGTGGTCTGGTATTCCCATCTCTTTAGGAGTTTTCCACAGTTTGTTGTGATCCACACAGTTAAAGGTTTTGGCGTAGTCAATAAAGCATAGATTCACCCTGTAAATGGGGAACCAAATTCTTTCCTGGGAACAGGTTTTCATTGGGAGAAGGAAGTCTGAGATCTGGAACACAGGAGGAGAATCTGGGGAAGGGCAGTACCAGTTGGGAATTTTTCCTGGAGCTGATTGTGCCTGAAGAAAACCAGAAAATCCAATCCCAGGTAAACAGGTGTTACAAATCCAAATGATTCCAGAATGTGAAGTAGCTCCTGACTTCCAGTCTGGAGATGATGGATGGATGATATTCCTTCTTCACTACACTAGGAGCTGTGAAACTCTCCCTAGAAAGATGCAGTGGAGGTATCCCCTTCTTCCAGATGGTTTTTATTCAGAGGGAACTTTTAGGGTTCCCAAGGACTGCCAAGAATTAAGCACCGATTGTGTGTAGAGCTTCATATGAATTGGAAAAAAAAAAAAGGCAGTATGAAACAGTATAGCAGGAGTTAGAACCCACCTCTGATTCCAATTTTGTGTCTGCCAATTACACTCTCCATGTGACCTTGGGAAAGTATCTTGCCCATTTTTTTTTTTTTAATGATTTTATCTTCATTTATTTAGTTTTGGCTGTGCTGGGTCTTTGTTGCTGTGCAGGCTTTTCTCTAGTTGTGGTGAGCTGGGCTACTCTCTAGCTGATGTGCACGGGCTTCTCATTGCAGTGGCTTCTCTTGTTGTGGAGAACCTGCTCTAGAGCATTCCGGCTTCAGTAGTTGTGGCACAAGGGCTTAAGAGTTGCAGCTCCTGGGCTCTAGAGCACAGGCTCAATAGTCGTGGCACATGGGCTTAGTTGCTCCACCACCTCTGGGATCTTCCTGGACCAGGGATTAAACCGGTGTCTCCTGCATTGGCAGGCGGATTCTTTCCCTCTGAGCCACCAGGGCAGTCTCCTCTTGTGAGTTTTGAGCCTGGCTTTTCTCAGCTCCTTCTTTTGGGTGGTGGTATTGAGTCTCCCCGGAGAAGGCAATGGCAACCCACTCCAGTACTCTTGCCTGGAAAATCCCATGGGCAGAGGAGCCTGGTGGGCTGCAGTCCATGGGGTCTCGAAGAGTCGGACAGGACTGAGCGACTTCACTCTCACGCATTGGAGAAGGAAACGGCAGCCCTCTCCAGTGTTCTTGCCTGGAGGATCCCAGGGACGACGGAGCCTGGTGGGCTGCCATCTATGGGGTCGCACAGAGTCGGACACGACTGAAGCGACTTAGCAGCAGCAGCAGCAGCATTGAGTCTCCCTGAGCCTCAGTCTCTTCCTTTGTGAAATGATTATCCCTATTTCACTGGACGGTGTGAGACAGTAAGTGCTCGGTGCCTGGGAACCATTATTACCTGGCTTGCTCCCTGATCTCTGCAGTTCTTTTCCCCTCAATGTTCCAGTGCTTAGACAAGACCCCCAATGCGGGGTGGTGGTGGTTTGCGGGCAGGGTGTGTGTGGGGGTGTGTTCCTTGGTCATGCTCAGGAGAAAAGGAGTTTAACAAGTGTCATAGGGCACTGGGGAGCCGACCGCCGGCTGACGGTCAAAGGGCGCTCGGGTCCTGAGGCAGGCCTGAGAAGAATCCTTACACAGATCCCTAAGTTAGGGCTGCCGATTAGATAAGGCAGTCGGGTGAGGTCCCCGGGCAACTTGGGAGGCAGCCAGGTTGCTTCAGACGAAGGTGGATTTCAGATCCTGGTTTGGCTCTGTCCTTTCTCTGCTGGGTGACCTTGGGCCGGTCCCTTTTCCTCTCCTCGCCTCAGCGCGCTCTGGAGACCGGGGCTCCTCATCCCACTCGCTTCTCTGAGCGAGGGCGAAATGTCGACACAATGGACGGTGACTGCGTTACAGGCAGGCGAGAGCTCTGTGTGATGCAGATAGGGGCACGCGGCGCGTTCCTCTCGAGCGATTTCTCTGTGGTGAAGCGCTTCCTACCGCCGTGACCTGGGTCTCTCTCCTCAGCGTCTCCCGCCCCCCGCGGACAGGGCTCTGCGGACCGCAGGGCTCCACGGCCGTTACCATTGTTCTTCGCGACTGGGCGACAGGGGAGGGGTCTCACAGACCAGACCTCGCCTTTGGTCTCTCCCTCCGCCCGGTACCCCCCGGCAGCAGCGCGCCTGGGAAGCCGCCCCCCGCGCCCCTCCCCCGACTCCTCGCCGATCTTCCCCGAGGAAGCGAGTCCGCCCCAGAGAACTCCCGAACGGCGGCCGAAGACGCCCCCGAGCGTTTCCGAAGAATCCCGATCGCTCCCAGTCTCCGGAAAGAGCCGAAGGGGCTTCCCACCCTCGGCCTTCCGAGCCACTCCGAAAAGGCCCGAAGTTTTCCGAGCGGCCGTCCTGCCGGACTGCTGGAGGCGGCCGCAGCGCCATGTTGGATGCTCTGCTCGTAGAGGGAAGAAAATCCGCCGGCATCGCCTGAGCCCCGCTACCGAGAAGGGCGCCGCTTCCCCCGGGGAGGGGGATAAAGACCCCCCGCCGCCGGCCCATGAGGATATTGCCGTGAAAGGTCCGGTCTCTCCGCCTCCTGCCCCCGCCGGGTCCGGCCCCCCCCCTGGGGTCGCGTTGTCACGGAGACCGGCAGCCGGTGGTGCTGGCCCGCGGGGCGGCTGCTGCTGCCGGCGGCGGCGGCGGCGGCGGCGGCGGCGGCGGGCGTGTGTGACCGGCCCGGGCCCCCTCCTCCTCCTCCTCCCAGCCTCCCCCCGGCCCCCTGCTCCCGCCGCCTCCCCGGGTCTGCCCCCATCCCGCCCCTCCGCTGCCCCCGGCCCCTGCACCCCGGCGCGCCCGGTCCCGCTCTGGGGGGGTTGGTGGCTTCGCTTTGCCATGAGTTTACCGCAGAAACCGGCTCTGAAATCAGGCTCAGCGGCTGCAGCAGGAACCGGACCCGGCACCGGAGCGGCGGCGGCGGCGGCGGCGGCAGCGGTACCGCCTCCTCACCCGGCGGCGGCGGCGGCGGCGGCAGCGGCGGCGGCGGCGGCGGCAGCAGCGGCGGCCCCTCCTCACCCGAACATCAGGGCCCTCCAGACCCAGGCGCCCCAACAGTATCCTTTTCACCTTCCTGCCAGCCCTTCGGCTCGCTTCGCCGTGGACCGGGGTTGGGGGTGTCGGGGACTGTGGCCCCTCCGGGGACTCTCCTGCCCGCAACCGCTGCCCAGCCAGGGGCAGGGACTCTTCTCCTCCAGCCCACGCACCCGGCCTGGCGCCGGAGCTTTTGGGGGTGCCCTGGCAGCAGCACTGCGGGGGATGGGGAACTCCCCCCTCCCCCGGACCCTCTGCACTACTGTGCAGACTAGCTCTATCGGCCTTGCTTCTGCAGCCCTTCCCTTTTGGAGCCGGGGCGGGGTGGGAGACACCGTTTCCCCCTTCTCGCCTTTCCTCCCCCCGAAACCCGACCCCCACCCCCCCCCTTTTATTAGGCCGAATTTGCTGGTGCCTGTGACCAGCCCCGCAGGGAAGGCTTTTTCTCTGATTGTTGTAAGGACGACACCCTCCTCTTGATCTCCCTTCAGCTCCCGCTGCAGCGGGGCATGGTGGGCTTCCTTGATTATCGTGGTTAATACATAATAAACTTGATTGGTAAATTTCCCGTGTGAAACTAAACTCAGCTCGTTCCAAAGGTAAGTCGGGTTTTCAGTCTACGGTGAAATTTTGCAGAAAGCACTCCCTCTGGCTAGTGTTTTTTTTTTTTTTTTAGCGATTGGGAGAGTTGTGATGTGGTTTGTGGTGGAACGCGATCTAAGGAGGAAATGTTACGCCGGACGCTTCCCTGTCTTTGACCTTTTTTAAAGGAAGAGGAAGTTAACTGACATTACCCATCACCCCCAAAAGTCTCACTTCTTGGAAGACTGGTGTTAAATGCTGAATATTTTTAAAGGGCTTGAATTTACTCTTCCTAGGCCTGATATCTGGAGGGTACCGTGGCTCCTGGCTGGAAAGTCTAGTGTTGAATGTGTCTAATCTCGTGTTATTTGCTCGACTGTAGAGTTTTTGCACAGATTTGATTGAAAAGACTTGGTGACGAGGTATTTTAGTTAAAAACCAGCGGTTGAAGGTAAAACGTTGAGTTCATGAATTCCACGGAGAATTAGAAAGGCATTATTACCAACCTGAGAGTAACATTTCATCATACACCCCTCCCCCCAATCCGTTGTATTTACGTAAATCAATAAATAATTATTGGATGTTTAGATGTGTTGTGTTTTTGTATTTGTGTCATCGTGTGTTTGACTTTTAGAGAGTAGGGTGTTGGAGCAAGCGAAACTAACTGCTGTGAGGTCCGCAGATTATTTCACAGTCTGTAGTTTGATTCTTGTCTGTATCCATTACTTTGAGAAGGGAAAGGTATCTCCCCCTCTAGAGTCATCTCAGGTCATCGTTTTGGTTTCTGTCAAGTGCCATTTTCTCTGTGCTTTGAATATTGTTAGTCCACATTTTTTCAATCCAAGCACTGTGGCGCAGGGTAAGATAAATTCCGTTCCAGTGTGATGTATGTACTGATTTCATAATGTGATTCTGTTCAATTAAGAATTGCTCACCGATGAGACTGGTTAGTGATTCCTTAGTGTTTGCTGCCTGTTAAAAACCTGGTTAGTTTTGATCAGTGTCCCTCGTTGCTTTACTTTGGGGGGGAAGACTGATACTCCTACTTCAAGGTAGAATCCAGTATTGGATCTCTTAAAGGTATCTTCACTTAATGCTTTGTGAGTTTAAATTCCTTTTTAATTTCAGTTTTTTTTTTTTTATCTTGATTGTCCATATTTGGTTAGCGCTCTTAAGTTTCTATACTGTGCCACCAAGTAAATTATTTCTTACCTCCATCTTGGAGCTGTTTGGGAAATTAAACACATGAAAGGCGGCCTGTAGTTATGTGTTCTTGGCTACAAAGTGATAAGGACCAAGGTGCTGAGTATGACAGTGCTTGGTGAGTTTAGTGGTATTATTTGGATACTTAAGTGTTTCAAGTGTGCTTTTACAAATGCATTTCACAAAGGAAGGACTTCTAAAAGCTGTGAGTTGGTTGCAATATAAGTTAGTAATACTGCAACAGTTGTTAAAGGAGATAGATCTAAAAGTAGTAATATAGGTTACTTAGTTTTATGTGGCTTTTTTTACTTTGCCTCATGTCAGTGAAGTAAGAATAAGTTTTCTTCTTGATGTATTTCACAGTTCTGTTATCTTTTATTTGCTTTACACATTGAAAGATTACAATTGCTAAATCTGAAAGCTTGTAAGTAAATGAAGTGTAGATTACAGATTTCATTATAACATGCCAGTGGTGGAATGTTATCCGTGGTAATGGGGAATTGGTTAAAAATGGATTGAAATAGAGTAATTTTGCTTTTCTACACTGAGGGAATGTGGGGATTTGTATTTGTTTGATAAAAGTGATTATCATATAAATTGATACACATAGAAGCATTGAGACTGGAGTGCAAAGTTGGAGTTGCCCTTTCTATGGCTTGATTAACTCCAGTTTTTCAGAATGTACTGGTTCAGTTGTGTTTGAATTGAATTAATAAGTTTAGATAGCATTTTAAATCTGTAAAAATATGAGGAGACTCATGTAACAAGATGTCTGTGCTTTGTTTGTACGTAGTGTTCAACTGGCAAATCAGAAATGCTAATCAATTGGAATTTAAACTCCTAAGGCCCTGTCAGGTAGAGGTCCCTGACTGCCAAGAGGCATGGGATGGGACCTGTCCAGGGATGGATGGGCCGTGGTGGAGGGTGGGTGGGGACGGTAAGGATGAAAGAAGATAAACCCTGATAGAAAAAGTGCTAATGGCAAGGGAGAAATATGCTTAGAGTTTCTGTAACATAATCCAGTGTGAATAGTTGATGAAATTGGCAGTTGGGATCCTTTTCTTGAGATTTGCTCACCTCACCTTCCCAGTGTGAGGTTCCAGGAGGCTATAGTGAGAACTTCCATGCTGATTCTTAACCTTTTCTAGGTAACAAACAACTTTGACATTTTGATAAAACCTTGTAGTCCCTCTCCAGAGAAAATTGTACATGCATAGAAAATCTTGCTAACATTTTTCAGGGAGTTCTTGGGTCCTCATTAAAAGCCTAGTTCTTTAGATGGAAATTGCTCACCCTTGAGATAATTGAAGATAAATGAGTTTGAATTCAAGTGCCCAAGTAGTTCTGACTTAAACAGAACAATTTTGCAGTCTGTTATGAATACTCAATGTTCTATTTATATGGAAAGGCTTCAGGATGTAATTTCTCTCAGGGCTGCTGACACTTCTGGGGAGTCTAGTTACTGTTCAGGGGGAGTTGGTTTGGTTAAGAAAATCAGAGCAGTAAGTACTTTAAAGAAACTTAATTTGGTAAAGGCCTGTGGTGATCCCCAAATGACTTGTGTCCTCAGCTCTTTTGTCTTAGATACGACATACATTAAAAGCAAATATTCTCTTTATTTTCGGCACTATAGTTTCCCCTTTTTTTGCATTCTGTGTTGATTTTCAGTTTTATAGGCTGAAACCAGTAACGTTTGCTTTCTTCCTTTTTGCCTCTATCAAAGCTGAATCTGAGTGATAACGACAGTGTTTGTTTATTGAGTGCCTCCTGTTCTAGGAGCTGTACGTATATGATTTTATGTAATTTGCACAAGAACTCTAATGTTCTCTGTTTTACTGATGAGGAAACTGAAGTTCAGAGAATGTAAGTAACGTTCTCAAGGTCATCTGTCTGGTAGGTAGTGAACTGTGGTTCAGACTGTGGTCCTAAGGCTTATGGATGTCCTTTCTGTCTGCTGGGCTACTTCTTACCAAGTGTGCGTGTGGGAGTGATGGAAGCAAGGATGCCCTCCCGTATTTTACAGCTGGAGGAAGTCTATAACGTGAAGGATCTCTGTGGAGTAATCGAAAGTGCAGTGATGGTGTACCATGTGTTAATCAGCTCATGGCTACATACAGCTAGACAAGGAGGTTATCTTTACCTCCTTGAGCCTTGAAGCATAGGAATAGGCCTGCCACATTTGATTCAGTGCATGTTTCTGCTTGTTCAGATGTTAGCAAGGCATCTCTCAAAATACCTGTATAACTAGCAACTAGAACTGTGTAGCTTATGCAATGGCCAGTAGTCTATTTACTCCTAAGCCCCACCATCAACAAAGATGGTTCTGTGCTTTGAGACCCAGATCTCCCTCCTCTTGGGAGGGAGAGTGGGAGAGTGACGCAAGATGGAGATGAAGAAGGAACAAAGTTAGATGCCTGATTCGCATCAGCTCTTGCCTCTGCTGCTGCTATGCCCTGTACTAGGCTCACTGGTATTTTCCGTCAAACTCGGAGAACTTAAATTACCTGAGGACCAATAAGTTGCTTTTCCACACTGGGGTTTCTGATAAGATTTTTACAAAAAGACCTGCTAAAAAATGTTATTGAAAACCGTGTTTTAAATCAGAATAGGGTTGCCACCTTTTAGCTGTTTATATTGGTGCCTTAAGTGGCAAGTTTAAAAATTGCTCGTTCATCCAGCACCTACTGTGTGTCACACTCAATGTAGGTCTCGGGTTGAATGTCTTTGCCCTCAAAGAACTTGGTCCAGACAGGTGAACCAACAGAATACCATGAGGCAAGTACAATTACTCTGCTCTAAGAGCCTAGCCTGGGGGCAAGGAGGAATTAGGGCTTCCTACAAGAAATCCTGAGCTAAATTAGAAGGATGAGTAAGCATTACCCAAGGTTTAGAGAGCTTTCTCCTCTGCCAGCTAACTTTTCCCAGTTCTTTGCTGTTGCTGCTACATAGAATGTTAGTACTAAATGGATTTCAGGCATGTTTCAGGTTTTTAGCAGTGGCAGAGAAGCTAGAAAGACATACCAGAGAACATGGCAATCAAAACACAGTTACTATAGATTGAAAATATCTTAAACATCATAATATGAGAATGTGAGAAGATACATTGATGTTAATATATCGGATCCTGATTTCTGTGGTTGGTTCTTTCCTAGTCTCCTTCCCAGTCATCCTATAATATCCCCTGCCCTTCTGATACTAGAATGGCTTGGAAGCAGTACCTGCTGACCTCAAAATATAAGTAGATTTCGTTTGGTGTATTGAGACGGTCAGCTGATAGGGAGTTTAAAAAAAAAAATCTGGATTTGAGTTTGGCTTTTCCATTTTAATGTGCTATCTTGGACTGGTCATGTAACTGCTTTGGGCATCAGTTTCCCTTCCTCTAAAATGAAGAGGTTAGACTAGTTTACTAAGTGATCCTCTTGAATTGTAGTGGCTTTTAATTCTGAAGATTATGGTTTGAGGATTTGTTTTGTTCTTGCAAGTAGATGGGAAGGATTTATAGAGACCTATTAACGGTTTCTTAGTCTGTTTGATGGTTGGTGACACGTTTCTGTGGTGACTTAACTGATACTAGAGGCATTCTAACATGGACCACAGGGAAGGCAGCTTGCTCATATAAGAAGCCTCTGGTTTTTGTCTTGTTAATGTTAGATTTAGTCAAACAGATTGAAATACTTCTGTGACTTTAGTAGTGAAGACTTTATTGTCTGTGGTGGGATGACTCGAGGCTATAAATAAGGTTGCCATGTCGGATGGTGGCTTGCTCTGGGGGATGACCCAGCTAGTTCATTATGAGGTATGAGGGAGAAAGTATGTTCTGAAACAAACGCCTGTGGTGAGGAACAGTCTCTATTTTTACTTTAGGAATGATGCTTTGAGTTAATATAATAGGAAATGAAGTACTTCCTGATTATTAGGCAGGCGCCTGACTTCAGGCAGTGAATAAACTGCAGCTGGAATTTACATGGATGAAATATTGCAGGATCCTGAGATACTTCTGAATTCTCAGTTGGTTCCTAGTTCTTTGGCTTGCTGCCAGTCAGAAGGAATTTTTCACTTTCCTATACCCTTAGCTGAAATTTGAGATGGTTTGAGCTATGTAAAGTACATTTGAAACTTATCAGTTTTTATGATCTTTATTAACTAGTAGTTGTTTCATATTTTTTTGAGCCCTGTGTGGGTGTTCCCTGACTCTTCTGAGACATTAAATTTTATCTACAGAGAATGTAAACTCCTTAAAGGCAGAGATTTTTGTTTTTTGTTCACTCTGTTGAGTTGCCAGCACCTATAACAGTGCTTGGCAGGTAGTTGGAAGTCTATAAATGTTTGTTGAATGAAATGTTAACTTAAGAGTCTAAGAATCAGTTTAAGGTAAGTTTTGAGATAATATAGGTGACATCACAACAATTCTGGTACTCAAAGCTGCCCTAAAATTGTTTGCACTGATGTGTAATGGAATTGAAAATAGTTCCATAATTTCCTTTGAGATGGCATAAGCACTGACCCAGTTTGCAAAGCCTTCTAAAGTGGCTTGATTGCATTTGAAGTATAGATACTGAGAATTAGTTTATATAAAGGCCAAGGAGAAAAAAACAGTCAAATGTTACTGTTAAAATTTTTGTTTTATACTTTTAATAATAATACATCAATTCAGCAAGGTTTAAAAAATATAGAAAAGTAAAAAAGGAAGTCAACCATAATCTTAGTATATAGAGATGCCCACTGTTTAACATTTTGGTATATTTTTTGTCCTTTTTTCTATGGACTTTAATTTTAATGGACTTAAAATCTGCCCTTTTTTGTAACATAACTTAAGGTCAAATTACATACAGTTTTGTATCTTGCTTATTTTGTTGCTTAACTATCTGCCAACAGAAACTAGTTTTTGAATAGTTTTATTCTTCATCAATTTGGAATGAACTATTTTTGTTGCTTTGGAAAGGTTTTCTTGAGAATATTCTTTTACCTTTGGCTTGTAGCTCAGAAGTTATGACTGCCCATTAGGAAGAGGAGGGCTGAAACCTGTATCAGTAAGCCAGACATTTTTGAGTTACTGTGCCTATAATATTTTGTGTTATTTATAACATTAAGTGTATTGATACAGCTTCATAGGGGCTTCTCTGGTGGCTCAGAGGTAAAGAATCCTCCTGCCAATGCAGGAGACATGGGTTTGATCCCTGGGTCGAGAAGATCCCCTGGAGGAGAAAATAGCAGCCCACTCCAGTATTCTTGTCTGGGAAATCCCATGGACAGAGGAGCCTGATGGGCTATAGTCCCTGGGGTCACAAAGACTCTGACACGACTTAGCGACTAAGCAACATAACTTCACAGGCTTCCCCCCCTACAGTTATTTGCATTTAAAAAATTATTCCTTTGACTCCATCTTCATCCATACATTTAAACATACTTTAAAAAGATGTGAACAGGGTGTTATTTTCTAGTTAGGAATTGTATACATGTGTACATGTATATCGGAGAAGGCAATGGCACCCCACTCCAGTACTCTTGCCTGGAAAATCCCATGGACGGAGGAGCCTGGTAGGCTGCAGTCCATGGGGTCGCTAAGAGTCAGACATGACTGAGCGACTTCACTTTCATTTTTCACTTTTATGCATTGGAGAAGGCAATGGCACCCCACTCCAGTATTCTTGCCTGGAGAATCCGAGGGACGGGGGAGCCTGGTGGGCTGCTATCTGTGGGGTCGCACAGAGTCGGACACGACTGAAGCGACTTACTAGTGGCAGTAGCAGTACATGTATATCCGATTTTCAGAAAATGTTGATATTTATATGGAGTGATTGGAGGGAGGATAAGACCATATGAGGTCTCATGCAGGGCTCAGGAAATAAGATTGAAGCATTGGAACAACCAGAATTTTGGAATGACAACGTGGGAACAATACTCCATCACAGTAGAAATAAGTACAGTCAGTTTTGAGCCAGTACAATATTTGTTAAATTGAGAATGGAAAGGACTGAAACTTGTAGATAAAATGGAGGAATATTAAGAAAGAAAGAGTGAGTGAGATGACCCCCAACTCTTTCTTGGCCCTAGAAAATAGCATAGAAGACATAGAATTTGAACTGTAAGATGAATTTTTAAAAAATTAAAAAGTGTTTAAGTTTACAGTCAGGGTTTCATTGGGCAGAGAGGAAAGGATTGTGGTGAGTGGATCATCAGCATGAACAAAGATTTGGGCTTGAAATAAGCATGGTGTATGCTGGATTGTTGCTTCCCTGGTGGCTCAAGTGGTAAAGAATCCGCCTGCCAGTGCAGGAGATATGGGTTTGATCCCTGAGTCAGGAAGATCCCCTGGAGAAGGGAATGGCAACCCACGCCCGTGTTCTTCCGTGGGAAGAGGAGGCTGGTGGGCTACAGTCTGTGAGGTCGCAAAAGAGTCAGACATGACTTAGCAATTACATGCGGGATTGTTAGGGTCTTGATCAGTATGCTTGGAGTGGAGGATTCTTGTGATACAATCCTTGAGATAATGGGTCCAGATTCTAGAGGACTTTGAATGAATAAAAGAAAAGGTTAGATTTTGTTTGTATAAAGCATTGCTTTTTTTGGTGGTGGAGGGGGCACAGTTTTGTTGAGAGATAATTTGCATATACCATACAAGCCACCCATTTAGAGTGGACAATTCAGTGGTTTTTAATTTATTAACATCATTCTACAACCATCACTGCAACAAATTTTAGAATATTTTCATTACTTTCCAAAGAATTCATTAGAACTACCAGTACCCCCCCTGCCCCCCCAACCATAGGCAAGTACTATTAGCCTACAGAGATTTGCCTATTTTCTGGACATTTTGTATAATGGAATAATGTAATGAGTGGCCTTTTGTGAGTGATTTCTCTCTGCACAAGTTTTTCATGGTTCAGCTATGTTCAAGCATGTTTGAGAACCTTGTTTTTAATTGTTGGAGAATATTCCAGCTGTCGTGTTTTCTTCATCCGTTGGTGGACGTTTGGGTGGTTAAAACATTTACTGTTATATATGATTATGAGTGTTTTTGTGTGGATGCATGTTTTGATTTTTCTTGAGTAGATACCTAAGACTACAGTTGTTGGGTTTTATGAGGTAGCTCCATGTTTAACATTTTGAGGAACTGCCAAACTGTTTTCTACTACCATTTTACATTCCTACCAGCAAAATATGAAGATTCCAATACTTTTCATTGTATGTCTTTTGGATTATAGGTTGTTGTAGTGGGTATAAAGTAGTATCTCATTGTGGTTTTGATTTGCTTTTCCTTGATGACTAATGATGATGTGCATATTATTTGTGGGCTTATTGAACGTTTGTCTTTGGAGAAATGTCTGTTCAAATCCTTTGCCCAGTTTTTAACTTAGTTGTCTTTTTATGATTGAGTTGTAAGAGTTCTTTATATAGTCTGGATACAAGTCCCTTTTCAGATATAACATTTACAGTTTTTTTCCCTCATTGAGTGGGTTGGTCACCTTTTTTCATTTTTTACTTTCTTGATCGTGTCCTTTGAAGCCCCAAAGTTTTTAATTTTGATAAAGTCCATTTATCTGTTTCTCTTTTGTCACTTGTGCTTTTGTATTGTGTCTAAGAAGGTTTTGCCTAATTCAGGGTCATGAAGATTTACATCTTTGTTTCCTTCTAAGTTTATAATTTTAGTTTTTGTACTTAGGTCTCTGATCCATTCTGAATTTGTATGTATGATGTTAAGTAAGGGTTTACGTTTATTCTGCATTTGTATATCCAGTTGTTTCAATACTGTTTGTTTAAAAGATTATTTTATCCTCATTGAATTGTCTTGGCACCCTGTCAAAAACCCGCTGCATTTCTTTTTTATTTATTGAACACTGATGATGAAACAGTAGTTTTGAAGATTTATTTGGTTGAGGTGTGCAAGTTGAAATAAGGAACAGGAAAGATTAGGAGAGAAGGAATGGCATCACAGAACTACATGTAAAAATAATCCATTAAATGTTTGCGATTTAGTGAGATGTGCTCATTTTTTTATGACTTATTGAATAAACAGACTTCGACCATTTCTACCTTTTGTATAATGCCTGAAACTATTCAAAAGGGGATTTTGCCTCCTTCTGTTATTAAGATAAATTCCTATTAGGCAGTGATAATTTTGTAAGAAATAAAGTATGGCCATTTGACTACTTTGCTGTCTTGTCAAGAATTGAAATTGTAAGTTAAAAATTCTTGGTTTGTTGTATTTCACATAGAATGTTAGTTCTACCTAATGTGTGTATGTAATTTTCAAGTTAAATTTGATTATTTATTTATTTATTTATACCCTCAGGCTGTCCTAACGTATATATTATTATAAAGAAACAAAATAGAGAAATAACCGCTATCCTTTGTCTGGTAGGATTTTTGTTTTTTTAACTGTTTTAGGAAAAGACCCCGTTAAAGAGGAAACTCTGTAACCTCCAGGTCTGATGACAGCCAGGGTCTGTTTGCTTTGGATGGAGATTTTTCACACGCAGTTTCCTCAGTGACCTGAAATATTACAGTGTGGGGATGGGGTGTTGGTTTTTAAAGATTGTGTTTACTTCCCTTGTGGCTCAGCTGGTAAAGAATCTGCCTGCAATGTGGGAGACCTGGGTTCAATCCCTGGGTTGGGAAGATCCACTGGAGAAGGGAAAGGCTACCCACTAGTATTCTGGCCTGGAGAATTCCATGGACTGTATAGTCCATGGGGTCACAAAGAGTTGGGCACAACTGAGTGACTTTCACTTTCACTTAGCTCTTACTAAATATGCAAAGGAAGTAGGTCTTAATTACCCTATGTGGAATTTTGAGGATATCAATACCTGGTTAATACTGTTGAGTCTTTGAGGCTAATATGTCATATTCAGCTGATAACTTTTGATATTATGTTGTTGATCTTTTGCGGAACTAATAGAATTTGGAGCTAGTCCAACTTTCTGAGGTAACTGCTGTTTGAAAAGCAGACAGCAGAGTACTTGACCTTAGCTTGTTACCCTTTATGCTGTGACTGGGTGAGTGTACTTGAATGTGGTACGTTTTAGGCAAGGCAGTGAGAGCTGAATGCTGTTCTGGAAAGTTGGTGATTTCATTCTTGACCTTCTTTAAAAAATCATTAAAAAAATCTAAGCATGTAAATATGCAGTAGCTTATTTTCACATTACATAAGCCTCCTTTGGGGGTCTCCTGATCTAACTTCCTGGCCCCTCCCTCAGGGGTATTTGTTCAGAGGCTAGGGGAGATGAGGGTGACTTAAGCATCTGGTTTATGCCAGCTCAAACTGACTTGATAGCTTTAATAACATGCACACTTTGACCTACTAGCAGGGTAACCAAAGGTCCTTTTTCTCCTGTGATGGTCCTGCTTTGCATGGTAAATTATATGGTCATCCTACCCAGTATCGGGCTTCCCTTATGGCTCAGCTGTTAAAGAATCAGCCTATAATGCGGGAGACCTGGGTTTGATTGGGAAGATCCCCTGGAGAAGGGAAAGGCTACCCTCTCTAGTATTCTGGCCTGGAGAATTCCATGGACTGTAAGAGTCCATGGGGTCGCAAAGAGTCGGACACGACTAAGCGACTTTAACTCACTCACTTACCCAGTAACGATTATCTAGCTTAGAAAATTAAGAGTGTTTATGTTATTTCTAAGTATGTTGCTAAAATGCTTTGTGAGGCAGCAAAATCTTTTAAATCGATTGGTCCAGTAATTTGTATTTGATGTTATGGTTATTATAGAGGTCTTTGACACTAGCATGTGAACTAAGTAGGAACAAAGCAATTGTCAGTTCACTAAATAAAAAGAACGACTTTACTTGAAGTAAATTTAGACTTGGAGAAAAGCTGCCAAAGTAGTAGGATGTGTCGCCTTATGTCTCTCACCTCCTTCCCCTACAGTCAGCATCTTCCCTAGCCAGGTACAGTGATCAAGAATAGGAAGTTAACTTTGATACAGTATTTTCAGCTAAGCTACAGACCTTAATAGAATTTTTACCAGTTTTTCCACTATCCTTTTTCTGTTCCAGGATCCCACACTGCATTTAGTTACTATTTTTGCTTAGTCTCCTCTAGTCTGTAATTGTTTCTCTGTCTTTCTTCTCTTTCATGACTGATGCCTTTGAAGGTTATCGATCAGATGTTTTGTAGAATGTCACTCAGTTTGGGTTTATTTGATGTCTCCTCGTGATCAGACTGAGGTTATGAATTTTGATAAGGATACCAAAATGCACACTTTCCTAGTGTATCATATGAAGACGTTCACCTTGTCAGTATGGAATGGTCAATATGAAGTGGTTACTTGGTTAGATTGATCTTCCTACTGTGGAGTTGCAGTCTCACCCTTCTAGTAAGTGTCTTGTGGAAGACTTAGCAAATACTGGTTCTCCTCAGACTTTGGCACACTAATCTTAGTAACTGGTGGATATTACATGCAACATTTATTAAGTTTGTGGATGCTTAGTTGGGACTTTCTAGTTCTCTTTCCTTCCACATGTATTAACTGTAATTCTGCTGTGAGGAAGAGCTCTCCTCCATTTATTATTATATATTCTATTATATATTTATATCATCACTGAGTCATGGATATGTATTATCATTATATGTTTTGTGCTCAGATTATTCCAACTTTGGCCATTAGGAGTTCTTTCAGATTGGTGCCTGTGTTTTTCCACCCAGCTAGCAACCTTTTTTCTTTTTGGCTGTGCCTTGCGTCTTGTGGTATCTTGGTTCTCCACCAGGAAATTGATCCCAGGCCCCTACCAGTGAAGTACAGAGTCCTACCCACTGGACTGCCAGGGAGTTCACCCCCCACCCCAGCCACCCCACCCCTGCTGCTTTTGAAAGCATTTCTTTACTTTCTGGCACCACACGATGTTTCAGGTTAATATTGTATTTTCCCTGCCTCAGTGCTGCAGTCAGCCACTTCTCCAAGAAATCCTGAGCCTTCTTATTGGAGAACGGTGTTGGTGACCAAGCTCTAGGCCTAGCTGTGTTCAGTGTCACTAGAATGTCCTTGCTTCTAGGCCCTTTCAGCAGGCAAAATTAGGGAATATATGTATTATACTAACCCACTTATATACACATTATCTGTGTTTCTGTATTTATATATACATATGAGTCCCACTGCAGTGCCACCCAGTTTGTTTTAGCATTCCACTTCTCCTTGTTTATTAAATGTCTCTAGTAATGAGGAGCCTGACTCTGCATATCTGTAATCTTCTCACTTCATTTACACAAAGAGTACAAAAGAGTTTGAGAATTTCTAACGCTTTTCTTCTGCTTTTGGTTTTGATTGTTTGTTTTGAGTATGTGAAACATTACTCTGGTTCCAAGAGTCAGAATTATACTTAAAAAAAAAAAAAGGAGCACTCAGAGAAGGAGCGCTCCTCCTGTTTACGCTCCCCAGTGTCTGTTTCCCCTTCTTCTTTGTCTTCTTGTTTTAAGATTAATCTTCTGCCTCTCTTTTCTTTTTAATTTATTTTTGACTGTCCTGGGTCTTCGTGGGCTCGTTGGGCCCTCCCTAGTTGCGGCGATGGAGGGCTGCTCCCCAGCTGTGGTGGGGGCTGCTCACTGCAGTGGCTTCTCTTGCTGCCGCGCACAGGCCTCGGGCTCGAAGGCTTCAGCTGTTGTGTCTCAGGGACCCAGAGCGTGAGTGGCTGTGGCACGTGGGCGTAGTTGTGCCACGGCATGTGGAATCTTTTCCTGAACTAGGGATCAAACCCGTGTCCCCTGTTTAGCAGGAGGTATCTTAACCATTGGACCATCAAGAAAGTCCTATTTCCCCCTTCTTTTCCACCTATACTTGGAGGTAACCTATTTCTTAATTTCTGGTTTATCTTTTCTGTGTTTCTTTTACACAAATGAGTAGATACCTGTGTATTTTCTTTTATCTCTTTTCTTACATGAAGGTAGCCATGTTGTCATGGTGCACCCCATAATCTCCTTGAGTTCCAGTTTTCTCATCTGTAAAGTGAGGAAAATTGTACCTCTCTCCTTTTCAAAGGGTTTTGATACTGATTGAGATAATGAAAGAGTAAATGCTTTCTGAACTTTATGATGGCCTTTATAAGGCAACAAACAGCATTAGTGGTTTCTGTCCAGGGAAAGGACTTGACTTATTTGACCTTGTAACACAGTATCAGAAGCTTTTGTTACTGTGAAACAATTTGGGAATTAAAGCACAGTTTTTTTGTTGTTCTAGTTTTTCATTATTCATTATTTTTTACCAATTTTCAGTATGGCTTTAGGTTATCACAGTGTATCATGTGTAATTATTTCGTTTCATTTTTGAGCTTGATGAGCATCTGAATTCCCCAGCAGTCATGTTTTTAATTTATATTAAAACTTGGTCAGATTTTAAAAGTATTCCTTCTATTAGCATAGTAGCTAAAAGAAGGAAATGTGTACAGCTTTTTGTTTTGTTCTTGTTTTGCTCCCAGAGATGTGAATTTGAAGGACTTTTTATGTTTAGGTTCTATTGGGAACTGCAGGTCCAGTGTCTTTACTTCACATCTGATAATTTTATTTAGTCAGAAGATATATGTATTTCACATTCTTTGAGTTTGCCTAAGAGTAAATTCTTTTGATGAGCTTTGAAGTCAGAGATGTACTCTAGTTATCCCTGTAGAACCCATGGACAAACTACCTGCCTTGTTTTCTATTGTTGTTAAATTTTGAATGCCAGGTCTGGTGAATTGTTTTTCTTGAAGGAGCTTAACCGAAATAGAAATTTAGTCATTAAATGTTGCAGTTATATAATAATAGCAGTTTATAAAATAATTGCACTTTTAAAATACCAACCCCTTTTCTTCAGTTAACCATATATTCATCACAGAGTCTAGGTGCAAAAAGTAAGTCTCAGCATGCTTTTAGTGAAATTAAGGCTTTGGTCTATTCATAATAGTACTGTGTATGAAAATGCCTGTCAGTGATAAGAACAGTTGTGAGAAACTGCCAACTGGCAGGTGGCAGAATAGCCTTCACAAACATACTGCTGGTCACTCTTCCTAGTTTTTCTCGGTATTTGGAGAGGCAGGTCATTTTTCTTTTGTATTCCAGAAACATGTTTGTGAGAGTAGCTTAGTTGCTATTCAGCAGAAGGCTCAACTCAGTGGAAGAGGGCGCCTGGTAATGGTAAGGTTAGGGTGCTGAAGGGAGAAGGAAAGAACTAGTGGAATCCTGAGAGAAGAGTGAGAGGCAGAACAGAGGAGGGAAGTATTGGCCATTGTTTTGGTATCATGGATTTAGCTAACAGTCCCTGAAGCTTAGTAGGCACAGCAATTATTTATTAAGTGAACAAGGAGCACGTTTTATTAAATAATAGTATTTGCTAACTGGTGAAGGAGATATAAAACAAACCTGAGGTGTGCTCTCTGCCTCTTACATACTTTAGTCAAACAGTTATAAATTTAAGATGCTTTCTGAATGGAGATAAGGAGATCAGAGGCCTGAAGATGGGCGAGGACTAGAGGAATAGGAAGCAGGACTTGGGTAGGCAGAAGGGGAAGGACATTTTGGGAGGAATGACAGAAGACAGTTGGGGGAGGATGCGTTTAGAGCAGGTAGGAAATGGCACATGTTGTGTTTGGGGTAGTCAGAGCTGCTTGATTGAAATGGAAGCCAGTGAATGTGCAATGTAGCAAACAATCTCTACTTTCATCTTGTAGCAGGTGGAGGTTTTTTGAAGACTTAAAGCCTACTAACACGTTTGGTTGTTACAAGAAGGTGAAGATTGTGCTGAATGGGTTGAGATAGACAGGAGGCATGGAGATTGTATGCTGGGTCCATTAAAGATTTTTTCAGGGTTTTTCTGCTGTACATCTAGGCTAGAGGGAAGTGAAAAGGAAAGGATGATCATATCATCCTTTTTTTTTTTTCCATCCTTTTTTTTTCTCTGCAGTTTTTTGAAGTGCTGATGAGGGGGTCACTTGACTTAAGAGGGTAGGGTGGGAGAGAGCTGGAAGGAATGAGGGAAGAGGCTTCCTGGAGAAAGGGATATTTCTAAACTTAAGCTGGAAGGATGAATGAGCCATATGAAGGATAATGGTAGGACAAGGACTGTTTCAGCTGGGAATCAGCCCATGGAGAGACTCAGGACAGTGATGGAGGACTTGTATCATCGCTGAGACAACAGTTGGGAGGGGAGAAGTGGAAAATCAGAGGCCCCAGAAAAGACCATATACACCATACTAGTGGTGGTCTAGTCGCTAAGTGGTGTCCAGCTCCTTGCAGCCCTGTGGATTGTAGCACGTTAGGCTCCTCTGTCTGTGGATTTCACCCACGTGACAGCGAGGAGCCATCAGAGTTGTAAGCTGGGGAATGATGTGGCGAGATTGTGTTTTAGAAGGGTCATTCTGGAAGGTTGTTAGGAGAGAGGACCAGATTATCTAAGTTTAGTAAATAATTAAAATCCAAGGTTGATAATGTGATTTTTACTTGGGACTTTTAAGATAGATTGTATATGCTTTTCCTAAGGGTAATTTTCAGTTTGTTTACTTTTTTTGTCTGCAGTTTTTCAGATTTATGAACTATATATAGATATGTTTGTTCAAGAGGCTTGGAGCTAGGCAAATTTCCAGGGTTGTTCCCCAACCTGCACTTAAAGATCACTTGGACTTGATTTTAAAAAACACGTATAGTTCTAATTTAAGTTTCAGGCTTTGTTTACAGTTAGTGCATGGTTAGTAACAGGTTCATAGCAGATAGCTTGTCAGTTTATAGTTTAAAAGGTGTATTGTCTTGGTATTAAATAAAAGCTTTTCTTTACTTAATAGTGAAAGTACCTGCTGGCTAGCTAACAGGGCATCTTTTATCATAGATACATATATGTATTGCATATATCTGTATCTTCCTGTTAGTTCAGCTCGGAATTTGAAATGTGAAGTTAATTTGACTGCCCTAGAAATGAAAAGGAAACTATTTCAGTGTAACGCCTAGATGGGACTTCCCAGGTGGCTCAGTGCAGGAGACACGGGACACGTGGGTTTGGTTCCTTTGTCAGGACGATCCGCCGAAGGAGGAGATGGCAGCCCACTCTAGTATTTTGGTCACAAGCAGTTGGACATGGCTGAGCGACTGTGTGCACACACACGCATGTACTACACAGACAATGCCTGGATAAACCATTGGAATTGAAACCAGAAAGCAATTAGGAGTTGTTTCTCAGTCCAGTACTTTATTGGAAATCACAGCTTTGAAAAATATACTTGGAGGGGATCCTTCTTACGACAGAAAGATTCTTAAAGGTGAAACACCTTTGGTTCTGAGAAGTGAAACTGAGTTGAACCAGAACTGGAGAAGGTAATTCCATTGAGTGTCAGGTTATTTGGCTTCTCTGACTCTCAAAAAAGATTAGTAATTCATATTTTATCCACTTGTTTTCAGTTCCTTTGAATAAGCACTGAACGATGCTCTAGTTAACTATATTATGTGGTTAAAAAAATCCTCATTTTTCTTATTGGAAGCACATTTTCTTATGTTTGAACATGTATCACAGTAGTAGTCTAATGGGTTATTGCGATCAGAGACACACTCCTAGTTGCGAGAATGGTTTTGGAATGCTCTTTTAGACACTTATATTATTTTTGCTTTGAGAAAAGAGACTGTTCACTGTGCTGTAGGAGCTGGTAGCTAAGTCTGATGCTTCTTAGCCCTTAACTAAGAAAAATGGAGCTTGGACAATAGATGGTTTTATAGGCCTGTGAAACCCAACAGCATGTTCAGCAATGTAAACAATGGCAGCTGTCTTTTGCTGGCTTGTCTGTTGTTCGAAGTGTAATGAAACTGCTTCTCACAAATGGCTTCACCTGCTGACTCATCTTCCAACCCCTAAACAACCATAGGATCCAGCATTATTTAATACTGGGATTGAGAATAAAAAGAATCCAAGTCTTAGAATGTGAGGGTAGTAATGGATCATGGAAATCTTTTAACTCAGCCCCTTCTCAGATGGCCTCAACTATTAAAAAAAAAAGGTCATGATGGCAGATGCCATATTTGATAGTTATAAGAATTAGTATATACTGCTATTCAGAGTGCCATTAGGATCTTCTTGAATGATTGAGGACTCTTTTCTGTATAGAAATCCTTGAGATGTACTTTTTTAGCTTTTTTAAAAAAACTTTATTCTGAAAGTGGTTGTAAGTCACTGGTACAGGGGCAGCGCATGTTTAGTCCCTGCTGTATACAGTAGGAGGACTGTGGGGAGAAGTAAAATGAAAGATGGATATTGTGAAAAACTTCCAATCTAATTAGAAAATAGATATGAGAAAGGAATGGGAAATATTTAGGAGTCAACTTATTAATGAGTGAATAAGCTGATTCACCTGATACTGACTGTGTGAAAGAAGCTTTTATAAATTTATGGGAGCTCTTAGAGCAGTGGATGCAAAAAAATCTGCTGCGGAAGTGAAAACTTCCCATATATTTGAATTCTAAAGGTTGGAAACTGTGTTCCAAGAAACTGACTCAATTTCCACAGGAAACCAGGGAAAACCAACGACTTACAATGGTGGTTCTCAGATTTTTTTCTCCCCTGTGCATTGTTAAATATTATTGAGGACATTCTTAAATATTTTTGAGGACCTCAGAGAGCTTTTCTTATGTGGGCTATGTCTGTTGATATTTGTAATACTAGACAATAAAGAAAAATTAAAAATAACCACTTAGTTAAAAAAAAAGACAAATCCATTTGGATTAACTTAGTTTGAAAAATGAAAAATAACCATTTTTGAAAACAAAAATTAGTAGCATTTTATATTTTTGCAAATCTCTTTAATTTATAGTGGAATAGAAATAACTGTTATCTGCTTCTGCATTCATTCTGCTATACAGCGTTTTGTTTGAAGGAGCTTGGAAAGGAGTATTTTAATGTCTTTCTCAGATAATTGTGGATATTCTTTTGGATATTCTTTTTTATTATACCGAAACTTGAAAGTGGTAGTTTTTTAAAGGTTAATTTCAGTTTGGAACCTAAACCTTGTCCATGAACTTTTAATGCGCTTAAATCCATTGGTTTGTAGTGTACTTTGAATGGATCTTTTACCCAAGCATGATTTTGTAACATCATGCATTGGTTGTCTGGAAGATAATAGTTCAATAAGTTATGCAGATTTTTCAAATGTTGATGTATTTCATTATACAGTATTTGGGAAGTTTTTGAGCTCACGGTGGTAGATACCAACTCACTGTGACTTGTGAAGTGTGGAAGGGTTATTGAAATTGCATTAGAAACCAGTCTTTGGGTTGTAGGCAAATGGATTTCATTTTCATGAAGAAGCTTCATGTTGATGGCCCTGAAAATGAGGCATTTTATTATCCTTGTTCCTTCTCCTGGTGTTAGCAGGTTTGACTCATTCATTTAAGGAATACAGAACTGGAAATAGTTGCCCTTTTCAGATAGCTTTGTTAACCTGGAGGAGTTTCTGTGATGGAATGTGCAGGAGTACTTTTGAGGATTGCTGCTCTAGGTGCTTGGTTTCCTGTTGGTTAAAGATCTGGGAGTCTTTAGAATCTCTTCTAAGCCTTTTTATTTCCTCATCCTCCGACAGTATCCATTACTTAGAGTCCTGGGTCCTGGATCAGTTCTTTTTTTTTTTTTTTTCATTTTTAAGTTATGTCTAATGCCACAACTAGAATTTCTTTGAAAACTTCATTTATTTTCTTTTATTTATTTTTAGCTGTTGCTGAGTCTTCGTTGCTGTGTGGGCTTTCTCTCATTGCGGGGTGTGGGGCCTACTCTGGTTGCGGTGCGCGGGCTTCCCGTTGCGGTGGCTTCTCTTGTTGCGGAGCACAGGCTCTGGGGCGTGTGGGCCTCAGTAGCTGGTGGAACTGTGGGCTCAGTCGTTGTGGCTCCCGGCTTCTAGAGCACAGGCCCAGGAGTTGCAGCACACAGGATTTGTTGCTCCTCGGCATGTGGGATCTTCCTGGATGAGGGACTGAACCTGTATCTTCACATTGACAAGTGGATGTTTTACCACTGAACCACCAGGGAAGCCCCTGGATCAGTTTTACCTCACAGAATTGTTTTCATTTTTTCCCAGACTCTGCTACTGTCTTCCTTTAAACTCATTCTCTTTCACTAAATAGGTATCTAGGATGAGACAGAGACTAAAATGAATCTCTTTTCCAAGTGGGTGGATGAGACAGCTTGACCTAGGATTTTGCTTCTTGTGCCCCTTAGTGATAAACAGAAATTGGACTGTTGTTGTATTAAACTTTGTTAAGGTTCTAAGGAATTGCTTCGACATTATATCCAAGGATTACTTTGAAATCTGCCTAGGTTTTGTTGTTTTAATATCATCTGGCTTTTACAGTTTTGTACTTTGAAATCCAGTGTTCAAATAAAATTCTGATTGTTGTCATGTCATCATTTATAATAGCAAACCTTTTGAAACATTCTAAAGGCCTAATAATAGAGTTCTGGGCAAATTCTGGGCTCAGTATGCATTGAAATACTATGTAACCCGTAAAAGTCTTGCAGAACGGTTACAGACATAACAGCATCCACGTTTATTCTGTGGAAGCCAGTTAAAAGTAGCATGTGTGGTCTGATTTTATCTTAAATACATAGAAAAGGTGCTTGCTTATACAGCGGTATTCATAGGGCTATTTCTGGTTGCTGTTGAAGTTGCGTGATTTTCATTTTATTTTCTCTGCTAAGTCATTTTTGTTTACATTAACCGTGTATCACTTTTATAATCAGAAAAGTAAAGCAATTTCTGTTTTGAAAAATGAAACTTAGCTAAAATGTGACTCCTTGCAAATTCCTCAGTTCAGCAAAGACATTATATTAGGAGCATGAAGAGGATTTAAAATACATTTGTAGATTTTCAAGAGGGACTCAAGGGAGAGAGGGAGCTTATTTTAAATTATTAAGTAAAAACTTGTGAATTATGTTCTTTAAGCCTTCTGATTAAATTGATCTTTGCCATAATAGCAATACTTGTGCTGATTTTCCTAAATTTGTCTTCATGACATCAAGAGAAGTGGCTTAAAGTGTTTTAAAACAGACATCACTGGGAAAAAAAAAAACCTTATTTTTAACGATGTGGCAGATTAGGGCAACATTGTTTAAAGATACCTCTTATTTATTATGGAGTTTCCTTTTTAGAGTCCTTAGCCATCTTGTCCTCGCTGTCCTGGCTTTCATCTGGGGCTGCAGCAGGGCTGAGCCAAAAATGGCTGCTGCTGCAGCATGCGCGGGCAGGGTACCGGCTGGGCTGCGGAGTGACGCTGGAGAAGCCTGGAGAAGCCTGCTCCAGGGCGGGACTCCTGGAGCCTGTCGCCAGGAGAGTTGGACTTTGCTCACGGAGGAGATGGCACATTGCAGATGCTGCTGTGGAGAGGAAATGCCCCTGTGCATTGGGATTTGTCGCCTTAGCAGGGGAACCACCCATTCTCTGCAGGAGTGAGAAGTCTTAGCATATGCTGTCGTTTTGCTGAGCAGGACTGGCCATTTTTAAAAAGCAGCAAGGCTTACCTGTCTGTTTCAGTTGATGACAGAGAAGTGTACAGAATGATGGTGATTTCTGGCTTGGGGAATAAATTTACTAAACGAGTAGCTTAGCTTTTCCCTCAGACACATAGTGGGTGGCATAGAGTAGGGGATTAAAATGGTCTGTCCCCATGTGATGTGCATCTTGTGTGAGGAGCACTGTATCCCGTCAGAAGTAAACCTCAGATGCTGGGTGAGAGATGGGGAGTGGTTTAAACACGTGAAGTTGCGGTGTGTGCTGCTCACGATGCTTCCGAGAGGGGTTTTCACTGCCGTCTGGATGGGGCGCGTGTGCCTGAGGTCCTGTCCTTTCTGCCTGTGACTGGGGTGGGCAAGGGGTAGGGACTCTAGGATAGGCTGCTTAGCAACCAGGAAGATACGCTGTAGCCCATATGTCTGGATGAGTAACAAAACTTTGTTCATTTTTCTTTTAATATGATGTAGAGAAAGGGCTTTAAAAAAACCCAAAAAAAACTCCTGCAGAAAAGCCATATATAATCATTGTAAAAATCACAGGAAAAAGAGAAATTACTTGTAACATTACCGCCCATGGATGAAAGTTGTTAGCATTTTTACATATATTTCCTTGGAGGAATTTTAAAAATATATTTATATATTTATACATGTGTTGGCATATATATGTTTATGTGCATATACTCATTTGCATAGATTCAAATCATACTGTGAACATTTATTTCACAGTATGAAATGGTATACTATTTTAATATATTGATATATTCCTATCTCAATAAAGATTTTGAAAGGACTTCTTAATGGTTTCATAAAATTTCTGTATATGGCTGTACCACATATACTTAAAACACATTCCTTATCACTGGATTATTTGGTTAACAATTTTGTCATTAAAAGAAATGCTGAGACTAACATCTTTGTGTGTAATGTTTTTCAGTATTTTAGGTATTTTTTTGATAAAGTAAAAAAACCTACTGGATCAGCAGGTGTGAACATTAGGATGCATATTGCTGTATTTTTACCAGTATCAGATATTCTAATCTGTTAATTTTTGTAAATTTGATAGGTAAAAATTATATACAGTTTTAATTTGCATTCTAGACTATTTTAAAGATTTAGTTGTTTTCTCCCATGCTTATTACCTTTTATTTATTGCTTTGAAAATTGCCTGTTTATAGCCTAGTTTCATGTCTGGATTGAGATCTTAGTTTCAAAACTTAGATAATACATGTCTGTTGTATAAAGAATACAAATTATATTGACTTAAGCATCTGTATTATATATTTAAAAATGTGAAAAACCTTCCATTTCCATTGTTAGAGGCTATCACAGTTGAGGATTCAGCATGTCTCTCCTTACTGATCTTTTTGTATGCATTTACAGATTGAAAGAGGAAGTGGAAAAGGGAGGAGGGTCAGGGAGAGGGAGTGAGACCTGGAGTCCTGTAGGTGATAGTCCCAGCTCCCATGATTTAGTGTCCGTGTACCTTGGGAAAGCAGTGTAACCTTTTTGTGCCCCATTGTCCTCATGTATGGAGAAGGAAATGGCAACCCACTCCAGTATTCTTGCCTGGAGAATCCCACGGATAGAGGAACCTGGTGAGCTACAGTCCATGGGGTAGTAGAGTTGGACACAGCTGAAGCGACGCAGCACGCACATCCTCATGTGCCTAAGATTGTTGTGAGGATTAAATAGTTGTGCATATAAGGTGCTTAACATGGTCCTTAGCCCCTCATGATATGTAGTCACAAATAGGTATTATTATTTTTATATTATTGGTAGTTGTATGTTTAACAGGATTTCTCAGGTGGCACAGTGGTAAAGAATTTGCCTACCAATGCAAGAGATGCGGGTTCGATCCCTGGGTTGGGAAGATTCCCTTGGAGTAGGAAAAGGCAACCCACTCCAGTATTCTTACCTGGAGAATTCCATGGACCTAGGAGCCTGGCGGGCTACAGTGCGTGGGGTAAGAAAAAGTCTTGACATGACTGAGTGACTGAGCACATATTGTTAAACAGGATTATAAGTGTGATTATACAGCACATGCTTCATAATTGCTTTTTTATGTTTTGTATAAATCTTTCCCATGTTGATACTTACAGATGGTTGTGTGCCTGCTTAGTTGCTTAGTCATGTTTGACTCTGTGCGACCCCATGGACTGCAGCCTACCAGGCTCCTCTGTCCATGAGATTATCCTGGCAAGAATACTGGAATGAATTGCGATTTCCTACTCCAGGTTATCTTCCTGACACAGGGATTGAACCTGTGTCTCTTGCGTCTCTGCATTGGCAGGCTGATTCTTTACCACTAGTGCCACCTGTGAAGCCCAAGGTTTTTTGGTGTGTGTGTATCAAAATCTGTAGTGGCTATCCTTGTACATATGTGTGAGCATTTAACTTGGATGGAATCCTGTAAATTGAATTGCTGAACTGACGAGTATGTAAATAATAAACATTTGGCAATTGCTTCTTTAATATCTAAGAATTTTTTTGATTTTGCTCCTTTTCTGTGTGTGGGAGTTGTGTCTTATTTTATGACTGGGATGTTACCTTGAATCCTTTCATAGGTACTTGTTTTCTCTTGCCTGCACCATCTCTCTCCCTTCAGGATTGGTTCTGTTTATTCCTCTTGGTTCTTTACTTTCTTAATTTCTGATGAGTCCTAGTTTCCATTCATATTTATAAATGAAAGATGAGGTAGAATTGTATAGTTGGCAGATGGATTCCCTGCAGTTGAGTAATAGTCCTCAAATGTTGTCTTTAAGTATTGTGAGTGGGATCTGATGCCAAGGACATTTTCCTGTATTTGTGCATTTATTTTCTCTTGGAATAATATTTTTAAAGGAACATATTACTAATAAAAATGGACTAATATTGCTATTAAAAATTGCTAATTAATAGAAGCATATTACTAGTAAAAATTCCACTAATAAAAGGGGAATTAGAATAAATCCGTTTGTTCATGTTAACAAGTTTGTAGTCAGTCAGCGTTTTATATATTTTTATATAAATTTTATATATTTGCATACTGACTGCTTGGTGACGTTTCTCATGCACAGTATTTTTCAGATATATTTTAGTTATGATTTTGGACTCATTCTCACAAATAGATACTATGGAAGTGGAGCTTCCTAAAATTTCTAAAAGTATCTATCTCTGTAGGGAATTTGCTAGGTTTTTGGAGAATTCAGGTGTATTTTTACATTTTCATTATTGCATTTGCAGTAGTACTTTCTAGACTTTCTTGTTGAAATGAAAAACTCCTGTGACTTTATTTTTCTCATAGTCAAGTCCTCATCTAATAATCCATTTTAACATTTAACGATAAAATCACTTTTCTGATTTGTATAACTGTTAAAACTTTACATTTACCTTTCATTTACTGTAGTTTTTAGCTTTTCAGAATTTTGTGCAAGTGGCTAGGTTTTTATGTATGCCTGTATGTAAACAAAATTAGTATGAGTACTAGATAATTGAATGGTTTCAGTAAGACCTTACCATTCAGACTTGAATATTTGTTTTCCTCAAGTGACATCACAGTGTATATTTATAATTTTGTTTCAAGTGAATTAAATTTGATAAAATATGAGGAATAAAATACTGGATAGATACTTTAAGAGATATTGGTGAGGAACATTTAAAAGAAAAAGCAAAACTTTGGAGTTGAACAGACCTAGGTAGGTTGTGGTTCTGTGATTTATAATCGTGATCTTTGGCAGTTCTGTTTGGCAGATCTTTGACACATCAAAACATCTCATGTGTTTTGAGTGTCAGTTGTCTTGAGTAATAGGGACTGGTGATACCTCAGGAGCTGTTTTGTGACGTAAATGAGATCTCTTCAGAATACCAGGTATACTGATTGGCATGTAGTTGGTACTCAGGAAATCATGCTACTATTAATCTAGACTATTTTAACATTTTTTATTTTAAAAACTAAAAATGAATCACATTATATTTGTTGTTTTGCAGTCCTTTATTCCTTAATAATCTGGACAAATTTTTGTGTTAATAATAATATTGATCTTATTTTTTGGAAATGACTGGAATTCCTTAGTGTCGGTGTTCCTTAACTTTTATTTAAGTCCCTATAATCTATTTGAGTTATTTTCATTTTCTTCTATTATGAAGCTTGCTGCACTGAATGTTCTTATACAAATACTTTTTGTACTCGAATTGCTATTTTGAGGATAAATTAAAAAGTAGACCAAGAGGTGTGAAAGAAGTTTGTCAAAGTATGAGGTAGACCAAAAATTACGAACATTAAATATTAGCTATTGTGAGTTTTAAACAGTTTGGTTCTTCATTCCATTTAGATCTTTATTGTTTCTCTATTTTCTTTTTTATGTTTTACTTTGTATTATTTTGCTTTATTAAATGTGTTCTAATTGACCACTTTAAATTCTTTTTTTTTTTTTAAATAAATAGAATGCCATTCATTATAAACGGGAACCAGGATTTTTTTGTTAAAACCATCATTTTCTGTTTGGCCAAGGAAGTAATACGTTTAAAATACTGAATTATATGGCTCATTTAACGTTCTTCTTCCCTTTCTTGTTTGCCAAATAATTTGTTTGTGTTTTCTATTTTTAGCAAACTTAACAGTTTAAATTTTATTCCAAAAGAAGATAGCCTTTAAAAAAATATATGTAGAAGCAGCTATTGTTTAAAAAAAAGCTTGAGTATATTTTAGGTGGTACCAAGTGAATACCTGAATTCACTCCTGAATTGAATAGAATTGAAATAGAGTATGTAAGTTTAGATAAGTCAAATTCTTACTTGTTGAAGTGTGAGGTTATTGATGAAGTGTGACTTCTTCTGTGTCTCATCTGTACTGATTATCTTAGTTCCTAGCAGATGTCTGATAGATATATTAATAGGGAGAATGAAAGGATCTTGGAAGTACTAGGGCAGTCTGCGGAGCATGAGTCATACATTTCTCGCATCTTCTGTGAATGACTGTGAGCTCCTTGAAGGCGAAAACAGTCTTCTTTATCTGAGATGATAGTTAGCAAATCCTGGTGAATTTTTAAAAAATGGTAATTTTCTTGAAAATGTGTCATCTTTATTCCTGACATTTATTGTTGTGGGTTGGTAATAAACCTTGAAAATATTTTAGGAAATTAATCTGTGAATCTGCATATTTCATTGTCTTTAAGGTTTGTCATTAAATCATAGCATTTAAAAACAAATATTTTCTTGAAACCTCACACTTACTGTAAGATGTTTAGACAGCTCAGGAATGTGTATATAAAATAGGAAATGTGTTCTGTGGCACCTTAAGTAAAAATAATCTTAATTTTTTTTATTTTGGTAGTTAAAAAATAAGCTTAGGTCTATATATACAGAAAGGAATTTTATTCTTAAATAGAAATGGAATTTTCTGTTATCTATTTATCTATGTTAAATACATAAAACAGGGATTTAGACCTGTTTTATTTATTTAGACCTATTAATCAGGTCTTACATATTATGTAAATGACAATAAATTAGTTTAATTACTTGGATTGTACCTTTTTCTGAGAGCTTTAAATACTACCGTGATGCTTGTTGGATTGGAAATCTATTCTTTGTTAAGATTGTTGATTTTTAATAATCAAGAAATGAACGATTCCTTTACTTCTCCATAGACATGTCCTTTAAGTTTCATATCTAGATTCATACTGAAATAGGATTTGGCCAATAACTAGAGGAAGATATTCTTATCTTTTAAAATAGGTTGATTCTGGGACCTGGTAAAATGTTAAAGGGCAAGCCAGGCATGTTGCACCTGACATCGTTTTAATTAGACTTAAAAAAAAAAATATATATATATATATATTGCCTTTAGTAAATAAACTTTATTAAGTTATAGTTTTCATACAATAAAATACATTGAATTTGAGGGCATAATTTGATGTTTTGAAAAATACACACAACAGTTTAGTCAATAAAGATAAAATTTTTACATCACCCCAAAAGTTCTCACATATCCCTGCTAAAAAATCCTGCTTCACCCCTTTTTAAGTTAATTAATTGGAGGATTATTACTTTTCAATATTGTGATGGTTTTTGCTACACAGCAACATGAAAAGCTTAATATATTTTATTACTGGTATCTGCAATTAATCACATTGAAAAACTATTGGGCACTGACAGTCTTTATCTGTTTTCTTTCTGTTATGAAGCGCCACGTGGCTTGCCAAGATCTCAGTTCCCCAACCAGGGAGTGAACCAGGGCATGGCAATGAAAGCCCCAAATGCTAACCACTAGGCCACCAGGGAACTCCCAGAAGTGAACTTTTGTTAATCCAGCAAAGTTTATTGTGTGCAAGGCATAGTCCTGCCTCTGTTATTGAGGATTATTAGGATTACCATAAACCTGCCTAAGATTTTTAAACAGTGATGTATGCTCAGAAGTGAATGTGTTGACACACTCTTTAGTGTATAATGAAGAGACTCCTTGATTTTAATCTGCATTGTTCCACTGATAGCATGTTACCTGATCCTGAGCTGTTGTGGCACTCAGAGGTGTCAGGAATCAAAACTTCTATCACAGCATGCCCCTTGTTGGTCAGGTGAATCTTGTGGTCCTAGAAGCCTGCTCCAGCTCCAGCCTGTAAGCTTGCATTCCAGTTAGCAGGAAGGAGAGAACAAAGAGATCCTTCTTCTCTTAAAGGGCCCTTGCCAGAAGATTCATATGCCACTTTTACTTTTACTGAGGAAAGAGAGGAGAAACAAAAATTGGGGGGCATCTAGCGGCCTCTGGCAAAGGGGGTTTTTATGAAGCTCTGTGCAGCAGAGTGATGGGCTCATAGTGGAGGGTCCAGTCAATCACAATTTATTTTTTATATTTCAGTTCTTTCAGTACTTCCTATCTGCTGAGTTATTAAAGAAAAGTGAAAGTGAAGTCGCTCAGTTGTGTCAAGACTCTTTGAGATCCCGTGGACTGTAGTTTACCAGGCCCCTCCATCCATGGGATTTTACAGGCAAGTGTACTAGAGTGGGTTGCCATTTCCTTCTCCAGGGGATCTTCTCAACCCAGCAATTGAACCCTGTCTCCCACATTGCAAGGCGGACGCTTTACCGTCTGAGCCACCAGGGAAGTCTGAGTTATTACTCCATCATATATACACCATGGAGATTTAAGGAGGAGGGGGCAACAGCTATACCTGTTAAGACAGTCTCTTTCTAAATTAGCTCTAACTTTTTTGAGCACACAGTTACTCACATGAGACAGTTAAACAGGAGTTCATTAAAACGCAAAAGAAATCTGTTAGATATTAGCTAGCGGTTGAAAAGGAAGATAGTAACAAGTAGGTTTCTCAAGATGTAGTTTGGTCTGAATGCTTCTTATGCCAGTGCCACACACCCACATATAAAAGAACTTTAAAGAGTGTAATTGAGTCATAACCCAAATAACACAATTATATTTTAATAGTGTATTATATTCAACTTTAAGGTACTCAGTAATTCACCAGTAAAATCTTTGTTATGTATGTCAAAGAATGTTGAAATCCTCAGTAATGAACTAAAAGAACAGTGGAAATAGATGTAGGATGAATCTTCATTGGAAATTTTCAGCTATTTTTTTCCTCAATCCCCAATTTCATTATTATAAAATTGCTGTTTTACTCTGGTATTTTTCAGTTTTTATAAAGTTAATATTTTTAAAGTGTAATTTTCTATCATGTTTGAGTAGATATGAATATTGAAGTGAATTAGGAGTAAACAGAACAGAATATATATAGGAAAAAATTTCTTACGATGGTGACTCTAAATTTCTTTTCCCTTTTTGTGTTAACCTAAAAGATCTCATATCATCTGTCATGTTTCATTGAAAGAATATTCAGCTGTAATTTGGTATTTTCTGTTTTCATAATGGAGCATAATCAAAGCTTTCTTGTAACTTTAGGAATAAGAAATTAGATGTATAAAATCCCTGCAGAGAGGAGATTCTTGCTCTTTGATAAACAAAATTCAGTGTGTACCTAAGAGTATGAGGCTGAGGACACTTCAGGCTACATAAGTGTTATATCAGAACAATATACTTTCAGTCTTTCTCTTTTAATAATATCTTAAAATTTATTGTATTGAATTTGCTTTTGCTTATAGTGATAGACTTTATTTTTGGGGGCTCCAAAATCCCTGTTTGGGCTCGAAAATCACTGCAGATGGTGATTGCAGCCATGAAATTAAAAGATGCTTGCTCCTTGGAAGAAAAGCTATGACCAACCTAGACAGCATATTAAAAAGCAGAGACATTACTTTGCCAACAAAGGTCTGTCTAGTCAAATCTTTGGTTTTTCCAGTAATCATGTAATAGATGTGAGAGTTGGACCATAAAGAAAGCTGAGCACCAAAGAATTAATGCTTTTGAATTGTGGTGTTGGAGAAGACTCTTGAGAGTCCCTTGGACTGCAAGGAGATCCAACCAGTCCGTCCTAAAGGAAATCAGTCCTGAATATTCATTGGAAGGACTGATGCTGAAGCTGAAACTCCAGTCCTTTGGCCACCTGATGTGAAGAGCTGACTCATTGGAAAAGACCCTAATGCTGGGAAAGATTGAAGGGAGGAGGAGAAGGGGACGACAGAGGATGAGATGGTTAGATGGCATCACGAACTACATGGGCATGAGTTTGAGTAAGCTCTGGGAGTTGGTGAGGGACAGGGAAGCCTGGCCTGTTGCAGTCCATGGGATGGCAAAGAGTTGGACACAAGTGAGCAACTGAACTGACTGATAATAAAGTAGTAAGAACTTAAAATGCCTTTCTTCCTTCTGTATCTTTATTTTAGTTCATGAAAATGGAAATCACTTAAGAAATAGAAACACTGTTACTTCAGTTTTCATTCAGGTAGCATTTTCAGAGTGACAGAAGTGACTTCATTTTTGAGAAGTAAATTACTTCTCTCCCCTTAGTTTCATTGTCAGTGTTTACGTTCTAACCTTGTCATTGGAATCACATGTCCATTGAAAATAACTGGTAAATATTCTGCTTTCAGTTTTAGCTGCCTTTATTTGTGGCTTAATTGAAATCTATTCTGACTAGTAGGAATAAATAGATTCTGACTGTGAGAATAATATATGTGATTATATTATGGAAAGAAGTAAGCTGCCAATGAAAGCACTTAAATAATATATTAGGGTTTGTATGGAGAAACTTAGGGTCTCTTACACAAGACAGCTTTGATGTCTACCTTAGATTTTCTTGACCTTTTTACTAGTATAATACTTAATGATTCCCTTTTAAGTAGACTCTTTTGATATTTTAGATAATATGCCATAATTCTGTAAAAAAAATAAGTGTTCTGGCTTTCTGTGCGGGCTGCCTTTCCTCTGCCCTCCCTGCCTGGTCGGCCTCTGGCGTCTGCTCTCCTCTATGGTCTGTTTCAATCCGCTGCACTCAGTGTCTTCCTCTGTAAAACTAACTAACTATACTGAATTAGTTCCAGAATCCTTTTTGGCCTTTTTATTTTATTAACCCGATTAGGGTAGAAATAGTCACATGTATCGTTTTTTTTCCCCTCCTTCCTTGAGCATGGGCAGCAGCCCTTTTTTGTTACTAAGGTCTTTCTTTTAGGCAAAATAGGGAGATTTGTGTGGGGAGGGGATTAATTGAAAATCAAATAAACTTTAGCAATAAA
The DNA here is from genome assembly GCF_910594005.1 of Cervus elaphus. Taxonomy (NCBI): domain Eukaryota; kingdom Metazoa; phylum Chordata; class Mammalia; order Artiodactyla; family Cervidae; genus Cervus; species Cervus elaphus. Next base: position 4,642,158 of record NC_057822.1, on the reverse strand, counting down.
GCATTATCAGAGAAGTTTGAACCAGTTGATATTGGAGGCAGTCTTGCAGAACTCTTTTCCTTTGATTGTATTGCTTATGATTGGAATTTGATGCACATTTTAAGCATTTTTTCTTTGTACCTTTTCTCTTTCAGAATAATCCTGTTAGGAAAAAGTATGAATTAATAGATTATTCAGGTGCCTCCAGAATCAAGAGACATTCCAGGCAATGTCTAATAGAACTTTCTGTAATGTTGAAAAGATTCTGCGTCTACACTGTCCAGTATGCGTGTGTGCTCCTCTGTCCATGGAATTTTCCAGCGAAGAGTACTGGAGTGGGTTGCCATTTCCTCCCCCAGGGCCTGTTCTTAACCCAGGGCTCGAACTTGCATCTCTTGCATCTTCTGCATTGGCAGTTGGTTTCTTGACCACTGCGCCACCTGGGAAGCCCACATTGTCAGGTATGGCAGCCATTAAAGGGCTTCCCTGGGGGCTCAGAGGGTAAAGCGTCTGCCTGCAATGCAGGAGACCTGGGTTTGACCCCTGGGTCAGGAAGATCCCTGGAGAAGGAAATGGCAACCCACTCCAGTACTCTTGCCTGGGAAAATCCCATGGACGGAGAAGCCTGGTAGACTACAGTCCTTGGGATTGCAAAGAGTCAAACATGACTGAGCGATTTCACTTAACCTAACAGCTACATGTGGCTAGTGGCGGCCATACTGGACAATGTAGCACCATGTTGTCCATTCAGCCAGCAGATTTTTTTGGCGTACTCAGAAGATATGCCCAGCATTGTGTTAGGTGCCAGAGATATTAGGGTCCTGCAATATGGTGAGGGAGAGATGATTAGAGAGATAAGTGTAATACGTCTCATAGTTGCTACATTAAAAAAAAAAAGGAAAAACAAAGGAAGCGTAGATGGTGGTTCTTACCTAATACAGGCTGAGGGTGACACTTTGAGGGTGCTCTTAAGTTAAAAGTTGTGTTGGGTCTTCCCTGGTGGCTCAGTGGTAAAGGATCTACTTGCCAATGCATGGGACATGGATTTGATCCCTGATCTGGAAAGATCCCACATGCTGTGGAGCAACTAAGCCTGTGTGCCGCAACTCTTGAGCCTGTACTCTAGAGCTTGGGAACTGCGACTCCTGCAACCCGCACGCCCTAGAGCTTGTGCTCCACAGCAAGAGACGCCCCTGCAGTGACAAGGCTGTGCCTCAGAACCAGAGCATAGCCCCTGCTTACTGCACCTGGAGAAAAGCCCAGCACAGCACCCCCCCCCCCAAATTGTATCAACTGTCCCCAGGTATTGAACTCAAGTCAGTCCTTGTGTTTCAACATCACCAAGGGATATGGAACCACTTGGTTATTGTTGTTTTTGAGTGTACAGGGTCAGCTCTAGTATTTTTGTGCTTTAACTCTGGACCATGTATAGAATTGATAGGTCTTCATTGTGATGAGATGAACTGTTTCTGTTGTGAAAATCTGTTAACAGAACTAAATCATTAAGGCTATTTGCCTAAAGTGGTTACTTTTAAGTGGGTAACTTAAAAGTACTTAAAAAGTTACTTTTAAGTGCGGTTTATGTAGTTTTTCTAAGGCCAAGTCTTGTTATAATATTGCTGGCAAGTAGGCTGTCTTGGTTATGTAGTTCCTGGATATACATATTATGGAGATCTTTAGGTCAAATTTCCTGGGCTTTGGGACTTTTACATATGAATATTCAGTGAAAGAGTAATTGTTCTTCCTCTTCTTTAGGACTGATCTTTATCTGAGTTCTAGAGATAAAGGAATGCCTGTCAAGTCCTAGGGCTCCTGGATGTCACTGTACTCTCTGACTCCATTTATAGTCTCTCGGGTTTGATTTATTTAGAACCTTCTCTGCCATGACTTGGGGGAGGGAGGGCCTTTGAAATTCTCATTGCTGTTACTCTGGTCCTTCGGTGACTCTGGAGGAAGTCAGGATAGTGTGAGATATGTGCCTCATGAATGAATTTTCACAGTCTCTAGATACTGAAGAGCAGGAGCTTTGACTTTTAGCCCCAGGGGACAGATTCTATAAGAATGCACTTACAGGTAATTTAAATGAATTGCGCTCTTCAGTAAATGCCTTGTTTTTAGGATGTTTTGAAGTTTATTTCTCTGTAATTCTTGTAAAAAGAGCTTGGGTTTGGTTTTGATTTCTCATGTACTCAGTTTAAGGAGGAGGAACATTTTTATTGCATGTTAATCTAGAAAAATAGAGTTTGTGGTTTCAATTTGTTGAGTTAATGTCATTGTCAGATCATAAACACACGACCCAACAATTCTGACAACATAGATCCTTTCTTTCTTTATGTTGTTTTTTTAAAAGACTGAATTTAGGTATGATTGAGCCCAGTGGGCTGCCGTCTGTGGGGTCGCAGAGAGTTGGACACGACTGACGTGACTTAGCAGTAGCAGCAGCATAGGTTATTTTAGCTAATATTTTTGAAACTTCAATCTAAGATTCAGATTCCGGTAATACTTATTGAATACTTTAAAATACATTCATGTTTTACTTTTTCTATGGATTATTTGTTGGGTGGAAATAGGTAAACCAGGTATGTAATTTTAGGTTTTCTAGTAGACATGTTCAAAAGTGAAAAATAGGTAAAATTAATTTTAGTAATATACTTAATCCATTACATCCCAAATACTGTCATTTCAAGATGTGATCATTCTGAAATTTCTAGTGAGATACTGTATTTTACAGTCTTTCTTTGTACTAAGTCTTTGCACTCCAGTGTATGTTTTACACTTACAGCACATCTCACCTTGTGGTAGCCATATTTTAAGTGCTCAGTAGCCTCGTGTGGCTTAGAAGTTACCTAGTGAAAAGTGGATTTCGATTATATAGAAAGAGTAAGCTGCTTCCCTGTGTGCTCTCAGAGGAGGCCTGGACTGGCTGAGCTGGGAGCAAAGGAAAGGATAAAGAGGAGGAGATGTGTGGCAGGAAGTGCAAGTCAATAGGGTTGATACTCGACACCTTTTTCCAGCTGGGTCAGTTGCTTTACAGCAGCTATAGATACATTTACTATTTACTTTTTGCTGAACTAGCTGCTTTATGCAGGAGTTAGGTTTTCCTTTCCTATTGTTCTGCGGTCTCTCAGTGCTAAGCACAGCAAAGTGCACACTCAGTCGCTCAGTCTTGCCTGACTCTTTACGGCCCCTGGACTCTAGCCCTACAGGCTCTTCTGTCCATGGGATTCTCCAGGCAAGAATACTGGAGTGGGATGCCATTCCCTTCTCCAGGAGATCTTCCTGACCCCGGGATCGAACCCGAGTTTCCTGTGTCAGCAGGTAGATTCTTTACCACCGAGCCACCTGAAGTCCAGGCACTGAGTAGACAATAATGAATAATGTTCACTGGAAGTCTATACTGAGAATAGGGAGTTTCAAACACTGCCTGTGAAGATTTTTGGCATGATTTATTGCATTTCTGGGAGTTAGATTTGTTTTGTTTCTCATGTTAGTTACACAGGTATCCATTCTCAAAGTTATTCCACAAATTAGGAGTGGAAAAAATATATACACTGTCAGGAATAAGTACACATGTGAAGACCTACAGTTTGTAAATACAACATACAGTGCTATATTTTTTGCATTTTTGTCCTGTAGCAGTTGCCCACTAATAGTAACTAACATTTGATTAGCATTTTTGGTTCTACTGCTTTTTCATACTGTTGTGGATAGGTTGGTGGGATTGACCTCACTGTATAGATGATAAAAATGGTTTTTTTTTTGGGTCACAAAAGACATTTACTTGTCATGGTTGGAGTTAGTGTGTATGTTTGGTGGGAAATAGTTCTCTAGAAACTATAGTAATAGTATGATAATGATTATTTATATTTGTGATCAGTGAGATGCAGAGTGACGTATCCAGGTTGAAAACTGAAAAGATGCATTTTGAAATGCTACAGCTACTATACAGAAATATGTTGTAGTATAGCAGACCCATGTATCCATCAACCAGTTTCACAAACAAAACATTATCAATGTAATTGAAGACTTCAGCATGTACCTCCTTGACCATTTGATTCTTCCATTGGGGGTAACTTATCCTGAATTTCCCTGGAAGAGGGCATGGAAACCCACTCCAGTATTCTTGCCTGAAGAATCCTATGGACAGAGCAGCCTGGCGGGCTACAGTCCCAAGGGTTGCAGAGAGTCAGACATGACTGAAGTGCCTTAGCACATCCCGAATTTGAGATTTGTCAGTGCAGTGTATTTCTTTATATATTTACTACATACTTACATTGATTTCTCTAAACCTTTTTAGTTGTAATTCAGTTGTGGAAGAAATCAGAATTAGTAAATCTAAATTCGTGTGTGTCTCTTTTTTCAGCCTGCGAGGAATTTCTGAACTTGTTTCCAACTTTGTATTTCTGAAGAGTTATTGAGTCATTTTGACTGAAAAGTTGCAACGTTTTGTTTGAAAGAGCTGATCTAATTATTACTAGCCAGTATTTTGACTGTTGAGATTTTTTGGTGACTTCACTGGCAGTCCACTGGTTAGGATTCTGTGCTCCCACTGCAGGCGGCGCAGGTCCCATCCCTGGTTGAAGAACTAAGGTCCTGCATGCCATGGGGCGCAGCCAAAAACCAACAACAAAAAAACTAACAGATTTTTGTCTCCTAAGGGTAGGGACATCACCATTTCAAATTATTTTGCACGGTGAAGCAATAATACTATGTGAAAGTGAAAGTCGCTCAGTCTTTCGACTCTTTGAGACCCCACAGACTATACAGTCCATGGAATTCTCCAGGCCAGAATACTGGAGTGGGCAGCCTTTCCCTTCTCCAGGGGATCTTCCCAACCCTGGAATCGAACTGGGGTCTCCTGCATTGCAGGCAGATTCTTTACTAACTGAGCTATTGGCTTTTTATTAAATATGGTCTATTCACTGTTAATAGGCAGTGAACCTAGGCTAAACATTGAAGAAGCAAGTGACATTAAAATACACAGTGGAAATCTAGGGCCCCAGTGTAAGGACTAGAGATAATGCATATAATGACAGTGATCTTTAAGGATCTAAATTCTAGTATCTGTTCTTCTTTATCCGTAATTGGCAGTAGCAAGCTGTACTGAACCTTTTTTGGTTGATGGGGAGGACTAGAATCCTGGGGATGGGGGACCCTGGTGGGCTGCCGTCTGTGGGGTTGCACAAAGTTGAACATGACTGAAGTGACTTAGCAGCAGCAGCAGAGTATATAAAGTGCCTTAAACCATCCTGGGTGCTATTATCAGCATTTCAGATATTTTTCAAACGTTAGTGTTTGTGGCCCTCTGGTTTAAACAGCTGCTTGGAAGCCTGGTCTGTTATTAGCCTCTTTTTTAGTTGTTAGAGAAGATGGTGATGAGTGGACTATGTAACCTTGAAATTGTTCCTTTTTTATTTTTATTACTCCGAAAGGTAGGGCTTTGGCAGGGTATCTGCAGAAATTATCTGTTTATGTATGTTGTCCACTTTTTTCACTAAGCCCTTGAACATATTAATCATAATTAAAGAAAAAGAAATTCCCTCTCTGATAGTTATAATCTGAATTGTCCCCAAGTCTACTTGTATTGATTGCTTTTTCTCTTGACCATAGGCTGTTTTCTTTTTTGTGTGTGTGTCATAATTTTTGTCTAGGTGTTGGGTATGGTGTATGTAGAACAACAGTAGACACTCAGGTAAATAGTACTTACGCTTGGAAGTGAACATATCCCACCTCTGTTGGGCTGTCAGTGTGTGGGCACAACTCAGCTAGTCCTGAGTTGAGTTTTTTTTTTTTTTTAAACTTATTTTGCTCTATTTACTTGGCTTAGTTGATTCACAGCATGTGGGATCTTAAGTTCCTTGATCAGGGATTGAAACTGTGTCTCCTACATTGTAAGGCAGATTCTTGTCACTGTTCCCTTTCCTCCTGTGGCAGCCATCGTTTGTCTTGTATTTATACATGTTCTTGAATGGGGTTTCCTGCCCCTCACCCAGCATTAACAGATTTCTGCGTGGTGTATTAATGTGGAATCCTAGGCACAAGATGGTTACTTACCTATTATTTTATCTCAACAGCAACAGATGTTTGCCATTGTACTATGACAGAGAGCGTTTGTTGCCCCTACTCCAGTGGCCTGACAGCTTTGCTTCACAGGAGGAAAGGATATTGGGAATCAGGTGTGGCTTTGTGTCTGTTCCCAGCAGTGACTGGTCTCACCTTCTCAATTCCTGTGCCACTGAGCAGGACTCTCTGGTCTTTTGCCATGAAACCAGTCTTTCTCATGATTACCCTGTGGAGGCCGGTGGAGAAGAGCTGGCAAGTGAGCGCAGATTCCCGTTATGGATAGGGCACCCGGTTGGGAAGCTGGTATGCTAGCATCTACCTTTTGGGAGTTTATTAAACATTTAGCATCTTTCTTTTTATTCATTGTGTTATGGTTACCCCGCTCTCTCCTCGTCGGCCATGTATGTTCTTTACTGAAGTTTCTTGTTTGATTGCCTTGCAACTTAAACAATCTTTGATGGGCTCAATAAACCCGGGGTGTTTCAGGTTATCTGGCCTGTTCTTCTTTTAGAGTGAGTCCCATGTTGGTTTTTTTTTTTTTTTTTTTAGTTTTCTGTTTTTTAAGCTGAAACAGAAATTTAAAAGTAATGTTTAGAGTTAACCTGTAGTAAACTTCATTAGAAGGATTCAAAGTGGTTTACAAAAATACTTGAAATAGTAATGGATGATAAAATTAGGTAAAGATGGCTTCTAAGCAATAGCTTTTTAGATATGTCTCCTCAAGCAAGGGAAACAAGCAAAAATGAACAAATGGCATTGTACCAAACTAAAATTCTGCACAGCAAAGGAAATTATCAATAAAATGAAGAGACAGCCTGCCAAATGGAAGAAGTTATTTGCAAATGATTTATCTGATAAGTAGTTAATATCTAAAGTATGTGAAGAACTCATCCGACTCAATAACAACAAAACACAATTAAAAAATGAGTGGAGGAGCTGAATAGATATTTTTCCAAAGACGACATACAGATGGCCAACAGGCACAGGAAAAGATGTTCAACATTGCTAATTATTAGGGAATTGCACATCAGAACCACACCTGCCAGAATGGTTATTATCAAAAAAAACAAGGAATGACAAGTGTTGGTGAGGATGTAGAGAAAAGGAAACCCTCATATACTGTTGGTGGGAATGTGAACTGGTGCGGCCACTATGGAAGGCAGTATGGAGATTCCTCAAAATTTAAGCATAGAAATACCACAGGATCTAGCTGTTCCACTTCTGGGTATTTATCCAAAGATTCCAAAAACCATTTGAAAAGATAACATGCACCCCTTTGTTAACTGCAACACTATTTTCAATAGCCAAAATACGAAAACATCCTAAGTGCCCATCAGTGGATGGATGGCTAGATAGAGGATGTGATATATAGACACATTTCCACACACATACACACACACAGTGTAATACTATTCAGCCACAGAAAGATGAAATCTTGACATTTGTGCAAACATTGATGAACCTTGAGGGTGTTATGCTACGTGAAGTAAGTCAGAAAGAGAAAAGACGAATGTTGCGTGATTTCATTCGTAAGTGGAATATAAAAATGAATTAGAAAAGAACAACCAAACAAAACCAAATATAGGTACAGAGAGCACAGTAGTGGTTACCAGAGGGTGAGGGGAAAATGGGTAAAGGGGATCAGCTGTCTGGTGATAGGTGGGAATTATGTTTGGCGGTGAGCCTGCTGTAGAGTATACAGAAGAAGAAATATAACGCGGCGCAGATGAAGCCCGTGTAACATTATAAACCAGTGTCACTTCACCAAAAAATAAAACCGGGTGAAGAAATCAAAGGAGAGGGGAAATAAGGACAGGGATTAGAAAAGTGCCGACAGACAGACAGACCATGAGTTTTGTATACAAATGAATGCCAAAGATAGTTGTTGGTTGTGAGTTACAGATTTGAATCTGAGCTTCATCATGAGCAAAAGCTAAGTTACATGATTGACTGTTCAAATTTAAATTCTTTTCATTGATGCCTTTTAAATGTGGGAAGAATTTTTTTTTTTTACTTTTACTGGCAGAGCTGGTGAAGTGAATTATGTAATGTGTAAACATTATATATATTTATATATTTATTGAGTATAGTTTGATTTACAATATCCTGTTAGTTTCAGGTATATTAGTTTATATATGTGTTAGTTTCAGCACAATTTTATATATATATATGTTTTCAGATTCTTTTCCCATATAGATTATTACAAAATATCATAATTCCTTGTGCTATATAATAGGTCCTTGTTGGCTCTCTATTATATATATATAGTACTATGTGTATATACTGTATAGAACAAGGAACTATTTTAGGGCTTCCCTGGTGGCTCAGATGGTAAAGAAACTGCCTACAATGCAGGAGACACGGGTTCAATCCCTGGATCGGGAAGATCTCTTGGAGTTGTTGTTCAGTGGCTCAGTCGTGTCTGACTCTTTGCGACCCCATGGACTGCAGCACGCCAGGCCTCCCTGTCCTTCACCATCCTGGAGCTTGTTCAAACTCATGTCCATTGAGTCGGTGATGCCATCCAACCATCTTGTCCTCTGTCGTCCGCTTCTCCTCCTGCCTTCAGTCTTTCCCAGCATCAGGGTCTTTTCCAGTGCATTGGCTCTTTGCATCAGGTGGCCAGAGTATTGGAGCTTCAGCATAAGTCCTTGCGATGAATATTCAGGATTGATTTTCTTTAGGATAGACTGGTTGGATCTCCTTGCAGTCCAAGGGACTCTCAAGAGTCTTCTCCAACACCACACAGTTGAGGAGCATCAGTTCTTTGGCACTCAGCCTTCTTTATGGTCCAACTCTCACATCATACATGACTACTGGAAAAACCATAGCCTTGATGAGATGGACCTTTGTTGGTAAAGTAATGTCTCTGCTTTTTAATATGCTGTCTAGTTTAGTCACAGCTTTTCTTCCAAGGAGCAAGCGTCTTTTAGTTTCATGGCTGCAGTTGCAGTCACCATCTGCATTGAGTTTGGAGCCCAAGAAAATAAGTCTCTAACTGTTTCCATTGTTTCCCCATCTGTTTGCCATGAGGTGATGGGACTGGATGCCATGATCTTAGTTTTCTGAATGTTGAGTTGTAAGCCAGCTTTTTCACTCTCCTCTTTCACGTTTATCAAGAGGCCCTTGAGTTCCTCTTTGCTTTCTGCCATAAGGGTGGTGTCATCTGCATATCTGAGGTTGTTGATATTTCTCCTGGCAGTCTTGATTCCAGCTGAGCTTCATCCAGCTGGGCATTTCACATGATGTACTCTGCATATAAGTTAAATAAGCAGGGTGACAACATACAGTCTTGACATACTCCCTTCCTGGTTTTGAACCTGTCTGTTGTTCATGTCTGGTTCTAACTGTTGCTTCTTGACCTGCATACAGGTTTCTCAAGAGGAAGGTAAGGTGATCTGGTATTCCCATCTCTTTAAGAATTTTCCACAGTTTGTTGTGATCCATACAGTCAAAGTCTTCCCCTGGAGTGGGAAATGGCTCTCCACTCCAGTATTCTTGCCTGGAGAATTCCATGGACAGAGCAGCCTGCCGGGTGTACCTCCATGGGATTGCAAAGAGTCAAACTGAACGGAGCTAGTGACACTTTCATGTTATGTGTTAATGCCAATCTCCTGGTTTATTCCCTTCCCTTTCCCCATTGGTGGCTGTAAATTTGTTTTCTGTCTGTGAGTCTCTTTTCTGTTTTACAAACAATTTCATTTGTATCTTTTTTGAGATTCCACATTTAAGTGATATCATATGATATTTCTCTCTCCCTGACTTACTTCAGTTAATATGATAATCTCTTGGCCCATCCATGTTGCTACAAATGGCATTGTTTCCTTCTTTTTTAGATTCTAAATAATATTCCATTGTGTGTGTGTATGTTTCTGTGTATCATATCTTCTTTGTCCATTCATCTGTCATTGGACATCTAAGTTGCTTCTATATCTTGGCTTTTGTGAATAGTGCTGCAGTAAACATCTGGGTGCATGTTATCTTTTCGAATTATGGTTTTCTTTGGCTATATGCCCAGGGGTGCAATTACAGGATCATATGGTAACTCTTGTCTTTTAAGGAACCTTCATACTGTTCTCCATAGTGACTGTACCAGTTTACATTCCCCCTAGCACCCTCTCCAGCATTTATTATTTGTCGATTGTTTGCTGATCGTCATTCTCACTGGGATGAGGTGGTACCTCATTGCAATTTTGATTTGCATTTCCCTAATAGTGATATTGAGCATCTTGTGCCTGTTGACCATCCATGTGTCTTCTTTGGAGAAATGTTTGTTTAGTGCTTCTGCCTATTTTTTGATTGAAGATGTTGTATTTTGATTTAAGATGTTGAAGACTTGATTTTTTTTTCTTCTAACCTGTACTGTTTTTTTCTGTAGTTTGTTGTTTATACTTTTCTCATACTCTCTCCTGAAGGAGTTGGGTAATTTTATGAATATTCGTGCCTGATCGTTCAGTGTGAGCTGCTTAGCCTGTGACACATGGTTTGTGAGATCGCTGCTGTTTGAATCCAAGTCCCCAGAGTTGCCGTTAACCTGTTGCTGCTCGGAGTCCCGGGCGTCCTTACGCATCGACGCGGTTAAGGGGTTAGTTCATTTGTTCAGTGCACACACATTTATGGCATACCAGCTATGCATGCATTGTTTTAAGAACTGTTTTAAGAACAGTGAATAAAAACAAGCCCCTTTCTCATAAAACCTATATTGTAGTAGGAATAGAAAGTATGAAATAAGTGAAGTCATATGGTAGTAAGTGCTATGTGAAAAATATGAAGTTGGAGAGAGTTGTTACTTTACATAGGGTTGGCCAAGAAAGTCTTTTTTAAGGGGAAATTTGAACAGAGAGATGAAAGATAGTTGAGCTGTCGATTGTGGGAATATCTGCCTATTTTCCAATAGAATGTTTTGCAGAGGAAGCAGTAAGTGCAGGATCTCTGAGCTTGTCCATGAACACATTTGAGGTAGGTAATGGAGGCCAGTGTATTTGGAGATGAAATGGGGGAGAAATTTGTGTATATCCTTGTAGGAAATGGTAAGAATTTTGTATTGATATGGGAAGCCTTTGGAGGGTTTAGAGCTGAGACATGGTATTTGTATGACTTTGTAATTATATCTGACTTTAGATATACTTAACCCGCCTAAAATCTATAGTGTTTTACTGTGGTGCATTACCATATCCCATCAGTCTCTAGAGATCAGGGAAGGCTCTTGTTTTCTTCCATAACATTTGTTCTGTTTCCTGGAACATTTTTCTTTGAGCTTAAGGAACCTGTTCTTAAGATCAAATAAGCATGCTTTCAGAAGTCTCTAAACTGTCTTTGGTCATTTGTCTATTAAGGTACGTTATTTGTGAGTGATATCTAGTCTTTTGCTATTTTAAGTGATGCTAAAGATACTTGATGCCTGTCAAGGATGGGGAGTGCCACCAAGTGAGACAAAGTAGATTAGAATATAGAGGTGAGGGTTCCAAAGGCAGACTGAACTACTGCTTCATCAGTTGAGATAGAGTCAACTCTTAATGGTATCTGATGCTTTTGTTTCCCTTATCTTGACAAGTGTTTGTTTAAATCGCTTCAGCTTAAGACTTAATATTAACACTTTACATAACCACAGTGTAGCATTATGGTTAAGAGTATGAACTCTGAAGTCAGAATATTTATAAGCTCGAAAAAGTTTTTTTTTTTTTCCTTTTCTATTCTTCAGTTGTCTCATCCTGAAATAGAGCAAAATAATAGAACTCTTCTCCTAGGTTTGTTGTGAATGAATTAATGTGCATACAACAGGGCCAGGCTTAGTAGGTGCCTCATAATATTAACTATTCTTATTATATGGAATATGTAACCATAAGACTTTCTTTATAAGGGCTGTTTGTCATTGACAAAGTGAGGTCACTATTTCAACAGTATTTAACACTCTTTTTAGACCTTCCCTGTTTATTTTTGTTTCACAGTAACTTTGTCTGTAGGCTTATATGGTAGAGAAAGCCTGCAATGCAAGTGACCTGGGTTCGGTTCCTGGGATGGGAACATCCCCTGGGGGAGGGCATAGCAACCCATTCCAGTATTCTCACCTCGAGAATCCCCATGGACAGAGGAGCCTTGTGGGCTACAGTCCATGGGGTCGCAGAGTTGGACACAGCTGAGCCACTCAGCATAGCACACACAACTTTGTCAACAATTGAATGATCTTTATGGGATATGCTAACTGAGAAGATCATCATCCAGATGTGTCTGATTGATTTTTCCATTTTGAAATAAACTGGTGACTATTAAAATCTTAAGTGTTATTGTCTCTGTGAGATTGATCTGATATTGGGTATACAGAGATAATTCATGCTTGAGTAACTAATTCAGTTGTACTTGTAGGCTAACGGACATCTTAATTATAATTCTTGCTCTTGTTGTATCGTCTTAATCTGACTTTTAAGAATTGCTCATGTATGTTAACATATGATATACTGTTATATATTAATATTAGAGCCTTAATACCAGTAAAAAGAAACAAAAACCTTCAAGTTAGATCTGTAATTATCAAAAGTACTTTGCTTTCCAAGCTCAGTTCTCTAGGCATGAAGAACTGTCATGTTTTCTTACTTGTTTTTAATGTTAGAAATGTATTAAATCGTTTATGGCTACGCGGGGCCTTGGTTGCTTTGCATGAGTTTTCTCTGCTTGTGGTGAGTGGGGTCTGCTCTCTCAGTTGAGGTGCCTGGGCCCCGCACTGCAGTGGGCTCTCTCGTTGTGGAGCTCGGGCAGAGTGCGTGGGCTGCGGGAACGTGGCTCACGGCTTGGCTGCTTCGCGGCGTGTGGGATCGTCCCAGATCAGGGAGCGAGCCTGTGTTCCCTGCATTGGCCGGTGGACTCTTAACCACTGAACCACCAGGGAAGTCTCATGTTATTTCGTTTTATGCTGAAGTGACATGTTACTATGCTCTCTAATTTTGTTTCCGCTTTTAGAAAGCTGTTTTTCCTAGCTCATAAGCTCCATATAAATAAGCCAGATTTGAGCTTTCACATAATATCATTGTAATGGGTACACAGTTACTGAGAAATAAGTGGCTTTACGTGGATAAAGAATTAAATTTCTTGCCTCTTGTTCGTGTCTGTAGTAGTTGATATTGCCTTGGTGTATTTTTTTGGTAATGTGTGTTGCTTTAAATGTGGTGTTGAAGAACTTGTTTCTTAACCTGAATAAACCGAAACAATTAACTGATGTGGAGGTAATTTTAGATCTACTTGGTGTTGAAGAAGGACAGAACCAGAAAACACCATAGTAACAAAGTCACAAGGGATGTGTTTTTCTCTCCCTCCTTTTCTGGTTAGGAGTTGATAAAAGGAGCGCCTCAGCATATGTGTTCATGAATGTCTTTAGTGTGACCAGTTTAAAATTGGTTAGTATTACTCTAATCCAAAGAGTTAAACTATTAAACTTTTTATAACTATGCCTTGTTGTCAAACCAAAATGAATGCCATTTTATGCTTACTTGAAAAAGGACTATGGAATGGAGTTGCCTGGAAAAACTAAAAATTCATCTGCCATATGATTCCAGCTATCCCAATCCTGAGTCTGTATTTGAAGAAAATAAAAACACTGAATCAGAAAGATACATACATCCCAGTCTTCATAGCAGCACCATTCACAATAGCCCAGACTTGGAAACAGATGAATGAATAAAGAAGATGTAGCTTGTGTGTGTGTGTGTGTATACTTAATGGACTACTACTCAGACATTAAAAGGAATGAAATTTTGCCATTTGCAGCAACATGGAAGAGCTTGGGGGGCATTACACTAAGTGAGATAAATCAGATAAAGAAAGAGAAACACTGTGTGATATCACTTATATGTGTAATCTAAAACATGAAACAAACTGGTGAATATAACAAAAAGAAATAGACTCAGATATAGGGAACAAACAGTTATCAGTAGAGGAGAGGGACAAGATAGGGGTAAGGGATTAAGAGGAAGAAACTGCTATGTATGGAATAAATAAGCTGTAAGGGCATACTGTATAGCACAGGGAAGATAGCCAATATTTTATAATAACAATGGAATATAACTTTCAGGAATTGTTAATCACTGAAATTTATTTAATATTGTATAATTATAATCAGCTCTACCTCAATAGAAAACTAAATAGAAATATACAGTCAAAAAAAAAGGAAAAAAAACGGACTTAACAGAAACACAAGAATGCCAACATACTGAAATTTCAACAAATTTTGGGTAATGACAGTTTGAGAAGATTTCAAGATTCTGAAGAATTTGTTTCTACTCTAGGCAGTCAAGCTTTCTTCTCTGTACATGCCTTCTAAAGCGAGGGAAAACCCACCGTTTAAATTTCTGTGATACAGTACAGGCATACTTTGTTTTATTAGCACTTCTGTGTACTGCCTTTCACAGACTGATTAGTCAGATAATGGTTAGCTTTTTTTTTTTAACAATGAAAAATATTTTTTAACTAAAGCATGTACAGTTTTTTTTTAAGACAATGCTATTGGTACTCAGTAGACCACAGTATAATATAAACCATAACTATGTGCCTTGGGAGACTACAAAAATTTGTATGACTCACTTCATTTGTGATATTAAGTTTGTTGTGGTGGTCTGGAAGCAAACCCACAGTGTCTCCTCGGTGTGCTTGCATCAGATTTGCTGGCTTTCTGATGCTCAAAGCCTGTACTGCCCATGTAATAAGCAAAAGCACGTCTTTACTTACTACAGGTCCTTGGGTGGCAGTTTTAATGTTTGCCAGATGGAGTACATTTATTTAAAGTTGTGTCATACACCTTGTATATTTGGAAGAGATATATAATTTTTGAAATATTTAAGGAAGAGAATATGTGTTTTTAATCCCTGAGTTGATCCCTTGACTATTAAAAAGCTACTATGCATTCCATAGCATTTCTATGTTATAGAAATGCCTTTACTATATTGTCATTTAATGCATTTTGTTATCACAGGAATTTTACCATAAATAATGTTTTCTATGTTTTTCATGGGACCTTTGTGGCAGAATTTTATTTGATTATAGTCTAGGAAAGAGAGTTTTCTTTCTTTGCTTTTGCAGTCGGTTTTCTGCTCTTTAAAACATTGTCCAGTGCAGTTTGTCTCCAGCTCCCTTTTGTAAACTTTAGTGTCATTTTTTAAAAAACCTTTTCATTTTGTATTGGGGTGTAGCCAATTATGGGTGTTGTCATAGTTTCAGGTGGACAGAGCCGTTAAATTTTAAAGCCAGTTTTTTGACCCAAATCCTCTAAACCACTTCAGTTTAGGTACCGAAAGCATCGTTTTCTTTTTTGGTTGATTCCTTCCCCCCAACCCCCTCAAGTGTTTTGTATTATTCAAGTTCACGGATATCTCATTGTGAACTAGGGCAGGTAAAAAGAAGTACAGATCTTCTGAGACTAGTTAGATGTTTTCCAGTCTTCAGATATTTTGATAAGACACCATTAAGGGAGAATGAGGAGGATCATGAAGCTATAAGAGAAAAAGCCAAGCATTAAAAACAGCAGTTTCTATTATTTTCTTTTTTTTTTTTCTTTTTTTTTTTTAGACCCCAATGCCTTTCCCCTCACCCCCAAAAAACAGCAGTTTCTATTATTTTAATTAAATAAGTTAAAGGGTTTGGGTTACATCACTCTTTTATTTACATTCATATTTCCAGCTGTGTAGTTTTGCCTGCGTGCGTGGTCTTGGCTTTTAAGTAAAATCCCAGTCCCCACAATCACCGTGCTTTAAGTCTTGCCTGAGTCTGCATCTGTAGTCACTGGGAGCTCAGCATTGCTGCTAGTGTAATGCAGTTGCACGTCATTCACGTGTGTGACGCAGACTGGCAGACGGAGCCCCAGGCTGGTGTGTTACATGCAGTGTGAAGAAGTTTCTCACACATCTGAATTGTGTTATTTTCTTCCATGAAAATGCTCAGTATTATTGGCCTGGACTGTAGTAATTGAATCACAGTTGAACTTGAATTAGCCTAAACTGAAAAAAGTCTGTTGTTTGACTTGGCAGGAATTTGTTCTGTATCTGTGTGTGCTAACTGTAGAAACAATCGAAACATTAGGTATGTGAAAGCTAATTAAGTAATGAGATGATTATTTAAAAAGCAGCAAGTTTAAACTTGTAACTAATTTTCAAATTAATTTATGACATTCCAAAAATGTGTTCTCCTCTTTTACCTTGTACTTCATAACTGAAAAGAGATCAACAGGAAAATAAGTTACATGGTTTGAATTAGTCATTTAGATTTTTGGTTTCCAGTTTATGGGAAAGTAGAAATTATTTGGCCCCTACATGATTTTGTTTTTAATTAGTAATTACAATTTATTCTTTGGCATAAAGAAATTTTCCTATAATGTTTTGAAGGAAATACTGTGTTGAGCTCACCTAATTTCCTTTATTCTTTCCAGTTTAGATATATATGGCTTTAAGGTTCTGTCTACTTGTTAAGTTCATTGTTCATAAATACAAGAATTCATTCCAGAGGGGAAATACAGGATGGTGACCTTTAGGTTTTACCTGAGCTCTGGTGACCTGGGTGGAGTCCGTGATCTTGGGAAAGCCACTTAACTTCTCTATTCCTCAGCTTCCTAATCTGTAAAATTGGTTTAATAATAGCACCTACTTCACAAATAAATGGCAAGTACATCTGCATGCTTAGTATGGAGCCCAGTTGCAGGAAGTGCTCAATAATGTCTCTTGTTACTCTTGTGTTTTTGATTATGTAATTCTGTCACCAGTAGCGTGCCAGTGCTGTGGGGCAACCCTTCTCTGTCTTACTTTCAGCATCCTCCTTCATCCCAGGAGCAGACTGAGATGGAACAACTAGCCTTTGTAGTTTTGTTTTTTAAAAAATTTATTTTTTTGGCTACACTGTGTGGCATGTGGGATCTTAGTTTCCCGACTGGGGATTGAACCTGAGCCCTCTGTAGTGGAAGTACGCAGTCTTAATCACTGAAACCATCAGAAAAGTCCTAGCCTTTGGTTTTTATAGCGTAGGCACATGTTATTATTGAGCTTCAGCTTTAAAATGTGAAACTTTCCCTCCTTTTTTCACGCTTCTCACCTAAATTTTAGGTGGGGCATTGGAGTAAGTGTTTGAAGTGATGGATTAGTTTCATTGGTCACTCAAATATTCGGACTATTTAGAAGATCTTAGGAGTATCTGACTAGACTACTTCTATTGTTAGTCATCTGTGTGACAGATTAAAAGTTGTAAATTCTAGTTAGGTTATTTCATCTTCTCTCTTAGGCACTGTGGAACACATGGGGGAAATTAAATAGTATTCTTTTAAGGTATAAATAAAGCTTAAATATTTACATTTATAACAATAAAATACATTGCTGTTTTTTGTGTATGTAGTCAATAAATACAGTTGATCTGAGGAAAGGGAAGCTTGAAGGCAAGAGTAGTCATAAAATAGTTTGTTAAGAGGGAGGATTTAAACTCGGTCTGAGAACGGTTAGAATCTGGGGGAGTATGGAGGAGCTGGGTGATGAAGCCGCGACTGAGGTGCACGAGAGAAACCGTGGTGTATTTGGAAAGTACTGAAGGACTCCTGCACAGAAGGCAGCACTTACTGAGCCCGGGACTTGCCGTCTGCAGTGTAAGGGCTTAGTGTGTTTACTCTTCACGGCAACTCCACTTGACACACGAGGTGTAGAAACCTGGCCATACTTGACTATAAGGCTGCCCCCAGTCCATGGGGTCGCAGAGTCAGACACAACTGAGTGACTTTCACTTTTAATTTTGTTATAGTGGCAGAATTGTGTTTGTGCATGGATGACGGTTATCTGTTGCTGTGTAACGAACCACCCCAAACCAGTTGTAAGTGAATATCACAATAAATTTTCTCATACTGCAAGCACCAGTATAGAATATCAAGCAGTGGATATTGCAAGAATCATGGAGATTACCCTCCACCCCCAGCTTCCTTTATAGCCCGCTCCCACTTACCAACTGCCAACAGCATAGATTATTTTCATCAGGTTTTGAAGTTTTTATGAGTGTAAACACAATGTCTGTGTCTGGTTTCTTTTATTCAACACTGTGAGGTTCAGAGCAGTTGTATATAGCTGTATTTTATTTTCATTGCTGTCTTAAAAATTGATTTAAAGTTTTAAAAAAGTTAAAGTTTTTTTTAGTGTAAGAGGCATTGAAAGTGTGTGTAAGGTTCTAAGCCGTATATAATTAAAAATAATTTATGGATGCTAAGGCATATGCTATTTTAAAGGGCAGGTTATTTTTCTGAGCTTATTATTGACATAGTCTGAAGTATCTTTAAGAAATTTCAGTCATATAGTTGTGTTCAGTAGCTCTTCAAAATAACTCTTCTTTCCTGTTTTTCCCTTTAAAAAAATAATTTTACGAAGACAAATACTCTATGATCTCACTTATATGTGGAATCGTAAAAAAACAAAAACCAAAAGAAAACCAGGCTGGTAGATGCAGAGGATAGATTGGTGGTGGCCAGAGGTGGCGGTGGGGGTGCGGGTGGGGGTGGGAGGGTGGGTGAAGGGAGTCAAAAGGTACCAAATACCAATGATAAGATAATAAGTTATGGCGATGTGATATGTGGCATGATGGCTGTAGTTGATAATACCTGTACTATGTATTTGAAAGTTGTAAATCTTAAAAGTTTTCATCATAAAAAAACTGTATGGTGACAGGAGTTAACGGTACTTATTGTGGTGACCACTTTGCAGTACATAATAAATAGTGAAGCTAATGTATGTTGATTTTACCTCAATTAAAAATAAAAGAATTTTATGAAGGTGGAGGGTGAACTTTTTGAAGTAGTACAGGGGAACAATTAGGATCAGTGCCGATCTGAGGTGGAAAATGTCAGAGTGAAATTTAAATTAACTTCATCCTAACTCCCACAGTGACTGCTAAAATGGTCGTTTTTTTGTATGCTATGAGTGAATGATTCTCAACTAGTTTGGTCTAGGATCTCCAGCCTATTTTTTCATTTCTACCACAGATGTTTGTGTGTGGTGCCAAACTTTAGAGTAGTGGAGTTGATGTCTGATTATTTTTGCTACAAAATGAGAAATGAGAGTAACCATAGATGGAAGGGTGCCCATACCTTATTATTTAAAAAAAAAAAAGATGTGGCTGGGCAGTCAGTGGTAGAGAGCTCAGCAAAGGAAGGCAACTTTGCAACATCTCTTCCTCCCCCTCTTGTTTCCTACACTGACATTTTACATGTCATGGCTTTTAGTTTCCTCTCCATAGTTCTTCCCCTGTTTCTTGCTTATACAGATAATTTCCTTGATTTAGCTGAGAAGAGTAAAGCAGTGGGAATGTCAGATAAGGAAATGTGTTCTTATTTTACATCCTAGTTTTTCATGAAAATACTCCTCCGTTTATATCACGCCAAGATTCCTTCGGTAGTTATCCTTTCTTTTACAGAGCTCCCCCATCATCATCTTTTGGCCCTGTTCCCATTCCCTTTCACTGTCAAGGTTCCCTTGCTTGAGCTTTACTGAGCTCTGTACTGCTGATTGCTTACTTACCTCGGCCTTCCTCCCTTTCACACACACGTTCTTCACTCTGCTACTGAATCCTTCTCTTGTGCCCATAACCTGTTCAGAACTTCTCTACACGAAAAGTACCTTTCTCAAGTTGCTGCTACTTGAGTGGCATTTTGGCCAAGTATATTTGAACATTTCAGCGTTTTTGTTTTGCTTTGGTTTTTTTTTAACTACAAAATGCTGAAAGGTTGGTTTCTACTTGATGTTTCCAAGTTCCTCATCATCGATTCAGATACTTGACTCTGTACCATTTGGCTTTCGGCTCTTGTTTTGCTTTCGTTGTTCTTAACCTTGGCTGCACATTGGAATTACTTTGAAAGAGTTAAAATTCTGATTATCACTTTTAGATTTAGTTCTGACTTAGTTCTAGAGTGGAACCTGAGCATTGAGGGGTTTTGAAAGCTCTACAGATGTATCTAATGTGTGCCTGTGGTTGAGAACCAGTACCTTGATAGAAATCCGTAGCCATCAAATTGATTCCCTTATCAAGTCAACTCTTAGAACCTGAAGGAGTGTATTTTGGGTTCTGTTGGTCAGAATTCTTTCTCTTTAGGTGCAGGTGAGAAAAGGGTTAATGATTTGAAGGTCTTGACCCCAGTAGTTCTTCTCTTGCATACTCTTTATTCTGCTGGATAGTTGACCAGATAAATGTCTGTTCTCCTGATCCAAGGGTCCTCAGACTAAGGTCTTCTATCAGAAGGAGTAGGAAGTCCATTTTGTTCTTGGGCACAGGCTGAATTCTCTAGTCTAGCTTTTATCAGTGGTAAAGCTAACATTTCCCCCCCCCCCCCATCATCTCCTCCTCTCTCTCTTGCTTAGAATTTTGAAGGGATATGAGTATGATTACGTGAATTCCCTCACATTCCAACACATGCTGCTTTTCATCCTTTGTACTTTCTTTGTGTTGAACAGATTAAGTCACCAGCAGAACCTGGGACACTTTCTGTCTAGGACAGAGCTTGTCTTATGGACTTACTGCTTGGAGGAGAGGAAACAAAAATAGCTTGCTTGTGCACAGTGACACAGTTTTAGATTCAGTAATGTGAAAAATGGCAGCACTATCCCATTCTGCAGGCTAAGACAGTAAGGTGGGGGGAGTAGAGCTTCAACCCCCATATTGTTTCTCAGATTTGGTCTTTGGGTCCCATTATCTTCACTACACTTCTTTGGGATATCATCTGCCTCTATAACTTGAAACCTTATCCTTAGATGACAAATCCATACTCTTTCTTCTCTTGGACCTTTGCCTGGTTGCCTGCTGCATGTTTTCTCTTGGAACATTTTGCAATTGACTCAGACTCAGTAAGGAGATAGCTTTCAGTCCTAAGCATCAGCAGAACCTGGGTTATTATCTTGGCTTTGCCATCGCCTTTGCGGCCTTATTTGGTGTCTTTCCTGAGTTTTACTGTTCTCGTCGGTGGAGAGACATGGTAGAATTGGAGTCCTTTCTAGCTCTGACATCAGACAACTCTCTGATCTTGTGTGGACCTCCTGTGTGCTTGCACTACCCATGCCGGTCACACCGTGTAGGTGTGGACTATTCCAGGTACATTCCTGTTTCCCTTAATTAGAATGCCTCTTGGTCTTTCTCTTCTCAGTCTGAATCTTCCTCTGCAATCCATATCAATCCTTTTGTTTCTTGTAGAATGGTTCCTGATCATTCCAGTCCACAAACACTTGTTTTCTGAATTTCTACAGTCAGTGACATCACTGATGTGGCATTCCTTAAAAAATTTCTTGAGTAGTTATTTGTTATGTACATATATTACTTAGCCAAACTGTAAGCTCTTTGAGGATAAGTCTGTGTTCTGTAGCATAATGCCTTGCACAGATGAGCATTTGATAACTACTTTCTGCCCTTTTGAATAGGCATTCACTATTAATTCCTTGCAGATTACTTTGTGATCACCTTTGCTAACTTAGAATAGATGAGTATCACATTTCAACATGAGATGGTGATTTGATAGCCTCTAAATGGAAAAACCTATTTATTTTTTCCCCCAGAATTTAATTACTGTGAATATTTTGCTTGTAGACTATTGTGAGACTTTTGTTTAGTATTTGGATATATGAAAATTAAAGCCATGGATTGAAGATGTGAGTTATTGAGATGTTGAAATCCTGTTAACTGGTTATATATAAGCTCCAAGAATGTGGGAACTTTGTGTTGTTAATCACTTGATCTCCTGTTCCTAAAATTGATGTCTAGACAGAAGTATGTTCTTAGTTAATATTTGTTGGATGAATGAGTGGATAAACGAATAAGTCTTACAGAACTGGGAGTATTTATTCCCTTCTCTGTATCTCTGCATTGCACTTGAGCTTTCTGTATGCTAAGGACTGTCTTACTATATCTGCTTTTCATTCCTTGGTTGGGGGAAACCAGATGAGTAGTGGATTTTGACCCACAGAACCCCAAATTTGTCTTATGCGTTCTTTTCTGATGGTGTGGTAGATGAGACTGAGGTTCAGATAGGGTAAACTGGGATGGTGGTTCCAGTGGTGTTGTCAGTGTTGGTCACTCAACTGTGTCTGACTCTTTGCGGTCCCATGGACTAGGAGTGGGTAGCCATTCCCTTCTCCAGGAGGTCTTCCCGACCCAGGGATTGAACCTGGCTCTCCCTTGTTGCAGGCAGATTCTTTACCATCTGAGTCACCGAGAAAGCCTGTTGTCAGTAAGAGGGGATTAGCAAAGAGGATCGAAGGTATAGGGCCAAAATGGAGGTGGGAGGAGGCGGTGTCCTGGTCACAGAACTAGGACAGTTGAGAACATGTGGTGGAATGGGCAGCTTATAGATGGTCTGGAGACACTTTGGAGGTGAATTGTGGGTAGCCTGTGGCGACTTTTTCCTGGGCTCCATTGTTGTTGAGTTGCTCAGTCGTGTCCCACTCTTTGTGACCCCATGGACTGCAGCAAACTAGGCTTCCCTGTCCTTCACCATCTTCTGGAGTTTGCTCAAACTCATGTCCAGTTAGTCTGTGGTGCCATCCAACCATCTCATCCTCTGTCGTCCCCTTCTCCTGCCTCCAATCTTCCCCAGCATCAGGGTCTTTTCCTGTGAGTCAGTTCTTCACATCAGGTAGTAGAAGTATTGGAGCTTCAGCTTCAGCAGCAGTCCTTCCAGTGGATATTCAGGGTTGATTTCCTTTAGGATTGACTGGTTTCATTTTCTTGCTGTCCAAGGGACTCTCAAGAGTCCTTAGTATTTAAATCTGCTATGGAGTTCTGGGCTTCATAGCAGACTTAAATGATCAGGTCAAGATTTGTGCAAGGGGTAACGGTTTTCATTTTACATTAGAGTCACAAGTAGCGTACACACCAACAAGAAGGAAGCAATAATAAAGAGGAATATCTCTTGATATTTTGACTCTAAGAATTGTGTTTTAAAATCTCATCAGTTTTTCCAAGTTTCAGTTTGTCTTCTACCTACACATAGTCCCTTGAGAAACAGAATAACTTGGCATGATTTTTGTGTCTTTTTTTTAAAAGAAGGCGTTCCAGTCTTTGCCAAGACTTGTATTTCATTTGTGTGAAAGGATGAATAGAGTTATTTTTCTTGTTTGGTAAAACTAATTTTCTTTTAATTCAGTAGGCTTTTAGTGGTGTTCTTTGCCTTTAGGAAGTTATTCCAGGACTGCTGCATGCTAGGGATTGCA
This sequence comes from Cervus elaphus, assembly GCF_910594005.1. NCBI lineage: Eukaryota > Metazoa > Chordata > Mammalia > Artiodactyla > Cervidae > Cervus > Cervus elaphus. The sequence goes on along the minus strand of NC_057822.1, from coordinate 4,618,924 downwards.
GTTTTGAAGATGCACAAATGATGAGCACAGACTTCAAAATCAGCATGATATTTTGGACTAATAACCTGACTAGGGCCAAAGTTAGTTCAGGTCAGGTCGTTACTAGGGAAATTCCGTATTCTGTCAGTTTCATCAGCAATACAGAATTAGAATCAGTTAATTTTTAGAACTGGAAGGAAGTGTACTGAGTTGTTAATGGTGATTGTCATTAGCTTGTGATTGAGTGATTTTTAATTTCTATTTTATCGTCTTATATTTAAAAAATGTCAAAAAAAACATGTATTTTATAATGAAGTTATTTTTGAAATGTAGTAATGGATACAGTTGATCCTCTGATTCTGTGGCTTCCATGTCTACTGATTGAACCAACCACAGATGGAAAATATTCAGGAAAAAAATTCCAAGAAGTTACAAAAGCAACACTTGAATTTGCCCCACTCTGGCAGCTATTTACATTTTACTGCTCTTTACTAGCAATTCCATTGTATTAGGTATTATAAACGGCCTGTGGATGATTTAAAGTATATTGGAGGATGCAGATACTACACCATTTTATATAAAAGACTTGAGCATGTATGGATTCTGGTGTCTGTAGGGGATCCTGGAACCAATTCATCATAGGTACTTAGGGACGGTTGTACTAATAAAATACGTGATTTAATGAGTAAAAGGTACTCATTGTAGGTACACTGTATTAACTTTTTAAGAAAATGCATATGTAGGAGAAAGGACTGGAAGAAAAAGAAGTGTTGGAGTGAGGTAGGAAGATAGAATTCTGGGTAGTTTAAAGATTTTGTCTTACAAAGTTTTGGTAATACATTTGTAATATGACATTCATAAAAGAATCAGTGGCCACTTGTCTTAGTGTATTTTGAAGCAGTGGTGTTGTTGACAAAATCGACAGCAACTCAAGAATCACAGTTAAATGTCGTGTTTTAGGCATAAGTGGGCCTTCTCATTTTCTGTCTGGTTGTGAAACACAGATGACAAGTAGGCTGAAGGAGAAGTTAAAGTTGCTAGCTGCCGCTTCGTGGGGCTTCTGGACAGATGTCAGTGGTGTTGACACTGAGCAACGGGAGTGAAGGGCTTTCAGGGTGGAGGGCAGAGTTGTGATAGGAAGTGGCCGTGTTTGCGTGTGGGGCCTTTCAGGAGGACGTGACTCGCAGGCAGTGCGATGTCTTATCACTTAGAACAATCTGGGTTTAAGTTACATATTTGTGAGTCAGAACTATAAAGAGGGCAGCTTCAAGCATGGTCAGTGTTAACTGCAGCAGTATCAGATAATTTTGTTATGTGAGCAGTGAGGAAAGGAACCTGTAACTCACAGACTGTTTGTGTCTCATGATTGGGCTTCCCAGTGACAGCGTGCGGGCTGGAAAGCAGCAGCATGACTACGGCGCACGCGTGTACAGTAGTGGGGCCACTGCGAGAGCAGCTGGAGGCTCCCCTCCCGAGTGGGTGGAGGCCGCCGTCGTTTCAGAAGGCCAAATGGAAACGTGAATGCTCACCTGGTACACGTGATCATTTATACTTTCATTGACTCCACTGTGTGAAATTAAATGATAAAAATGGTCTTTAACAGAATATCAGATCAAATCATTCTGTTAACACTTCATACATTTGTTTTGTCTGTTTTATAACTTTTTCTAGCGGTCTTCATCAGTATGTTTTCATAATGTAAATGACCAATATTTAGAAATTTTGTTCTTCTTTCTTACGCCTATAGCAATCTGACATTTCATATAATTAAAAAAAACTTCTTGGCTGGTCTCGTGGCTTGCAGGATCTTAATTTCCCGATCAGGATCCAGCCCAGGTCCAGTGAAAGCACTGAGTCCTAACCACTGGACTGCAAGGGAATTCCTGACATTTTAGGTAATTTTAGCACAATCACAGTGATTAATTTTAGAAGTGATTTTTAGGAGTTAAAAATGATTGTGTATTTGTTCAGGAAATTTCTGGAAAGATGCACAAGAAGCTTGACAGTTGTTACCTTTAGGAGAAAAAGATAGGATGATGGAAGGTACTTTTCCACCTCACGTCCCTCTGTGCTAGTACTCTCTGCTTTGTGTCTTTTTTACCATTTGACATTTTAAAAAATAAAGATCACATGGTCTTAAAACTAGTCAGTTTTAAGATCTATGTATGATCTATATACAGATCTATATATGAATGTGCTATTAACTATGTCTAGTTTTAAGATCACATGATCACTGTTTTAAAGTTTTTGTCCTGTTTTCAAAGTACATGACATTTATTTCTTCCTTCATTGTTGTTGTTCAGTTGGTAAGTTGTGTTCGACTCTGTGACTCCATGGACTGCAGCATGCCAGGTTCCCCTGTCCTTCACTATCTTCTGGAGTTTGTTCAAATTCCTATCCATTGAGTCGGTGATGTTATCTAACCGTTTCATCGTTTGTTGCTGCTGTCTCCTGTCGCCTTCCATCCCTCCCGGCATCAGGGTCTTTCCCATGACCTGGCTGTTCACGTCAGTGGCCACAGCATTGGCGCTTCAGCGCCAGCCCTTCCAGTGAATGGCCAGTGCTTGGTTTCCTTTAGAGTTGACTGGTCTGATCTTGCAGTCCCAGGGACTCTCAAGAGTCTTCTCCAGCACCGCAGTTCAAAAGCATCAACTCTTTGGCACTCAGCCTACTTTATGGTCCACCTCTCACATCCATACATGACTACTGGAAAAACCAGTAGTTTTTGACTATCTGGACTTTTGTTGGCAAAGTGATGCTTCTGCTTTTTAATATGCTGTCTAGGTTTGTCATAGCTTTCCTTCCAAGGAGCAAGCATCATTTAATTTCATGGCTGCAGTCACCATCTGCAGTGATTTTAGAGCCCAAGAAAAGAAAATCTGTCACCTTTTCCTCTTCTTCCTGTGAAATGATGGGACCTGATGCCATGATCTTAGTCTTTTGAATATTGAGTTTTAAGCCAGCTTTTTCCTTCTCCCCTTTCACCTTCGTCAAGAGGCACTCTAGTTCCTCCTCACTTTCTGCCATTAGAGTGATATCATTTGCGTATCTGAGGTTGTTGATATTTCTCCTGACACTCTTGATTCCATCTTGTGATTTATCCAGCCTGGCATTTTGCGTGAGGTACTCTGCATATAAATTAAACAATCAGGGTAACAATATACAGCCTTGTCATACTGCTTTCCCAGTTTTCAGTCAGTCAGTTGTCTCATGTTCACTTCGTTACTTCTTGACCTGCATACAGGTTTCTCAGGAGACAGTTAAGATGGTAAAGAGTTCTGGCAAATTTCTTCCTTTAAATGTCAAATTTATCTGGTGTTTTCTGTTTTTATAATGTCCGTTTATTTTCACTGAAATACTGTTTTATTTCAGAAGTCAGTGTGATTTCCAGAAAACTGTTTAGAGGTCCTTTGGGACAGTAGAAGATTTATTCATTTGCAGATCATAACTCAGTAACAATGAAGTTGTAAACTGTACACCGATTTCGCTCTTTTATTTTCTACTTTCATTATAAGGAAACTTAATTGTGTAACCTTCAGCACATTGCTTAATTCTTGAGTGTTTTTCTCTTTGTTTAGTTAGACGTTCATTTTTATAAGATTACCTCCCAGGACTTATTTGGATGAGATTTGATTTTGTAATTTCATATCTTTTTCAACTCAAAAGATAGAATTCCATAATTCTTAAAGTACATTACAGTCAAAATTTCTAGTTAAGCAAAATCTGCATAACCTCAGAATAAACTTTAATTGTTTAAGTGCATTTGTAATCTGATTTGTCTCATGAATGAATTCTAATGTAGTGTTGCATAAAGTCAGCCATATGCATATATAAAATTTTAGTCATAGACTGGGGTTTTGAATGAAAATTTCCAGTAATGAAGACATATTAACCTTTTGTGTGTGTATATGGGGCTTATGTATGTGTGTATGTGTGTAATTTTTAAGCAAATTAACATTTGTTTTTAATCTTTATACTTAATTCTAGAGAATGAGCCTTTTCTTTATTTAGAACCTTAAAGGAAATGGTGTCTTATGCCAAGTTTAGGTTCGTGGATTATACAGTGGTTTAGCAATCAAATTTAATTAAGCTATGACAGCTTCCTTCACTAACTTTCCTTCAATTGATTAAATTATGGCACTGAGGAAAATAGTTTTGATCCACACCCTGAGGGCTTGCTATTTCCAAAGGAGGTATAGTATACTGAAATGTGACATCTCTATTGTGAACTTGTGTTAAAACACTGAATTGCTGTCTTCATTAGGGAACCTCTTATGATTACTTGGCATTTGAAAAACATCTGAATAACAAAAAAATGAAAGGTCTTTCTTAATTTAAGCTTTTCTAATGTCTCTTGAAGCAAGATGGTTATGACGACTGGAATCTAAATTGGAAGCCAAATGACTATATCTCCCCTACAGTTTTCTGAATGAACTGAATTGAAAGGGTCAGTGTGTATTAGAAATTTTGCTTAATGGTAAGATGATTTGTAATGGAGGCAGGGCACATGAGTCCTCTTCTCTGGCTTATGTTAATAGACGAGAGGCTGGGTACGTGCTTGGAAAGCTTTTCTGTGTCCTTGCACTCTTGATCCTCCCTGTAGCCAGGCAGCTGAGGAGATATCCCCTGAAGTGGCAGAACTCCCCATCCTCCCTCTTCTCCTGCCTTTTTTTCCCCCCTTTACTATATACTGGGCCATTCAGTGGCCTTGCATTGACCAGAAAGACAAAGAATGCTTTCATACTCCGGGTTTAGCCATGGCCGGTGAGCTGGGCCTTTGTTAGGACTTGCAGTAGCCCTTTCTCTGTCACCACCCCCAGTCTCATTGTTCATACTTTGCAACAGCAACTGTGTCATTTTTAGAATTTTACCTCCTTACTTAACAAATAAATAGTTGCAAGAGAAAAGTCCAATTTCTTTTAATGAAAGATGCAAAGAAAAGCAGAGCTTAATTTCCGCTTGTGGTTTTTTGATAGAGTGCCCTGTAATAGCTTAAGTGCTGTAGTGTGAGACTTGATCTCATTGAAATAATTTTCTGTCATTTAAAAAGTAAAAATGAACTTTATTTCCTTTTTGTATGGTTATATTCCATCTAACTTACTGTTGGTGCTTAATATTCATTCATGGAGTACAGATAAGAATCTTCTCCTGTGTCAGATGGTTTTTAAATTGTTCAGTGTTTTTGTGGTTTATTGGATAATACGAAGTGGAGAATTTAGACACTTATGTGGATTATTTAAAGAATGCCTTTTGCCTCAGTTAATAGGCAAAAGTTAATAGTATTGCTTTTGTCCTACATTTTGCTTATATGCAAGTAAACTGTCAAGATGAAAAGCAAAAGTTATTTTTTAAAACATGTCATACTTGGATATGTAAACTTTGTTAGATAGACCTGGACTATATTTTACAGTTTTATTTTTAATTCTGTTTTAATTTACTCAAGAGTATTTGCTTTGTACACGTGATTCATCTTTTAATGAAATATTTTAAGCATATAGAAAATTATAGAGAATAACAGTAGTTACACAGTAGACAGTAGTACACAACAGCTTTGTTGTATTTGTATTCTTGAGAGATTTTAGAGGATTTTATTGAACCTTAGAAGTCTTATCCGTGCCTTGTGAGCGTTTGTAATTGTCATTTCCTTATGTCACCACTGTCTCCCCTAGGCAGGTTACTGCTAACGTGTTACCCTTGACACAACACAGTGACCGCTGGGAAGTGTCTGTGACCAATTCAGATTCTGTGTGATAAGCTCAATATTAAATAAGTAGATACACTAAATTTTTAGATGCCAGAGCTAGATTGTCACATCTTAAGAAGGGGATATTATATTAAACATGGTGAAAATATAGTCATAATTATGATATATAAGCTGCTATATAAATATGTGCTTGAAATCCTAGGGAAATTTCTGCTACTTTGTCATTGGTTCAGCTGCTATTGGTATTTCATTTTGATCTTCATACTAGAAAGAATAATTGCTCTTAGAGGTCTTGATGTTAGCAGTGATTTATTGTGTACCTACTGTATATTAAGCACTGGGTTAAATACCCTAAATAGACTATGTATCAACTCTGTGAAGTAAGGACTATTATTGCCCTCATTTTCCAGATGGAAATCCTGTGCTTAGAGATGTTAAATGTAATTCCTTAAGAAGTCATATGGGTAGCAAGTGGAAGAACTGGAATGCTAAAATCAGATTTATATTTGAGATCACTGATGTGAGTAAACAGCCTCCTGAGATCAGTGTTTCTAGAGTTGTGTACTAAACCTCTTTGACAGCCTGAATTTGGTCTGTTTAAGTTAAAATTCTGAGCTTTGGGTCGAGGTATGTTCAGGTTCTTCAAAACCTAGGTATTGGCTGGAATTACTGGTTCTAGTTTATCTATTAAAGGGCTTGTGTGGGATGCATTTGATTCAATTCAGAGCTCTTGGACTGACTTGTTGCCAGTGACTTTTTTGCTGTACCCGTTTCAGACAGATATCTCATAAGCTGGATGCTTCGCTACCTAAACCTGAAACTAGAGAAAAGAAAAAGAGGGTTGGGAGAAAGGAGGAACACAGAATCTTTGCTTTTCTAGTGGTTAAACAACGCTGATGAGAGAAGGTCATTTTGGAAGAGCCTAGAGTGTAAGATGCTAAGGATGAGGTTGAGAAGGAGAACGACTTGACCATGGATTGAAGCAGTGGGGACACGGTAGACAAAGCTGCCACTGCTACATTTACTTTAGGATTTTACTAAATATGGGCTAACAGGATACTTACTCCAGCATACGTATCAGTTTGTTCTTTTTCTAAAAGAATGTCAGTGAGTTCTCTGTCCTTGTGAGTGAAAAGCCCTTTGGAGTTTTTTCATTATGTCATTTGATGACCATTTTTGCATTAATTTAGCATAACTGCATTTGTAGGGTGTCCTTTTGTACTTGGAGCTCTGTGCTTCTGGCTTGCTTACCTAGATTTACTCTAGGAAATACTCTGGATGTCAGCAGTGTTGAAATTCTGTTCTTGCCTTTAGGGGGCCCTGTGTGAGAGAGTATGATTTAGAGGCAGTACTATTTAAAGGCAGAAATCAGACCTATTTTAATCATTGTTCTAAGGTATTTTTTGACTGTTTCATTTTATTGACATATTCACTGATGGCGCCAAATCAGTTCAGTTCAGTTCAGTCGCTCAGTCGTGTCCGACTCTTTGCAACCGCATGAATCGCGGCACGCCAGGCCTCCCTGTCCATCACCAACTCCCAGAGTTTACCCAAACTCGTGTCCATCGACTGGGTGATGCCATCCAGCCATCTCTCCTCTGTTGTCGCCTTCTCCTCCCGCCCCCAGTCAGTGGTGTCTGTCAAACTGCTTGTGCCTTAGCATGAACCAACATGATGGTACCAAATTAACTAGTAATGAGTGTTTTCTTCCACCAATGCAGACTCTCAGAAGACAAAAACAAAACTTTGATTGTCATTTAATGTCTTTGATGAAACAGTAAAAAAAAAAAAAAGGATTTATTAGATCTTTACCCTCGAGTGCACGTTTTTAAATGCTCTGTAATGGAATGCAGGTACGCAGAGAACACTCTTGTCGTATTGGTCGTTTACTTTCTCAGTCATGTCCAACTCTTCTAGAACCCACGGACTGCCGCACACCAGGGTTCCCTGTCCTTTACCATCTTCCAAAGCTTGCTCAAACTCATGTCCGTTGAATCAGTGATGCCATCCAACCATCTTGTCCTCTGTCGTCCCCTTCTCCTCCTGCTTCAATCTTTCCCAGCATCAGGGTCTTTTCCAATGAGTCCGCTCTTTGCATCAGGTGGCCAAAGTATTGGGAGCTTCAGCATCAGTCTTTCCAATGAACACCCAGGACTGATCTCCTTTAGGAGGGACTGGTTGGATCTCCTTGCAGTCCAAGGGACTCTCAAGAGTCTTCTCCAACACCACAGTTCAAAAGCATCAATTCTTCTGCGCTCAGCTTTCTTTATAGTCCAACTCTCACATCCATACATGACCACTGGAAAAACCATAGCTTTGACTAGACAGACCTTTGTTGGGAAAGTAATGTATCTGCTTCTTAATATGCTGTCTAGGTTTGTCATAGCTTTCCTTTCAAGGAGCAAGTGTCTTTTAGTTTCATGGCTGCAGTCACCATCTGCAGTGAGTCTGGAGCCCAAGAAAATAAAATCAGTCCCTGTTTCCATTGTTTTCCCATCTATTTGCCATAAAGTGATGGGACCAGATGCCATGATCTTCGTTTTTTGAATGTTGAGTTTTAAATCCGCTTTTTCACTCTCCTCTTTCAGTTTCAACAGGAGGCTCTTGGTGCCATCTGCATATCTGAGGTTATTATTTCTCTTGATTCCAGCTTGTGCTTCATCTAACCCCAGCATTTTGCATGATGTACTCTGCATATAAGTTAAATAAGCAGGGTGACAATACACAGCCTTGAGGTTCTCCTTTCCCAGTTTGGAACCAGTCCATTGTTCCATGTTCAGTTCTAACTGTTGCTTCTTGACTTGCATACAGGTTTCACAGGAGGCAGGTCAGGTGGTCTGGTATTCCCATCTCTTTAAGAATTTTGCACAGTTTTTTGTTATCCATAGTCAAAGTCTTTAGTGTAGTCAATGAAGCAGAAGTAAATGTTTTCCTGGAATTCCCTTACTTTCTCTGTGATCCAACAAATGTTGGTAATTTGATCTCTGGTTCCTTTGCCTTTTCTAAATCCAGCTTGAACATCTGGAAGTTCTTGGTTCATGTACTGTTGAAGCTTTTGAGCATTACTTTGCGAGCCTGTGAAATGAGTGCAATTGTGTGGTAGTTTTTGTTGCATAGTTGTTCAATAATGGTTCTAATGAAAACCACTTATGTGAGTGAGTTGCAGGCAAAGCTAACCACTTTTTTTTCTTATAACCATTTTTGCTTGAAAGAATGATAGACTCTGGTTATTCAGATTTGCATATTTAGGAGATATAGTTTCAAAAATAAACCATTGTGCCTTCCTCTTTGAAGAAAACTATTACCAGTGATAAAATTAGAGGTTTTAGGTTAAAAAATATTGGATTTGTATCTGTCACCATGAGTTTTGACAGCTTCCCAGTTAATAGACTTTTTCTGATGAGATCAATGATGGTATTAACAGATTTTATTTTATTTATTTTTTGAGCAGATTTGACTTTTAATGTTGTACAATGACATGTGTCTGTATCTGGAACGTCTGCACAACTTAACATGACAGTATTTCCAGATGATCAATGCATGATATTACAAACGACTGATAGGTGAAAGATCCACTTAAAAAGCAATCTGGGGACTTCCTTGCTGGTCCAGTGGTTAAAAATCTGCCATGCAGTGCAGGGGATGCAGTGCAGGGGATGCGATTTCTGGTTGGGGGACTAAGATCTCACAATGCTGGGGGGCAACTAAGCCCACCAAATAAATAAATATTTTTAAAAATCTTGAAAAGTAATCTGAATTAATTTTACTGCATCTGTGTATGAAAAGTTAATTAATGTGGTTTTTAGATTTCCAATTGCATATAGTCTTTAAAAACTACCACTAATCCAGTTTTGGTGTAATAGTGAAAAAGAAAAAGCACAGTGATCAGGAAGGACTGTTCACGCGCTCCTTCCCTTTTCCAGCCACACACCTGTGTCTGGGAGGCCTCTGCTTCACAGACTTCAGAATAACATGTTGCAACAGATTGATGCAGAATCACATATTAAGATACTAGTTGATCTTCTATTAAACTAGACATTAAAGTGATTTCCAAAAATGTAAAACAGTGTCAGTCTTCTCCAAGAAAAAATTATATGACTATTTTTAAAGTTAAAATTTTTGATTGTGTTTGCATATAATTAGTTTATTACCTTAAAATAGTAGAGATGCAAAATTTCCTCAGTTTTGTTTTCTGATGCGATAAATGTACTTATATATAATCCATTTAAGCAAAAGCTCTTAAGATTCCTCACTAACTTTTAAGTGTAAATGAATTCTGAGGTCATGAAGTTTAGAAACCCAAATTGTACCATCTCAGCAACTAAAGCTCTCATTTCTTTGCTTTTGTTATTTTAATGAGATAATTATTTTAAAGGGGAAATAAACTTTTTGTTAGAGTTAATTAATACTTTCTATTTCTGCTTCATTGACTACACTAAAGCCTTTGACTGTGTGGATCACAACAACCTGTGGAAAATTCTTAAAGAGATGGGAATAGCAGACCACCTTACCTGCCTCCTGCGAAACCTGTGTGCAGGTAAAGAAGCAACAGTTAGAACTGGACATGGAACAACGGACTGGTTCCAGATCCAGAAAGGAGTATGTCAAGGCTGCGTGGTGTACCCTGCTTATTTCACTTATATGCAGAGTACATCATGCGAAATGCCAGACTGGATGAAACACAAGCTGGAATCAAGATTGCCAGGAGAAATACCAATACCCTCAGATATGCAGATGACTCCACCCTTATGGCAGAAATCGTAGAAGAATAGAGAGCCTCTTGATGAAGGTGAGAGAGGAGAGTGAAAAACCTGGCTTAAAATTCAACATTCAAAAAGCGAAGATCATGGCATCTGGTCCCATCACTTCATGGCAAATAGATGGGGAAACAATGGGAACAGGGACCGATTTTATTTTCTTGAGCTCCAGACTCACTGCAGATGGTGACTGCAGCCATGAAACTAAAAGACACTTGCTCCTTGAAAGGAAAGCTATGACAAACCTAGACAGCATATTAAGAAGCAGATACATTACTTTGCCAACAAAGGTCTGTCTAGTCAAAGCTATGGTTTTTCCAGTAGTCATATATGGATGTGAGAGTTGGACCATAAAGAACGCTGAGAGCCACAGAATTAACGCTTTTGAACTGTGGTGTTGGAGAAGACTCTTGAGAGACCCTTAGACTGCAGTGACATCAAATCAGTCCATCCTAAAGGAAATCAACCCTGAATATTCATTGGAAGGACTGATGCTGAAGCTGAAACTGCAATACTTTGACCTCTTGATGCGAAGAGCTGACTCATTGGAAAAGACCCTGATGCTGGGAAAGATTAAAGGCCAGTGGAGAAGGAGGCTACAGTGGACAAGATGGTTGGATGGCATCTCTGACTCAATGGAGATGAGTTTGAGTAAGCTCTGGGAGATGGTGAAGGACAGGGAAGCCTGGCATGCTGCAGTCCACGGGGTCGCAAGGAGTTGGACGCAACTGAGCAACAACATTAATTACTTAGTTTCTATAATTACTTTATTTGTTAGCAGTAATATCAGTCACCTGTACGTTATTTAATTTTCACAAGTAGTGTAGGCAGGATTTGAATTTAACATCTTGACGTCAGAGCACATATTGTTTTTCTCTTTGTCTGTGTCTTGGGGAACGTGGGATCTTAATTTCCCAACCAGGAACCTACACCCCCTGCATTGGAAGCTTGGACTCTTAACCACTGGACCGCCAGAAAAGTCCTCAGAGTTCATTCTTAATCACATAAAATGTTTGTCAGAATGGTCTGCTTTTCTGCTAGATTTAACGTCTGTTAATACTTCTGACAGTTGTATCATAGATGATATTTACTTGTAGCATAGCCTCATAAATACTCTCATTTCTTTCCTCTCTTAGGAAGTTTTTCTCCTTATTTACTTTTTAAAGTATAGTGTGAACGTCAAAGACACAGGGTTCAGAGACAGTATCAGTTGAGTTTGTACCATATTTTAGGGGCATCCTACTTTGTCTTCATAATAGTTCTGTGTGACAGCTGTTACCATTTATGAGGAAACTGAGGTTTGAAGAGGTGAAGTGACTGCTGAGTTGAGAGGTATTGAAATCAAGATTCACAGTCAGATCTTATTTTTCATAAAAGTGGTTTGGTTTCCATTCTTAATCTGCTTCCTCCCAAGGAACGTGAGTGGGTAAGGAAAATTGGGGGAATCTGGACTGACTTCTTTGTCCAGTTATTTCTTTTGTTTTCTTTCTTCCTTCCTTCTTCTGTTTCCTTCTTTCTGCATACTTACAGAGTCTTTGTTTAACTTGGATCCTCTGCATTGTAGGTGCCTCTCCTGAGTGTAATCTGTAGTGACTGGATCTGGGCTGGCTGGAAGAGAGGCAGGGTATTTAGGATTTAGGTACTTTGATTTAGTGTTAATATTTAGATACATTGGTTTGATGATTGAAGTAATACTGTATTCTTTTGGAATCTGCTTGGACCTACTTGAGTGCCATATCCTTTTATCCAGTCTTCATATGAGAAAGTGATTGTTTTGGTTATTTGGACCGAGACTTATTTTGGCAGGGTAATTCCTACCCTAAAAGCCTTTATCAAGAGAAAAAGAGAAGCAAACAGCATTGGATTATAATTAGCTTTGGGACTGATTTGCTTGTGTGAATTATTCAATGAGGAAGTCTTATAAAAAAGTCTTTTGTCTAGGTGGAAAAAGGATGTTAGCATAAGGAATAATAAGATAGAGAAGTAGTCTCTCACAGAAGGTACCATTTATGAAATACCTACTATGTACTCAATTCATTATAAGGATTATTTATTTAATCCTAAAGTAGTTCTGTGAGGTATTATTTCTTATCTCCTTTTACAAATAATAAGGATAACTGAAACTAAGTGAAAGGAAGCAATGTAGGATCTCTTACTATACAAAGCCAGGAAGCGTGGAATTCAATCCAGGTAATAGTTTGGAGTTGAATGGATAATAGTTTGGAATTGAATGGATTTATATTAGTGGAGGAAAGAAGGGAAGACATTCCAGGTTTTGACAGTTGCAGGAGCAAACAGGGAAGAGCCTAGCATTTGTTCCTTAGCAGAGGTTTTATTTTAGGGCCTGGGAAATAAAAATTATATAGGACAGCTTCCAAATTGTGGTGGTAATCAAATTACAGGATTTGGAGTTAAACATTTGGGGAGCCCTAGACTGTTCATTGATGAACCACAGTATTGTCCGGGACCGTTGATCTGATACCATTCTGTATAAATTGAAGAGGAAGACTCTGCTCAGGAAACCTAGGCAGCTACGGCAACTATAAAGTGAAGATCTGAATTGAAGTGGTGGCCACGGCTTGTAGAAAGGGGAGACTAAGGATGGCTTCTAGGAAAATTACTGAAGCCATGTAGAGAGGAAATTGAGTGAATTTACAGGCTAAAATTGAGTAGTAGCAATCAGACTGCACATTAGTTAATAATTAGACTGCTGCTGCGTCGTAGTAGAGGCAGTATAGATCTTTCCATTTTACTGTTTCATTTATTTATTTTTTTGGTTGTGCCTCAAGGTTAGTAGGATGTTAGTTCCCCAGCCAGGAATTGAACCCCAGGGCCATGGCAGTGAAAGTGTCAAGTCCTAACCACTGGGCCACCAGAGAGTTCCCTGACCCATTTTAACCAGTGAAATTTTTTTCTTGAATTAAAAAAATTATTAATACAGTAGAATTTATTAATATGTAACATATTGACTTTGGGATAGAATAATTATATGCGTCTTTGCAGATGTTACTTGTAAGAATAGAATTGATGTGGGGCTGTAACCCTTGGAAATGGAGTAACAGGAGAGAGTGATTGGGATGTTTGTACACAGTGGTATACTGGTGGTGGTGGGGTGTTGGTGGCTGCGTACTCAAAATCACCTTTAAAAATCGATCATCTTTGAAGAACGTGATTGGTTTAAAAAAATTTTTTTTTAAAGACTGGTAAATTTAAACATGTGACCCTGGAGGCATAGTAATTACTTTGGCCTGAAATTTATGAAAGGCAGTCATCTTGGCTATGTGCATTTTACATAAGAACATAAAATCTTTCAAGAATTTTGTGTTGAAATGCCCCTGACTGTTTTAAGAAAGAAAGAAAACTTTCTGGGAGTTGGATGAGTGTAGAATGAGACAGGAAAAATATTACCTGTAGCTATCGCCATACCTCGGAATCACCAAATGAAATAACGTTGACTTCTTATGTATCTAATATCCTAAGAAATTATGTTTAGACTTGTGAAAGTTTGTATGATTTTTTTCTCTGCCAGGGCAACCCACCCCCCACCGCCCCCAACACCACAGGGCCTGCTGGGATCTTCATTCCCCAATTGGAATGGAACCTGTGTCCCCTACAGTGGAAGCAATCAGTCTTTTAACCACTGGATGGCCAGAGAAATCCCTTTGTTAGGACAATTTTACTGAATATGGAAAGTAAATGATAATGATGTTAAAGTTTGTATTCTTCTTGTTGGTATTATTTTAGCCAAAAGCTAAAGATAATCCATTTTTTGGCTTTGTGATTGAAAGTTGGTGTGTAATTTTTATTTGTTCATTATGTATCACTCGGGGACCGGCCCTCCTGGGTGACTCTGAGTCAGGTGAGACAGAGTTGCAGAATGCTTTGCAGTTCTTGTTGGCTGTGTATTTGCAAGTAGGTGAATTGATTACAGATGTTTCCAGTATATTGATATTAAGAATGATGACTATAGGGAAAGGAGAATTATTTATTTTCTAAGTGGTGGTGGTTGGTATTTTATATTGCCATTGTGTATCAAATCTTTTTTTTTTTTTTAGGGGAAAATAAGATTTACTCAAAAAGTTTCAAGTGGACGGTAGACTTTTCGATACAAGTTTTGCTAGTAAAAGAGTATTGATTCCCCCCATTAGTCAAGGAGACTTGTGACTGCAAACAATGAGACATTTTCAAAATAAGAGAGTTTTTAAAATACCTGCCGTGATAGCTGATGTTTTTTGAGGTTCACTGTTTGCCAGATACTGTTAAATGCCTTAAATGTTTTATTTCAGTTCTAGGAGATAGTTTCCATTTACTCATACTTTATTTTTTGAATGCTGAGGCGACTTTAGCAATGTGTTGGCTAGAGTGTAGCATCCCATGTGGTCTAAAACTTGATTCTCAAGACTTCCTGGAGGACTGGCAAGTTGGTCCTGGCGTGCCAGCAGTTAAGAGTGTTATGGACGCAGTGTCCATTGCACTTCATGAATAATGAGGTGGTCCTGGGGTACTCCTGGTACACTGAATCTGGTGGCTTTCCTCTGACCTTGGCAGGGTCCTTTGCTGATTCTTCCATTGTTTCACCCTCATGGCTGTGGTCCTTTGCGTCTTTCTCTTGGGTCTAAGTACTATTTTCATGTTGATGACTTTCAAATTTCTGTATCTTTAGATCAGATTTTTAGCCTGACTTGAAAATGCATGTATTCGATTGGTATATTTACATCTCCTCTTGGAACCAATTGGCATTTCAGACCTCTTGATTTCCTTTTCACCTCTACTTCAACCTGATCCTTCTCAGTTTTGCTAAATAATACTGCTCTCTTTCTAACTGCTCAAGGTAGAACATCTGTAAACCATTCTTTGATTATTCTTTTCCTTTGTCCCTCTACTCTTATGCAGTAGCAAGCCCTGTTGCTTTTACTATTTAAACTTGGCCTTTTCTCCATTTATGTCTATTATCCTACTCTTCTCCAGGCCACAATCATCTCTTACCTAGACAACTGCTGCAGTCTCCTAACTAGTCTTCTTATTTCATTTTTTTATCAGTAGAATAGTCTTCAAAAAATAATGTTCATGTTTGCCCTTCCTCTGTTTAAGCTCTGCCATTGTTGGCTGTTGGTCTTAGAGTTCATATTGTTTAACAAGCCGTGAGCGTGTGCAGGCATACGCTCCCTCAGTTTTATGTCTGACTCTTGCAACCCCGTGGCCTGTAGCCTGCCAGGCTCCTTTGTCCATGGGATTTTTAAGGCAAGAATACTGGAGTGGGTTGCCATTTCTTCCTCCAGGGCATCTTCCTGACCCAGGGATCAAACCTACCTCTCTTGTGTCTCCTGCATTGGCAGGCAGGTTCTTTATCAGCTGAACCACCAGGGAAGCCCTTAATAGGCCCTACTCAAGTTGAAATGATGTAGCTCCTGCTTGAGTTTCCAAACTGTGATTACCATTCCCTACATACTCCCTTCACTGTAGTCTCAATATCATTTTTGAAAAAATTTATTTTATTGAAGTATAGTTGATTTATAGTGTTGTGTTAATTTCTGTTGTACATTGGGGATTCAGTTACACAAGTATTTGTGTACTCTTTTTCATTCTTTTCCATTATGCTTTCGTATAGGATATTGAATATATCCTGTGCTGTATAGTAGGATCTTGTTGTTTATCCATTCTGTATTTGTAATAGTTTGCATCTGCTGATCCCAAACTCTTAATCTCTCCCCCACTTCTGTCTAGTTTCATGATCTTTGAGCACAGCCCTTTTCCTCTGCTGGTCTTTGCATACGATGCTCTCTTCCTGCAATGCTCTTTCCCTTGCTTTTTGTAGAATGTATAATTTGGATCCTTCAGATCCCAATTTAGATGTTATCTCTTCTAACTTGTCCAGAATACTGTTACTCACTTGTCATATTATTCTTTTTATTGTCATACCATTTTCACCATTTGAATTATCTGGTTTGTTCGCTCACTTTCTGTCTGCCCCTAGTGGTATGTAAGCACCATGAGTTTAGTGCCTTACCTATTTTATTGACTCCTTTGTAGCTACTCAGAAAATATTTGTTTAAAATGAATGATTGCGGTGATTAGCTGCTTAAAAGCTAGCTTCTTGCATTTGTCCTTCTAATGCCACTTTTCAGACCACTTGTGTCATATTACCTATAATTTGGGAGCTAGAATAAGGAATTAATAGGGATTGAATATAAAATACCAGGCAGGCATTGTGCAGAGAGTGTATCCTGTACAGATGTAGTTAATCCTCAGAGCAGTTTATGAATGTTTTACTGCTAACATTTTGTAGTTGAGGGTGCTGCTGTTCAGATATTAACTGTGACTACACAGGGTACTAGGGGCTAAAGCTAGGAATGGGGCCCGAGGTCGTCTGACTGCGGGGCCTCCAGAGCACAGCGCGTCAGGAAACTCTGTGCTGAGTTTGCTCTGAGGCAGGAAAGTAGGATTTTGGTCACTTGAAAAAAATGGGAGATGGATCTTACTTCTTCTTTCTTCTTTCCGCTTCTCTTTCACCTTTTCACTACTGTTAGCTAGTCCTTATCATCACTGTTCACTCATCCTGCTCCAGGTGAAGTGAATGACCTTCACTCTATCCTTGAGAATTCTTGATAATTTTCTACAGTAAAGTCAGAATGAAAAGCACAGTATGAGATTGTTGACTTTAATATTAATTTTTAGTATTGTTGAAGGTGGTTTAGATAGGAAAGAGAATTGAAATGAAGTATGTCTTCCTTTTTCTTTTAATATGGGTGAATATGTTAAAATTATTTTTTCTTCTGACATTTCATTTGTTTTCCCTTTTGTCTTTATTATTATTATTACTGCTACTATAAATTGAGATTATGGAATAAAATTAGTTAAGGATTCACTGTAATTGTTACAGAAATAGCAATTATGGGTGACTATTGACATAGCAGAATTTGTTTTAGTTATTAAAAACTAGTCTGAGTTTAAACCATATAGACTCTTTCAGTTTTTCAGATAATACCATTGTTTTGTTAATATTGGTAATTTCAAGAATCTCACTAGGATCAGTCTGTTAACATAGTGCTATAACTCTTCTTCTGTCTCCATCATGGATGAATTTAATTAATGTTTGGAAACTTAAGGTTTGTATTATCAGATATTACATAACTAAGCATTTATTATCTTTTTTTTGTGTGTGTGTAATAAAGTTTTATTAAAGTATAAAGAAGATAGAGAAAGCTTCTGACATAGGCATCAGAAGGGGGCAAAAGAGTACCCCTTTAGGTGGGAGGGGGGATCGGGATGGGGAATACGTGTAAATCTATGGCTGATTCATATCAATGTATGACAAAACCCACTGAAATGTTGTGAAGTAATTAGCCTCCAACTAATAAAAAAATAAATAAATAAATAAAATCAACGGAAAAAAAAAAAAAAGAGTACCCCTTTGCTAGTGTTAGCAATGGAGTTATATACTCTCCAGTGAATCCAAAGAATGTCTGGAGGTTGCAAAGACCTCACCAGACCCACTCCCATAATTTACATTTTAAGGTAACGGAGTTGGCCAGAAGGTTTAATCCAAAGACTGTCCTCAGGCAGGATACATTCTTGTAAAGACCAGACCTACTCCCATAATTTACATTTTAAGATAACAGAATTAGCCAGAGGGTTTGATCCAAAGACTGTCCTCAGGCAGGATACATTATTGTTATATAATCCTAAGGAATATAGAGGAAAAAAAGTTAAAAAGTTTGTCCTTTCTTCCTCCTTGAATATCCCAGACCTCTCTCTCCTTGGGGACCCCTAGACTTCTTATCAACCTGCCTAGGAAATGACTCTCTCATTCCCCCCTTTTCTTTTAGGAGAATTATGTTGCCTAGGGAAAAGGGGTGTCGTTCTCATTCCATAACTGCTTCCGAGCTGACAAGGGGCGTTGTCCCTAAATTGGTGAGGCAATATATTCTCCTAATCCTCATAGTGAGGATGTCTGATCCAGGGCCTCCAAGTAATAGTTGGAGGAGGCTGTGGCACTCATAGGAGCTCGGACAACTATTTGTAAATTAAAAGCTTTTAGACAGTTAGAAAACCCCATTATACAGTTACAGATGTAAGGCAAAATAGTCATTAAACCAAGTTAAAATAAAAATGAAAAGTCACATTATGTCCATAGTTACATCAGTCCATCTTAAGGTTGTTAGATGTCATCAGTTTAAGAAGAGGCATCACATGTGATTGTTGTCGAAGGTGTTCGCAGACTTGGAGAAAGTCTTTTCCTTGAAGTGGCGATGTCCACCATGGGAAGCCTTCCACCGATGAAGTGGGGAGTGCTCCGCAGACCCAGCAGTTAGACTGATCGTGGAACGCAGCATAGGAGTGAGCCCAGGACAGGAAGGCATTGTCTTGAGGATCAAACGGCAGACTCAGGATTTCTGGAGTCAGCAGAAGTAGGCTCACATAGATTATCAGGCCCATCTTGTCCAGAAGTGTCCCGGACGAGCCCCCAAGATGAAAGGTTGTTGCTGAACGATGAGACGCGGGATTCTTGGCCTCCGGAGGAGAATTCAATCCGGGGCCAGAGACGAGGCTGGATTGCTCAGAGCTTTTGTGTAATAAAGTTTTATTAAAGTATAAAGGAGATAGAGAAAGCTTCTGACATAGGCATCAGAAGGGGGCAAAAGAGTACCCCGCATTTATTATCTTAAATGGATAGTCTTGTACAAAGTATTGGGGAAAGCTCTTCTATTAGATTAAATTAAGGGTAGGCAACCTATGGTCCACTAACCAGCTGTCTGTTTTTGTAAATGAGCTTTACTGGAACACATGAGAGCCATTCATTTCATGTGTTATCTGTAGCTTCTTTTGCATTGCAGCAGTGTCGGTGAGCAGTTGTTATTGAGACCGTGTGTCTCTCAGGCTCATGCAGATACCGTGGATGCACAAATGTTTACTATTTGGCTCTTAGGAAAAAGTTTGCTGGCCTATGGGTTACATTAAAACTTACAATTTACCATTGTAAACTTACATATGTAGTTTTTCACCTTTGCCCCCTTATCTCCTTATTATTTTTATTAATTACTTTCTTCTTTATTTCTTTTGTTGATCTATTTTCTGATTAACTGACTCTTCTGTCATTTCTGTTCTGTTACTGATACCACCCGGTGATTTTTTTTTTTTTAAAGATATTGTATCATTCAGGTCCAAAATTTCCACTTGGTTCTTTTTTATAGTTTGTATCAATCTGCTGCTGATATCTGTCTCTCCCTTCACTTCAAATGGGTCTACCTTTACCTCTTGGAGCATAGTTAAAATAATTGCTTTTATGTTCTGTGCTTGGTAATTCTAACATCAGAGTCTTTTCAATCAAGATTGACGTGTATGTATTGTCTTCTAAGAATTGGTTAGATTTGCTTGGTTTTTTGTATGTCAGATAATTTTGGATTGTGTCCTGGACACTAAATGTTAAGTTTTATAAATTCTGAATCATTTGAGGAGTATTTTTCTAGGCAGTCAACCCTGTTAGATTTGATTTCATGTTTTTGATAATTGGTTACATTTTGCTGTATTTATATATTAAGTAATTGCAGATTATATCCTGAGCATTTAAAAATTTGTGTTTTGTGGATTCTGGGTCCTTTACAATCCATGGAGAATTGAGATTAAAAGTTGTTTTTTTTTTTTTTAATAGACAATTAACTTGGTTAAGCTCCGGGCTCAAGTTTGTCTCTCTTTGGGGGGTGGTTTTAATCTTGATTTGTTTTCAGAGCGTTTAAAATGCTGCTTTGGATCTGTCCCATTTATGTACAACTCTGAGGGTGAGCCTGGGGCTTCCGTAAGTTCATACAGAAAATTAGAGATCTCCCCCTCCAGTTTGCTTCTGTGGAATCCCCCTAATAATCTGACCCACAAGGGCTCTTTCTCCATTTGCCTCTGGCCAAGAAGGGGTTCTGGAGTATCATAGTGCTCTTTCTTTAATTCTGACCTGCTTAGTAATTTTACACCAGTGATGTAAATTAAGATGAAATTCTTATCCTTGTAAAGACTACCAGGGAATTTAGATGAAAAAATTGAGGGTCAGATTAGATTTCAAAATGAAATTAAATCGGAATCTGTATGATGAAATTAAATAGGCACAGATGTATTCTGTTTATATTCAGATGATTGATTACTTAGTTATATGCAGAATGAATCAGACATGACTTTGTGACAATTTCAGATGGAAAGAGAAAACAGGTGGAGAATATTTATTACAGACAGGATGAATGTATTAATAAACTTAGTTTTGAAGTAAAGAAAGAAAGCTTATACAAGCCATGGTTGCACTGGTAATAAAAATTGTCTCCCTTCCACGTTACTCTGACAGGATTATACCACATCTGCCTCTCCACGAGTGGTTAAAAGGAAGTGAGTGTTTTGCCTGGAAAAGAAAAAAAGATTTATTAATATCAGTGGTGCTCTGTTAACATAGTTTTCCTGTGGAGTAGAGTGTACTATTGAATCTCTGCATTTGATGTTAGGCTAACTAGAGCACTAAGGACCTGCCAAGGATAATTTGATGTGGTTCTCATTGTTGATGAATTAATCATGATTCTTTATTTTATGAAGTCATTTCTTCTGTTAAATGTGGATTTCTTTGTTACTGTTTTTCTAGTGTACACACATATTTTGACTCATTTCAAGGTACTATAATCTCCCCTTTGGTGGATTGACAAGCAGTATTGATCCACTGGTTAAGTAAGTGTGCTGTGGCTTGGGTTTGTTCACTGTGGATAGAGAAGGATCTTTCCCAGCTGTTACTGAAGAGAGAAGTTTGTCAGGAGTTGCGTCAAGAAGCTGGCTGAGCAGATTTCCATATTGCATGGTTATTGGGCAGGGTTTCAGAATAGTGTAAGATCCTGCCATTGAAAGAAATTCAGCTCATTGCACAAAATCAGCTACCCATTTTTCTGTGGGGGGTACCTGTTTTACTTTTTTTCTTTAAGTCACTCGGTCGTGTCTGACTCTTTGCGACCCCATGGACTCCTCTGTCCATGGAATTCTCCAGGACAGAATACTGGAGTGGGTAGCCATTCCCTTCTCCAGGGGATCTTCCCAACCCAAGTATTGAACCCAGGTCTTCCGCATTGCAGGTGGATTCTTTACCATCTGAGCCACCAGGGAAGCCCAAAAAGTGAAAGTGAAAGTTGCTCAGCTGTTTCCGACTGTTTGTGACCCCATGGACTGTACAGTCCCTGGGATTCTCCAGGCCAGAATACTGGAGTGGGTAGCCTTTCCCTTTTCCAGGGGATCTTCCCAACCCAGGGATCCCAGTGCAGGTCTCCCACATTGCAGGTGGATTGTTGACCAGCTGAGCCACCAGGGAAGTTCATTTATTATTATTACTGTTGCATTAAATTTCTCTTTGCTATGTCAATTTTTAGGATGAGTCATACTTCTTTTAAGTCTAGTGGACTGAGGAATTCCTGGCAGTGCAGTGGTTAGGACTTTGAGCTTTCACTACCAGGGCAGAGTTCAGTCCCTGGTTGGGAAACTAAGATCCCATAAGCTGTGTTGCATGGCCAAAAAAAAAAAAAAAGTCTAATGGACTAGATCATGATGATGAAGCATTTTGAGTTTATGACTCTATTGCAATAATCTAGTGTCTGTGAGTAGAGTAGTAGACAAAACAAAGTGCTTGCCCCATCATGGAGTTTTAATATTTTAAATACTCGTTTAAGAATTAAATAAATTTATTGAGATTTTCACATATGATAAAGTTCACCCATTTAAAATGTACAGTTTATTGATTTTTAGTATATTTACAGTTAGTTTCACTGTCACCATGGCCTTATAACCTAATTTTGGATTGCTTCAAAAAGAGACTGACTGACTTAGCGGGCGTCCCTCCTCCTCCCGTTCCCATCAGCCCTCTCCAGCCTGAGCATCCACCAGTCATTTTCTTTTATACTTGTTGACTACTCAGCATTTGTATGCTTTTTTTCACTTAGCATTTTGTTTTCAAGGTTCATCCATGTTGTAGTACGTATCAGGATTTCCCTTTCTTTTAATTGCCAAATAAAATTCATTGTATGAATATACCTCAGTTTTATTCATCCATCAGTTGATGGAAACATTGTTTCTACTTTTTGGCTGTTGTAAATACTGCTGATAGGAACGTTCATGCATTAGTTTTGTGTGCACACATTTTTATTTCTCTTGCATATATATCTGGAAGTGAAATTGCTGAGTCATTTAGTGACTCTATTGCTTAACTTCTGGAGAAACTCATATAGTTTTATGAATTCTGACAAATGCAGAGTTTCGCAGCCCCACCATGCTGAAAATGAGAAAATTCCTCACCCAGTGACATCCCTTCAGTGCCTCCTTTTTTAAAAAATTTTATTAAAGAATAGTTGGTTTACAGCGTTGTATCAGTGTCTGCTATACAGCAAAGTGATTCAGTTATATGTATTCTTCTCCATTTTCATTTATCATAGGATATTGAATATGGTTGCCTGTGCTATACAGTAGGACCTTTTTTGTCCATTCTGTATATTCTTGTTTGCACCTGGTAATCGCAGACTCCCAATCCATCCCTCACCTCTGCCCCTGGCAGCCATGAGTCTCTTCTATCTGTGGATCTATTTCTGTTTTGTAGGTAAGTTCATTTATGTAGTATTTTAGATTCCACATAAAGTAATATGATATATGTATTTCTCTTTCTGACTTACTTCACTTGATATAATAATGTCTAGTTGCATCCATGTTGCTACAATGGCATTGTTTTGGTTTTTCTTATCTTTTTTTATGACTGAATAGTTCTCCTGTGTGTGTGTGTGTGTGTGTGTGTGTGATCTGACTTGGTATCTCCTGTAGACCTGTGTGTGTGTGTGTACACATACCATATCACTGTGTGTGTGTGTGTGTGTGTTATCTGACTTGGTATCTCCTGTAGACCTCTGTGTGTGTGTGTGTGTGTGTGTGTGCGCGCGCACACCACACCTTTGCCCAGCCCATCAGTAGATGGAAACCTAGTTTACTGTTGTGTCTTGGCTGTTGTCAGTAGTGCCGCTGTGAGCGTGGGTGTGCGTAGTCTTTGTGTGAATACAGGCCCAGGAGTGCAGCTGCTGGATTGCATTGTTGTCTCTTTTAAGGGAAACTCTTCTCTAGACCCTAGTAGCCCCTATAGATTTGCTTTTGCCGGAGGGAGTGTTTGTCAATGGACACATAGCGTTTTGAGTCTAGCTTCTTTCACTTAATTAGCATTTGAGATTCCTTCCTGTTGTTACATCAGTAATTGTTTCCTTTTTGGAACCCTCCTACACAGGTGGGAAGGGCTTCCCTGAGAGCTCAGTTGGTACAGAATCCACTGGCAGTGCAGGAGACCCGGGTCAGATTCCTGGGTCTAGAAGATCCACTGGAGAAGGGATAGGCTACCCTCTCCAGTATTCTTGGGCTTCCCTTGTGACTCACCTGGTAAAGAACCCACCTGCAATGTGGGAGACTTGGGTTTGATCCCTGGGTTGGAAGATCGCTGGAGAAGGAAAGGTATTCTGGCCTAGAGAATGCCATGGACATCCATGGGGTTGCAAAGACTTGGACAGGACTGAGTGACTTTCACTTTCAACAGGTGGGAAAGTAAGTTGGTCTAGCCACTATGATAAACAGTATGGAGGTTCCTCAAAAAACTAAAAACAGAATTACCATATATTAATAACATGGTCAACAGCCATTTTGGGGGCAGTATTGGTCTTTTTTTGTTTATTAAAAAAATGAACAAACACCCTAAGTAGAGTATGTTTCTGGGTAAATTTAAATGTGACTGGCAGGAAATCAATTTGTTATATGTTATATGTGGTGAGTTGTGTTCTGAGGTAGAAAACCAGAGTCAGAACAAGGGCATTTCTGGCTAAGCACTTGGAGACTAATGTTTCTGTATTTGTTTTTTTAAAAAATGCAATGTCATGGTTCCGGTTGTTAATGTTAAAATGATGATTTCCAGCAATTTTTAAATCTAAAACACAATGGGAAAGAAGGTATAGGCTTGCAATCTAAAATCAAAACAGCTTAGAGAAACTAATTTTTTTTCTGAAATTGGCAAAAACTCTGAACAGAATTACAGAAAATTGAATATTTGTATATTTTGTAGTAGAGGTATTAATGTGTTTGACTAAAAAATGCTGCCTAAGACCTTGATGAAGATGTTATGTACCATAAGGAATAGATTGCCACTGTATTGACTCTCTAACAGTGGAAAAATTCTGAGTTACAATAAGGGGTTTTGGACCTGCATTATTCATAATAGCTTAACGTTAAACTGAATTGAAAAAAAAATTGAAATTGACTAGTTTTATTTCAGTGCACTTTTAGTGGCAAAATATAAACAGCTTTGAAGCAAAATTTGTATTAAAACATTGGTTGTTTTTCAGTCGCTCAGTTGTGTCTGACTCTTTGTGATCCCTTGGACTGCAGCACGCCAGGCTTCCCTGTCTTTCACCATCTCCCAGAGCTTGCTCAAGCTCGTGTCCATTGAGTCGGTGATGCCATCCAACCATCTCATCCTCTGTCGTCCCCTTCTCCTCCTGCCTTATCTTTCTCAGCATCAGGGTCTTTTCTAATGAGTCAGCTTTTCGCATCAGGTGGCCAAAGTATTGGAGTTTCAGCTTCAGCATCAGTTCTTCCAATGAACACCCAGGACTGATCTCCTTTAGGATGGACTGGTTTGGTCTCCTTGCAGTCCAAGGGACTCTCAAGAGTCTTCTCCAACACCATGGTTCAAAAGCATCAATTCTTCAGCACTAAGCCTTGGTATCATTTTTTTTTAAATCATATTCTGTTATAGATTCCTCAGTTAAAGTAGGAGTAGATATGTCCATATTGTTTAGGTTTGAGAATACAGTTTCTATTTTGCTTTTGTCCATACTGCAATTTTGTGGCCTCAGATTTCGGTAGTTGGCAGTTTGGGTTATTCAAGATGTTCTTTTGAGGATATTTTGCATATTTGGTACCTGTACTTGAGAATGTCAAATTCTAATTCATTTTTATCTATTTTTATCTTTTCTTATAACATACATTAATCTTATCAGCATAGTTTCAGGCTTGGGTTTGAGATGCTCTGTCTTGAGTGCTGTTTAGGTAAATAGAAATTACCTGAGGATGCTTTACTGTTGTCAGCTGAAGGCTTCATTCTGGAATTTGCTTTTCTTACTTACCTACTGTCTCTAGTATTACAGCTCTCACCCTTATCTTTTATGAAGCTTTTCCCAGCATAGGAAAGGATTAATATTTTTAAAAAGTTATTGTAATAAAATATGCATTTCATAAAATTCAGTCATTTGAAGTATAGAGTGCAGTGGTTTTTCGTGCATTCACAGATACATGCAACCATTACCACAGTCAGTTTTAGAACATTTCATCACCTTGGAAAGAAACCTATACCTCTTGACTACCTCAGTTCATACCTCAGTTCATATCTCTCCATTTCTCCTAGTCCCAAGCAGTTGCTAGTCTTTTTGTCTTTATAGCTTATTCTGAGCATTTCATAAAAATTATATAAGAGATAGCGTGTTGTGATTGACTTCCTTCACTTAGCTGTTTGCAAGGTTCATCCGTGTTGTAACATGTACAATTAGTACAATTGCCCCTTGAACACTGTTCAACATGGATTTGAAGTCCCTGGGCCTATTGTTCATGAACGTCTTTCAATAAAGACCACACTACTACACAGTCCTTGGCTGACTGAATCTGAGAGTGTGGAATTGTGGATATGGAGGGCCAGCTGTAACGTTGTAAGTGGATTTCTGACTGTGCTTGTAGGTCGACGTCTATAACCCCCATGTTATTTAGGAGTCAGTTGTATTTCATTTCTTTTTATTGCCAAATTAAATTCCACTCTATACTGCATTTTGTGTATACTCTGCTCATCAGTTGATGGACAATTGATTTGTTTCCACCTTTGGCTATTATTAATAATACTGCATATATATATATATATATATATATACATATTCATGTACAAGTTTTTCCAGGACATATTATATTGTGTATATGCTTCTCACTTGAGTGAAGTTGGTGGGTCATAATGCAACTTAATGTTTAAACTTTTGAGGAAATGTCAGATTGTTTTTCATGGTGGCTATATTATTTCATATTATCACCAGCAGTGTATAAGGGTTCCAGTTTCTCCATATTCTTGCCCACACTGGCTTTTTTACTGTAGCCATCCAGTGGGTATGAAATGGTATTTCATCATGGTTTTGATTTGCATTTCCCTGGTGACATTGAGCATCCGTTCGTGTAGTTGTTAGCTGTTTGTATATCTTCTTTGAAGAAATGTCTGTTCAGATCTGTCAAAAAGTTGGGTTGTGTTTTTGTTGTTGAGTTATTCTGGATAAAAGTCTCTCATCACACATATTCTTTGCAAATATTTTTCCGATTCTGTGGGTTGTCATTTCATTTTCTTAATGCTATCTTTTGAAGTACAAAAGTTTTATTTCTGTTGAAGTACAATTTATCTGGGTGGGTTTTTTTTTGGTTGCTGTTCTTTGGTGTCTGTCATACCTGTGCAATTCATTGCCACATATGTGGTCATGCAGATTTATTCCCTTATTTACTCTTAAAAAGTTTATACTGCTAGCTCTGCATCTAGGTTTTGATCCAGTTTGGAGTTAAGTTTTGTGTATGTTGTGAGGTGAGCATACAATTATTTATATATATATATATATATGTATATACATATATATATATATAATTTTTTGCCTTTGTCTATCTAGTTGTCCCAGGAGGAGATGGTTAATCAGTTTCTATATGTGACAGATCTGAAAAACTCAAAAATAATTTTGGATGTTCTTAAATTATTTTTAAAACATTCTGAACTAATCTGAATCATTTTCTGTATCATAAACAGTGACACAGGATTTTTTTTTTTTTAGAATTAAAAATTATGTAGACGGTGTGTTTATTAACTTTAGTGCATTTACTTTTTAAAGCTAGGTTTAGTTTTCTTTTGTTAGGATTGTTTTCAAAATATGCTGGTTTATTTAAATTGGATTTCTTTAATTTTTGAAAGACCTTATGGGTCAGAACTAATATTAAAGGGAAATTTCCAAAACCAGCTGTATTTGAAACAATGTTTGTTTCGAGAAATCGTGTATGGTATCTTGTGAAATACTGTATAGTTTAGAAATTTTGCCCTTATTCTTGTATGTTATAGAAGTTGCTCTTTTCATTATCAAAAGTAGGTAGAAATGAGAAAATAAAGAAAGCATAGATCAACTAATGTAACTGTTTTGCCTTAAAGAGTAACTAAGAATGCAGAAAAGATCTTTTTGATTATTTGTATCTGTTGAAATTAGTTGCCTGTGTCTTCTCCAAAGCAGTGTTTGTGCAAAGGAATTTGTACCCTTGCTTTCTTTTGCAATGAGTCAGTGTTAACTTGAGCTGTTACTTTAAGAATATTGCTTATGCTTTGCATCCGGATAGCAGCTTTTCTTATAGTATTGTGGGGCAGAGTTTAGGAACATTCACCTGGGAATTGTAAATGGACTGTTAGTATTTCAGCAAAGTGGAGGAATATTTGTATTGACTTTTACTGCTTGTTTCAGCTACTTGTTTTCTGATTTGTCAAAATCTACCTTTTGAGGAGTTTCTGACTTTGAGTCAAACCCAGTGTCAGGTATGATTGCCGTAGATTTAGAAGCTCATCCTGGTGGAGTTCATCATCCTTGAAATGTTAGTAAACATTTGTGCTAAAAATAATTATAGTTCCCCCTCCTTCCTTCATGGTACAGTAGGAAGTGTTCAGGTCATTATGTAATCTCATAGATCCTTGGATTTCCCTGATGAAATTTGGTCTCTGAGAATTTTTTGTCTGCCTAATTGACATTTAGTGTGGAGAGTTATGTAGTGAGTACTATAATAATCAATTTAAATTCTGTTGTATTTTAATACTCTCTAAGCTTCAAGTTTTGTTTCTGAAATTTACTTGTTAAATTTTTATTAGAAAGAAAATGGGGAATTAGAACTTTTTTGCATTCATATTTATGCTTAAGTCTTATTAATTCAGTTATTACATATCAGCTGTCCAATCTAGCTAATGATTATGCTTGTATTTCCTAATGACATAATATAAATCATAACAATTTGAATCACAGAAATGTCAAGTGGGTGTACTACTCTTCAATCACGAGATTTGAAAAATAAAAAGTGTGTTCTGGAGCATTGCACATGCATATTACACACTGCACATTGTTTGAATTAGAATTTAAATAGTACTGTGAGAAGCTGTTTGCTTGTTATATTGAGCTGAAAGGCAGGTAAGCATCCAGTGATTTATGCTGGAGATACGGAGCTTGATGAGAACTGGTAATAAACTTAATATTAATCTATAAAATTCTGTTGGTAGTCTTCAGAGGGAAATAAATGAAGTGAGTAGTCTTTGTGACCAAGGGAAAAGAATATTTGTTACTGGAACATTGACCAAATATATGATTGTCTCTTTAGAAGTCTGGTAATTACAGTAATATTGTTAGCCAATGAAGTGAGTAATAGCAATCCGGAGCCTTAACCTTTCCTTGTAAGATGAAAAGGTATGGTTCAGCCCTTGGGGCCTACTACTGATAACTCACTTGGAACTTATTTCCACGTCGTGACAGTTGACCCTAGCTTGAAAAAATAGTAGTTGGCTTTGCAGAAGAAAGAAAGGTTTTATGTTTTCTACCATTCATGTGACCACAATGCAGAACCATAATTAAAAGTAAGTTTTCTTTCAGCTAGGGATAGTCTTCATTCTGAAAGAATTGACAAGCTAATAGAAAGGACTGACGCCCTGAAACTTGTTAGGCTCATGTTTTCTACATCGTGAATACATATGTAGTGTCTTTGGATGAAGCTGTTCCTTTATGGATGGTTTACCTTTGTTATTTCTCAGTGCAGCGTTTTAAACTAGTTCTTTGTGTGTAGGGCGGGATGGCGTGGTGTCCAGCTGTTGTGTGAGGTTGCTAAGTTTAAAGAACTATCTAAAAACTGGTAGCAATGTTATTAATACTGAGTGACTAAAGCATTGGTTTTTTTGTTTGGGTTTCCCTCTCTAACCTCAGTAAACTGTTGCAACTTAGATATGAGGAATTTTACTTCTAATGATTCTTTAGGCCTCCCGCTGCTTGTAGTCATTCTTATACAGTTATTATTTGCAGTTGTCACTTTGTCTTCCTGTTTCACTGAATTGAAAAGGAACATGATATGAGAATTAATTTGTTGAAGAAAAGATACTGTCTCATTTTGGGTTTATTACATTTGTAGTCTTTTAAAATACATTTAAATTATAAAAATAACTTATTTTTATTGTAGAAAAGGCACATAATACAGCTTTATAATCCTATCATCCAGAGATAATTGCTGTTAATCTTTTGGTGCCACTCTTTTGGTTGTCATTCTTAAAGAGGTGAAATATCACCTTACCAGATAGAAGAACTTACATCTTTCAGTTTTGAAGCTGAATAAAATGATGCTCTTTTGAATAATATCCTGACAACATGTTGAAATATTTTAAACTAAATTGTGGTGGGGAGCCTCTTTTTTTAAAAATGAAGAGTTGATGGGTAGAGATAGGAAAAGTAGTAGCTAAAATAGAAAAACAAGGAAACGGTTGTATTTGCCATTCCTTTGTAGTTAGAACAGACTTGGTCTTTGTCAGTAATTTCCACGTTGATGAATTAGTCTTATCTTCCTGAATATCCTGCTTATACTTCCTTAGTCTTTTTCTCCAGGAAGTAAAGGTGGTAGTCTCATCTTGGGCCTGAAGTTAGGAGGCTTGTTGTATGGTTTTTATTTGTTTTGAGTTTCCATGGAATGGTTATCATGGGAATCCCTTTTGGAGAGATTGATTTAATCACACTAGGAAATTTGAGATATTTTGTTTTCCAGTTTCTCTGGAGAAGTAAGTGGATGGCCCCACTAATTGGATGACGAAGCTTGGGTCGTTGACAGGATTTTGTGGTCGAAATTTGCTCTTACTGCTCAGTTTGTTCTTGTTCTCTTATCCTTAACTCGCTCTTCTAGAATTCCTAGAGGACCTGTGCAGCAGCCGCTGGAGGATCGAATCTTCGCCCCGACGGTCTCGGCGGTGTACAGCGCGGTGAGTGCCTCAGGGCTGTTCGTCAGACGCGCACGTTTTCTGCACGCGAACCTTCGCTGTAAAGCGCTGTTAGATTGCTACACGACATGCGTTTGGCTAAAAGTTCGATAAAATGTCAAGTAGGATTAGATGTACATAGTGTACTGTGAATAGATCTTTTCCCCTGTCATCTTACTGCAGGAAGTAGACATGAAAGAAACATTCTCTCAAGGTAGATTGACTCAGGCACCTGTGTTTGTTCTCCTCCCTTTTCTGCACTCCATAAATATTGTGGTTCTTCTAGGATACTGAGTTTTAATTTTCTTTTGACTATTTTTCCTTCAATTATAATGAATTTTACTTTTTTGCCTTAAATTTTTAATTTTACTTTTTTTCAATCTTTGCATATAAAAATGCATAACGTTTAGAAAACAGTGGTTTTAATAGGAGGGAATTTAAATATTTATGTTAAATGATTTAAATTCATACATGACTGGAAATTTGAAAGAGGATGAATATAATAAAATTAGAAGTGAATTTCAGGGATCTTACAGTAAGTGTAAGGGAATTTAGGGGAAAATTGAAGAGTTTTTTTTTATTTTTTATCTGTGCTGCACTGTTTGTGGGGTTTTAGTTTCCTGACCAGGGATTGAACCCAAGCCCTCAGCAGTGAATATGTGGAGTCCAAACCACTGGACAGCCAGAGAATTCCTGGACATATCTTTTTAATGTTTCATTTCATCATACCATTTATTTCTAGGATAGGGTACTTTAAACAAACTCATCATGTAGTGAGAGAATAAATAATTGTAATCCAACTGATACAATAAAGCAATAATTCTTATCCTATTTGGTTATAAATTACTTTTAGAATCTGAAAATGGTTGTGATACTTTCTCCTAAGCAAAGAGCATATATTCAATGTTTGCAAATAATTTAGAACTTCACAGATGTTCATCAGCTCATTCATAAGACTCTGGTTAAGAACCTTAGTTAGAGATATCAGTTCAGTTCAGTTGCTCAGTTGTGTCCAACTCTTTGAAACCCCATGGACTGCAGCACACCAGGGTTCCCTGTCTATCACCAACTCCTAGAGCTTGCTCAAACTCATGTCCATCGAGTCAGTGATGCCATCCAACCATCTCATCCTCTGTCGTCCCCTTCCCCTCCTGCCTTCAACCTTTCCCAGCATCAGAGTCTTTTCCAATGAGTCAGTTCTTTGCATAAGTTGGCCACAGTTAGAGATATGAACATGCTATTATATGCTTCATTGAGGAAGAGGCACTAAGCTGGAAGATACAGGACTTTTCTAGACAGAAAAGGGAAGAAAATGCCTTCTTAGGACGTTAGGAATTAGAGGCTCGGTTAGTGGAATGGTAAGTAGTCAGTCATGTGTGGGATATGTATTAGGTTTCGTAGCAGAAGTAGAGATGAAGAAAGTGGGTTTTGAAGCTTTTAAGGTCGTCCTAAAGAGATAGAACTTTGTTATGTGGGTAATGAGTAAGGTAATTATTTTTCTGGTTTGCTCAAAATGAGTCTCAGTTTGCTCTTGAATAAATCAGCTGAACCACCTGTTAATTATTTTTTGAACCCTCTACAACTCCTAAAATGGACTCAGTTTGGATGATGAACTATCTGCTCACTCTACTAATTGGGAACATTCAACTTACATTAAAAAATGATCTTTAATTTTTTTTCTGGCACAGCTTCCTCCAGGCCAGAGTTGTTCATTTGTTTATAGTACTGAGCTTGGGGAATCTCCCTGATGGTCTGTGGTTAAGACTTCACGATTCCACCACAGGGATCATGAGTTCTGTCCCTGGTTGGGGAACTGAAATCCCAGATACTGCACAGTGTGGCCAAAAAAAAAAAAGTTTTGAGCTTAAAGGCTGTAGAATTTTATAAGGCATAACTCTTTAACATATAAGTTTTTCTAATTTTGAAAGTATACCTTCAACATTAGCTTATTTAGGAAAAAGAAGAAAATGAAAATTTCCTTTTTCTCTGTTGTAGGCTCTGTATAAGGTATTTTATTCTCATTTGTCACTTTGTGTTTTAAGGTTAGCTTTTCCGTTTGAGACGTGTCTTAAATAATAAATGGTTGTATGTTGTTTTAAGAATTTAACATTCAATAAAGGTTTGACAGATTATTTTTTAAGCTTTTAATGTGTGTCAGACACTGTTGTAGGTATTGGGAATATAGTAGTGAGCAAACTAAACCTGCAGTTCTTATGGAGCCTATTTTCTTGTGAGATAGAAAAATAGTTAAATGTATGTGTGTGTGTGTGTGTATGTGAGATATCTTGTTGGGTGGTAATAAATGCCTTGAGGCAAATGAGGCAAGCTAAAGGGATAGGGAATGGCTGGACATCCTACTTTAGTTAGGGCTCTCAGGGAAGTTTTATCTAAAAACCATGGCATTTAAGTAGAAACTTAAGAAAGGTGTGAGATTGCAGATTTTAGGGAAAGTGCGTTTCTGGTGGAAGAGAGAGCGGTGCAGAGGTCAGAGATGGCCTCTGGAGCGTGGACTGTGTTAGGGCACCATCAGTTCAGTTCAGTTCAGCCGCTCAGTCGTGTCCGACTCTGCGACCCCATGAATTGCAGCACACCAGGCCTCCCTGTCCATCACCAACTCCTGGAGTTTACTCAAACTCATGTCCATCCAGTCGGTGATGCCATCCAACCATCTCATCCTCTGTCGTCCCCTTCTTCTCTTGCCCCCAATCCCTCCCAGCATCAGGGTCTTTTCCAATGAGTCAGCTCTTCACATCAGGTGGCCAAAGTATTGGAGTTTCAGCTTCAGCATCAGTCCTTCCACTGAACACCCAGGACTAATTTCCTTTAGGATGGACTGGTTGGATCTCCTTGCAGTCCAAGGGACTCTCAAGAGTCTTCTCCAACACCACAGTTCAAAAGCATCAATTTTTCGGCTCTCAGCTTTCTTTATAGTCCACCTCTCACATCCATACGTGACAACTGGAAAAACCATAGCCTTGACGAGATAGACCTTCGTTGGCAAAGTAATGTCTCTGCTTTTTAATATGCTGTCTAGGTAGGTCATAACTTTCCTTCCAAGAAGTAAGCATCTTTTAATTTCATGACTGCAATCACCATCTGCAGTGATTTTGGAGCCCCCAAAAATAAAGTCTGACACTGTTTCCACTCTTTCCCTGTCTATTTGCCATGAAGTGATGGGACCAAATGCCGTGATCTTAGTTTTCTGAATGTTGAGCTTTAAACCAACTTTTTCACTCTCCTCTTTCACTTTCACCAAGAGGCTTTTTAGTTCTTCTTCACTTTCTGCCGCAAGGGTGGTGTCATCTGCATATCTGAGGTTATTGATATTTCTCCTGGCAATCTTGATTCCAGCTTATGCTTCTTCCAGCCCAGCATTTCTCATGATGTACTCTGCATACAAGTTAAATAAGCAGGGTGACAATATACAGCCTTGACGTACTCCTTTCTCTATTTGGAACCAGTCTGTTGTTCCATGTCCAGTTCTAACTGTTGCTCCCTGACCTGCATATAGGTTTCTCAAGAGGCAGGTCAGGTGGTCTGGTATTCCCATCTCTTTCAGAATTTTCCATAGTTTATTGTGATCCACACAGTCAACGGCTTTGGCATAGTCAATAAAACAGAAGTAGATGTTTTTCTGGAACTCTCTTGCTTTTTCCATGATCCAGCAGATGTTGGTAATTTGATCTCTGGTTCCTCTGCCTTTTCTAAAACAAGCCTGAACATCTGGAAGTTCACAGTTCACGTATTGCTGAAGCCTGACTTGGAAAATTTTGAGCATTACTTTACTAGCGTGTGAGATGAGTGCAATTGTGCGGTAGTTTGAGCATTCTTTGGGATTGCCTGTCTTTGGGATTGGAATGAAAACTGACCTTTTCCATTCCTGTGGCCACTGCTGAGTTCTCTAAATTTGCTGGCATATTGAGTATAGCACTTTCACAGCATCATCTTTCAGAATTTGAAATAGCTCAACTGGAATTCCATCACCTCCACTAGCTTTAGACCAGGGTAAAGACTTTGGATTTTAATTTAGATGTGATAGAAAGCCATTGGAAATTTAAGAGCAGAGGAGCTGACTTTTTTTTTTTAAAGGTCACTTTGGCTTCTATATAGAGGGTAGACTGATGAGGCTAGGTGGCTGTGGCTCTGAGGGGGAAGCATGAAGATCATAAGAGGTTAATTGTAATACAGGCAATGATGGGGGCTTGCTGTAAGTTGATGGCAGTGAAAGAGATGAGTAGTGGAGTTGGCTATATATTTTTGAAAGAGTCAGGATGTGATGAGAGCTTGGATGTGGGACATGAAAGAGAGTAAAGGAGAATGTCAGAAATCAGTCAACACTTGAGCAGCTGAGTAGATGAGCTTGATACTAGTTACAGGAATGAGTGCTGGGTGAGAAACAGGGTCTTTGTTGAGAAAAGTAATACATGTGAACGTTATTTATGTGAGGAGTTAATAAGCACTAGGTTGTTTCCAGTTTTTCCTATCATGAGTAATTTATTGCATTTTAACCCTTTTCTGTATTTGGGATTATTGTTATAGAATAACTTTCTAGAAATGCGTTTTCTGAGTTAAAGTGTAGACATGGTACATTAATGCAGACATGTGACTTTGTAAACTTAGTCCTTTAGAGAGGAGATAATCAAAATCCTGTGACACCGTACCTGTTACACAGTTGACATGAATTGCTTTGCATTAAAGTTTTTGAATTTATTTTTGAGTTAGATCAGATTTGACATCTGGTATTAAAAGCTACTGTCATATATGTGGTCCTTCAGTTAATTTAAAAAGTTGATACGTCAGTTACATGAAATGCATATTCTCAAAAGACAAAGGGTTTTGGAGAGTACAAAGCTACCTTAAAATATGATGTCTCTACTTTCTGATCAGTTTTTCCATTTTTAGTAATTCACATTGCTTCCTTACTTTTACAGTGTTGTGCACATGAGCAGTGAGTAGGAGGGTAGTTGACCAGCTGCATCATCTCCCCGTTTCTCAGCCCCAGGATTATGTATTAGTCTTCAGTCCTCTATTGTCTTGGTCCATTAGGATCATTTCTGTGTCACAAAATAAAGCTAACCTTCAGTTCACCTCCTCCTGGCTCAGCATATGGTGCCCGTATGTCACTTTAATTGAGTTGGTTAAATTCCTTGAAAGGCAAAAGATACCTGGACAGCCTTTAAAAAATGATATAATCAAAGATTTCACTCTCTTATATCTGATAGGGAGGCTGTATGGCATTATGTCAGCCATTTTAGGTTAAGTTGTCTGCTGATATTAAAAGAAGTATCAAAAGTAAGACTCCTATAATGCCTTCAGTTTTACATTTTGGCTTGCTTATTATTTTATTACCATCTGGTTTTTATGAGTTTCTCCTTGGAACATTTATCAGGGATGAGAGGGATGCTTATGTCATTATTCCTCATTAGCCATAATTACATTAGAGTGATTGATCATATGAACAAAAGAACAAAAAAGGCAGAATGTTTAAATGCTAGTAAGATCAGTATGTACTATGGTAGAAAGGAAATGATAAAACTAAAGAGGCATGAGCTAGTTTGAAATATATTCATTAATAACTCTCTTGTTGGTATGCTTCTTAAGAACAAATTGTGAAGTTTTACCATATTGTATATTTTTGACTTATATAGTCAGACCCTCATATCCAAGGGTTCCTCATCCTTGGATTCAGCCAACCATGGATCAAAAATATTTGGGGGAAAAAAAAAGCTTTCAGAAAGTTCCAAAAAGCAAAACTTGAATATCCGTTTGCTGGCACCTTATCTACATAGCGTTTGCATTGTTTTAGGTATTAGTGTAATCTAGAGATGATTTAAAGGATAGGAGAGGATGCGTATGCAAATACGAAGCCATTTGAGCTTCCCGAATTTCGCTATCTTTGGAAGGTGGTCTAGGAACCAATCTCTCTAATACCTAGTTCAGTTCAGTTCAGTCACCCAGTCTTGTCTGACTCTTTGTGGCCCCATGAACTGCAGCACGCCAGGCCTCCCTGTCCATCACCAACTCCCGGAGTCCACCCAAACCTATGTCCGTTGAGTCGGTAATGACATCCAACTATCTCATCCTCTGTCATCCCCTTCGCCTCCTGCCCTCAGTCTTTCCCAGCATCAGGGTCTTTTTCAAATGAGTCAGCTCTTCACATCAGGTGGCCAAAGTATTGGAGTTTCAGGTTCTTTTTCTTGTTTGTTTGTTTGTTTGTTTTTTGAGTTTCAGCTTCAACATCAGTCATACCAGTGAACACCCAGGACAGATCTTTAGGATGGACTGGTTGAATCTCCTTACAGTCCAAGGGACTCTCAAGAGTCTTCTCCAACACCACAGTTCAAAAGCATCAATTCTTCGGTGCCCAGCTTTCTTTACGGTCCAACTCTCACATCCATACATGACCACTGGAAAACCCATGGCCTTGACTTAGACGGAGCTTTGTTGACAGAGTAATGTCTCTGCTTTTTAATATGCTGTTTAGGTTGGTCATAACTTTCCTTCCAAGGAGTAAGCGTCTTTTAATTTCATGGCTGCAGTCACCACGTGCCTGCAGTGATTTTGGAGCCCAGAAAAACATAGTCAGCCACTGTTTCCACTGTTTCCCCATCTATTTGCCATGAAGTGATGGGACCAAATGCCGTGATCTTAGTTTTCTGAATGTTGAGCTTTAAACCAACTTTTTCACTCTCCTCTTTCACTTTCACCAAGAGGCTTTTTAGTTCTTCTTCACTTTTTGCCATAAAGGTGGTGTCATCTGCATATCTGAGGTTATTGATATTTCTCCTGGCAATCTTGATTCCAGCTTATGCTTCTTCCAGCCCAGCATTTCTCATGATTTACTCTGCATACAAGTTAAATAAGCAGGGTGACAATATACAGCCTGACGTACTCCTTTCTCTATTTGGAACCAGTCTGTTGTTCCATGTCCAGTTCTAACTGTTGCTCCCTGACCTGCATATAGGTTTCTCAAGAGGCAGGTCAGGTGGTCTGGTATTCCCATCTCTTTCAGAATTTTCCATAGTTTATTGTGATCCACACAGTCAACGGCTTTGGCATAGTCAATAAAACAGAAGTAGATGTTTTTCTGGAACTCTCTTGCTTTTTCCATGATCCAGCAGATGTTGGTAATTTGATCTCTGGTTCCTCTGCCTTTTCTAAAACAAGCCTGAACATCTGGAAGTTCACAGTTCACGTATTGCTGAAGCCTGACTTGGAGAATTTTGAGCATTACTTTACTAGCGTGTGAGATGAGT
The DNA here is from genome assembly GCF_910594005.1 of Cervus elaphus. Classification (NCBI taxonomy): domain Eukaryota; kingdom Metazoa; phylum Chordata; class Mammalia; order Artiodactyla; family Cervidae; genus Cervus; species Cervus elaphus. The sequence continues at coordinate 4,581,157 of NC_057822.1, read as the reverse complement.
GCAATTGTGCGGTAGTTTGAGCATTCTTTGGGATTGCCTGTCTTTGGGATTGGAATGAAAACTGACCTTTTCCATTCCTGTGGCCACTGCTGAGTTCTCTAAATTTGCTGGCATATTGAGTATAGCACTTTCACAGCATCATCTTTCAGAATTTGAAATAGCTCAACTGGAATTCCATCACCTCCACTTGCTTTGTTCGTAGTGATGCTTCCTAAGTCCCACTTGACTTTACATTCCAGGATATCTGGCTCTAGGTGAGTGATCAGAGCATCGTGGTTATCTGGGTCATTAAGATCTTTTTTGTATACATCTTCTATGTATTCTAGCTACCTCTTTTTAATATCTTCTGCTTCAGTTAGGTCCTTACCATTTCTGTCCTTTATTGGGCCCATCTTTGCATGAAATGTTCCCTTGGCATCTCTAATTTTCTTGAAGAGATCTCTAGTTTTTCCCGTTTTGTTGTTTTCCTCTATTCCTTTGCATTGATCGCTGAAGAAGGCTTTCTTATCTCTCCTTGCTATTCTTTGGAACTCTGCATTCAGGTGGGTATATATTTCCTTTTCTCCTTTGCTTTTCGCTTCCCTTCTTTTCACAGCTATTTTAAGGCCTCCTCAGACAGCCATTTTGCTTTTTTGCATTTCTTTTTCTTGGGGATTGTCTTGATTCTTTTCTCCTGTACAATGTCATGAACCTCCTTCCATAGTTCATCAGGCACTCTGTCTTTCAGATATAGTCCCTTAAATCTATTTGTCACTTCTAGTGTATAATTGTAAGGGATTTGATTCAGGTCATACCTGAATGGTCTAGTGGTTTTCTCCACTTTCTTCAATTTCAATCTGAATTTGGCAATAAGGAGTTCATGATCCAAGCCACAGTCAGCTCCCAGTAGTACACATTAAAGTCATACTAAATCTCTTGACATTTTCGTTCAGACACCATTACCATCCATTACAGAACTTTGTTCATCTTATAGAACTATACCTGTTAAATAACAGCTATTCTTTCTTCCTTCTTCCAGTTCCTGGAAACCACCACTCTGCTTGCTTTCTCTATGATTTTGGCTGCTTTAAGTAACTTCCGCATATAAGTGGAATCATACAGTATTTGTCTTTTTAGTGACCGTCTTATTTCCCTGTGGCTCAGGTAAAGAATCTGACTGCAGTGTGGGAGACCTGGGTTGGGAAGATCCCCTGGAGAAGGGAAGGGCTACTCATTCCCATTTTCTGGCCTAGAGAATTCCATGGACAGTCCCTGGGGTCTCAAAGAGTCGACATGGCTGAGGGACTTTCACTTTTATTTCACGTAGCATAATTCCATATTGTTGGATGTGTCAGAATTTTCTTTTTAAGACTGAATAATGTCCCTTTGTATGTGTATAACAGATTTTGCTTATCTATTCCTCTATCAATAGACACTTGGTTTGCTTCTTCATTGTAGTTTTTGTGAAGAATGCTGCCATGATACCTCTTTGAAACTCTACTTTCAATTCTTCTGGGTATATGCCTGGAACTTGAATTGCTGAATCATGTGATGATTTTATTTTCAATATTTTGAGAAAAACAAATAATACTATTTTGCACAGAGACTGTAACATTTTATATTGTCACCAACAGTGTACAAGGCTTCTAGTTTCTCCACATTCAATCCAACCATTGTTGTTTTATGTGTATTGTTGGTTTTGTTTTGTTTTTGTTTTTGATGCTAGACATTCTAATGGGTATGAGGTGGTAATCTCACTATAGTATTGATTTTCATTAGCATAATGATTAGTGATGCTGAGCATCTTTTCCTGTGTGTTTTGGCCATTTGTATATCTTCTTAGCGAAATGTCTGTTCAAGTCTTCTGCCCTTTTTTGAGTAAAGTTGTTGTTTTTTTGGTTGTTCAGTGTTAGTAGTTTTCTGTATACTAATCCTGTGTCACATATATGACTTACACATATTTTTCTCATTTTGTGAGCTACCTTTTTACTCTGTTGGTAATGTCTTGATAGATAATTTTTTTTTTTTAATTTTCATGAGCTAAGACTTGTCTATTTTTTCTTTTGTTACCGATCCCATTGGTGTCATATCGAAGAAGTCATTTCTGGATCCAATGCAGTGAAGCTTTTGTCTGAAGTTTTCTTCTAAGCGTTTATTATTTTAGGTCTCATATTTAGGTCCTTGATCTGTTTTGAGTTAATTTTTGTATATGTTGTGTGTAAGGTCCAACTTTATACTTTTGCATGTAGACATTCAGTTTTTCGAGCACTGTTTGTTGAAAATACTATTCTTTCCCCATTGAATGATCTTAACACTCTTGGTGAAAATGTATATATGTGAGTATTTATTTCTGGGCTCTCTATTCTCTTTTATAGATAGCCTATCTTTATGCCAATAGCACACTGTTTTGATTCCTATAATTTTGTAGTAAGTTTTGAAACAATAAGCATGAGTCCTTCAACTTCTTCTATTTCAAGATTGTTTTGTCTGTTTGGAGTCCCTTGAAATTTCATATAAATTTTAGAATGGATTTTTCTATTTTTATCTGTTGCGATTTTGACAGGAATTGCATTGGATCTGTAGATCACTGTGGCTAGTACTGACATCTTAGCAATATGAAGTCTTTCCTATCTATGAACATGAGATGTGTTTCCATTTACTTATGTCTACTTTCTTTCCACAGTGTTTTGTAGTTTTCATTGTACAAGTGTTTCATTTCTTTAAGTTAATCCTAAGTATTCTTGTTGATGCTGTTGTACATGGAATTGTTTTCTTCATCATTTGTTTTTAGAAATTCAGCTGATTTTTGTGTATTGTCTTTATATCCTGCTACTTTGAAGAATTCATTTATTGTTGTAAGAGGGTTTCTTTTTTTTTGGTGTGGAATCTGTATACATTGTGTGTGTGTCCAAAATCACTGTAGATCATGACTGTAGCCTTGAAATTAAAAGACGCTTACTCCTTGAAAGGAAAGTTATGACCAATCTAGACAGCATATTAAAAAGCAGAGACATTAGTTTGCCAACAAAGGTCTGTCTAGTCAAGGCTATGGTTTTTCCATGGTCATGTATGGATGTGAGAGTTGGACTGTGAAGAAAGCTGAGCGCCGAAGAATTGATGCTTTTGAACTGTGGTGTTAGAGAAGACTCTTGAGAGTCCCTTTGACAGCAAGAAGATCCAACCAGTCCATCCTTGAAAGAGATCAAGTCCTGAGTGTTCATTGGAAGGACTGATGCTGAAGCTAAAAGTCCAGTGCTTTTGCCACCTGATGTGAAGAACTGACTCATTTGAAAAGACCCTGATGTTGGGAAAGATTGAAGGCGGGAGGAGAAAGCGACAATAGAGGGTGAGATAGTTGGATGGCATCACCAACTTAATGGACATGAGTTTGAGTAAACTCCAGGAGTTGGTGATAGACAGGGAGGCCTGGCGTGCTGCAGTTCATGGGGTTTCAAAGAGTCAGACACGACTGAGCAACTGAACTGAACTGTGTGTGTGTGTATGTATACATATATAAAAAATATCTTCTTTCTCTATACATCTCGTGATAGACTTTTAGGTTTTCATATATTTGTTATTGTGAATAATGCTGCAGTTAATGCAGGAATCCAGATATCTTTTTGATATCTTGTTTATTTCCTTTGGATATATACTCAGAAGTAGGATTGCTAGATTGTATGATTATCACATTCTAAGGCTTGTATTTCTTTGAAAGATCATCTTGAATTTTACAAAAAATTTTAAGACCCAGCAGTCCCACTCCTGTGCATACACACCGAGGAAACCAGAACTGAAAGAGACACGTGCACCCCAATGTTCATCGCAGCACTGTTTATACTAGCCAGGACATGGAAGCAACCTAGATCCCCATCAGCAGACGAATGGATAAGGAAGCTATGGTACATATACACTGTGGAATATTACTCAGCCATTAAAAAGAATTCATTTGAATCAGTTCTAATGAGATGGATGAAACTGGAGCCCATTATACAGAGTGAAGTAAGCCAGAAAGATAAACACCCATACAGTATACTAACGCATATATATGGAATTTAGAAAGATGGTAACGATAACCCTATATGAGAAACAGAAAAAGAGACACAGATGTACAGAACAGACTTTTGGACTCTGTGGGAGAAGGCGAGGGTGGGATGATCTGAGAGAACAGCATCGAAACATGTATATTATCAAGTGTGAAACAGATCACCAGCCCAGGTTGGATGCATGAGACAAGTGCTCGGGGCTGGTGCACTGGGATGACCCAGAGGGATAGGATGGGGAGGGAGGTGGGAGGGGGGATTAGGACGGGGAACACATGTAAATCCATGGCTGATTCATGTCAATGTATGGCAAAAACCACTACAATATTGTAAAGTAATTAGCCTCTAACTTATAAAAATAAATGAAAAATTAAAAAAAAAAAAGATAGTCTAGATTGATTATGTTTCGTCATTTTCTTGTTCTTCCTTGGCTCATATTTTACTAATATCTTCAAGTTTTATTTTTATAAAAAATCGTTTCTTACCCATCACTAGTATTAGCCTCCTTTCTTTAGATAAATCTCACAATCAGCATTATTAAATATTTATGAAATCTGTATTTTTTGTCTTTGTTAAAAATAGGTATGTTAATTAGACCCAGTATTTGCTGTATTGCCTCTCTTTTTAAATGTAGAATTGCTAACTGTTGTAATAATTTAAGACATTTTTGAAGTTACTTTTCTGCCGCATTATAAATAGAAGTGAAAAACCTGTGACTTCTTGGAGCTTGCTTTCAGTGCTTAAACAAGTAGATGTGGTAGAGTTATTAAGGATATTGAGACAGTTAGTTAAGTAAATATTTATTGAATAATAACTGTGTGCAAGTTTTTGTGCCAGATAACCTAGGTTAACAGTGGTAGATAATATGATCCTTATCTTTAAGAGTTTTCATTTTATCAGATGAGATGGTTAATACATTATTTTAAACTCTAGAAAGTTGTAAAGTACAGATGGGGAGAAAGTTTGGACTGTCTACTAGTAGAAGGTGGGGAGAGGTGAACATATTCCAGTTGAATCTTTTGAGTTGTATGAGAATTGTACTCTATAATGCAATGAGTCATGACATGTACAGTTAACTCTTTAACAAGTGGGGTTTAGGGGCACCCACTCTCCATGCAGTTGAAAATGCACAGGTGTATATATACCTAGGTATATAGAAATTGAACACATCTGGTCAGAGCAGTTCTTCCTGAGGAAACTGACAGAATCCTTTATAGAACATTTTCTTCCTTATCGTCACTGACACTCGGTCAGCACTCACTGTGCACCAGGCTCTCCTCTGAGCGCTTCACTTGTGTTATATATGTAATCCGCATTACAGAGGTGTGCGGGGAGCCTGACTGCATCTCCTGTTTCAGACGGGGGTTGAGTCGTTTCCGTGCCCCTGGCGGTGTGCGGGCTGCTGTGCATCCCGTGGATTGCTTAGTCGTTACAGCAGCCTTCATTCACAAATAAGGAGATGGAACTCTCTGAAGCTACATAATTTGAGTACACATCTATCTGACTTTATAGCTCATGTGAAGTACTATATTTTACTGGGTGGGAAGCTGCCTTCTTCTTGTTGAACTCTCACATAAGGTATAAATAACAATACTCAATTTTGGGGGTACCAGCACTCTTGATCATCTATGAAAGCTATGGATCTACTTTGCAGAACAGTGAGCATATGAAAATAGTTTTTACTGCAGGTTTAGGAGAGTTCAAGTATCCTTTGAGCCTGGCTAAAGAGCCTTTACTTTGGTATGATTCCTTGCTCTAGTCTAGACCAACTTTCCCCTTGCAAGGGTGCCATGTTGTACTCTTTCCATGATTCTCAATATACGGAAATAGCTCATTTATTACTTTGTACACTGTGTGTTAAACTGACAGATACTTTATTAAGATTTTACCCACTTTTCCATCTTGAGGTAACCCTTTTTTAAAGCATTTGTATATGTTTAGCTCATTTATATCCTTGTTATTAAAAATTCTGGATCCATCTTGCTCCCTCTCAGTATCTGCTGAGTAATGACATTTATGAAAGTTAAGATTCCTTGTCATTAATATTTAATGTGGATGTACTCATTAAATGTTAAACCACATACCTAATTAAAATATTTAATATATATTCACTGATTTTTCTCCTTCAGAAGAAGGATTAATTTTAAAGATATAAAGTATGTTCTGTTGTTAAATATCAGCTAGAAATGGCTTTTGAATTTCTAAAATAAGAAAATAATAGATATAGTAATCAAGTTCTTTAATGTTAGAGAACTTTCAAAATGTGTTTCTTTAAACTCTGAGATAGTCTCTATAGGGGCATTTCATAAAGTATTTTATGCCCTGTTATTTAAGAGAAAAACAGCTGATGGGGCCAGTTTAAAATAAAATGAGTCATAGGAAATTGGACTGTCTTAAGTAATTGTGTAGTAAATGAAGTTGTAATTATTTTAAGGAAAAAGAAACAAGGAACATTATTATTTCAAGATACAAAATTATTATTGTTGTGAAGTTGGTGGCATGAATACAGGTGTTTTTTTTACTGTATGTTGAGATAGACATGGAAACATTTAACTCACATCATTCCTTTTTCAATCTTTTAAAAGCACTCTGCTGTTAGGGTAATCTTACAGGCAAGAGATTGTGAAGGATTAGCATCTTTGTTTGTTGTGTCATTCTTTGATTGCTTAATTGCCATGTAGAATGCAGAATGTTCAAGAGAAGGGTGTTTAGTTCTTTAGCTCTTACAAATCCCAACGAACCCTTAGGTATGTTGTTCCTTCTTAGCATTGTTAAATCAGCAGTACCTTTTTTTTCTTTTTTGTTCAGTATGTTGCAGGAAGAGGGGACCCGTTCCAGGGTGGATGGGCCCCCGGGCGGAGCGCAGCGGGGCGACGCGGCCCGGAGAGCTGCTGGGCCTTGTGCTTTGCAGTCTCAGGTTGTTTGGTGATGGGATTCGTTTCGGGTTTGTCTCTGGCCAGTCATTCTGACTCAGAGTCCTTCTTGGTGAAGCATGCATCGCTCAGCCAAGATAGATTTCAGCAAGGATTCTGGGAGGTTGGTAGGACATATGGACTGGCATCTCCTTTCTCCTTCTGACCTTTTCTGAATTCTTCCAGTTGGTGGTAGCTTGTTAGTTTCACCTTCTTGACCAGGCCCTCCTGTTGTGAGACAACTCATGCAGATCTCACCGTGGGGTCTGGTTGGGGCAGGGAGCTTCGGTCAGTGGTCCCCTAATGAGCGTCTGTTCAGTGACCTTTCTGTCCTTCCTTTGGTCACACAGGGCAGCTTGAGGGACTGTGATTCCTCTACCAGGGGTCGAACCCGTGCTCCCTGCATTGGAGGTGTGGAGTCTTAACCACTGGATTGTTGGGGGAAGTACCTACTTAATCTGTCTAAAACAAATCAGAAAAATTAATTAGGGCTGTGTTTCAAATATTTATTTAAAAACTTCTATAGACCAATTAAGAGAGTTTGGTATTGGTGAAAACATGCATAGGAAAGGAAAGAGATGTAATGCTGAAATGTATGATTAAAGTTCATTAAACTCAGATAGTGAGCTGGGTTGGGTGAGAATATTTCAGCTTTCTGGAAAGTCTTCATCTCATTAAAATTTTTCCAAATATTGGTCAGGCATTGGTCATTGCTAATTGGTTTTCAGAGGAAGCTAATAAATTATATAACACAAAAAAGTTTGACCTAGACCAAGTTTGGGGTGGATTTCTTTCTTCATGTATTTTATGTGTTGGGCTAAGTTCTGTGGGAGAAAATGTAGTAGAGAGGGTTCACTTACACTTTGGCTGGAAAGACAAAATGTACTCACAGAAATTGAACTGTTAAAAGAACTAGAGGAAAGGAATTGTTTAACATTTCAGTGGAAGAGAAGAAAGCCAAAATCAAACAATAACACTAAACAAAAGGAAACTCCTCAAACTTTAACAATGCACCAACGTCTTTGTGCTTTTCTTAAAGGGTTTCTTTCAAACCCTAACCTGTTCATTCATCAGACTTTGTGGTTTTTTTGTTTTTTTTTTTTTGGAGCATCTGCTTGTGTGGCATTGTGCAGAGCACAAGGGATACAGTGCTGTCTGCCTTGAAGATGCCTGTAGCCTAGTGGGACAGTTGAAAGTGATCGATCGTTTAAGTGCAGGTGTGATGAATGCTGAATTTGAGGTAGGCAGAGAATGTCTTGCTATTCTTGCAAGCATGGAGCCGCAGCTTGAAACTCAGCCAGGGACACTGGGCAGTGAGACATTTATCTCAGGAGAGGTGAGATATGGATTGAGTTTCTAAAGATAAGGAGAAGGTATACAAGTGAAAAAAGGTATGTTTGTGTAGTTGGAAAACTACAAAGAAAAAAAGCATCAGAATGTTGGCTCTTGAGCTTTGGAGCCCATCTAAGGTTATTAGAGTTCATTACAAGAGAGGAAGGAATGCTCTCATAGTTAGAGTCATAGATAACTGACTACATGACAGCAATTGTAGATGCAGAGAGGTGTGCACATTGGGCTTAGTGACAGTCCACTATTTTAAAGTATGTTTTTGCATAAAATTTGATGTTCATAATGATGAATTTGTATGATCAAGAAAAAATTCAGACTGTATTCAGTGTGCTGAAGATTTCCATCCAGAATAGTTACAAGAGAAAAATAAATTTTGCTTATTTAAAGAGGTTTGTTCCTTGCTGTCTGGAAAATGTGAAATTGTACAGTAGAAGGAATAACTAACTTTCCAGGGATTCCAAGAAAGTGCAGTTATATCATAATCTAATATAAATTGTTCATTAAATGTGGTGGGAATGTAGGGTAAAGGAAAGAAGGGAATGAGTTGGTTAAGTCAGGAAAGTGATTTTTTTAACTTGTATTGGAGAAAAAAGCACATTTCAGGGTTAACGATATTTATAAATAGTAGTGTTTTCTTTCCACCGTCACACTCGGCAGTGATGCAGCGTGTCTCCTGACTCAGTGGGCTGGACATTCTGAGCAGGTGTCCCGTGCCAGCTGCTGTGAATGTTGGTGAAGCCCTGTCACTGTTGTATCTAGGTCACCGCTTCTTAAAGCTTCAGGTGAATCAGCATCACCTGGTGGGGCCCAGCCTGAAGTTTCCAAATCAGTAAGTCTGGGGTGAGGCCTACAAATATGAATTTCAACAGGTAGCCACATGCTGATGCCACTGGCCCAGGGACAACACTCTGAGAACCACTGCTTTAGGTTTAGTGCAAGTCCTGCTGTTCCCCTTTCCCATTTGTAAAATGGAAATCAAAATAGGAATCCTTTGAACCCAGAACTGTTTGATTTATACTTATATGCCTAATACTAGGATTTTAAGTAACAGTTTAAGTGTTTTTGCACAGTGAAATATTACAATAGCTGCCACTTTGGGAATACTTTTTATATAACAGGCATTGTGATGTATTTTATCTCATTTAGTGTGTTCAGTGCATCTTCACTGAATCTTCAAGATATTCCTTATTTTTCCTTTTATAGAGAAAGAAACTGAATTTAGGTAATTTGCTTGTATAATTTTTGTGTGGTAGAGCCAGAATTTAAACCCAGGTCTCCGTCTGAAAAACCCATGCTCTTTTTTTTTTAAACTTTTTATTTTTGCATTAGGGTATAGCCAATTAACTATTTCGTGATAGTTTCGGGTGAACAGCAAAGGGACTCAACCATAAATAAACATATATCCATTCTTCCCCCAATTCCCCTCCATCCAGGCTGGCATTTATTTAGCAGGGTTCCCTAGGCTCTACAGTTGGTCCTTGTAACCCGTGATATTTCAGTAATTCTGTTAGGCCTACTTGTAAGATAACTTCAATCAGTTTATCCTCTGCTTGTGTTACTTGTTTCAGACTTTTTTCTAGAAAGTGATGGTCTTTGATGCATCCTCAGAATAGAAGCGTATAGCACATGTTTCATGTTACTTGGTGTACAGAGCAGCTTAATATTGTGACTTTGATAATGAGATTGTGTTTATGTTTGTTCCTAGTTCTCATCTTGGATTTAAAAGCAGAATTCACTTACCTTGTTCAGTTAAATGAATGGTTCATTATCAGTAAATGAAGATCAGAAGAAAGACAGCCCCTAAGTTGTACAGTGGGAAATGACTGCTTCCATTGCAGTTGTTAAATCTATGCTGGTCATCTCCCAACTCACACACAAGCATGTCTGTGGTAGGAAGTTAAGAGCTTTGTTAGTAGTGGGACTCTTGAACAAATAAAAGCCATCACTTCTCATGTCAGTCTTCAGTGGTTCCTCTTCTGAGAAAAAGGATAGCAAATGGCCTATAAGGTATGTATTTCTTGAAAAATTAAGAAGTTAATTTATTACGCTTATGTAGAGTGTTATTTATTATATGTAAAGGTAGTTTAATAAGTGATTGGACTTATAGAGAACTTCTCGTTACTCTGTTCCTTTCCCCACGACCATTATGCCTAACTGCCTAGCATTTTAATATTGAGTCAGAAAAGGACCTTGGAAGCTTAAGACCATTCTCTGGGCTACTATTAGCAATGAACGAAGTAAAAATCTACTTACTGTCTTGGCCTGCTCCCTTTATACTACTGTAAGGCAGCACTGACCACCTGAGTCATATTCTAAATCGGTTTTACTGCTAAATAGCCATATTGCAAATAATGAGATTTGGTAGAATTAATAATATGGTGTAATATTTATACGTAAATGTGGAAATGGCCCCTTATGTGCACGCTTTCTCATAAGTACTCCATAAGTCCTGTCCCTTTCAAATAACGAGGTAACGAGCGTCACTTTGGTGGGTAGTCCTGGTGGCTGCAGGGCGAGAGAGGATGGCGTGAGCCTGGTCTCCCTGTGCGACACCACTGGCTTCAGTGGGCTTTTATAGGCCAGTCTGGGAACCTAACTGCCGAGTTCCAAAAGCAGGTTTGCTCACTATAAAATTTATGTGTGCCTATGAGAAAAAAAAAAAGAAACTCAGAAGTATCAGAAGTATAACAGGAAAAGAAGACCCATATCTTGCTACCTAAAGGGCCATGCCAGTCATGTTAGCATGTTTCTTCCAGTTGTTTTGCTGTGTACTTAAGGAAAAAATACTTCTGAAATCAGTGTACCACAATTTGATATCCCTCTGAAAATTATCGGCAACTTCTCATTAAAAAGTCTTTCTAAATATGTATTTTAAGAGTGCAAATACCCATTCCCCAAGGAATTTTGTATTTTTTTACTGTTATAAATATGTTTAAACAAGTGACTCATAGCTTTACTTTTTTGCTGGCTAAATAATACCAATTAAGAAAAAAAATCACTCGTTGCACGGTAGTGCGAGCACCTTACAGCTTCCGTTCTCAGGATCGGCCGCCCTCCTGCGTGCTGAGCTGCTAGGAAGCCGCTGTTGGCGAGCTCGTAGGAGCTTGAGACTGTCGTCACCTCTCCAGTTTTAACCAGGGGGGGAAAATGGTTGAGGCAGATCGTCCAGGAAAGCTCTATATCGGTGGCCTCAATACAGAAACAAATGAGACAGCCCATGAAGCAGTATTTGGCAAATATGGGCGAATAGTGGAAGTTCTCTTGATGAAAGATCGTGAAACCAATAAATCTAGAGGATTTGCTTTTGTCACCTTTGAAAGCCCAGCAGATGCTAAGGATGTAGCCAGAGACATGAATGGAAAGTCCTTAGATGGAAAAGCCATCAAGGTAGAGCAGGCCACTAAACCATCACTTGAAAGTGGCAGACGTGGACCACCTCCACCTCCAAGAAGCAGAGGCCCTCTGACAGGTCTTCGAGGAGGAAGTGGAGGAACCAGGGGGCCTCCATCCCATGGAGGGCACATGGATGATGGTGGCTGTTCCATGAATTTTAACGTGAGTTCTTCCAGGGGACCACTTCCAGTATAGAGAGGACCACCACCATGAAGTGGGGGTCCTCCTCCTAAAAGATCGGCCCCTTCAGGACCAGTTCGAAGCAGCAGTGGAATGGGAGGAAGAGCTCCTGTATCACGTGGAAGAGATAGTTACGGAGGTCCACCTCCAAGGGAGCCCTTGCCCTCTCGTAGAGATGTTTATTTGTCCCCAAGAGATGATGGATATTCTACTAAAGACAGCTATTCAAGCAGAGATTACCCAAGTTCTCGTGATACAAGAGATTATGCACCACCACCAAACGATTATACTTACCGTGATTATGGTCATTCCAGTTCACGTGATGACTATCCATCAAGAGGCTATAGTGGTAGAGATGGCTATGGTTGTGATTGTGACTATTCAGATCATCCAAGTGGAGGTTCCTACAGAGATTCATTTGAGAGTTATGGTAACTCACGTGGTGCTCCACCTACACGAGGGCCCCGCCATCTTATGGTGGAAGCAGTCGCTATGATGATTACAGCAGCTCACGTGACGGATATGGTGGAAGTCGAGACAGTTACTCAAGCAGCCAAAGTGATCTCTACTCAAGTGGTCGTGATCGGGTTGGCAGACAAGAAAGAGGGCTTCCCTCTTCTAAGGAAAGGGGGTACCCTCCTCCACGAGATTCCTACAGCAGTTCAAGCCGCGGAGCACCAAGAGGTGGTGGTCGTGGAGGAAGTCGATCTGTGATAGAGGGGGGGGCAGAAGCAGATCTTAAAAACAAACAACTTTGGACCAAAATCCCTGTTCAAAGAAACAAACAAAAGTGGAACCTGTTCTATCATAACTACCCAAGGACTACTAAAAGGAAAGATAGTGTTACTTTTTTAAAATTTCCTGTTAAGTTCCCCTTCCATAATTTTTATGTTCTTGAGCAAATGAAACGTTAAATGTGTTTAAGTCTTGACGTGTGTACTAGTGGTGTAATCTTCCAAGTAAAAGTGTCCCTAAAGGCCACTTCCTATAGGATTTTCCCCAGTAAATGATGAGGCAAGCAGTTTATCTTACACAAAATTTCTTGTCATCTAAAATGGAGAGATGAATCCTCCTGCCTATATAAACAAGCTAGCTATTAGAGGGTGGTCGGGGTATGCTACTCTTAGGATTTCAGAGCGTCTTCAAACTGAAATCTCAAATGTTCTCAGTATGAAAAACCTGAGATCAGATGCATATATGTCAGGAAAGTGCTATTCGCCCAGTAAACCCAGAAAAAAGCAAATGAATAATGTTGGCCATATTTTGCCTTTCTGACATTTCCTTGGAAACCGACAAGAACCTCCCCTTTCCCCCTCCCCATTAAGAGCATTTAAGTGTGTATTAAGCAACAACAGAATACTAAATAAAAAGTTTGGCCAAAACCAACCATGAAGCTGCAAAAAAAAAAAAAAAAAAAATCAGAAAATAAAGAGAATGAAAATCAGCCATTATTTCCCAGAGAAACCTTTACATGTGGAGAGAATTCTTCATCTGCTTTTTACATTTATAAGTAAGTAAGTAAGTAAAGTCGCTCAGTCGTGTCCGACTCTTTGTGACGCCGTGGATGGTAGCCTACAAGGCTCCACCATCCATGGGATTTTCCAGGCAAGAATACTGGAGTGGGTTGCCATTTCCTTCTCCAGGGGATCTTCCTGACCCAGGGATCGAACCCAGGTTCAGGCATTGCAGGCAGACGCTTTACCGTCTGAGCCACCAGGGAAGCCCTTTTTACTTTTATAGACATATATAAAATATACACATATAAACTGTCTTTTAAGTTGTACACATGTAACTTAAAGGAGATTTTTGTTCATGCATGCTTGTAAGTTAAATTTTTATCCTAGCATATCATGTACATCATTTCATGTCAAGATAGAATTACACATCATTTATTGGGTCGTGATTTGTGTTTAAATACCAGAACTAATCTTTTGGCTGTGTTGGGAAGAAGGCACTTTTAGGAATGGAGTTGTTTGCAAATAAGAATATTACTTTTGTACTATGATTTATATAACTAGTGATTTGTTCATGGACATTTGTGTTATTTCTATATTGTTGCTTTCATGAATAATATAAATAATACCGTGATTAACATCCTTGCCATTTTGATCTTTATATTGCTAATTTCTTCATGATTGTAAAATAACTGATTAACATTTATCCATCTGTTTAATGAAAACAGAGCAGTGGAATGCCTATGATTTTTAAAAAGCTAATAATATAGAAGGGTTTATGAATAGAAAGAACCTATTCTTCACCTCTGTTCTTATCCATCAGAGGCAGCTGCTTTTAATTCCTCTGGCCTTACCTCTGTTATCTATAATACATTTTTTTTTTTTACCATTGGTTTGTCATTATCCATTGACTGTGCTTCAGTAAGTGGTGTTTCAGTTTATTTTACAGTCTTTCTTTTTCCATTTCCTCTCAATATAGTTAGGTTCTTGGTCCCATTACAACTAAACAAATTTTTAGAACATGCAGTTTGGATACTTGATGAACAAGTCGTACTCTAAAGATGAAAAAGAGCAGTTTTTGTTTATGAATTCTGTTTCCTTCTTAACTCTTGCTTTTTGTTGTGTACTCTTTTTCTGTCAGAATTTTTTCCCAATTTTACTGCTAAGAGAATTTACATTTGCCAACTCTTATATTAAAGGAGAATGATAATCCCCGTGAATCTTTCTTGTGAGATTCTCAGGAGTTCCCATGTGACCTGTAAATAAAACAAACAAAACCTTAGGGAAACTCTGTATCTAATGCACATGTAGTGTTTTAGGTATGTTGTCAGTCTTGTCTCAAGATTTTCTTCATTGCATTGTCCAAACCTGAATTATATTAAGAACAATAAAAATTTAATTCTAAGGAGGATGGGAATCCCTTTTAGAGCCAGTAATCGTTTCCTTAAGGAATATATCAGAACATATAGGAATTTACTTTACTAGGCAGTCAATGTATTAGTCATTCTTTTAGTCAGTGATTCAATATTGCATTTTAATTTTGTTTTGTTTTTGATGGAGGTTTCATGATCTGTTGTTTGTTCTTCTGTACTTTTTGCTAATTTGTTTTTGTGGGTGTTATCAACAAAGCCAGATTTAAGTGAATTAAGAACTTTGTTATCTCATGCATATGCCTCAAGTGATAAAATCTCATATGTTATAACTAATGGAAAATGACCTAAAACTCGTTTATTTCATCTTAATTTAATGCTTTTGTATTCCAAGAATAGTTATTGATCTTATACATATGTACA
The DNA here is from genome assembly GCF_910594005.1 of Cervus elaphus. Lineage (NCBI taxonomy): Eukaryota > Metazoa > Chordata > Mammalia > Artiodactyla > Cervidae > Cervus > Cervus elaphus. The sequence continues at coordinate 4,566,056 of NC_057822.1, read as the reverse complement.
AATGCAAACTCATGATACCCATGATTAAGATACCCTAGATAGTGAGTTAAACTGTCTATTTTTGAAAATAATTTGTTTCTATAAAGGTCTTCATAAACCTCATGTTTAATTTGTGGGTAGAAATATTAGTAGCTTCCAGGTTTTGTGTATCAAGCACTCTGTTAGGCACTCTCCAAAATGTGTTTATAAATTTGCATTCATCCCTCTTAACGATTTCTGTTTTACAAGGTAAGAAAGTGGGACTCTTTCAGTTATTTGCCTGTAGTAACACATCTATTAAATGATAGAGCTGAAGCTAGGTATGGTCATGTGTTCTCCCATTTTATTTTCAGCACCTCAGTTTCTAACATGGAAGAAGGATGCTCAGTCACTAAATAATGTCTGAGTCACTTGTGATCCCGTGGACTGTAACCCACCACGATCCTCTGACCATGGGATTCTCCAGGCAAGAATACTGGAGTGACTTGCATTTCTCTGATAATGAGTGATGCTGAGCATCTTTTCATGTGTGTGTTAGCCATCTGTATGTCTTCTTTGGAGAAATGTCTGTTTAGTTCTTTGGCCCATTTTTTGATTAGGTCATTTATTTTTCTGGGATTGAGCTGCGGGAGTTGCTTGTATATTTTTGAGATTAATCCTTTGTTGCTTCACTTGCTGTTATTTTCTCCCATTCTGAGGGCTGTCATTTCACCTTGCTTATAGTTTCCTTTGTTGTGCAAAAGCTTTTAAGTTTAATTAGATCCCATTTGTTTATTTTTGCTTTTATTTCCAATATTCTGGGAGGTGGGTCATAGAGGATCCTGCTGTGATTTATGTCGGAGAGTGTTTTACCTATGTTCTCCTCTAGGAGTTTTATAGTTTCTGGTCTTACATTTAGATCTTTAATCCATTTTGAGTTTATTTTTGTGTATGGTGTTAGAAAGTGTTAGAAAGTGATGACTGTTATCCAAAAGTCTACAAGCAATAAATGCTGGAGAGGGTGTGGAGAAAAGGGAACCCTCTTACACTGTTGGTGGAAATGCAAACTAGTACAGCCACTGTGGAGAACAGTGTGGAGATTGCTTAAAAAACTGGAAATAGAACTGCCATATGACCCAGCAATCCCACTCCTGGGCATACACACTGAGGAAACTAGATCTGAAAGAGACATGTGCACCCCAGTGTTCATCGCAGCACTGTTTATAATAGCCAGGACATGGAAGCAACCTAGATGCCCATCAGCAGATGAATGGATAAGAAAACTGTGGTACATATACACAATGGAATATTACTCAGCCATTAAAAAGAATTCATTTGAACCAGTCCTAATGAGATGGATGAAACGGGAGCCCATTATACAGAGTGAAGTAAGCCAGAAAGATAAACACCAATACAGTATACTAACGCATATATATGGAATTTTGAAAGATGGTAACGATAACCCTATATGCAAAACAGAAAAAGAGACACAGATGTACAGAACAGACTTTTGGATTCTGTGGGAGAAGGCGAGGGTGGGATGTTCTGATAGAAGATCATTGAACCAAGTATACTATCAAGGGTGAAACAGATCACTAGCCCAGGTTGGATGCGTGAGACAAGTGCTCGGGGCTGATGAACTGGGAAAACCAGAGGGATGGGATGGGGAGGGGGGATCAGGATGGAGAACACGGGTAAATCCATGGCTGATTCATGTCAGTGTATGGCAGAAACCACTACAATATTGTAAAGTAATTAGCCTCCAACTAATAAAAATAAATGAAAAAAAAAAGAAGTACTGGAGTCAGTTGCCATTCCCTTCTCCAGGGAATTTTCCCAACCCAGGGATCAAACCTGCGTCTCCTGCTTGGCAGGTGGATTCTTCACCACTGAGCCACCAGGGAAGTCAGTGGAAGAAGAATAGATGGGAACAAAATGAATAGTAACTAAGATAGAAATTTTGAATATAGAGTCTGTTATTGGTGTCACCAAAGCCAGTGATCCGAAGTTCATGTTAGGTGAATAGCATAAAATACGTCTAGATCTGCCTTGTCTTTTCCTGCACTTAGACCTGAATCTTTGTAACTTTCCTGTTGATTCCTTTGGATACTGTGATGTATTGCATGTAGAAATCATAACTTATTTCTGTCGCTCTTGATTAAAATTGTTACTTCTCAAATTGGTCCTTTTACATCGGTTCCCGTGTGAAAATCATCATCTTTCCCATTACTACCCAGTTTGCTTCCTCAGCTCTAGATTCTGTGTTTGTCTCTTGTCTTTATTGAGACAACATTTGAATATCGTATAATTCACCCATTTAAAATGTACAGTTATTGGATCTTGGCATATTCAGAGTTGTACAGTCCTCACCAAAGTCAATTTGGGGACATTTTCATCACCCCCTAAAGAAAGCCTGTGTCCTCCGTTAGCCTGTTACTCCCCAACACCCCAGCTCTTGTTCTCATGTTTGTGCTATGTTGCTTCAGCTGTGTCTGACTCTTTGCAACCCTGTGGGCTGTAGCCCGCCAGGCTCCTCTGTCCACGGGATTCTCCAAGCAAGAATACTGGTGTTGGTTGCCCTTCCTTTCTTTAGGGGTTCTTCCCGATGCAGGGATCAAACCCCTGTATCTTACTTCTGCATTGCAGGCAGATTCTTTATTGTCTGAGCCACTTGGGAAGCCCCACACCAGGCCTCGACAACCATTGATCTTCTTTCTGTCTCTGACAGATTTGCCGGTTCTCAGTATTTCATATAAGACTTACTTTTCTTAGCATGTTTTTGTTGCTTAATAGTATCTATTGTATGGATATATGTATAATTATCTTTTCATCAGTTCAGTTCAGTCGCTCAGTTGTGTCTGACTCTTTGCGACCCCATGGACTGCAGCATGCCAGGCTTCCCTGTCCTTTACTATCTCCCTGAATTTGCTCAGACTCATATCCATTTAGTCAGTGATGCCATCCAGCCATTTCATCCTCGGTTGCCCCCTTCTTTTCCTGCCGTGAATCTTTCCCTGCATCAGGGTCTTTTTCATTGAGTTGGTTTTTTGCGTCAGGTGGCCAGAGAATTGGAGTTTCAACTTCAGCATCAGTCCTTCCAATGAATATTCAGGTTTGATTTCCTTTAGGATTGACTGGTTGGATCTCCTTGCAGTCCGAGGGACTCTGAATAGTGTTCTCCAGTACCACAGTTTGAAAGCATCAATTCTTTGGTGCTCAGCCTTCTTTATGGTCCAACTCTCACATCCAAACATGACTACTGGAAATACCTTATCCTTGACTATACAGACCTCTGTCAGCAAAGTGATGTCTTTGCTTTTTAAATACGCTGTCTAGGTTTGTCATAGCTTTCCTGCCGGTAAACAGTCATCTTCTAATTTCATGGCTGCAGTCACCGTCCACAGTGATTTTAGAGCCCAAGAAGAGGAAATCTGTCACTGTTTCCACCTTTTGCCCTTCTATTTGTTATGAAATCATGGGACTGAAAATCATCATCTTAGTTTTTTGAATTTTGAGTTTTAAGCCAGCTTTTTCACTCTCCTTTTTCACCTTCATCAGGAAACTCTTTACTTCCTCTTCACTTTCTGCCATTTGAGTAGTATCATCTGCATATGTGAGGCTGTTGATATTTGTCCCTGCAGTCTTGACTCCAGCATGTATTTCATCCAATCCTGGCACTTTGCATGATGTTCTTTGCATATATTAATTAAACATGGTGATGATATACAGCACTGACGTACACTCCTTTCCCAGTTTTGAATCAGTCTGTTGTTCCATGTCTGATTCTAACTGTTGCTTCTTGACCTGTTTACAGGTTTCTCAGGAGGCAGATAAGGTGGTCTGGTATTCCCATCTCTTTGAGAATTTTCCAATTTGTTGTGATCCACACAGTCAAAGGCTTTAGCATAGTCAGTGCAGCAGAAGTAGGTGTTTTTCTGGATTTCTCTTGCTTTTTCTATGATCCAACGGATATTGGCTGTAGATACTTGATTTATTGGCTATTATGAATAAGGAACATTAGTATGTAATTTTTTTTGGTGGACGTGCTACCCTATCTCTTACCCTCACAATATAAATAAGATTATTACATCATCATTTTAAAAGTCAGTGGCTCTTCTTTGCTGAGAAAAAAAGATGAACGTGTCTTAGCAAAGAACATGCAGTTTTCCTGCAGCCTGGCCATAATCAGACTGCAGCTGTACCAGCATCACTCCACTGAACTCTCTTTTCCCAGCCCTTTCTAAAGAGAACCCCTTACCTATTTGTGGAGCATGCTTTACTTTCTTATCCCTGTACTCTGCAAATTTCTTTTCAAAATAATATCTCTAATTCTTCGTCTGAACTAAAGCTTTTTACTTCTCTGCATGCAACTCTGATTTCACTAGACCCTTCCACAGTTTCAGACCTAGTTTTGTCTGATTTTTAATCAGTTTTAAATACAGTAAATTGAAAATACATTAAAAAATAGGATTTATCACATCTTGTTTCTTTACTTACTGTGATATCCTTTTTATTGGAACTCCTAAGGACAAGGGTTGTTTCACTTCATAGCTTAATACAGTGCCTGACAGAGTATTGATGCTCAATCAGTATTGAGTATGTGTCCAGAGGAGTTAAAATTAGCAATCACATTAAATTGGTTTGTATTATGGCTATCTGTCCTGTCCTTTATATTGTGTTCTGACATCAGCACACCCATTAAAAAAAGAGGAACTTTTGTTATATGTCAATTAAAAAAAAAATTAACCATTCTAGAAAAAAATACTTGTGAGCCTCATTCTCTGTGGTAATAAGTCTATATTGATCCTAGCACTGCTGAAATTAGATTATCTTTCAGTTACCTTTTGTCTTTAAAATTCTGAGATTCTGACTTTGGTTTAGTTTTAGTTTGAGACTTTCTTGATTTGTCCTGTGATAACCTTGTTTATTCTTTAGGGATTCTGAGTAGAGAAATTAGCCACATTGATTCCACTGAGAGGGTGAGCAGTGTCTTGGTGGTGGTGGTGCTGGTTTAGTCGCTAAATCGTGGCCGCGTGGCTGACTCTTGTGACACCCTTCCAGGCTTCTCTGTCCATGGTATTCTCCAGGCAAGAATACTGGAGTATGCAACAGTTAACACTGACCAAATAGATCCCTTCGGTTTATAAATTGCAAGGTTTTTCATAGTTTTATTTGCTAGTTTTCATAGTTAGTTTAGAGACCATTTGAAAGTTCAATACCAACCTACTTCTAAATTTATCCTCCCCAGCCCCTGACTTCTCTTCTCAGCTTGGATTCAAATATTGAAATGGCTCCTTAGCCATTTGGATATCTGTTAGGCATATGTTGCTTTTGATTACCCCTTCCCCTAAGTCTGTTCCCCCTATCTCACAGTAGTATCTCCACCCACTTAATATTTCAAACCATAAACTTAAAAGCCATCATCTGTTTTCATATAGTTATCCCTTTTAAATATATATTTTAAATATTATTGTATCTTTTATTATTATTTTGTTTTCTTCAGCTAGGAGGTAAATTCCATGAAGACAGAGATTTTAGAATCTTACTCACCTAATTTTGTATCCCACGCAGCAGTGTGTGACATATAGTTTGTTCTCAGTAAATACATATTAAATAAGTGAATCAGTCAATCCTCATTCCTTTCTGTCCCTTCTTTTCAGTCAAATCAATAGGAATTTTGTTTGCTCTGCCTTTGATACACAACCCAAATTGTTCCAGCTTCTTTTCATCTTTATTTTTACTGTTCTAAGTTACCATCAGTTTTGGCCTAGTTTATTGTGATAGCATTTAAACTAATTGTTTCCATTCATACGTTCTTCTGTTCTTTTCACAAAGCAGCCAAAATGATCTTTGAAAACATCAGATCTGCTCATACTGCTACTGCTAAATCACTTCAGTCATGTCCAACTCTGTGCAGCCCCATCCCTGGGATTCTCCAGGCAAGAACACTGGAGTGGGTTGCCATTTCCTTCTCCAATGCATAAAAGTGAAAAGTGAAAGTGAAGTCACTCAGTCATGGCTGACTCTTCGCGACCCCATGGACTGCAGCCTACCAGGCTCCTCCGTCCATGGGATTTTCCAGGCAAGAGTACTGGAGTGGGGTGCCATTGTCATGGTCCTGCTTAAAATTTCCTATAGCTTACTCCACTTATCAAAGTCCATACCATACTTAAGCCCTTAAGCAATATTGTCTCTGCTGCAGTATCTTTTTAGCTTCAGGATGGGGGGATTACTCCCTACCCCACTTGGAACAGTTGAGTCATGCCCATTGCATGACCTTGTGAAACTTTCAGGGTCTTATACCTGTCATTTTTCTGGCATGTGAGTTCTTTCCCTAGTTTTTGTTATTACTATGTAACAAGTCACCCCAGAATTAACAGCTTAACATAGCACCCATTTGTTATCTCACAGATTAGGTGGACCTGAGCTGTTAGGGTCCTCTGCTTAGGACCATGCTGAAATTAAAGTATAAACAAAGAGACTGGAATCTCATGTGAAAAGTGAAAGTGAACGTCGCTCAGTCATGTCTTTGTGACCCCATGGCCTATACAGTCCATGGAATTCTCCAGGCCAGAATACTGGCGTGGTAGCCTTTCCTATCTCTAGGGGATCTTCCCGACCCAGGAATCGAACCGGCGTCTCCTGCATTGCAGGTGGATTCTTTCTCACCTAAGCTGCACCTTCCTTCCCTCCTCCTTTCCTCCTTCTCTCTTTCTTTGTGTCTCTGTCTAACCCCACCCACCGCCCCGACCCCCATCCCCCCCCCCCCACCCCCGTCTTCCCCCCTCCCACACACTCTCTTTCTTGGATTTCTCTTTGTCTCTTCCTCCTGTCTCTGTCTCTCTCTTTTCCCCTCTCTTCCCCCATCTCTCTCACTTTCCTTCTCTCCCTCATGTTTTCATTTCATCTACCAGGGCATCTCATGTAAGGCTTGGAATTCACTTCCATACTCATTCGGATTGTTGGAAGACTTTATTTCCTTGTGGTTGTTGGACTCGGGTCCTTGTTTTCTTACTGGCTGTTGGCTATGAATTGCTCTCAGGTCCTCGAGGCTACCTTCAGGTCCTTGCTGTGTGGTCCTCTCATAATCTGGAAGGCTTAGTCTTTAAGAACAGCAAGAGAATCTCTCTCTGATTCACTGTGGTTTAAAGAGCTCAGCTAAAAAGTTCAGACCCACCCAGGGGAATCTCTGTTGATTAACTTGAAGTCAGCTGTTTAGTTACCTAATCACAGGAGTGATATTCCATCATGTTCACTGGTATATTAAGGGGAAAGAATTACACAGAGTATGTGCACCAGAGACAGGAGTATTGAGAGCCATTTTAGAATTCTGCCTACCACAGTTTGCCCTCTGGCTAAGGAGGATTCTCACATGGTATCCTGTCTTTGTTACCTTTGATTCCTAGACATGTTTCTGAGGGCAGATGTTTTTTTCTTATTTTTATTTCATTACTGATTTGAGGTAGGTAGTCAACATTGAAAAAGTAGCGGTCTGTTTTTATTTCACTAGCTTCCATTACCAGTTATTAATAAATATGAAAAGAAACAATCTTCAGAATTGAACCCAGTACTTAGAGAGTCCATGGTAGAAGTGTCCATGACAGCATCTGTTTGCTTGAGTAATTAAATATTACTGGAATTATATGAAATTGCCTTTTTAAAAAATGTGAAAAAAAACTTCAATTTCAGAAATTCCACATGGTTCAACCTTATAAGTGTAGCTAAGAGTAGAGCAAGGAGGAAGGTAATATACTTTCTTTTTTCGTTGGTTTTTGGGAGGAGTTTGGCAGTAATAATGTCTGATTTTGAAAAAATGTCATGATACTTAGTAAAATTTTCTAGTATTCACTGTAGTGTTCCTTTTTAATTGACTAAATCAGCTTTTATTTCCCAATATTTGTAGTTAAAAACATCTCTAAATATTGGGAAATAAATAATCTGAAGGAAGAAGTAGGATGATATGAAAAACTCACCAGGAGGGGTGGAGAGCTGAGGCTTGAGTATTGAAATTAGCCAAGTAAGAAGGCAGTCCAGCCAGTCCATCCTGAGGGAGAGCAGTCCTGAATGTTCACCGGAAGCACTGATGCTGAAGCTGAAGCTTCGCTACTTTGGCCACCTGATGCGAAGAACTGACTCTTTGGAAAAGACCCTGATGCTGGGGAAGATTGAAGGCGGGAGGAGAAGGGGACAACAGAGGATGAGATATTTGAATGGTATCACTGACTCAGTGGACACGAGTTTGAGTAAACTCTGGGAGTTGGTGATGGATGGGGAAGCCTGGCGTGCTGCAGACCATGGGGTCGCAAAGAGTCGAACACGACTGATCGCCTGAACTGAACTGAACTGAAGAAAAGCTTTGGAATCCTTCCAGTCTACCCCAGATTGAACTTGGTAATTTTCATGTGGGAGTTGCAGCTGTTGAAATGCTTTTAGATGATTTCACTAAGTAAACTTCATCTTGGGATAAAAAATTAAGGGATGACTTCTCAGACATAAACTATGTACTGTGTTTGCCTTTATAGGAATGAATTTATTTATTTTTTTTCTGAAAACATTATTTCTTGACAGGAATTTTTTGCAATTCTTTTGACAAAGATTTAATTGTTTTTAAGTGCTGTGTTTTTATTGGCATATATTGGGCAACATGTATATGTAGATGCAATAAATAAAAATGTGTTTTATATGTGTGTATATAATGTTTAACAATATATCTATATTCATTCATATCTGTCTAGAATTCAATCATAAGTCTATATGTGAGTACTTCCTTAAAATAGAGTTTATTCTTTCTAGATTTGCTGATTGGTGATTTCTGGATAAATTCATCACAGCATTACTATTTTCATTTTCCTTTTATTACCCTGTCCCTTGTGTTAGTACATAAAGTGACAGAGATGGAAGAATACCATAGCAGTGTATAAGACATTCAGAGCAAATGGGCACGCATGCTTACTGTATAAAAGAGATAATTTTTCTTTCTGGAGCAAAAGGCAGCATGCTTACTGTCTGTCATAAAACATTCAGGTTCCCTAAGTTCAGGGTTCCTTTCAGGTAATGCAAGTCACCACATGGACACATAGTATGTGGCCTTGTTTGTGTTACCCTGAACCTTAGGTTCAAAGTGTGGTACAAAGATACTCTACTTCTGTTGTTGAAAGTAATAAATAGCTCCTCATTTTGTCTAAAGGAAAAAAAAAAACCTAGAAAGTTTCATGTTTCATTGGTGATCATGAGGTACCCCTGAGCCAGATTCACACTCTGGCTGTCTGTCCTCTTCAGGTATCGATGTACTTTATTTGGCTAGTACAGTGTTTTGGAAGTCAGGAAAATGTTTTGTAAAAATCTTTACTTGTTTTTCTTGAAAACTTGGAAGATACTGCGTGACTTGTTTGAAATTCTGAATGGTGGCACTTGGCTCCAGCTGAGCGTCTGCTTCCGCATGGGGGATGGGCATTCACACCAGTTCTCTGTAGACCTTATTCCCTGTTGTTTACACCTGGTCGTTCCCCCCCACATACGTTTCCTGCATAGTATTTTCATTCCTCTTGGGTCAAGAGAATGATCATGTTCAGGAAACTTTACTTTTTAAATAGCTATTTTTTGAAATTGTAGTTTATATGTTATAGCTTTTAATTGGCCAGAGTATTTTATTAAATCAGGTAATTTAGTGCTGAACAAATCAACTTTCTATTTAATCAACTTTATACTTACTGACTAATCTCAGTTTCCATGGTCTTTATGGTTTAGCTTTACATTTTCAAAAGATTCTTCAAGTTATATTGCTCATTAAACAACAAATATCATTGATTTTATAGGAGATGGTTTTAAGTAGAACTTTTGAATGAAATTTTCTAGCTGGTTGAACTTTTTACTCAGTCAAAATTTTAGAGGTTTTCTTTCTTTTTTCCCTTCATTTATTTTTTGTTTAGACCAAGCCCTGCAGCATGTGGGATCCTAGTTCCCCATCCAGGGATCTTAACCACTGGACTGCCAGGGAAGTCCTGAGATATTCTTTTAGTTTATTTTCTTTTTATATTTTTTCTACTCTTGTAGAACAGCAGTATAACTAATACCACTGTATTTTAACCTTCATCCTGAATAATTTGGTTGTTTTTGTTTCTAATCTTTTTTAGGGAGTTGAAGAGAATTGTACATGCTTGAAAATGCATAAAACATAAAAGTAGAGTTTAACAAATAATTTTAAAACAAAAACTGTCTCACCTCCCAGGCTTAAAAGAATGAAAGAATGATATGGCCTTTTCTGATGTCTACTCCTTCTCTTCCTGATATAGATGCCTTAAAAAAATTTCCTGCTTTTGTTTACAGTGTTGCCATTCAGTTATGTATTTCTGAATTAATACAATCAAATTTTGTTTGTTTTGGAATCATTTTTGGAATCATACTCTATATTCTGTGTTCTTTTTCACTCATTAACATTTATGAGAGTCATTTAAATTGTGAAATGTTGCTCTAGTTTTTAATTTGATTTCCATATAGGAAAATATTTCATTACTGATTCATTCTCCAGCTAATGAATGTTCATGTTATCCAGTATTGGGTAAAAAGAACAGTGCAACTATGAATATTTTTGTACATGTATTTTGGTGCACGTTGTCCCGTTTTCTCACAAATGTATACCTACAAAGAGCTAGGCTATGTGGCAGAGCTGCTGTTCCAACTGTGCTATAAAGCCATTATCCTTCAAGAAAAAAGAAAGACAGAAAAACAAAGTGAGAGGTAAACTATAGGACATACCTGTTTTCAAAGGTACTAGCTAGGGCCAAGTTCTTTCCCAGGGAACTTGTACCAATCTATATTTCCACGAGCATATGAATGACAATTCTGGATCTTCCATATTATTGCCAATGCAAAACTATAATATCCATAAAAAATGAATATTTCTCTGCATATAATCTTTTAAATATAGTGCGCATGCAAACACAGACACACTGTCCCTCTCTCTGCATACCAAGAAATGATTGATTAATTTTGCTTAAATAAAGTATTGTATAAAAGAGAAAAATTTTTTTAGCTTTGGAGGTAGTTAATTAGCTATTTTATACTTCTGCTCCCAGCCTTCACAGTTGAGATGGTACTAATACTAAATAAAGAGAAAACGTGTTTTTTTCCTCACTACATGAGAACTTGCCACTATATTCAAAGGACATAGGTTATAGCAATATGATCTCAAAAAATGTCTTACCTGTGTTCTCTTCTAGGAGTTTTATGTCTTGTCTTGTATATAACTCTTAAAGCTGTTTTGAGTTTATATATAGCCTGAGGGTATGTTCTAACTTCATTGATTTGCATGCAGCTTTCCAACTTTTCAGCACCATTTGCTCAAGAGACTGTCCTTTCCCCATTGTATATTCTCGCCTCCTTGTTGAAGATTAATTGACCATAGGTGTGTGAGTTTATTTCTGAACTCTATTCTGTTCCATTGGTCCATGTATCTGTTTGTGTGTGTGTGTATGTCTGTGTGTGCGCCAGTACCACACTGTTTTGATTATTGTGACTTGATAGTGTTGTGTGAAGTCTGAAAAAATTATGTGACCTGCTTTGTTCTTTTTCCTCATGATTGCTTTGGGAATTCTAAGTGTTCATGGTCCCCTGTAAATTTTAGAAGTCTTTGTTTTAGTTATGTGAAAAATGTCATGGGTAGTTTTATAGAGATCACGTAAAGCCTATAGATTGCTTTGTGTAACATGGACATATCGTGATATATTTTAATATTCATTTACTATTAATTTCAGGAAAGATTTGGTTTTTTGTCTGTTTGTTTTATTTGAGTCACATACATGTATTACACAGTCCAGGGAATTCTCCAGGCCAGAATACTGTAGTGGGTAGCTGTTCCCATCTCCAGGGGATGTTTCCAATCCAGGGATCAACCCCAGGTCTTCTGCATTGCAGGCGGATTCTTTATCAACTGAGCCAGCAGGGAAGCCCCTAATCAGCAATTTTTAAAAAATTTTCCCACATTAGGATTTTTTTACCTGGGTAAATTTAATCTTTGTTTTATCATAATGAATTGGAGAATTGACCTGATATTTAATATAGCTAACTTATTTCACTGAGAAAATTTTTATCGTAGTGTTAAAAATATGTATCTATTTTGATGCTTTGCTTTAGTAAAATATCAAAATATTTAAAGTTTTAAAGTATGTGAAATAAGGATATAAATTTATAAAGCCTTGTTAGTGAGAGATTTGCATGTAAGAACTCTTCATTCTGGTTATTAATTTTTCCTAAAGTAGATATGTAGATAGCACTTTGATTTTTATCCTTTGAAAAATTGCCGTGCTGAGATTTATAAATGCTATAACAGTTCATGGTAAACCTCATGCCCTTATAAATGTAATTTTGACTTGAAATTGTAAACAAAGTTTTCAAGAAAATCATAAAGCTAGTTGAAAAGGAGGAAGAAGGACTTCCCTGGACATCCATTGGTTAAGACTTTATGCTTCCAATGGTAGGGGGTGTAAGTTCGATCCCTGGTCTGGGAACTAAGATCCCACATGTCACATGGCCAAAAAAAAAAAAGCAGTAAAGAAGTGAAATACAGTTAATTTCGATTTTAAACTTTGGTCCCTTTTTACCATATTTGTGTCTCTTCTTAACCTGTAAGCTTTTGAGTGTACTAGTTCTCCATGAGTCCATTTTATTTTAACTTTGGGAATGGGTAGCTGAACCTCTAGGTATTCATGTCTGTTTTAGATAGACATAACCTGCCAATATAACCTGCCAGACGTAACCTGGCGAGAATACACAGAAGAACTATACCAAAAAGATCTTAATGATGCAGATAACCATGATGGTGTGATCACTCACTTAGAGCCAGACATCCTGGAGTCTGATGTCAAGTAGGTCTTAGGAAGCATCACTACGAACAGAGCAAGTGGAGGTGATGGAATTTCAGCTGAGCTATTTCAAGTCCTAAATGATGATGCTGTGAAAGTGCTGCACTCAGTATGCCAGCAAATTTGGAAAACTCAGCAGTGCCCACAGGACTGGAAAAGGTGTTTTCATTCCAATTCCAAAGAGAGACAATGCCAACGAATGCTCAAACTACCGTACAATTGCACTCATCTCACATGCTTGCAAAGTAATGCTCAAAATTCTCCAAGCAAGTCTTCAACATTACGTGAACAGAGAACTTCCAGATGTTCAAGCTGGGTTTAGAAAAGACAGAGGAACCAGAGGTCAAATTGCCAACATTTGTTGGATCATTGAAAAAGCAAGAGAGTTCAAGAAAATATCTACTTCTGCTTTATTGACAATGCCAAAGCCTTTGACTGTGTGGATCACAACAAACTTTGGAAAATTCTTAAAGAGATGGGAATACCAGACCACCTTACCTGCCTCCTGAGAAATCTGTATGTAGGTCAAGAAGCAACAGTTAGAACCAGACATGGAACAACAGACTGGTTCCAAATTGGGAAAGGAGTACGTCAAGGCTGCATATTGTCACCCTGCTTATTTAACTTGTACGCAGAGTACATCATTGGAAATGCCCGACTGGTTGAAGCACAAGCTGGAATCAGGATTGCCAGGAGAAATATCAATAACCTCAGATATGCAGATGACACCATCCTTATGGCAGAAAGCGAAGAGTAACTTGAAGAGCCTCTTGATGAAAGTGGAGAGTGAAAAAGCTGGCTGAAAACATTCTAAAAGCACAGATCGGCATCTGGTCCCATCACTTCATGGCAAACAGATGGGGAAACAATGTGAGACTTTATTTTTTTGGGCTCCAAAATCACTGCAGATAGTGACTACAGACATGAAATTAAAAGGCACTTATTACTCCCTGGAAGAAAAGCTGTGACCAACCTAGACAGCATATTCAAAAGCAGGGATATTACTTTGCTGAGAATGGTCCATCTACTCAAAGCTATGGTTTTTCCAGAAGTCCTGTTTGGATGTGAGAGTTGGACTATAAAGAAAGCTGAGCACCAAAGAATTGATGCTTTTGAACTGTGGTGTTGGAGAAGACTCTTGAGAATCTGTTGGACTGCGAGGAGATCCAACCAGTCCATCCTAAAGGAAATCATTTCTGAATATTCATTGGAAGGACTGATGCTGAACCTGAAGCTCCGATACTTCAGCCACCTGATGTGAAAAACCCACTCATTGGAAAAGACCCTGATGCTGGGAAAGATTGAAGGCAGGAGGAGAAGGGGATGACAGAGGATGAGATGGTTGGATGGCATCAGTGAGTTGATTGACATGATGTTGAGCAAGCTCCGGGAGTTGGTGATGGACAAGGAAGCCTGGCGTGGTGCAGTCCATGGGGTTCACAAAGAGTCAGATGCTACTGAGCAACTGAACTGAACTGAATCTGACAATGCAGGAGACATAAGAGATACGGGTTCAGTCCCTGGTTCGGAAAGATCCCCTGGAGGAGAGCATGGCAGCCCACTCCAATATTCTTGCCTGGAGAATCCCACGGACAGAGGACGCTGGTGGGCTGTAGACATAGAGTTGCAAAGAGTCAGGCATGACTGAAGTGACTTAGTGTGCATGCATGCAAAGAATTTTAGGCTTAAATTACCAAGAGTACACTTTCTTCAGAGCTTCTGACTGACTGACTGAATTCTAGGAAAACTTAATGTCATTTAGAGACCACTTCCATTTCTCCCTGGGTAGAGTTTTTAACTCTGTGGTAGAATTCAGGGGATCTAAGAACTGGGTTAAAATATCTCACTAAATGTTATCATTTCTTTGAATTATGAATGGGGCAGCAACTGTCGTTAGTTACTATTTTCAATACAGTAATACAGAATGTATATTATATCACAATTTTGTCTTAATGTATTAATACCCATATTTCAACATAATTGGTTCTTGTAATCTATTTATGCATTTAAAAATATAAGTATAGGAAGAAGTTTGTTTCTATTAGATTGCAAGGGATTCATGGCTCCACTCAACCTAAGGAGAATGAATTGTTTTATATTAGATAACCTCACCACCAGTCCCTCCCATCAGGAAGCTCACTGTAGCCTCTTCGCCTCCTACATTAGAGGGCAGACAGAAGAAGCCAGAAGAACCACAGCTCCACAGAGACTTGAACAAAAGCCACATTACAGAAAGTTAATCAGCATGAAAAAGCAGGAAGTTATGTCTCAGATGGGTAGATGGGGCCTACCAGGTGGTCTTGGTGGTAAGGGACATGCCTGCCAGTGCTGCAGACATAAGGAACAAGGGTTTGATCCCTGGGTTGGGAAGATGTCCTGGAGAAGGAAATAGCAAGCACTCCAGCATTCTTGCTGGAGAAGCCCATGAACAGAGAAGCCTGGCGGGCTGTAGTCCGTAGGGTCGCGGAGTCAGCCACGACTGAGTGACTTAACACACACAGCCGCAGCGTCGCCCCTTATTCAGGAGGTTAGCAGATTGCCAGTACTTTCGTGGGTTAGACGGATAGAGCTTGGTTAGACTGATTGTTAGATGCTAGAAAGGGGCCGGAGCAAAGTGGTTTCATGCTTCTCAAAGGCTGATGGGTGGTTTATTACCAATAAAAAGTGGGGGAGACATAATTTTTATTTACATAAAAGCATATGCTATTTTTTTTGATTGCTCAGGTTTGTGACTGTTGAACTATATGAAAATATAAAAATGATGGGAAAACACTTGCCTGCTTTCTATTAAGATCTTTGTGTATCTTTTTTATAAATCTTTTTTAATAAGATGTCTACATACTTGTGAGTATGTATATATTTATATATGCACACGTATTTACACATAAATACACATAGAAATATGTATATGTATATTTAGATGTGCTTTTTTAGAAACAAAAATGCGATTATGCTCTATAAGTAACTTTTTTGGATCAGGTTTATTGAGGTATAATTTATTTAAGGTAAAATTCGCCTTATCACAGTTCTGTGTGTATTCCCATTGGTTTTGACAGGTACAGAGAGGCACGTAATCTGCATACAGGCATGATCTTGAAGCAAGTTCTGTCACTCCCTAGAATCTCCTTGTGCCCTTTTTGTAGTTACTATTTGCTCTTGTAATCATTTATTGATACTTCCTTTTTGTTCCTTTTACAAAATATCAAATAAATGGCATCCTATAGGATGTTGTTTCTAGTCTGGCTTTTTTGTTTATATTTTTCCTTTAAAATTTTTAGTTTTTAGTATGCTTTGAGAATCTTTTATCAAGTGGATAAAAATATTCATTTCTCTTTTTTTATACTAATTTCATTGTTTCAGTTTATGAAATTTTAAGCTTTTAGTCTTATTTTATATTTATTTTAATATAATTTGTGAGATAGAGAATTTAATTTTTTAAAAATAAGCTACTTTTGCAATATTTATTAGTACTGAGTTACTAATACTCTTACTAAATACTGATTTCTTCACAGGTAACACAAGTAGCAAGGCAGCCGGGACCCCCGACCCCTTCCCCTTACTCAGCACATGAGATAAACAAGGGGCATCCAAATCTTGCGGCAACGCCCCCGGGACATGCATCGTCCCCTGGACTCTCTCAAGTAAGAAAAACCTTTTTTTCCTAAAATAAATTTCCTTGTAAAGGCCGAATTTTTCTAAAGCAAACTTTTACACAAACATACAATATTATTTGAAGAGAAATTTCAGTTTTGTCTTATTTCTGTTTTGTGTTACTACATTTTTTAGACATACCTCCCATAATGGTGGCTAGTAACAGTTTTACGCATTTCGTTTCTGGAGTCATTGAGAATAAACTGGCAGTGACATTTAGGTTTTTTTGTTTGATTGTTTTGGAAATTAGAGTATAATTCTCAGGTTCCTCACCAATCCCATGAAGCGTGTGTGTGCATTTCAGTGTGTGATCTGATAGTCTTGCTGCTTCTCACTTTCTGGTGGATTGTTGACAGTTAGTTTCTACTTTTCTAAAAGATATGATGTCTTTTCCTCTTAGTAATTTTTGTTGGTATTAAAATTGTTAGGCTTAAAATTTTGTTGAAGTGTTCAAGAGTAGTGAACTATTAGTTTATTTCCAGTTACTAGGCACAGGAGACACTGTTATACTGTTTTAAGGTGTCCCTGTGGGTTCCCTGCATATTAAGCCCTTTCCCAAGAGCTCTTTCAGCTTGCGCCAACTCACCATTACATGCTTATTTGATCTTCCTTGTGGTTAACAGTGGTATAGAGTTAGGATGTCTCTTATTGGAATGTAGACATAGTTAAGCCAGTAACTTTGAATCATGCTATTTGAGATTATCAATATTTATACCTCATAACCATTCCTTTTAATAATGAAAATTAATTTTGTAACTTGTTTTCGATGTGGGCCTTTATCTTTTATGCCTTTGAAGAGCTTGAATAATAAGAGAAAGAATTACTAATAATAGTGCTAAAGGCTGGCAGTTATAAGCTAAGGGTTGATGAACGATAGTTTAAGCTATAGAATGTTTGGTGAAGGAATGTGCAGTATGCCAAACCATGATTGAAATAGCACCATTCATCCTCAGATGATAAAGAATCTGCTTGCAGTGCAGGAGACCCGGTTCAGTCCCTGGGTTGGGAAGATCCCTTGGAGAAAGGCAATGGCTATCTGCTCCAGTATTCTGGCCTGGAGAGTTTCCTGGAGAGAGGAGCCCGGCGGGCTGTAGCCCGTGGGGTCTCGGAGAGGCGCGACGGAGCAGCTAACGCCGCTGCTGCTGCTACTGCTGGGCTCAAGCTCAGTCTGAGTGATTCCTGGTTAACTTTGAGCTTTGAAAGTGAAGCATGTCAAAGCGAATTCTAAATCGTTTAAGATGTTTCCAATGTTGGTTTCATAGTATGGAAGACAGCCACCCAAGCTCTTGATACGGTGTGTTGGTATGTGTCTCAGTTCAGTTCAGTCGCTCAGTCGTGTCCGACTCTTTGTGACCCCATGAACCGCAGCATGCCAGGCCTCCCGGAGTCTGCCCAAACCCATGTCCATTGAGTCGGTGATGCCATCCAACCATCTCATCCTCTGTCGTCCCCTTCTCCTCATGCCCTCAGTCTTCCCCAGCATCAGGGTCTTTTCAGTGTTAGTACATGTGCTGCCGAAGCGAGCACTCAGGGTCTTTTCAAATGAGTCATCTCTCTGCATCAAGTGGCCAAAGTACTCGGCTTCACCATCAGTCTGTCCAGTGAACACCCAGGAATGTGTCTCAGGAGAAAAGAAACACTGTGTAGTTGTTTGAGTAGGGAAAGTTTTGTATAAAGGGTTTATTAAGTATAATAGGGGATTGGAGTGATGAGAGAAAACCTTAAAGGATGCAAAAACAACAAATGTACAGAGTAGCTGCTTTTCCCGGGGCTAGGTTAGAGTTCCCCTGGAGATTCTTCTTCACCCCATTACCAGAGAGCGCATGGCTATGGCATACCTAACAGTAGAGAGTACGTGGCGTCAGTAATGTCTCACCAGTGGAGCGTGCTGGAAATCCATCTTACAGAATGCTGAGGAAAGCTGACGTCTCTAGCACCAGTTCCTTTGGCAAAGAGCTTCTGCGGAGCAGGATGACTCGAGGCTCCGTAAGCAGCTCTGCTTGCCACGGACACTTCAGACGGCCTGAACCTGGAGCCTCGGTCCCGTGTGGTAGAGAAGCTGGCGTTGCAGCCTGAACTTTCTGCACACGCTCCTTGTTTCTTTTCCTAAATCAAAGTTGGAAACCTCGCAGATCACTTTGAAGGTCCGTTGAGGTGTCTCAAACTCAAGTGTAATGTATGTTCTCTCCAAAATCTTAAAAAAAAAAAAGGGCCTTTGTAACCGTATGCCTCTTTTTCTCTCATGCTAGCGCTAGGCAGGAGGCTGCTCCCCACCCCCACCTTGGGCTGAGATCGGCTTGATGTGGTTCTCTGAATGGTAGAGAAATTGTTGCGGTACTGCATCAGTAGAACTAGAAATCAGCTCTCTGGAATGTGCCAGAATTCTGAGTCACTGAGGGGAAACCCTGCCCAGGGCAGTTTCTTGGTGGAGGCGCTCTGCTGCAGAGCAGCCTGAGAGGGTGCCTGGGGTGGCCGTCAGCCTCTGGGCGCTGCTGGCTGCTGTACCCTGGGGAGAGTGGGGGGCAGAACCCTCCCCTCTTGCAGTATCTTTACAGTGTCCTTTACTGAGAAACATTTACACTGTGCCAGACCCATTTTCTCTGAACTGGCAAATAGGTTGACTTTTGAGCTGAAAGGCAAGCGGTCAATAGCTGGCATGTAAGGGGGAATAGCTTAGTTTTCCATTTCAAATTCTTCCTGTTCCCAGTTGTGACTTGACCTCAGCAGTTTGCCCAAAGCGCTGAAGTGTTCTGAAAGAGGGCGGCTTGCAGATGCATAGTTTGCATTTAAGGAAGGATGATCTAGCAGTGGTCTCAGTTGTCGAGCCCACCAATATCTTTTTGTATGCCATTCTATGAGTTGCTTTTAGAAGTCAGAGTGCGTAAATCCCAAGAAAGGTCACCAGATGTTACCTTGCTTTTCTTTTGTGGTCTTTTTTGTTATCATCATTCTTCCTGATTTGATGAATGAACCCAGTACATCACATCTCATTCACTACCCACTTTTATACCCACCTTTCAGACAGGGGAGGCAGCCTTATAATGAATTTATTTGTCTCTTAACAATGTCTTAATGTTTATTGATAGAGTTGAGGAAATCTTTCTAAATTGACATACCTGGAAAATCGAGGTGTTTTGCGGGAAACTCAATCTCCTTAGGTTTTAATAGTTAACATGTTTGTGGATCATGATGGAAAGTAGAGTCTTCAAAATAGTGGGAAAAATTTTTCAGGCTTAGAGTCAAATAGATTCCAGGTTCTGGGACCTGATCTGTCAGTTTCTGATTATATGATGTTGGGTAAATTTTTGAGTATCTCTAGAACTTGGTTTCTTCATTGCTATATAGGGTAGAATTAGAATTCTGCTGCTCTTCAAGAGAGTTTTTACCAAGATTATATAAAATCTTGCCTGAGAAGAGGACACATGTATGCTTTCATTAAGTGACACTTGGTATTTTTGTGCATCTCCAACTTGATTCTTTTCAGGATGTGTGGGTGTGTGTGTGCATGTGTGTGTGCGTGTGTGTCTTAACTCACCTAATCTGGCTACCATTCTGGTATTAGTGTGAAATTTAGAAGCTCCCTCTAGGAGTTTGAGATGTCTTTCCAGGTCTTTGCTTATTCCTTCCAGGGTAAAAGTACAAGCCTGGCTTGGTCATTTTCTATTGGAAATAGTGTGGTTTATTCTTATACACAGAACTATTAATGTTCGATTTCAAATCAACCGCAGAAAAGATGAAAGAAGCTTCTTTAACCACATGTGCTATTAGAAGTGACAATCTCCTGTTCTTCTGTGAATCAGATCGTTTTGTTCCAAGTAGCAACCTGTGTCTGTGACTCAATGTTTGGCCTGAAATCAGTTGATCATGGTTTGAGTGAAAGCAGCTATGCTGAAGAAAAGTGAATTTCATACCTTTGAAACATAAAAGAAGGACATGGTAGAAAATTGCTCCCAGTCTCTTCCTTCCATTGTTAGTGACGACCTATTTAACCTATTTCTTCAGGATAGGATTTTATACATGTGTGTGCAAGTACATGCACTTGTGCATTTTTCAAGTTTTAAGACTTTATGTGCATTTTCCTTTGTTATGTGACTTCTAAATCTTTCTAGCCCTGTTCCCTCAGGAGATTTCATTTAATGAAAATCAGAAAATTTTGACTATTCGAGATTATTATATAATAATATCTAATATATATATAATTAGATACAGATACATAGATATAGAGATATCTATCGATATATCCATGATAGGTATATATCTATCTATAGGGACTATATATCTGATTAGATCTTCTGTCTAATATATCTATAATAATATATTAGAGATTTTATATAATTATTATATATATAATTATTGACTATTAGAGAACTATTATAGTTCAAGAGAAATTGTCCAACTGTGGAAAATTATCAGACACAAAGTCTTTTTAGGTGTGGATTCTTTTCAGTCACCTTGAAATGGCAGTACTTGAACAGTCTCTAAACTGAGAATGTCCTTACTGTGGGAATAATGTTGGAATTTAACAGTATCTTCTGAGGCAGTTTTCAAAGTAAGTAAAGAAATGCATTCTCCTGGAAGTCAGGAGCCCTGTGTTAAACAATTGTCCCAGCCTTGACAATACTATTTCAGAGTTCAACTATTGGAAGTTCCTATTAATGCTTAGTTTTCCTCATTGTAAATAGGAGGCTTATATTAAATGAGATCTGAATTCCCTTTAAGATCTCCATGCTTAAAAAAAAAAAAAAAATCTCCATGCTTTTGGGAAACTACTTGAGAGTACCCAGTTCTTAATATGAAAAAATTTTGAATTTTATATTTTTGAATTAAAATTAGGCCGACTTTGCATTCTGTTTCACTTTGTGTCTTTTAGAATAGATCAGAAGTTTGATAGTTGAGTATCTTAAATTAGTTCAGGAAAACAAAAACGTTTCATACTTGTTACTTGATTGTTGGTACACATTTGTTTTAACTCAGTTAATTTTCACATAATGGAGCTAAATTACAAAGTCAGGAGCCCAAACTGGCACTGATTGTCAGGTTCAATGACTAGTCCTTTCCTTGGTGTCACTGTCTAAGTTCTTAAGCTATGCTCAAAGTAATTGCTGAGAAGACATGCTCAGAATAATGCAGAGAAGTGGAGTGGTACATGTTTCCCACTTCCTGTTCCTAGAAATTTCATTTGGTTCCTCTCTGTTTTGAGAGACCAACTTGATCATGCTGTATAGTGGACTGAGATGGTGATGGTATGTGACCCACTGGTTAGATTCTTTATTGTCTCTGGAAATACTGAGCAAAGAACTTCTTCACTGAGGAGTAGTGATTATCATGATACTTATTTTAACTTTACTATTTTCATTCATACTATTTTCATTATTACAAAACAATGTGATTAAATGACTTATGGTCCCTATAATCATTTTCCTTTATCCAAGTTTCTAGACTTCCTTTTTCTTTCGGAAATCGAAGGAAAAATACTCAGCATTACCTCATAGTTGTTGACTGACAAGTTGTTTCAGACTTTGCAAATTGCTTTTTTTTTTTAAGCTAAACAGTAATTTTATTTATTGCAAACAAGTTTTTATATTTTTTGTGATTTTTTAAAAAAATGTCTTTCATGAATATGACAAATTCTGAGTTTGATGACTGACAATCAACCTTGCTTAAAGCAGGATAAGTAGGGGAAACCTTGAAAATCTTTTTCACATCTCATTGTTGAAATAGATGAATGTTGACTTTCTTTAAAAAAAGAAAGTGAAGCAAAATTTCTTGTTTTTTATACTTGCCTTCTCCCCCCATGGAGCATACTACAGCTGTCTAAAGCAGTCTTTGGCATCATTGGTGTTTGGAAGCTGCATTTGTGGCAAAGGAAAATTTGATGTAGGCTCTAGAAACTGCAGTATAGACTGCATTTAGTTGACTCTGTTGCCAGAATCCTGTTTCTTTTGTTTGTTTTTTAGTTGATAATATGTGTACTTACTTAAAAATTTATACTTTACTGAAAATTCACCAGCACATACTGTCATTAAATAGTTTAAAATTAATATGCCTTTACAAGTGTCATTAGTATAAAAGTAAGTTATAAAGTCTTATAAATCTAATCTTTTATACCTGTGGTTTCATCTCAAATATTCTACATAATTGTGGTAAGCCCTTTTCCTCTTAATTGTTGAGATTTATCTTAATGTGGTCATATTTGATAAAGAATTTTAACTCTTTTGTCTTTTTTCTTCATTAACAAAAGTAGTTGCAACCATATTTATAAAGTAGGACTTTACCAGATGTTTTCTAAATTTCATCTTTTATGCAATCTTAATAGCTTCCCATGCCTACGGGTTTGTTTGGGTATGGTTTTCTTTACGTTCCATGTAACTAGAGAAAAGACTAGAATCTGTATTTTGAAATATCTAAGTATAAAGAGTAAAAGTTTTAAAAGTGAGTTCTATATTAATTAAGCACTGTTTAGAAAATTGATGAATTTTGTAAGAACCAGTGAGGATGAACTGAGTGATTTTACAGGCATTCCTTTCATCGTCTTTGCTGTAGGCTCAGTTTTTTGTTGATGATGTTTATTTTCATCTTAATTTTGTGAAGGGAAAAAGGTTTAGGATTTTCTCTCTTTCACATTTAAGGAGTCATTTTCTCTGGACACATTCTGGGAGGTACTTCTTGATTTCTCTCACTGCCACTAAACTGTGTTAATAGGTAGTACACATCTCTTTGGGAGTTTTATTTGTAGATTTACTTCACTTACTTCCCTTAGTTTAAGAAGAGAAACTCATTTCTGTGCCACCAGTCTGTTTTTTTACATAGCTGTGACATTATTTTTAAGTTTTTTATGGTGTTGAAAATTGCAACTTCAGTTCACCTATGGAAATTAGCATGTACCACTAAATCGGGGAATAGCAAATAGAATAGTTTTAAAGAGAATCAGGAAATGGAGTATTCTGACTATTCAATTCAGAGTGCTTGTGATTTATTCTGCAAAAATTTATTTTCCACTTGTCTTGGTTAATTAGCTCACACTACTGAAACAAAGTACCGTAGACTTGGTGGCTTAAACAACAGACATTTCTCACATTTCTGGATGCCAGGAAGTCCAAGGTCAAGGTGCTGGCTGACTTTTGGGTCCTGATGGGAATCTCCTACTTGGATTGCAGAAGGCCACCTTGCCTCCTCACGTAGCGGAGAGAGGAGAAGAGCAAACTCTCTGGTGTCTCTTACAAAGACCCTGCTCCCATCATGAGGGACCCCATGACCTCATCTAAATCTGATTGTTTCCTGCAGGCCACTTCTCCAAATACCGCCACACTCCTAGGGGATTAGGGCTTCAATGCATGAATTTTTTTTGCAGGTAAGGGAGAAGGCACCGTCATTCATAGCACCATTTATGTAATTCAGAGAGCTGTGGGAGAAGCAAGCTGGTAGGACTGTTGGGAGAAAGCTCAGCAGAGGGGTAGGTACCATAGACATGTAGAATATTGTTCCAAGTTTAATCTGTCATGTAAGTATATATTCTTAACCAGATTAATTGGGGGGGTTAATTTGCATGAAAGTGGGAGAAGGTTTCTCAGGTAAAGAATCTGCCTGCCAAGCAGGAGACACAAGTTCGATCCCTGGGTTGGGAAGATCCCCTGGAATGAGGAATGGCAACCACTTCAGTATTCTTGCCTGGAAAATCCAGTGGCCAGAGGAGCTTAGCGGGCTACAGTCCATGTTATCGCAAAGAGTCAGATGTGCCTGAACAACTAACAGACTTTATTTATTTTCATCTGCCATCAAATGAGAAAGTTTACTTGAAATATAAGAAAGCTAGGATCTTGGGAATTCCCTGGCAGTCCAGCAGTTTCACTGCACTTTCACTGCGTAGGACTCGGGTTCAGTCCCCAGTCAAGGACCCGGGAGTCCAGTAAACCTCACAGCATGACCAAAAGAAAAAATCTAGAATCTTTATAGAACTGAGAGTCTTGGATAAACTAGCTGATTGATTCTCAAAGGGACACTGCAGTAGTCCGGAGATTAGTAACTGTAAGAGGAGAAATGGTGGTGGTGTGAGAACCTAGGAGCTTAGAGGAAAAGTTCTTTAGGAAACTGTTGCTTAGACTTGTGAGAAGGACGTTTTACTGCACATTGGTCATCAGAAACTCAGCAGGTGAGAGGTGAGGCTAGTACTTTGGTTATCAGGTGTGCATGCGTGTTTGCGGCTGGATCTCTAAGTGGCTTTCAGAGACTCGTGATCTGAATGGAGCTGGTGTCAAGCCTTCCTGACAGGAGGTGAAAGCACCCTCCTACTTACAGCCTAGGTTAGAGCCGAGAGACAGTAGGTAAGTAAAGAGCACAGATAATGGTAAAAGGACACGTGTGTGCTCAGTCGTGTCTGACTCTTTACGACCCTGTGGACTACAGTCCACCAGGCCTCCCCTGTCCATGGGATTTACTCGGCAGGAATACTGGGGTGGTTTGCCATTTCCTCACTAGAGAGTCTTCCCAACCCAGAGATTGAACTCTCATCTGCTGTGTCTCAATTGGCAGGTGGATCCTTCACCACTGTGCCACCTGGAAGGCCCAAGAGTAGTTATCTTGGTAATAACGAATAAGATGGGACCATAAATCCCATGAATTTAACAAGAAGTAGGAAAGGAGATATTACAAAGTAAATACAGGGCTTCCATGGTCACTCGGTTGTAAAGAATCCGCTTGCCAATGCAGGAACCATGGGTTTGATCCCTGATTCAGGAAGATCCCACATGCTGCGGAGCAGCTAAGCCCATGCACCGCAGCTACGGAGCCCGTGCCCTTGAGCCCGGGAGCCGCAGCCGCTGAAGCCTGTGCGCCCCAGAGCCTGGGTTTGCAGCGAGAGAAGCCACTTCAGCGAGAAGCCCGCTAACCACAGGTAGAGCAGCCCCCATTCTCATAGCTGGAAAGAAGCCCATGCAGCCCCCAAAACCCAGTCCAGCCAAAAAATAAATACCAAAGTAAAAAGAAACAAAGTAAATGGTATAAAACATCGTCTTTGCTAACTAATAATAATGACATTAAATTTCTCTATTAAATATGCACTCAATTTGTCAAAAACTGGAATCTAGGAATATGCATTTGAACATGACACAAAAAGATTAAAAACAAAAGCAGGAAAGCATTTAAAGGAAAATGCTAATAAGAAAGCAGGTATAAGCAACCTTTAGGAGTCAACATACAGTTTAAAGCAAAAAGCTGTATGGGTGAGAAATAATTCCTACAATAAATAGTTTCTAGAGAACGTAATATTATAAACTCTTAGATACTTAATAATTGGTTTAGAATATATTTAAAGCAAATTTTAAAAATGGAAGTGGTCGAATTTGAATCAATGTGGGAGATTCACATCTCAGAAAAATGGACAGATCAGTTAGTATCGTATAGGTTAGGGGTTGGCAGACTATGACCCAAGGGCCAAATTTGGACCCTCTCATGGTTTTGGTAAGTAAAGTTTTACCAGAATACATCCATACTAATTTGTTTGTGAATTCTGCCTTTGTGCTGCAATTGCAGAGTTTAGTAGTTGCCAGAGATTGTATGCCTTACAAAACCTAAAATATTTTCTATCCGGACCTCAACAGGGATAAATTTGCCAGCCCCTGATAGATTAGCAAACTAGAAAGACCAGATAATAAATATTTTGGAGTCAGATTATCTTTTGTTGCTGCTGCTGGTTTTTCTTCTTTTTCAGCCCTTTAAATAGGTTAAAAAACCTTTTCATAGGTGGCCACACAAAAACAAATGCTAAGGGTCATTGTTTGCCAATCCCTGATACAGATAAATGACACAGATGGTAAACTTGTTTTTATATAAATGTGTATTAGCTCAAGAATGTGTGTGTATATAAATATATATTTTGATTATATGTATGAAAGAGAAATTTTGTATACAACAAACCAGGATAAAAGTAATTGAGGGAATCAGTGGTTTCAGTGTCATAATTATCAAACCTTAAAAATATAGAGAGGATGCTTTACCGATTCAAGTTAGCTAAACTATTAAGAAGGCTATGGATAATGTGATTGAAATAATAAATTTATAAATATATAATTTAATTTACATTTTTCTCATTCTATTAAGCCTGCTATTTTTCTGCAGCTTCTCATAGAGAACTTATAAAAAATTTAATGATATGCTAGGTTACAGAGAAAAATGTTAAATTCCAATCGTATTTATATTATTTTCTAAATATACTTCTGTAGAATTTAGAGCTTAACAACAAAAGAAAGACAAAATCTAAATTATGTTTAAACTGAAACTTTACAGACCATAATTGCTGTTTTTAAAAAACCTTATCAGAATTATAACTTATTTTAGTTAGGATATAATTTAATTAGATTAGGGGTTGGCTAGCATTATTTATTTAGAACATAATTTTGTATCTTTCATAATCTTAAGCATAATGTAGGAGAAAAAACTAAAATTTGTTTATTTGGAAATCTTTTTTTTAATAATTTTTTTTTTATATTATTCATTTATTTGGCTGCACCAGGTCTTAGTTGCAGCATGTGGGATCTAGTTCCCTGACCAGGGATTGAACCCGGGCCCCCTGCATTGGGAGCTCAGAGCCTTAACCACTGGGCCAGCAGGGAAGTCCCTATTTGGAAATCTTAAAAAACTTTTGATAAAATCAAAATATAAACATTATAGTTAGAAATGAATGAAAAATAGCAGTTTGTATCAGAATTTGTGTGATGTACATAAAGTGTTACTTAAAACATGTAGCCTTAAGGGCATATATTACAAGCTAAGAAAAGCTGATTAAAAAATTCAATGATTTGAATGGAAAAGTATATTGATGAAAAATTAATCAGTCTATCTAAGAAAGATATAGAAAAATTTATTTGAGCTAAATTTCAGGACTATAACCCAGGAATAGCATCTAAGAAGGCTCTGAGAATGGTTCCACCCATGGAGTCAAGTGAAAATGAAATTGAAAGTGGAAGTGTTAGTCACTCAGTCGTGTCCGACTCTTTGTGACCCCGTGGACTGTAGCCCATCAGGCTCCTCTGTCCATGGAATTCTCCAGGCAAGAATACTGGAGTGGGTTGCCATGTCCTTCTCCAGGGGATCTTCCCCACCGAGGGATCGAACCTGGGTCTCCCACATTGCAGGCAGACTCTTTACCAACTGAGCCACCAGGCCACCAGAAAGTCAAGGCACAGTTATATATGTTTTTTAAGACAGGGCTATATAGCACATGACTTTTCACTGACAGTTTAAATAATCCACATCATCACTGACCCCTTACAAAATCAACAGGGAATGCTGTCTCTTAAGGAGTTGTCTTGTTGATGCTAAGAGAATGTTGCTCTTTATGGCTGAGCTGGTATTACTGCTGATGGGGGAGGTTTGGTGATGTATAATGCAGGTATACAATGCACAGAGAGAGGGAGAGGACGCCATAGGGCAGAGAAGATTTTTTGTTTAAATTTCTCCTGTCTTGCCATAAAAAAAAAATGACTTTATTTCACAACTGTTGTGTTGTAATTTAAGGATTGTAGGTTTTATTTTCATACATAGTTTACGTCTTCTATTGTTGATTGTAAACAGTAGCTATAAACTGCCACACTGCCTTATCTGTTTTCATACCAGGAGTCATGAATTTTGTATATAGTAATTGTCCTTTGGATGGCCAACTCATGTCTACTGTCATTCAGAATATGTTCTTTTTGATGATAGCAAACTTGATTATTGTGTCAGAAAGAAAATTCATGAGTATGTGTGTGTAAGACATTTACATGCTGTTAGTGATTAGTGATGCTGAGCATCTTTTCATGTACTTATTGACCATTTGTTTATATTCTGTGGAGAAAATGTCCGAATCCTTTGCCCATTTTTTAATTGGATTTTTATGTGGGGAAGTCATATTGGATCTCAGTTCCTTATCAGATATATGATTTGCACTGTTTTTTCTCATCAGATGCGTTTTCACTCTGTTGTTAATGACCTTTGCACGAAAGTTTCTAAATTTGAGGAAGTCTGATTTACTTATTTCTCTTGTTGTCTGTGTCTTTGATGACATATCCAAAAAACCATCACCAAGTCAGCAGTTACTTCTTTACACTAAATGCAGTGTAGGCTAACTATTCATTTTCTTTTTAACTTTGAAATTTTACACTTATGGAGATTTTTCTCCTTTTAGAAAACAGTAGCAAGTCTAGAGAAAAATGGATTGAGTTATCACAAGGACAGGCATATTGGAAAGAACAGTGGAAATGGTTATTAGTATGAGACCAACAGCTGCCAGGAGAAGCCCCGCAGGAGTGAGAGAGCACTGGGAAGCCCAGCTGCCCTGTTAAAGAGGCACTGAGAAATTCCAGGGGCTGTTAAGGGTTCAAAGAGTTATCAGGGTTCACTTTGGGAGTTAGAGAAGTTGGATACAGAAGTGATGACTCAGAAGCCAGCTGGCTTATTTACATAACCATTTGGCAACATTTAAGAAGGGAGGGAAGTAGCAAAGGGACTGGAGGCTGGCCAACAGGCAAAGAAAATAAGTATCGAGGACCTGGAAGACATTATTCTACCATCTCCTCTTTGATTTTGAGCGATTGTTTCTTAACTTTAGCAGCAATGAAGTTAAAAAGTATGGAACCAAAGGAGGAAAAACACTGTTGTAGAAAAGGGTGTTACAAAACTTTGTACACCTTATAGAGAAGATGAAAGTTATCAAAAAGCTGGATGCATACAAAGGGCATCCTTCATTAAGCCTTATGTGTTTGGCTTAGTTTGAATTGCTCCAAAAGACCTTAAAGAATATAGGTTTCTTGAAGAATGACCATCCGAAGAGGGTCTTTGAAAGAGAGTCTCGTACTAGAAGCTATTCCTGTAACACACTCTAAAAGTAGATGTAATGCGGTAGGAATCAGATGGACAGATTCTTCTGAAAAATAGCAACTCTTGTAGATAAGGGACAGTGAGTGTAGGAGGACCTTGACTGCTGGAAAGATTTAGAAATAATTTTAACTAAAAGCTGTTCCTTCCTAATGTAACTTGAATTATAACCGTGTAAACTAGTTACTTGTTGCGTATTCCTCTTATCAGATTATGTATTTAAGGATAGTGTCTTAATGATAGATTACCTTACAGGTTTTAAGGATAGTGTCTTAATGATAGATTACCTTACAGGTTAGAGCATTTCTCAGTTACTCCACTATTTTTATTTTATCATTTCAATAAGCCTATGGATAGATACGATTATCTCTGTTTTGCAGATTGGGGATGTTGTCTGTGGCCAATCATCTTGATTGGCCCATAGTCTGAATTAGGGTCCTTCCTGGTGGTGCGTGTATCTCTCACCCAAGATGGATTACAGTGAGAGGGACTCTGGGAGGTTGGTCATCTCCTCCCTCTTTTAAACCCTTCGTGAATCCTCCCAGTGAGTTTTCAGTGGCAGCACCATGTTCCTTGTCAGCACCTCCTGTTGTGAGGCAGCTCAGGCAAGTGGGCCTGGCCAAGGTGGGTGGTTTCTGTGCAGCAGTTCCCTAACAGCTCTGTTTGTAAAGAGTTGAGTCCATATCTCCAGGTCCCAACTCTTGACATTATTCCTAGTTCAGTTCAGTTGCCCGGTCGTGTCTGACTCTTTGTGACCCCATGGACTGCAGCTCGCCATGCCTCCCTGTCCATCACCAACTCATGGAGCTTACTGAAACTCATGTCCATTGAGTAGGTGATGCCATCCAACCATCTCATCCTCTGTCGTCCCCTTCTCCTCTCACTTTCAATCTTTCCCAGCATCAGGGTCTTTTCAGATGAGTCAGTTCTTCGCATCAGGTGGCCAAAGTATTGGAGTTTCAGCTTCAACATCAGTCCTTCCAGTGAATATTCAGGACTGATTTCCTTTAGGATGGACTTGTTGGATCTCCTTGCAGTCCAAGGGACTCTCAAAAGAGTCTTCTCCAACACCATAGTTCAAAAGCATCAATTCTTCAGCGCTCAGCTTTCTTTATAGTCCAGCTCTCACATCCATTATTCCTAGCTTCCTCATAATTCATCGTAGTACTCAGGTTCGTTTTATGCATACTAGGCTTTCATGAATAGTTTTGGGACTACAACCACCACTTATAACATTGTTTTTATGAAATAGTATGATGTGATAAAAAAAAACCAACTTTTGTTTTTTGAAACAACTTTTGTCGTTGTTGTTAACTTTGGAAGTAGGGGAGGAGCTAAGATGGTGGAGGAATAGGACGGGGAGACCACTTTCTCCCCTACAGATTCATCGAAAGAACATTTGAACTTTGGAAGCAGAGAACCATCAGTGCACAAGTTATGGAATATTTTTGGTATCTGGGAATTCAGTCAATCAGGCACTGAATTCTCCTTAGGCAAATCAGTACATTTAGCCCAATAGCCTTGGGGAAACTGGGACTGGGATTGGGCAGAGAATGGTTTTTATTATGCCATGTAGGGAAGAGCTTAGGTTTGAATAGTATAGTTATTGTTGTGGGAACACAGTGCGTGTGAGATCAAGGTGTATTGTGAAAGCCATCCTGTTACATGAGCCCATCCGTGTTTTATGAGAAGCAAAAAAATCAAAGAATTGAAGTGTTAAAGTAAGTGTAAAGAATATAGAAGTTGTGGTAAACTTAGTGCAGTGTTTTTCTGCTACATATAATGTCACTGCTTAGAAATAAAAGAGTGGTTCTCAATCCTTGCTGCCTCTAGAATCTTCTGATTCCTGAGAGCCATTCCCCAGAGAGTCTCTTAATTGCTTGGGATGAGGCCCAAGTGATTCTAATGTTGAGAACAGAGCTGTGGAACAGGGAATACCCACAGACTTCCTAGGTCTTCTTTGCTGGAAGTGCTTTTCAGTGAAAGGAACAGAAATCCTCATATTTTAGACCACATACAAACATGATGAATTTCTCACCTTAGGGACAGTGGCTTCGGTGATTGAGAAGTTATTTCTTTCTAATATTTACAGGGGACTGTTAACTTTTTATAGACAATATATTTTGCATTGCAGTCTGTACTGAAATAGTTTTTACCACATTGATAATATATACCATTTAATTTTGATGATAAAATCAAGTTCTGTCTGAGAGGTATAATTCAACAGTCCCCAACCTTTCTGGTACCAGGGACCAGTTTCATGGAAGACAGTTTTTTCACGAACTGGTATTAGGGTGGGGGAAGTTTTCTCGATGATTCAAGCACTTTACACTTATTGTGCATGTTGCACGCTGTATTTCTATTAATATTACATTAGCTCCAGCTCAGATTATCAGACGTTATAGATCTTGGTGGTTGGGGGCCCCTGGAATAGTTGACCCTTCTGATACAAGCAGAGTAAGAGCAGGTCGTTTTGGCTTCAACATATCAAATCTTTGTGGATTTAAAGCTGCAGTACAGTGTTTTTCAAATTTTTTAAAACAGTAAGGCTTTTATTTCTTCATATACAATGCCTGAATGTAAGGAATGAAATGCCTCTTTTGGGATGGAAATGGCTCTAAATAAATTTTCTAAAAGTGTAATTTAGTGGCTGTTTGCAGTGGTTTATTTGGGTAAACAGAGGAGCTTTTTTCTCACTAGTACTGTTGACTGTTTTGTGTAATTCAGTAGAGATTTATTTTACAGGTACAAGCTTAACTAAAAAAGAGCCAAGTATTCTGTTGTTTCATGCTTTGAGAGCTTGTTCTGAGAAAGGCTTACATTGAGGAAGGGTCTGTGAATCTTTTCTCAATAGTACTGTTATCATGAGTTAAGATTGAATTCTGAAGCCAGAAAGTCTTTTATGGATATTGTGGCAGGGATTTAGATTTTTAAAAACCAGTTCAGTACCATATTGATACAGGATTTATTACCTTTTCTGAGCAGGTGATCTCATTTTCTGCCTGTATATTATCAGAATATAATCCACAAATAAGCTTCCATATAGAATCATGGTGGTTAGGTACAAAGAAATACTGTATCTCTGGTATTTAAAGTAATATGAGATGTTAAGGCTCATTTTTGTATTAAATGTTTCATTTTGCAGAATATGATAATAAATTGGTTTACTTGTCAAAATTGTCTCATTTTTAAATTATGCTTATTGTAAATATTTCTAGAGTTGGATTGAAGGAAGAGTGGCCTGACGAGCGCACTGTGTTGCCGTGGGTGATGAGTGGCGGTTAGGTGCACTCCGGAGTGTGTGGGGGCACGCTCACTGAATATCTGTGTTTGAGGCAACAGAGGATAAGAGTAATTGGATGGTCCTAATGCAGAATAAAACACATATTATGACTTAATGAATGGTTGAGTTGCCTAAAACATTCATTTAAAAAAGTCCAAAAGCCACAATTAAGTAAAAGCAGTATTTTTGTTAGATAACATTTAAAATACAGGCTTTTTAATTTTCTAGCAGCCACATTTCTGGTGCTACAAAGAACTTCCATTCAGAAATGAATAATCTCTCTCTTGGAGTATCTTGAAGAGGCCCTGAGCACAGCCCAACAATTGAACTGTGATAAGGCACCGGAAAGGTTTCCTAGGGCTCTGACTTAAAACAGATTGGCTACATAGTGCTCTCTTTTTTTATTTTGCGGTAAAGAATTTCTCCCCCACATGGAAAATATAAACTATGGAAAAGAACTATTAGCTTGCTGCATACGCATGTGAGTCTCTTCAGTTGTGTCCGACTGTGACCCCAGGGGCTGCGGCCAGTCGGGCTTCTCTGGCCCCAGGCAAGAATACTGCAGTGGGCTTTGCTGCAGTATACAGGTTGCCTTTTAGAGAGTGAAGTTTTTTTTTAAAGAGAGACTTGACTGTGTATCCCAGTTCTACCAGATATTAATTACATGATCTTGGATATGTTAAACCTCCCTCCAAGTGGAATTTTGGCATCCATTGAGTGGATATATAACAATACCTACATCACAGAATGGTGTGAGGATTAAGTCAAATAACAGATGCAAAGGCCCTGGCAAGTAAATGCTGGATGCTTAATAAATGTCCATTTTCTGTATTACAATAGCTTTGGAATATTTAACATTTTTTGAAAGTTGGGAATTAGGGACTTCCCTGGTGGTCCAGGGGCTAAGACTCCATGCACCCGATGCAGGGGGTGTGGGTTCAATTCCTGGTCAGGGAACTAGATCCCACATACCACAACTAAGATCCAGCATAGTCACATAAATATAAAGAAAAAAGTTGGGAGTTAATTTTAGAGAATGAAGTCTTACCCTCCGGGCACTGATTGACTTTACGCTTGGCTGTGCTGGGCCTCTCGGCCCCGCGCTCAGTGCTTGCGGCGCGCAGGCTTTGTTGTCCAGAGCATCTGTAATCCTCCATTACACGACAGGTTTCGAACCTGTGTCTCCTGCACTGTCAGGCAGAGTCTGATCCACTGCGCCGCCAGGGACGTCCCTAAAATCTTCATTACCAATTTATAACTGTCATCGTTACTGAAAACCAGGCCTTGTTACATAGGTATTTTAATATTATTGCTTGATGTTGTTAAATTTTGATTAATTTGACTTTCACTGTATTTATTACCCTCAGGAAAAATTTTCAAACAGAAAACAAAAACACCTCACACCTCAGGCAAAGCTGATAGGTAGAGTTGTTTAGAAATCCCAGAGTAGTCACTCAGAAAGCTGTGGTATGACCTCGATGCTGTCTAGAAACTGAGGTTCATCTGAATTTTCCCGAATTCATCAGTGTGAACTGTCAAGCAAACATTACACAGAAAGGAAAATTTCTATCTAGTAAGCACATCTGTTATTTGCTTCTTAGAGAAGCAGTCCTCATTGTGTTATAAGGTATTTGGAAAGAAGTCCAAGTGCTAGAATGGATGATTCGTTTTTGGTTTATGTATACCACCTTTTATTTTGCCTCTTACTACTACTTCTCTCCCACCTTCCAACTCTTCTTTTGACCACTTATTCACTGCTTTTTAGAATACTCAGCACACAAAAAAAAGGTGACATCTGATGTATGGTTGTTACTTTTTGTTGGTAAATCTTTTAATAGAATTCAAGATGAAAATGTTTAAAAATCATACGTTGAAATGCTTACTGTAGTCAGTATCATAAAACATTTATTTCAACAGCTGAAATATTTTTTCTAACTAAATTGAATAAAACAAAAATTGTTATGCTTCAAGACAGGAATGGGAGAAGGAGGTGGAGGATGCACTGTTAGTATTTGGGTGCATGGATTGTGTATTGTTTCAGCCAAAGCTTGATTCAGATTTCTCCCAAGTCATGTATTAGAGCTATGCTTTGGATTAGACTTACAATGTACATTTTTGACATTTATCAAATGAGCCATGATGTCAGGAATGAGCAGTTTTGCTGAAGATTAGTAAGAAGACAAACCTAATGAGAATCTGTCTGCGGAGGCATTAGTGTTTTTCATCTTTCATGTGTATCATCTTGCTTGAATGTTATGAAAATGAAAAATTGTAGGAAATTGAATGATCTGTAGAAAAATGCCTGTGCTATATTCCTAGTGTTATGGCTGACCGAAAAATTTGGAACTAATACTGTAATTAAGATCTCAAGAGTCCATGTAGATTGGTTGTGGTAAATAGGATTTATGTCATTTGATTTCTTTTCAAACCTATTTTTTGATAACTTCTTAAAAAATGAGATTGGACCATTAAAAAAAAATGTCTTTATTGAATTTGCTACAATATTGCTTATATTTTATGTTCTGGTTTTTTGACTGCAAGGCACCTGGGATCTTAGCTCCCCAACCAGGGACTGAACTCGCACCCCTGCTTTGGAGAGTGAGATCTTAACCACTGCACCGCCAGGGAAGTCCCCTGCTCAGACCTGTGTTTAAAGCAGTTGTACGGAATACCCTCTTTTCCCCAGATTATCAGCTTTGCTGTTAGGAGGTGATCTGTTTGAATTAACAGCTGGGTTTTCTTAGAAAGGCCATTCTTTTCATGAGTCTTTGTGTGCCAGGCACAAATGGGTTTATTTGGTAAAGGCCGTTTCACAGAGTTTAAGCAAGATTGTTCTTTATAAAATGCCAACTCTGTGCTTAAGCCATTTATTTCTCTGAGAAGATTACATATTCCACAGTTTATGTGACTAGCTATGCTAGCTCTGTCCGCTCTGGTAGTCTTGCCTGGAGAGTTCCAGGGACAGAGGGGCCTGGAGGGTAACAGCCGGTGGGGTCGCAGAGTCGGTCTCGACTGAGCGGTGAGCGCAGCGCAGCAGTGCTAAGCTCCAGAAGCTAGTCAGCCCTAGGGTCAGGAGACGCGCCTCCGGCTGTTTGTTTGCTTACCTGCATGTGTGTTCATTCCATAGTAGTTAACGTGTTTGTAGATTCTCTGCTGCTGTCCTGTCACTGGATCTTGTGGAATGTTCTCGTCAGGTTTCTTCCTGAGCACCTTATCTGTGAGCTTGCCCATCCTCCCTCTGTCTCCTTACTCTCTAAAAATTTAAGTAACATTACTTCCCTAGAAATCCTTTCAAGTGGATGTTAACTAGTTTTTCTATTTTCTTTTTATCTTGGGAAGCAGGCTCAGCATTGCTCTGGCCCTTCGTTACTCTGGCTAGGTCCTTGGCCTTTGACCCATGTGTACCCTCTGAGTATACTGGTTTCCTTATTGCTATCATTGGCAGTTTTCCAGAGCGAATTTCCACATTCTTTAAGGATTTTAGTATTTGACACACAATTTACATTTCCGTTTTACTTTCTGCCATCTACTATGAGGATATCTAGCATTCGTTTGTTGTGTCATTAAACCGTTTCTGTGGGCTCTTGGATTCTCTGTTTTTCCCCTTTTTCACTCTCCCAGAACAGCCATATACATACTCAGCAACCCATATGGACGCAGTCTAGGCATGCGCTCTTCAGTGTGATAGCCACTCGAGTCACCTGGGGCTTTCGAGCGCCTGAAGCAGCTGGCACAGACTGAGATGTGGTAAAACGTAAAACTCGGCGGTGTCCTGGCATCTGCAGGGAGTTGTTCACTGGCCCACCCTCCTGAGAAACCAAACTCCGCTGCCTGATTCCCTTGTATAAAATGGTGTAGTATTTGCGTGTAATCTGTGCGCATCCTCACGTGTACAGATACTGCAGGTTCAGCTGCAGATCACTGCAACAGATGGGTATCACGGTAAAGCAGATTGTACACATTTTTTGATTTCTCAGTGCACATAAAAGTTATGGTTACACTATACAATAGTCTTTTTAAATGTGCAAAAAGTGTTATGTCTAAAAAAGTGGGCAAAAACAAAATGATAAAAAAGTGGGCAGTCCTAGATAACTAATTGGGTGGACCAATGAGAGGCTTCTTCAATATGTGGGAAGAATGGGACAGTGCACACAGCATGCGCATGCTGTCCTTGTGTTCTCCGGGTATCGAGGCGATGAGTTGCCCAAGCATAAAAGCCTTGCCCAAAACTTCCAGATATGAACGTGTAACCAGAGGGAGTACACAAGGCCCCCACATAAGTGATAGAATCTGTGGATTCATTCATTGGTATCGAGGCTTAGCATTGCTTACCAAGGCCCAGTTAACTATTACGTTCTTATGCCCTGACAGGTTACCTCCATATAACTTTTCACATACATATTGAAAAGATTTTTTTTCCCCTCATCCCAGGACTGGATCAAATTGAAGCAGCGAATAAGTTTAGGTGGGTTTGGCACCAAGACTGTATGAAATGGTACCGTGGAATCATTTGGGAACCCCAGTGAAATCACTTAGAGGGTAAACCAAAGAGCCGTTGCTATCTTGGAGGGACTGAGGTTTCTGGTGGCAAATCCAGCAATCAGAGAGGTTCTGCCATTTGCAGGGGATTGGGGAATTGGGACGAGGGCATAGTCATTCCATGGAATGCGGGGGAGAAAAACAGGTTAGGAGGTAGTATTGAAAGAAAGGTGTATAGGCCTAGTTTGGACTTCTTGGGAAAGCTGTCACCCTCAGATGTCATCTGCTTCAAGCCCTAGTGAGCTTTCTGTTCAGGTTGTCAGACGGTATGCAGGTCGATTCGGGGTTTGGGGTCTTCCTCTGGTGCTATCCATGGATCCAGGATTCTGCTCCCTGCACTGTGGCAGTGTGAAGATTAGTCCACAGTATCTGACAGCAGTCCTCCTTGTGAGGCTGCAGAGTCCTCTTGGAGGCGTCTTTTCCATCATCATGGCCTCCAGCTTGTAAAGTGTGACACTTTTTTTTTCTCCTGTAATTGCGCTGTGAAATGAATTCTCTACCACAGGATAGTTATTTTTAATGGAAGCAATTAGACCTTTACAACTTGGAACTGTGTCTCCGTTTATCCACTGTGGATCAAAAGAAGCGGGACTTAGGTGCTTCAGGCATCCTGTTACAAGGAGAATAGACTGTCCTAAAATCTCTGCAAATATATGTGTTGTAATGAAAAACAGGAATATTTAATAAGAGTTTCAGACTTTAGGGGGGAACCAAATAGGGAGAAAAAGATACATTCTTCAACCTTTGTTGTGAGGGTACACTTGATCAAATTGCTGTAAATAAATTATAGATCGCTTAAAGGAGAAGAGTAAAAATAAAAAAGACCCTTTATATGGGGAAAACAAAACATGAAAGTGGTCGGCTTTAAATTAGAGTTTTAGAAATCCTTACCCTGTTCAATCTTATGATATTACAGAGTTATCAAAAAACTGTATTCCTGAATACCTGTCAGAGTCCTTTCCCTCTTTAAAGATGAAATGTTTCCAAAAGCATTAGAATAAACCAGTAACTGCCTAGAAATTGCAAAGACTTGAAAAAACCATATTAAAGGTCTGATGAGAGAGAGTTCATTATAATGAGATTAAGAATGAAATTGCTTATTTCTGTGATACACATTTAAAAACTGACTGACAACATTGTATCAGTTCATCTTAGAATTCAGAAATTTAATCCAGTTTTGAATACTTGTATTAATATATACCTTTACAAATAAGGAAAAAAGATTCAGTAGTCCTTCTTATATGACAAGCCTCCTATATAATTTGTCAATATATATCAATTTATGTGATCAGCTTATTTAATATATCAAATAAGACCAATTCATTCAACATAATACCATCTGAGAGACAAATCCTTTTAGATTCTCCAGTGGTACTCTGGGAGAGCCTAAAGCTGGTTCAAGTAAACAAACACACAATGAAAGACTTCATTTCTAAATGAAGACTTTTGTGATTTTTGAGAAGTGTTTTGAACATATCAGTAGGTTTTAAAAAAATATTCTTATTTGTTAATTCACTTGACTGTGCCAGGTCTTAGTTGTGGCATGCCGAAGGTTTTAGGCATTAGATCAAGCAGGACCACAGATCACTATGAAATGATACTTAATTATCTATTTGACTAAAGTAATAATAAAAGATTTCAAAGGCAAATACAAAAGGTTACATAGTTGTAAGGGAAACTTAGCTCTTTTAATATTGAGAAGATTTAATTTTCTTTAATAAGCAAAGACTTGGTTAGCATAAAACAAAATAATTTTGGTAAACTACAAATTTTTGTTTCTAAGGAGGTTATTAATTAAAGATAAGTTAAAAGACTTTCACAATCTTTTCTCAGGAGCAAACCAATAATTCCAAAAAGACTGTTCTTTTAGGAAATGAAAATGAAAGTAAATGAGGTTTTAGTTTTGTATAAGTATACCACTGACTTTAAAGCTTATTCTTAGAGGCCTTGTAATATTCAGCCAGCTTGACCACACGTAAAGCTCCTTTTTTTCCAGAGGATTCTTTTCCATAATCTTCCTTTATTTACTCTTTTCCAACTCTGAAACAATCATCGCCTCTTTACAACAAAATCGCTCTCTTTTTTTCAGCAAAATGTATTCCTCATAAGTTTTTAAACTGAAAATACATATCCGTCTTGCCTTGCATTTAGAGTTGTGTTCCCTTATTTCTTGTAGCATTAAACAATTATCAATCATCTGTTACTGGAAAATTTATGAATACATTTCATAATTCCTAAAGGCATATGTTCCTCATAGTTAATTTTCCAGTGTGGCATGTTTAGCAATAGACCCAAATATCTTTTTAAATTTTAAAATTTTTATGGAAGTATAGTTGATTTATAGTTTATTATTTTATTAGTTCCTGATGTGCATCAAAATGATTCAGTTATCTGTTTCTGTGTATGTGTGATGTATGTATGTAAGTATGATGTGTGTATGTATGTATGATGTATGTATGTATGTATGTATGTATGATGTGTGTATGTATGTATCATGTGTGTGTGTGTGAGTATGTGCTGTGTGCTGGTGCTCAGTCGTATCTGACTGTGCGCCCATGGACAGTAGCCCGCCAGACTTCTCTGTCCGTGGGATTTTCCAGGCAAGAATACTGGAGTGGGTTGCCATACCCTTCTCCCGGGATCTTCCCGACCCAGGAATCAAACCTGTGTCTCCTGCGGCTCTTGCATTGGCAAGCAGATTCTTTACCGCTGAGCCACCAGGGAAGCCAATGTCTATATATATAAATATATATATATATATATATATATATTTATATTCTTTTCCATTATGGTTTATTATAGGATACTGAGTATAGTTCCCTGAACTATACAGTAGATCCTTGTTGTTTATCTGCTTTATATATAGTAGTTTGTACCTGCTAATCCCAAACTGCTAATTTAGCCATTGTCCACCCCCTTTCCCCTTTGATAAGCATAGATTTGTTTTCTGTGTCTGTGAGTCTGTTTCTGTGTTATAATTAAGTTCATTTGTGTAATATTTTAGATTCCACATGTAAGTAATATCATATGGTATTGTCTTTCTCTTTCTGACTTATTTCACTTAGTATGGTAATCTCTAGGTCCATCCATATTGCTGCAAATGGCATTATTTCATTTCTTTTATGTCTGAGTGAGATACCTATATCTATGAGTGAGTGAGTGAAGTCTCTCAGTTGTGTCCGACTCTTTGCAACCCCATGGACTGTAGCCTACCACGCTCCTCTGTCCATGGGGTTTTCCAGGCAAGAGTACTGGAGTGGATTGCCATTTCCTTCTCCAGAGAATCTTCCCGACTCAGGGATCGAACCTGGGTCTCCCACATTGTAGGCAGACGCTTTACCGTCTGAGCCACCAGGAAAGTTTAGCCATCTATATCTATACCTATATCTGTCTCACAGCCTCTTAATCCAATCATCTGTTGATAGGCCCTAGAGTTGTTTTCATGTCTTGGTTATTTTCAATAGTGCTGCAGTGAGTGAATATTAAGGTGCCATGTATCTTTTCAAATTAAAATTTTCTCCAGATATGTACCCAGGGAGGGGATTACTAGATCATCAGTTCAGTTCAGTTGCTCTGTCGTGTCCAACTCTTTGTAATCACATGAACTGCAGCATACCAGGCATCCCTGTCCTTCACCATCTCCCGGAACTTGCTCAAATGTCCATTGAGTTGGTGATGCCATCCAGCTATCTCATCCTCTGTTGTCCCCTTCTCCTCCTGCCTTCAGTCTTTCCCAGCATCAGGGTCTTTTCCAGTTAGTCAGTTCTTCGCATCAGGTGTCCAAAGTGTTGGAGTTTCAGGTTCAGCATCAGTCCTTCCAATGAATATTCAGGATTGATTTCCTTTTAGGGTAGACTGGTTGGATCTCCTCGCAGTCCGAGGGACTCTCAAGAGTCTTCTCCAACACCACAGTTCAAAGCATTAGTTCTTCAGTGCTCAGCCTTCTTTATGATCCAACTCTCACCTCCGTACATGACTATCTGAAAAACCATAGCTTTGACTGTTTGGACCTTTGTAGGTAAAGTAATGTCTCTGCTTTTTAATGTGCTGTCTAGGTTTGTCATAGTTTTTTTGCAGGGAGTAGGCATCTTAATTTCATGGCTGCAGTCACCATCCACAGTGATTTTGGAGTGCAAGAAAATAAAGTCTGTCACTGTTTCCATTGTTTCCCCATTTATTTGCCATGAAGTGATGGTACCTGATGCCATGATCTTCATTTTTTGAATGTTGAGTTTTAAGCCAACTTTTTCACTCTCCTCATTCACTTTCATCAAGAGGTTCTTTTATTTCTCTTCACTTTCAGCCATAAGGATGGTGTCATCTGCATATTTGAGGTTACTGATATTTCTCCCGGCAATCTTGATTCCCGCTTGTGCTTCATCCAGTTTGGCATTTTGAATGATGTAATCTGCATAAAAGTTAAACAAGCAGGGTTATGATACACAGGCTTGATGTACTCCTTTCACAATTTTGAAGGAGTCCATTGTTCCATGTCTGTTTCTAAATGTTGCTTCTTGACCTGCATATAGGTTTCTCAGGAGGCAGGTCAGGTGGTCTGCTATTCCCATCTCTTTAAGAATTTACCACAGTTTCTTTTCTGGAAATTCACATCTTTGTTCTCAAGCGCAGTGGACGCCTTCCTGGGACTGCGTTCCAGGCCTGCCATCTCTTCCCC
This sequence comes from Cervus elaphus, assembly GCF_910594005.1. Lineage (NCBI taxonomy): Eukaryota > Metazoa > Chordata > Mammalia > Artiodactyla > Cervidae > Cervus > Cervus elaphus. Next base: position 4,524,241 of record NC_057822.1, on the reverse strand, counting down.
TCTTTTCCACTTTATAAAAGTTCTGGGCTCTCATTCAGGTCGAAGTCAGCCCTACTGGATGATAGGGCTACTCTCTTTTTAGTTGAGGATGAGATGGTTGGGTAGCATCGCCAATTCAGTGGACATGAGTTTGTAGAAACTTTGGGAGATAATGAAGGATAGGGAAACCTGGCACGTTGCAGTCCATGGGATCGCAGCATCGGACACTACTGAGCAACTGGACAACGGCAGCTTTTGTCTTTATCCTGATTATTACATTAAACAATATTTTGTTTCACCTCTTGCATTGGTTTCCTTCTATTTTATTGAGATTAAGATTCAGCAGATTGAGATTCACATTCTGCGTTAGCCCTTCTGTATGTGACTTATGGCAAGTTACTTTATTTCCTCAGAACATGTTTTCTCATTTTTAAAATGATTTACTTCATAGCGGTTTTGTGTAATTAAAGTAAATCTGTGGTTTATAGTGAACAGACACGGAATAAAGAGAGTTTGCGTTTCATCCTTCGGAAACTATATCTTCCTGCTTTAAAGATTTATTTTCATCTTGCCTGTATCAAACATATTTGTTTCAAATGGTTTTTTGTTATTTAGTCCTGTACCCTTGGTGACCTCATCCACTGCCATTGCAAGGAGTTTGTTTTATGTTGCTAATCACAAGTATGTTCAATACATGTCTGATTGCTCTGTATGCTTTTATACTTGGGGTTTTCTTTGATAATTAAAACTCAGTATGATACAGTTGAATCAATCACATTTTCATCGAAATCAGAGAAAACAGCTAATGCAAAGACATTAAGAGGAAAATACCTGATATGTTTGAGTGAAATAAATAAGGCTACCATGGCAGGAGAGCAGGGGGAGCTGAGCTGATGTCTGCGAGGCGGGCTGGGCCTCAGTCTTGGCTCTTCAGTGCTTCCTTACTGCTCATGTCTGGTTTCTGAGAAAGTCTTGCTGAGAGTATACCAATTATTTTAAAATAGGCCTCTTTTGTCTAGATCTATCACGGTAGACTAGGTCCTTATCAGCTTGTACCTGGACTATTAGTGTTCCCTGACTAGTAACCCTGACACAGATCCTTTTCTCTAGTACTCCCTATTATCATGGCAGTTCTTTTCACAAAACTAATGATATTGCTTCCGTGTTTAACGTATCCTGGATTCCTTTTTAAGTTAAAGTCGTTTCTTATCTTATCCTAACATACCTTTATAGCTCAGCAGTTCAGCCCTAATCTAATTCTCTGGCCCCATTGGCTCACCCACTCCTAGGTGCTGGCATCACTGACCTTTTCAGACTTCAGCAGACTTTTCCTGGCTTTTTCATTTTCCAGGTTTTCCTGCTTCTGTTGTACTCTTTGCTTTGCTTACACATGGTGCTCCTCTCCTCGTGTGGCTGACTTACCCTCCTGCTTCCCCATCCCTTGTTGAACTCTGACCTGTGGAGTTTCTCTGGAAATCTTCTCCCAGGAAGAATTAATCAGTTTTTGCTTTCCTTCTTGTCATATTGTTCACACTGTTTAAAGCACTTGCTGTATTCTGTTACAGTTGTTAGGTAAGTTATCAGTTCTTTAAACACAGGAACCATGTCTTTTTGACTTTGTCTTTAGGACTTCTGTCGATGCTGGGGAAAAAAATTGTTGAACTGTTTTTTTTCATTCCAAAAAAAGGTTTTAATGTGTTCAGTGTCTTTCACTGATGATACTGCTAGTTAACTAACATCATCAAAAAAAGAAAATCTAAAGCAGTTTTTATTGGGGGCCTTGTTGTTTGAAGTCAAGAGGCCTTGTTGTTTGAAGTCAACATAGACTGTGTCATTACGGATACTTTGGGAAGAAAGGGCGTCCCTTGGGGCTTCCCTGGTGGCTCAGTTGGTAAAGAGTCCACCTGCAGTGCATGAGACCTGGGTTCAATCCCTGGGTTGAAAGATCACCTGGAGAAGGGAAAGGCTAGCCACTCTAGTATTCTGGCCTGGAGAATTCCATGGACTGTATAGTCCAGGGGGTCGCAAGGAGTCAGACACAACTGAGTGACTTTCATTTTCACTGTTGGAAGAAAACCCAGGGGGATTTGTATTGATCAAGTTCAGTTCAGTCACTCAGTCGTGTCTGATTCTTTGGTACCTCATGAACTGCAGTACGCCAGTCTTCCTTGTCCATCACCAATTCCTGGAGTCTCATGTCCATCGCGTCAGTGATGCCATCCAACCATCTCATCCTGTGTTGTCCCCTACTCCTCCTGCCTTCAGTCTTTCCCACCATCAGGGTCTTTTCCAATGAGTCGGTTCTTCGCATCAGGTAGCCAAAGGATTGGAGTTTCATCTTCAGCATCAGTCCTTCCAATGAATTATTCAGGATGATTTCCTTTAGGATGGACTGGTTGGATCTCCTTGCAGTCCAAGGGACTCTCAAGAGTCTTCTCCAGCACCACAGTTCAAAAGCATCAATTCTTTGGCGCTCAACATTTTTTATAGTCCAACTCTCATATCCATACATGACTACTGGAGAAACCATAGCTTTGACTAGACAGATCTTTGTTGGCAAAGTAATGTCTCTGCTTTTTAATATGCTGTCTAGGTTGGTCATAACTTTTCTTCCAAGGAGCAAGCGTGTTTTAATTTCATGGCTGCAGTCACCATGTTCTACAGTGATTTTGGAGTCCGAAAAAATAAAGTCTCTCACTGTTTCTATTGTTTCCCCATTTATTTGCCATGAAGTTATGGGACCAAATACCATGATCTTACCTGGAGAATCCCAGGGATGGGGGAGCCTGGTGGGCTTCCGTCTATGGGGTCACATAGAGTCGGACACGACTGCAGTGACTTAGCAGCAGCAGCAGTTTTCTGAATGTTGAGTTTTAAGCCAACTTTTTCACTCTCCTCTTTCACTTTCACCAAGAGGCTCTTTGGTTCTTCTTTGCTTTCTGCTGTAAGGGTGGTGTCATCTGCATATCTGAGGTTATTGATATTTCTCCTTGCAATCTTGATTCCAGCTTGTGCTTCATCCAGCCTGGCATTTCACATGATGTACTCTGCATGTGAGTTAAATAAGCAGGGTGATAATATACAGCCTTGACATACTCCTTTCCCAATTTGGAACCAGTCTGTTGTTCCATGTCCAGTCCTAACTGTTGCTTCCTTACCTGCATACAGATTTCTCAAGAGGCAGGCCAGGTCGTCTGGTATTCCCATCTCTTTCAGAATTTTCCACAGTTTGTTGTGATCCACACAGTCAAAGGCTTTTGCACAAAGGCTTTGGCATAGTCAATAAAGCAGAAGTAGATGTTTTTCTGAAACTCTATTTTTCAATGATCTAGCAGATGTTGGCAGTTTGACCTCTGGTTCCTCTGTCTTTTCTCAATCCAGCTTGAACATCTGGAAGTTCACGGTTTATGTACTATTGAAGCCTGGCTTGGAGAATTTTCAACATTATTTTGCTAGCATGTGAGATGAGTGCAATTGTATGGTAGTTTGAACATTCTTTGGCATTGCCTTTCTTTGGGATTGGAATGAAAACTGACCCTTTCCAGTCTTGTGGCCATTGCTGAGTTATCCAAATTTGTTGGCATATTGAGTGCAGCACTTTCACAGCATCATCCTCTAGGATTTGAAATTGCTTAACTGGAATTCCATCACCTCCACTAGCTTTGTTGGTAGTAATGCTTCCTAAGGCCCTCTTGACTTTGCATTCTAAGATGTCTGGCTCTATGTGAGTGATCACACCCATCGTGGTTATCTGGGTCATAAAGATCTTTTTTGTATAGTTCTTCTGTATATTCTTGCCACCTCTCCTTAGTATCTTCTGCTTCTGTTAGGTCCATACTGTTTCTGTCCTTTATTGTGCCCATCTTTGCATGAAATGTTCCCTTGGTATCGCTAATTTTCTTGTCAAGCTCTCTTGTCTTTCCCATTCTACTGTTTTCCTCTATTTCTTTGCACTGATCACTTGAGGAAGAATTTCTTATCTCTCCTTGGTATTCTTTGGAACTCAGCATTCAGATGGGTATATCTTTACTTTTCTCCTTTGTCTTTCGCCTCTCTTCTTTTCATTATGTTGTGATAGTGTCACAAAAAAGCAGAAGCTCTGTAAATAGTGCAGTGGTTAAGTTCCTCTGTTTTAACTGGAGTGATACGTTTTTCTCCAGAGTAGACTGGCCTAATTGAGATGAAGTTTGCCAACCTAATTAGCTTCCTATTTTTGCTTTTCTTTGTTTTTCTATCACTGTTGTCAGAAATGCTTGGTGTGTTCATTGGGGTGGGGCTAGAGCTATGTGATTCCTGAAGTGAGTTTTGTCATTAACTGCTTGATATTATTGAAGCATAAGGGAATTGTTATTTACTAGTGCAAATAAGAGAAGCAGCCAGTGTTGTGGTGAGACAGAGATTTCCACTGAGGTACTGGGAGCAGGAAGACCGTGGGGAGGTGACTCAGCTGTTTTCGAAACCTGTCTCATGTGATAGTCTGTGCATGATGTCTGTTTATTATCAGCAGAGTAAGTGCTAGGGGAGTCACATTACATGGCAGGGCTAATGTTTATTTAACCAACTCAGTGATGATCTAAAAATAACTTGTAGGGAATTTTCATTTAGTATCCTTAGAAAAATCATAATGGAGTCACACTGATGAGAGTTTTCCATTATAGATAACTTTGAATATTCTTTAAGTATAAAGATGAAAAGTTTGATATTTAAATAAAAGGTTAGGGAAAGAAGATAAACTTCTAATTGTCCAGAAAATAATTCTGCACAATTACATTTTAGCTTGTTTTCTGGACATATACTCACTTTTGGTGCTTCAGGGCCGTCATTGAGGTGTTCATGTTCTAAATTTTTATATAGGAACTTTTCCTTTTTCTGAAGTTAAAAAACAAATGCCCTTCTGTCATAGGAACAGTAATGATGTGTATTTTCTGGATTTCTTTAATATTAAATTATGATATTAGTAGTTTTACTCTTGATTTTCTTGAGTTGCTCACCTTGTCCTCAGGGTTTGCACCACCGGTTACTGCAGTTGAGTCTTTCAGCGTGTGAAATGTGATTATTATTACCCTGTGTACCTATTTATATGCATGTCTCTGAATGAGAAAGCCCTTGGAAGCCTGAACATATCTAGTAATCATAATCTGCTCATTTGTCTGGGAGGCAGTGAGTCACTATGATTTATTCTTTTTGACATTTGGAGTGTTTGTCTTCGAAGTGCAGCATGTGAACTTGAGTCAGATTATTTCGAAAGGAAAATGGAAAATGGATTCATTAAGAAGAAATAACTGCCAACATTCTGTTTACAATAATGTTTAACTAGGAATATTTGCTTAGGTCTAGTAGTCCGTAGGATTATATTGCTTACACAGTGCTTTATACTACATGTAAAGTGGGAAATACATAGCTTTTTATGGTGGATGAATAAAATAAATTGTGAATTAAACAATTATTGCAGTGTTTTAATCTTTAATTCTGTGTTTCAGAAGATATTAAGCAAGCATGAGAAGATTTGTTTTTATTTTGAATATTTACTGGGATTTCTATTTTAGCATCCTTTTAGTTGGTGTTGTCATTAGGAATTTAATATACCTAATTAAGTCCATATAAATGGGCCCTGACTTGAACACCATTTGAAAGTAATTCCAGCAGTTGCATTGACTATTTGTTTTCCATATAAGTGAAAAATTGGTTGTTTCTCAGTATTTTAAAATTATCTGGGCCTGAAAACCTAAGGTTTAGCCGTGATGTTTGTGCATGTTCTGAAGAACCGATGAAAAATGATTTCAAGCCAACTCGCATATTATTCCACAGGAAGTAAATTGAGATTCGGGAAAAGGGAAAGTGGTTCTCCAGGCCGCGTACAGTTGGTGGTGGCACCAGGCCAGTGGACCCTTCGTGACCCTGAATGATGTGAATAAACAGTGTTTTCTCTTCTGTACTTGAGGAATTATTTGTGTTTCCTGTAGTGCTGTTTGTAGTGTTTTTTGATGATGTCAAGTGGAGTAGGAGGAATTTTGTTTTATTTTCAGTTAATACCTTTTTATGACATGGTTACCTATATACTCTGCCTGGGTCTCATTCTCTGTGTTACTCTCCTTTCTTGGAAATAAATGATAAGACCTTGGGCTTTCCCATCACTGAAATATATAAAAGGCATTGTGTGTTGTGCAGACTGTTAAATGATGATTTTTAAATCTGTATAAGGTGATTTTTTATAACTAACTACCGTTTATGAGTTTTGGGTGGCTTACAGTGCCATATCAAGTTATCAATGTTTAGAGAAGTCTACTTGATCAAGTATTGTTTAGAATTCAACAGGATACAAATAAGCAAGTATATTTAAGTATATGTAGTCAGATATGTATTAGTCAGACAACTAATTGATGATGTTGAATATATGCTGTTGAAACAAAGTTGTTTGTGATTAGACTTTGTGATGTTTTTTGATACTTAAATTTTTAAAAAATTGTGTTAATGTTAAATACATAGAAAATTTGCTGTCTTAACTATTTAAAAGTGTACAGTTGAAGGTATTAATTACATCCACATATCTGTGCAATGTCAGTGTCTTCAGAACTCTTTTACCTCGTGCAGCTGGGACTCTGTACCCGTTAAATTACAGCCACCAACCCCTCCTTCCCCTGCCATTGGGCAGCAGCCATTCCGTTTTCTGTCTTTAAATCTGACTAGTTTAAGTACCTCAAAATACAATCACGCACTGTCGTTTTGTGACTGGGTTACTCCTCTTAGCATCATGTCTTCAAGGTTCATTCATATTGTCACATGTGTCAGAATTTCCTTTCTTTTAATGAGTGAATAATACTCTATTACATGTGTATACATTTTATTTATCCATTCACTTATCAGTGGACACTTGAGTTGCTTCCAGCTTCTGAATATTGTGAATACTTCTGTGAACATAGATGTATAATCATCTCTTCAAAGCTGTACTTTTCAATCTTTTGTGTATATATCCAGAAATTGAATTGCTCAAGTATATGACAGTTCCCTCATAGCGCAGTCAGTAAATCATCTGCCTGCAATGCAGGAGACCTGCATTCGATTCCTGGGTCAGGAAGATCCCTGGAGGAGGAAGTGGCAACCCACTCCAGTATTCTTGCCTGGAGAATCCCATGGACAGAGGAGCCTGGCGGGCTACAGTCCATGGGGTTGCAAGAGTTGGACATGACTTAGAAGGTAAAACCAAACCCAGCCTGACAGTTCAAGCATGTACAGAACTTGCTTAAGACATAGGAGATTGTGGGTCTGATCCTTGGGTTGGGAAGGTACCCTGGAGGAGGGCATGGCAACCTAGTCTAGTATTCTTGCCTGGAGAATCCCATAGACAGAGGAGCGTGGTAGACTGTGGTCCAAACAGTCAGACACGGCTGAAGCGACTTAACACTCATGCTTCCGTGACTGTTCTGTTTTCCATCTTTTTGAGAGCTGTCATTCTTTTTTCCATGGTGGCTGCACTGTTTTAACATGGATACCAGCAATGTGTAACTGTTTCAGTTTCTCCAGGCTTTACCAAACATTTGTTATTTTCTTCAGTAGCCATCCTGGTGGGTGTGAGTTAGTATGTCATTGTGGTTTTGATTTGAATTTCTCTCCAGGGATTGGGGAGTATCTTTTCATGTGCTTATTGGCTATTTCTGTACCTTCTTTGGAGAAATGGTTATTCAAATTTTTTACCCCTTCTTATTTTTTTTTCTTTTATTTATATTAGTTGGAGGCTAATTACGTTACAGTATTCTAGTGGTTTTTGCCATACACTCTCATGAATCAGCCATGGATTTACATGTGTTCCCCATCCTAAACCCTCCTCCCACCTCCCTCCCCATCCCATGTTTCACAGTTGATAATATGCATGTTTCAATGCTCTTCTCTCGGATCATCCCACCCTCGCCTTCTCCCACGGAGTCCAAAAGTCTGTTCTATACATCTGTGTTTCTTTTTCTGTCTTGCATATAGGATTATCATAACCATCTTTGTAAATTCCATATATATGCATTAGTATACTGTATTGGTGTTTTTCTTTCTGGCTTACTTAACTCTGTGTAATAGGCTCCAGTTTCATCCACCTCATTAGAACTGATTCAAATGTATTCTTTTTAATGGCTGAGTAATATTCCATGGTGTACATGTACCACAGCTTCCTTACCCATCCGTCTGCTGATGGGCATCCAGGCTGCTCCCACGTCCCAGCTATTATAAACAGTGCTGTGAGGAACATTGGTTGCCCCTTCTTAAGTTAGGATTTTTGTTGTTGTTGAATTGTTTGGATTTCTGTATATTAACTTCTTTTCAGATACATGATTTACAAATATTTTCTCCATTCTTGTGAGTTTCTTTTTCACACTACTGATGTGTCCTTCGGTGCATAGTTGCCTCTAGATTTGATTTAGTCCAGTTTATGTGCTCTTTTGTTTCTTGTGTTCTTGGGGTCATACCCGAAAATATTGCTAAATCCTGTATCGTAAAACTTTCTCCCTATATGTTCTCTTAAGATTTATACACTCTTAGGATTGGTAGTTTATACATTTTGAGTTAATTTTTGTATGCGGTAAAAGATTAGGACCCAGCTTCCTTCTTTTTCACGTGGATATCCAGTTTTTCCAGCACTGTTTGCTTGCTGAGTAGTTTTGGTATTCTTGTCAAAAATCACTGTAAACCATACATGTGAAGGTTTATTTCTAGATCTTTATTTTTCTTCCATTTGTCTGTCTGTGTCTTTGTACCAGTATCACTTTGTTTTGATTTCTATGGACTTATATAATAAGTTTGAAATCAGAATGTGTGAGATCTCCAACTTTGTTCTTCTTCTCCAAAATTATTCTCACTTTTCAGAGTTCCTGGAGATTGTATATGAGCTTTAGAGTGGATTTTTCTGTGGCTGCAAAGCGTGTCATTAGACTTTCACAGGGACCTCACTGAGTCTGCACATTACTTCGGGAGCTGTTGACACCCTAGCGTGTCAGGTCTTCCAGTTCATCAGCAAGGGGGCTCTTTGCATTTTTTTGTGTCCTTTTTAATTTCATTCAACAGCATTTTAAAGTTTTTAGTGACGAGTCTTTCACTTCTTTGGTTAATTTTATTTCTAAGTATTTTGTTCTTTTTGATGCTCTTGTAAATGGAATTTTTAAAAAATTATTGAAATATAGTTGATTTACAATATTGTGTTAGTTTCTCCTGTACAACAAAGTGATTCTTTGTGCACACACACATATTCTTTTATGGTTTATCACAGGATATTGATGGTAGATCCCTATGTTATACAGTAGGGCCTTGGTGTTTATTCATTCTGTGTATAATAAATAGTTTGCATCTAATTTCAAATTCTCAATGTAAGTATAATTGTTTTCTTAATTTATTTTTCAGTGTTACTGTTAGTATAGAGAAACAGCTAGTTTTTATGTATGTATTATTTATCCTGTAACTTTGGTGAATTCATGTATGACTTCTACCAGGCTTTTATAAAATCTTTGGGGCTCCTTGCATAGGTTATGCTGTCTGTAAACAGATAATTTTCCTTTTTCCCCCCAGTTTGGGTTGCTTTTATTCTCTCCTCCTTTTGTTGCTCTGGGTGGATCTCTAACCAGGCTGAGCGGTTGTCCTGCAAGCAGGCATTTTTGTCCTATCCTTGATTTTAAAGTAAAAACTTTGTTTTTCACCAACGAGTATGATGTTAGGTGTGAACTTCTCACATGTGGCCTTTATTATATTGAAGTAGTTTCCTTTTTTAAAAAATTTATTTCTTTGTGGCTGCCTTGAGTCTTAGTTGTGGTGCATAGGCTCAGTAATGGGCATGTGGGGTCTTGATCTTTTCCCACAAGGGATTGAACCTGCATCCCCTACGTTGGAAGGTGGATTCTTAACCATTGGACCACCAGGGAAATTCCAGTCGTTTATTTCTGTTCCTAGTTTGAGTGTTTTTATCCTGAAAGATTATTGAAGTTTATCACATATTTTTTTCTGCATCAGTTCAAATGATCTCGTGTTTTTTCTCTATTTTGTTAATTGTAGGGGTATTGAATGATTTTTGTTTGTTGAACTAGCCTTATATTTCAGGAATAAATCTTACTTGGTCATGATATATAATCTGTTTACTGTGTTATTGAATTCTGTTTGTTAGTATTTTGTTGAGGAATTTTGAATCAGGAATATTAGTCTGTACCTTTCTTGTATTATTTTTGTCTGGTTTTAGTATCTGGTTAATGTTAGCCTCATAGTATGAGTCTGGAAGTATTCTCTATGTCTTTAAATATTTGTTAAAAGTCACCAATGAAACTGTGTGTTCCTGGGCTGGTCTCTGTTGCAAGGTTTTTGATGACTAGTTTAGTCTCCTTTCTAGTTATACGTCTCTTCCGTTTTTCTATTTTTTCAATATTCAGTCATTGTAGGTTATGAGCTTCTAGGAGTTTGTTTGTTTCATATAGGTTAACTAGACCTTGGTGTATAATTGTTTATGGCATTCTCTTTATGAACATAATGCTCAGTCATGTCTAACTCTTTGCAACCCCTTGGGCTGTAGCCTGCCAGGCTCCTCTGTCCGTGGGATTTTCCAGGCAAGAATACTGGAGTGGGTTGCCACTTCCTCCTCCAGGGGGTCTTCCCCACCTGGGGATGGAACCCGAGTCTCCTGTGCCTCCTGCGTTGCAGGCAGAGGATTCTTACCACATGAGCTATCCAGGAAGCCCTTACATTTCTGTGTCATCAGTTAAAATGTCCCCTTGTTTCAATTAGCAATAATCGCGCCTCGGATAAACCTCATTGGCTACAATACTGCCATTGCACAAAGCTAAAATGTCCCCTTGTTGACTTATTTATCTCCCTTATTTTTCTTCCTCAGTCTAGTTAGTTTTTTTCAGTTTTGTTGATCTTGGTTTTATTACTATTTTTTGTATTGTTCTACACTGTATTTTTTGTTTTCTATTTTCATTTACTTAATTTTTATTTTATATTGCTATATAGCTGATTAACAGTGTTGTGTTAGTTTCAGGTGTACACCAGGGTAATTCAGTTTTACATATACCGTATTTTTCTTAATATACTGTATTTTTCAAAAATCTGCTTTAGTCTTTATTTACATTTTTCTAATAGTTTTTGGTTTGGTTTGTTCTTCTGTTTCTAGTTCCTTAAAGCATAAAGTTCCTGGAGAAGGGGATGGCAACCCAATCCAGTGTTCTTGCCTGGGAAATCCCAAGGACAGAGGAGCCTGGTGGGCTACAATCCGTAGGGTCACAAAGAGGCGGGCATGACTGAAGTGACTTAGCATGCACAAGGTGTAAAGTTAGGTTGTTGATACGAGATTTCTGCTTTTTTAAAATTAATTTCTTTATTTTAATTGGAACAAAGATGAATATTTTTTATGATAAAAGTTACTATTCACAAGATAGACATCATAGACCATTAGACACCTAACAACAAAGAAACATAAAGCTAAACCCAGAAGAAATATGAGGGAAAAGAAAAAATATATAATCATAGTGAGACATACTAACGTTTCTCTGAGAATATTTTATCAAGTGCAGAAAAATAAGAACAGGAGCATCTTGAATTATGTCATTAGTAATTTAAATATAATAGATTTCTATTTAGTTTTATTAATCTCATATGTACACAAATATATGTAAAAGTTGTATCTCATACGTTGTTACTAGATATCCATAGGACATTCAGAAAAGCTGGCAAATAGATAAACATTACTAAATTTAGAAAAGTAGCATTCTTTTTTGTGTGTGTGATTCAGTTATATATATATTATTTTTGAAATTATTTTCCATTATAAGTTATTATAAAACATTGAGTACAGTTTCCTGTGCTATACAGGAAACCTTTGTTGCTTGTTGAATATTTTTTTAAATTAGAAATCTAGCAATCTATTCATACTAAGTCAGTTGGAATTAAACTGTCATACATTTTTTGTTAGGCAAAAATTCATTTTAGTTTTCTAAAATACATATATTCTACATTTTACTTAATATATATATGTATGAGAATACTTCTATAGTGTTCTTGATAGAAGCTTGAGAAAGAACATCAAAAAGGAAAAAGGACAGATGGAGAAATGGGAAAAATAGACTAGATGAAATGGGAGCACTGGATATGAAATAGAAAAAGTGAAAGAGATCCTCATATAGTCCAGTTGTTTTTAAACAGGGCTGCTCATTAGAAACATATCTTGAGCTCTGGTCAAAAAAAACAAACAAACAAAAAAACAATACCTGGGCATCTGTATTTTTTTAAAAATTCCAAGATAATTCTGATACATATTTGGATTTTGAAAAGTGATTATGGGTTTTTCTATTAAATGATAGTTTTGATGATAATAGAATTTTATTATGTTTCTGTTACCTAAAATCATGAAACACTGGTATTAAGTAAGTTAATAGTTATATAATCACAATCATAATAGTAAAAGATGTTTATCAGTTTTCACAATCAATAACTAGACCCCCCCAAAAAGAGAGAATTACAATTGTAAGCATAATGGGAACATGATTAACCTAACAATATAAAATAATTACATGCAATTTAGGGAGCAGATTTGGGGAGCATACAATTTGGGTCAAGCAGAATGATGTGGTAAAGTGGAAGTACAGTATACACATGTTTTCATTTGCTCAGCCAGTCTCTGCCTTTTAATTCATGAATTTAGTCCATTTACATTTAAGGTAATTATTGATATGTATGGTCCTATTACCATTTTCTTAATTGTCTTGGGTTTATTTTGTATAGGTAGGGTCCTTTCCTTCTCTTATGTTTTCTGCCTAGAATAGTTGCTTTAGCATTTGTTGTAATGCTGGTTTGGTGGTGCTGAATTCTTTTAACTTTTGCTTGTCTGGACAGGTTTTGATTTCTGCATTATATCTGAAGGAGAGTCTTGCCAGGTAGAATATTCTTGGTTATAGATTCTTCCCTTTCATCACTTCAAATACATCATGACATTCCCTTTTGGCTTGTAGAGTTTCAGTTGAGGAATCAGCTGATAGGCTGATGGAAGTTCTCTTGTATGTTACGTGTCATTTTCCCCTTATTTTTAATATTTTATCTCTTTCTTTAGTATTTGTCATTTTGATTTCTGTGTGTCTCAGTGTGTTCCTCCTTGGGTTTATCCTGCCTGGGGCTCTCTGTGCTTCCTGGACTTGGTTGACTGTTTCCTTTCCCTTGTTAGGGAAGTTTTCTTCAAATTTTCTCAGGACCTCTTTTCTCAGGTCCTTTCTCTCTCTCTCCTTCTGGGACATGTACAATGCAGTTGTTGGTACGTTTAATGTTGTCCCAGAGGTCTCTTAGGCTGTCTTCGTTTCTTTTCATTCTTTTTTCTGTATTCTGTTCTATGGCAGTGTTTTCCACAATTCTGTCTTCCAGGTCATTGATCTGTTCTTCTGCCTCAGTTATTCTGCTATGGATTTCTTCTGGTGTATTGTTCATCTCTGTTTGTTTGTTCTTTAGTTCTTCTAGGTCTTTGGTAAACATTTCTTGCATCTTCTCAATCTTTGTCTCCATTCTTTTTCTGAGATCCTGAATCATCTTCACTATCACTATTCTCAATTCTTTTTCTGGAAGGTTGCCTATCTCCACTTAATTGTTTTTCTGGGGTTTTATCTTGCCCCTTTATCTGGTACATAACTTTCTGCTTTTTCATGCTGGTTAACTTTCTGTAATGTGGTTTTGTTTTAGTCACTATGGGATTGTACTTCTTCTGTCTTCTTCTGTCTGCCTTCTGATGGAGGAGGCTGAGAGGCTTGTGTAAGCTTCCTGATGGGAGGGGACGGCAGTGGGAAAAACTGGGTCTTGCTCTGGTGGGCAGGGCCTTGCTCAGTAAAACTTTAAAATCCAATTATTTTCTGATGGGTGGGGTTGTGCTGTCTCCCTGGTATTATTTTTGGCCTGTGGCAAACCAGTCCTTGGGTCTGTGGGCTCCATGGTAGAGATAATGGTGATCTCCAAGAGGACTTATGCCAAGGGCCACCTTCCAGGACTGTTGCTGCTAGCGCCCCCATCCCTGTGGCGAGCCCGTGCTGACCCATGCCTCCACAGAAGAGCCTCCGGCACTAGCAGGTAGATCTGGTTCCGTCTCTGTGGTGTTACTGTTCCGTTCTCCTGGGTCTTGGTGCATAGAATATTTTGTGCCCTCCAAGACTGGAGTCTCTGTTTTCCCCAGTCCTCTGGAAGTCCTGTAATCAAATCCCATTGGTCTTCAAGGTCAGATTCCCAGGGAATTCCCAGACCCTTTGTCAGATCCCCAGGCTAGGAAGCCTGACATGGGGTTCAGAACCTTCACAACAGTGGGAGAACTTCTTTGGTATTATTGTTCTCCAGTTTGTGGGTCACCCCCCTGACTGGTATGGATTTGATTTTATTGTGATTACACCCCTCCTGCCGTCTGACTGCAGCCCCTCCTGCCGTTTCACTGCAGCTTCTTGTCTTGGACGTGGGGTGTCCTTTTTGTTGGGTTCCAGCATCCTCCTGTTATGGTTATTCAACAGCTAGTTGCGATTTTGGCATTCTCGCAGGAGCAGGAGAGCATGTTTTCTTCTGTTCCACCATCTTGAACCAGAAGCCATTCGATTTCCCTTTCAGTGCAGTTTTTGTCACATCCCATAAATTTGGGTTTGTTGTTTTTTCATTTTCTTTTGTCTCAAGATATTTTCTAATTTCCTTTGTGAGTTCTTCTTTGACTCACTGGTTATTGAAGACTGTACTGTTTAATTTTCACATCTTTTGTTATTTTCTATCTGCTCTTGATTTCTACTTTCATTCCATTGGGATGAGAAAATGTAGGTTAAAAAAATTGATTGAAAATTATCTTGTGATCAAACATACGTTGTGTTATGGCGAATATTCCATGTGCACTTAAAAAAATCTGTCTTCTGCCGTGTTGTATCACAGCAGTATTTTTTATGTCTTTTAGATACACTTGGTCTGTTGTATTGTTTAAGTCCTCTGTTTTTTAAAAATTAATGAATTTAGTTATTTTTGTCTGTGCTTGGTCTTTATTGTTGCACGCCAGGTCTTCTCCCCTTGCGGTGAGTGGCGGCGGTTCCTTGTCTTGGTGTGAAGGTTTCTCGTTGCGGCGGCTTCTCTTGTTGAGGAGCCCTCTGGGCCCCCTGGCTTTAGCAGTTGCAGCACGCAGGCTTGGGTGCTCCCTGACATGTGGGATATTCTTGGACTGGGGGTTGAACCCAGGTTCCCTGCAGTTGCAGGTAGACTTTTAACTGCTGGACCACCAGGCAAGTCCCAAGTCGGTTCTATTTATTGATTCCCCCCCGCCCCCCGCTTCAGGTTCTTTTATCCATTATTGAAAAGGAGGCTTTGAAGTCTGCTACTTTTATTGTAGAGCTATTTTTTCCCTTTAATTCTGTCAGGGGGTACTTCATAAATTTAGAATTTCTGATATTTGATGAGTATGTGTTTATAGGTGGTACATCTCGGTTAATTGACATTTTCTCTTTATATGATGCCCTTTGTCTCTTGTGACAGTGTTTTACTTAATGTGTGTTTTGGCTGATATTAGTATAGCCATCCCTGCCCCTTTTTGGTTGCTTCGCATGGAATATTTTTTCCTTCTTTGAGTTTCAATCTTTGGATTTTTAGGTCTAAAGTGAATCTTTTGTAGACAGAATGTCATTGAATCTTATTTTTTAGAAATCCATTCTGCCAACCTTTCTTTCAGTTACACGAGTTTAATCTGTGCTGTGCTTAGTCGCTCGGTTGTGTCCTACTCTTTGCGACCCTGTGGAGTGTAGCCTTCTGTCCATGGGGATTCTTGAGGCAAGAATACTGGAGTCGGTTGCCATGCCCTCCTCCAGGGGATCTTCCCAACGCAGGGATCAAACCCAGGAGTTCAGTCTACTTGTGTTTAAATTAATTACTGATAGAAAAGAACTCACAGTTGCCATTTTGGTTTTTTTCCACCTGACTTAGAGCTCTTTTTGTTGGTGGCGTTATTCTTTTATTACCTTGCTTTTCATTTAATTGTGTTTATGTAGTGATATGTTTTAATTCCCTTCTCATTTCCTTTCGTATATATTCTAAAAAATACTTTCTTTTTGGCTACCATGGGGAGTACGTGTAACATCCTTCAGTTGTAACATTCTATTTTAATAACAACTTAACTTCAATTACTTGCAAATAGTTCTTTACACCTATGCCTCCTCCCACTTTATAATATTGGTGTCACAGATTGGGTCATTATATATTATGTATCCATTAGCATGTCTTTATAATTGCTTTTATGTTTTTAAGTCCTGCTGCTGCTGCTGCTAAGTCACGTCAGTCGTGTTTGACTCTTAGCGACCCCATGGACTGCAGCCCACCTATAAGTGGAGTTATGAGTCAAAATAAAAATAATTAAGGTTTTTTTTTAATATGCCCATGTATTTCCCTTTACTGGAGAATTTCTTAGTTTTATATGGCTTCTGGTTATTTTTTTGTGTACCTTTGTTTCCAGTATAAAGACTCTCTTTAACATTTCTTGTAGGGCAAGTCTTGTGCAAACGAACTCCCTCAGGTTTTATCTGGAAATTTTCCCCTCATGTTTGAAGGACAGTTTTGTGTCATATAGAATTCTCATTTAGCAGGTGTTTTTTTGTTTCCCCCTAAGAGTTTGATTATAATATATTTCACTTACGGTTCATTGAGTCTATTTTATTTGTATGTCCTTGTCTTTCCTCAAATTTGGGACATTTTCAGCCATGATTTTTTTCAAATAAACCCTCTGCCCCTACTGTCTTCTCGTGTAATGCATATATTAGTTTTTTGATTGGGTCCCTTATCATAAGTTCCTTAGACTCTATTTACTTTTTTTCATTATATTTAAAATTTTTCTTCTCAGTCTTGATATAATTCCAAAGCTTTTCTCCTCAAGGTCACCAATTCTTTCTTCTGCCTATTTGAATCTGCTGTTGAACTTTTCAAGTGAATTTTAAAAAGCCAATTGTATTTTTCTGTTCCAGAGATTGTAAACTTGTTTTCACAGTTTTTGTTTCTTTGTTAATATTCTCATTTTGTTTGTATATTGTTTTCCTAGTTCCCTTTATGTTTCTGTGTTTCCCTGTAGTTAACTGAGCATATTCAATATAATTGTTTTAGCGTCTTTGTCAAGTAACTCCAAAGTTTGTCTCTCTTTAAGGTCAGTTTCTAGAGATTTCTTTTGAATGTGTTCCTTTGAATGTGCCATGTTTCCCTATTTATTTAAATGCCTTGTAATGTTCTGTTGATAATTGAGCATTTGAAAAAACAGCCATACCTTCCAGTAAATTTGAAAACTGGCTTCTTGCAGGGGAAGACCACCAGCTGTCAGCCCAGTAAAGGCTTCAGGTCATCTCAGGCATTTTCTGTGCGTACATCTTCGCTGGGCTTGCATGTTTGGTTCCCCCCAGTCCTATAGTGTACGTGGCTCCTTCTAAACGCTGTGGTTTGTCAGTCTTACCCTGACTTCTGCTCAAGGCCGTAAGTGTCCCGTTTCTGTTGCGACCTTCCGCCTCTCACCTCTTGCCCAGGTGCCTGCAGGTCTGAAGTGTCCTTCAGCTGTCACCTGTGTCAGCAGGCGCCACTCCTTTCAGCCCCCCAGACTCCCCGCCACGCCACGCCACTGTCCCTGCCCATGCTCTGAGTCAGGAGACAGAAACCAGCCCCCTCAGGCCGGCTCCAGACAAGCCACAGTGGTGCAAGCCAGTTAAGCCCTTTTCTTTCTGTCTTAAAGGAGGAGCTGGGAGTTGGATGTCTTCCTTCAGATTGTGCCAGACCAGGTAAGGGTTGAGGCAGGGAGAAACAGAGAAAAACACCACTATATTTCATGTTCTTTTGAATGTGGTTATGTGGAGCTCAGGAAGACAGTTTTTGAACGTTCCTGGAAGCAGTATGGATGGAAATTATTTTAAGTTCACAGTAAACCACATTAATGTGGAAAAGTTTAGTTTTGAGGAAGAAACTTCAGGATAGGGAAGCAATGTGCATGTTTAACATTTTATTTGCAAGAAGTAAAGAAGATCCCTTTCTGTTCTAGAGTTTATCTGAGTCAGTGTTCTCAAACTTTCTGGTTCAAGACTTCTTTATATGCTTAAATAAAAAATTTTGGGTTTCTCAATATTTTTTGTCTTGTATTAATATTATATTAAAAATTAAAACAGGAATTTTAAAATAAACAAACCTAGTATGTAAATATGAATAATGTGTTTTTATGAAGAAACACTTTCCAAAACAAAAAAGTTGATGAGCAGAATTGTATTATTCAAAGCTTTGCAGATTTTTAAGTATCTGGCTTAACAGAAGTTAGCTGGAATTATATCTGCTTCTGCCCTGAATCTGTTACATAGAGTGTTACTTCAGTTGAAGTATGTGAGGAAAAGACAGTCTTCACAGGCCTCTAATTGGGAAAGGGAGGTAGGCGTATTTTATACAGCTTTCTCAGAAACTTAAAGTGGTAGTTTCTTAAACGTTAGTTGCAGTATGGAATCTGAATCATATTAGTGAACTTCTAGTGCTCTGTTACGTTAAAATCTGTTAGTCTATCTTGCACTTGAATTGATTATTTAGTTTGTGTGTTTTGTATATCATCGTGTATGGGTCATTTGAAAAATATTGCTTGACTGAGTTATGTAGGTATTTCAAATACTGTTTATTATACAATATTTAAAAAACCACATTCTCACCTGGAAAGTCTACATGTTGGGAATGTGCTGACAATTACACATTTCTAAAATTTGAATTTTCATTTGAAAGGTTGAATTTTATCATTAGTAACAAGCACTTTCAGTTTTCTTTGTGACAAGCTCACTTGTTCTTTTTCAATAAAATGTCATGTATCAAAATCTAGGTAAGTGTAGTTTGTCTGTTATTTATTCTTTCAAGTGAAAAATAGCACTACTTTGAAAAAGCACCTAATTCAACTTGTAACTTAATCAATTTTATAAATGCTTTTTCTTGATACAACTATCTAACCCCAATATACTGTGAAAGTGTTTTGTTTTCTCTCATTGGTCACACAGTATATTAAAAAGACATGTTCTAAAACTTCCTTACTTCCTTACATTTTTATGACATCTCTATATGATCAAGTTATAGACATGGAGAATAGGTTAATGGTTGCTAAGGGTTATGTGCATGAGAGGTGAAGGAAGGAAGGAAAGAAGGTTCCTGTGGCTATTATAGGGTAATGCAAAGGATCTTTGTGAAGAATCTTTTCTGTATTGTAACTATAGCAGGGATTATAGGAAACTATAAATGTGATAAAATTGCTGAGAACTAAATATACACAAAAACTGGGTACATGTAAAACTGGTGAAACTCTTAAGTGATTAAAATGTATATAAATAAAATTTAAGTAAACCAGTGGTTATAGAATTTCAGTTCATCACAGAAATTTCTGTTTACACTGGTTGTGTAGATCTCAGGAAGACAATTCATTGGATGTTGAAGGTGCTTGGAAGCATTGTGCGTGCCAACGTGGTCAAAGTGCTGGTCTAGTCTTTAAGGTATTATCTTTACTTCTCTGGCCAGATTTAGATGTCACACATTTATTTGATACAAGAGTTTCTCACTATTTATATCCTATAATAGCAAATTAATAAAAATGAAGAAAAACATCTATTTCATATATTTATGCATATAGTGTTATTCACTCAGTCGTGTCTGACTCTTTGAGACCCAATGGACTGTATAAACTGCCAGGTTCCTCTGTCCATGGAATTCTCTAGGCAAGAATAGTGCAGTGGGTAGCCGTCCCCTTCTCCAGGGGAACTTCCTGACCCAGGGATTGAACCCAGGTCTCCTGCATTGCTGGCATATTCTTGACTGTCTGAGCCACCAGGGAAGCCAGTTAATGCATGCATGTGTGTGTGGAGAAGGAAATGGCAACCCACTCCAGTGTTCTTGCCTGGAGAATCCCAGGGACGGCGGAGCCGGGTGGGCTGCTGTCTATGGGGTCGCACAGAGCCAGACACGACTGAAGCGACTTAGCAGCAGCAGCAGCAGTTATAAATCAATTTGTTAAAACAAAATTGAGAACTTTTTATAACAATGACTGAAGTGACTTAGCAGCAACAGCAGCAGGTAGTCTTTTTTCAGATTTTAAAAGTAATATCCCTAAGATGATAGAAATAGATTTGTCTCTAGTACCATTAAAGTGTCGTAGTATACATTCCAACATTTTTAATCAGTCTGAAATTTTTTTAGTACCATTAAAGTGTCGTAGTATACATTCCAACATTTTTAATCAGTCTGAAATTTTTTTAGTATCATGAGTGGAGGGTATATATCTACCTTACCATCAGATGATTATCTAGTTATCCCAACACAATGTATAAAGTAATTTTTATATTTCCCTAGTGCTTTGAAATACTACCAGTACATTCTGTCCATATATGTGCATATTTGAACATTCTCTCTGAATATTATTCTTTCCATATTGTCAAATGCCCCTCTGTATCATTTTTAATGGCTGCAGAGGATTATACTCTTGAGTATATACTCAGAGTGACTGAGTAAATACTTTGTACAGCATATCTGTCTGTCTGTTGATTAAATTGTGAATTTCTTGAAGCTTATAAAACTAGAAGCCATGTTATTGGCCACATTTAGGCACAGCATAGTCTTTTCTTTGTATTAAATTTCCATAAATATTTTTGATTTAGTTTTCATTGTGATTTCTGAAAAGATATTTCAGTTGTTTTCCAAAAATATTTAAACAAGTGCACATAATATAGAAATTGTATTGGATTTTCGAGTTGGCTTATACTGCTCCTGTCACATGAAGGGAAACTGAAAAACCCACTTTTTTTTCTTCAGTGCGTATAAAAGTAGCCAATTCTTTTGATTCATGAAAAAAGAAAAGTACATACAGGCATGCCATAGAAATATTGTGGATTTGATTCCAGAATGCTACAATAAAGCAAATGTTGCAGTGATGCAAGCCGCACAAATTTTTTGGCTTCCCAGTCCATATAAAAGGTGTGTTAATACTGTATTGTAGTCCATTCAGTTCAGTTCAGTCACTCAGTCGTGTCCAGCTCTTTGCGACCCCATAGACCACAGCAAGCCAGGCCTCCCTGTCCATCACCAACTCCCAGAGTCCACCCAAACCCATGTCCATTGTGTCGGTGATGCCACCCAACCATCTCATCCTCTGTCGTCCCCTTCTCCTGCCCTCAGTCTTTCCCAACATCAGGGTCTTTTCAAATGAGTCAGCTCTTCGCATCAGGTGGCCGAAGTATTGGAGTTTCAGCTTCAACATCAGTCCTTCCAATGAACACCCAGGACTGATCTCCTTTAGAATGGATGGTTAGATCTCCTTGCAGTCCAAGGGACTCTCAAGTCTCCTCCAACACCACAGTTCAAAAGCATCAATTCTTCAGTGCTCCGCTTTCTTTATAGTCCAACTCTCGAATCCATACTTGACAAGTCCATAGTGTGTAATAATAACATTATGTCAAAAAAAAAAAAAAAACAATGTACATACTTTAATTAAAAAATATAGTTGACCCTGGAACAGCTTTGGAGATCAGGATCCCCCGCAGATTGTAAAATCCATAGATGCTCAAGTCCCATAATGGGCACTTTGTATCCTTTGTTCGACCTCTTCAGATTCAGCCAACCAGATTGTGTAGTACTGTAGTATTTACTTACTTGCCCCAGTTTTATTAAGATATAATTGACAAACAGCACTGT
Organism: Cervus elaphus; assembly: GCF_910594005.1. Taxonomy (NCBI): domain Eukaryota; kingdom Metazoa; phylum Chordata; class Mammalia; order Artiodactyla; family Cervidae; genus Cervus; species Cervus elaphus. The sequence goes on along the minus strand of NC_057822.1, from coordinate 4,502,593 downwards.
ATCAGTACTGTGTACAGCATAATGATCTGACTATACATGAGGCACTGTCGTATTTAATGAAAAATACACACATGTAATTGGACCCACACAGACCGTGTTTTCAACAGTCAGCAGTACTTTATTGTAAGCTTTATCTGAGCCATCAGAAAGTCATGATCTTTTTGTTGATGGAGGATCTTGCCTCAAGGTTGATGGCTGCTGACTGATCACAGTGGTGGTTGCTGAAACTGACTGTGGCAGATAAAAAATAAGACACTATTGATGTTTGCCGCTCAGTCAGCGCCTTTTCATGAAAAGCTTCTCTGTAGCATGCCATGCTGTTGGATAGCATTTTACCCACAGTAGACCATTTTCCTTTCAAAATGTGCTCCAATTCATCATCTGACTTTTTGCAGTATTCTAAATCCTTTAATTGTCATTTCAGCAATCTTCCCTGATCTTTAGCAGGACTAGAGTCTGTCTCAAGAAACCCCTTCTTTGCTCAGCCATAGGAAGCAGCTCGTCATCTGTCAGAGTTTCATCACGAGGTTGCAGCAGTTCTGTCAGGTCTCCAGGCTCCACTTCTAATTCTAGTTCTCTTACCGTTTCTTTCACATCAGCAGTGACTCGAACTCTCGAACCCCTCAAGGTCATCCACGAAGGTTGGAATCAGCTTCCTCCAAACTCCTGTTGTTGTTGTTGTTGTTAATATGTTGACCTCTTCCCATCATTCATGAAGGTTCCTCATGGTGCCCAGGATAATGAATCCTTTCCAGAAGGTTTTTAGTTTACTTTGCCCAGATCCAGCAGAGGAATCACTGTCTGTGGCAGCTAAATAGTCTTAAGAAATGTATTTGTTAAATAGTAAGACTTGAAAGTCAAAATTACCTTGTGAGTCATGGGCTGCAGAACGGATGTTATGTTAGTAAGCATGAAAACATCATAAATCTTGTTTATCTCCATCAGAGCTCTTGGATGACCAGGTGCATTGTCAACATGCCATAATATTTTGAAAGGCATCTTTTTTCTGAGCATTAGATCTCAAGAGTGGGCTTAGACTATTCAGTAAACAATACTATCAACAGATGTGCTATCCAGCCTTTGTTGTTCCATGTATGGAGTACAAGGAGAGTGGATACAGCAGAATTCTTAAGGCCCTAGACTTTTCAGAATGGTGAAACAAGCAGGGACTTCAGACGCATTAACCCGTCAAGAGAGTCAGGCTGTCCTTTGAATCCAGGCATTGGATGTCCTCCTTTCTAGTTGTGCACCTCCTAGGTGGCATCTTCTTCCACTGGAAGGCTATTTTCGTCTACACTGAAAATCTGTGGTTTATTGTATCCACCTTCATTCCTTACCTTCGCTAAATGTTATAGGTAAGTTGTTGTAGTGTTGTTCCACCTCAGCACGTGTGGCTTCACCTTGTATTTATATGTTATGGAGACAGCTTCTTTTCTAAAACCTCATGAACCAACCCCCTCTGCTAGCTTCATACCTTCCTCCTCCGAATTCTTCACCTCTCTGTTTTCATAGAATTTAAGAGAGTTTGGACCTTGCTCTAGGTTAGGTTTTGACTTAAAGGAATGTTGTGACCAGTCTTATTTCCAGACGACTAAAATTTTCTCCACATCAGCAAGAACACTGTTTTATTTTTTTTTTTTTTAACCATTCGTGTATCTAATGAAGTAGTAGAACTAACTTTTCTTTTGCATTTATAGCCTGACTGTTTGGCGCAAGAGGCCAGGCTTTCATCTTAATCTTGGCCTTTGACATGCTTTCCTCACTAAGCTTCATCATTTCTAGTTTTTGACTTAAAATGAGAAACATAGGACTCATCCTTTCAATTGACTGCTTGGAGGCCATTGCAGGGTTATTCATTAGCCTGATTTCAGTATTGTTGTGTCTCAGGGAATAGGGAGGCCCAAGGAGAGGAAGAGAAAAGGGGAACAGCTTGTCAGTGGAGCAGTCGGAATACACACAGCACATGTGGATTAAGTTTGGTGACTTCTATGGGCACAGTTCATGCTGCCCCACAACAATGGCAATAGTGGCATCAAAGATCACTGATCACAAGTCACCATAGCAAATATAATAATAGTAATGAAAAAGTTTAAAATGCGGTGAGGATTACCGAAATATGACACAGACACATGAAGTGAGCAAGTGATCCTGGGAAAATAGAGTTAGTTGATAATCATGTTTGTGTGGTGCAGGGAGCCACATTCAGTATCTTGTAATAACCTGTAATAAAAAGGAATCTGAAAAATAATTACATCTAGATATATATGACTGAATCACCTGAAAACTAATACAACGTTGTAAGTCAGCTATACTTGAAATAAAAAAAAGATTGACATGCTTAATGTTGGGTTCCTACAAACCTTTAATTTGTAAAAATCACAATATCTGTGAAGTGAAATAATGTGAAGCACAGTAAAATCAGCTGTGCTTTTAATACACAGTATATAAAATAAAACCTACAATTTGTGTCCTATATCCCCCTTTCAGTTACCTTTCTGTGAAATAGCAATTTTAAGTGTGCTATGTATCTTCCCAAGACATCTTTTTAAGTATCCTATTTGTATATATTGGAAAATACTGTACAAATAGGGTTTTTATTCTGACTAATTCTGTGATTTGCTTATGTCACTAATATTATAGATATCTTTCCATGATAGTTTATATAGATTTTTCTGATTTTTTTCTTTCCTCAAAATTTACACTACATTCTCTCTTTGAATATAGTGTACTTTTAACATCTCTTTTGTAAATGGACTATGCAGTTCTTCTTTATTCTTTGTCATTATGAATTTATCTTTAGGGTAAGTTTTTTTGAGGTGGAATTGTGGAATAAATGTACAAGCTTATTTTAAATTGGGTAAGTATCATCTGATAAATGTTTGAAAGGCCATGGCTACTTAATTTTTAAATTAGATTTGTGTGTGTATGCACACATGCACAGTATGAATTTCGTCTTTATGGTATTATTTATTTAAGGGGAAGTGAGTGTTTTAAAGCAGGAATACTAACCTTTCATCTCCATGTAGTGTGCGAAGTGCTTTGAATTGTGTGTGAAGCATATTAAGAGCTATCTAAATTCTATAATTGCTTAATTTCCTTCTTTTATATTTTGAAAAGTGAAACTTCTTACTAATTTTTTTCACATACCCTTATTTTGAAAACTGTCAGCATCTGGACCTAAGATGATGTTAGTGTGTTCTGTGTTATATGGAATTCATTCTCAAATTTCTATATTTAATTGTCCCAGTCACTGTTTTTTAGTTATTATTCTTAAAGGTTATATATGCAATACAAAGTGTGTTTTGATTGGCTTGTCTTCCTTCACTGGCATTTCCTTAACAGATTGTCAGTTACCACCATTTCCTAGTTTTTCTTAATATGTCCAGTTAATAAAAATGATTAACTTAGGAGCTTTCGTTGAAACTTGAAAATAGTGATGCAAATGAGACTAAGTCTGTACCTCTTGTAAACTTCTACAATGATCTGGATTGCCATTTAAATACAAAGTATTCATGTACATATCCTTGGAGAAGTAAATCTTTGTGATAACTTTGAAGGTATTTGAAACAGAAAAGTATAAGTAAAATCTGTGATGACTATCAACATGACCATCCCTTGTCTCCTTTGCATTTGATGTTATAAATCGTGCGCAAAGACTGTTCCCATTCAAGCTTCTGCAATATTTTTGAACAAAGTATGAAATAGTATGTTAAATAGTATGTTAAACAAGTTGTTCCAGAATAATTTAATCAATGAACTTGGTTAGTCATGTCATTAAATGCAGAAGAAAAGTGCAGAGGCATCTCTCATAGTTATACCCCCTGCCTCAGCAGCCGGTACAAGTCACGTCATTCCTATGGAATTTCTAAAACAGTCACAAAGAATGGAAAGACTTTCTGTGAGAAAGCCAAGTAAACTGGCGGCAGAATTTCGGGGTCAGCGCACCTCTTAAGGTGCCGCCCACGGCACAGCAGCGTGCACCCTCGTGTGGCAGTCGTCACGTGTCCTGCTCTGCATTCAGGTAGAGCTGCCTGTGTGCAGAGTGTGCGTCTGCTGGTGACATACATAGTATTTAGATATGAGGAGTACTTGATTATTTTTTGTCTGTTTGAAAGAGTAATTCCAAGCTGAAGGAAAATAAGTTACTTGTTTTATTAATACCCGTTTTGAGAGCAATGATAGAGTCTCAATATTTATAGAGCACCAGCTTTGTGTGGACAGTAGGGTAGTATTATACAATGAAAGAACTTGAGCGTGAATGTTAATTCACTTACTTATTTTGCTTTGCAGTGTTGACAACTGGCTCTGGTGTGGAAACTATTAGTCAAAAGTTTGAATAAGATGAAATATGGCCAGCATGCACATTTTCAGCATCTTCAGTGAAAAAAATCTTGGTTGTTCTTTTTTTCCTGTAGTATACTAGCTATGAGAGGGGAGAGTCCTCACCTAACTTTTTGAGTAGAAAGAGATAACATTTCTCTGTGTTTTCATAAGTGGTGCATCTCAGCACTGTATTTATTACCTGGACAGCCAGAAGTTTACACTTCAATATACCACTAACTATATATTGAAAATGAAGTACAGTGTTCCCCACCTTATCTGCAGGTTCACTTTCTGAGGTGTCAGTTAACTGTGGTCAAGCAGTCTCAAATAAATTATTCATCAGTTTTAAATTGCTAACCCTTCTGAATTGTGTGATGAAATTGCTTCTCATCAGAGATTTAAGATAACTTCTAAAAAGGTTGCACTGATTCTGAATTGCTGGATATTGTGATAAAGATAGGTCTTTAAAAACAGAGCTGTAAACCACATTAATGAACACTTTACTGAACTCTTAAACTCTTTGAAATTGAGTTACCCGGGCCATATTTACTCACAGTATGATACTGTTCTTGTCATTCTTTGGCAGACCCCTTATCCCTCTGGACAGAATGCAGGTCCAACCACGTTGGTCTATCCTCAAGCTTCTCAGACAATGAATTCACAACCTCAAACCCGTTCTCCGGTAAGTAAGCAGAAGGTTGTTTTAGAAAATGTTCTCCACCTAAATTTGTGTTTGTTGTAGCTTAGGTTCTTTTGGTTCATATTTTTAATTGATTTTAGAAATTTATTACAAAGACAGTTTTTAAAATTATTATTACTGTTACTACTGGATAGCATTGCATTTTCAGACCTTTCCTATGGGAATTATTTAAATTTATTAAGAAAAGAACAAATGGAGCCTTTTCCCTTTTTTTTTTCCTTTTACTTTTTTGTGTCATTCAAGTTCTGGTTGCGTTCAAGTTCACTTCATTTCAGCTCTTAAGGTTTTGTTTGTACTGTTCAAAATTCAGGAGATGTGTAAAGCATGATTTTGAAAATAAATTACGTTTCATTAATTGGACTCTGAGATTCCAGTGCCTAGGGAAGTACAACTTTTGAATCAGTATTAATTACTAGATCAGCTCTATTTGACTGTGTGGACATTTGCATGACTTACACCAATGGTGTATTTATTTCTTCAGATGGTAAATAAATTGTCATAGAAGTATAAACGCTGTCATCCTCTTTGCTCATCTTTTACATGGTTTGCAATAAGTATGGTAAAGACAGAGAATTTACTCAAGGTTCATCCTTCTGTCTCACAAAAGTGTACAGTGGCTTCAGCAGTCCATTCCTTAGAATGGTGTTTCCTGCCCTGCATGATTAGTGTTTGCTAGAAGGTGCTTCTGTAACATCTCATTGTCTCTCACGCCCCTACTTCTGTCTCCGCTCTGTGTTTTTCTCAGAGTACAGGGATCTTCTTTTGGTTCTCCACCTTTGCTTTTTTGCCTGTAGTCTAGGAATATTTCATTGCATTAGCTTCTATTCATTTGATTTTATGCATGAATTTAGGAATATTGAAGTTGAGGACAGAATTCCTCAGAGAACTGTAAGGTCATGGACTTCTCCGAGATGTAATCTCTCTCTTGTCCTCTTCCCACCTTCCTTTCCCTGTTGCCCTCTTCTTCAATCCCTTTTCTTAGATCCTGGTTCTCCCCCGGGGGTGGAGGAACCATTCTAAAGAGGTGGGACTTTGGTCCTAGTTGCTTGTTTGCTTGTCTGGTTTTTTTTGTTCGTTTGTTTACTTTTTTGCTGCAATGGTCAACAAGATGTCTGATGCAAGTTTTGTTCTGAGAGTGGTTTGGGAATGTGGACACTTGACCACTTGGACTGGGCCTTGAGATCTCTCTCGCCAGATTACTTTAGATAGGCACCAGTTCTAATCACTAAACGTGGAACATTATGGTAAGCTGTTATTGCAAAGAATTCTATGGCCCTTTTAACCCCTCTACGCCTTGTATAATTATTGGGAAAGCAAAGAATTTACATGGTTAGAACTGGCGCAAAACCTGACTGAAGAGCTGCATCTCTAAACCAGTTTTTTTGACAGCCCAGCAGAACAGTGCCAATACATTGCACAGACAACTGGAAGAGGAGGAAGGTTTTGGAACAGACTCCCGTTTACAGGTCCTTGGCTGGAAGAGGCTGGATAAAATACTGCATTGTAAGCAATATAACAAACTGTACTTCTTGCAGGCAGTGGTGCCTCTGGCACTCATTATTTTTGACCACATCCATTTATTGGCTGATGAACACAAATGGATTGATTGCATCCTCTCTGAAAGTCTAACCTGGCATTGCAGTTTTTGCCAGGCATTATGGGGAAAAGAATAACAAATTGGGTGGGTCTTCTCTATTGGGAATTAGACAGGAGTAATTTGGGGTTTAGAGGGATATCCCTTTGAGATGAATTTGATTTTAAGAGATAAATTTCTTTTTAAAAGGCTTCTTTTTCCCTCTTTCATTTTATAATTGGTTATCAAAGGGAAAACTGTCTATAGTTGTCAGCCATTTTTCTGTGGTCATAAACTATCTTCAGATACTATCCTCTATGCAGTTTTTGCCATCTGCTCTGCTAGTGACCATTACCACCCCCATTACTAAAAAACACACACATAACATTCCATTACATACCCCAAAACAAGTGCAAGACTAGCAGACCCTGCACTACTCTTGCTTGTTGTTTTGGGTCCAGTTTTCTTTATTTCGTTTGTGTTGGTGCTGGGAGGGTGAAGTTGGGTTTGGAATTTGGCAGAACTGCATTTTCTTCTCACATCCCAAGTTGCCATAGTCCAGTCTCATCCATCTCACAGCTACCCCAACTGGTGAGGAGAGGTAAGCTGTTGCACTCAGGAAGGGACTCTTCCCATGGCTTTGTAGAGCAGCTAAAGCTTACTCCATTCTATTTCTGCATTAATGGGCCATTGGCAATTGCACAGTTTAGGCTTTTCTGTTCTTCCCTGGACAGCTGCCTTTGCAATCCAACTGGCTTCAAGTGGCCCCCCTCCCTCCTTGAGGTGATCTTTGTGCCTGTATTTCTGCTTGACACTTGTATATTGTTGACAGTTTTGTTTAAAAAAAAAAAATTGAAAAACTACCTCTCTGTTCCATTTTCTGGTTGTATTGGAACTGTTTAAACTGTAATTTATTGTTTAATAGCCTCCAAAATAGTGAAATCATTGAATGCTTAATGGGGGGGGGCAGTTTGGCTTTTGCAGTAACCTGTAACCACCGGTTATTTTTATATTCTGTGGCGCTAAGTGCCAAAGGTGCATCATAAATACTGGTCATGCTCAGTTACCAGCTGTGCACAGAAGAGGGATGGGTGGGTGGGTGGGAGCGTGGGTGGCGTTAACATTGGATCTGAGTTCACAGAAGGCTGCTTTCCTTAGTATCTACAGTCCTTACCATCTTAAAAACCCCTCCTAGAAAAAAGAAACAAAAGTTTTTATTTTTAATATAAGCCAGCAGCAATTACAGTTTGTTCTGTTGCTTACAGTTACCCGTAGGATTAAGACTATTGTTGTTACAAATGAAAAACTCAATAGCCAATGGTGACTAGTGCAAAATAGACTAGGGTACTTTCCCACTAACTTTTATTTTTTTAATATTTGTGTAATTTTATAAGGTACTCCTCTTGCTCATAGGAAGTTCCCTTTTGACTGGAATAGTCCAAATATATAAAGTTTCAATTTTTATTGTAGAGCCTTAAAAATGGGGCCTTTCTGTGGAACAGTGATAAGACAGGTACTTCTGTACTAAGGTTAATTTTTTAACATGGCCCTTCTCTCCCATTTCCTTCAAAAGTGTCATGAAGAAATATCACACTCCCACTCCCTATGTGAATACCACGTGGGTAATAGTACCTATTCTTGAAACTTGATGTCCGTAGTTAGAGGTTTTCTTTTCATAGTTGGAAAATTGAAAATATAAGACTTCAGTTTCTTTGAAGAGAAAATGTTGTGCAAGAAATCTGGCTGCCATTATCATCATTCTGAAAAACTACTTTACATTGGTTTTTAGCAAGTATAATGGCTGGCTAACATGCCCTGATCCTATAAGTCATGGAGAACTCGTTAACTTATCCTGAATAATTTCAAAATGTGTTGAAACAGTTTTCATTACTTGAGCTGCAAGGAACATTTTAGCTTCTAAGGTAAATTCCTGATACTGTGGCACGTGACCTACTGCAATTTCTTGAAAACTTTTTATATTCAGTAGTGACAGCTGAGGAAATAATTCTGGTAAGTTAAATTCTGAGTACAGGGACTTGTTTCTTAGTTCATCTTCAGTCTTCTTCACCTGTAGTAACGCGCTAACGGAAGGAAGGCTCTATAGGAAATTAAACAACTGAAAGAAGATACATATTTTAGCTCCTTAAATGTTTTAAATAAAACCCTTGTGTGGTTTGCATTGAAAATGGCTTACTAAATATTTTCTTTTAACTGTTAAATTGAGTGGTTAACATTTCAGTAGTTAACTTGTAGGTAGCCAGTAGGTGACTCTACATGCCTGAATATTTTCTCTTTTCTTTTTAGTAAAATCACATCGAAAGTCTGATTTTGCTCTGATGAATTATTTGATCCTAGAGACTTTGTATTTAAAATTTTATGGGTGAAAAAGCTTTTTCTTCCATTCTAAGTTAGGGAAAGTAAGAGTTGGAATATGTTTTATCCTCTTTCAAATGCTCTGTGGTTTACCTAAGAAGTTACGTTTTCTTTTGTTTTTGTTCTCAATATCAGATAGCAGTAGGTACAAGTATGCAGTCTTGTGCTGTTGTGTCTACATAGTAATTGAGAGATTTGACTTCTTTTACTCTTTTTTTTCTTCTTGAGCTTATAAGAGTACCACTTTGACTAGTTGTGTTAAAGGATGGTGTTCTTTACCTCTGCTTTGATATGCCTGGTATTAAATTTTACTAGTTCCATTGAATTTAAATATATATAATTATTTATATATTTCCTTATATATTATAAATATATATTTATTTATATGTTTATATATTTATAATATATGTGATAAATTTTAATCTTTAACTCCAAGAAACGAAGATAGTGTAATTTCCATGTCATATGTGAGATACCCTGTTTAACAAGTAAATTTGAAATCTGTCCTATTAGATTCTTTATTTTCTGCTGGACATTATAATTACCTCCTGGCTATTTCTTGTAATGGGAAAGCATTTCTCATTCCGTCCAGTATTATCAGTAGCATAAGCATAGTTGGCTTTTCATATGTTTGTCTTAATATAACCACTTAGTGTTTCAAACTTTCTTTTGTTTTATTTTGGGGTTTAAAAAAATTCCTATCAGAGAAGCACTCTTACGTGCGTAACAGCTCAGCTGTTTCTCTCCCAGCTGATGAATGGCAAACTTTCTGATCGAGGTGTTAGCCTGTTGAATCTTCTCAGTACCTGTCTGTCACTGTCCTGCAGCAAAGCGTTGACTGTTTGTGTTTTTTCCTTCCTGTGGGTTTTATTTCTTTCGGCATACTGTGTGGAATTTTGGTTTTGTTGTGGCGTTTCTGACTCTCTGTGCCTCTCCTTTTGTGTTTGTTCTCCCTCCTTTCCTCAGTTTGCAGCGGGGCCTCGACCTGCCCATCATCAGGTACTGTACCCTTGGCCCTTCACTATTACCCTGGACTAACAGGTGGGGGCGTTGGTAGTTTCTGACTCTTAGAATGCTGCCATTCCATGGACCCACTCAGCTGCTCTTCAAGAGTAGCTTTAGGACTTCCCTGGTGGCCCGTTGGCTGAGCCTCTGCAATTCCCATGCAGAGGATACAGGCTCCATCCCCGACCGGAGGACTAAGACCCTACATACCTTGTGGCAGGGCCCCACCCCCAAAAAAGAGTAGTTTTGGTCTCATTTAATACAGGTTCTTCTTATTCTTCACTGATTTCACAGCGTTTTGTTATTAGCAGACCCATTTTCTTCTTTTTACAACACAGTTTAAAAATAAAGTTTCTTAAAAAAAAAATTAAAAAAAAATAAAAATAAAGAGTTTCTTAAGCTCTTACAGATTTTGTGGATATCTGCAGTAAGTTTAAATTTAACTGAATGGAATAGGCAACATTCTAAGAGTTTTCTGTTAACTAACTTTCTGATGTAACTTGTATTGATGTGTATATAATAGTATTAGTATTTCTAAAACCACTTAATCTCAGTTACTAACATAGACCTAATAAATGGATTAACAATAATATACATTCATTTGCTGCATAGTTATCTTTATTTTTAGCATATATAGAAAATTGATACCTTATTTAATTTTAATATTTTTAGCCTATTCTTTTAAATGAAGTTCTTATGTAAATTAAAGTTTCAAAAATGTGTGTGCAGACACTAGTTTATTTAGTAGGAATATACTAGAGGGAGTGGTTTGAGAGAAAGAAAAAGATTTGCAGTGTTTTTCTCTCAAGTATTCTGAAACATTTTCTCATTCTATGGTAGAAAGAGCCTAGGATCTTCTAAATTCTGAATCTGACAGATCTGGCTTTATACTACTAGCTCTACTGTGTAACAAACTGAGTTAAGCAGTTCTTTTTCTTAGCCTCAGTTTCCCTGTGTGTAAAGTGGGGATAAATACCCTTTACATTAGAGATAATATATGTAAGTCATCTCACATAAAATAAGCAGCCAGTAAGTGTTAGCTATTTTTAATATTGTCATGCAACTTAGTATGGTTTGATAAAATGAGAGATATATTACCAGTGTCTACCTATGGTATCATATTGGATGTTGCTTAATTGAAACCTTTAATTGTCTAGCAGTGATTTAATAAAAGGCTCTACTCTCAAAATACGGTTTTCCAATCTAAATGATGTAAAAACCAAACAAATTCTGAGGTGTTAAAAAAGATATTTTGCAGGAGAACTCAGAGGTGGTTGTATGAAATGGATGGCAGTTCTTTGGATTTCATAAAGAAATAAAACTCTGGATAGTTTTTGCTTGATAGAGATCGCGTTGTTGCAGTGCTTTAAGAGCTTGGAATTCGATGTCGGCTGGACCTGCGTTTATAGCTCGGTGGTCTTGGGTAGACTGCTTACTGCTTACTGCTCTCAGTCTCATCTGCAGAGTGGGGATGGTATCAGTACCCTCTTTGGACTAATGAGAAGATATGTGAGATAATACAAATAACATGATTAGTGGAGTGTTTGGCATGTACTACGAATCTGGTGGATAAGATTACTAATAATGAAAAAAGATAACCTCTTATGTTAAAAAGATTGATTATACATTTTTTTCAAAATAGCAAATCTACTCTAGAGTCTTAGAGTCAAGGTTTACATTTTAATCAGGGATAATGCCAGAGATTACTGACAGAGAGAAAGCTGAAAGATTTCTGTTGAAGAAGCAGAGTAAAAAAACTAGTGACTCTGTGGGAGAAGGTGAGGGTGGGATGTTTCAAAAGAACAGCATATATATTATCTATGGTGAAACAGATCACCAGCCCAGGTGGGATGCATGAGACAAGTGCTCGGGCCTGGTGCACTGGGAAGACCCAGAGGAGTCGGGTGGAGAGGGAGGTGGGAGGGGGGATCGGGATGGGGAATACGTGTAAATCTATGGCTGATTCATATCAATGTATGACAAAACCCACTGAAATGTTGTGAAGTAATTAGCCTCCAACTAAAAAAAAAAAAAAAAAAACAACTAGTGACTCAGCAAAAAAGTTTCTGAGCTCCTTGGTACAAGGCTAAGTGTTTCTATTACTTGAGTTCAGTTGCAATGGTCCTCAAATAGGGATGTTTAAGCCTTTATATATTGTCAGCTTTGGGAAAATCTAGTTTTTAAAAACTTTCTTCTGAGTCTAAAGGCTTGTGATGCATTTTATCTTTTTCTAAAATTTTAACAACCAAGCAAAACTTTGAAGAAATCTTTCCAAGAAAAGGTGAATTTCTATCCTGAAATCATTTTTCATGTGTAATGTATCTCAGAAAATGCATTGTCAGATTCGTCCTTTATTTATCTGTAGGATGATGGTTGTGAAATTCCAGCATATTTTAGCCGTTAAAAGGTAGAACTATATATGTGTGTATATTTATTATTTATCCATTAGCAAGAAACCCACACTGGTTCTTGAAGATGGGTTATTGAGATACAGCATAAACCCAGAGCATTGCTTTTGGATCCGAAAACTTCAGGTAGCTAGCTGCTTTTACTCTGATATTCTTCCTTTTTTAAACACAAATTACATTTTTTTCCCTTGTGCCTCACAGAATTAAGTAAGGAAGTACACAGCGTTGGCTCAGGCTACTGCAGTAGCTACTTTGGAGAAGTGGGGGAGGGGAGAGAGCTGTTGGAGTGGGACTGCTGAGCATCAGGTAGCTTGAACCAGTGTTGTGGGATGCCTTCGAGGACCTTGTTAGGAAGAGTTTGCATCTTGTATTCATGGATGGAGAGGCCAGTTTGGCTTGTTTTCCTATGGAATTAGTATTGGCATTTTGGATGGAGTAAGCAGTTATGAGAAACTGCTCTCTATATTGCAGTTCCTTTAGCAACCTTTGGGTTAATGCATGCCAGTGGAATTCCTGCAGTGACAGTTTAAGAAACAAAATGAAACAAATACCTCCATACGTTTCCAGATAGCCTCTGTGGAAGTGGTACTCTTTCTCATTTAAGAATGACTGGCTGAAGTCTTTATTTAAGACATCTCCTCAGACCTAAACCCTGAGAGTTTCATGAAGAAGGAGATGCTCATGATATGAAGCAAGACAGAGAGGCTTGCATAATGAAAGCAGTACTGTTGAAAACAAATGTTGACTGGCATACAGAAAAGACATTTTTTTACGGAAAAGATTTATGTCCTGGGATATTTTTGGTTTGTTGTGATTAAGACTCAAAGCTGAATGAAGGGCCCCATCTTTTTTTTTGTTCTTCCCATCTATGGCTGTTTGCTTTGGCCAGAAAGAATTGAATCAAGGGTCAGAGTCCGTTTTGACTAGTTAGGATTAGTGAATAGACGGCTCGCTTCTCCTCTATTACGTCATTCACCAGTGGCTGCCTTTCCCATCATGTGTCCTGTCAGTGTTTTGATCTCATGTTTTTTTTTACAAAATAATTTGATGCTGGATGATGTTTTGATGTTTCTAAAGTCCTGTAGTACATATATAACTTCTCATAGATGTTTAGTAACAATTGTTTCCATAAACTGTGCACTAGAAAGATGAGCAAGGTGAGAATTGTGAGTTAATTTTTACTTGCAGCAAAATCAGTAGTATAGTCCTGGAGACAGCATCGCAGGTAGCTCTGAGAAACTGCTGCAAAGAGGCAGCAGGGAGGATCAGTGTATAGTGATTTTTGGTGAAGGGGGAGGACATTCAATCAAGCACACGTTTTTTTGGAGAAGGTTGTTGCTAGTCTCATGAAGGTTACTGCTAGTCACGAGGAGCAGACGTCACCACAAATAATTTTAGTGCTTTTCTAGTTGTGAGGAGATGTAAGTTGCTCTTCTGAAACTATCTTCCTAAGGCCTGTTCTGCCAGTTTTTCCCAGAGCACAGAGGGCCTCATTCTTGATCTCCACCCTGAACTCCTTTCAGGGCGTGTTGAAGGTCAGTGGCTGCAGCAGTCTGTGATTTAATCCTTATGGAGGCAGATGGCAAGTGCCAATTTTTAGTTGGCAAAACGTTGCAAAGAAAAAAAGAATAGTTATTTAGATGAGTTATTTGAAGGTAATTCCTTATGAAAACACTGTCATCCAGTTGAGTAATCTGGAACCTGTGTATTTTTTTTTCTTCTTTGTGAGATGGAGTTATCAGAATTGAAATGGAACCACAGCATTTTGGGTGGTAGACAGTTTTAGTTCAGAGAACCAGGACACTGGGTAGGATGTGTCTGTTTCTTGGCACTGCTTTCATTTAACAGATCTTTCTGTGATCTTAAGAGCCCAGCCAGGGCTCTGTTTGAGTCTTAAGTCAGGGATCCCGTGTTCTGAGTAAGGCTGTGCCAGCCACATCATCTTCCTGGTACAGTTCATTTTTGGCTTTTGCAGGGAGTCTTTGGCTTAGTAATGATGTTCTTATTCTTTTTGCACATTATAACCTGAAGAGAGCTTTACCTTAGAATAATAGTAAAAGAAGTAGTCCTAACTTATTTTATATGCAAAACACTCTTGGCTTTAGAAATAATGTCAACTATGTTTATTCCAATGTTTGAAAATCCTGAGGTACCTAGAAACTGAAAGAACAGAACGTACACCCAGAACTAAAACAAGTGACTTGGTATAATGTAGATCTGGTCTTTGAAGATTGTGTAGTTGTGGTTTAAAGTTACTGATGTTCCTGTTCTTATTTTACCTTTGAATTTCACAAGAAATATCAAGTGTTGGTTTTATACCATGGCTGAATAGTCTTTGCATTTTGTTCATGCAAAAACATTTTGCAGTATGTTGGTAAATGATTTTAGTTCACATAATGTTCAAAGAAATTGGATTTAGCATTAATAAATAATAAGCTTCATAAAACTTAACAGTGTTTGGCATCAAGGAATTGTTACCTGGTAGCAGGCATTGAAACTATGCATGTTTTCCAATTGTAATTTGGTTCTTTTTGCAAAAAGATTTTTAAAAAAGGAAGAAACAGCTAGCTTGTATTCCATCCTCTCCATTATGACCTCTAAAGGTTTCTGTACTCAAAGTTGTGATGTTAAATTTGACGTCCTGGTCCCTAGTACAGAAATACTTGTATTGCTCTAGGCAGTTTCTTAGATTTGGAAAATAAAATAAATGAAGGTGTTGAATTTGCCTCTAGGACCAGACCTGGCATATCAGAGTTTAATGGATAGGAAATCTGACTAAGCATCTCTGCAGTCTTATTACCAGAACTCTTATATTTTTCAGAGCTTAATGTAGGCCAATGATGGGCAGTTTTATCTGGTACCTAACTCACAAGGAGTTATAGGATGGCAGCAGAGGCAGTGACAAAAATATAGGTTGGGAGTTGCCATAACTGGTATTCAGTCTAACCTTTACTGTAAACTAACCTTTGACCTCAGCTTGATCTGTGAAATGGGTAAACTGTGCTCACGCATGAAGTAATACTGAAGTATTACAATAAGAGCATGTATTTCCTAAGGGTATTGTGATAATTAAAAGTACCTGCCTGGCACAGTGCCTGACACATACTAGGCCCGTGATAAGTGTCAGGTTCCTGTAGCAGTGAGATACCTTTGCCTTTCACCGAGCTATTTTTACCTGTGAGTGAAGTGTTCTACAAGGATGCTTCTGTTTTCCAGGCTGTGCATTGTGATCTGACAGAACACTTGCTTGTTCCTGACAGAATCCTTAGGGACTTCTTTCCTCCATCTGACATAACCCTCTGAGGGAGCTCTGTCTAACAGAGCTCTCTGTGGTGAGGCGCGTCTTCTGTGTCTGTGCTGTTCACTATGGCAGGTGCTAGTCATGTGTAGCGGTTGAGTGCTTGAATTATGCATTGTGGCTGAAGAACTGCATTTTTAATTAAATTTTAATTTAAGTAACCAAGTATGATTAGTGGCTGCCTATTGAACAGCTCAGCTATAGGGCTTAATTCCTTAGGTCTAATCTCCTAATTCTTAGTGAAATCTAAATTATCTGATAATATAGGCTATGTGCAGGAAAACACAAAGAATTTTAAATGAATAACCTTCATTATAAATTGTTGTAAGTCAGCAGAACATCTGATTCGTACTTGAGGGATATCCCATTATGTGGACTCTTTACCACTTGTCTTTTTCTAGCTCAGAAAATCGTAACACTATTATTTTTCCTTGCGTGCTATTTTTTTTAAAAGATATTAACCTAACAAATTCTTAATTGAGAATCTTACTATTTATCCCTCCAGTAGGTTGAACTATCAACACATATGCAAAAAACTAGGGATTTCAGAAGCATAGTTTTGATATGTTTTTATTGCTTTGCAAATTAATAAGTACTCAGTGGTTTTAGACCTAGGAAGAACTAATGTGACTGAATAAGTTTTTTATAGTTGCTGAAAATGAATAGGTGTTTTTCAATTTCTGATTGTTATATAGTTTTTGGGGTTTTTTTTAAGAGATGTATTTGTCTTTTGATGATGTTAGAGAACAAATTCATAAGAAGTGTTATATTCTAATTGACAGCATCTTGGGAATTCCCTGGAGGTCCAGTGATTGGTTTCATTGCGGGGGCCTGGATTCAGTCCTTGGTCAAGGAACTAAAATCCTGCAAGCTCTACAGCACACACACACCCCGCCCCCAACACACACACACACCCAAAAAAGAGAAATGGACATCATCTTCAAAAAGCAATGTGACCAATGTTGTTGGCCAGGAAACTATGGTAAAGGTATAAATACTGTGTCTTTAGAAAGATTTTCCAAGAGGTAACATTTTCCTTTCTGCTTCTAGAGTGTTTCTGTGAATGTCAGCAATCTTGAGTCCCCTATAAATTCAGCCTCTGTTTTAAATGTATTCTAGCCCTTTGGAGCTATTGGAGAAGGAAATGGCAACCCACTCCAGTGTTCCTGCTTGGAGAATCCCAGGGATGGGGGAGCCTTGTGGGCTGACGTCTGTGGAGTCGCACATAGTTGGACACGACTGAAGTGACTTAGCACCAGCAGCCCTTTGGAGCTACCCAAAGTATCACCTCAAATGGGGCTGTCCTCTTCCTCTGCCATTTTCCTGGCATACTAGTGGGCCATACTAGTGAAAGACAGAAGACTAAATGGATTGAAATTGAGCTCGGAGATGATACTTATGTTGTACAAGGTCCTTCTCTCCTTGCCTATGTCATTTCAGCATTTTTATCAGTGACTTGGATTAATGCCTTGCCTGCCGAATTGGCTGATGGTGATGTAGTTTTGACATTGCATGACGTATTTCAAATACAGAAGATTCTATATAATCTGAAATGACAGGTTGAAATTAGCCAGATAAATTTTCAAAGGAATTAAACAGTCAATTCCTATATGAGATTCAAATCACAACTATAAGAGTACACAGAGAAGTGAAGAGCATGACTTATTGCCAGGTTATGTATAAAGAAGACTAAAGAGTTTAAGATGATTTTAACTCAGTACTAATTGGTAGTAAAATGTTTTGACAAAGGAGCTGCTGTGATCCTTGTTCCTTAATGGAAGCATAATTGGCCAGAATAAAAGAGAGATATTGTTCCTTTATTCTGCAGCAGATATTTATTGAGTGAGGGCCTGGCACATTCTGGGCAGACCTGGATATTTATATTTGGCTCTCTACTTTGAGAACTTTGAGCAGTGGGAGAAAAAGTTTAGGGAATTTAAAAATCTTAGTTGGAAGGGCAAGGAGTGCAGAATGGTGATTGGCCTGGAACATAAAATAGTGATGTTGCCAGCGATGGCAGGTTGTCACTTACAGAGAGGAAGGATTTGACTTCAATGTGAGTTTTGGGAGGGTAGATGTCAGACCAGAGGATAGGTGTCACAGAAACTTTGGAGCCAGTAGAAGGAAGAACTTTTGTGGTGTCAGAACTCCCATTTAACAACACAGTGGAACTGTGTTGAGTTGCTAAAGTCTGATAACCCCAAAGGCATGTCATTTAAAGATCCAAACTTTAGGTATATGGTTAGATTAAATGGCCTGTACTGTGCTTCCAAAAACAGGACGTGTTGCTTCTTTTAATGATTCTTCAGCACTCAGTGGAGAAGAAAAAGTATTCAGAAGCATTGCAAGCAGTTTGGGAAAGCCTGTTCACATCCACACTTTTCAGTAACCTATGGTTTGCTGCCATGCCTGCCCACCATTAAATCTGATGCTGTATTTACAGTTCAATAGTTAGGAGGGAAGAGAATCCATGTCTTTTTATTTCTTTGCTTGTCCAGCCATTATACCTTTTCTAGTCCTGGAGATAACCACCTGTGTGTGTGTGTGTGTGTGTGTGTGTGTGAGAGAGAGAGAGAGACAGACAGACAGACAGACCGAGAGATGTCGTGTTTTTTTTTTTTAAAGGAAGAAACAAGTTCCAAATAGCCTGTCATAGTGAAAATCTTAGTGCAGTAAAGTTGAGTAAGTGTAGGCCTGTTAAATGTACCATGGATAAAAAAAAATGTATGAACAATTTTCAGTAACTCTGAAGGAAATAGAGAATTAAGAGTCTTGTAGGAAGAATAAATTTGTTTTCCTGAGTGATATACATGAGTTTTCATGAAGTGATTGATGGGGTGTTTTTCTTACCAGTAATCAATTATGATTGATGTGCTACCCATTAGTGTAGTTTGATACATGTCCTGGCACATGCCTTCAGCTTTTGAAAAGAATTCTTCTGACTGACATATCACATGTTTGAAATTACAAAGGATATTCTGTTTCATGAGAGGTAGAGTGTGTAACAGTTACAAGTACAGGCTCAGAATCTGAATATGTTTAAATTATACATGGGAGACCTTAATGATGTTACTAATCTCCCCATCCCCCTCAATTTCCTCATATATCTATCTAATACTGGTGTTAATAATAGTATCTGCCTTAGAGATTTGTAGTGAGGATTAACTTAATATATATGTAGTGTTGAGAGTGGTACCTGGTAACTGAAAGTGTTATATGAATCTTTATTGTTGTTATTTAGTGTGCACGTTTAATACATTTTTTAGTTTCAAAGCTGAAGTCTTAGTTTATTTTAAAAAAGTATATTGTATGTCCACGTAACCACAAATTTAGTGTTTTACTGGCTCCAGGTATATGTTATTAAGAGTATCATTAGAAACATTTGTTTGTTTCTTTTTCAAAACAGCTAAAGCAAACAGTCTTATCCTGTTCAGAAATCTGCTTGAGTAAAATGTAATCTCAATTATTCTAGACAGGATGGTTAAAAATTCCAGCAGAACAGTTAGAAGATAGTGTTGAGAAAAGTGGTTATGGGAAAACTGAACCCATATCTATTTTTCTTGTTCTGCATAAGTTAATGGAATAGTTTCCTTTTTCTCTCTAGCCCCCTCACCTCCCCTTAACACCATGTGTCTTCAAAGGCAATAAGTACTTTGACAAAATTAGTTGATAATAACCACCGTGGATCATCACGTGTGTCCGTTTAATCCTCTGCTTGTCTTGGCTGCCCTCTAGAGTTCATGAAAGGGAATCTTACAGAATTAATCGTATCCAGTGTGCCTGACATCTAGGAGTGCTCGATAAATTGAGCCAAATGAATGACCCTGCTCTCCTTGAGTCTTGTAAGAGCTTTGTGGCTCCTGATATGTATACTGCGTTCCAGGAAACACTCAAGTTCACATATGTTGATGAAAAATAGATTCTGTCTGCTGTGTAATTAAGAGAAGTGAAGTCTAGCATGGAAAGTTTACTAGTCCAGTGTTCCTGGTTGCAACTGACAGAAACTCTTGTGTCTGTCACCAAAACTGTGTCAGTAGAGATAATTTGAAGACTATTGTCTCTGTAACCCAGCCCAGGCTCCTCCTGTATTATCACCCTTGCCTCTCGGATTTCCTTCTCATCTTCACCAGCTGCCCTCTGGTTTTCCCCGTTCGCTTCACTCTCCTGCTCTGTGTCCCTGTCTGTTGCTTTTCTGTGCCTTGTTCTTTTTAGGGTTTTCTTTTCCCTGGGGTATGAGGGCTGAATGGGGTCGAGCCTTGGGCACTGGACCCCAGGTCTTCCAATTCAACACAAGATGAAAAGTCACTTCCTAACACCTGTGGGTAGCTTGGTACTCAAGAGTAGGACATGATAAAACCTGAGAGGGCCACAAGGTCCAACTTGCCTTTATTGGGACCAGTGGCAGCGCTCACACCTGGAATCCTAAGACAGCCGGGGAGGCTTTGGAGCTGGACAGCCTTTTTAGACTACTGCTGTATTTCCCCTTTTCAACCTGTAGGTGGCCTCTTACCTAGTTAATGGAAAAGAGCAAGTTTCTGTCATTGTTACTGGCAAGTCTGGTAAAAGTTGACAAGTTCAGGTGTTTCTTAGGACTTTCGAAAACTTGAAAGTAACCAAATGGCACTCCTACTGTTAATGCTTATCTCCACTCAAGATGAAAAGTAGGTCTTAGCTTAAATAACTAATGCTGAATCATATCGTGGGGGCCCATGAGAGCCAGGAATAAGCCTCAGTAGTTCAGCTGTGCTTGTCCACTGAGCAGACATTTCCTTCCAACCTATTAAGACTTGTGGCTATACTGTTAGAATATTTTTGCCTCCGGATTTATTTACTTTGATTAAATGTCATTCGATTCTTTAGTTCCATGTGCCCTTGAATTCTTAAGTGGAGAACTGTCATTCTGATTTTCTAATCTTCTTTCTTCTCCTGTTATTACTGAATAGAAAGGTATTTTTGTTGAGCTGCATGCTATGTCCTGCCCCTTCCTACTGATCTATAAGCTTTTCCATTGGCTTTCTTTCTGTTTCCTGCTGCTTTCTTGCTTCATAATTGAAGGGAGGATTCAGACCCATACAGGTAACAAACTACTGGTTCTGCATGGCCTCCTTATTTCTCTATTTCCTTATTGTTGTTATAAGAGTGAGATTGATTGTTTGCTGATGAATACGTGCGTTCACAGTGGGAATTTCCTATTGGTATATTGTTTCAAGGCTTTTAAGCCCGCAGTGAGAACCATAAATAACCACAAGTACTGATTGCCATTTGAAAGTTCCTTCCAGACCATTCTTAAGCCTGTCTAGATTTTCTACTTTTGTCGCAAGCTATTTGAGAAGCAAAACTGGGTTCATTTCCGTATGAGATTGCCACTGTTTTCGAAATGAAGGCTTTTCCTATTCTGTGTCAATTAGCATGTGACACCCTCACAGATAATGTTAATTTAATTTGACCTCAATAAACTGAGATGAAGATTTTAATGTCCAGACAGATTTGTGTTGTTGCTGTTATTCTAAATGCTTTATAAATGACTTGACTGGTATCTTTTTAGGGGACTACTTTAGCTTTTAGAAAGTTGATAATGAGCCATCAACTCTTCATGAAAGCAGGAATGCTTTTAAGTAATACAGCAGAACAACTTTTAGAGAGATACCAACTACCCCTTTTGTTATATTTTACCACATGTTTTAACATTAATCATTTATGGTATAGAACTTTTAAATTAGTTGAGACCTCATTTTAAAAGTGAAACTGCCCTGCTGTTTTTAAATGAGTGACAGCATTGATCAAAACTTGAATTAGTGTGGCTGGGCCTCATGTAGAATGTTTTTTATTGTGTGTGAAATGTTATATTGTATTTCTAATTCAAGTTATTAAGATTTTTGTTAGTGGAAAAAAAGGAGAAAGCTCACAATAGTAAAATTTATACACTGCCTTTTGTAAAAATAAATAAATGTTTTTTTCCTCCCCTCCTCAGTTTTTCCAGAGGCCTCAAATACAGCCTCCCAGAGCCACCATCCCGAACAGCAGTCCTTCCATCCGCCCTGGTGCACAGACGCCCACGGCAGTGTATCAGGCCAACCAGCACATCATGATGGTTAACCATCTGCCCATGCCCTACCCCGTGCCCCAGGGGCCACAGTACTGTATACCGCAGGTGAGCATCTCTCAGCCGGGGCCCAGCAGGGGCAGCGTGGGGATTAGCTCAGATTCTCCCCAAGGGCAGCAGGGAGGATGGCTGATGGCGTCGGCTTTTAGTGATGCGGGAACTTTTGTGTTGGATATAAGTCTAAGCCATTTGTCATTTTTCATACTATCATGAGGTATTTTTTTCATCTCTTGAAATTTTCTAAGATGATGGAGAAATTGTTTTATATCCTATCTTTCCCCTAGCCCCTTCCCCACAGTCAGTTGCTCTAAAGTAGACTCAGTAACTAGCTGTTCCAGAGATGTTGTTCAGTGTCATTGAAAGCTGTCAGCCTGAAATAATTTTTCAGTGAGCTGATATCTGCCTGTGCTCTCATTTGCTATGACTGTACCTGAGGCACACCTTTTTCTTCATCCTCATTGCATCTTTATTTAAATTGAAGTATAGTTGATTTACAGTACTGTGTTAGTTTCAGATGTATAGCAAGTGATTCAGTTATACCTATGTATATTCATTTTTTTAGTTCCTTTCCATTATAGGTTATTAGGTGCCGAATTTAGTTCCTTGTGCTATACAGTAAATCCTTCTTGTTTATCTACTCATTGCATCTTAATGGCCAGCAAGCATTTTGAGTGTGTTTAACAAAGGGACTTCACCTCCTTTAAATGATGCTCTCTCTCTCTCTCTCTCACACACACACACACACACCCCTTTATTTTCCATAGTAAAAGCTACTTTCATGTTACTTACTCGTGTCTGTAATTCCTCTCTTCTAGTACCGTCACAGCGGCCCTCCATATGTTGGGCCCCCACAGCAGTACCCGGTTCAGCCACCAGGACCAGGTCCTTTTTATCCTGGGCCAGGACCTGGGGACTTCCCCAGTGCTTATGGTAAGTGTGAAAATTTGAGCAATTTCTGCTAGTTTGTTGTGCTTATTCCATTTTGTTGTGTGGCAGGACAGTTTAGATAGTGAGATTTGATGGTGTGAAAGTGAAAAAGTGTTAGTGCACAATTGTGTCCAACTCTCTGCGACCCCATGGACTGTCTGCCGCCAGACTCCCTGTCCATGGGATTCTCCAGGCCAGGATACTGGAGTGGGTTGCCATTCCCTTCTCCAGGGGATCTTCCCCACCCAGGGATTGAACCCAGGTCTCCTGCATTGCAGACATTCTTTACCATCTATACCACAGGGAAGGATTTTTAAATAAAATGTTGCAAACAGTTCTGACCTGAAAGCTTTTTTTAAAGAGAGTGGCTTCTAAGGAAGGAGTATTAGAGAAATGTATTTAGTTAATGACACCTTCTGAAGGAGCTGCTGCTGCTGCTAAGTCACTTCAGTCGTGTCCGACTCTGTGCGACCCCATAGACGGCAGCCCACCAGGCTCCCCCGTCCCTGGGATTCTTCAGGCAAGAACACTGGAGTGGGTTGCCATTTCCTTCTCCATTGTGTGAAAGTGAAAAGTGAAAGTGAAGTCGCTCAGTCATGTCTGACTCTTAGCGACCCCCCATGGACTGCAGCCCACCAGGCTCCGCCATCCTTGGGATTTTCCAGGCAAGAGTACTGGAGTGGGGTGCCATTGCCTTCTCCGTCTGAAGGAGCTAGTAATCCTAAAAGAGCCCGTGTCTCAATCTGATGTCTCCTACCAGCTCATCATTACCTAGATTTTTACTGTCTTTTTGCTAAATGCATAAGTATACCTTATCTCCTTTTCATGATTACTTTTTTCCTAAGCATTTACCATTATTTACCAAAGCATTTGCTAATGTTTTCCCACTGGAATGTGATACTCATGAAGGCAGGGAATTTTATTTGTTTTGTTTACCGCTATATCCCTAGTACCTCAAGGACAGTGACTGGTAGGCATTTAGAGAATATACATGGGATGACTGAATTTAACTCAGAATACCTGTGATTCCTTTTCTGCAGAATTTTGGTAATATCTGTGTCATGGGGAGGTTTTGAGAATTAGTTAAATGAAAATGCCTTGAAAAACTACAAGTACTTTTAATGTATAGAAGCAAGCACCATGCTTATACTTGGTGTGTGAACCAATACTAAACCAAGGAGTAGTAAACATTACATATTTTATTTGGTAAGCATCTAAAATCAGTGACTACTAGAAAAATGAAACTTTAAGAATCAGTAAACATCAGTCTTCTCTGTTACAGTAAGGAAAGAAATATCAAAATTTTAACTTGTTCTTTTAAGATGGTTATCTACCATAGAAAAATATGTACCCACTAACTGGGATTAGTTCCTCAGTTAAAAAGTTTTATAGAATAATCTATGGGTATTAGAATAACCCAAGGAGATTTCCCCTAGGTTTTCAGGTGAAATAGGCAAAGCAACCAAGTGTTTACCTAGCTTTACTTCTTTTAGAAAAGGAGAACCTTCCTATTACTTTCAAACTGCTGTTTCAAAATGGTATACTTTATAACTTCATTATATGTCTCAGATATATGTGCTTATTTAACACGGCTTTATTAAGTGGTATTTTCACTAAGAAATACTTGATGTTTTCAGAATAATGAACATATTCACATATACATTTTAAAGGAAAATTATATGTGTACATTACTCAGCTTTGACATAGAATATTGCTAGCACTGTTGAGGTACTTGTGCACCCCTTGAACTTAAATTTTAAGACAGTTTCACACAAGTCTAGTGTCTTTGTAGTTGTACAGTTTGTACTTGCTCTGAAAATTATTTTGAAGTGTAAAATTGGCTGTTATCTTGAATTTATTGAAGAGAAAAACTTCAAGATGAGATTATCTCTCACAGTAGACATGCTAAAATTAATAGTATTTCTTAACTTCATGTTGCAAAAGTAATGCAGTTATATCTTTGAATTTATAGAATCATTTTGAAAAGTATCTCACTGAACTTTAGTCTGCTGTTTATTTACTGATCACATAAATGACTTTCTGATTCACCAAATATCATCATCATTATAAGTCTGTGCCAGGCCTCTTTCTTGCTCTTAATACTACTGCTGCAGTACGTATGGAAACAATACAGACGAGTTTAACAGTAGCGAACTATTTTGGTGATGTGCGTATACAGCATTAGAACATTTTGGTTTTATTTATTCCTATTATATATAAACCATATTTATTTTTTAAAAAATGCAATATATTGAGGTGTAATTATAGTTCAGATATTGTTAATGTCTGTTCCTTTCGATAGATAATCTCTTTTCCCAGGGAATTCTTACTTAGATCTAATAAGACATTGAGTAGGTAGTTTATCACCTAGATTAAAACACTGTTTCCCTAGTTTCCTTAAGATTAGAAAGATGATTTAAAAGTTTTTCATTATGAAAGTAACCAATGATGAAAAATACAAGTAATATCGGACATAAAAAGTTGAAGTAGTCAGTTTCTCTCCCTCCCTACTCCCTAAGGAAATAATGATTTAACAGACTGATATGTATTTTTTCATTTGTTTTAAATAATTTTAGTGCAAGTGGACATAGACTATTTTTAATGTTCTAAAACTTTCTGATTTTTCCCCGCATCTCACAGTGTATTCGTGGACATCTCTTCATTTCATCACCTTTAGAATTTCAAGCTACATTTATTCTGTTTTAAGAATAAATCATAATTAATCTTCTCTCCGATAGAACTTTAGGTTCTTTTTTTGTCACTTGGGCAGACGTTTTCATTTTAAAACCTGTCAGTAGTTAATATGCTTTTATCAGAACCAAAAGTTGTAATCTAATGGTTCCCATCAATTATTGGTCTTTCTGCTATACCGCTTTATGTCTGCTGTCATGGTCTTATGGTCTTGAAGCCATAAGCATTCCCTTCTATTTCCTCTTTTTAGAATCTCCCCTTTTCTCATCTTTCCACTCTTGTTTCTTAATTCGTCTCTGATTCTGGTGCCTCCCTTTTTCATTGGGTAAATGTGGGTGTAGGGACAGGATCCTAGTTCTGTGTTCCAAAGCCAAGCGTCCTCTCTTCTAGTGCAGAGGACCTTCTTTTATCTGAACTGGCTAGGAATGAATCTAAGACTTGTTCACTCTTGCCCTTCTGCTGGAGTTTGTGAGTTGAGTGGACCATGCCCACTCTGGGGTGGACGCACCCCAGAGTTCTTAGTTCTTCATCCATAACGTTGGGGTTCACTCCATCATACTAACAGTTTACCCCCTGTTTGGTTTAAACCTTGAATAGTGATTCTCAAAAATATTAGCTACATTGAATTTCAGTAACTAAGATCATAGAGTTTTGTATAATTTTTGCAGTGTTTCTACAGTGTTGAGGGAAAAGTAACTAATGAGTAGTATTTGCTCAGTGTCACTTTTCAATTTTTCTCTTGTCAGTGTTTTTTAAATACTCTGATAACTGTTATGTCAGAAAAATACCTCATGGAGACAAATTATTTCCAGGCCAACCCTAGCTGGTGATTGCCCAAAGTGAAAAATACACTTTCGGGAGCAAAAGGATGTGGTTAATGGTGGGAGTGATGTTGAGAAAGAAAAAAAGGGTTGAGAATTTGCAGTGGTAGATGGCCCCATTCTCTCTTTAAACTGATATGCTCTCCTTCCTTCTCACTCTGTCATGTTATTTCCTTTTCCTTCTGTCATCTTTCTACTCTTTTCCTGAGTCTCTGTGGGGTCATGGGCACCTGGTTCAGTTCTTAAGAGCTGAGGGAGTCATTGTTCCGCATGGTGTGTGTAGTTGGGTGACCTTTGGCATCAAATTCAGTTTGATTGTGCTTTTGCAAAGCAGCAATGCTGTGTTCAGTGATGCGGTTATATACCACATTATTATTATGATGGGTACAGTACGGGATACATTGATTTTATGTGCTAACCTGTGTATTTAACCACTATATTTTCTTTGTTTCTATGGACAATTGAAGATTTTTGAAAGGTTTTGGAAGACCTGCAATATGTAAGACATTTGGGCTAGGTATTTTCTGGAATGTAGATGTTGAGGTATTATTCCCCCTGCCTTTCAGAGTTTCTTTGTGTGGTGTTTACTTCCCTGGTGGCTCAGACGGTAAAGCGTCTGCCTACAATGCAGGAGACCTGGGTTCAATCCCTGGGTCAGGAAGATCTCCTGGAGAAGGAAATGGCAACCCACTCTAGTATTCTTGCCTGGAAAATCCCATAGACGGAGGAGCCTGGTGGGCTACAGTCCATGGGGTCGCAAAGAGTCGGATACGCCTGAGCGACTTCACTTTCACTTTATGCTTGGGGTTTTGCCAATGAGAACAAGTCTGATTTTTTTCCCCAGCCCTTTCAGTATCCTGGGCAAGTGAAATAAATAGAAAGTAAAATAAAGGAAGAAACATACATGACTATTACATTTAAAATTTTGCCAAAAAGCCTTTTAAATAAAAGTGCTGTTTATCGTATCATTTCATATAGGAAGCCTGCTTTAATAACAAAGGAATAGGACTGAAATAATTTTAAGACAGGAACAGTCCTTTCCAATTGTGTCCAGGTTGGCAAGCCTATAATTATATGTGTGTGTATTTTGTGGTTATTATTTTATAACTTTTGTATAGACCGGAGTTTGGAGAACCACTGATAGAATAAGAGTCAGCAAGCTTTTTCTCTAAAGGGCTGTCTATAGTAAATAGGTTAGGCTTTGCAGATCTGTTGCAACCGTTCAACTCTTCCAGAGTAGTGGGAAACCAGTCATAGAGAGTAAAGTGTTGTCTGTAATCTTTCCATAATACTCTATTTACAAAATAAATGGTATTAAGCTGGATTTGGGCCTGCTGATCCAGACAAATTATCTCCTTCCATGAATAAGAGGTCCAGAAACATTAAGTAATTTGCCTGATATGTGCGTGCAAAAGTGATTTACATTTTTAATGGAATAGATAAATGTTTTTTAAACGACTGTGTAAGAAGTTGGATTAGGTTATGACAGAAGACTGGCTCTGCTGGGGCCTACAGTTGACTGGCTGGTCACTAGCCCAGTGCTTAGCCGCCGCCGCATTGAGGCCGTCCTGCTCTCTCAGGTGTACTCAGCGGCTGTTCATTGTGCACATATTGTGCATCAGCCTCTGCCCAGTCGTGTTGACTCAAAAGCATTTCATTAGAAGAGTCTGATTTTTTTAAGGGCTGTTTCACCTTTTAGATCTTATTTCACTTAGATTAAAAAATATGGCAAGGTGAGCAAATTGTGTTGCTTGGGTAGCAGCATTTGACACCAATTTTAGGGTGGTGTTTTCTGAGTTTGGGAGCTAGTGACATAATGTGGTAGCGTAGAATCGCTTATTTGAGTTCTACTTTGATAGTTCTTTGCTCAGTACTAGAGGATGGCTAAAGTGTTTTTTGTCTTTTAACCTATTCAGAGGACTTCCCTGGTGGCTCAAGACTGTCAAGAATCTGCCTACAATACAGGAGACCCAGGTTCAGTCCCTGGGTTGGGAAGATCTCCTGGAGAAGGAAATGGCAATCCACTCTAGTCTTCTTGCCTTGAGAATTCCATGGACAGAGGAGCCTGATGGGTTGCAGTCCATGGGGTTGCAGAGTCGGGCATGACTGAGCAACTAACACATCCATACACACAACCTGTTCAAATCCTAGTCGTGCTATTTAGATCAGCCCTGTTTAGTTCTTTTCCAAATCTGATTCTCAAAACTGGATTGATACTTGCAGAATTCTGATACTGAAAATCATAGTGCCTCCAAGAATTTTCCACTTGAAGATTATTATGATAATGTTGGGACGGTGATGTCGTCGATAATGACAGTGATAATAGAGCTACATTATTTGACTTTTTACTAAAGTGCCAAGGATTTTTACAGTATTAACTACCTTAGTACACATTTGTCCTTCTTGTTACTTTGGCTGCTATCCGTCTCTCCCACTAAAGGCCAGCCGTCCCTTACACACCCGTCGTTCATGAATGTACTCACTTAAGGCTCTTTACTCTGCAGTTCTCCTCTGTCTTTCCTGTTAATAATGTCATTTTCTTCTCCCTCTGCTGGATTAGTTCCATCAGCATATAGGTATACTGTTTCACTCCCATCTTTTCTTAAAGATTAGTTTTACTTCATATTTTTGTCCACCCATAGCCCATTTTTCTACTTCCTTTTAAAGCTTTTAAGAAAAACAGCTGTCTATACTGTCTTCATTTTCTTTCATCTCATTCATTACCAAACCCACCCTAATGAGGATGCACACTTCACCCCAGTCTAAACAGCTTTTGTCAAGGTCACCAGTGAATTTCATTATGCTAAACCTTACCTGACATCCCAGTACCATTTGACATAGTTCAGCACTCTGCCCATTCTTAGACGGTTTTGTTCACTTCAGCCGCTGCCTTGGTTTTCTGTTTCATTTCCTTTGCTGGGTTTTCTTTATATCTTTGGCCTCTAATCAACATAAAGTGGTGGTTCAGTGGTGAGGACTCTGTCCTTTCACTGCCATGGGCCCAGGTTCAATCCCTGATCAGGGAACTAAGATCCCACAAGGCATGTAACACAGCCAAAAAAAGAAAAAGGCACTACTTTAAAAAATAAATAACATAGAGTGCTTCAAAGTTTAGTCCTTGGGCCTCTTTTCTGTTTGTACTCATTTCCTGGGTTACCCAGTGTCATGGTTTAAATATTGTCCATATAGTCTAGTTCCAAAATGGACACCTAAAGCAGGCGTTGGTGGTATAGTGGTGAGCATAGCTGTCTTCCAAAATGGATACCTATTCTCTGGCTCCATCCAGACTTGAGCCTCTTTTTGTATATTTGATATCTTGGTTTGAAAGTCTGATAAGAATCTAAAAACTTTTCATGTCCAGAATTGAACTCTTGGTTTTTCTGCCCTAAAGTCTTACTTTTCCTCATCCCAGTAAATAAATCACACAATAAATAGAACCTCATTCTTCCATTTGCTCAAACAAAAGACCTTGAGGATTTTCCTTGACAGTTCTTTCTCTCATACTCACATCCCATCCATTAGCAAGTCTGTAGGCTCTGTCTTCAAAAATATCCAGTATCTGACCCCTTCTTACCACCTCTACTATAAGTACGCTGGTTTAGTAGTAGTCAAAGTTTTGAAAGCTAAAAAGGATTCATTGAGGTGGGTGGTTGGAAGAAGTTAATTTCAGGCAGAAGGCCAGTGTACTCGTGAAAGTGAAGTCGCTCAGTTGTGTCCGACTCTTTGCGATCCCATAGACTATAGCCTACCAGACTTCTCCATCCACGGGATTTTCCAGGCAAGAATATTGGAGTGGGTTGCCATTTCCTTCTCCAGGGAATCTTCCCGACCTAGTGATCAAACCCAGGTCTCCTTCCTGCATTGCAGTCAGATGCTTTACCCGCTCTGAGCCACAATGTTGAGGAGATTGATGTACTCAAGGGATAGGAGTAGGTTGTCCCTGGAGCAAAGGTTGGAGTTTGAGAATGGTAGAAACTGTAGTTAGAAAGGTGGAACCTGGATGCTTAGTGAAAGTGAAAGTTGCTCAGTTGTGTCAGACTGTCTGTGACCCCGTGGACTGTAGAGTCCATGGAATTCTCCAGGCCAGAACACTGGCGTGGGTAGCCTTTCTCTTCTCCAGGGAATCTTCCCAGCCCAGGGATTGAACCCAGGTCTCCCGCATTGCAGGTGGATTCTTTACCAGCTGAGCTCTAAGGGAAGCCCTGGATACTGAAGTATCTGGACTTTGTCTTTAGGCTGCTTTTTATCTGCCTTCTATAGCCCCAACAGTAGGGCATTCTTCAAGCCTTTATGGTGGCTCCCTGTGGCAGTGGTTCTCCGCAAGTAGAGAGAAGAATTAGATCTCCCCAGCATACAAAATGGTGAGATGTATTATCCAGCCCCTGACAAAACCCACATGCAGAACATATTCACACAAACCTTTGTTTGAAAATCACATTTGGAGGCAGTGAGCTCCCAGAGTGGATTTTTTTTTTAAGCAGTAACTCTGGTGTCAGTTTGCAGGAGTTGGTTATTTAATTGCTTTTTTCTAGTGGATGCTGAAAAAAAGACATATGATTATGACTGTTGGGGAATCATTCTTTAACCACTTCAGTAGCTGGAAGGGGTGAGCTAGTGGAAAGAGATAAGTGAGAAGGTTGCTTGTTTTTTTTTACATTTTTAAAACTAATTGTCTAGATTCACAGTGTCATTACCAGTCTTATAGTGGTTGACAAAGTAACTGAATGCTTTCTTTCATTGTTTTCTAATTCTTTAGGAACGCCTTTTTACCCAAGTCAGCCAGTGTACCAGTCAGCACCTATCATAGTGCCTACGCAGCAGCAGCCCCCTCCAGCCAAGAGAGAGAAAAAAACAGTAAGAAATGTTTATTAGTTTTTCTCATTTTAAAATTGAATGTCCATTTTCTATCAAGTAAGTTTACCTACAGCTGTAATAATTACTCATCTCAGTTCACAAATGAGGGCTAAGTTTTGTTCCTCCCTTATATCCTCACCACTACACCTGGAGGATTTGTATGAGCCTGTAACGAGATGTTGCAGGTACCCTTTGCTTAATAGCAGTTTTCAACATGAGCTAAGCTAGCTATGCTAACTGCCATCCAGCTCTAGAACTGGGAAAGTTTAGCCTTCTAAGGTCTTACTAAGTGAGAGGAATTTGAGCTGAGTTTTCACATCCATGTTGTCTTTTAACCTTAGTCCTAATCAGCTATATATTCAAATATGAATCGACAGCGGAGAAATAGCACAAGAGAAAATAGAGTACTGAGGACAGTGAGGAGAATCTTTGTGATGGAGCGGATTCAAGAACCAGAAAGCAGAATTTAGAAAATGTGTTGTAATTGTTTTTAATAAGTTTAACAGAAGCTTTGCCTCTGTTCATTCAGTCAGGCCCAGGGGAATTAGGGTACAGTAATATGAACTATGCACTGCAGAATATTTTATAGAAAAGTGGCTTGCAATCTTTTAAAACATCAGAACACAAAAAAATGAGTGCTACTTATAAGAGTCTCATATTCACACAGATAAAATAGATGTGAGTGACATCTTAAAATTACTCATTTAATAAAAACTAATTAGCTTCAGAATTTTTTTTTAATCAGAGACAAATTGTTTGTGCACATGTCGTAATAAACGACATGCATCTTGACACTACAGGTGAAAAATTATGCTTTGGAAATGTTGAAACAGCATGGTAAATGTTGGACTTGAACATTCTTAGAACACAGAAGAGTTAATTTTAGAAAACAATGAAAACAGAAGACAGTGTTAATATATGTTACTGAAGAAGAAGGGAGAACAAATAGATTGAAAAATAATATGTAAAACTATAATAGAAACAAGATTCTATAACTGATAGTAGAAATCTTAAACTTCTTCCCCAGAAAGCTTCCAGGTTCAGGTGGTTTTTTTAGTGAGTTCTTTGAAATTTTGAAGAAGCCTTGGATAGCTTGCTAAGCTCTGGGTTTATTGACAAGCAGAGGAGGGTTTTATGTCTCAGCATTGTCCCAGAACAAAAGGCCTAGACCCAGGTCTTCTATCTTCATATAGTACCTTCTCCACTGTTGTCTATAAACATAGGCCCTCAAAAAATTACAGGAATACCATCCACATTGTTCTGTATCTTGTATCTTTTCATTTACCAATACATCTTGACAGTCACTTTATATTCGTATGTGTAGAGCAGTCTCATTTTTTTCTACTGCTGTTTGTTATTTAATTGTAAGGATGAAATATAAAGTTTTAACTACCATGTTTTTGATCAGCCTTTAAGATTTTTCTGTGTTTTTGCCGGAAAAAAAACAGCATTGCATTGAGCATCTTTACATACATATATAAGGTTATCTGCAACATAAACCTCTGTTTCTTTGCCCTAGGATATGAATATTTTTCACTTCGCTAGAGAACCATTTAGGCCTTTAAAACTTTAGAGAGTAACTTCCATATTTTACAACTATTTGTTGAACTTTGTCTTACGTTAAGCATTATAAATAAAATCAATTTGGCATTGCTTAAAAGATAAATGTTAATAGTTTGTCTTTTGACCTAGAAATTCATCCAACTAGGTTTCATGCTAGCTTGTTGTGCTACTTTAGTTCAAGTCACCGCGAATGGCCTAGATTCCTTTGAATGACACCCTGTGGTTCTGTGATTGAAATCAAGTCAGATGTGGTGATTATCAGCTTTGATGTTTGACAGGTTTCCCAGTTTGCAGCTTTATACATCATATTCCTATAAATCTACTGTGTAGACACCCATCTGTAAATATGCCATCTTAATTTATAACCCTATAGATAAGAATTCGGGATCCAAACCAGGGAGGTAAAGACATAACAGAGGAGATTATGTCTGGAGGTGGCAGCCGAAATCCTACTCCACCTATAGGGAGACCCACTTCCACACCCACACCTCCTCAGGTAAGACAGAGCATGCCGTGGTGGGTGATGGTGTGTATCTGTCACTAACCTCTACTGAACTCTTTCTTCTGTAGCCACTTGACTGTACTTTTTTCCTTTCCATCAGTTGTCTCATAGCCTCGAATATCTAACTGATTTTTAAACAGACATGTTTATTTTTCTTTGTAAACTGTTATAAC
Source organism: Cervus elaphus (assembly GCF_910594005.1). Classification (NCBI taxonomy): domain Eukaryota; kingdom Metazoa; phylum Chordata; class Mammalia; order Artiodactyla; family Cervidae; genus Cervus; species Cervus elaphus. Next base: position 4,469,279 of record NC_057822.1, on the reverse strand, counting down.
TTCCAAATTTCCATTGGTAACATTTCTTTGCATTGTCTTCACACTCAGAGCATAGCTGTGGCCCCTCTTCCTAATTATTGCCTGGCACCAAAAGGAGCTGCGTTCCCATGGAAACCTCATCGCTAAATGAGCATTTTATATTTTCAATATGGAGTCTTAGGAATTAAATGCTACACACTATGATAATACAAGCATTAAATTAGAGAATTTAAACTTCTTCACTGAACAGTTTTGTTTGAGATGATTGCTTGTGTTTTTTCAGAGCATATTTAAATGTCTTACAGGTATACCTCTTACTTTTAAGTCCTACATAAATGAGCTTGAGTGGAGGGTGTCTTCTTTAATTATTTACAAAGGTTTTTAGTAAGTTCTGTCAAACACTTGTTTGTTCCTGTTGCAGAATGTGGTTATCAGTGATCTTCTAAGAGCTCACTTTCCTGCTTTTAGACATCAAGGCATTCCAGGAGGAGCTGGGTTTAGTAGACTATAATAGAGAATGAATCCCCCCTCCCCCAAGTTTGACAGAATTTTGATTTCATCATTAGGTTATCTTAAACTAGGCTAAACCATTCCGAGGAGAAGAGTGATTTCAAATTTTCACAATATCTAAAGTGCGAATACTCAGCATGTAGAACAGACATAACCAACGTTCTTAAGGTCTGGGGATCTGCTTGCTTCTCCCTCTTGTGGTCAGGCTGAATGGTGAGGTACTCCTGAGAGCCCAGTTTACAAACAAGTGATGTGGATGATCAAATATAAGGCACTTCACAGTGACAAGATTTTAGTAGTACTGCATAGGTTAGAAAAAGTTCTTTAAAAATTGAGCCCAGAGCCCCTTGAAAATATGTGACTTTTGAATAAGCCTCAAATGTGAGAATTTGTGTAACATGTTTTACTTGGAAACGATGATACTGTCTGGCTGACTTTTATCTTCCATCATCTAGCAAAGTAAAATGAGTAACCACCTAGGAATTGTGATGATTGTTAATAGAACCTTTTACCATACTCTGTTATTTCCCCAGGGATATTCCAAATCTGGAGTGACTGAACAGAGCTTATACTCAGTCTTGTCCCTGGATATGAATGTGAAACAAGCAACATTTGCACATTTAAATTAATCTACTTTATGTGCTCTGTTAGGTAGGAGCATCCTATCGCAAAAATTTAGGATTAATTCATAGGGGCAATTCAATTTTGGTATGTATTTTCCAACTTTAATTAAAATATTGTTGTCAAACTATTTAGTTTAAATTCTCAACTAGAGCATGTATTTCTACATTTTAATTCCCTGTGAGGTTGGTTTGTTTTTCTTTAGTTTCATGGAGCTTGATCCTACCCTCTGCTGGTTATCTCTCTGTCCTTAGTCATGGGCATCCTTTTGCTCTTTATCATTCTCCAGGGATTCCAGGCCTGAATATAAATGTATGTGTTTGGATAATCATAAAGCCCACTGAATGTACACTTCTAGTTGGTAAAGATCATCAGTCAATTATTCTAATGTTGGTAGTTCTTTCTGAGGTGTAATATCATCATGAAGAATTACTTTATTTTTATTTATTTATTTATTTGAAGCATTACTTTATTAGTTTGCATTTAAATACACACTTACCAATCTGCTGCCTTTCCAAATGCATGAAACTCATGGAATGGGTAAAGAACCTGTTAAGAGACACATGCACTAGAAATGTCTCATTTTCCTCCTGAGAGCAGCAAGAGCAGAAGCGTGATGACGGCAGCTGACGCTCGCCTTCGTTTTTAGGGATTCACAGAGCAACACCCGGAGAGCGAGGGGGGCAACCCCAGTTACGGGGGGCAACCACTAATGTCTCCTTGTTACCGCATGTAAGAATGCTGACCTACAGTTTCAGAAGAAGCCAGAAATCTCTGTAAATGATCTGCACGTTTTAAATGATAATCCAGTTCTACTAATAAGTAGCACTATGCCACTCAAATAAACCCTTTAGATTTTGCCTAAAACTGCTTGTTTGTGGCCATGGCCTAATTCTAAATAGATCCTGAATCACTTTCTAGTTAGTTAGATTGCAGATGAGACAGCCTGTTTCAGACTTTATGACTGAATAGCAAACACCATATTGCCTTACGGAGTACCTGCTTTGAGTCACAATTGCGTGTGTTGTGAATAGCAAAGCCCTTTTGCTGTGATTGAGGCCACCCCAGTCTCTTTAAGGTAAATAGAGGATACTGCTGATACTTGATCGATCCTCCTATGAAGGATATACTGAGAAGCATTAAAGCACAAAGGTGACAAGTGGGTCATAGTTACAGCACAAACTCAAATGTGTTGGGTCAGAGAAATCCATTGATGCTGGTTGGTACAGGTGAAATAGCACAGGGCAGGGGCTTTGGGTTAGAATCAGATATACATGGTTTCAAGTCCTGGTTCCATAGCTTGATTTTGTAACTTTAGCCAAATTACTTAATCTTCTAAAACTTTAGCTCCACATTTTCAAAAATGAGGGAAATAAAGCCTCATAGAGTTATTATAAGTATTAAGTAAATACTTAAAATTGCTTAAGCTCGGAACATAATGAGCATTCAACAAATTTTATGTTACTTTTTTTAATTGAAGTATAACTGCTTTACAGAATTATGTTGGTTTCTGTCATACATCAGCATGAGTCAGTGATAGGCATGCACATGCCCCTCCCCTCTTGAATCTACACACCCCCCCCCCCCACCCCCTAGGCTGTCACGGAGTCCCGGTTTGAGTTCCTGAGTCACACCGCTGATTGCCGCTGGCTTTCTCTTTTACACGTGGTAGTGTATGTGTCCAGGCTACGCTCTCCATTCACCCACCCTCTCCTGTGCCCCGTGTGTCCACAAGTCTGTTCTCTATGCCTGTGTTACTAGCATTGCAATCATTGTTATTTCAGGAGGCACAGAGGGTGACTGGAGGCTTCACAGCAGAAATGCCACTTGGTCTGAGTTCCCAGATTGGTATTCACAAAATGGAAAGAGAGAGAAGGGTATATTAGCAGAGTGGCTCTATATGCAAAAAGGCACATGATGATGGGAAATTGAGTGAAGGGAGACTATTATAATTTCTGATGATAAATTAGGAAGTCAATTGAACGAGAGGAAGTCAGTTAGAGTAATATTCAGCAACTGGTTACTAAGAAAGTAAGGATTATAAAAATGGTGACTGTATAAATTATCATCTAAATTTGGGCAGTTTTAGAAATGAATGGGGATGCTGTGAATCTTTTTGCGGGGACACCAGGCATAAACCAGTATGGTTCAAGTAAACACGTTGCATGGTTCCCCTGGGTGTTAGAAAGAGGGAAGAATCAGGGGTGATTCTTAAAGCTTAGATACTGGGATTTATAGTAAAATATAACATGGAATAGACATGGGTTTTGAAAATAGGGATAATGAGTTTGATTTTGGCAAGCTAGCAAGCTAAGAGGAGTTAATTGAGAGAAACTGTGTTGGAGGAGGAGAATGGAAAGGAGAAACAGGTTTTTGTTGCTTCTGGTTTTGTCCTGAAGAGTAGATTGAATTTAAATATTCCTGCTTCCCAAGTTTTGAAATGATCTGTGGAATAACTCCTTCAGATCTTATGTCTCACATGTATTGAAGGTGTGTACATGTTTGTATCCATGTGCCCATTCAGACGATCGTAGTGCACGGACAGAGGTGCCTAGATGGATGTCATAGAGTCATAGAGTACCTGATGCTGGTCTCCACTCTGCCATCAAGATTTATGACCTTGGGTCAGAATGTTAAGTCCTTTAACTGCCTATTTTTTCATCTGTAAAATGAGGGATTATACTAAGTAATCAGTCCTTCAGAGTCTCCCAGCTGTATCCTTTGCTGGTAGCAGTGAGGCACAAGGAACATTTTCATATTAAGAAATGTGCTACTTCCTGAAAGTTGCTTTGGACCCTGTAAAGTAGAAATAAATTCATAGTGTTGTACAGTCAGCCCTCCCTATCCACAGGCTCTTCACCTGTAGATTCAAATAACCAGGGATCAAAAATATTCAGAAAAAAGTTGCAGAATGTTCCAAAAAGCAGAAGGTGAAATTACCATGCACTGTCAAGTATTTAAGTAATATAGAGATGATTTAAAGTATTGCGTTGGCCAAGAAAATTTGTTTTGAATTTTTCCAGGCAGAAAAACCCAAACAAACTTTTTGGCCAACCCAGTATATGGGAGGTTAAATGCAAATACTACACGCTTTCATGTAAGGGACTTGAGCGTCTGAGGATTTTGTTATCCACAGGCTGTCCTAGAACCAGTCTCCCATGGATAGTGAATAGGCAAGGGATGAGTGAATAGGCAAGTGTTCCAGAATTGTCTCCTTTCAAAGGGGTGGTGGATTAAAATCACTTAAAATTTTAAAATGAACTGTATACTTTGTTTCCTCTCCCTACTCCCTTTTGTTCTTTTCTTTTTTTGTTGTTTTATTAATAAGCAGTACTCTTAAAATGAAGCACAGATATTACTTGGGGGAGAGGTCTGTGTCATAGAGTGTTGGGGTTGATGAAAGATTATTTATTGCTGGCACATATTAGCCTCTCCTGTCTTTTGGGAAAATTACCAAAGTCAGTAGGTTATTCAGTCTTTTGAAGAGATACCTGGAAGTCATCTGGCCATTTGTTAATAAGTTCATTTTTATAGTCTTAGCAATAACAGTTAACCAAAATTAGTTTCTAATGTTCAGATAATAACATTCATTTTGTAAGTACACTAAGTAGGTAAGTTCTTGCATAAAGAATTTGAAGATACCTATATAATGTCAACAAATCCACTCTTAATTTTTAAAATGTTGTTTTGTCATCTCAGATATGGTGTGGTATGGTACGGTACAGGTGCTCAGTTGTGTCTGACTCTTTGCAGCCCCTTTGGACTTGAGCCTGCCAAGCTCCTCTGTCCATAGGATTTTTCAGGCAAGAATACTGGAGTATGATGAGTACAGTATAAAGATCCTGATTATTGAATTAAACCACGTCATTCTTCATCTTTAATAATTTCTCATTAGTCACCTCCTTTGGCTTAAAAACAGTATTTTTCAGTTACATGGACAGTGTGTGCTCAGTTCTGCACTCATGTACGCCTCTTTGCAACCCCAGGGACTGTAGCTCACCAGGCTCCTCTGTCCATGAAATTCTCCAGACAAGAATACTATAGTGGGTTGCCATTTGCTTTCCAGGGAATCCTCCCAACTCAGGGATCAAACCCCAGCCTACTGCCTTGCAGGCAGATTCTTTATTATCTGAGCCACCAGTGAGGCCCAAATTTTATTTTACATGATTCTTTAGTTTTTCTTGAACTGTATTTCTTCATAGGGCTTCACCAAATTTTGTGAAAGCCTTTGTTATTAAGAGTGGTATGACTTTACACCAGATATACTAAATCTGAATCTTGGTTATAAAGAATATGTACCTTGAATTTCTACATGTGTAGGAAAATTCCTGTCCTTTGCCACTTATTACCAGACATTGAGCAGTTGCATTGCATCTCATAGTCATGCAGTAACTATGATGTTTAGTAGGGGATCACAAGAAGTATTATCAGAGATCTCAGAAAATGATCAAGTTTAATCTTTTGTCTACTACTAATAATGTATTTTCAAAATTACAGTGATTTTGTTTTGTATGTATACAAATTACAAATCTTCATTAGAAAGGAGTAGTAAAGGAAGACATTGTTACCATTAATTTTATTACCAAAGAGTTAACTGTTAACTTTTGGTTGAATATCCTTTCAGACATCTTTCAGAGTGAGTGTGTATGTGTGTGTATCTCTACCTACCTACGTATTGTTGAATATATTTGGGTTGATTCATGACTTTTTTTTTGGGCTGGTCAGATACTCGGCTTGTGGGATGTTAGTTACCTGACCAGGTATCAGACCCAAGCTCATGGCAGTGAAAGTGTTGCATCTTAAACACTGGCTGCCAGGGAAGTCCTTGTGATATTGTATAAGGACTGTGTTTTCAGCGATCATGCAGAATATTCTTGTTTGATTATAGGTATTATAATTCTTAATGGTACATGGTATTTCCTTGTTTGGATGTGCCTTAGTTTATTTAATTGGTGTGTATTCATATTCTTTCCTGTTTGTGACTAATAATAACTATGCTATGATGAACAACTTTACTTTGGGATTATTGCCTCCAGAAATGTTCCAGGTAATCTCCTAATAGCAATGTAAGAGAATATCCATTTCCTTACATTGTTGACTTACTGATAGATTTCAAAATAATACCTCATTTAATTTTTATTTATTGATTTGTGGAGTTAAGTTTTTTCGTGTTCATTGGTTATTTGTGTATGTATGAATTTTATGTTCATGTCTTTTGTACACATTTCTTTTGGAGTGATAATTTTTCTCTTATATATAAGCATTCTTTAAATGTTAAAGAAATCCCTTTGACATATGTAATTTTTTTCTAGTTTGATGATTGTGTTTTAATTTTAATGATGCCTTCTGTTACATAGAAGTTAGAAATCTTTTTCCTCTCTTTGTAAGTTTTTAATTTGTTTGTTAATTGGAGGAAAGTTGCTTTACACTGTTGTGTTGCTTTTTTCTGAACAACAGTGCGATTCAGCCGTAATCATAAATATATCTCCTCCCTCTTGAGCCTTCCTTCCCTCCCCCAGCTGTTCACAGGTTTCTGGTTTTTAATAAGTAACTGATGATTTGAGGCTCAAACTTTGAAAGATTTTGCCACCAAAGATAATAAAACGAGCAGTATTTAAGTTTGGTTATTTTACCTTTATCTTTGATTGACGTGGAATTTATTTTGATGAATACAATGAGATTTTGGGCCTACTTTTTTCTTCTTCTCATTCTCCTTTTTTTAATCAAATAGTTCGTCTCTTTGTTTCATTATTTATTGAATAGTTCTTCACTGACTCTTTGTTTTTAGATGTTTTAATTATTTACTGAATTATCATATATTCCTGGGTCTCCTTTGGACCTTAATCTTCTCCTGGTCTGTTCTTGTTTTTTTTTTTGGCTGTGACCTGCAACTTGCGGGATCATAGTTCCCCAACAAAGGATTGAACCTGCCCTGGGCATTGCTGGTGCTGCATCCTAACCGCTGGACTGCCAAAGAATTCCCTCCATTGGTCTGCTTTAACACAGTTACTATACTGTCTTACATACTGTAGCTTTAATTTATTTTACTATTTTACAGTGAATTTTATCAACATTATTCTTCATTTTTAAAGTTTTTGTTGTTCATTTAGCCCCCTTAACTCTCTTGTTAGGGCTTCCCATGTGGTGCTAATGGTAAAGAACCTGCCTGCCAATGCAGGAGACTTAAAAGATGCATGTTCGATCCCTAGGTCAGGAAGATCACCTGGCGGGGGGCAGAGGGGGGCATGGCAACCCACTGCAGTATTGCTGCCTGGAGAGTCCCATGAACAGAGGAGCCTGATGGGCCACAGTCTATAGGGTGGCGAAGAGTCGGACATGACTGAAGTGACTTAGCACGCACGCCCTCTTGTTAAGCCTGACAACTTTTACATTGAGGGTCTGAGTTTCCTTCAGCATTCCTGACACCTTTAAGGAAGCAGTTCTCTCTGTTGCAGATGTATATTGTTTTATCAGGTTAGTGTTTAAAAAAAGTTTTCATCAGTCTGAATGCTTTTAATCTGGACATACATTCTTCAGTTTGTTTCATAGTTCTGTTATTATTTTACACTCTTTTGAGTCACATATTTAGGTCACCTGTTTATTTACAAAAGCTTCCCTGGATTTTTGTGTGTAAATTATACCATGGTCTGTGCTAGTTGCTCAGACAGGAAGTCTAGAAGTCATCTTTCAGTTTTGGTTTCATAGTCCACAACCATTTTATCAGCAAGTACTGTGTGGCTAATTTTCACCATCTCCACTGCTACTGTTATTCTCTAAACCACTTCAGTCTCTATAAACAACAGTAACTTTTTTACTCATCTCGTTGCCTCATCTTGCCTGATTGTTTGTTTTATTTTTTAATTGAGGTATAATTGGCATATCACATTACATTAGTTTTAGATGTACAGCATAATGATATTTGTATGTTTTGTAAAATGATCACAGTAAGTCTAGTTAACAACTGTCAACCACCATACCTAGTTAAAAGAACAGTTTTTTATCCATGAGACCTTTTAAGATCTACTCACTTTGCAACTTTCAAATATGTAATATGATATTATTACGTATAATTGCCATTGCTGTTTATTGCATTCCATGGATTATAAAATATAATGGGAAGTTTGTACCTTTTCCCAGCCTACCCCCCACCAATCTATTCTCTTTTTTGTTTACTTTTATTTTTTAATTTTGCGTTCAAGGTAGATCATACTGTGTGTTTTTCTCTGTCTTACTTATTTCACTTAGTATGGACCTTAAGGTCCATTCATGCTATTGCAAAGGGCAGATTTCTTTTTTTTATGGTTGAATGTTGTTCCTGTGTGTGTGTGTGTGTGTGTGTGTGTATAGGTTTTATTCTTTAATGTACTTCTCTTGAAAGAATCATAAGCTGTAGAAGCTAAGGATTTTTCTGTTTTATCCCCTGTAGGTTCTCAATGTTTTGTATGTGATAGATGCCAGGGGAAAAACCAAACAACATGTTGAGTTCCCACATGCACATACACACAGCTTTCTAAGAGTGAATTCTTAGAAAGAGAATTCATTCTCTCTCACTTAGAAAAGAAGCATGTTTTGGTCCTTTTTCCTGGTGCCATTAATTTTTTTCCATTCTAATCTTCATAATGTTTGTCGGTTATGGTCAGTACTTGTTTATCCCCAGGATTTGGATATGTCTGTGACTGGTTAATACCTTTTCTTTAGCTGTTCTAAAGAGAGAGTGTTAGTAGCTCAGTCTTGTCTGACTCTTTGCGACCCCATAGACCATAGCCCTCCAGGCTCCTCTGTTCATGGAATTCTCCAGGCAAGATTACTGGAATGGGTTGCCATTCCCTTCTCCAGGGGAATCTTCCCAACCCAGGGGTCAAACCTGGTCTCCCACATTGGAGGCAGATACTTTACCATCTGAGCCACCAGGGAAGCCTTTGTATATGTTTAACACATTAGGTATTTATTACAATGCTAACTTTAAAGTCATTGAATGGGACTTCGAAGAATCAGTTATACATAAATGATGAAATGTGAAGCATTTAAATAACCTCTTATGATAATAAATTAAATCAGCACCTTGGTTATATTTCTGTGACTACTTGCAGTCTCTTTCTCTCTGAGTTACAGTAGGAGTCAGCAGCCTTTCCTGCTAAGGGCCAGTTAGCACACACCTTTTGGTTTTGCAGCCAGCTGTCACTGTGCCATTGTAGCATGAAAGCAACTGCAGCGAATATGTAAATGATGGCTGTTCCAATGAAACTTTGTAAGTTTCCTGTAATTTTCATGTGTCATGAAATATTGTTCTTTTAAAATTTCCCTAACTGTTTAAAATATGAAAAGTTCTTATCTCATTAGAAATATGAAAATAGGCATGTGAACCCTGGGCCATAGCTGTTGGTCTCCTGTCTACAATTACTTCTGTACTTAATCATCCTATCGTATACAAGTTTAAAATAGATAGTAAATAAAGGTGGCATCTTTTGTGGCAGAAACAATGTAGGTTATGTCAAGACAAAGGAATTTTATTTATTTTTTAAATTATCAAGTCTGATCTTAAAACTTTTATATAACTCTTAAAGGTTACTCTTCCATTTACCGTTATTATAACATCTTGGCTATTTTCCTGTGTTGTACAGCACAGCCTTGAGGCCCAGTAGTTTGTACCTCCCACTTCTCCACCCCCATATTGCCCTTCCCCCCCAACTGATAACCATTAGTTTGTTCTTTATATCTGTGAGTCTGCTGCTTTTTTTGTTATGTTCACTAGTTTGTTGTAGTTTTAGAGTGCACCAATAAGTGACATCAGACAGTGTTTGTCTTTTGGTATCTGACTTCTCTCCCTCCGCAGAAGGCCCTCCAAGTCCGCCCATGTTGCTGCAGACGGCAAAGCCTCCTCTCTTCTTGTGGCTCAGCAGTGTGCCATCGTGTGTGTCAGCCGCCTCTTTTCTAATTCACGTGTCTGTTGCTGGACACTTAGGTTGCTTCCATGTATTTGGCAATTATAAATAATGCTGCTGTAAACATCAGGGTACCATGTAGCTTCTCAAATTAATGTTTTGGGTTTTGTTTTTTTTTTTTTAACATATACCCACGAATGGAATTACTAGGTCATATATTAGTTCTATTTTTAGTTTTTGAGAAACCACCATACTGTTTTCCACAAGAGCTGCACCAGTTTACATTCCCACTAACAGTGTATGTTCAGTTCAGTTCAGTCGCTCAGTCGTGTCTGACTCTGTGACCCCACGGACTGCAGCACGCCAGGCCTCCCTGTCCATCACCAACTCCTGGAGTTGACTCAGACTCATGTCCATTGAGTCGGTGATGCCATCTAACCATCTCATCCTCTGTCGTCCCCTTCTCCTCCTGCCTTCAGTCTCTCCCAGCATCAGGGTGTTTTCTAATGAGTCAGCTCTTCGCATCAGGTGGTCAAAGTATTGGAGTTTCAGCTTCAGGATCAGTCCTTCCAGTGAACACCCAGGACTTATCTCCTTTAGGATGGACTGGTTGGATCTCCTTGCAGTCCAAGGGACTCTCAAGAGACTTCTCCCATACCACAGTTCAAAAGCATCAGTTCTTTGGCGCTCTTTATAGTCCAACTCTCACATCCATCCCTTTTCTTCATAGCCTTGCCAATATTTGTTATTTGTGTTCTTTTTGATTCAGTTCTTCTCCCTACTTTTTAAATTGGGTTGTTTGATTTTTTTTGTGGGTTTTTTTTTTTTTTTTGATGTCGTGTTGTATGAGCTGTTCATATATGTTAGATATAGTTCTTTGCCTCCTCAGGTAGGCTTATTCGTAGATACTTTATTCTTTTTGATGCAGTGGTAAATAAGATTGTTTTCCTTATTCCTCCTTTTGATAGTTTGTTGTTAGTGTATAGAAATGCAGCATATTTCTGCATATTAATTTTGTATCCTACAGCTTTATCAAATTAATTTATGAACTCTTAATGATTTTCTTGTAGTGTCTTAGGATTTTCTATAATATCATGTCATCTGCAAACAGTGACAGTTTCACTTCTTCCTGTTCAATTTGGATTCCTTTTTAGTTTCTTTTCTGATTGCTGTGACTAGAACATCCGAAACTATGTTGATTAAAGTAGCAAGAGTGGGCATTCTTGTCTTGTTCCTGACCTTAGAAGAAATGTTTTCAGCTTTTCACCATTGAGTATGATGTCAGCTGTGGGTTTGTCATATATGGCATTTATTATGGTGATCAAGGTATATTCCTTCTGTGTCCACTTCCTGCTTTCTGGAGAGTTTCTGTCATAAATGGATGTTGAATTTTATCAAAAGCTTTTCCTGCATCTTTTGACCTGATCATGTGGTTTTTATTCTTCAACTTGTTATCACACTGATTGATGAGTGGATATTGAAAAATCCTTTCCTTCTTGGAATAAATCCCACTTTATCATGGTGTATAATCTTTTTAATGTATTGTTAGATTCTGTTTGCCAGTATTTTGTTGGGGACTTTTACATCTGTTTTCATCAGTCATATTGGCTTGTAATTTTATTTTTTTATGATGTATGTCTGGTTTTGGTATCAGGCTGGTGCTGGCCTCCTAGAATGAACTTGGAAGTGTCTCTTCCTCTGCAGGGTTTTTTTTTTTTGCATTATTTTAGGAGGTTAGATGTTAACTATTCTCTAAATGTTTAATTTATCTCTGAAACCATCTGGTCCTGGACTTTTGTTTTGGGAGTTTTTAAATTACTGAAATCAGTTACAGTACTGGTAATTGGTTTGTCCATATTTTCTGTTTCTTCCTGGTTTAACCTTAGGAGATTGTACCTTTCTAAGTATTTTCCATTTCGTCTCAGTTGTCTATTTTATTGGTGTATAGTTGCTCATGGCTGTCCCTTATGATCTGTTATGTTTCCATGGTATCGGTTGTAACTTCTCGCTTTTCACTTGTTACTTTATTGATTTGAGCCTTTCTCTTTTTTCTTAGGGAGTCTGGCTATAGGTTTATCAATTTTGTTTATCTTTTCAATGAACCAGCTTTTAGTTACATTGATTTTTTTTTTGTTTTTTAGGCTCTATTTCATTTATTTCTGCTTTCATCTTTATAGCTTCTTTTCATCTACTAATTTTAGGTTTTGTTTCTTCTTTCTTGAATTGCTTTAGGTAAGGTTAGTTTGTTTATTTGAGCTTTTTATTGCTTCCTGAGGTAAGCTTGTATCATTCTAAACTTTGCTCTTAGAACTGCTTTTGCTTCATTTCGAAGATTTTGGATCATTTTTTAATTTGTCCCTATTCTTCAATTTCTTCTTTGATTTCTTTGGTCATCCATTGCTTGTTTAGTAGCATATTTGTAATTCTCCATGTATTTGTTTTTTGCAGTCTTTTCCTTGTTAATTTCTAGTCTCATAGAATTGTGATTAGAAAATATGCTTGATATGACTTCAAGTTTCTTAAATTTATCAAGGCTTATTTTGTGATCTGTCATGGAATATGTTTCATGTGCTGTTGAAAAGAATATATATTCTGTTGCTGTCTCGTGGAGTGCTCTGTATATATCTATAAGTCCGTTTGGTCAAATCTTCCTTTGTATGATCTGTGTTTCCTTATTGATTGTGTATCTGGATGATGTGACAATTGATGTACGTGGGTGCCAGATTCCCCTAATCTTCTATGTACATTTATTTATTTGTTTGATTGGCTGTTTCAGGTCTTAGTTGTGGCATGAGGGATCTTCTAGTTGTGGCATGGGGGATCTTTAGCTGAAGCATGTGAACTCTTAGTTGCCCATGTGGGATCTCGACCAGGGATCAAACCCAGGCCCCCTGCATTGGGAGCATGGAGTTTTAGCCACTGAAATACCAGAAGAGTCCCTCAGTCCTCTACTATTATTGTGTTACTGTCAGTTTCCTTTTATTTCTGTTAATATTTGCTTTATATATTGAGATGTTCTTGTATGCATGTGTATTTAAATGTTCTGTCTTATTCTTGGATCAATCCCTTGATCATTATTTAGTGTCCTTTCTTTTTGTCTCATCTGACAATCTTTAAAGTCTATTTTGTCTGATGTAAGTATTGCTACTCTAGCCTTTTCTCTTTGTTTGGAATACTTTTTTCAGTTCTCTCACTTTCGGTCTGTATGTTTTTCTAAATCTGAAGTGTAGACAGCATATATGTAGGTCTAGTTTTTGTTTTGGCTGTGCCACATGGCATGTAGGATCCTAGTTCCACGACCAAGAATTGAACCCTGGCCCCCTGCCTTAGAAGCGTGCAGTCTTATCCACTGGACCACAAGGGAAGTCCCAGGTCTAGATTTTGTACTCATTCAGCAACTTTATACCTTTTGTTTGGAGCATTTAGTTTGGTTCCATTTAAGATAGTTGATGTGAATGTTCTTACTGCCATTTTGTTACTTGTTTTTTATTTGTTTTATAGAGGTTTTTTATTGCCTTGCTTCTTTTGTTCTCATCTATTATGATTTTTATGAGTATCTTTAGTGTTATGTTTGGATTCTTTTTCTTTTTTGTCTGTCTATTGTAGATTTTTGGTTTGTGTTTAGCAGTCTATATTAAACGTGATTGTAAGTTGCTTTCTTTTTTTTTTTTTTCTTGCACTGTGTGGCATGGAGGATCGACATGTGCTATCTTAGCTCCCCAACCAGGAATTGAACCCATGCCTCATACAGATCCTAACCACTGGATCACCAGGGAAATCCCTCAAATGTATTTATAAAACTGTAAAATTTTTAGTCTTCTCCCCTCATGATGACTTTTTGATAATCATATTTTACATCAGTTTTATGTATCCTTTTGGCTTCCCTGGTAGCTCAGATGGAAAAGAATCCGCCTGTCAGTGTAGGAGACTCGGGTTCAGTCCCTGGAGAAGAACATGGCTGCCCACTCTGGTATTCTTCCCTGGAGGGTAACTGCCTTTTGTGGGCATAAATGATGGCTGCTTTTTTTTTCTTTTTTTTTTTTTAATCTTTTAACCTCCTTACTAGCTTCTTTTGTAGATGATTTCCAACCTTTACTGTATGTTGCCTTTCAGTTCAGTTCAGTTGCTCAGTCATGTCTGACTCTGTGACATCATGGACTGCAGCACGCCAGGCCTCCCTGTCCATCACCAACTCCCGGAATTTACTCAAACTCATGTCCACTGAGTCAGTGATGCCATCTCATCCTCTGTTGTCCCCTTCTCCTCCCACCTTCAAGGGAGTTCTTGGCCCTCAAGTGGGAAGGGACGTGTCTTGAGGCATGTCTGGAGGTGACTGTGGGCTCAGGAAGTCTTTTGGCAATTTGTCTGTTTATGGGTGGGGTTCTCTTCCTGCCCAGTTGGTTGACCTGAGGCATCCCAGCACTGGTGCCTAAACCTGTTGTGTGGGATTAGGGTTAGATCTTGGAGCTAGCCAAGAGCAGTGTTCATGCAGTAGAGTGTCCCCAGTTATGGCTGCCACTGTTATTATCTGTCTTCAGGGTGAGCCAGTCACCAGCCTTCCTCCCCTTCTCTCGCCACCCCTCCAGAAGACTGCCCAAGACCAGCAAGTAGGCCCAGGCTCCTGCCTTACTACTGCTTTTGACTTGAGTTCCAGTGCATATAAGATTTTGTGTACACCCTTTTAAGAGTGGTGGTTTCTATTGCCCCCAGTCATGTAGGGCTTCCAAAATTAAGCCAGAATGGCCTTCAAAGCTACATGCTCTGGAGTCTCATCTTCTTGGTGCGGGACCCCTGGCCTGGGGAGTCTCACTCGTACTCCTGTTGGAAATCCTCTGCAATATAATTACTCTCATTTGTGTGTTGCCCACCCAAGGGTATGGGATTTGGTTATATCATGAGTCTGCCCCTCCTACCCATCTTGTAGTTCCTTCTTTACATCTTTAATTGTAGAAGATCTTTTCTGGTAGGCACCAGTCTTTTTCATCGATGGTTTTCTTTCTAGACAGTTGAGATTTTGATGTGTTTGTAAGGGTAGGTAAGTTCACTCTTTTTTGCTCTACCATTTTATCTACTCTTAAGCAGTGAATTTTAAACTGTATAAAGAAGTATTGAAGACAGCCCCAGGTACTGTTACTTCTTTTACGTGTTGTACTCTATTTTTCTAAAAAAATGAACTCTTCCAATGGGCCCACATCTACCAATCTCCCTTCAGGCTAGTACTTCAAATTTAATGTATACATTTTAAATGAAATAGATTCTCAAGTAATCTTTATAAAGGGAATTCACTTTTTGAATACTATCAAGTATGTGTTATCTTGTCATACTTACTTTAAATAAGCTTCCTTAACAGTCTGTTTGAAAAATGAGATTTTTTTCTTCTTCTGCTGGAACTTTGATTTTAAAAAATTTAGTGTGGGGAGGGAATTTAGCAATGAAATAAATCATGAACTATTGCAGCAATGTGATGTTGCCAATAAACCCTAATCTTTTAACTCTGATCATCTTTATTGAGTTATTTTACATTTTGATAGCAATTGACCTTCCAGACTGATTTTTATAAATTTTCACTCCTGCCAATAGTGAAAGTGACTGAAATGCAGTGATTTTGAAATTCCTTAAACATAGTCTCAACAGAGTAGATCACGTTACCTAAGAAGAGATGAAACTTGAGGTTAGCTAAAATTTTTGATTATTCTAAATTAAAATTCATCTGAAGCAAGATTAAAGCATTGATGTGTATTAGTGTGTTATTTTCTTGGTCCTGTCAGAGGCTTTAGAGAATGCTGAAGTTGGATGACACTGTAAGATCTTTATTCCTTTTCATTTTACAGCTGAGCATTACCTTTTTTTTTTTTTTTTTGGCTGCAGTGGGCAGCGGGTGAGATCTTAGTTCCTTGACCAGGAATCTAACCTGTGTCCCCTGCACTGGAAGCTTGAAGTTTTTACCACTGGACCCCCAGGGAAGTTCGTAGCTATGGAAACTGAGTACTTTCCTAGCATTCTGAGTTTATGTATTAGATACCTGGATTTAGAACTATGAGTTAACCAGCCAACTATGAGTCACTTGTTTTTTAGAAATCTTTATACATGAAATCTTCCTAGCGCTTTGTTGATGGAAAAATGTCTGTGCAGTTGTCTATTTAATATGGTTGAAGGTATTTTAATCTTAGATTAAAAAACTCTCTGATCTATATAGATTTATAGATACTTATAGATATCATCAGTCTTTTACTGTCTTAAGAATCTCACCTTCACCATGTATGTCATTTATTCTGGTGACCTTCTTTCAGCAGATACCCCTTTTTCAATCAGTTATTCATTTCCCAGACTATTGAAATAGTTAATATTTTATTTCTTCCTGGTAAATGTGACACAGTATACAGATCTTTCTTTCCCGAGTTATATAGATGACTATTTAATAAATGTTAAATAACATAGACTCTTTCCTTTGTTCTAGAGCTGTTTTCAGCCATAGAATCCAACTGAGTTGCTACAGTTGTCCCTCGTTATCCACAGGGGATTGGTTCCAGAACCCGCACAGATAGGAAAATCTGCAAATGTTTAAGTCTATAAACGTCTAAAAAGTAGAACGAGCAGTGCAGTCCGCTCTGCGCGTCTGCGGGCGGGAGAGCGGCCGTTACCTTCTCTTACAGCTGCGACTCCTGCCTAACTTTAAAATCTTAATAATAAAAATTGTTTCCGACTGGAACTAAGAATTCAGAGTAGAATAATTACGATATTACTTCCATTTGTCAGTGATTCAAAGTTGAAAATAGAAACTCTCTTCATTTTTTACATATGGAAATATAATTTTAGTGGTCTTCATTTAGGAGAAATTGTGGAATGTGAGTACTTTCATGGTTTTTAATGAATAGGTGAAATAATACTATTTTCTATGTTTTTATCTGTTATTTTGTACATCATATATAGTCTTACATAAATTGCACATTGTACATCATGAAAAGCAGTTAAATGACATTATAAATAATAGATGTTTGAACTTTTATTTTATGTTCCTACTCTCTGTGAGACATACTAATTCAAAAATATTTTTCATAAACTCCCACTTTTAAGTGGCCCTATCTACCCCGAATTTTCCCCTACCCTCCAAAAAAATAAAAGATTGTGCAGGGAGCTCTGCTCTGATAGCTCTGGTAGAATTTGATGTAGACGATTATAGCTATGAAAAATTGACCTTAGATCTCTGAGGAGAGACACTGCTTTCTTGTGTGGCTGTTGTGTAACCCTCAAGTCCAGAACAAATACCTAACTGGAATGTGATGTAGATTGAATGTTCTTGTTCTTTCTTGTGTAATTCTTGTTCCCTCTAAGTTGGAAAATGGCTGCAGTGTTTTTCAACCTACTCTGCTAGGATTTTGATGGACATTTTTATTCCATCCATATACTGGCTGAGTGCAAAGAAGAGTTTTCTCTTACCTCCGAAAAGCCAGATATTTTACTCAGCTTTCTGCCTCTGAGAATATATCATCCTTGACCCAGAAAAGACATTTTAAGGTGAAAGTTCCTTTAAAGGCTTTCCAAGTTGAATTTCACCTCTGTGATTATATGGACAAATGATAAGAATCATCATTCTATATTGTTTTCTTGAATCAGTAGCTGATTTTAAAACCCATCATGTTTTGTTTGTCCTGGTTTTGACTGATGAACTATCAATACTTTGCTAGGTAATTTATAAATGAAGTTGGCCAAGTGCCATTGGTCTTGACTGAGAAGATGCTGAATTCCTTCTCAGATGTGACATCTGTCGTTAGGTTGAAAGTCTGTCCTTAGAGGGAACACTGGAGAATGCATTGTACTAATAATTGTTATGCAGTCTTCTCTTGCTATGGTTAATATTAATCATCTCTTTTCCCTCCCCTTTCTTGCTGCCTCTTTTCCTTTTCTTCCTTGTCTTCCCATATACTTTTTGAATTTATTAAACTGGCCTATATGTTTTTTCCTTTCTTTCCTTGTTTGTTTTTTGTTTTGGTTTTTTTAATTTTGTGACCTCCTGCCTTCCTTTGTCTTCCCCACTTGCTTGGGTTCCATGTTGCTAGTTTTTCTGTTCGCACGCTCATTATCACCCTTTTTTGTACTTCAAATCCCAGCAGCTGCCCGGCCAGGGCCCTGAGCACAGCCCTGCGGCCTGTGGGACTGTGGAGAGCGCTCGTCTTGCTGCCAGCGCCCCTGTCACTGCAGCGAGCGACCAGAAGCAAGGTTTGTGCACCAGTGTTCTCCTCCCTCTCACCTTTAGTCTCTTTTTCTAAAAAACGTAATCATGTTGCCTCACCATTTAAGTGTAAGAGTAAGACATGTGAGGATTATCTAGAATCCCCACTTTCATGACAGAGTTTTAAGATAGAAAATCAAAGTGTTCTACCTCTAAGAAAGTAAAGTAGAAATGGTACGATGAGTAAAAGTTTCTCCTACGTTTTGTTAATGCCTCACTGTCAAATGTATATTTATAGGTATAAGCTTAGCTGCCTTAAATGGTTTCTTTTGGAACAAGATTGGGGAAGATAAATCGATGTATATATTGCTTCATAAGAACAGCAGTTTCTGTTCGTAAGTTTAGCATGTTCATGTGTATCTTACTATTTTTAAAAACATAAAACGTTCCTTCTTACAAGCTTGGCTTCTGTAGCCTCAGTTGAAGGTAGTACTGAGTTCAGATCCTGACTGCATCTGGCAGTATTTGGTCTGAGTCATTATGATGAGTCATTATGCTGAATATCTTAATTTCTTCATTTACTAAATGGAATGAGGAATAGCTTCCTTATAGAGTTGTTATGGGGACATGCCAAGCATTGAAAAAACACTTAGTAAATTACAACCTAGTACATTTGCAAACTGTGGTATTGGAGAATACTCTCGAGAATCCCTTGGACTGCATGGAGATCAAACTAGTCAATTCTAAAGGAAATCAACCCTGAATATTCATTGGAGGGACTGATGCTGAAGCTAAAGCTCCAATACTTTGGCCACCTGATGTGAAGAGCTGACTCGTTGGAAAAGACCCTGATTCTGGGAAAGATTGAAGGCAGGAGGAGAAGGGAACAACAGAGGATGAGATGGTTGGATGACATCACTGACTCAGTGGACGAGTTTGAGCAAACTCTGGGAGATGCTGATGGACAGAGAAGCCTGTTGTGCTGCAGTCTATGGAGTCGCAGAGAGTCAGACATGACTGAGCGACGGAACAACAACATCACCATCGTTGTTATTATCCGGAACCACACGGAAGTCTCCCCTTGTAACCCTTGACATGAGGGACCAAACATGTGCTGAAAGAAGTACACATGTTACCTCTTGGATTAAAAGTAGGAAACTTGAAGGGAAATCTCATGCCAGAAAGTGGGATATCATAGCCTCTCCTTCTTTCCTGCCTAGTTGGATTTAGGTTGGCCTTTTAGCTGAAATTGGGAGAATTCATTAGGTACAGGAGGAAGCAGGTTACTTTGTTCATGCTTTTATAATGTTTCTGACTTTATTCTAAGAATGATTAAAATCATATGTGTTTTCTATTTTCTTGAACTATTTATTCTTCCAAACACCTTACTATTCTGTAGCTGATGTGTACTTTCTATACTTTCTAAAAATTATTCATTAAAAAGCATTGGGTTTGGCAAATAATGAAAACGGAGGTATTTAGTAGTATTGTTTTTTCACTGGACTGCAAGTTAATCACTCTCACAAACTTGTAGTGCATGGTTTTGATGTTATTTTACAGTATGCAAAAGTAGTATGGTATTCTTTCCCTTTAGTATTCAGTAACCTAGTATTCTTGAACAGAGACAAGTCCTAAATTTTGTTTTATGAAATAGTTGTAAATCACAACATAAGTAACATATCCTAAACCGGAATGCTTCTACAAGTTGCACTGTCAAATACTTCTTTCAGCAGTGTTCAGAGTTGGAGACTCATACATGTTTAAAGTTAAATTTTTTGGTATTAAAACCATTCACCTTGCAGGAGGGCAGTTTGTAAGTATTGTGGAAGGCTAGTTCCTATTGATCAAGCAGTCTTGAGTCAGCATTCAGATTACTTTCAGTCTGAGTTAAGAATTTTCAGGGTTCAAGATGTCATTTCTTTTATGTGGTCATAATCTTTTTTGCTAGTTATAACTATGCTAAACATACTTAAGAATTACCATGCAGAGAGGCCTTAAAATCCTTTCTTTATGCTGACTTTCTCTGTAGGTTGATCCTTGGTACAAAGAATTCGTATTTTGATGGTGGTAGCTCTGACCTAAGATTTTTGGATTAGGAGATACCTGTGTATCTTGTCACATTTACGCATTGATTTACGGGAGGAGAAATGCAAAATTCTTTGTTTCCTCTCATTTTTTTTCTTTTATGCCTAGTGGAAATTTGAATAATAAAATCAACATTTCAAATTGATGTTTGATGTGGCTTTGGGAGAATTAAAAAATGTTTGACATTACCTTGATGAAAGAGTAACTTCCATTTTAAATATATTTCATAGGGCTTAATAGTAACTTTTGGGGACTACTGCTGTCTTCCTCTAGTACTAACTATTCTCCAGAAAACTCAGTAATACTGATTTTCTGTTTTTAATTCTGTCCATAACTTGTCAAAATATATAATAGTTTTCAGAATAGTTTTCTTTTTTAAACTAAATATATGTAATTCAAATAATATTAGAAAGAGTTCATCATTTTTCAGATAATTTTTTTTACAGTTAAAAGTTTTTTCAAGTTTCTTAACTGTAGATTCATTTTGGAATTAAAGTAGGATACAAAACTGCACTGTTTTCAAAAGTTGTTGCATTATCCTCAGAAACAATAGATTGTGTATTCTACGTTCAGATTTGTTTTTCTCTCTTGATGGAAATATTACTGACTTTTTGTACTGGGATCCCATTTTATCCCCAAAGTCTCCCACTAGTTTGATTCACTTTAATACTTCTTTTTCCATAAACTTGCCTTCTCCCCTTCTGAATTGGAAGAATTTAGAATTTGAAATCATTTTCAGTTTCTTGCACTTTTAATTTTTAAAATCCTATCTGTAAATTAACATAATAGGTTTTATCCCACTGGTGATTATAAGACTTAAAGGACATTAAGTATATATGGTATTTTACCCGTTTCCTGGCTCTTATTAAGTGCTTAATAAATACTAGCTGCCTTAATGGTCTGGTTTTCTGTTTCTGATGTGAACAGCTGGACTAGTTACATGCAGACCAAGTTTTCAAATATGTCATTTCCCATTTGTTTTAGTACTTGATAAAAAAGACCGGGAAGATATCAACTTGATTTGTATCAATAGAAAGACTGTTGAATGAATTAAAATCGTGAGTCAGTGTTGATAGTGTAGAGACACAGCTTAAATGATTGAACAATGCTTGAAAAAGTGCATTCGGTCCAGTGTTTTGAATATGGTATGTATAATTAAATACAAATAAAAGTTACCTGTGCTTCAGTAATGTTTTTAAAAGCACTTGACATAGAGTAGATATGCAATGAATGGTATTCTGTTGTAAATTCAACCAGTTGTTATACCAGTGTAGCTCAATAAGGGCGCTTTGGAAATTCAGGACCAGACTGTTCTCTGTCAAATGAGACTGTCCCTCAAATCCCAGAATGCTTCGCATTCCTGGTCTCTCCCCCAGTAAGTAATAGTAACACTCTCGTGGAGCTCCTGACAGCCAAAGGGCGCCCGTTCAGGAGACTGGTTGCACCGCCCTGTGAGAAGGAAAGGGAGCAGTTTTTTCCTTTTTATAAATTTCACATTCATTATAGAAACTGTGGTTAAGCAGAAAGAAAAGTTGTCTATCTCATTATTCATAGACATTATCAATAATAACCTGTATGTAATTCTGGGCTTTCTCATATGGATATATGTTAGTATTATATTTTTTGCTGTTGTTTTCAGCAGTAGTTTATTCTCTACATGCAGTTTTGTGCCCTGTTTTTTAAAAAAGGTCTTTTATTATAAACACCTTTCTGTAGCATTACTCTTTTAAAAGCTTATTTTAAATGATTGCAATAATATGCCATTATATTCCCAAGCCATTATTTCTTTAACAAATCCCTTATTGATAGACATTTATTTTTCTATTTTTGCTATTATAAATATTATTGCTTTAGATACTCCACACCTCTGTCTTTGCTCACTCTTCAGTGGTTATTTTCTTAAAAAAATTCTT
The DNA here is from genome assembly GCF_910594005.1 of Cervus elaphus. Classification (NCBI taxonomy): domain Eukaryota; kingdom Metazoa; phylum Chordata; class Mammalia; order Artiodactyla; family Cervidae; genus Cervus; species Cervus elaphus. Next base: position 4,447,119 of record NC_057822.1, on the reverse strand, counting down.
CAAGATGAAATTCCCACAGATTCCTAAAAATGGCCAAATAGTATAAACACTCTGAATACAGTGTATTAGATTTCAAACTATCATGGCTCTGCAAAGCATACTCTTAATAGTAAAAGTTCTTAGAGAAATAAAATTAGTGTTCTTTGTGATCTATTATTTCTTTCAGCTTTCTGTATTAAAACCTTAGAATTCATTAAAGTACTTAATTCAGAATAAGGAGCTCACAAAAATAATTTAAAAATTTTGTTTCTAGTTTTCTTTATTAATGTTAGATATTTCTTAAGAGTATATAGAAGTTTCACAAGTCTGCTTTTGTTTGATTTTTTTTTACTTTCATAAATTAATAATTGAATTGATACACTCTTTTGTTAATGTGAGATTTGCTATTTTCTAATGTTTCATTCATCTAGGTTTCATTCAGTGGTCATTAAGGGTGGTTAATATTCTGATGTGCTTTCAAAGTGGTATCTTATAATGTAGGTGACCCTTGTAAGCAGTTGTTCCAGTGAATTGGAAATTCATTTGGGATATTTTAATAAACACATATTACATGTAATAAAATATAATAGATGTATTTCTTTGAAATGTTTTTGTCTCTTGCCTGGGCAACTTAGTCTGAGGTATTTGGCTTTGAGAACCAACTGACCTTATTTCTCCATTATAGTAAATAGGCAGAGTTTTGGAAACACTGGACGCTAAGCCCATCAATTAAAGTGAATTTTAAAGCCAATAAAAGTAGTTGCAGTGAATGAATTAGCCTTTAACAGTTTAATTTTGCCATCTGTTTATCTGATTAATGAGATTATTTTCTTTGACAGGCTTACTTGAAATTTATTGTAAACACTCAGTTTCATTGATGCATAAAGATTTTTGGCAGAGAAAGTTAAGTCCCTTTCAGTATAGTTTGTCTTTTAGCAGCGCTTAAAATTTTTCTTTGCATTTGGCGAACATACTCCTGAGTATCTGCTTTTACCACTGGAGCCTGTTTGGTTTCCAGTCTTGTACTTCCTAAAGAGAACAATCTAAGTCTCCTCTGATTTTATCTTCCTAGGCATGAATCACATGTTTATTTACCTGGAATTTTAAAATATGGAAATTTTCATGATCTTTGATTTTTCTGGTACCTTTATTATGATTATTGATTTATCACTCTTACTCTCATTCTTTCTCTGTATGTAGACACACATTTTATATATTATTCTCATATAAAGCGTTTTTTTTTATTGGACTTAGTAGTCTGAATATTAACTTAGGTTTCTCCTTAAAGAATATATTTTTTTTAACTACTGAAGATATAAGATAAATCTCTGGTTTTATTCCTTAACATTATTTCTAGTTATATGCCTCTTTTAAGAAATATAAGTTAAATTAATATCTCAATGAATTTTTTTGTTCAGGAACTTGGTTTCCCTGATAATAGATTTCATTGATAATAAATGACACCATGATAATTTCTCTTGAAATAATTTTTTATGCAAGTAATACATGTTCTTTATAAAAATCTCCCCACATGCAGAAATATGTAGAATAAAAATAATATCTGTCTCTAATTTAATCTCTACTTATTTACCCTTAAACTGTCCTTCCCTGCCACTATAGTGTATCCTTGGTAGAAAAATTTTACGCAGAAGATCTCTCTACCTTAAAGAAAAGCCCTGTTCTCATCCCAGGAATTGTTTCCTTTTAGTTTTGATGAGATTTTCATTGTATTCTTAACATAATCATTTGGTGAATTAAGTCCTCTTACTTGAAAATAAACTTTATATGTGTTGGAGGTTAAGTGGTAACAGAAAATAGAAAAGGAATGTGCAGTGTTTTTGGAGTGGCAAATAATGGTTTGATCTGTCTTCTGCTGCTCATGTTTTAGAATAATAGATTAAAAGAATTATCCCCAAATAATACAATATAATCTTTGATCCAAAAATTATTCTTAAATCGCTTTCTTTTTTTCTTCCCCAGAAGAGAAGCCAAAACCAGATCCAGTGTTAAAGACTCCTTCCCCAGTCCTTAGGCTAGCCCTTAGTGGAGAGAAGAAAGAACAAGCAGGTCCGACGTCTGAGATTACTGCAGTAGAATCCATACCAGAGCTTCCTCTGCCTCCGTCACCTACTGCTCTTTCTCCACTTGCTCGAAGTACAGTTACTTCTCCCACCTCTGTTGCTCTTAGTAGCCAACCAATATTCACCAGTGCAGTTGATGACAGATGTGAACTTTCTTCCTCAAAAGAAGATGCAATTCCTATACCCAGCCCCACATCTTTCACAGAAGCATCAGATCCTTTACCAACAGATGAAATTGATGATGATATATGCAAGAAATCTTGTAGTGTAGCACCAAATGATATTCCACTGATTTCTAGTACTAACCTAATGAATGAAATGAATGGAGTTAATGAAAAATTACCAGCCACGGAAAGCATTGTGGAAATAGTAAAACAGGAGGTGTTACCACTGACTCTTGAATTGGAGATTTTGGAAAATCCCCCCGAAGAAATGAAAGTGGAGTGTGTCCCAACACCCGTCACCCCTTCCATAGTTCCCTCCTTTTCTCCATCTCCTCCGACTCCTCCAGCTTCTCCTCCTCCCACACCAGTTATCGTTCCTGCTGCTGCCACTAGTGTTAGTACTAGTAGTGGTCCCACCGGAGTCCAGAGAGTCTTCGAAGAGGACGAGAGCATAAGAACTTGCCTTAGTGAGGATGCAAAAGAGATTCAGAACAAAGTAGAGGTAGAAGCAGATGGGCAAACAGAAGAGATTGTGGATTCTCAGAACTTAAGTTCAAGAAAGAGCCCAGTCCCAGGTAAGTCATTCTGTTATTAATTGTATTATGCTTGCTGAACATGAAAACGCAGCAGTATTTGAGTTATTTTTTAATTGGCTACTTTCCTTGACTTCCAGAAACATCAAATGAATGCTGAAATTCCTAGTCTGATTTCTTCAGTGGTGTGTTTATGTTTTAGTGCATCCAGCAAAGAGTTACTCCATTGTCTAAAAATGCAAATGAAATATCAAATATACAAATGCCTGCGAGGTGTATGTCACTGTACACGTGTCTTTTGTTTTTGCCTCGTTCATGACAGTCGTTTCCTCTGGTGTTAATTTTGTTGCTTTGGGGATGGAAACCAATCAAACCCAGCGTGATCTGTAGTCCCAAATCTTGTCTTCTGAGAATTTTAAAACCTAGTCAATCCTTAACTTAAAAGAATTCCTCTGTGCAATACCTCTTCTTTAATCTTGCTTAAGGAAAAGAGCAATCAGAATGTCAAAGGTTTATAACTAGTTCTGGAAAATAAATGTACCCTCTCTGTTTCACAGATAAGTATAATGCTCTTCCATTTTTTATTTTTAAAGTTTTGTTTTTCTTGTAATATTAATTTATCATTACTTAATATCATTAGTATAATCAAAGTATTACACGCTTCTGAATTCAGAATTATTTCTTTTTAATGTAGCATCACCTAGAATCATGGTGATCAAAAGTTATCTGAGGCTTATCAACTATTCTTGATTCAGTAGCCGATAAGAATATGGCTTTTAACGAGTCAACATAACCTGTCTTCCAGACATTGCTCTGTATTGTATAATTTGCTCTTTGTGTACCTGTCAAGTTACTCAATTTGACAAATGAGTGCTCTCCCTGCAGCTGATCTAGATATGTACTGGGGATGTTTTCGTCACCCACACCCGTGATATTTATTACCTATTCTGACCTGTCTAATAGGGAAATTTGGCAAGCAAGTTTAAGATGTGGCTTTCCCACCTAACTCAGTTCTCAAGGTAATTCCCTTATGAAAGTCTGTGAGAGGTATCTGGTTCCTTGGAATTGTAGAACATCTAGTTCCACAGTGAACCAGAGCAGGAAAACAATGCCAGGCAGTTGGGACTGGGAGAAATTTATCATAAATGTTTATGAATCACCTATTTCCTCAATAGACTGGCCTCCATAACCATCAATATTCATACTGTCGTCACTGTTATAGGAACCTTCTTCCTTGGTAGGGCAATGATGTGGGGCTTTTTCATTACTCTTTGAAAAAACAATCTTACTTTTGGTGTGGCTACAGGTGAGTGCCCCTCCAAAGAACATTCGTTTGTTGGAGAATAGTAATTTGTTTGACCCTTGATTTTTTTTTCCCCTTCATTTACCCACCTGTGAGTTGTCATTCAACAACCTGTGATATGGTAGTTCCAAAAGTTGGAGAGGCTATTGAAGACAAATATTTTAAAATATCCAAACAAATAATAGAAAGGAAAAGCAGGCATAGGGAATACAAGTCAAAGATACAAACTATATTCAGAACTGAAATAAGTATGAGGCAGAATTCTACACTGATGTGCTACTCACACTCACCCCTGATACTCAGTCATTCTTTTAAGCAGCTTGTTACTTAAGTGGCCTTATATTATAAGACAGCTCCTCTGGATAAATGGGCAAACAGAATTTAGGGCTAAGTAATCTTTATACCATGGTTTATTTTTTTTTTCCAAAATGCAGATAGCTCTTGGAATTAGTAATATTAGTTACCAGCACCTTTGTTCAGCTGTAAACCAGAAGATAACAAAAAGAAAAACCATCTTTTGCATGATTAGGGACGAGGTAGATGTTGGTGATGTCAGGAAGTAAAGTGTCTTGGCATTTTTCTAGTTTCATGATATTTCTTAACCTATAAATGTATTTTGGAGGAACTAGAAGTTCAAAGTTTCCCTTTTATATCTTATACTCTTCAGAATCCAAAGTAAATGAACCTCAAGAACCCATATACCTCTAGCATTTTTTTAAATTGTAATGCTTACCAAAAACATTCCTGACCCTCTCATTTCAGTATTAATATTTGTTAATGTTATTGCTGTGAAAGTTAGCAATGAAAATTAACTCATCATTCTTTTTATCCACCTCAAATTGTCATATGCTTAATGACTACAATCTTTTTTGCACTTACTCATTTAGTATACTTCGTTTATTTTGAGATGTTATTAAAATCATAACACTTTGGCTCAGTATCAGCCTTTTGTTGTTGACTTTTGAAAATAGATCTTATTTTCTCTGCCTGAGGATGAACACTTTAAAGCAGGGTTCAGAAACCACTTGCTTTTGACAGGTGTGATGCATCGAAGTATATAGTAGTTGGTATAGAGGTACTTATTTAAAGCAGTAAAGTCAGACATAAGGGGTATGGTCCATTACTTCTGATGGGAAACATTTTCTTGCAACTATTTAGGTTGATTGGCACAAACTGCAGCAACTCTGGCTACTTAGGGGTTGCACAGAAAGCCCTATAAAATGAGAATTGTTTGTACCTTAAGGGTATGCAGAAAAGCCTCAGAGATGGGGGAGACATTTGATTATCTGATTTGTACGATCACTTCAACAGTTTAAATGTGAAAAAAAATCTGTATTAACTGATTTAAGTCTTAGGAATTTTTATTATGGGTTTTGTTATACTTGGTGAGGGAAGAAGAGAGAATTTCAGAATTTGTGCAAAAACGTTCCCCACTTACCCATTCAGGAATTCATTTTGTGCAGTTTCATGAGTGTAGATATTGTATACCATGCATGCTGTGTAACATGAATTTTTTCACTCTTAAAAACAATAGTGATTTTTTTCTTCTACTTTTCTTATCTCTACTTGATATAAAACTACTATTTGAAATTCCTTCAGCAGAAGGTGGTGTCTGATCTGTCTTCTGGCTTTGTTCATGGTGTGTTACTTCTTGGCATATTTTATAAATTTGTTTTATGAATTTATCTTCAGCTAAACTTTGCTGGATGTGTATATTGAAGGCAGGTCCTCCCAAAGCAGATTTTTGTTTATTTGTTACTGCATGTCTTGGGGAGAGCATTAACTGGTATGTAATCTGAGTTTTGTCCTAAACCAACCTTGATACCACAGAGTAAATGCATTCCCTGTGTATACTCATGTTTAGGATAATGGAATCTCTGCCACCTAGTTGAAACAAAACTTCTTTCTTTGTCATCACTCTGGGTTGGTTCACTGGTTTATTTTGGTCTCTGTTCTAGCATCATTTTTACTCTGTTAGAGAAGTATTAGGGCTTTTTATGAGAATTCCAGTTCCAAATCCCTGCTTTGTAGAAATTCAAGCTCTTGTCTCTCTCACGTGGGTGTTCAGATGTAAACTTTTTTATGGAGACATACACGGCAAAGTAGGAAGTCAAGAGATACCTGGAGTAACAGGCATGTTTGCCTTTGGAGTACAAAATCAAGCAGGATGAAGGCTAACAGAACTTGCCACGAGAACACACTGGTCATAGCAAACACCATCTTCCAACAACACAAGAGACAACTCTACACATGGACATCACCAGACGGTCAATACCAAAATCAGATTGATTATATTATTTGCAGCCAAAGATGGAGAAGCTCTATACAGTCAGCAAGAACAAGACTGGGAGTTGACTGTGGCTTATATCATGAACTCCTTATTGCAAAATTCTGACTTAAATTGAAGAAAGTAGGGAAAACCACTAGACCATTCAGGTATGACCTAAATCAAATCCCTTATGATTATACAGTGGAAGTGACAAACAGATTCAAGGGATTAGATCTGATAGAGTGTCTGAAGAACTGTGGACAGAGGTTTCTAACATTGTATAGGAAGCAGTGATGAAAATCACCCCCTAGAAAAGAAATGCAAAAAGGCAAAATGGTTGTCTAAGGAAGCCTTACAAGTAGCTGAGAAAAGAAGAGAAGCAAAATGCAAAGGAGAAAGGAAAGAAATACCCATCTGAATGCAGAGTTCCAAAGATTAGCAAGGAGAAATGAGAGCCTTCCTAAGAGATCAGTGCAAAGAAATAGAGGAAAACAATAGAATGGGAAAGACTAGAGATCTCTTCAAGAAAGTTAGAGATACCAAGGGAATATTTCTTGCAAAGATGGGCACAATAAAGGACAAAAACGGTATGGACCCAACAGAAGCAGAAGATATTAAGAAGAGGTGGCAAGAATACACAGAAGAACTATATGAAAAAGGTTTTAATGACCCAGATAACCACAGTGGTGTGATCACTCACTTAGAGCCAGACATCCTGGAGTGTGAAGTCAAGTGGGCCTTATTAAGCATCACTACGAAGAAAGCTAGTGAATTTGATGGAATTACAGCTGAGCTATATCAGATCCTCAAAGTTGATGCTGTGAAAGTGCTGCACTCAATATGCCAGCAAATTTGGAAACCACAGTCAGTGGCCACTGACTGGAAAAGGTCAGTTTTCATTCCAGCCCCAAAGAAAGATAGTGCCAAAAAATGTGCAAACTACTGCACAGTTGCACTCATCTCATATGCTAGCAAAGTAATGCTCAAAATTCTCCAAGCTTAACTCCCAACAGTATGTGAACCAAGAGCTTCCAGATGTTCAAGCTGGATTTAGAAAAGGCAGAGGAACCAGAGGTCAGATTGCTTCCAACGTCTGTTGGATCATAGAAAAAGCAAGAGAGTTCCAGAAAAACATCTACTTCTGCTTCATTGAATGCACTGAAGCCTTTGACTCTGTGGATCACAACAAATGGTAGAAACCATTTAAAGAGATAGGAATACAAAACCACCTCACCTGCCGCCTAAGAAACCTGTTTGCAGGTCAAGAAGCAACAGTTAGAACTGGACATAAAGAACTGGTTCTAAATTAGGAAAGGAGTACGTCACGGCTGTATTTTGTCACCCTGCTTGTTTAACTCATATTCAGAGTATATCATGTGAAATGCCGGGCTGGATGAAGCACAAGCTGGAATCAGCATTGCCGGGAGAGATATCGATAACCTCAGATACGCAGATGACACCACCCTCATGTCAGAAAGCAAAGAGAAACTAAAGGGCCTCTTGATGAAAGTGAATGAGGAGAGTGAAAAAGCTGGCTTAAAACTCAACATTCAAAAACCAAAGATCATGGCATCCGGTCCCATCACTTCCTGGCAGATAGATGGGTAACAATGGAAACAATGATAGACTTTATTTTGGGGGGCTCCATAATCACTGCAGATGGTGATTGCAGACATTTGCTCCTTGGAAGAAAAGTTATGACCAACCTAGACAGCATATTAAAGAGCAGACACATTACCTTGCTGACTAGTCAAAGCTGTGGTTTTTCCAAGGGTCATGTATGCATATAAGAGCTGAACCGTAAAGAACGTGAGTGAACTGTGGTGTTGGAGAAGACTCTGGAGAGTCCCTTGGACTGCAAGGAGATCCAACCAGTCCATCCTAAAGGAAATCATTCTTGAATATTCATTTGAAGGACTGATGCTGAAGCTGAAGTCCTAGTACTTGGGCCACCTGCTGAGAAAAGCTGACTCGTTAGAAAAGATCCTGAAGCTGGGAAAGATCGAAGGCAGGAGGAGAAGGGGACAACAGAGGACGAGATGGTTGGATTGCATCATCGACTCAATGGACACGAGTTTGAGCAAGCTCTGGGAGTTGGGGATGGACATGGAAGCCTGGCGTGCTGCAGTCCATGGGGTCGCAAAGAGTCGGACATGATTTAGTTACTGAACAACAACACAGCACCCCATATAGCCAGTATTATAGCAGTTGCAGAGGTAGCAACAACTGACTTGTTTATGTGGCTTCCAAGAGTTTGCCTTACATTCGTTTAGGCTCAGCTAAGGTTGAACGACACCAAAGGTCCATCTAGTCAAGGCTATGGTTTTTCCAGTGGTCATGTATGGATGTGAGAGCTGGACTATGAAGAAAGCTGAGCACCAAAGAATTGATGCTTTTGAACTGTGGTGTTGGAGAAGACTCTTGAGAGTCCCTTGGACTGCAAGGAGATCCAACCAGTCCATCCTAAAGGAGATCAGTCCTAGGTTTTCACTGAAGGACTGATGTTGAAGCTGAAACTCCAGTACTTTGGCCACCTCATGCGAAGAGTTGACTCATTGGAAAAGACCCTGATGCTGGGAGGGATTTGGGGGCAGGAGGAGAAGGGGACGACAGAGGATGAGATGGTTGGATGGCATCACCGACTTGATGGGCATGAGTTTGAGTAAACTCCGGGAGTTGGTGATGAACAGGGAGGCCTGGCGTGCTGCAAATCATGGCGTTGGCAAAGAGTTGGACACGACTGAGTGACTGAACTGAACTGAAGGTTGAACGATGGTTTCCAGTTTCTGTAGGTTGGAAGATGAGACATTTATTTCTCAAATGGAAATATGATTGTATGTTTTAAGAGATGTTAATAAAATTCTGATTCATAGAGCCAGTCACTTTGTTCTTCTCACTTTAGTAAGCAGATAATAAAAGAAAGTCTTTCAGTTTGTGTAAATTGGACGGACTGATGCTGAAACTCCAATACTTTGGCCACCTCATGCGAAGAGTTGACTCATTGGAAAAGACCCTGATGCTGGGAGGGATTGGGGGCAGGAGGAGAAGGGGACGACAGAGGATGAGATGGCTGGATGGCATCACCGACTCGATGGGCATGAGTTTGAGTAAACTCCAGGAGTTGGTGATGGACAGGGGGGCCTGGCATGCTGCGATTCATGGGGTCGCAAAGAGTCAGACACGACTGAGGAACTGAACTGAACTGAATCTGAAAAAGGCTTATTTTAAAAACCATAGCCTGAAGGTCTGCATCAGTAATAGGGAATTTGAAATTTATTCTTTCCTTTCTTTGACTTAAGGTTTCTAAGAAGTATTTGAAATTATTCCTGGAATATTTAGTTACTGAGGCTGAAAATAGATCCCCAGTGGTTTGAGTGTCCCATGAGCGCAGTCATTCCCATAATGTGTACCCATGTAACCTAACTTCTCATTCTCTTCTAGAGAAATACCTTCTGAACCTTGTGAGTAGACCGTCTTACACATTCCTACATCAGTGTCATTTATCAACACCAGTAGAGCAGTTGTTAAAATAAGCTCTGTTTGCTCCCTTATCTAGAGGCTTAAGTCTGAGTGATCCTTGCTACTGCTAAGTCGCTTCAGTCGTGTCCGACTCTGTGCGACCCCATAGATGGCAGCCCACCAGGCTCCCCCATCCCTGGGATTCTCCAGGCAAGAGTACTGGAGTGGGGTGCCATTGCCTTCTCCAGTGCATGAAAGTGAAGTCAGTCAGTCGTGTCCAACTCTTAGCGACCCCGTGGACTGCAGCCCACCAGGCTCCTCCGTCCATGGGATTTTCCAGGCAAGAGTGCTGGAGTGGGGTGCCATTGCCTTCTCCGTGAGTGATCCTTAGGCATAAGTAAATTAAAGTGACTGGATTTCGCCACCTTGTTCATCAGAATATTTTCAACAAAGCTGCCTAAAAAGTACATTTCTCCTCTGTCATGCCTATATTCTTGTTGCCTTCCACAGTGAAATCTCAAGCATTCTCTCTGGAGATCACTGGTACTGGGTTAAATTTTGTCTATTATGGAATGAGTCCAGACACCTACCTGATGGTAAAACTTATCCACGAACTCATGTGCCAAGTCTTTCTGGCAAGCATTGTGCACAGGTCCTCTTTGCCTCTTCAAATGGTATACACTTTCCCACTATTTACAAAGGTTCATTTCTTTACAACGTGAGCCTTGAAGTTTCATTCATTGGTTATTAATTAACTTCTCATATGTATCTCCGTGAATAGACATAGATTCTTTGTTCGGAATTTAGCCCACTTTTCCCCAGATTTAGTAATTAGTCTACTTCCAAAAGAAGTCATTGTTCTTAACTTACTTTTAGACAGAGTAGTCCAGACAGTTTAGGGGAATGTTATTCTCTTTCAGGCAAGCCTAGTCATGCTAAAAGCTTTCTCTTTCTCCAGTATCCATCTTCACCTTGCACATAGTAGTCTTGAGAAGTATCTTGACAACGAAATTTTCACTACTAATACAGAAAAAATGTGCAAAATGCATTTCCCTTAATATGTGTTTTTTCTCCACTTTTCTGTTGCTGTATTATTAGCACTTGGTAATTTAGTTGCAGTCATAATGAAATCATGTTTTCATGTTTATAAGACCTTTTCTTAGGTATCGCAAACATTAATCTTCATGATTTAAAGTTCTTTCTGAGATAGAATTATTCTTACTTTGCTATTAACAAAAATAAGCCATGGAAGTAAATTGGGTTTTTCAGGGTCACAAGAAGAGTTACAACCCAAGCCTTCTTTCATGTCACATTTCTATTATTCTTTCTGACATGCTGTTCGCATTGTTATAAGGTTCTTTTAACCTTTTTAGGATTTAGGGAGTATACATTTATGCATATTTAAAAGGAGTTGTGAAAGCCCACTTGTTTCAGCCACAAATAGTTAATGAGGGTCTACTATGTTCTACTTTGTTCTGGGCACTTGAGATTCATCACTGAAGATTTCAGTGACCCCTGCCCTAGTTGTAACATATTAGAAAGTTTAAAGTAGTATAAAAATAATCAAGCAGGGAAAGAAATGCCGGAGGGCCATCAGGTAATAACATTTAAAGTGAAAGTGTTAGTCACTCAGACATGTCTGACTCAGTGATCCCATGGTCCGCCAGGCTCCCCTGTCCATGGAATTCTCCAGGCAAGAATGCTGAAGTAGGTAGCCATTCCCTTCTCCAGGGGATGTCCCCAACCCAGGGATTGAAACCGGGTCTCCTGCACTGCAGGCAGTTTCTTTACCATCTGAGCCATCAGGGAAGCTCTAGTAATGATGACATTTAAATAATATGGTTAAAGTTGTATTCCTCTGTAGAAAATGAAATTTGAGCAAAGATGGAAGAGGAAGAATTATCTGATCTATACTCTTAACCAAATTCTGTGATTTTTCGTGTCCACTTTTCCTTTAGAGAACAGCGTTTTACTTTGTCTTCATTCTTAAATTTAAGTAGGCAGAGCACTGTGGACAAGATTACCTGCTGCGAATTTAAGTGCCTGTAGAAGCACATGCTTCCACCACCAACCATTCCTTTTATGATCTCCCTGTTGTAAAATCAACGCAGCCTTCCCCGCGCTCAGCAGATGACTTAGTTTCTGTCTTCTGTTTAGAAAATTGAGTGCATGGCGCTCACCTTTTGTACCTTCTGTGGGAGCTACAACCTCGTCTCTATCCAAACTCTCACGTGAATTTACTAGCTTCCCTTTTCAGTCTCCAGATTTCTTTCTTATTGGAAATATACTGAATTCTCTCTCGGACCATAAACACACCCTTATTCCTATACGTCCATTTAGTTACCATTTAAACTCATGTTTCATCTTACCCAGTCTTCTCAAGAATAGTCTACCATTCCTGATTTTACTTTGTTCACTATTACTAACATAGTCTGATTTATGCTCCCAGTATGCTATAATATTGGCCTTTTTACCACTTTTAATACTATTGATCATTCTCTTCTTCTTTTTTAATTAGATTTATTTATTGTAATTTATATGCAATAAAATTTTCTTTTTAGCATTAATTTCTGTGAATTTAGATAGACATGTAAAGTCATGTAATCACCACCACAGTTAACATACACAAGTTTCACCACCCCCAAAAGTTCCCTCAGATTTGAGTTATATTCTGCTGATATTATTCAACACTTTCTCCATGGGTAATTTCATCTAATGGTAGATGGCTCCAGTGGTATGTGCTAATGAGTTTTTTTTATCTCCATTCCAACCTCTCTTCTTAGTTTCAGTCTTATATTTCCAATTGTCTGCCAAATATCTCTACTTGGAAATCCCATAGTCGTCATATTCAGTACCAAAGTAATCATCTGTTAATGACACCCAGTCTCTTATGTAAGTGGCACTGGCTTTAACTGAGGTGAAATCCTTAATGTGAATTCCTTGTTGACAGATTTCCTCCTTGAGTCATTCTTTTTTCATGTATGGTCATTTAACAAGGTTCTCTCATTTTATCTGATATGGTTGTTGAATTTGTCCCCTCCACTCCATTTTCTCCTGCCTTAGACCTGCACTTCCGCATGAATACCTCTCATTTCTCTGGCTCCAGCTTTGACCCCTTCAAGTTCATTCTCCACTAAGTAGTCATCTCTTTAAAGTAGAGATGTGGTCTTGCATTTCTGCTTAAACCCTGCAGAGTGATGGGAGGCCCTGGGGAACCCTCATGATAAACACTAAGCTGCTCACTTCTGACTGTCATGTCTTCTTGTTTTATTTTATTATAGCACTGGTTCTCTGAGTGTGTATCCATAAGATCTGAATGTAACTTTTCATGTATTTGATTAGTCCAGACACCAGCTGCATAGTATAGTGGTGAAGATCAAAGCAACAGAGTCAGACACTCCTGAATCTTGTCCTTTTCCCTTGTCTGTCTCTATGACCTTAAGTTTCTTACCTCTGAACTGATTTTTTCTGGAAAATGAAGGTGGTAATAGTATTTACTTTGTAAATGTGTAGTGACAGTGAAATATGCTATATATAAAGCACTTAGCATAGTGTCTAGCACATATTAAGGACTCTATAAATGTTAAATGTTATTAATACTACTATTTTCAACTAGCATTACAGGTCCAAATGTTCTCTTTTTACTGTATTAATATAACAGAACAAATGAGTGTCATGATTCCCTCAGGGATTTAATGTTCCAAAGGAGAGAAGCTCTTGAATATGATAGTGTCTGAAAAGTACTTAATTCAACTCTGGGCTTGAGATGGTAGAAAATCCTTAGAATAGGTGCCCTTTTTCCAGCAGCATTGTCTCACTTCTTGTCTCTGTGTCACATTTTGCTAATTCTCAGAATATTTTTCACTTTTTCATGATTATTAAATTTGCTACAGTGATCTTGGATATTACTGTAAGATAGTGAATTTAATCCATAAATGTTGTATGTATTCTGATTGCTCCACTGATAAGCTGTTCTTCTCACCCTCCCCCAGCGCCCCCCCCCACCCCACCCCCCCGACCCGCACTGGGCCTCCGAAATCCCTGAGACACATAACAGTATTGAAATTAGGTCAGTTAATAACCCTGCATGACCTCCAAGTGTTTGAGTGAAAGAGTCCCATGTCTCTCACTTTAAATCAAAAACTAGAAATGATTAAACTTAGCGAGGAAAGCATGTCAGAAGCTAACATAGGTCTGAAGCTACGCGTCTTGTGCCGAACAGCCATGTTGTAAATGCAAAGGAAAAGTTCTTTCTTGAATGGAATTGAAACTACTACTTCAGTCAACACAGGAATGATAACAAAGCAGCCTTATTGCTGATGGGGAAAAATTTTTACTGGTCTGGATAGACTATCAGATCGGCTACACCATTCCTTTAAGCCACACCTAACCCAGAGCAAGGTCCTAACTCTTTGCAGATCTGTGAAGACTGAGAGCGGTGAAGAACTTGTAGGAGAAAAGTTTGAAGCTAGCAGAGGTGGTTGGTTCATGAGGTTTTAGAAAAGAAACTGTCTCCGTAACATACAAGGTGAAGCCACACGTGCTGATATGGGAAGCTGCGGCAATGTAAGAAATGAAGGTGGCTACACTGAACTACAGATTTTCAGTGTAGATGAAACACAGCCTTCCGCTGGAAGAAGATGCCATCTAGGATGTTGATAGCGAGAGAGGAGAAGTGAATACATGGTTTCAAAGAACAGACTGTCTTGTCAGGGGCTAATGGCATCTGATGACTCTTAAGTTGAAGTCTCTGCTTGTTTACCATTCCAGAAATCCTAGGGTCCTTAGGAATTCTGCTAAATCTACTCAGCCTGTGCTTTCTACATGGAATAACAAAGCCTGGATGACAACACATCTGTTGACAACATGGTTTACTGAATATTCTAATCTCACTCTTGAGACGTACTACTCAGAAAAAAAAGACGCCTTTCAGAATATGACTGCTTACTGACAGTGCCTCTGTTCGCCTGAGAGCTGTGCTGGAGACACAGACCAGATTCGTGATGTGTTCATGCTTACTGACATAGCGTCCATTCTGCAGCCCTTGAAAAAGGGGTGATTCTGACTTTCAAGTCTTATTGTTTAATAAATACACATGCTGCCATAGACAGCGATTCCTCTTCTGGATCTGGACAAAGTAAATTAAAAACCTTCTGGAAAGGATTCACCATTCTGGGTGCCCCAAAGGACGTTTGTGGTTCGTGGGAAAAGGTCAAAATATCAACGAACTACATGATTTATTTCATGATAAAACTCTCACAGATGAGGAGTTGCTTCTTATGAATGAGCACAGAAAGGTTTCTTGAGATGGATTCTAGCCCTGGTGAAGATCTGGGAAGATTGTTGAGATGACATCAAATGATTTAAATTATTAATTTTAGCTCATATAGCAGCAGCAGGTTTTGACAGGATTGATTCCAATTTTGAATGGTGTTCTACTCTGGGTAAAATGCTGCCAAAAAGCCTGGCGTGCTGCAGAGAAGCTGTTTGGGAAGAAGAGTCAGTTGATGCTGCAAACTTCATTGTTGTCTCATTTTAACAAATTGCTGCAGCAATCTCTACCTTCACCAACCGCCACCTTGATCAGTCAGCAGCCATCAACATCGATGCAAGATCCTCCATCAGCAAAAGGATTAGGATTTGCTGAAGGCTCAGATGATGGTTTGCGTTTTTTTAGCAATGAAATATTTTTATATAAAGTATATAAATTTTTTTAGACATAGTACTGTTGCACACCCATACAACTACAGTATAGTATAAACATAACTTTTACATGTACTGGGAAACCAAAAAATTTGTGTGATTTCTTCGTTGCTGTATTCATTTTATTGCAGTGGTCTGGAACTGGACCTGCAATGTCTCTGAGATGTGCCTGTAGTATAAAATATATGTTGGTCTCTGCCTCTGATTCCTGGCACAGAGTTCCTAACATCCTTGTAATTTATGATAACATTAAAAACATCTCTGGTTCTAATACTGGTTTTTGACTTATGTCCCTGGCATTGGGCTCTTAAAAGCCTTGTAAATTCCTAAGTGATGAAAACACTACAAGCATCTTTTATTCCATTGAGGTGACTCTAGGCGGGTTCTTGGTTGACTCCGGGGTGGGGCTGATAACCAGGACTAATTCAGTCATGTTTAGAATCTTGGAATTTTCAGCCCCTTCTTCAGTCTTCCAGAGGGAGAAGAGAGGCTGCAAATGTAAATACTTTTGGATCATGTCTGCTTGATGAAGCCTCCATAGGAAGGAGTTCAGAGCGCCTCTAGCCTGGTGACATGTCCGCGCCAGGACGATGGTGCACCCAGCTCCTCGACTGCACAGAGCTCCTGCACTTGGGCTCTTCCACACCTCCTCTCTCCCTGTTTATCTCGTCACCTGCAGTTCATCTGTGTTCTTTATCATACCCTTTAATAAACTGATAAACATAATTAAACATTGCCCTGAGTTCTGTGAACTGTTCTAGCAAACCTGAGGGAGGGGATTGTTGGAATTTCCAATTTATAGTTGGATTTGCAGCTGGCATCTAAAGTGGAAGTGGAGGGCAGTCTTGTGGATCTGAGCCCTCACTTGTAATATCTGACACTTATCTCTAGGTAGATAGTTTGAGATTGAATTAAACTGTGGAAACACAGCTGGTGTCACGGAAAATTGGTTGTTACAGGGGAACACCCCTGCATACTTGGTGACCAGAAGTGTCTGAAGCAAAGTGTTCCGGATGAGTGGAGAAGGAAGTCCATGGGAGGGAAGAATGGACTTTCTCCCTTCACAGCCATGAGCACTGCGTATGTGCTTTTAAAAGGGGGGAGTTTATAGTATGTTAATTATATCTCAGTAAAGCTTTTTTTTAACAAATGAATAGGATTGTGAATAGTTGTGTTTCTACATCTGTGTAATGATCTGTCAGAGGCATCAGCCTTATAACTTACTCTATGTTACTGTTTTACTAGTAGTTACATCTTACCTGAGTTTGAGAGGGTGTTCTCAGCTAGGTAGTGAATGTACCACTGTAGTAACCATTCTAGGTGCATTGTTTGATGTCATAGATATGGAACACCCAGCTGGGCTGGGACAGCAGGATCATTATTTGTGGTTGAAATGTAACGGATCTGTGTTTTGTAAATTAATGATTCTGAATTTCTTTTGTATGTAACTTAGTTCCTGTATATATTTTTAATGTATCTTTTTAATTGAAGGATAATTGCTTTACAGAATTTTGATATTTGGCAGAAATTCTGAATGTTTTTGCCTCAGTTGTGAAGGCTCTCCAAGGCCGCCTACAGCTTCTGCGCAGCACCCTTCCAGGCCTTTCTTATCCTTCCAGCTTTCCATCCATTTGTTAATATCCATCCATCTCTTCAACCCCCTTCCCTTTCTGGTCTATTTCATAGACTCTTTTAGTACTTCAGCTTCTGTAATTCTCTCTACTTTGAGACTTCTCTGTAAAAGTATGTGCAGCAGACATTCCCAGAAAAGTCTTCCAGGGAGAGTATTGTTTCTGGAGATATCTGTATAGCTACAGAGACAGAGTAGTTGTTTCAGAGGTTAGCCTTCAGGGCCCTCTGTTAGTCAGTATCTCTTCTTAGCTGTACTTTATTTTTTTCACCAGTCCTCCACACCTGTTTGCTAGGTGCTAATCTCCACATTGTTGCCTTGATGTGGCTGTCTTCTCAACCTGCTGCTGCTGCTGCTGCTAAGTCGCTTCTCTCATGTCCGACTCTGTGCGACCCCATAGACGGCAGCCCACCAGGCTCCCCCGTCCCTGGGATTCTCCAGGCAAGAAAACTGGAGTGGGTTGCCATTTCCTTCTCCACTGTGTGAAAGTGAGAAGTGAAAGTGAAGTCGCTCAGTCGTGTCCGACTCTTAGCGACCCTATGGACTGCAGCCCACCAGGCTCCTCCGTCCATGGGATTCTCCAGGCAAGAAAACTGGAGTGGGTTGCCATTTCCTTCTCCACTGTGTGAAAGTGAGAAGTGAAAGTGAAGTCGCTCAGTCGTGTCCGACTCTTAGCGACCCTATGGACTGCAGCCCACCAGGCTCCTCCGTCCATGGGATTTTCCAGGCAAGAGTACTGGAGTGGGGAGCCATTGCCTTCTCCGCTTCTCAACCTAGACCATGTTAAAAAACCTGCTCAAAATTTAATTTTCTCAATATGACTCTCTTCACAAAATTTTACATCCTGATTATTTCTTAACTCTTAAGACATAGATATATTTATATCAGTTTGGAATAGTTGTAGGACTTTATGAATATTGATACATATGCATTTTATCTCTCTAGCTCTCTTACACCTTCTAGAGTAGTAGAACTCTGATTTGTTTTATTACCCTCACAGAACTTTTATTAAATGTTTTATTAACTCATCTATGCAAACGAATATTTTTGTTGGTGTTAGTTTATTCTTGGTTTGTGTGTGTGTGTTTCACAGTATCTGACTAACAAACCAAGTGTATTTAAAGTAAACGAAACCTACGGCCACTGTGGAAGACAGTATGGAGGTTCCTCAGAAAGCTAAAAATAGAATTACCATATGATCCAGCAATCCCTCTCCCAGACATACATCCAGACAGAACTCTAAAAAGATGCATGCACCCCTGTGTTCATAGCAGCGTATTGACAGTAACCAAGACCTGGTAACAAACCAAATGTCTGTCGACAGATGAATGGATAAAGAAGATGTGTTATATAAATGTATGCAATGAAATACTACTCAGCCATACAAAAAAGAATGAAATAATGCCATTTGCAGCAGCACGGATGCAACTAGAGAATATCATACTAAGTAAGTCAGAGGAGAAAGACAGATGTCATATCACTTATATGTGGATTCTAAAATATGACACAAATGAACTTATCTGTGAAACAGAAACAGACTGGGTGGATATAGAGAATAGACTGGTGGTTGCCAAGGGGGAAGAGGTTATGGGGGGAATGGAGTTTGGGGTTCAGTTCAGTCGCTTCATCGTGTCCGACTCTCTGTGACCCCATAAATCACGACACACCAGGCCTCCCTGTGCATCACCAATTCCCGAGTCCACCCAAACCCATGTCCATTGAGTTGGTGATGCCATCCAACCATCTCATCCTGTTTTGTCCCCTTCTCCTTCTGCCCTCAATCTTTCCCAGCATCAGGGTCTTTTCAAATGAGTCAGCTCTTCGCATCAGGTGGCCAAAGGATTGGAGTTTAAGCTTCAACGCCAGTCCTTCCAATGAATATTCAGGACTGATTTCCTTTAGGATGAACTGGTTGGATCTCCTTGCAGTCCAAGGGACTCTGAAGAGTCTTCTCCAACACCACAGTTCAAAAGCATCAATTCTTCGGTGCTCAGCTTTCTTTGTAGTCCAACTCTCACATCCATACATGACCACTCAAAAAACCATAGCCTTGACTAGACGGACCTTTGTTGACAAAGTAATGTCTCTGCCTTTTAATATGCTGTCTAGGTTGGTCATAGCTTTCCTTCCAAGGAGTAAGCGTCTTTTAATTTCATGACTGCAGTCACCATCTGCAGTGATTTTGGAGCCCCCAAAAATAAAGTCTGCCACTGTTTCCACTGTTTCCCCATGTATTGCCATGAAGTGATGGGACCGGATGCCATGATCTTAGTTTTCTGAATGTTGAGCTTTAAGGCAACTTTTTCACTGGAGTTTTGGGGTTAGCAGATGTAAATTATTCTATGTGAATGTATAAACAACAGGTCCTACTGTATGGCACAGAGAACTGTATTCAGTTTACTATGACAAACCATAAAGGCAAAGAATACAAAAAAAGAATATATATATATGTATAACTGAATCATTTTGCTATATAGGAGACATTAACACATTATAAATCAGTTATACTTCAGTTTATAAAAGACATATCAACAACATGTAAGCCATACTGTCCTAGTTGGAAAATTTTGTTGTTTAGTAATAGCTATCATTGGTTAAGTGCTTACTATTTGCCAGTCGCTGTTTAATTTACTTCTTTAACGCTCACAACTGTAGTATCTTATTTTACGGAAAAGGAGACCAAGACACAGAGGAAATAATATTGCTCAGGGTTATATAGTTAGTAAATAAATGGTAGAGCCAACATTCAAACATAGCTCCACATCTAGAGCTCATAAGCACTTACCTATATGTCTCTCATTTTAACAATTTACTTATTTTTCATTGAAGGGGAGTTGGTTTACAGTATTAGTTTCAGGTGTACAACATAGTAAATCAGTGTTTTTAAAGAATATACTCCATTTAGTTATTATAAGTTGTTGGCTGTATTTTCTGTGCTCTATAATATATCCTTGTAGCTTACTTATTCTGCACATAATAGTTTGTCCCTCTTAGCCTCTTGGCCGCCGCTTTGCCCCTGCTGCCTTCCCGTTGTGCATAGGGAGCCACTAGTGCATTCTCTGTACTGTATTTCCTCTCAAAATTTAAAATCATGTGAAATAATTCTGGTAATGTGGATACTCAGTTAATATTGGGCATGAATATAATACTCATATAAATGAACAGTCGACAAAAGAGGCAAATGATGGCAGGGGTCAGAGTTAAATATACTCACCTTAAACAGCTAATAAGGGACCACAAAAGCATAGAAGATGTCATCCCCAGCCCATTAGTTAATAACTCTTTCTGCAAGTTTCTACTGATTGCAAAATCCATGCTAGGCTGTAACTTAGTACCTAGAACAGCATTTAAAAATTGAAAAAGAGGTCATTATTTATATGACAGCTTTTAGTATTCAATGAAATACTTGATACCATCAAAAAACTGTTAAGATTTTTAGAACATAGTACCCCCATTAGAAGTTTTCATTCACCAGTTACCTACCTAGGATGGGATTAGCTACTGCTAGTTATTATCTTTAAACACAGAATCCAAACAAGAATTGAGTCATATTTGAAACACTTAATTCTGTACTTTGATCATTTAAGTTGATATTTCCTTTGAAATGTGATACTGCACTTTACAAGGATATTCCATAAGTTGTACAATCACATTACTAAATCATGGCATGAACCTCTAAATGCATAGCTTTCTTACACATGTTATAAATGAAGTCTACAGTAATCAAGATGATAATTGTATCAGAACAATGGAAATAACCCTCAGGAACTTATTTTTTTGTATACATTCCTTATACCATTTGTATCAGGTCAGTTTTTCAGAAGGGAGAGTACATAAAAATTCTACTTATTTACATTTAAGACTTAGTTTATTCAACTCAGGGATTTCCCAGGTGGTGCAGTGGTAAAGAAACCTCCTGCCAATGCAAGAGACATGGGTTCGATCCCTGGGTCAGAAGGATTCCCTGGAGTAGGAAATGGCCACCCACTCCAGTATTCTTGGCTGGAAAACTCCATGGACAGAAGAACCTGGCGGGCTGTGGCCCATGGAGTCGCAGAGTCAGACGATGACTGAGCGACTGGGCACCCGCACACATTATTCAGCTCAACAACTTTTGAGCAAAGCCTGCTTCGAATAAAGAGGTGCTGACGTTTTTAATGCCCATAGTAGACTCTAGAGGGTCTCTAAAGCTTGAATTTATATTTAGATGAGTTGTAACTTAAAATACTTTTTGGCAGTATATCCTGATCCATATTTTGGAACACAGGAAAGAATATTCAAATTGGGAACTGTTATAGAACACCAAGAAATTACAGACGTGTGGCATAAAGATAATGTGTCAAGAGACTGATATATTCATACCTAAGTGTACGTGGTAGAAATGCAGCATTAGATTGGCTCATAGTTTTATTTCATTTGTTCAGGCAGTGTCAGTTTGTGCGTATTATCCGACAGGCCATTTGCTGACCTCTGGGGCTCAGAGATGACTTTCTCCTGGGAACTTGATGATCTTAAAGAGAGACAGATGTGTTAATATAGGGTTGCGTAAGGTGAAGATGAGGGATAAGTAATCACATCTGTGAAGGTATGTTTTATTATTTGTAGTGGCCTCTCCCAGAATTAGAGAAGGAAATGGCAACCCACTCCAGAACTCTTGCCTGGAAAATCCCATGGATGGAGGAGCCTGGTAGGCTATAGTCCATGGGATCGCAAAGAATCGGACATGACTGAGCAACTTCACTTTCTTTTTTTTCTCCCAGAATAAGGCTTCAGTTGGCTTCTCTGCACTTAGCAGAGCACTGGCCATGTGGACTCACTGATGGAAGGGTTTTTTAAATCTGGGTTTATGTATTCAAGGTATTTAGAGATGAAAAGTATTTAGTAGACAGAAAGATGACTACTTATGTTGTATGTATCTATATTGTAGTGATTGACACTTCTTTATTAGCACTAGATTTGCCTTAAATTTAATTGCAGTCTGTTTTGATCATGGTAGAAGTGGCACAGATGCATTTTTTAAAGTGTAAAAAAAAAAAAAATGCCCGAGACATTGTAGAGTGAGCAGTACAATGGAATTCGGAGACTTAGAAAATGGAGTAATGGTCTCATTGGAATCATCTTTTTTTCTCATTGCTAGCGAAATTGCGTAATGTCCTGTCCTCTGCTGAGCTCAGGACAAACCTTAGAGTCACTTTATTATTTTATTTTCCTGATGACATATGACGCTTAGGGCTAACAGGCAAACAGCATTCTTCAGTATCCCCTCCCTTGTTTATCTCCATATCCTCTCCTGTTGCAAAAACAAATGACAACCAAAATGAAAGTGAAGTTGGAATTCCGAGAAAGTATAGGAACAAAGTAGAGTTGAGAGGCAAAGTATTGTCTTGGGAAGACAAAAGACTTTGAAGTTACATCCATGTCTTAGTTGCTGTTGTTGTTCAGTTGCTTAGTTGTGTCCGACTCTGCGACCCCATGGACTGCAGCACGCCAGGCTTCCCTGTCCATCACCAACTCCTGGAGCTCGCTCAAACTCATGTCTGTCGAGTTGGTGATACTGTCCAACCATCTCATGCTCTGTCGTCCCTTTCTCCTCCTGCTTTCAGTCTTTCCCAGCATCAGATGGGTCTTTTCCAGTGAGTCAGTTCTTCGCATCAGGTGGTCAAAGTGTTGGAGCTTCAAGCTTTAGCATCAGTCCTTCCAGTGAATATTCAGGATTGACTTCTTTTAGGATTGACTGGCTTGATGATCAAGGCACTCAAAGGCACTCTGTCCAAGACACTCAAAAGAGTCTTTTCCAGCACCGCAGTTCGAAAGCATCAATTCTTCAGTGCTCAGCCTTTTTTACTGTCCAGCTCTCACATCCATACATGACTACTGGAAAAACCATTTTCTTGACTATACAGACCTTTGTAGGCAAAGTGATGTATCTGCTTTTTAATGTGCTATCTAGGTTTGTCATAGCTTTTCTTCCAAGAAGCAGGCGTCTTTTAATTTCATGGTTGCAGTCACCATCTGCAGTCAGTTTGCAGCCCAAGAAAATAAATTGTAGCTCCAGCCTTTATTCTCTCCAGGATGGGTCCATTTAGTTAACTTTGTCCTATTTCAGTTACCTGATCTCTGACATGGAGATATTACAGTAGTACCTACTTAATACAAAAAGACCAAAATGGTGTTTATTGTTGTAGAGAGTCATTAACTTTCAATTTAATTTTGATTGCAGGGCATTTGTTGATTAATAGATTTTAGGTGGGCATGTAATGTATTAGCCCTGGAGAAGGAAATAGCAACCCACTCCAGTATTCTTGCCTGGAGAATTCCCATGGACAGAGGAGCCTGGCAGGTTACAGTCCATGGGGTCACAAGAGTTGGACATGACTTAGTGACTAAACCACCACCAGCATACTGTATTAGATGCTGTATATACAAAGGAGACCAGTAAGATGCAGTTCTTATCTTCAAAGAGCTAAGATTCTAAATAATGCATTCTCAATTTGTTCCAAGTATTTGATTGTATAGAATAGCAAAGGTATATTAAGTGGGTTACTGCTTTTGACTGTAAGGTAAAAGCTAACTTTCTAGCTTTAATATTCTCAGAAACATATTAAACTAGAGAAAGATATGGTCATAAAGATTGTGAGGCTATTTAAAAGTCACATGAAACCATTTAAAAGCCTTTGGGTTTTAAAGTGGCCATCTATAAATATTTGAGACATTGTCAAAAAAGACTTTTCGTGGCCTTTATTTTGAATTTATTAAAATAGGCATGTTTTTTTCATGGCATTTTTGTTGATACTGTTTATAAACATAATACATATTCATTACAGAAAATTCATCATAAAATTGCAATAAAATTTTGAATTTTGGGCAAAAGAAAATTAAAAGGCAACAGTATGTTAAATGTTAATCTGTTTATAGAGTATATACAGGTTAAAACAAACCAACAATCTAATGGAATATTGAGTAAAGGATGAAATAGTCAATTAAACTAGGAAGAATGCTCACCCTTACTAGTGAGTGTTGAAATATCATATTTAGCTGTTAGTTTGGCAGATATAATATCAATACCTATGAGAATGGAAGAAATCCAACACTCATGTATGTGTGGTAGAAATGTGAATTACTTTTACCTTTTTGGAATGAAATGTTTCAGTATCTATTAAAATACATGCTTATGTGTTTGTGCTTTGGGGAGGTGAGCGAGGAGGAAGTAAAAGTACCAATAGGTACTTTTACGAGTTTAGAAGTGGGTTTTGTAGCAAGAAAAAGAGCAAAAAAGGTGAGGCTTCTCAAGAGCAGTGGTACACACATGCTGTGGGATGTCATGTTGCTGATAAATGAATGAGACAGAGCCGTGTCATAACCTGGAGAGGTTTTCGTAATAAGTTAAGGGGAAAATAAAGCATTTTGCCAAGTAACTTATGTAGTTTGACCCCATTTTTTAAAATTTAAAATAAACCTATATATTTTATCATGATTATTTGTGTGAGCCATAGGGTATCGCAGACCGTATGCCAGAGATTGTTGTTCACTCTATCCAGCTGAGGGAACTAGAACTCGCTAGTTGCTAGAAAGGGATATTACTTTATATTTATTTCAAATGATACTTTTGGAAAGAAGAAAATTAAGAGGTAAAAAGCAGCAAAAGTTAGGATGAGGAAAAAAACCCTTGGAATCCCATTACTTGGGTCTATAGATTTCTGTTTTTTTCCCTTAAATGGAAGAATACTATCTATGCTGTTTTTTTCAGTCTTTAAAAACACTGTTATTTTTCAGATTCGTAACATACATAGATATGCTTATGTTTTATTTACTTTAGAAACCACCCAGACTACTTTAACACCTTTATTGAAGGATATTTGATATAAAATTAATGTATAAATATTTAAAGTATATTTGATTAGTTTTGACATCTGTATATACTCATGAAGCCATTATAACCATCAAGATAATGAACATATTTATTGTTTCAGAAAGTTTTCTCCTGTTGGTAAATCCTTCTGTCCTGTACTACCCTCACCCCAGTCCCCAAGGCAAGCACTGATCTGCTTTCTATCACTATAAATCAGTTTGCATTTTTTAGAATTCTATATAAATGAAATCAGAACCCATAAACTGTTTTCTCTGGTTTCTTGTACACATCAAGTTTGTCCATATTGTAGCCCATGATAGCAACTCATTTTTTAAAAACTGTTGACACATTATGGATGTACCACAGTTTGTTCACCTATTGGTGGACATTTGGACTATGTCCAGTTTGGGGCAGTTATAAATAAAATTGCTGTGAGCATCATGTTTAAAACTTTGCATGGATATATGCTGTCATTTCTCTTGACTAAATAGCTACACTGGAATGACTGAATCGTATGTAAGCATATGTATCTGACTCTTTGCAGGCCCATGGATTGCAGCATGCCAGGCTTCCCTGTCCTTCACCAACTCCTGGAGTTAGTTTTGTTTGTTTTTTTTTTTCAGTTCAGTTCAGTTCAGTCGCTCAGTCGTGTCCGACTCTTTGCGACCCCATGAATCGCAGCACACCAGGCCTCCCTGTCCATCACCAACTCCCGGAGTTTACTCAAACCTATGTCTATCAAGTCGGTGATACCATCCAGCCATCTCATCCTCTGTCGTCGCCTTCTCCTCCTGCCCCCAATCCCTCCCAGCATCAGGGTCTTTTCCAGTGAGTCAACTCTTCGCATGAGGTGGCCAAAGTATTGGGAGTTTCAGCTTCAGCATCAGTCCTTCCAATGAACACCCAGGACTGATCTCCTTTCGGATGAACTGGCTGCAAAATATTTTCCAAGTATTTATGCCATTTTATATCCCCACCAGTAATGTACAAGAATTTCAGGCTATTCTTTTTCTGGTTTATTTCCTTTACAACTTCCAAACATATGTTGTACATGTTATATATGGGTCTGTTTCTGAATTCTCTCTCTCTCTTTTTTTTTCTCCTGTTGATCTAGTTTGCTTTTTTGATACCAATACCACACTGTCATGATTACTGAGGCGTGTAATAACTCTTGAAATCAGATAGCATTAAGTCCTTGAACTTTCAATTTTTTTTGGCCATTCTAGGTCTTTTGCCTTTCTGCGTTAATTTTAGAGTCACGTTTTTCCTACAATTTTTTCTCTGTAAAACCTGTTGATATTTCATTTGGTTTGTGTTGAATCTATAGATAAAATTGATATCTTACAATATTGAGTCTTCTGACCCAGTAACATATGTTTGGACATTTAAATCTGTCTTCTTTAATTAACTGAGGAATGTTTTGAAATTTTTAATGTACAGAGGTTTTATAATTTTGTCAGATTCATGTCTTTTGATGGCTATTGTAAATGGTATTTTAATTTCCATTTTTATTTTTCACAACTAAATAGGAGAATACAGGAGACTTTTTTACTCATATTCTACAGGCTTGCTAAAATTCACAAGTTATTAGCATTTTTGTAAAATCCAAAGAATTTTTGGAATTTTCTACATAAATATGTCACATGTGAAGAAAGACAGTGTTACTTCATACCTAACTGGATACACTATTTATTTCTTTTTCTTGATTTACTACACTAGCTAGAACCTGTAGTATAGTGTTGAGTGGAAGTGGTGAAAGTAGATATTTTTGTCTTTTCTTGATCTCAGGAAGCTTTCTAAAAGTCTTTCACCATTACGATGTTAGCTGTAGGGTTTTGAATTGTCTGATGAAAGAAGTTCTTGCTGATTAGCTGAGAAATTTGTTATTTCTATCAGAAATACATATTGGACTTTATCAGTTCTTTTCCTCCATTTCTGGAGACAGTTGTAGTTTTCTTTTTTCTTAATTAATTACTTTCCATTTGAATGTTAAACCAGCTTTGCTTTCCTAAGATAAAACTTAGTCATGAGGTGTTTCTCTTTTCATGTATTGTTGAATTTGACTTACTAAAAATTTATGTATTTTTTTTGCATCAAGTTCTTAAATGGTACTGGCATATCGTTTTCTGGTATTTTTATATTTGGGTAAATGGTGGTGCTGACCTCAGAGAATGAATTAATAAGTAGTCCCTCTTCTTCACTATTGTGAAAGAGTTTCATGGAATTGATACTGTTTCTTCCTCAAATGTTTGTAAGAATTAACCACTGAAACCGTGAGAATATGTATGACTTGTACTGAGGAGAAAAATCAAACTGATTTATGACTGAATATTAAAATTAGCATACATAATCAAAAAGTAGTGACATTGAATTGACTTAATTAGAAAAACATAATTGATGGAACCAGTAGACAGAAATTTAGTGAGGCTGGAGAAGACCTGAACAACACAACCAGCTTGACCAGCAGATACAGAAGTGCCAATGTCCGATTTGCCCAGATAGACCATATTGTGGGTCATAAAACAAGTCTTAATAAATTTAAAAGGATTCAAGTCAAAGCAGGTATATTATCTGACCTAACAACAATGCAAATCAGAATTCATGGTTGTATCCTTTTCCTGTTGATGCTATGACAGATCACCACAATTTGAGAGGTCAGGAGTCCAAACTTGGTTGCACTGAAAGTCAAGATATCAGGAGGTCTGTGTTTCTTCTGGAAGCTCTGTGAGAGAATCTGTTCTCTCGCTTTTTCCATCTTTCAGAGATACATATATTCCTTGCCTTGGGACCCCTTCCTCTATCTTGAAAGCCAGCAACATAGCATCTTCTTATCTGTTCAGTTCTCCTGCCTCCCCCCGCCCCGTGTAAGAATCCTTTTGATCACATTGGATCCATTGGGTTACTCCAGGATAGTAATCTCCCTGTCAAGATTCCTTGGAGAAGAGCTAAAGAGCCTCTTGGTGAAAGAGGAGAATGAAAACGTTGGCTTAAAGCTCAACATTCAGAAAACTAAGATTATGGCTTCCGGTCCCATCGCTTCATGGCAAATAGATGGGGAAACAGTGGAAACAACAGACTTTATTTTGGGGGCTCCAAAATCACTGCAGATGGTGACTGCTGCCATGAAATAAAAAGACGCTTGCTCCTTGGAAGAAACCTAGATAGCATATTAAAGCAGAGGTGTTACTTTGCCAGCAAAGGTCCATCTAGTCAAGGCTATGGTTTTTCCAGTAGTCATGTGTGGATGTGAGAGTTGGACTATGAAGAAAGCTAAGCGCTGAAGAATTGATGCTTTTGAACTGTGGTGTTGGAGAAGACTCTTGAGAGTCCCTTGGACTGCAAGGAGATCAGTCCTGAGTGTTCATTGGAAGGACTGATGTTGAAGCTGAAACTCCAATACTTTGGCCACCTGATGCAAAGAACTGACTCATTTGAAAAGACCCTGATGCTGGGAAAGATTGAGGGCAAGAGGAGAAGGAGGCAAAAGAGAGTGAAATGGTTGGATGGCATCACCCACTCAATGGACATGAGTTTGAGTAAACTCCAGGAGTTGATGATGGACAGGGAGGCCTGACATGCTGCTGTCCCTGGGATCCCAAAGAGTCAGACACGACTGAGCGACTAAATTGAACTGAACTATCAAGATCCCTTAAACTTAATCACATCTGCAAAAGCACTTTCATCACGTCAGGTAACATACTCGCAAGATCCAGGGACTGGGACGTGGATAGCTGCGGCAGTGTGTTATTCTCCCTACCACACTACCAGGATAGTACTCAGGTGGCAGTTGACACCACTAAATGACCATTTTAAAAGTGAAAATGGTCTCAGATTATTGACTCAAGCTCCATCTGACGAAACTATTAAATGAGCAAATTTTATAAGATGAATAATGTCTGTGATCTAGTGTAAAACTTGGTGATTGTAGTTAATAACTACTGTATACCTGAAATTTGCCAAGAGAGTAGAACTTCAGTGTTCTTACCAAGAAGAAAAAAGATAAATATATAAGATGATGGATGTGTTAACTAGATGGAGGAATCCTTTCCAGTGTATGTGTGTGCATATATTAAATCACCACAGTGTACACTTTAAATATTTTAAAATTTTATATGTCGTTTATACATCAGTAAAGCTGAAATTTTACATTAAAAAAAGAAGGAAAGCAAAAGTAAACCCATAGGAAATAATAAAGATAATAGGGAAAATAAAAAATAGGAAACAGGGAGTAATAGGGAAAAAAAGAATCATAAAACCGAAAAGTAGTTATTAATTAACATCAATAAAATCAGTAGACCTGTGATTTGACTCTTACTGTGATGGTATTTAATGTTAAAACTGGAAGTAAAAATTTTTAAATTGTGTTGTAGGTGTATATTTTGGTCGAATTTAAGTCTAGACTCATCTTTTTATATACTTTCTTCTTGGTTTCAGTGCTAGGTCCTGTGGAGTCTTGCTTATACTACTTCAGCTTCTGTGAAGCAGTCCTAGAGCAGAGAGCCTTTTTTTTTTAACAGATGCTGGGGAGAATAAATACCAATCCATCCATCCGTATCAAATAGCAGCACCTCAGAAGACTGAAGAAACTCTGACTGACTTACATTCTAGTGTTTCTTTGGTTTGACAGACATCTCTCAGTGACCCTGTCATTCTTGCATGTTTATCACCGTAATTCTTTTCCAGTTATTTACATCTCCTTTGTAAAAACTTAATCCTTCTCTCACTTGGGTTTTTTTTTTTTTTCTGTGTTCTGCCCTTGTTCCTTAAATAAATTGTCAAAATTACCTTGGTTCTCACAAGGATCTATGGCAGAAAAAAAGGAGAGGATAAGATCCCCATCCTCAAAAACTCTAGACAGAATTCTTGAATATGATATAATCAGAATAATTTATTGTGACTTCTGGGATTTCAAAGCTGTTGTGGGGGAAAAAGGGAAAAATATTGGAGGGGGATGGAGACAGTAATGAGAAGGGATTAGAAGTGGATGTTGAGGATTTCCTTGGTGGTCCAGTGGCGAAGACTGCACCCCCAGTGCAGGGGACCTGGGTTCAATCCCTGGTCAGGGAATTGGATCCCACATGCAACAACTAAGAAACTGCATGCCGCAACTAAAGATCATGACTTAGGATGTTTCCATATCTTAACTGTTGTATGTAATGCTGCATTAAATACAGGGGTGCATATATTTTTTAAATTAGTGTTTCCATATTCTTCAGTTAAATACCCAGAAATGGAATACCTTGGTTGTGTGGTAGTTCAGTTTTTAAATTTGGGGGAATCTCTGTACTATTTCCTATACTGGCTGCAAGAATTTACACTCCCAACAAAGGTTCCCTTTTCTCCACATTCTCTCCAACATTTGTTATTTCTTATCTTTTCAGTAGCAGCCATTCTGACAGGTGTGGTTGCTATCTCCTTGTGATTTGGATTGCGTTTTCCTGATAATAAGTGATGTAGAACATATTTCATGTGCCTGTGGCCCATCTGTATATTATCTTTGGGAAAACGTGTGTTCAGATCCTCTGCCCATTTTCTAAATCAGTTTGGTTGGGATTTTGTTGTTGATTTGTATGAGTTCTTTGTGTATTTTGAATATTAGCCCCTTATTAGATACATGACTTGCAGATACCTCCTCCCTTTTAGGTAGTTGCCTTTTCACTTTGATGATGGTTTCCTTTGCTGTGCAGAAGCTTTTAGTTTGATATAGCTCCATTTATTTATTAAAACCCAGTGATTAAACTTATCTGTATCCCCAATATTTTTCAGAATTTGTATTAGTCATTTCATAAAAAGAGCTCTGAAGGAAAACATTTTCCATCCAGTAATGTAAGAATTTGCAAAAATCTTGAAATCATAGCTATGCTTTAATTTTACTTATTCTCTGTTTGGGGGCTTCCTGGGTGGCTCAGTGGTAAAGAATCTGCCTGCCAATGCAGGAAACACAAGTTTGATTCCCTGGGTTGGGAACATCCCCTGGAGAAGGAAATAGCAATGCACTCCAGCATTCTTGCCTGGAAAATCCCATGGAAGTCTGATTTCTCTGTGGGGTCACAAAAGAGTTGGACATGACTTAAGACACTAAACAACAACAACATTCTCTGTTTTAAAGAAGTGGAAAATCAGTGTTCCTCCGAGAGTTGAATTCTTATGGAAAGTTGGGGAGGCTCCATTAGGCATCTCTAAATTCAGGTAATTGTGAATCTCATGCAAGATTGTCTCTTGCCCTGTGGTGCTTTAGTACAAGACAGGGGGAAAAGAATTTGTCTTGGGAATGTCAGTAATACCTCTTTACCAGAGAACTGCTGTTATTTATTCAGTCAACAAATTTGAATTCCTGCCCGACCACCTTACCTGCCTTCTGAGAAACCTGTATGCAGGGCAGGACAAGAAGCACCCGTTAGTACTGGGCGTGGAACACGGGACTGGTTCAGGACCGGGAAAGTTAACT
Source organism: Cervus elaphus (assembly GCF_910594005.1). Lineage (NCBI taxonomy): Eukaryota > Metazoa > Chordata > Mammalia > Artiodactyla > Cervidae > Cervus > Cervus elaphus. The sequence goes on along the minus strand of NC_057822.1, from coordinate 4,415,701 downwards.
TCTGCTCGGTGTACATCACATGAAGTGCCGGACTGGATGAGTCACAAGGTGGAATCAGAATTGCCGGGAGATACACCAACAACCTCAGATATGCAGATGATACCACTTTAATGGCAGAAAGCGAAGAAAAACTAAAGAGCCTCTTGATGACGGTGAAAGAGGAGAGTGAAAAATTGGCTCAAAACTCAGCGTTCAAAAAACTAAGGTCATGGCATCTGGTCCCATCACTTCATGGCAGATAGATGGGAAAACAGTGGAAACAGTGACAGACTTTATTTTCTTGGGCTCCAAATCACTGCAGATGGTGACCGCAGCCATGAAATTAAAAGATGCTTCCTCCTTGCAAGAAAAGCTATGACAAACCTGGACAGCGTATTAAAAAGCAGAGACATCACTTTACTGACAAAGGTCCATATAGTCAAAGCTATGGTTTTTCCAGTAGTCATGTATGGACATAAGAGTTGGACCATAAAGAACGCTGAACACTGAAGAACTGATGCTTTCGAATTGCGGTGCTGCAGAAGACTCTTGAGAATCCTTTGGACAGCAAGGAGATCAAACCAGTTATCTCTAAAGAAAATAAATCCTGAATATTCATTAGAAGTGCTGATGCTTGAAGCTGAAGCATAAATACTTGGGCCACCTGATGCGGAGAGTTAGTTCATTCGAAAAGACCCTGATGCTGGGAAAGATTGAGGGCAATAGGAGATGGCAATGACAGTGGATAAGATGATTTGGATGGCATCACTGACTCAGTGGACATGAGTTTGAGCAAGCTCCTGGATCAACAGGAAGGGTTGAGGAGCCTGGCGTGCTGCAGTTCCTGGGGTTACAGAAAGTCGGACATGACTCGGAGGCTGAACCACCACCACCTGGTGTAAGGAACTTGGCTCGACTCTATCGATGATGCCTTAAGGAATATTTTAAGTAAAAGAACAACCAATCAAATCAGTGATTTAGAGAGGCCATCATTAAGGCAGTATTATATTTAATACAACTTGGAGGCATTGAGTTGAGCCTTTCTCATAGTTAAACCAGTGCAACAGTAAGGGCCTAATTAAGACATAGGCATCAGAAATGGACTAGAAAGGAAAGAACAAATCTGAGACAGTATGCTAAATTTACTTCCCTTCTAATTTGGTATTAATTGTCCTTTAAATCTGGCAGCTGGTGTTTCTGTCTGTCTCTCCCCCTCCACTTTCTCCCTGGTCCCCTACTTCTTCTCCACACTCCAGCACACCCAAAGGTTACTGCACCCCTCCATCAATAAAGGTAGGAGAGGGGGTGTATATCACAGTCAGTAGACACACGGTGTGTATCTGTGTCCATTTTTTTAAAGGACTGAGTATCTCCTCAGGAGGTGTGTGCTTTCTCTCACCTCTTTTTGTGAATTATTACTTTAAATCAAAACTTCAGCCATTTGAACAGAGTAACAATTCCTGCTGTGCAAGTAGCTGATTTTTTTAAAAAGCATATTAAATGTGTTAATGTTACCCATGGAAGAAATATTTTAATGTTTTGGGTTCATTTGATACAGTTTTGAAGGAAAAGTTTATCTACATCTTTGGTTTTTTTGGTTTAGAGGAAACGATACCCAAGTTTATATTTGATCCTAACAAATCCTTCAGAAAGTGATCTTCCCTTTTCCATGGATGAAAATTAAAGCTGAATTCATGTATATATGAAATAAAGTTTTAATTTTAATGTATAGGTTCCTCAAACTCCCTAATTCTTAAAAAGAATTCTTCTATGAAAGCAGAATTAATCACAAACATTTTGGAGGGGTGCACATAAAACAGACTGGTTATATAAAATCAGAAGACCGATAGAAAATGAAGAGAGACCACCACATATCACACATACAAGCATTAATACTTGAATATGCATATTCATCATAAGGCTAAGGCAAAAGCGAATGTAAATGCACCTGTAGTTACCGTAATCTGAGTTCCATACTTTGAGAAAATGGTTTACCTTGGGTAGGCTGCGAAGGAGGAATAGCCGTTGGTCTAATGATGTTTTCTTGTTCATATGGTCTGTAAAGGGAAGGATAAAGACAAGTTGGTTTAAGGATTGGGTAATAAAAGAGATTTACAGAGTATTTTTATGATGGTGCAATAGTTTTGAGAAGATTATTAAATGTCTCTTTTTCCTTGTTCCCAAGACCAGTGTGTTTGTATTATACCCTTCTTCCAAAAAAGATTTGAATCACCAAGAGAGATTGGTTGGTTTCGTCTCAGTGCGACCTTTTATTTCTCTAAGGAATTAGATTAGATGGTTCCTTTGGCTTTGTGTTCATTCACTTTCAGTAACATCTGTATATTTATAAAGTGACCTTTCTTTGACTCTTTCCCCTCCCTTCTCATCTGCCTTAGAACCTCACTGCTTGCTTTTGAGTCGTGCCGCCTTCTGATCTCCTCTGAAGTCACTCAGTCATGTTCAATTCTGTGACCCCATGGACTGTAGGCTCCTCTGTCCATGGGATTTTCCAGGCAAGAATACTGGAATGGGTGCCATTCCCTTCTCCAGGGGATCTTCCCAATCCAGGGATCAAACCCAGGTCTCTTGCATTGCAGGCAGATCCTTTACCATTCTGCACCACTGACTGCCTTCTGCGGGATCCTTTAAAACATGTTGTATTTGCTTTCTGATGTTCCAGGTATCTTTAAATTGTACGTCCAAATGTTGATTTTGTGGACTTTGTAAGCCAAGTAAATTTTTAAAAATTCTTTGTAAGCTTAGGTTTCCATGTGGAACTTCTGATACAGTAGAATAATTCAATAAAAATTATGTTCCTGGGAATTCCTGGTGGTTCGGTGGTTAGGACTCACACCTGGATTCGATCCCTGGTCAGGGATCCTGCAAGGCATGCAGCACAGCCAGAAAAAACACATTACCTATTTCTTCCTTAATTTTCAGCCCAGCCACAGGAGAGGATAGGCCCACAGTATTGACGTGAAGTGAGAGCTCGGTGTTGTGCAAGTGCCGCCTAGCTCATGAAATCTTCATCAAAGTATACTTTTGCTGTCTGTTTTAAAACAAAATCTGGAGTTTAGTATTTTTTGTAGCTTAAAGGCACCTTAGACATCATCTAATATTACTCTTACACTTTATAGTTGAATATGCTAGTACCTGAGAAGTGTTACTTGCGTAAGTTCACATAGTCAATTAACAATGGAAACAGGCCCAAGTCTAGAATTGGCTGGTAGCCCAGTTGCTTGTATAGATGCTCACCTCATACTGAATTATGTGGCTTGGTGTGTGCTAACCGTGATATAGGAGGACCGTAGGCTGCTGGTGGAAGGCCGTGTGAGCTGACGTGAGCAGTCTGTGCCTGAGACATTTGCCTGCAGGCTTTGGGCCACAATTACACAGTTCTTCACTTATCATCCATGTGTCTCCTGACTCTGCAGGAAGCCCTCTTTTTGCTAAATTTGAATAAAGGTATCGTTTAGACCTAATATTTTCCATTTTTTCAGTGGGAAGTAATGGCAGCCTGCTCTTCTGTTTCAGCTCAGACAGCTATGACTGCACCAAAGATGTGGAAGAAACCAAAAGAGCGGACGCGAGCCGCTGAGGAGTTGTTAGAGGCAGAATCGGAGGTAAGGGGCAGCCGTAAACATCGTCAGCTCATCTCCAGAGCAGTGGTGCTGTTCTCTCAGAAAAGTGTGTGTTTATGACTTTTTCTTGAGATGCTGCTTTCCAAGCAAATCTATCAAGCTCAAAGTCTGGTTTTTTTTTTAAAATCCATTTAAAGAATTTTTTAAAGGTTGTTAGTAGTTTGTTCAATTTCGCTGAATTCTTATTTCTTTTTTAAAATACCTCTTCTCAAATAGCAAAAATAAGTATTGTTAATTTTTCCCTTTTATTACCCCATGTAAAGACTAATCTCGTTTTGTTTTAAAAAGTGTTTTGTTTTGTTTTCAAATGCCTGTTAGCTGTGCTGGTGGAAATCATCAAGTGTATTTTAAGGAAACTGATTTTGAATCTGTTGTCCTTTACCTGCGTCCCAGTAACAAGACTTTTCACATAGGGTTTGAACTAAGGCGTGGATTTGGCCGTAGGATATTGTACACCAAGTCCAGGACAAGATGTGAGGGAGAGCCCGGGGCGGATTTCATCCTGAGCAGTGCTCTACCGATCTCATAGTCTCTAATTTCAGTGTGCCTGTTGCTATACGCTGAAGCTTTTAAAGAAGAGTAACATAAACAATTTCCATGTTTCTTTTTTTTCTTTTTGAGTTCTTAAATCTACTTTATTAAAATAATTTTCATTGACTGTTTAAGATGATAACATTAAAATGTAGAAATCATTTTTAAATAGCTTTAAGTGCATTTGTTTTATAAAACCTCTCTGTCTAGTTATAATTCTTACCCTCTCTCGGCTGCTCACAGTGCCCCTTTGTTCCTTCTCCCTGTCCCGTCCCTGCTCTTACATGACGCTCCGTTGATGTCACAGTTAGTCACATAGCAACCTCTAAAATGCTGCTTGGGTGTGATTTCATTGTGGTTATCAGGGGGTAGGAACTGGCAATAAGTTATAGAGGTGCAAATAGTTATACACTCCTTTTGCAGCTGAACAAGAAAATGTTGCTCCTACAAAGAATAAAATACCTTCGAGAGGCAGGGGAATCGCATATGTTCCTGGTATGGCTGTAAGAGCTTCACAAATGGGTTTATCTTTAGAGTCAGCTGTAATTTATTCACTTTCTTTTATTATATTTTATGTTCCTTTGCCCTGTGGCATTTTTAAAAAGCGTTATTGAATATTAAATGGGTAGGTCACCATTCCTGTGCTTCCAGATTTTCGTCCTCGTCCTTAGATCGGGGGTTGACAAACTTCTCCTGTTTGACAGCCCAGGTAGGCTTTGTGGCCTTAGGATCCCCGTGACAGTTCTTGGCTCTACTGCTGTGCCCCCGCAGCAACCGTGGACAGTGGGTAGATGAGTGAGGAGCTGTGTGTCAGTGAAGGTTGTTGGTGCACACTGACAGTTCAATTTTATATAATACTCACATTTCATAAAATATTCTTCTTTGAAATATTTTTCCAACGTTACAAGTCTACACACACACACCCTTATCTTGCGCACAGTACAAAGGCAGGTGAGGGCCGCTGTTGGCCCGCGGCCCATGATTTGCTGAACCTGCTTTAGATTATTACCCTTCATGCATGAGAATTGTTGAGGCTCATTTTGAACCAGTCACTGGTTAGAAAGAAGACTTAAGATGTTTGGTTATTTGCACGCATACTTTTTCCAGAAATCTTAGTCCCTTGTCTTTCTAAAATTAAGAATTTACTAGAGTAGTTTAGTAAGTATTGGTTGTCATTGTCTTCATTTTTCATTGATCATCATGCCATCTTTTTCTCAGGTTTTTCTCAGGCTTTAAAAGAATGTCTTTCAGGGATCAGCATATTTTAAATTGTATATTGAGTTGTTATATCATTTCAAGTATTTAATCAAATTCTTTAAATTACAGCCTAAAGAGATAGTGTGAAGGATGATTCATTGTAAAATTGTTATTCAAGGCAACCAAAAATGTATTTAAAACTTTCGGGATATTTCATCCATCATTATATTTGTAATTGTCAGTCTGATATTCTGGCACATAAAAAACTCTTGCATTCCCTGGTGGCTCAGAGGTTAAAGCGTCTGCCTGCACTGTGGGAGACCTGGGTTCTATCCCTGGGTCGGGAAGATCCCCTAGAGAAGGAAATGGCAACCCAGTCCAGTATTCTTGCCTGGAGAATCCCATGGACGGAGAAGCCTGGTGGGCTACAGTCCACAAAGAGTCTGACATGACTGAGCGACTTGACTAACTTTTGTTAACTAAACTCTTATTTAGTAAGTTCCTGTAATAATGTTTGCTTTGACAGTCTAGACAATAAAGTGCTTTCGTTTTTCAATCTGGCTTTCTGAATAAACTATTCAAGAATGGTTAGATAATTATACACTACTTGAATAGAAATCCATCCTGCTAAAGGAAAAGTAATCATCAAATATTTAATGGAACTATTTTTTTTTTTATGGATTCCCTTGAGAAATATCCCATCTAACTGTGCCTCAGACACCTCATAGATTCTTTGTGTTCTGAAATACGGTTTGTCATTCATGGGCCAAGTTTCTTTATACTTTTTTTTTTTTCCAGTTAGAAATGGACTTTCTCAGTAGTGCATCCTTTGTTTATATCCAACAAATCATCTGTTGTTGTTGATTTTAGGTACAGAGAAGGTGACTCAATAAACTTTTCTCTCGAAAATAGCATTTTTTCACCTTTCCAGTTCCTGAAATAAGAATTCTGTATGATTATAATGTGGTTATACTACTCTGTAATAAGTTTAAGAACTATTTGCAGACTCACATGCCAATTTATTAACGATCTTGATGAAAGAAAGTGAAAGTACAAGTCACTCAGTCGTGTCCGACTCTTTGCAACCCTATAGACTGTACAGTCCTTGGAATTCTCCAGGCCAGAATACTAGATGGGTAGCCTTTCCCTTCTTCAGGGGCTCTTCCCAACCCAGGGATCAAACCCAGGTCTCCTGCATTGCAGGCGGATTCTTTACCAGCTGAGCCACAAGGGTATCCCAGGAGTACTGGAGTGGGTAGCCTATCCCTTCTCCAGGAATCGAGCCAGGTCTCCCGCGTTGCAGGCGGATTCCTTACCAGCTGAGTTACCAGGGAAGCCCAAGGTCTCGGTGACCTGTACTTAATCGTAAGGTAGTATTACAGGGCAGTTTTGAGTTTAGCTTACAGTTGAGTATAGAATAAGGAAAAATGAGGCTTCTAATGTATGATTCAAACTTGGTAGATCAGTTTTTTCTTAAAACATAAAAGATGCCTCACTTTCTGCCATGTTTTATAAAAATAGTGATACATCATTTTCAACATTTATTTTTGTTGGAATTTTTTATCTCTGTCTTCTGAAGATTTCCGTACTCGTCTTGTTGGAGGAACGAGGAAGTATGTGTGTGGGAGTGTTTGCATGAACATTTTATTTCCATTTTAGAAAACACGGCCTTAAAACCATCTGTTTCTTTTGATAACGTTTTAAAATCTAGTGTCTTTTCCCCATGATCTGATTGTTTTGTTGTTCAGTTGCTGAGTCATGTCCAGCTCTTTGCAACCCCATGGATTGCAGCACTCCTGGTTTCCCTGTCCTTCACTATCTCCCAGGAGTTTGCTCAAACTCATATCCATTGAGTCAGTGATGCCATCCCACCATCTCATTCTCTGTCACCCCCTTCCCCTCTTGTCCTCAATCTGCTGTTAGTAGAAGAAAATTTATTAGTATTATATCTTTTATAATATTTCACTTAATAACGAAGTATGGTTTGCAACTATTTAAAATTTTTTTTCATAAATCAGTTGGGGTGACTACTTCCTGGTGTATGTGACAATTTTTTATACCATCCTTTGTTCAGCCAATTCAGTAGAGCCTCTAATTTGGCTCCTAATGTGAATTTATCAACTGGAATTTGTAGTAAGTTCCTATTTCCTCTTGAGTGCTTCTTTCGAAGGATTGTTTTCAGAGTGTTTCCTTTAATGAAAAAGAAAGACTTTAAAGTTCATTGAGAGGTTTGCCTCAAGGAGTTTTGATGGTTGATATGACCCTCAAGAAATACTTTGTTGTTGTTGTTGTATCTGAAACTGAGATGGTCAGAAATAATCTGGTGAATAAGTTTAATTCTATTTTGCCTTTTAAAAATAGGATGCACTGGAACCCAGATTTCTCCCTGGGAGAATATGTGCCAGTATGATTTGAATAAGGTCACAATCTCAGAGAATTCTAAGAACCAATACACAAAATAGATTTTAACCAACAAGTGACCTCCTTGTTAAAGGAGCGATGGTCAGCTTTGTTGGAGTCAGACACTTTAAACTGTTCATTGAACTCTTTTTCCACAGCCAGAGGACAACACAAAACACACCCTCTAGCGTTTCTTTTTATATTTGCTGAGCGCTAGTGGCAAGGGTAGGAGTGCTTGATTTAGATTCTGACTAGAACTCTTTCATGTCCGTCAAGTTCCAGGGATTAACAGTTCTTTCCTTTTTAAACTTTGGTATATTTAGATTTCATTAGTCATGTTAAAGCATTTCAATAGCCGTTGGAATTGTCTGCTTTATCCCAGGAGCTGAAATGAGAAAAGCATTTTAAATAAACTTATCATTCTAGTACAATAAGCTGAACACAGACATCCTTATCTTGAGTGATATGTTTTCTTATGCTTTTTTGAGGGGATAAGTGTGGGTCTTCATGTGTATTTACACACAGTGAAAAGAATATAACCTCTGTGTTCACTTATGCTTTAGCCTAAAGCTGAAGAGGAGCTTTCAGGGGACAAAATACTTGAATCTGAACAGGATAAAATGAGCCAAGGGTTTCATCCTGAAAGAGACCCCTCTGACCTAAAAAACATGAAAACTGTGGAAGAAAATGGAGAGGAAGCTGAGCCTTTACGTAATGGTGCTGAGAGTGTTTCTGAGGGTGAAGGAATAGATGCTCATTCAGGCTCCACTGACAGTTCTGGTGAAGGGGTCACGTTCCCATTTAAATCAGGTAAGGTTATCCTTGTCTTCCTGTGTCTGTTTTGTTCTCCTCTTCACTCTACTGCAACTTAGAGAAGTGTTGTCTCCTCCTAAAGAAATATTGGATGGAAGGAAGAGGCTCATCACAGTGTAATATTTACAGAATAAAGCAGCAGGCATACTTGACTGACTGGCAAATCCAGAGAGTCCTTTGTTAGCAGAAGTGATACCTGATGCTGGCTGGTACTCTGCTTTCACTGGCATTGGAAGAGCTGCTGGCAGAGGAAATCAGTCAGTGCTAGGCTGGTAAAATTTGACAAGAGAAATCTAATTTATTCATTTTAATTGAAAGAGATGTTTCAGATATGGTGACCACTTTCCTTGAGATAGTATACTTGTTGTTTGAGGAAGCTGGAACTAACTTTGTTCATGGAAATCACTCTGTAGAGCTGAACTCCAGTAGGCAGTCAGCATCAGTATACTAAGTTATTAAGCACCAGTGATGTGGAAGTGCCCTATACGATATCTGATAAACTCTAGAGGATCTTTGACCTTTAGACACCATCAAATGCACTAAACCTCTGTCCCTATGCTATGTAAACTATGGTTGGCTTTCAGATTTACAGATAGTTTTTCCCTGGACATGTGGGGAAAGGCGGGGTTACGCAAAATGGTTTTCTTAGTCCACCAAATCTAAAGAGACTTATGCGTGAAGTAGGGTTTGAATGTAAAATAGCAGGCCTCAAAAATAATCTTGACCAATATTCTTCAAACTTCTGATTTTAACCCATTTAATCAGTTGTGAAATTATTTTAGTGAGTTATAACCAACATTGTTAAAAAAAAAAAAAGAATAGAATACAAATTGTCAGTGCATTAAATGCAGTAAGGAATGTATTGTTTGTTGGTTTTTTTAAACTTTAATTTATACATGTGTGTGTTCAGAGTCATGAAATCACAACATTTCTTACTGTGAGCTGTAGTCAGAAATTTTTGAAAGCCTTTGATTGATCCCATCTTAATATACTGATCATTAATATTTAATGAAAACACTACCAGTGAAATACTTGGAATGGTCCTTATGAAATTGTAAGGTTATTCTATTGTAAATTTTGTTTTTAACCTTAGGGCTCAAAATACTGAAATTTCTCCTAAAGATCTAGGCTTGTATCACCAAGCACTGGGACTACCATCAATCCTTCTTCAGGGATTGAATCACTGGTTGTGATTTTTAGGACTATGTAAATTATATTTTTATCCTTCAGCTTCGCAAGAATAAAGCACACAATTAGCGGCCCCAACTGTACTGACTGAATAACCGCTTTTTTCCTCTGTAATATACACCATCAGTAATTGGGCAGGGGGGAGGCAATTCAAAATTCAGATCCTAATAAACTGTATATATTTTAGTAATATAATGTAATAAAATATCTGCAGAATTCTCACACACCATCAGTCAATGACTTGTATATCAAGAACCATTAAGGTAAAGGATACAGTGTGCTATCATGAAGTGATCTGGGGCCTGATTTTGATAAGTTGTTTTGTTAATTAAAAGAAAAAACTGACTTGATTTTTTTAAAAATAAAAATTTCAAGAAATTTTCCAGCTTTATATTATGATAGGGTTGTTAACAATAGCTGAAATAATAGTAATAGTAGCAAAGTAAGTACTGTGGTAAAAGTACTTTAATGTTCACATAAAAAGTATTAGCTCAGAATATGTTCAGTGACAGGATTCTTGGACAAAGGTACATGTCCGTTCCCAGTTTAGTTGGCTCAGCAAGCAGATCCATTATTTTATTTTCTTCAGATTAAACTGTAATTGGGGAGGGCAGGGAATCTATAGTCTGCTTAGACTTTTCAGAATCTTTAATAAGTTATTTGGTTTTGTGTTTTATGTCCTTTTACCTTTTTTCCCTCTCCATAGTAACATTCCAAATTATCCTCCTTTTGCAGGAAACCAAAAGTATTTTATATAAACTATGGAGCATAAGAGAGTCTATAAGGATGTATTGTACAACATGGGAAATACAGCCAGTATTTTGTAATAACTGTAAATGGAGTACAACTTTTAAAAGCTATTTTTAAAAAAGACTTGGTGATTTATTTAATGAAGATTATTCATGTCCCTTACCAATGTCTGCTTATGTGTAAATGAAACTGTTCCTATAGCACCTTACTTCAGATTACTCTCCAGAGGTATCCAGAAGGGATAAAGAACAAATAACAGTTTAAATCTTCCCATGATGTTTTCTGACTGTAGCTCACTGTTTTCTTTGGGGTTTTGTTTGTAATTGATGAGATGAAATATTGGAGTCAGCTTAGGTTCTTGCTGGATATATACACAGTGACCTTATAGCCTGTTGTCTGCCTGCTTCCCTCTCTTTAGACTCCTGGAAGCCTCCTGATTCGGAAGGCAAGAAGCAATATGACAGGGAGTTTCTGCTGGATTTCCAGTTCATGCCAGCGTGTATTCAGAAACCAGAGGGCCTGCCTCCCATCAGTGACGTGGTTCTTGACAAGGTAAGCTGAGCACTCAGCGAAAGCTATGTCTTTTTGGTGGGAACTGGTTTTTAACTATCAGGGCAAATATGTGAAAAGAAAGTGGAAATCGCTCAGTCGTGTCCAGCTTTCTGTAACCTGTCAGACTCCTCTGACCACGGAATTCTCCATACCAGAATACTGGAGTGGGTAGCCATGCCCTTCTCCAGGGGATCTTCCCAACCCACAGATCGAACCTAGGCCTCCCGCCTTACAGGTGGGTTCTTCACTGTCTGAGCCACCTGGGAAGCCTAAGATGCTGCAGTGGGTAGCCTGTCCCTCCTCCCGCAGACCTTCCCGACCCAGGAGTCGACCAGGGATCTCCTGCACTGCAGGTGGATTCTTTACCAGCTGAGCTTCCGGGGACGCCCCCATAATATGTGAAGTATGAACAATTTTTAGAAATTGTTAAAGTGACATTTGAATTAAATGTTTCATTAAGCATTATTGGGTCTTAGGTTTACTATAGCTCATAGTAATTATGGGGTTTGGCTCATATTTGAGTGGTAAAGTTTTAAAATTTATTGTTGGCTTATTACAGCTATTTCCTAGTGATAAGGTGGAAATTGTGTGTCTTCTGCACTAATACACCTAAGGAGATGTAGACCTGTTTCTGCACTGTGCTAAAATCTCAATAGGGAATTAGAGTAGCATTGAGGATAGATCAGAAACCTAGATAAGTATTTGGCAGATCAAACTTAAGTGGGAGGAAGCGTAATTCAAATAGTATAACTCAGAATTTCCCCAGTGGATACTTATAGGTGGATGAGTCTTTAATCTTGTGCAAATAGATAGGTACCCTTTTTCTTTACATTTGATCTTAATGGTACATACAGAAAATTAGTACAATCAGTGTTTATTTCATCTGTTCATCAATTTAAAGATGTAAAGTCAGGGGTATATTTGCCAGAATAACTGTACATACATCAGTGATGAACCAGTTCTGGTGACTAAGCTCTCATTTTATAGAGGTACTGTTAATCCCTAAGTAAAGTGTAGTTGGTAACTTTCTTGCAGAGTGAGATCCAGTTCTTACTGAGAATCCCTGTAGCTGCTTATCCAGACTTTATTTGTAGCATTTGTTCTCTTAGAGCAACAGATCTTCTTCCTTCTCTTGCTAAGTCTTCTTTCTTAGTTGCTTATGGGAAAACAATTGAATGACTGGTGGTACTAATTTAAGACTACTTCAGTATTCAGAGAACAAGCTTTGTTATCCCCACTGAATGAGACTGTCCTCTTAGAAAATGTTTTTTCCTGTCTGCCTGCCTTATCTGTTTGACTTTGGCCAATGATGAGTTGATTTCTCACTAAGCTACTTAGCTTTGCTGAGTCTATAGTCACATTACATGCTTATACAAAGCCAGATATCTCCGATTAACAAAGCACACAAAATGAGATTTTAAATGGATCACCATAGAGAATTCCTTGGCAGTCCACTGGTTAGGACTTGGCACTTTAATTTTGGGGATCCAGGTTAAATCCCTGGTTAGGGAACTAAGATCCCACAAGCCCTGTGGCACAACCAAAAACTAAAGTCATCCTACATGAAACTTGTCTCCTTTTGAGAGGTGTTGTCCACTCAAATTACATTCTTTGCTGACCGTAAGTTAGTAGCACCCAAACCAAAACATGCTATATCAGGTTTATTATAGGCGGGTGCTTTAACGACCCTGGAAAATCATTCAGAAATTCGGCCGTCATCCATAAGCTCTCAAAATAGCTTGTCTTGTGCTATTCTGCTGGTCCTAAAGTGTCAAGTGAGCTGGGAATTTTAGACCTGATCATTCCAAGGCAACCAGGAAACCACTGTTGACCTAGGGCTCTACAGCTAGCCCAGGAGACTCGGTCACGATTCAGCTTGGACTCCCACTGGTTCAGAAAGCCAGCTCTGTCTTGTCAGCTGACACAACCTTTTAGTCTCGGACTTTGTCTTTGTGGCACTGATCGCTCTGAAACTTGTATTAAGCTTCCCTTTGCTTCTCTGTGCAGATCAATCAACCAAAATTGCCAATGCGAACTCTGGATCCTCGGATTTTGCCTCGAGGACCAGACTTTACTCCAGCCTTTGCAGATTTTGGAAGGCAAGCCCCTGGTGGAAGAGGTGTACCTGTAAGTGCAAGTTCCCTACAAACCAATTAGTTAGAAACTGTCATAGACTTCATGACATCTTGTCTAATGTCAGGAAAGCGACTTTTATTCTTTGATTCTTCTAACCAAGAAGAGGAAGTAGAAGAGGTGAAGACTATCCTTTCCGTACTAATATTCAAACAAATAAAGAATACACTTGAGTTTCAAGTTTTTATTTGAAAGAAGCTGCTCTGCATTAATTTGGTCTTGAATTTTTTTTTTCCCGTATTTTTTCAGTTGAAAGACCTGCACATGGGTTAAAAATAGAACCAACCTTATATAGGATCCCTGTTTTGTCTTGAGGTGTCCCGATATACTAGAGATGTCTGATGACATTCAGCTAATGGTCATCTCTTTGTCTTTGTTTCTACAGATTTGCAAAGTGCAGAGCAGGCATGGACTGCCAATTCTGGAACAGAGCAAAGCCCCAGCTTCCACTCCACTGGCGATGTCGCACCCACCCCTGAAGAGCCTGCCTCTAGGGGTGCGCTGAATCCTTTTTTAAAAAAAAAAACAAACAGTAGTTTCTGGTGTCACATTTCCTGTTTTGCTCTTCTCACTTACTGTAAGTCGTGAAGTCAAAATATGAAAACATGATATATACAAAAGAGTGCAGTACTGGTAAACTGCAGATTGCCTTCACACTCCCAGCGGCAGCTCTTCAGCGGTGGAAGTGGCATCACCCATGGAGTTACGCTGGGCACTGCACTGAGCAGAGTTTGACAGGCTCTGCCTACTCCCTGCTTTGGAGACTTGTAGAAAGCATTGGGGTGAGGTTGCCAGTGATGTGAATACCTCTTTTTCCCCAACTTGGAATGATATAGAGAGAACTTAATCTAAAGTTCTGAAGGAGTTCAGGGTTTGATGTACATTTGTGGATCACCCTGTTTATGCTACTTTATGTTTGTAAAAATATATTTATAGAAGGTGGCACTTTTTATTTCCCCATCACCTTTTTATTTCGGGAATGGCAACTTCTGAAACTTGCTCTGAAATAAGATTACGCCTTCTGACAACAAATCACACTTTGTAGATACTTGAATTATTTGCCTAACCAAACACTGATTGAAAACACTGGAATGTCTGTACCGTGTCAGAGACTTTATAAAACCTAGAGAAAATTTTAATTTGAAGCATACTTTTTATTGAGCATCACCTTCTTAAAGACCCCTGTGTGTATAATATTCTATTCTTACTCAGGTTTGAAATTTAAATTTATCTAATTTCTCTAAATACCAAATTAAAAATTTTTTTCTGAAGTTGGAATTTCCTCACCAGAAAGTCTTAGAAAGCAGCTTTCTAGAAACTATTTTATAACTGTTTTTCAGTATTATTTCCCTTCATTGGTGGGTTAAATTTATATTTGTTAATCTTTGTTTTCATTTTGGTTTGAGTTTATATCTTTGTTTTGCCAAACATTTGAAATAATGTTGATGCCATTTTGATTATTCTCTGGTTAATATCTGTGGTTATCATGTTGCTCAATTTTGTTCATATGTCACTCACAGAAGATATGAATTGTTGCATCTCCTCTTCCAGTGTATACTGTCAGTTTTCATTATCAGCTTGCTATTGTCTGATAATCAGGTATAGCTTAAAGGAGGTATTATGAATTAAGCATAGCTGTATCTCACTCAAAATACTGAAACTAGAGAATGAGTTTTTAAAATAACTGTCCCAGTGTATATTTGCCCAGGAATGTATTTGCCTATGTATATCAGGTAAATAATTATTTAGTGCAAAGTAATGTGACAGGAGATGAACCATTGTCAATAACTTGTAGAGTCTCCAAAAATATTCACTTTAATTGTTTAACTCACTTTCTTTTCATAGCTCTGTCAATTTTCTACATGCTGTTTTTTAAGTGGAATTGTGATCAATCAGGGTAATATTGATACATTGAGTCTTAATATAAGTAATTATTCTTCCTACAGTTCCCATAGCTAACAAATATTCTCCATTTAATTAGTCCAGCTTACTTGGTATATTGGTGAAGATAAAGATGGGAATTTTAAAGAATATATATAACATATAAAGGAACAATCAATAATGCTGCTTGGGGAAAAAAAAAGGCAGCCTACTCTTCATTGTTTTTGGCTCCATACAACTTCCAAATTGGCTTGTAAATAATTACCATCCAAAATTGTTAAGATCTACTAGGTATGCTTCTTAGTCTAGCTTTAGTTGCTATGACTCCTGGTATAAACTTTCCTGCAACAGACTTGTTATAAAATATTTTTAATGTGTAGCAATTATATTAGTGTCACACAGTTATATATAATTTTTAACCATAAAAGTTCATCTTTTGATGAAAGTGCCCAGGCAGTATCATCTCTGTAGTTTTTTTAAAGTCTAGTTACTTGGCTATTGTAGTGTTAATTTTGATAATAATCTGTTTGCAGATATCACAGAATGTGCCTCAAAAGATATGTGTTGAGAAAGGGGCTGTAGACCTAGACCAGTAACTTGCCATTCATGTTCATTTTACCCAAATGTGAGATTCACTGAACTGTGATGAAAATCCTACATACAGAGGCGTTTCCTAAGCATGTATCATCCTTTTCTCCCTCAAAGGAATTGTTGGTTATGTCTCTTAAAAAAAAAAAAAAAGCTACAGTGCATATTGGTCCTATTTTCTTTGGTTATCCAAGTAACCAGAAAAGTTTGAGGTTTTAGTCTCTGAGTGAGATAGAAGCAATATATATTAAATTCTACAACAGAGATCAGTATAGTTTCTTATGTAATACATTTAAGAAATGTGGACCCTGCAAACATTATACTTTGAAGTTCATCTTCTCACCATCAGTCAGAATTTTTTGTCTTTCAAGCAAGGAAACCAGGCTCTATTTCTTTTTATATGTTCCATAACTCTTAGCACAGGATCCTAGAATTTTATCTGTATTTAGTAAATAAAGTCATTCATTACCCATGGTACAACTTTTGAATGATACTGTAAATCTGACAATTTATATTAAGTTTTTCACACACAAAAAGGATACAGCGTGTTTAAAGGTTTTTATACCAATCTGCATATCACTTTTTAAAAAATTTCTTTTTTTTCTTTGGTATTCATGATGATATTGTACAGCCTGATATTGTACTTAGTTTTTAAGGTCCTTTTCCATGCCTTACTATTATATATCCCATGACCCTACTAATAACTTCTGTAGGTACGATAAGCATTTAATATGTGAGATGGTTTAAGTTCAGCAAAGTTGAGACTTTGCTCGTAGTAACTTTGCTCGTAAGTGGCAGAATTGTGTTCAAGAGACCACAGTTCTTCTGTCTTCTAATCTGCCTCTCTTCTCCGCTTCACCATAGCCATTCCAGGCATTGATGTTCCAGTGAATCATTCTGAGTATAAACTGAAGAATGTTAGAGATTAATTAATCAAGCATGTTAAGCATTTATAAGAATAATAAGACTCAGTATACTTGGGTAAATATTTGTGAGCAGTATCTTAGTTTTATCCAGAGATATTTAAATTTGTCTTGGGAGGTTGCACATGGGTTATAATTTCAATTTTTTAATCCAGGACTTTAAAAAAAAAGTCATTTTTTCATGACTTTTTTGAGTTTGAAACACTGTTGTTATCTACTTATTTAATATTTCTCACATCTCTTTGCTGCTTGTCTGAAATTCACTTATATTTGTCTTGGGACAGATAGAGTTGTTTCATAAATCATATTTATTTTTTATAAATCTCAAACTTTCATTGGTATTTGCAATGTCTTTTTTGGAAATGAACATTTTCTAACTTTATGCAAACGTAATTAAAATTATATCCACAATTTATACTGTGGCTCTTAAATGATTTTGGCATAATACCTTTTATTATACCCACCAATCATTGTTTTTTACAAGTTTCTATGTGCAGATGCATGGATTAAATTGAATATCTGTGATCTGTTTATTTGAATTTTATCCAAACTTTAAAAAGGATAGTAACCAACATGAATTAACAGTCGAATATATTTTGCATTATAAAAACCAGACAATACGTGGTTTACTGCCTTTTCTTAACAGTTCTTTTGCCTGAACTATCAAGGTTTCAGTAAGAAATAAATCTTATAGTAGTGCTGTATGGTTTAGCAGCTCTTCCCAGGTTGATACTTTCCCAGTCTGATGATCTTCTTTAGTTCTATCTTAGTTATGCCATGTGTTTATTTGACTTTTTTTTTTTTTTCCCCATTTCATTTGTTAGATTACAAAATAATCTAACATTATATCGTTAGTACTGAGTCCTTAGCTAGACATATTTGATTGGTGTGTATTGCCCAGAAATTCTAAGCTTTGATCCTGAAACATCCTTAATACTGCTGTTTCTAATTAGGGCGCATGGTCAAGGAAGGGTATGAGAATAATTAATTCTGAGATGGGTGATGTGTAAAGGCTTTGAAGCTTATCAAAGTCCTCAGACCATGTTTCTCTCAAATATGTCTTTCTGTATGAAGTATGACCTTTTATTTATTTTCTTTATTGGATGATAATTGCTTTAGTTTCTACTTAAAGGGCAGTGTCGGAGCATTAAGTGAGATAGGATTCTGGTCTTTGTGTCTTGTGTGAAGCATTTCTTTTTTCTCCTCCTTTTTTCCTCTTGAAACCTAACTGTAATATTTCCTCATTGTTCAGAGAAGGACCTGTCAGAAAAAGTAAGGGCAGTCAGTATCCCAGGTCTTGGATTGGTCGTAAGCAGAACTCAATATCACTCCAGATATTTAATCTTAAAAAAATATTTCTAGGCATTTAGAATAGCATTTATTAGGAACATTTTAATACATAGAATACAACTTTTAACTTACCCATTACTGTTACAGTAACATTTCTGATTTGATGATCAGTGTGACATGCTAACATACATTGGTTTTAACAGAATGAGCATAGTGGGACTCTGGGAGGAGCAAAGAGCTGACAAAGAAAGGCCTTTTTTTCAGGGAGCGATTTAGTTGGATTTCATTATGACATAAGGAAGATTTATTTTAGTATTTCTGGCCCAGCAAACTTAGAGGGATCTATTAAGATCTACAGTCAGTCTGGGTGTCTATGCTGTAGATAATTTTCATGGTAAGGGTGTATTTGCATTGTACAGTGAAAGTTTAGAGTTTTTGAAGCAGATTTGCAACTGTGGTGATCTCTCTCTCTGAATTTTTGTAGTTGTTCAAGTGACTAGTCCAAAGTCACATAACAAGTTAAAAAGAAAAAGAGAAGCAGCAGTTTCACTTAGAGTAGTCTTTTTTGTTAGATACAATAGCTTTTCCAGACATATCTCATTTAGGACATCAGGGTCAAAAATTGTAGTCGTGGTGTACACTACAGTGATGACATTCTAGCACAACATGCCCCCCCACCAAAAAAAAATCACGTCTCAGTTGAATGACTGATACCCATCTTGGCATCTAGAAGTGTTTCCTGTGGTCGTCAATCCTAACTTGAGCAGCACAGCAGAGACGGTAGATTGTAAGTACTCTGTGTGGATGTAATAAAGAATACTCTTGTCCTAGCTGTTGAATGTTGGACCACGGAGATCTCAGCCTGGCCAGAGAAGAGAACCCAGGAAGATCATCACGGTCTCCGTGAAAGAAGACGTGCACCTGAGAAAGGCGGAGAACGCCTGGAAGCCCAGTCAGAGACGCGACAGTCAAGCTGAGGATCCCGAAAACATCAAAACCCAGGTGAGGACAAGGGACACGCCAATGCTGTTCTGAAATTATGATGGTATTATTTTGTCTTTTTGCCCTGTTAATAAAAGGTTTTTCCTAATTTTTTCTTACTACAGGCATTATTCTTAAAGCTATCATAAATGCCAACAACCTGTTTTCTCTTGAAGTTGCATTCTGTGTGCTTTTCAAAGCACACAGTATATTTCGAGGGTTCACAGGTCATAGAATTCTGTCATTCACACTTAGATCAATATTTGCTTTTCTTAAAAATGTGTTTTTAGATTCTTATTCATTGTCCTGTGGTAGGCTAGTTAGTATCTTGCTTTTTGTTTCATTTCTAATAAGTTAGAATTTAGAAATACATCTTATTTACAGTCCTTGGTAATAAAATTGAACTATTTGCATCTTTTTGTGCATATCTTCCCTTAGAACTCCTTAGGGTAAATTGAATGAATTCCTTTAATCCACACAAATTTGTTTTTGTGTGTCAATTTATATAAAGCCTCTCTTCATCTTTTGCTGTACACACAGGCCAGTTCCTATCCCTGTGTTACCTCTACTATATCCTTTAGATGTTTTTGACTCTAATTAAGATAACTAATTTGATACTAATTAAGATACTAATAGTATGTGCCTTATGGAACACTGTGAAATTTAAATGAAGTGATACAAAGCACTTGCACCTGACGTGGTTCTGGGAGCCCAGTTACGTTCTTAGTATGATAACGTCCCTGGGAAAGAGATGTGCCTTACAAATCCGATTGTGATTGAGCACCAGCACAGAATCTCATACACGGTAGATACTCAATAAATACTTGTTGAACAATAAACTTAGCAGCAAAGCTGTTCATACCGTCAGGACCAAGACAAACTGGTGCATCACAAGCCGTTTTGTCAGACCCAAATCTGCTGCTTGCCTTTGTTCATCTTTCTCGCAGTTGCCCCAGTTGTTTGTCCCAAGGGCATCCAGCTCCAGATTCACTAAAATCGAGTACCTAATCTTCCCTGAAGATTTCTCAACCTTTAAAGAAAATCTTCTACATTCCTCCTTCCATTCCCTCTGAGAAGTACTTAATGAATAGGGACCTAAAAGCTTTAAATTTCCCGCTAGTTATTTATCATTGAAGATGAAGATGTCTTCTTTTAGTGTTTAAGGCACTTGTATCAGTGCCTTACTGCGTTAGATTCTTACAACACCTGGGAAGGCAGGAATACATGTTTTCTCTTTTTTTCATGTGAGGAAACTGAAGCTTGGAGGAGGTACTCACAGCCATTGTGGTTACTGAGTAGTCCATTTTTTGTGAACTTGTACCTCTCTCTATTCTGTAGCAGAGTTCTCCCTGTTTTTAAAAAATTTTCTGTTGAAGTAAAGTTGATTTAGAAACTAAATCTAATTTCTAGTTCTAAATCAACTAAAGTCGTGTTAAGTTTCTAGTATACGGCAAAGTGATTCAGAGATGTGTGTGTGTACATATAGATATGTATTTATTTTCATATTATTTTCCATTGTGTTTTATGACAAGATATTGACTATAGTTCCCTGTGCCATACAGTAGAACCTTGTTGTTTGTCTGTTTTATATATAGTATGTGTATTTGCTATTCCCAGACTCTAATTTATCCCTTCCCCACCCCCTCTCCCCTTTTGTATTTAGATCTGTAAGTCTGTTTCTATTTTTAAGTAAGTCCGTTTATATCATTTTAGATACCATATGTAAGTGATATCATAGATATTTGTGTTTTTCTGTGTTACTTAGTATGATAATCTCTAGGTCCATCTACATTGCTGCAAATGGCATTATTTCATCCTTTTTATGACTGAGTAGTATTTCATTTTATGTGTGTGTGTGTGTGTGTTTGCGTGCATATATATTTATGTGATATAGGTATGTATCACATCTTCTTTATCCAGTCTTCTGTCTGTGACCTTGTAGGTTGTTCCATGTCTTGGCATTCATAAATAATGCTGCTGTGAACATGGGAATGCATGTATCTTTTCAAATGATAGTTTTGTCTGGATATATGCCCAGGAGTGGAATTGCTGTATCATATGACAACTCTACTGTCAGTTTTTTAAGGAACCGCTATACTGTCTTCCATAGTAGCTGCACCGTTTACATTCCCACCAAAAGTATAGGAGGGTTCCCTTTTCTCCACACCCTTTCCAGCTCTTGTTTTTTTGGAGACTTTTTAATGATGGCTATTCTGACTAAGTTCTCCCCATTATTAATTATTTCAGAACCAGAATAATTATATTAACTTTGAGGTATCATTAATTAGTTCAGTTTTCTTTATTGAATAGATACAGCAAATCCAGTGCAGGATTGATAGACTTCTTATTCAGGGCCAATACATCCTCCTTTTCTTGACACTTTTCCTTCTCAGTATAGAGCATCTTTGCTTCACTCCCTCCCTTTTTGTGTTTTCATTCTTCTCTGCACGGGTCTACCCCGTGTTGACCCGTTGTTCCTCCTATTACTCTTTTTCCATCTTTTTGTCAAGACAATAGTTTTATTGTTGCCGCCACTTCCAGAAAAGTCTTTCACTCTAACGTTTGTTCCTACCACTCTATTTATAGCAACATTATGAATGATCACCAGTGGATACTGTAAGAATTAATCTTCTTGAAACATTTCTAGGAAATCATTACTAATGACGTATCTAGGCTCCTTCCACATACATACACTACAGTTGCGATTCTGCTGCTCAGGCCACTATTTCATCTCTCTTCTCCTCTTGATACAGTAATCCCACTGCTGCTGCCCGACTCATCTCTAATGGGCTGATTTTTACCTCCTCACTCTAGCTTCTAACTTATTGTCCTGTCATTTTCTTTCCCACTAGTCCTCTGATCTTTCCTTACTGTTTTCCAATCCTGCAATAGAAGAGCCTCAATAACAATTCCTTTCTGAAATATTTCCCTTCCTAAAATATCTTCTGTGCCCCTGCCACTCTTTTTTCTTGTGGCCAGCTTTTTTTTGCCCTGTATATTCTGGCCCCATTCTCATTTCCTTCTAAAGGTATTTCCTCACTAACCCATTACAACCCTCACTTCTCTGGCTTCTAATCAACCTCATGCTTTGCTCTGTCATTTCTCTTGTAACTTTCCTGTCTTTGAAGCTGAATTTTGATGGTTTTGATTACTGTGCCTTATGCTTTATTTGTACCTAAATGAAATTACAAAACATCAAGTAGATATTCAGTTATAATGAATAAATGACTTTTGGTCAGTGTTTTGTTTTTTGATACTGGAGATTTCCTTTTTCAATTAACGTATAAATTGACATTACTTTTTAGGTGTACAATATAATCATTCGCTGTTTGTATGTATATTGCAAAATGATCACAGTTAGCCTACTTAATGTCCATCATCATGTAGAATTTTATTGTTGTGGTAAAAACTCTTCAGATGTGCAAAACAGTATTATTTTCCTTGTGTTTTCATTTTTATTGGCGTATTGGTGATTTACTTTGTGTTGGTTTCAGGTGTACGGCATAAGTGAGTCAGTTACACGTCCACATGAACTCGCTCTTTTTTAGATTCTTTTTCCACACCGGTCATTACAGAGCAGGGTTCCCTGTGCTACACAGTAGGTCCCTAGTTGTTGTTGTTGTTGTTGTTTTTGTTGTTCAGCCGCTGAACTCGTTGTGACCCCGTGGACTACAGCATGTGCCCGGCTTCCTTCCCTGTCCTTCGCCATCTCCCATAGCTTGATCAGACTCACATCCGTTGAGTCAGTCAGTCATCCATCTGACATCTCGTCCTCTGTCATCCCCTTCTTCTTCTGCCTTCAGTCTTTCCTAGCATCCGGGTCTTTTTCAGTGAGTTGGCTCTTCACATTAGCTGGCCAAAGTACGGGAGCTTCAGCTTCAGCATCAGTTCTTCCAATGAATATTTGGGATTGATTTCCTTTAGGATTGACTGGGTTGATCCCTTTGCTGTCCAAAGGACTCTCAAGAGTCTTCTCCAACACCACAGTTCAAAAGCATCAATTTGGCCTTCAGCCTTCTTTATCATCCGACTCTCACATGCATACAAGACTGCTGGAAAAACATATACAGTAGTGTGTTTATGTTAATCCCAATCTCTCAACTTTTTCCTATCCCCCTTTTCCCTCTGGTAACCATATGTTTGTTTTCTACATCTATGACTTTGTTTCTGTGTTCTAAATAAGTTCATTTGGACCTTTTTTTTTAAAATTATTATTCTACATATAAACAATATCATATGATATTTGCAACAGCCTTATTAACTATAGTCACTTACTGTACATTGCTTCAATAAATACCCTTTTTGTTTTCCTGTTTTTCTAAGCTTAATATTTTCTGATATATTTGAAGATCTGAAGGCTGGGTTTTAGTTTCACTTTTATTTTGTTGTATACACAAATTAAAGTCTTAGACCTAAATGATGCTATCTCAGTTGATACAGGCAATTTGGAGAAGTGCAGTGACTCCCTCATCCCTAATAAACTTGAAATTTTTTCTACTCTATAAAAGTGAGGCTGACTTACTGCTTTAAAAGTTGACGATATGATTTTTTAAAATTTAAATAGATTTATTTACTATCTCTGTCTGGAGAAAACTTTATGCACTGGTACACTTTGTAAAAATCCCTGTATTCAGATTAAATTATATAAGGATCAAATAAAACATTTTATGGGTTTTTCAGTTATTATATCATGGTTTCATGGATTTTTACAACTTCGTATTTTTACTGGGGCATAGTTAGGTTTCCTTCTTTGTTTATGGTTCTATAATTCTTGCCAAACACGTGGTCATGTTACTGCCACCACAATCAAGATGTAGAAGATTGCCGTCAGCCCCCTGAAATTTCCTCCTCTGCTTTATATTCTTCCTCTGCTGCTCTTGCTCGCTTCTGGCAGTCAGTCACGTATGTTTACCCCTCTGCGTGTGTACACATGCGTTTGTGCGCTCAGGCACATCTGGCTCTGTGACCCCATGAGCTGTAGCCCACCAGGCTCCTTTGTCCATGGAATTTTCCAGGCAAGCATACTGGAGTAGGTTGCCATTTCCTACTCCAAGGGATCAAACCTGCATCTCTCGCCCCTCCTACACTGGCAGGTGGGTTCTTCGCCTGGAAGGTGCCTGTAATGTTGTCTTTCCAGAATGTCATATAAATATGGAATCGTTAAACTCTTTTCCAGGATGGTTACTGGCAAGGCATGAGAGTTTCAATAGTCCAGTCTTCAGCAGCGCATATCGTTTTCTGTTCTGTAAATTTTAACCATCCTAATGGATGTGTGATATCTCAGTGTCGTTTCAGTTTGCACTTCCCAAAAGACCAGTGTGTTGAATGAGGACATTTTTTCATGTGCTTATTTGCTATTTGTGTATATTCTTTAGTACAGTTTTCTTTATATCTTTTGGCCTGTTTCGTTGGTTGGTATGCTGTCTTATTGAATTTTGAGAGGGTTTTTTTTTTTTTAATTATTATTCTGCATATAAAGCCTTTGTCAAATGTGTATTTTTTTTAAAAAGTTTTCCCCCAATCTGTGGTTTGTTTTTTCATTTTATTAGTATCTTTAGCCAAGCATAAGTTTTTAACTTTGATGATGCTCAATTTATCGATTTTTTCATTCCCACATTGTGCTTTAGCTGTCTCATTTAAAAAATCTGTACATTTAAGAATACAGAATTTTTTGGAGAAGGAAATGGCAACCCACTCCAGTCTTCTTGCCTGGAGAATTCCATGGACAGAGGATCCTGGTGGGCTACAGTCCCCAAAGAGTTGGAGACGACTGAGTGAATAAACCTTTGAAATTAAAAACAAAACAAAAAAAGTACAAAATTTTTGTCCTGCTCTGTTCTAAAAGTTTCTAATTTGGGATTTTACATTTCGGTTTGTGATCCTGTTTTAGTTAATTTTTGTGTTTTGTGTAAGGTATGAATCAAGATTTTTTTTAACTTATGGATATCCAGTTGTTCCAGCATCATTTATTGAAAAGACTTACCCTTTGTCCACTGAATTTTGTTTGCACCTTTGTTGAAAATTATATACGTGTGAGTCTATTTCTACACTTGTCATTCTGTTCTCGTGATTTATGTGTCTGTTCTCTGGCCAGTACCACTATCTGTGCATAGTAGCTTCATATAGCAAGTGTTGAAATTAGGTTGTATGTCTTCCAGTTTTTGTTATTTTTTGAAATTGTTAAGCTGTTCTAGTTTTTGTTTTTCCATTTCTACTGAAGAATCAACTTCTTGATTTCTACTCTTTCCCCCCTCCAAAAAACACCTCATCAGGTATTTTATTTTGGTTGTGTTAAATCTGTAGATCTCTTTGGATAAAACTGGTAACTTAACAGTAATGAGTTTTATAATACAGGAACATGATATAGATCTCTTATTTATTTTGGTGCTTCTCGATTTCTTTCATCAATCACTTATACATTTCATCACACAACTCTTACGGATATTTTCATAGATTCTTATCTACGTACTTCATGGTTCTGGTGCTGTTATAGATTGTACTTTTAAAAAATGTAATTTCTAGTTGTTTATTGCTAATACATAAAAATAACATCGATTTTTGTATATTGACTTTTGTCCTACAAACCTGCTAGACTCACTTAGTGTCTACTTTTATAGATTTCTTATGATTTTTCTGTGAAGACAGTCATTTGTGAAAAGGGAATTTTTATTTCTTCCTTTAGATCTGTATGGGTTGTAGTTCTTTTCCTTTGCATTATTCCGCTGAATAGGACCTCCAGTAAGATTTTGAATAGGAATGGTGAAAACAGATGTTTTTGTCTTGTTCTCACTGTTAGGGAGAAAATACTTATTCTTTCACCAGTGAGTAAGGTTATCAATGTCCTTTTTCTAGTTGAGGAAGTTCACTTCTATTTCTAATTTGATGAAGGTTTCTATAACATTGTAAGTAACTTCTGCCTAGTGTTTTATATGATAATTTATATTATACCATTTGTAGATGAAATTCTATTTTAGGATGTTTAAGTTATTTGCTATAAAGGGTTACGGATTGAAGTTAGGATGGCTAAAATCCTTTTTAACCTTTAACCTGTTAATCCTTAAATATGAATAAATTTATGAAAGTAAAATTGCTGGTTTAAGAGTTCTAGTACACATTGCCAAATTGCCCTTGGAAATGTGCCAAATGACAGTCCCACCAGTGGAGTGTGAATATACCTAGTTCCTTGAATTCTCATCAGTAGTGAAAAAAAAAATAGGTGGTATAAATTCTTAATATATAATAAAATAGATTTAATTATTTCTGTGACTCATTCACAGTCTTTGTTAACAGTTTAGGAAATTGCACTTATAAATTACAAATAAAATATTAGTCCTTATAGAAAGCATCATATTGTCACAGATAATATAATGTTTTCTTCCTTTTTGTGGTCCTTCTAGGAACTTTTTAGAAAAGTTCGAAGTATCTTAAATAAGTTGACACCACAGATGTTCAACCAACTGATGAAGCAAGTGTCAGGACTTACTGTTGACACAGAGGAGCGGCTGAAAGGAGTCATTGACCTGGTCTTTGAGAAGGCTATCGACGAACCCAGTTTCTCTGTGGCTTACGCAAACATGTGTCGATGTCTAGTAACGGTAAGAAGAGAGGAAGGAGTAAAACCAGAAATCTCCAAGAGGTATATTCTCCCCTCACTACATATTCTTCCCAGAAGTGTTAATGGGGCAGAGTAAAGGGGAGAATATATTTTTAGTACATGTAATATTCTCATTGTATAAAAATAGCCTTGCTTTTTTATAATGTATTTTCACCTCTGGAAGGGATATGGAGGTAAGACTGAAATAGGCATCATGTGGTCCCATGCAGTGTGGGGAAGACTAAAGAAGGTTAAAATTTGTAATGTGAAATTTTTGTCATGGGCAACTAGTTTTTCCTGGGGTATCATCTTATAGAAATAAAGCAAGTGCTTACATTTACATTTAGATTCAAAATTGGAAGGCATGTTGATTCTAAGTCTAGCCTTTGTATAAAACTGCTAGGATAGTTGTGGTCATAAAGGTTTCAAAACTGATGATACTCTCTTAGATACTATTAGATTTCTTTCTCTTTACATTGTCCACAGCCTGTCAAATCTAGGGCAAGAAAGAATGGGAGACCAAAGAGCTTCTGGTTAGTGTTCATTATCCTCTATTCTGCAGTCATAAAACTGCCATGTATCATCTGTGTTTTCTCTGCCTGTTACCAAGGTACCTGTATCAGAAATGTGTGTCCTTTAACATTTGAGTTTTTTCTTAATTATCACACCTTATTGTCATTGTGCCTATGAAAATTCAGAATTCCATCATTTTATACCAGTGTTTTTGAGTACCTGTGTTAAAAGTAGGTAAGTCTGTTGGGACTTAAGAAAAGTACATCTTCTGTCTTCAAGGGACTAAAAGTCCGTATTGGAGAAAAATAGCATTAGCAAGAAAAAAAAAATCACTCATAATGTATTTTGTGATGTTGTAGTGTCTTGATGCCTGATTGAATGATTCAGCCTGAAATATCAAGTTGAAAGAAAAAGAAATCACCATATTCATGGGAAATGACAAACTTTTCATATGAAGCAGGTAGTTTAGCCTGAATGGAGAGGAGTGGCGAGTACAAATATAGGGAAGGAGGAATGTACTCCCCGCAGGCTCAAGTCTCATGCAACAAGCATGGCATAAAGGCTTTGGAGTCTCATAGTGCTATGAGACTATGATAATTTAAACTTTAAATTCCAACTCTGCCATTTGCTGACTTTAACCTCAGAATAGTTACATAACTTCTTTAAGCATCTTTTTTTTTAATCCATAAAATATGATTAATTTATATAATTTAAGGTTATTATATTGATAAAATTAATTGGAATGAGATTGTGTTTGTAAAATCTAGCTCAGTTTTAGCCTATCATAGCCGTAAAATTCAGAACTAAATTGGTGGTGGTGAAGATTGTGGAGATCTTAAAATATTAGGTATAGAATGAGGAGGACTGTAATAGTTAGCACTACTAGTGATGCCGGGAAAGATTGAAAGCAAAAGGAGAATAGGGCGGCCGAGACTGAGATGGTTAGATAGCTACATCACCAGCTCAGTGGACATGGATTTGAGCAAACTCCAAGAGACAGTGGAGGACACAGGCGCCGAGCTCGTCTGCAGCCCATGGGGTAACAAAGAATTGGACACAACCTAGTGACTGAACAAGAACAGGTTGTAGTATGGGTAGATGCTTTACATATGTCATTTTGACACTTAGTGTAAGCCTTAAAGGTTAGTATTATTAGCCCCACTTTACTGACTAAGAAGTTGAGGCTTAAAAAAAGGATTAATCACTTGCTCATAGTCACATAACTAGTAAGTGGCAGTGATGGAACTCAGATCTAGGGTTATTTAACTCAGTCAGTTGCCTCCTAACCTGTACCATCGTCACCTGAAAGCAAACTGATTCCTCAGCTCGTGCCTTTAGCTTCACTGTCACAGCCATGACATCAGAAATCAGAACTAGGGCTCGATCCCAGAGCTTCTGGCTCATAATTCTTTGCTTTTTACCAGTTTTTTTATTGAACCAGTGAAGGGTTGTGGATTTTGTTGTTGTTATTTTGTTTTTTTATACCAAAATCATTTTGTATCAGGGTCTAGCTGATTAACAGTGTTGGGATAGTTTCAGGTGAACAGTGAAGGGACTCAGCCAAATAGTTTTTTTAATAGAAGAATACTGTTGATGAAAATGACCCTTAAAGGCCTGGCCATAATACAAGTTAGTTTGGAATGGGAAGAATTCACAGATAAGCCAGCTACTTATGGGTCTTTTGTTGTGCCATACCCTTTTATAATGAGTTTTTAAACTTTATTGGATTTTTTTAAATTATAAAATAACAACCTATTGGAATAATTCAAACAGAATAGGGATATACACAGAGAAAGTTTATACTCTTCCCTTGAAGCCCCAGTTAAGTTTCCTTTCCTTCCAAGGCAATCAGTGCAAGTGATATGGTTGTATTGTTCCATAATTTTCTTTATATTTATAAAATCATATAAAAATATACACATATGTATAAATAAGATGTTTTTAATTTTTTGTTTTAATTGAATTATGTTATTATTTTGCATTTTGCTTTCTATCCCCACTTAGTGTGTTTTAGGCATCCCCTTAGGTCATTGCAGATAGATTTTACTCACACCTTGTAATAGCTTCATATATTCCATTACATATACACACATACACATATAAATTTTTTTCATTAATTTTCATCTCTTCTGCCCCTGCCCCACCCCATGTTGTTTTTGGTTTCTTGTTTTGGATGGTTTTTTGCAACCAGAAAAGAAGCAGTGCTGCAATAAACAACTAAGTACATTTATTCTTACATGCTGGAGCTTTTACTTCTTTAGCATAGGTTCCCCCAAAGTTATATACTAAAGGATATATATTTTTAAACTTTTTTATTGAAGTATAACAGAAATACAAATAGTTTGGGAACAGGAAAATTGCTCATTTATATTTTTTGTTAAATTCAGTTCAGTTCAGTCCCTCAGTCATGTCTGACTTTGCAACCCCATGAACCATAGCATGCCAGGCCTCCCTGTCCATCACCAACTCCTGGAACCTACCCAAACTCATGTCCATCAAGCCAGTGATGCCATCCAGCCATCTCATCCTCTGTCATCCCCTTCTCCTCCTGCCCTCAATCTTTCCCAGCATCAGGGTCCTTTCAAATGAGTCAGCTGTTTGCATCAGGTGGCCAAAGTATTGGCGTTTCAGCTTCAACATCAGTCCTTCCAATGAACACCCAGGACTGATCTCCTTTAGGATGGACTGGTTGGATCTCCTCATAGTCCAAGGCACTCCCAAGAGTCTTCTCCAACACCACAGTTCAAAAGCATCAATTCTTCGGTGCCCAGCTTTCTTTATAATCCAACTCTCACATCCATACATGACTACTGGAAAAACCATAGCCTTGACTAGACGGACCTTTGTTGGCAAAGTAATGTCTCTGCTTTTTAATATGCTGTTTGGGTTGGTCATAACTTTTCTTCCAAGGAATAAGCGTCTTTTAACTTCATGGCTGCGATCACTATCTGCAGTGATTTTGGAGCCCCCAAAAATAAAGTCAGCCACTGTTTCCACTGTTTCCCCATCTATTTGCCATGAAGTGATGGGACCAGATACCATGATCTTAGTTTTCTGAATGTTGAGCTTTAAGCCAACTTTTTTACTCTCCTCTTTCACTTTCATTAAGATGCTCTTTAGTTCTTCACTTTCTGCCATAAGGGTGGTGTCATCTGCATATCTGAAGTTATTGATATTCTCTTGGCAATCTTGATTACAGCTTGTGCTTCATCCAGCCCAGCATTTCTCATTATGTACTCTGCATATAAGTTAAATATAAATTAATGATTTAAATACTCTCATAATGTTTAATTTTAAGCTACCACATTAGTGTATATTTCATTGTATATCAGCAAAGTGAACATACCTAACTCTCTGGTCAATAAATGTAATTGTACCTTTCTTCCTTAAAGATGACCACTGTCCTAACTTCTAACATCGTAGCTAACTTACTTTTGAGGCTTGTTTTATTTAACAGTGATTTGTTTTACTTAAGGTTGGCAGTGGGACTATTCATAGATTTCTAATACGAACCAAATACAAAAATCAAACAGCCATAAGAATAATGAAAACCTAAAAGCTAATCTCTTAGTAGAAAAATAAGGCTATCTTCATGAACCTTGAGTGAGGGAAAATTTCTTTAGCAAGATGCAAAGTAAAGGAGGAAAATATCAAATATGACTGTTAAAATTTATAACCCTTGGTGCAGCAGATGGTGCTATAAATAAAATAAAAAGGTAAAGCCACAGCCTGGGAGAATATATCTGAAATGCATATAGCTGCCAAAATATTAGAATCCAGAGTTGAAGGGGAAAAAAGCAAATCAGTAAGAAGAAAAAAAGCCCAATATAAAAAACGGACAGTTCATAGAAATGAAATCCATTGGCTCATAAACTTAAAAGATACTCAGTGTTATTCATTATTAGTGACAAGAATTGACAAGATACAGTTCTGTGCAAGTCACATCCATGAGAGTGAGGGCAAAATGCAAAGATGAGCGTAATCACTTTGGAGAGTAATTAGACAACAGTGGTGAAGATGTTCATATGCTATTCCCCAATAATTTCACTTCTTAGTGTATATCCCAGAGAAATTCCCATTTGTACACAAGGAATCACATGTTAGAATGTTTATCTAGGTATTGATTTAAATAGTGAACAACAGGAAGCAACCAAAATAAGCCTAAAAAAGAAGAATATACCACAGTTTATTTTAAAAAATAATTAGGCACATGAGGAAAAGACAGCATGAATGAGAACCAACAACAAGCAAATGCCCTGTGTTGGGCTCCAGATACTGGTTTTATCAGGCACAGATGTTAAATGAATATGCTTACATTCAAGGTGATAGATTGACAATTTCAGTAGAGAAAGATAAAGTATAAAAAGGACCAAACAGAATTTCCAAAACTGAAATTAAAATTAAGAAGGCAATAAAAGGGTTTAATAGCAGATGAGACACAGCTGAAGAAGAGAATTATAAACTAGAATGTAAGTGTATAGAATCCAGATTGAAGCACTGAGACCCCCAAAAAGAAAATTAACGAGAGGTTAAAAGATGATAAAATCAAAAGATTTCCTGCAAACCCCAAGCATGACCTTTTTTAAAAAGGCTGTAGGAAACCTTTTACAACTGGTCCTAGTAAAGCTAATTACAGGAAGAAAAAGATACTAAAAAGAAACAATAATTTGTCTGCAAGTTTCTTAGGACTCAAAAGTCACCATATGTAAAAAAAAAAAAAAAGTTGGTAAATCAAACTACAATAAAATTAGCATTTTTCATGAAAAGGTGTCACCATTAAGTGAGAATGCATGCCACGTGTTAGAAGATAATTGCAGCATAAAAATCCGATAAAGCGCACACCAACTGAGAAAGTAGCATTGACATGCACGCGCTATCATGTGTAAAACAGACGGCGACACGGGGAGCCAGCCTGGCGGCCTAGGTGAGGGGGGGTGGGGAGAGGGGGGCTCATGGAGGAGGGGTGTGTATGCATATCGTTATGGCTGATTTGTGTTGTATGCAGAAACCAATACAGGATCGTAAAACAGTTTTCCTCCAATTAAAAAAGTTTAAAAAAAAACTAACAGATTAATAAGAAAATAGCTTAATTTTTAAATAGACAAGAGACTTAAATATTTCACCAAAGAGGTTATCCAAATGACCAATAAATATGAAAAAAATTAATCAATTAGATAAAACCATGGAGTAATACCAGATTGCTAAATTTACCAGATGTTTGCAAATAGGTGAAGCAACCAGAACTGTCAAGCAGGGCCAGTGGGAATATAAATTGTAACAGTCACTTTGGAAAAGAGATTAGCATCATCTACAAAACCTGGAGTTATTTATTTATTTATTTATTTTTTGCTATAACCAGCATTCTTAAGAATATACACAACAGATAAACATACATTTCTTATGGGCCAGGAAGCGTATGGAAATGTTTGTCATTATTCATAGTGAGTAAAATCTTGAAACTGCCTATAAACAGTAAAATGGATGAATTGTTGCATGTTCACACTAGGACACTCAAACCAAACTATAACTGTGTACACATGGCTCTAACAAGAAAAAGGTTTAGCAGAAGAAGCCAGACCCAAAAGAATATATATTGTTTGTTTATTTAAAGTTCAAAAGTAAATACGGGATTTGGGGATGCATATCTGGATGGTAAAACAAAGAAAAGCAAGAAAGTGGTTATTATAAAAATATAGGATAATAGGATTAACTGTGAAGGCTGGATAGTTGTAGTGCTTTGAAAGCATTTAAGTGAAGCCCTGGGAGGCTTCAGTGTTCTTGAAGCTAAACTTTGAAAAGAAGAAGAGCAAACAATAGAGTGAAAAAATTTTTTAAATGGTCAGGGCCCTTAACTTGAATATTTAGTATCTTAAAAATGAAAGATGAAAGTAAATATGGCAAGATACTAAGTTTTAGCAAACTTGAATAGTGAATACTTGAGTGTGTGCTCTTTTCTTTTATACTTTATAAGAGAAGAAGTGGCGTTAAGCTGATTATTTTTGGATGGCATGTCCATGAGCAGTGTTGTCCAAAATTGAAATGATAGTATATGTTTCACTAAGGCCAGCTTAAGCTGATTTTTTTTCCTTTTAAGTTTCGGTTTCCTGTTACAATGCTTCTTGTGAAATCAAGCAAGAAGGATCTACTCTGTGCAACGTTTTCCAGTCCTTCTTAACTACAGGTGCTACTTGTTTTGTTTTGTTTTTAACATAATTGTTAGTTTGAGAAACAGTTCCTCCAGCAGAAGGAGAGAAAATGAAGAGCGAATTAAAAAATTAAGATATTACCCAGGGGAGGTATTCTTTTTCTATCCATTATATTCATTAAGTTATTTCAGTAGCTTCACTTTCATTATCAGTATGTTTTACTGAGACACATCTGCAGAATTGTAAGATCTTTGGCCTGGTTCATAGTCCTAAGAATGTATAGACCTATGCCACTTGCATGGGTTATCATGAATTTGAAGTATTGGAATCTAGTTATGATTGCCCACACAGTCATATTATCTTTCTAAATAGTAGTAGTTAAGAGTAGTGGCAATCGTAACAGTATTTTGAGGGGATGTGTTACATCCAACTCATTTAATCCTCACAACCATTTTATTATTCCTATTTTAAAACATTTTGTGAAAGTTGGGAAATTGCCTAAATAGGGATTTTATGCATGTGGAGGTTGCCAGTGTTAAATGATAGAACCCTAGTTCGAACAAGAGCCAGTGAAAGCGTTAGTCACTCAGTCGTGTCTTGACACTTTGAAACCCCATGAACTGTAGCCCTCCACACTCCTCTGTCCATGGAATTTCCCAGGCAAGAATACTGAAGTGGGTTGCCATTTCCTCCTCCAGAGAATCTTCCCCACCCAGGGATTGAAACCAACTTGCCTGCGTCGCAGGTGGATTCTTTACCGTCTAAGCCACCAGGGAAGAATTGGACTATAAAGAAGTCTGAGTGCCAGAGAATTGATACTTTTGAACTGTGGTGCTGGAGAAGACTCTTGAGAGTCCCTTGGAGAACAAGGAGATCAAATCAGTCAATCCTAAAGGAAGTCAACCCTGAATATTTATTGGAAGGACTGATGCTGAAGCTGCAATACTTTGGCCACCTGATGCGAAGAGCCAAATCATCAGAAAAGGCCCTGGTTCTGGGAAAGATTGAAGGCAGGACAAGAAGGCAGTGACAGAGGATGAGATGGTTGGATGGCATCCGACTCAGTGGATGAGTTTGAGCAAGCTCTGGCAGATGGTGAAGGACAGGGAAGCCTGGTGTGCTGCAGTCCCTGGGATCACAAAGAGTTAGTCACAACTTAGCCACTGAACAGCAGCAAGCTCAAACAGAGACTTAGATCTCTGGTTTTAAAGTCTCGGGGTTGGTTTTTTTCCTGACCTCGGGCAATAAATGGAGACATTTTTGGTTATGACTACTAGCATGTTAGTGTGTAAAGGATGCACTTCAGTGCGTCAAGTTCACGATGCTCCTGAACATCCTACAGTGCACAAGACAGCCACTTGCAACAAAGGGCTGTCCAGCGCAAAACGTTCATCGTGTCAAGGACGAGAAACTTGGTCTGCATTGTTGAGGTTTTAAGACTTAAGAGAATACTTATTGTCATCGTTCAGAGCAGGGTTGTTTTGTTTTTGTTTTGTTGACCACTCTGCACAGCTTGTTGGGGTCTCAGTTCCCTGAGCAGGGATTGAATCCCCACCCTCAGCAGTGAAAGTGTGGAGTCCTAACCACTGGACTGGGAGGGAATTCCCTCAGAGCAGTTTTTAAACCTTTTTCTGCCTCTTTGTCATTCACTTCAGTCACACACCTCCGTAAGTCACTTTGCAGTTCTTACCTAGGGGAGGGCTTGAGAAAACAGCTGTGTGTCAGTTTTCCTTGACATCTTAAGGGGTGGTAGGCTTTCTAAAAAGAAATTCTTTAGATTTACAGAGGAAATTGATACAATAGTTTTGGCTTTACCAATGGGCTCTGCATATCAGCTGGTAAAGAATCCGCCTGCAGTGTGGGAGACCTAGGTTCAATCCCTGGGTTGAGAAGATTCCCTGGAGAAGGGAAAGGCTACCCATGCCAGTGTTCTGGCCTGGAGAATCCCATGGACTATATAGTCCATGGGGTTGCAAAGAGTCGAACATAACTGAGCGACTTTCACTTCACTTCACACCATATTTATTGTGTACACAGGCACACTTGTTTAGACTTCTATGCAGCTGCCTGCCTTTGCCAAGTTCTGCTAAGTGAAACCTCTGGCACATAAGACTTTAAGACCTTATAAGAGATAGTAACATGGGCCTCTTGAGTATGCCGCTGCTTCTGCTGGTTCAAGTAGGAATGAATGAAGAGATCTGCAAGACCTTCTTCACAAACTGTAGCTTGCCAGGCTTTTCTGTCCTTGGAATTTTCCAGGCAAGAATACTGGTGTGAGTTGCCATTTTCTTCTCCAGAGGATATTCCCAATCCAGGGATGGAACCCTGGTCTCCTGCGTTGCAGTCCGGTTCTTTACCATCTGCAGGGAGTCCCCCTTCAAAGACTGCAGGGCATTTAACTAGAACGCAGTACTTCTCTTAGGAAGCGGACATCTGAAAGTGAAAGTAAAGTCACTCGTTCTACTCTTTATGACCCCATGAACTATAGCCTACCAGGCTTCATCGATGGGATTTTCCAGGCAAGAGTGCTAGAGTGGGTTGCCATTTCCTTCTCCAGGGGAATCTTCCTGACCCAAGGATCAAACCCAGGTCTCCCGCATTGCAGGCAGACACTTTACCCTCTGAGCCACCAGGAAAGCCCCGAGGACATCTGAATTGAGTGGCAAATAAAGAAGGGCAGATAGTAGAAATTGCTATCCTGTATCTAAATCTGTGCTTAAATAAAATTTTACATTGAATTATTAGTCCTTTTTATTGCACTGTTTCATTTTAATCAAAATTTAAAGAAAATCCCTAACTCGAAACTCATTTTGAGCCTAAGTTCCTAAGAGCGGGGCACTGCTAAATTCCTACTGCCTGAAATGGTTTCTGGTACATAATAGACCCTCATACATAGGTTTTGAGTGAATGGATAAATGCATGAATGAAAGTATAACTTGAGTTTATTTTGCACCTTAAGACCACTTTTGTTACTTTTAATCTCTGCTGTGGCAGGCATGCAAACCTCAGCTGTAAAGAATGCAAACCTCACTGTGGGTAAATTTCTGCATTCTGTGTCCTGTTATACCAGATCCAAGACTTTTAATGTGCCACTGAAGAAAAGATTGATGAGAAATGACTTACCCTTTCATAACTTGACCACTCCCTTTTCAGTGCTGTATACCTCTTCGAATGTATCTGATAGAACACATTTTGGTAGATGTGTTCATTGTACATACAGATCATGTTATGTTCATTTTTAGCTGGGAATTCACTAAGGTCAGGGCATCACCACTGATAAATGATAGCATGTCACCGTAGACCCAGGAGTTACTGTTGAACAATTGATTTATTGCTGTTCACTTCACATCTTAGAGTTAGTTTGGGGCATACCACTGTTTATATTATACTAGTCATTCCAGATACTTTACCGCAGACCAGAACATGCTTTAAGCAAAACAGCTACTGGGCCATGGATTACCACTAGCATCTTTATGTTCTAGGACAGCCCTGAAAATCCTGAGCATGCTAATAGGCAAGGCCAGGACTTGTCCTTCTATTTTCTAGTCTCCTGTTGGACTCCGTCAATACACAACTGACAGCCCTTGGTGATTTTCAGGGAGTTTGATCCTTTTAAGGAGAAGAAGTATTTACCATCAATACTAACAAATACATTAGCAGTTCAAATCCAGTTGCTTGAAGGAAATGACTCCCTAATCCTGACAGCATTCATAGCCAAGGTTGCTGGCTGACCGGGATGTGGCAGGTCTCATCGCAATATGAGATGGACACTGTTAGTTTACAGTGTAATGTGGTGTCACATGGTTAGTTTACTGTTGTGTAAAAATTAAAAGGTAGGTACTCTCCAGCAAATCTAGCTTACCAAGCAGTCTTGGTATAAAATATTCCCCATTGACTCCCTCACTTTCTAAGGAATCATCTCCCAAACAACCCATCTGAAACACTTAGTATCTTAGTTTTAATTCCAGACTACAGTTTAATGAAATTATAGTTGTCTGAGAGAGAGCTTCTTCTCACTGTGGCATGTCACCTTTCACTTTTGGTATTATCCA
Source organism: Cervus elaphus (assembly GCF_910594005.1). Taxonomy (NCBI): domain Eukaryota; kingdom Metazoa; phylum Chordata; class Mammalia; order Artiodactyla; family Cervidae; genus Cervus; species Cervus elaphus. The sequence continues at coordinate 4,378,549 of NC_057822.1, read as the reverse complement.
CGATCACATCTTCAAGCATCTACTTCGTCTACTGTTAGGAACTGAATGTTTATCTCTCCCCCAATTCATAGGTTGAAGCCCAACCCTCCAAGTGATGGTGTTAGGAGGTGGGGCCTTTGAGACGTAATTAGCTTTAGCTGAGGTCATAAGGGTGGATCTCCCATGATGGAAATTAGTGTCTTTAACAAACAGGAAGAGGTACTAGAATTTCTTTTCCACCACATGAGGATAGAGGAGAAGGCAGATGTCTGCACACCAGACATCTGAAGAAGAGGGTTCTTCTTCTCCAGGAATTGGATCTGCCTGCACCTTGATCTCGGATCTTGTCCTCCAGAACTGTGAGAAATAAACATCCGTTGTTTAAGCCACCCTATCTGTGGTAGTTCATTATAGCAGCCCTACCAGACTAAGTAAGACATTCACTCTTCATGTTCTCACTAACAAATTTTATTGAGTCTCCTGACCAGTCAAGTGTCCCCTGACAACACAAGTCAACTTAATACTATCATAATTTCATAATTCTGTTGAATTTAACATCTCTTAAGAAGAAGAAGATTACCGTGTATCACAGTTCTCAGGCGGTATCCTCCCTGGCCTATTTCCATATTTCCACAGCCCCTGTTAACCATCCCCAGAGGACATTAAGATCATGTTCCAACGCAAGTCTTTAGGGCATTGTGTAGCCAGACCTTCATTCATTTAGAGACAAATGTGCTTGCAGGTCTGTGGCCATTCTGCTGATCGTTCCATTTTAATACTTCCATGTGAACATATCTAACAAGCATATGCAGCAGTCACAGGTTCCTTATGTCCTGTACATGTAAACTGTTGTGTGACCACCATTTTGGGATAGCAGATATTCAGTTCGCTTGCCTTTTGTGGTTCTCTCCCTAATTGCTTTGTGAACTGAAACATTTTTTTAATGTTTATGTTATTACAATATAGATTTCTCTTAAATTTTACTAATAAGCATGTCAGTACAGCTCCAAATTTAAATATAGCTCTATTAGTTTGTAGAATTCTTGGCTATGTTCTGGGCACTATTACTTATTTTAATTAGACTGTCTCATTTAATCCTTCAAACAGTCCTATGAGATAGATGTCCCCATTTTAGAAAGAAATAGACGTTCGGAGAAGCTAAGTAATTTGGCCAAGGTCACATGGCAGTGCTGGGATTATGACTGTCTCCACAGCTCCTGTTGCACCAGCTGCTTCATGGTGTCCCCAGTCTGTAATCACTGGAATCCTTTTGCTGATGACGGGATTAAGGCTTAATGAGGTAGCTTGCTCACATTTACATACTGATGAGGTGTAGAGCAGGGATTCAAACCCTGATTTTACAGCTCAGGATTCCAGTGCTCTTTCACTTTGAGTGTTCCAAATATGCCAGGTAAACGTTATTCTCTGTGACTTAAAGCACTTCCAACAAACCTATTGCGTCGGATGCTTAAAGCTGCATTCAGGTTAGACACAGGGATTGTGCCTCCCTTGTTCGGATGATTAATGAATTGGGGTTAAAAGAATTGCCTTCATTTAAAATCAAGCAGGCAAAAAAAAAAAAGAAAATCATGCAAGTGAATCTTTTCAATATAGCCTTCCCTACATAAAAGGTGTAAAAAGCAAATCCTTTAATACATTTTGTGTAGGGAAATTGTCCCTTGCCTTATGTCATTTCTACTTGTTCCTTCCTGTAAATAAAATACACAAGTTGTATTTATTTGACCTTTCTGACTGATTTTAATTCTGGTCCCTCTCATTAAGACAGTGGTTTGAATTTTCATATTATCCACATTTTTCACATCTTCTACATAGTAAATCCATAATGCAGGAAAAATGTTTTTAAGGCTGATAAATTGTGATGGTTTTTATCCCATCAGTCTATAATGTCCTTAGTATTAAAATAGACAGTGGTGGTGAATATGCTAAGAAGTTGGCAAAGACCTCTTGATGTGTTTATTTGAGTTCCTGTACAACAGCAAATTGAATATAACTGCTGAATTTTTGAACCTTTGCTTTGTTCTGGAACCTAATGTCATGCTGGGTGCTCTGTTATATAGAACCTCTCAGATATGCTGCTGCTTTACATTCTGGGTGGTAGAAAGTAAAAGATAGTCTACTTTTGGCTTCTGCTTTGAAAACCCTTTGCTTTCATGTTTCATTTCTTTAAGGCTAATTAAGTACCTGCTCTCAGAACTTCCCTGGTGGTCCAGTCCCCTGTGCTTCCAACGCAGGAGACCTGGGATTGATCCCTGCTTGGGAAACTAGATCTCACATGCCACAACTGAATGTCTTACATACCGCACTTAAGATCTGCATAGCCAAATAAGTACAAATAAATTAAAAACCTACACTCTTGTGTGATCATAGAATAGGCCCGACTTTGACATAACCTGTTGTCACTTGTATTTGTATGGCCTGAATTTGGACATAAGGACATGTTAGCTTTCCTGTGATTGTCTAAAACGAATCCATATTTGGTGTTCTTCCCCTCTTTCTAAGTTAAAAAAAAAAAGTGAAATGAAACATTCGGCTCTGGTTGATAAGAGCTGGCCTTTTGTTGAGTGGTCTTTCATGCCTCACTGGGAATATGTTGGAGAGTTTGCCATCAGTTCTAGCACAAATATGCTGTGATATTAACTCCTCAAGTTTCTAGCCATTCAGCCTTGATCAGCAGCTGTCCAAATCCATTCTGGTTGACAGCTCTTTTGTGAATATAAATACAAGACATCCTGTTTTTTATTAAATTCTCCCACTAAATCTAGGACAAAGACCATGTATTTCAGAACTTTGGGAGCCACTTTGTGTTCTAGGAAAATCATTTTGCCATATTGTCATGGCTGTTCAAAATGGTACTCGGGATTTTGTCTGTAAAATAGAATTTTTTAGTCAATCATTATGCTGGTTCACTTCCTTTATATTCTGAATTAGAATGTCTCTGTATTTAGTTACAAGTAACCTTGAAGGTGAAGCTATTGCAGTTAATAGAAAACAATTGTCATTGGGTTTGTATGAACATCTTACAAGCATCTTGCCTCCAACCGGCCCCTTCCCTCCGTCCTGAGTCTTCCTGTGTATCAAAACAAAGTGTCTAAGTTGGGCATTTATTAGACAACTTGTAGAGACCTAGTGTTTTCTTTTGGCACATAAGAAATAATCAATAAACATAGTGTATCGATAGACAAGTCAGATACTAGCATTACAGTGTTGTGACATCCCCCTTAGGAAAAGATGTCTCATATTCTGAAATGTGACCCTCACACACATCTTTCTGCATCTTTCTAGAATATTCTGTATCTTTCTAGAATAAGGATCTCACCTCCAACAGTTTTCCTATGGCCGTGAAATTCTCCCCTGCTTTATTTCATTTTTATTTGTTTCTTGAAACCAAAGTACCTACTGTAGTAATTTGAAAAACAAAAATAATAAAACCTTTGACAGTTAAAAAGGTCTCGAGGAGTGCGGAGTCATGCTTGTAATCGTATTAAAAGGATTTTAAAGTCAGCTAGAGGCACAACCAGCCATAGGGGATGCAGTACATTTATATGAGAGGAGTGTGTGTCTTTTCTATATAAAATTTAAAGCTTCTTAACCATTGAAAACTTGAAATGCCTAAAGCTAAATTGTGTATCTTTTGTAGAATGCTTACCTGTGGTTCGGTGAGCATTATTTTGCACAGTAAAGAAAATAGATTTTTGAGAAAATCATTGGATTTCTTTAAGTAATCTTGCCACTTTTGCATTTTCCCATCTGGATGCAGCTGAAAGTACCCATGGCAGACAAGCCTGGTAACACAGTGAACTTCCGGAAGCTACTACTGAACCGTTGCCAGAAGGAGTTTGAAAAAGATAAAGCCGATGATGATGTCTTTGAGAAGAAGCAGAAAGAGCTCGAGGCTGCCAGTGCTGTAAGTATTTTCACAGAAAAACTGTGCTTGTGCGTTTTGAGTGTTATCAGAATTTTCATGAAGCCGGCTGCCTCATCGTCCTGCTACTTCAGTACGTAGTTTCTGTTTCTTCAGGTGGGGATATACTGTATTGATGTTTAGAGGAAAGCTTTATTCCTTTTAGTGCCACGTGTTAAAACGACTCAACCTTCTAAGGTAGGATTTCAGAACCTAGACTTCAGAGAGGTTACTGAATTCCAGAAATCTCCTGAAATGGATACGAACTTGTGGGTATAGTTTTATTTTCTGAATAGGTCTGTGGTTAACTGTCAAAACCTCAAAGGCTCTCCTTGACCCCTAGTTTAAACAAGTTTATTTCAACAACAAGACACTTGAAGGGAAAATTACGTAGGATCATTTCTTCTTTTACAGTAATTTATCCTTACTTAAATAGAGATTGCCTTATGTGTAACAGCTACATACAAAAAAATTATAAAATTTTCACTGGTTTTACAATGGTTAATAAAAAAACGTCAAAATCCTCCAATCAAACAAGGAGTGCAAGAATTTTTATGTTGTTCTGTTTTTGGTAGACAATGAAAACAAAATAATATACTGGAGTATAAAGATAAGAGTTGATGAGTATGCCCCTAATGGAGATAAAGGGGATGTTTTCACCAAACCAGTATTTATCCCCATCCCATCTTCATTTGATGTTAATCAAAACATACCATCGGCCCTTTAGTTTTTTTAAAAAATGCACTATGCTTGTGCATATACACCAATTACATTATGTACAGTAAAGGAATGAGAAAGGGGAAAATGAATGAAATAGAGAAACCACACTCTAGTAGTCAGGATGTGGTGGAACCAAATTGTGATTTTCTAACGGAGAATGTCTTTTTGGTCTGGAGGAACAGAACTCTAGGGGTTCCCTGTTTAGTAGACACCTACTCTCTGCTGTTGGAACACAACAGTTGTATCTTCATCCTCCACTGCCAACTGTGCAGATGTGTCCTTTTCATTGACTGGCTGCCTGTCAGATCGGAATTGATCTGCCTCACTGACAAACCCTTTCGTTCACAATAGGCTTTTATTAGGGTACTAAGTGGTGTATGCCTCTTAATGTTAAACAGCATCTCTGAACCATCCTGCCCCTACACCTTCAAATTAGTATGATCGTTTTTCTCAGTTTTGACTCCTTCCTTGAGCTTTTCATCAACTAGGCCAAGTGCCATAGTCTCCCTAGCTGCCTCTTCATAGAAGACTTGCCAGGTCTGTACTGAACAAGCACACGGGCAGCACCAGTCAAACGTATGTTTTTAGCATCTATTGAGTAGTACCATCTTCATCGTCAGGATTCTGTTATTCTTCCTTATGCAATAGCCAGAGGAGAGGACAAGGCTTCATGATGAACTAGAAGAAGCTAAAGATAAAGCCCGGCGGAGATCCATTGGCAACATCAAGTTCATTGGAGAACTCTTTAAACTCAAAATGCTGACTGAAGCCATCATGCATGACTGCGTGGTGAAGCTGCTGAAGAACCACGATGAAGAATCCCTTGAGTGTCTATGTCGCCTGCTCACCACAATTGGCAAAGACCTGGACTTTGAGAAAGCAAAGGTAGGACCCCCAAATCTCAGAAACCTCCTGCAGGGACGCTGTCAGTTGCGGAAGTTGACTGTCAACACGAGTCTCCGCCTTGTCCCAGCAGCCAGGGCCGCTTGTTTTTCTTTTGTCCTTCTCACGGTCAGTGTTGGGCCATCGTGCTCCTTACCACGTTTTCATTAAAGTCAGAAGTGAAGAGGGTCCAAAAGTATTTAAAAGCTGGGTCACAAATTGAGATTATTTGTCCCGTGTCCTTTATTTTACAGGCCCTTCATATGTATATGAATAGCAGTACATTTCTGTGGAATGTACAGAAATTTGGGGGTGGGGGAGAAGCTACCAAGAGCCAGGACTGACTGCAAGACAAGAATGAAGATCCAGTAGCTTTCTCAAGTTTATGCTCTAATTAATGACAGGGCTATCTAACCATAATGTAAGAAATCATTAAAAATATTATAATTCAAACATAACATGGTACTCTCCAAATAAGGGGTAGGGAAATTAGAAACGCATCAAAGAAATAATGTCAGAAATGTTTTATAACATCAGAATCAGCTAGGGTTATGTTTGGCTGTGACAGAAAACCCCGAATATCAGTGTGTATATAAGACTGAGGTTTATTTCTCACTCATGTAAATGAAGTTCAGGAGTAAAAATTCTAAGGCTGGCCTGGTGGCTGGCTAAGAGATGACAAAAAATTTCAGTTCCTCCAGTGTAACATTTTGTCATCCCTAAGGTGTAGCCCTGGAGTACTTCTTGACATCATAGCCGAGAAGGTTAGAAAAGGGCAAAGGACGCAGCCACCTCTCTCTTAAGGTTCCAGGGAGATGCAGTATGACATTTCCATTTGTATTCTGTTGGCCTGTAATTAGTCATATGGCCATGGCCTGCTGCCTGGAATATGTAGCCTTTATTTTGGGTGTATATTCAATTAAAAATTCTACCACAGTGCCTTTGGGCCAAAAGTTGTATTCCTATGCTGTCTTAAAATTCTACGTGGTAAAACTACATTTGAATTCCTCAGCCAGGAATACTAATGATTTTGTATCTTGCAGCCACGTATGGACCAGTATTTTAATCAGATGGAGAAAATTGTGAAGGAAAGGAAAACCTCATCTAGGATTCGATTCATGCTTCAGGATGTAATAGATCTAAGGCTGGTAAGTAGAAAAATAAACCTACCTCTCCAGTCTCTCTTCAGGACTTGGCTTGGGGAGGCTGTCCTAGGATTTATGTGTGTAATGGCTTAATGCTTTTGCCGCATGACTCAGAACATGGATCGACAAGCTGTGACGAGAGAGCTGTGTGAAAGGACAAAGAGCGTGTTCACCTGCCTATCACTTATTTCTTCTCTTTATTCTGGTGATCAAACCACTTGGCAGTTTTGAAATCAGCCATTCTGAATTCAAACTGTGGTCGTTTAAATTTATTCTTAGCATGCTAAATAATCAAGAATTCTCATCTTCAAAATAAATGTATTTCGCTTCCCTGAGCCTTACAGTTTAGTCTCTGAAGTGGTGACGTTGTCTACCTTGCAGGTGTGTTAGAAAGATTCAGTGGTTATGTACGTGCCCAGCTCACAGGAGATGTAGCTGTTTTCCTCTCTGTTGTTTTTCCTGTATACCCTCTTGTTCTGCTGCTTTTTTTCCCCTCCTTTGTCATACTAAGTAGTTTTTACCACTACCACCTTTTTCAACTCCTAGAGGAAATACACTGCCACTGACCCTAAGATAGAGGAAGTGAATATAGGTCCCCCTCTCTGCACTGCCTTGCGCTCAGACCAGGTAGCATTGACGACGGCTCTTCATCTTACTAAGCTGAGATAGGACCTCAGGATCCTTCTTATTAACAAAGCCATACCAGTTGATCAGAATTTTGAATGCTTATTTAAGTCTATTTGCCATTCTTGCCTCAAACTAATATAAGTAAGTGTTAAAAATTGCTCTGTTCTTCCTTCAGTCACTCAAATTTGTATCAGATATTGAGACTGTAGCTCAGAAGGGAAGGAATAGGAGAAGTGTAACTTGAAGGAGACAGCTTGTCTTACCCTTAGCAGAGAGGATAACTAGAGCTTAGAGTGATTGTGGCATTTTGTATAGATACCATAACCTTGATATGCGAGGAAGGAAAATGCTAGTCGTCCTCGATTTAGAACCCCAGCGGAGTGTGGTGTGAGCTGAGTAGCAACGTATCCGACTGGGTCAAGGCCAGAAGTCCTGATCTTTCTTGACTCCTCCTCTCTCCTTTCAGAAGTACAAAATGATAAATTGTACAGATAGGTGGGCAGGTAGGTGGATGGGTAGATAGACAAGATAGGTAGGTAGATAGTTGGGCCATCCTTTCACTCTGTATTTTTATCCATTGACTTTTGTATATAGTAACTCAGAGTGGATTGAGAAGGATTTAAATATTTAGCGCTAACATCTAAACTGCACATAGTGTCATCTGTAAGATGGTTGAAAAACTGCCATAGTACCAGATTTTATATGTATGTTATGCTTTTCTAGCAGTGAAAGTATAAAATAGATTTTTCTAAAGTTTCCTTTTTATTTTTAGTTATCTGGCTGACATTCTCATTTTCTCCTTTTATAGTGTAATTGGGTATCACGACGAGCAGATCAAGGGCCTAAAACTATTGAACAGATTCACAAAGAAGCTAAAATAGAAGAACAGGAAGAGCAGAGGAAGGTCCAACAACTCATGACCAAAGAGAAGAGAAGACCAGGTGAGGGGTGGAGTCTACCGGACGTTAGAGGACTTGGGAGTTTGAGGGGTGAATATGTTAAGAATTTTATATTTAGATGTGAAATGAGAACAGAAAGACTGACCCAAACTACTTACCAATCACTGGTGATTGGTAAGTGAAACGGCATCACCTGGAGACTGGTTGTTGTGTAAAAACAGAGAATGTGGGAAGTACATATTATTTCTTTGACTACTCCAAAGTCAGTAATCAACAAGACTTTATTGAGCATCTTCTGTATACTCAGTATGGTGAGGGATATAAAAAGAGGTAGAAGATACAGCTCCTTCCCTCAGGAAGCCAAAACAAATAAAGGGAATGTTTTCGAGCAAACGGAATATACTATCAGTTATGAAATGTATTGTCCACTAAGGCTGTTAAAATTCAGAACAGGTTTGATAGCAACCTGGAGGAAAGGGGCACTTGAACTGAGCACTAGATGGCCAATATTTGGAAGGGATGGAAAAATTTTAGTCATGAAACTAAAATAAATATATATTGTAAAGAGGAATAAATAAGCCTGAGTAGAGTAAAATTTAAGTGTTCAGAAGGATTGAAAAAATGTTGAGAAGAATGTATCCAAATTAGGAACTTTGGGCTTGAACTGACATTAAGGAGCCACTGTGTGTTTTTGAGCAAAGGAGTAATAACATGCTGGATATGCATAAATAAAATGAGTCTGTTGCTCATTGGAAAAGACCCTGATGTTGGGAAAGATTGAGGGCAGGAGGAGAAGGGGGCAGCAGAGGATGAGATGGTTGGATAGTATCTCTGACTCAATGGACATGAATTTGAGCAAACTCTGGGAGATAGTGAAGGACAGGTAAGCCTGGCGCCATGTAGTCCATGGGTTCACAATGAGTCAGACACAACTTAGCAACTGAACAACAATGACAACATTGCTTGTCTCATGATGAATCAAGGGGTATACCAAACTCAGAAACGTTGTTGTCAGTTGAAATCCTATGTGGAAGGAGGTAAAACTTGGTAGTGATAAAAATAAAAAGGAAGAAACGGGGGAAAAAAAAGGTGAAATAGTAAGCATTTTACACCTGAGAAAACAGAAAATTCTATTGACTCAGTTTAGGAACATTAAAAGAGGAAACTTGTTTCAGAAGGGAAAGGAAATGATCATTTTTCTTATAAGCTTGTTTCTTCTGAGATGACATCCAAATGGGAATGCTCGTTTTGTCCACTGTGCTATGAAGAGCTCAGATGGTGACCCGGTCATATCAGTGTAGAGGTTGAGAGCGGAGACGCTGGAGCCAAGCTGTCTTGTGAGTTTCAGCTCTCCTGCATCCTAGCTGCGTGACCTTGCGCAAGTCACTTAATCTGTAAAATTGATCGAATAATAGTACCTGGGATTTGTGTGAGGCTGAAATGAGATAGGTAAAGTGTTCAGCATAGCAACTGACACCTACAAAATATTCAATAGCCATGACCTGTTACTTATCAGAGACACTGTATACTCTTAATGAAGTTCTGAGAGATGACTCCACCAGGGAAGAAAGTGTGCTTTTCTGTTTCACAGGAACAAGGAATAATCAAGCGTGTTCATGATCATTAATATCACTTAGCAAAGAGAAAATCAAGAAGCATGTGAGAATTGGAAAAGCTTTTAGATAGACAGTTTGGTGGTCTTTCATTCAGTAAATATTCATTGAGTGCTTGTCATGTAACGAGAGACAAAGTCCATTACCTCCTGCAGCTCACATCTTAGGAGGAACATAGGGGGGACAAGTACTTAAATATATATGTTAAAAACATATGTCAGATATGTTCTATAGAAACACTAAAACAGAGAAGGAGTAGGAGTGCAAGGTTTGATGAGTAGAAAGGTTGCAGTTTTTTACTAGGACGATTGGGAAGCCTATTTAAGTTGGTGGTGTTTGAGCAAAGACTGAAGTAAGGGAAGGAGTTAATTCATGTGGATATCTGGGGAAGTGGGTTTTAGGAAAAGGGGATAGTAAGTACAAATGCCCTGAAGCAACCTTTTCAAGCACCAGCAAAAAGGTCAATGTGGCTAGAGCAAAGGTTATGGGGGGAGAGTGGTAGGAGATGGGGTCTGAGAGGCAGGAGCCAGATTACTTAGAGCAGATGAACCATTTATAAGGAGTCTGTCTTTTTCTCACAATGAACTAGATAACAGAAGTGTTTTGAGCAAAGAAGTGACAAGGCCTGACTCATAATTTACTAGGGCCACACTGGCTGCCATGATGATAAAAGGTGAGGATGAAAGCAGGAAGCCACTGATGATGTTTTTATACCAGTTGAGGCTTATTGCTGGCTTAACCAAATTTGTAGTGTTAGTAGTGGTTAGAAGGGGGCTAGATGCTGATATATTGAAAAGGTTGAACTGACAAGATTTGCTGACAAATTAAGTGCAACGTGTGAGAAAGAGGAGTCAAGGCTTTCTGCCTTTCAGTGCCTGAAAGTTTGGAGAAGCTGGTTTTAAGGGAATGATCAAACCATAGTGTGTCTTACAACATCATTAAGTGAAATAAACTTTGGAATAAATTATTTCCATCTTACTTCTCCCTGAGTATTCTCATCATTAACTCTATACACATTAGATTTGGCCCTCCCTTCGGGAGGATTAGTCTAGCACTAAATCCTTGTTCATTTGTATGAGTTGGTTTCTTCCAGGTCAGTAATGTTTTATGAGAGATGGATACCAGTAGAGAGCTTCTACTTGAAATTTTCACATTGTGGGTGGTAAGGAGACTGTCAGCAGTGCTCTCACAGTCTCCGTTGTCTTCTTCCTGGGTTTTGATTGGAGCTGTTGAGTTGAAAAGATCGCTCACCCTTTCATTGTCAAACTGATTTGAGACAGATGAGAGTCTGGCTCACTCTGTTTTTCCTACAGGTGTCCAGAGAGTGGACGACGGTGGGTGGAACACTGTTCAAGGGGCCAAGAATAGTCGGGTATTGGACCCCTCAAAATTTCTGAAAATCACTAAGGTGAGTGTGACATTTAAGAACAACTTCAAATAGTCTCAGAAACATGACTCTCAAAATTACTTCTCACATAAAATAGCCATATTACAGATTTTGCCTGGTAGTTGTATTTTATTGCAGATGCATTTCTACAGGGCAACCTTAGTAAGTGTACTCTTACCTAGTTGTCCTGGAATTAATCCTTTTTATTTGTATGAGTGTTAACCAAGAAGGGCTAGATTAGGTTTACTAAGGCTTATTAAATTGACTAGGTTAATTTCTTAAAGGTATGAGATACTTAGTATAAGAGAGATGATAACAAAAGTTCTTGAGAAGCCATAGTAAGTTGCAAGCTTTTATACATTGTATCCTTAGCTCTAAGGAAGGAGAAAGTGCCTCTTTAAGTTTGGCCATGAAAGGAATTAATGGTTTGCTGTATCTAAGGCATAAAAGAAAGCACAGAAGACCTACCAGAAATTATTCTGTAATAAAGACTTACTGGACTCTGCTTCCTTCTCTTGAGAGTCTATGGGCAGTAAGAGGAAAGAATTTTCTCCTGGCAGATGTTTTCAGCAGTAGAAGTTGATGACTATATGTAGAGTGAAGAGAACCTTGGAGAACATAGAGAAAATGGAATTACATTTTGTAAAAGTGGAAACTTCCACAGCCCACTGGGTTTTGCAAACCATTTGCAAATGTGGTTTGATCCTTACTTGTAATACACTTCCCATAGATCTGAAATTGGCAGCCTGCCAGGAGGATACTAAAGACAGTCTAAAGCTCACAATGAAGATATCAAATAGAAGAAGATGAGCTGTGTTGTTTGCATCCTTACAGTTTTTTCAAAGCACTGCTTCAGGATGGAGCATTCCCTCTCTGGATCTCTCTTGATGTATCAGCTAGGATCCTGTTTTCTAAGACTCTGGTACATTCTTCCAGTTGTTTATGTCTCAAAGAAGGACTTCCATTGCTGAATACAACTTGATTCCCATCCGCTTCCATTTCCAGCAAGAGACAGTTTTAACTAAAATAATTCGTGTTTTAAAATATTGTTTCTGTGCATGGGTGCTATAATAAGGAATTGTTGGTATTAAGCCTACAACATTATTTCCTTAATATTTTTAAAAATATATAAATTAAAATAAATGTGTGTATTCAGATAGTTATACTGTTGGTACTCTATATAAATATTAAAAGCTCAAAACCATTAAGGAGATTGACTGTTAACTATTAACTGCATATAGCAAGCAGCGCTGTCGGAACACAGTAGCACCATTGTTAGGAGGACCTGCCTTGCAGCGTTTGTGTTGTGGTGTGCATTTTATGAGGTACTCTGCATTTGTACTGAAGTTGTGCTGGGAGTGTTAAATCTGAGAGAGATCAGGCACTCTGACTCCCCGTCTGACATGTTCCTGTCTTTCTCTTGTTTGCCTTTACTGAATCATGCGCCTATGTCACCACTCCTTCCCTGCCCCAACCTATTTTAGGCTTTGCTAAAATGTGAAATCTTTGGGTCTTTTGACCTGTTTCCTGACAGTCACTTGAAAAAATTAATGAGTTAATTTTGTAATATTGGTATATTCCTTTTTTTTTTCTTTTCCCCATTGTAAAATCACTGGGCGTTGTTAGAGGGAAATCATTAAAAGCTACTTGGCAAACTGGTGTACCATCTTCGAGGATCTGAATGCATTCTCCAGGCCAGTGGTTTCTAGCTGTATTTTGTGGACCCTGGATTCCAAAGAGTTCTTCAAGGGCCAGAGGAATCCCAGTTTAATGGGAACAGCTCCAACTTATGTTTCATATATGAGTATTCCAAGCGAAATTTTGTTGCTGAAATTGATTTTATTGCACTGGGGTGAAAAAGAGAAGATAAACTATTCTTCTAGAATAGTTCCTACTGTTGACTCGTGATCCCTTACGTTGCAGCCCACAATTGATGAGAAAATTCAGCTGGTACCTAAAGCGCAGCTGGGCAGCTGGGGAAAAGGCAGCAGTGGTGGAGCAAAGGCCAGCGAGACTGGTGAGTGTGGGGCGTCCCTTCTCCGGAAGCTGGCGTCTGCAGTCGTTTCACCAGCGTGCGTTTTAGGGCAGATCTGTAAACTAATCATGCCTAGATTTATCGGTGTCAGACTGAGGGTTTCCTCCTCAGTATGGATCCTTAGGTATTTTGAATATTTAAAACAAGTTTTTTTTTTTTAATTCAATTAAAAGACTTTAAAACTTTAATCTGTTTGATTCCTTTGTTGTTTTGTTGCTTTTTACAAATTCAATATAATTAGAAAAGTTACTGGGACTCCAAATTAAAATGGAAACTCATATTGCTGAGAAAAATAATATTATTATCCAGAAGCATTTAACTTTAGGGTGTTGTGAAAGAAAAAAGAATTAGATTAAAATATTTTTCAAAATCTATGTCAGAAGTAGATTTTGAGAGATTTGACTTTAGGACTGACATACTTGGATCATAACAATTTATTTTTGTTTTTTTGTTTTTTTTTTTCTTTTTTTTTTTTTATTTTTATTTTTTTGTCATACATTGATATGAATCAGCCGGATCATAACAATTTAAACTTCATTATTAACCTCCCTCCCATATTTCCCTTCAATTACATAATTTTGACTTTTTCTTTTAAATTAAATTGTTCACTTAAACTCACATCCATACTTTTACATAAGTGACTGACATCACAGCATTTATGCAGCATTTTTTAAGTGAAATATTTTCTTTTGGTTTCACTTGCCTTCTTTCTTCCCCTATTTACCATTCCCATATCCTACTTAGGATAATTTAGTTGTATTTTTAAAGGAGCAAATAGTTGTAATGAACAAATATTTCTAAATTCTTTTTTGCATACAAAATCCTTCTAATACTGTGCTTCTGAGAGTATGGTCTGTGGACCAGGAGGTTGGCATCAGCTGGTTAGGCTTATTAGAAATGCCTAGCCTCAGGCCCTTCCCCACGAAGGCAGATCAGTTAGAAGCTGCATTGTAGTCATGTGATTTGTATTTTTTTCTCACTCCTTAATATCTGTAGATGCCTTAAGATCAAGTGCTTCCAGTTTAAACAGATTCTCTGCTTTGCAACCTCCAGCACCTTCAGGGTCTACGTCATCCACACCTTTAGAGTTTGATTCCCGGCGGACCTTAACTAGGTAAGCAGTCTGCACATTAATAAAGACTGACTTGCTTGTCAGGCTGGCTGGCTGGCTGGCTGTCTGACACAACACTCTCTCTCTCTCTCTCTCTCTCTCTCTCTCTCTCTCTCTCTCTCTCGTGATAATCCCTATGGATAGATTCCTTTCATCAATGAAGTTGATTTCCTCCAAGATAAGGAAGTTATAGAGTTCAGATGAGGTGGAAGGGAAGGGCAAGTTATCTGACAAATATCCAATAGCTTGCTCCACTCAGAAAGCCAGGCCCACCCAAAGAGCCCTGGGAGCTTGTGTTAGGGCTCTCCAAGGTAAGGCTGCAGGTGCTCTAGAGTAACTAGCACCCTCAGGCTGTGACCCTTAAGCTGTGAGTTAAAGGTCATGACCGCCCACCCATATATTTCTCTGTCGCACTGTTCTTGGAGTTATATTTGAGGTTGTCTTTTATTTTTCACTACTCTGTATTCTGCTGTCTTTCTGCTTTCATTTTGCAGGATTCTTACCGTCAGGTGTTCCATTGGCTAGTTTACAGAGAGTGGATGAGAAACTGTAGTATAGTGACAGAATAAAATGTTTTGATGTAAGCACTTTTGGAACTGAGTTTCTTTAAACTCTCAAATGTTTGTTTTTTATTATTATAATTAATATGACTAGGTGGATTTTCTAAGCTGTTTTACTGTTCCTTTGGCTTCTGAAACAAAATGTAGCACAGGTGAACTTTTAAATGATAACCTGGATTATCCTTGAGCATCAGTTGCGCTACTTAGATGTTTGTGGCCCTTTGCCCTGCTATACATGTCCCCCGATGGCTCTGCTTTTTGAGGACTGTGTCTGTTCCTGCATAGTGATTAGACCGTTGTCATGCCTCTAGATCTTCCTTTTCTCCTTTTAAATTCAGCGTTGCTGATCTGTCTTGGGCTGAGGACCTCTTTGCCCTGCTGGTTAGAATTGTCTGAGAGAAGAGGAGGAAGACAGGAAGAGTCTCTCCTAAAATGAAGGAAGTGTGTGATCTGGGCTATTCAAAAACTTTCCATGACTTGGTCCTCAAATATTTTCCATGTATTTGAAATTTCTGAATAAATAAAATATCATAAAGTTTGTAAGACAATAAAACTGTATTATTTTGGTACTCTGTTTCCCTTTCACTCACTTAGCTCATACACTCATCACTGTCTTTCTTCTTAAAAGATTTTTTAAAATCTAAACAAGGAATTGCCATTGGCATTTAAAATTTTCAAGCGGTATCCCTTTAACATTTAAGGAAAAACTAAAGCACATCTTAGTCTCATTAAAGCACTGATTTTACTTGTTTATATAAATAATTGCCCTTTGGCGTGTAATTGGCGCCTCACACATCTAAAGCTATCTGTGAAAAGTTCTCCTGCATACTTTTAGAAAGTCTTAGTGTTGTTTTATAATTTGAATACAGAGGGAATGGAGGTGGTCTTTATTTTGAAAAGTGTTGTTTTGTCTTTTAAGTCGCGGAAGTATGGGCAGGGAGAAGAATGACAAGCCCCTTCCGTCTGCAGCAGCTCGGCCGAACACTTTCATGAGGGGCGGCAGCAGTAAAGACCTGCTAGACAATCAGTCTCAGGAAGAGCAGCGGAGAGAGATGCTGGAGACGGTGAAGCAGCTCACAGGAGGCGTGGACGTGGAGAGGGGCAGCTCTGAGGCTGAGCGGAGCAGAGCCAGGGAGACAGGTGAGGGGCTCTGTGTAAACAGGTACAGGTGAAGACCGGGGCCTTAAATCTGGGAGGGAAAAAACACAAGGAGACTTTGTGCCCGAGTAGATTTTCAGAATCAATACATGTTAACAGCACACAAGCCAGTGCTTTAAAAGTTAGAGGATATCTTCCTAATCTTACAGTTCTCATTACCCAGGTATCCCGTTGTTCAGCAGTTTGTAAATTTTCCCCTTTCACTATTAAAAGTGATGAAGATGAGGTCCTTTTGCTGTATCTTAAGCAATATGAATTTCTTCCAAGGTCCCTGAATTGTACCCCCTTGTGCATCCTTTGTGAAAAGTGAAAGTCACTCAGTCGCGTCTGACTCTTTGCAATCCCGTGGACTGTACAGTCCATGGAATTCTCTAGGCCAGAATACAGGAGTGGGTAGCCTCCCTTCTCCAAGGTATCCTTTGTACAGCCCCTCACATGTATGAAAATCCTGAAACTGTTGTTGCCACCACAGGGCAAACCAAAGAGAAAGTATCAGATGGTCTTTTATTACCTTCATCTTGGAACCTCTGTGGTTTTTGTACATGTTGAGCATGTATGTGCTTAGAGGACCAACTCAGGTACTGCTCTAAAAACTGCCTCATGTGTTTCACCTATCTGATTGTCAGTTTCCTCATGTCTTATATGGAGATAATAAGTGTACTAATTCTGTAGAGTTACTGTGAAGGTTAAAAGTGATAACACATGTAAATACTTTGAACATTACCTAGTAAATACAAAGTTTGCAAAAAGGTATTAGATGTCTTAGTGATGATAATGACAGTGATGAAAAAGTTTTAAATCTTAATCCTGAAGTAATACTGTTGTTTTATAACATTTTCCTAGCTTTCAGTTTTGTTTCATTATTTAAATTATGTCTCTTAACTGTAGTTTCTAAATGGATTTCACAGGCAAATTGAAATGTCTTTTCCCAACTGATGAAGACTTCATTCAGATCTTTCAGTTTTAAGGACAGGTGGCTTTCTTCTCCATGCTGGGTGGTTTGGGAACCTAACAAGATAGGGCATGAAAGCCATCTGGTGTGTAGTGGATCATGCAGCACAGCTGCCCACTGCACGTTTATTGTCTGGGTCATTTGTTCATTTGCCACGTGCACCTCAGCAGCTAGTGACTTCTGGGCACCAGGCCCTGCTCTTGGTCTTCCGTCTCCTGGGTCAAGAAGAAGTTTGTCAGATAACCCCATGAAAGATGATATATGTGGTGACCCAAGGATCGAAAGAGCAGATAAAACCAAGGAAGGTCTTGGAATGCAGGAATGGAAAAACCAGACCCTTAGTGTCCTTCCCTCCCCTATGTTGTAACTATTAACGGATTTCAGGTCCTCCTGAGCAGTATAGCCTGTCTCCCCTCCTACCCCATAGGGAGAAGTTATCTGCCTTAGTCTTCCCTTACCCAGGATACATGCCTCATCCAATCAGCAAATGACCCACAAGACCCCCAGCCCACTCCTTGTACCCTGGGTATAAAAGTGGACTAAGGACTTCTGTTCAAGGTCAGTTCTTCCTTGAACTGGCCCGCTGTTCTAACAGCGTCTCCTGCTCTAATAAACTTTATTCTCCTTTCCTGCCTCACGTCTGGAGATTCTTTTCCATCCCACACCCGCACCACGACCATATAGAAGGACAAAAGGAGAAAAATGCTATGAAAGAAACATAGTTGTAACAGACACAGGGGGATGTTAGAGAAGGCTTCCCTCGGGTCTGAAGGAAAGAGGAGTTATAACAGGGTTGCAGGGAGGACAGGTGAGGGGCAGAGAGGGAGCATCCATGTAGGAGGAGCACCCATGTAGGAGGAGCACCGTGAACAAAGCATTTGCAAGCCGCCGCCAAAGCCAGTGTGGCTGAGCGGGCCTCGCGTGCTCCTCCTCATCGCAGCAGTGGAGGGCAGTCACAATACAGAAGGAAAATGGAGTGTACTCTAGAAAAGCGTTCAGTCTCCATGTTGTATACCTGAAACTAACAAAATACTGTAAATAATACTGTAAATCAACTATACCTTGATTTTTTAAAAAGAACTAAAAGTGCTAATTATAAAAATTTATCAATATCTCAATACCTTGTAGCTATTGTGGATTATGAAGTTATTTAGTATGTGTGTATTCTAAAATGTTTCTGTATTCTACTTTTAGGTGGCTTGCTTTGTCAAATTTGTATTTGTTTTAATGCCTTTACTAAAAAAAAAAAACAACAATGTAACCACACACAAATATTATCAACCATAATTCTACCATTTTAATGATAATTTTTGTCATTTTTCCTTTCTCACTTTTTTATCCTCACTAGTGACAAAACCAGAAATTCCAGCAACATCAACCTCTGACAAGCCTGCGTTGTCAGAGGAAGAGATGGAGAGGAAGTCCAAATCTATCATTGATGAGTTTCTACACATTAATGATTTTAAGGTAAACAGAAACTTTTAGAGAGGAAGCAGCGGCACAGAAAGGCCGGTCGCAGGAGACGGGGTGACTCGGTTCTGGTCTCAGTCGGCAACCGTGAGCCGCCGAGACCTGGAGTGAGTAATCCCAGCCCCGCGCACTGCAGTCTGCACAGCCGAGGCGCTCCTGCCGAGCAGCTCGCAAGGTCAGCTGGCGGGAAGGGGGAGCGACTGTCAGCCCATCCCCACCGCAGCATAACCAAATTCATTTTGATATTAGTGAACAGAACCAACACATTGTGAGGAATTCCTGGCTCCTTGTATTACCTGTCATTTTATCAACATTCTCATAGTAACTTTAAAGTACAGCTGACGTTACTTTTTCTTTACTTCATAAGTGTAAAAACTGAGGCACAAAAGAGTACTATGCCAGGGTCAGACAGCCGAAGTGAGACACTTCAAGACGCAGCTTTCCGTTTGCCCTTCTTTAACCTTAATCTTCTCCTTGATCTTCATTTTAAGATAGCAGTGAGTAAGATACACATACTGCCTGACTTCATGAGCCTTGTGGTCTTAGGTTAGAGACAGATCATAAACAGATAAAGTCCACCAAGTGTTCAATTGTAGTTAAAATTAATGCTAGGAGACCTGTAGGATCTTATAATGGGACCTGGTTTAGGGATCTGGGGTCATCAAAGGCTTATCTGTTAAAATTATTTGTCAGACACATTAACTGCTTTTGCTTTGGTAAAAGCTTACCAAAATTGTCCAAAATTTAGAAATAGGAAGGTTTTGCTCCTGAGCGAGTTAGAGTACTTTTCAAAACCCCTTGAAAATGCAGCAAAAATAAGAACACTAGCTGAAATAAGCCAAAGAATAGACTTCATATATTGTGACTAGTTAGATTCCTGGAAAATGAATAATATTGTTATAAATTGGCAGCACGGCTTTTTTTTTTTTACAACTGTCTGAGCCACCAGGGAAGCCCCTAGCACAGCTAGAGGTGCAAGAGGAAGGGGGCATGTGCATACCTACGGCTGACTCATGTTGATGTATGGCAGAAGCCATCACAATTTTGTAAAGTAATTATCCTGTAATTAAAATAAAAGTAAAATTGAAAAATAGAAGAGAAAGCTAAGGTGCAAAGGTGTAACATAACTTGCTCTAGGTCATACCTATTTCTGTCGTATAAATGGCAGACTCAGGATTCGAATCCAAGCTTCCAGCTTCAGAGCAGAAGCTATACTTTTTCTTCCTACCTTTTGGGTATTGGTGTGTCGTGCTAAAGGCTTATTACAGAGCTCATTCTAAGGAAGGTTTTTCCCTAACATTTTAATAGGTGCTATAGTTAACAGTAATACAAATGAGTATTTATTGAGCCGTTGTTTTGTGCTTGGCAGTATGCCAAGTGCTTATATACATTATATGCAGTCCTCACAGTAGCCTTGTGATAGGAAGTCAAAGCTGAGAGATTAAGTAACATTCCTGAACTCACACAATAGCAAGTACATGGCAGAACCAGGGTTCAGACATGCCTGTCTGACTCCACACCTTGTGTTTTTAGCCTCTGTGAGATCTGTGTGTTGAGCACCTGCAATGTGTCACCACGTTAAGGAATGCATGAGTGTGTGTTAGTTGCTCAGTTGTGTCCAGCTCGCTGCGACCCCGTGGACTCTAGCCCGCCAGACTCCTTTGTCCGTGGGGAGTCTCCAGGCAAGAATGCTGGAGTGAGTTGCTTTGCCCTCCTCCAGAGGATCTTCCCAACCCAGGGACTGAACCCAGGTCTCCCGCGTTGCAGGCAGATTCTTTACTGTCTGAAGCCACCGGGAAGCCCAAGAATACTGGAGTGGGCAGCCTGTCCCTTCTCCAGGGGCTCTTCCTGACCCAGGAATTGAACCGGGGTTTCCTGCATTGCAGATGAGTTCTTTACCAGCTGAGCCACCAGGGAAGCCCATTTTAAGGAATACTTCCTGTCAATATTGTAGTATATGTAGTGAACAACATAATCTGTTTTTATGGGTCTTTTATGGAGCTTGTTATGTTCTAGTGGGTGATACAGACAAAGCTGTCCTAAAAATAGGTAGTAACTAAATATGCAGCTTCTACAAAAAGAAAGTGTTTCAGTGCAAAGAAGTAAGATTAGATGGTATGATAACCAGTGATTGGGCAGTCACAGGGATTCTAGGGGGTGTCATTTCAGGTTAGAGGTCAAAAACAAGAAACAGAACATCAGAAACTAGGGAGAAGGGTAAGATTATGAACTGCTGTGAACTTAGAAGCTTCACATTAGTAGTTCCATGATATAGTTAGTTGGCCCAGTATGTAGATACAGTGACTAAATTCTCATTGGAAGACAATCACTTCAGATATAATATTAAGCATTGAGTATTTGCTGTCATTTTTACTCTCTCCTGAAAAGGCTTTATAACGATGATGATAGGCTTAAAATGAGGTAAACCCCCACAAGGACAAAGAGCATAAGCTGTAGAAAGCAGCACCATTCTGGAAGCTAGAAGGATGGGCGGTAACTTACTGAACATTCGATGAACGTGCGTGAGATGCAGATGGGGCTGGAAACAGACCGGCTGATTGGGTAAAAGTGTATGTAAGAAACAGTTTTACGTGACAGTTGTCTTAAAAGTGCCAGGGCGTGGAAACACAAAGAAGAGAGAAAAGATTGGCTTCTTGATGGTTCAGTGGTTGGAACTTGGCGCTTTCACTGCTAGGACCCAGGGTTTGATCCCTAGCTGGGGAACTAAGATCCTGCAAGCTGTGCAGCACGGCCAAAATCAAGAGTAAAGAGACATCATGACATGTGATGTTGGGTTTTCAGTTGGATCCTAGAACAATGAAAAAGCTATTTTGGACATTCGGGAACAGTTGTGGAAATTCCAGTATGTACTATATATCAGATATTTAGTTGATGTTATTGTGTGAATGTTGAATTTCTTAGATACATATATAAGAAAAACAGCAGTTGATTAAATTGCAGTAAAGGTATGTCGGTGTACATTTATTACTCTAATTTCTCTATATTTTGAAAATATTTTAGATAAAAAGTTGACATGGGAGGAGGTATTAAATAACTTAACAGAGGGGAGATGAACAGTGGTGGAGACACCTAGACCTGCCTTACTCGCTGCTTCTGTCTCACGTGCATCTTCCCCCGCACAAGGACTGCTCTTAGCAGATACTGAATCACAGGATTTTGGACTCACACGAGCTGAGGTAGCTGAGGGCAGGGAGGCACACGGCTGTCTTGGTGATTCAGGGACCCCGCTGCCAGGCTTTTATTGTCCAGAACAGAGACACTGACCTAGCCAGATCATCCCATGGTAAGAACCAGTCTACAAGCCCCGCATCCCAAGATCTTCCTAGAAGATTTTTAGTACTTCAGCTAACCATGTCAACTTTACTATAAAAGGAAGACATTTTGCTTTGAAGATTTTGCAAACATTGCATACTGAGACAGAATTACCTCAGTTATCTCATTAAGGCCTTTGAATCATGACATGAATTTCTGTTTAAATATTACCTCATAATATACCATTTCAAGTTTCTAAATGATCATAATATAGATCCATGTTGTGTAGAAAAAGACATTTTTGGCTCTGGTCTTTTGAGTGATCTTTAAGAAGATGTTTACCTAAATACATTAGCCTTATAAAGATGCACTTTTATTTTTAAATATGCCCAATAATATTGCCCATATTATCCTGCATTTTACTGAGCTATATTAATGTTTAACTATATATATATATATATATATATATATATATGAAAACTGTCTTGCTCTTTTCTACCAATTTTGTCCTAAGTAAATGTTTTTAAACTTATTTTAACACTCTGGCAATTTGATCCTTAGTTTGGAGTAAGCTTTTATTTGCTGTTTAAACAGGAAGCCATGCAGTGTGTGGAAGAGCTGAATGCCCAGGGCCTACAACATGTGTTCGTGAGGACGGGAGTGGAGTCCACCCTGGAGAGGAGCCAGATCACCCGGGATCACATGGGCCAGTTACTGTATCAGCTGGTGCAGTCAGAAAAGCTCAGCAAACAGGACTTTTTCAGAGGGTCAGTATCCTCCTCAACAGTGGTATTCAGTTACTAGGCTCTTTCATAGTAATCTTAAGAGTACATATCTTTTAAAGTATTTAGCAGTTTCCATAAGTTAAAATTGTATCTGCCATAATATGTTGATGTATATTATATTGAGAGTATGTATGTTGGTTGATATGATGGCATTTGATAGATTGTGCTAGGGCTTAGTGGTTATTTTCTGATTTTCTGTATCTAATTGTAGATAGACACATATTATGATGCAAGTCAGATAACAGAGACCCTCATAACCGCCAAGAAACTCGGAGCTCCTCATCAGCCTACATGTAAACCCTGAGAAAGAAGCTTTCTTTTGTGAGAAAAATTCTGGAAAATTAAACCAAAAAAGCTTCATCCTTTCACTAAACCGTGGTTAATTTTGGCCACGAAATGCTTGTCTGTCCACCCTGCCCCACAGAAGCATGTGTGGCGCCCACGTTGTTAGTGGTTCGGTTGCTCCGGGTTGGTTTCCTTATGATTTTTCTCTGATGGCTGAGTTGATGAGGTTTGGCTGTCACTTGTCCTAAATCCTGTGTGATCAGGATCTGGTTACCTTTGTGATCATCACAGAAACATGCATTGATAGGTTCTTTGTGGTACAGTCACAGAACCTTGCCTAGGCTTATGTTTTAACATCAATATTTAAAGTGAAATTGCATATGGTTTTAAAAAAAAATTGTTTTAGGAGCCATGTTATGCAAATGTAAACATAGAACCACAGCCAGAGCTGACAAGTACCCATTCTATGAGAGAAGAGGAACTGAGACCTGTAGGGTAAATGTCAGATGGGGTAACCCTTCCATCTCGTGTTCAGGGTGAATGCTCCGTGAGTGGGGTGTCAGGAAGATTTCTGCATTGTTTAAATTATTTTTCTCAGTGTTGAATCTTTTTTTTTTTTTTTGCAGATCTCTTTTATGGTCTTGTAAATTAAATGCACATGATGAAATACCA
This sequence comes from Cervus elaphus, assembly GCF_910594005.1. NCBI lineage: Eukaryota > Metazoa > Chordata > Mammalia > Artiodactyla > Cervidae > Cervus > Cervus elaphus. Next base: position 4,355,074 of record NC_057822.1, on the reverse strand, counting down.
CCATATATCTCTCAGATATGGCCAATCTCTTAGAATAGTGTAATTATTAAATGCCAGGGTTGAATATACCTAGGAATAATTATTCATTTGATTTTTGTGAAGAATAATGGCAGTGTTCTCAGGGTCCCAGGAGATGTATATTTGTTCCTAGAATCTTTAAAAAGTTATACTTCATCAATAAGTTAGATTTCTCTTGATTCAGTGACTTGACTAGATTCAGGCTATCTGACTCAGTTAACTTAGAAACTTTGGCCCCCTCACTGTAAAAGCCAACCAATATAAATAATAAGAGCAAATGAGCATATTTACAGCCTCACAAATTGAGTTCTGCCCCTAGTCAACTTGGAACTATAGTTTTAATAATAACTTTTACATTAATTTATAAATATTTGCTTTTTGCCCAGATATTATTATATATTCACCAGAAAATTTTGAAAATGAGAATGCTAGATTACCATTTACCATTTTCTGTCTTTCTTCAAACCATAGTCAGAAGTTGCTTCATCCCTGAAAAGCCCTCGCAGAGTGTGTTCTAGGTTCATTGGCCTTAATTGAACTTGGGAGGTGCTAGCTTGGTTTCCAGGCTGTCTCAAACATTTTCATTTCCCTGAGGAAGAAGTATCATGTCCAGACATGGTGTCCACACTTGCATTGGTAGTGGTGCTGTTGCGGCTGTTGGCAACACTACCACAACCACATTTCATTTAGGCCAAAAGGGAACACACCTGTGTCTCAGTAGCTGCTTCAGCTTTCTCTGCCCCTGCTTCCTCTGCAGCTCGTGATACTTAGTTAGACCTAACCAGGCTATCCTTAGACAAGACCCCTAGGAAGATCCCTATTCCTTCCTAAATGGAAAGGTCTGGCAATTTTTTCTAAGGTGGAAACAAAAGAAATAGCCCCATGTTAGTATCCACTAAGAGCCTTCTTGCACATTAAATCATAGTTTCCCAATTACTTCTGAAACCTAAGTTATAAATAGATCATATTGTCCAGAAAAGCCATTTCATTGGAGCCACCGAAATGCCTTGTCTTCTGTCTCTTTTAGTACCAGTATCCAAAGATCTCTGTCCTTATTCAGCATTGTGAGGGGAGCATCAAGGTCAGCTTTCTGGATCTTGACACTGCTTAATGCCAACTTCTGAGCAATTGTGGCTTCCCTGGTGGCTTAGACAGTAAAGCATCTGTCTGTAATGCGGGAGCCCTGGGTTTGATCCCTGGGTCAGGAAGATCCTCTGGAGAAGGAAATGGCAACCCACTCCAGTATTCTTGCCTGGAAAATCCTTTGAACAGAGGAGCCTGATGATCCATGGGGGATGCAAATAGTTGGACACAACCGAGTGACTAGCACAATGCTTTCTGAAAGTCATTTCTGCCTAGTTTCCCAAGCCAGTGATGATTCTGGAAAATAAAAAAAAAGACCTCCAAGTTTACTGGACCCTGATCAGCCAACTGTTAATCTGTGGTTTCTCCTACAGCTGCCCAAAGCATACATTGCTACTTGAATAGTAAGATACACTAGACAGATGTTTCAGATAGCCTCTTTGTGTCACCTGGTTTATAAACAAAGCTTAGATCCTTTGCAGTTTTCCTTTATAGATGCTTTATCACCTCTGAGCATAGTAGTTGGTGTATGTAAAACATTTCCACAAGATCAAACCATCCCCTTGGAATTTTCAGGACTTGGATCTAAATACTCCATGATGCAAATCAGATAGGTGGGTAGGTGAGCACATTATTGTGTAGGTAGATTCATTTCAGATAGTGTGGTACAGTCGTTTAATATCATGGCCTCACGAAACTTCTTTTGTAAAAACTGTCTGGTAAAGGTAGTTGAATGTCTCACTGTTCACCATGGAATTGGAATCTCTTTGAAAGTGTAATGAACCAAATGAAAATGTAATAAACAAGTAAAAAGCAGGACAATAAAAGTTGGAGTTGACTAGAGACCCAAAATACTTGCCCTTCAAGGAATCTTGATAGATTTATATTTTACTTTTGGAGATGCTTATTGGGAAGGAAATTTTTATCTCCTCCTTGACTACTCTTGGAACTTTTCTTGCCACTTAAGGCAATTCTGCTTTGGTAAAAGACACTATTTGGAGCTTAAGTGGACAAGCAGACTAAGTTCCATGTGTAGAATTGTAGAGGTGCTTCTTAACAAGTGAAGGCCCCATTTGCTCTCACAGGTGAGGTAATAGTCTTTTTTTTGTTGTATTCCTTTGAAAATGGTACTGGAATATAAGAAGGCTCTCTATCTTTTTATTTCTTTCTTTCTTTTACATGTAGTTAGATTCTCTAGAGATCAGCATAATAATACCAGACCAGTTTAATTTTGAGATGTCTTCACTACTTCTTTGATTATCTACAGCAAGATTTATATTTTTATTAAAGTTATCATAACACAAAATTGTGGAAGATGCTACTTGACAAGATCATTTCCAGTTGTGGTAGATTATTTTGCCTTTTATCAGATGTCTAATCAGAACTTTACTGAATTAAAAAATTAGAATAAAAAATATATTTCTAACTTTTAATGATGTATTGCTTTCTTCAATTAAATTTTAGACAGGATCGCAATATATAAAATAAGTAAAAATAGAGTTTCTGTAGTTGAAATGGGGTGAGGGATGTTCAAAGTCCCATTGGTGAACCTCCCAGAAGTGCAGTTTAGTGAGTGTGGTACTCATTATATACCACGAAGCAAGGCTGTGCTATAGCTTTATTTCATTTATTCAGCCAGCAGAAAATGTATATTAGGCAAAGCATTGTTGCAGGCTAAGCAGTGGTCCAAAGGCACAGAGATGATTATCAAGCAGCTTCTGCACACAGGGCTCTAGGATTTTTCTTTTAAAACCGTACGAAAGGATTTAGGAATAGTAAACGTGAAGAGAAGTAATTTGCTTACAAGCTTTTGCTTCAGATAGCGTGTGTTCAGCCAGCTATGTTTTTTATCATCAGTATGGATTTGATCGATGATGGTGTTCTGCAGACTGTACCATGGTAAACTGACTAATCAACAAGTAGAAAACTGGGGCAAAAATATGAGTATCTTTTAGTTGTAATAGATGAAAAGAACAGTTTAGACACACTGCTTCAAGACCAAGACTGCTGCGATTGTCTCATGAGCTCATTAGACAAGTTTATACCACTAAACCATGAAACATGAAGAGGCATTACACATAATTAATCTAGAAATCCTGGAGCCCAGCCAGATGATGTTCCATCGTTGGCACATTAACCAAGCTGGAAGTGTACATAATGAGCGAACAGTCAAGAGTCTGTTTATAGCAAATTGGTGTCAAATAATTGCAGGCTGCAAGGTCACAAAATTGCCATTTGGGATTCATGAGGCCCAGAGTTAGATAATGTGGCTGAGCTGCCAACTGTTTTGAAATGACACCTTCAGAAAAGTGACCCTGCCTTGCAGTGGTACCTCTTCTTAAGTGAAAAGTTTTAGTGATGTGTAGCCCTCTCAGGTAGGTAAAAATAGTAGCACACTCTGGTTAGAAGCTGGAATTGCAGTGAAAAAGCACACATTTTTTATGTATGCAGAGGTCTGAAAGGATACCACCTGCCCTTGACCCTTTGATTCATTCACCCTTTCCTTCTGATTATGTGTATTTCCTTGTAATTATGTATACATCTCCTACAGTTAAATTCACTTTTGTTTTTGTGCCTTTCAATGTATTTTGGAATGATTAACACAAGTCTTGAATTATGTTTTTATACTTAAAATGAATAGCTATGATTTCCAGCCTAAATAAGACTGTACTGATGTTTTGTATTTGATGTTTCTAAATTTTATATTTAAAAATTCCATTTATTTTACTTCACGTTGAGAAATATTCCATAGCATGAAAGCCTAAAACCACCAGCTTTTCTTTAGAGGTTGCGCTGTTTGTAACGTGTATAATGCTGATGTTATATAGTAATGTTGTCAGGCTCTTTTGTATTCACACAGCTTTCTTCCCCATTGCAAGCTCCTCAAAGGAAGAATTTTTGTCTTTTCTTCTCTATGTGTCTGGTCTGTATTACATGAAGTTTTCCGTGGGTGCTTCTGACCAACTCAGAGGATATGATACTTAGCTACGGGGAACTCTTTACAGTTGGGATTAAATTAATAGCTTGTTACCCTAGAACATCATGAAACTGCCTCTGTTTTCATTAAGTCTTTCAGATGTCACTTTCATACAGGGGTATTTTCTGATCACCCTCTAGCAATATCCTAGTACCTTAGGTCCTGTTCTTCAGAGAATTAACCTTATCTGCAAATATGCTTTAGTTTGTTTTTGTTTTCCTCCCCACACTGATACCAGCTCTTTGAGATAAAAAGCTTGTGTACTTGATGCGTAGAGCAGTACCAGACATAGCAGTTGTTTAGTGGGTATTTGTTGACTGACTGGTTTTTGATCTATGTATTTGATCTTAACTTTTCACTTACATTTGCATGTGGGTTTTTTTCCTGTTCTTTTCCAGTTTTTCAGAAACATTGGAATTGGCAGATGACATGGCCATTGATATCCCCCACATTTGGTTGTACCTTGCTGAGCTGGTGACTCCCATGCTAAAAGAAGGCGGACTCTCCATGAGAGAGCTTATCATGTAAGTTGTCTTGTCTCTTTTGGTGGATATCTCGTTAACCTGGCAGAACTCACCAGCTGGCTTTTAGCTTAGTGCTGTTTCTTTAGTGCTTTTGGAGACTTTCACACTCAGCCTGTGGCTCTTTAAGGCTTCTAATTTCTGTATAAAAATGTTACATTTTTCTAAATTAGAGAAGTGATGGGGATATAATAGCCCTGTGGTTCATTAACGTTAGATATGGCTTCAGAATCATGTAATTGGAAAGTGATTGCTCCTGGAAGCTTAATGTTAATCTGGCTTTTATGTCTCTCATTGCTCCAGTGCTGTAAGAATTTATAGTTCCACGTGATAACCTGTCAGATTGTGGCACCTGCATGGTACGTGCTCAGGTTGTTTTGAAAGAAACTGAGCTGTTAGGCATTCCTAGATTTGGACAGGGATGGGAAATTGTTGCTACATTGTGTAGGCTAGTATTTCCCCAACTCTTCTTTAAAATATTAGTATTTCTCCCAAAACTGATCACGTAGTCAAACTCTGCACAGTAAAGTTATGAGAGCCCTGTAAACAAAGCAGCAAGTAAAAATTATTTAGCTTTGTTTCAGTCAGCATCGCTTCATTTAATTGACTGTTGAATCCTTTTTTTGAGGAATAATTGTTAATATACTGTGGAAGATAGTTTGGGAAATACTGATTTAGACTATGGGAAAATTGGTTCCTTTCTGTTTCATCCATATTCTAAAGAAAAGCTTCCTTTCTTAAACATATTTCATAAGCAAGCTTCACACTTTCCTGTTACCTAAGGTGCTTCTCTCCTTTCAGCTTAAAGTTACATAAACTTACATAAACAGAGTGAGACTGATCTTTGCATTGCTTCTGTCACTGAAACAGTTAGAGAAAAAGGCAAAACCCAGGAATTGTAAAGCCTCTTTCCAGCTTCTCAATGAGGCATAAAAACCCGAGGTCTCTGAATTACTTCTGCTGAAAATTATTACTTCGAGCATCTTCTGGAGCTTGGACTTTCCCAGTATTATTTAGGTTGCACAGTATCTGTTCTTTTGGCACACTTTGTTTGCCTGTTTTTTAAAACAGAGAATTTGTTCAGAGGTACTTAAGCAATACTTGCATCTTTTACAGAGAATTTTGCAAACCTTTACTTCCTGTTGGAAGAGCTGGAGTCTTGATTTCTGAAATATTGCACCTTCTATGCAAGCAAATGGTGAGTGTTAAACTTAGTGTTGGACTTGGCAGTGTATTGTGTCATGATTTTGATCTTGGTTTATTTGTGAAAAACTTGGGTATTGCTGTGTAAGTAATTCTGTTAATTTCTATTATTTGGCGGGGGCGGAGAGAGTAAAGTCTCTGGTTCAGTCTAGTTTCTTCCAAAGGTATATTTGCCTTTCTGTTCTCTAGTAATTTGGGAAGAAATTATCTAATCTCAGCTAGATTTGGTAAAATTTAAAGAATCTCAAGATGTGTTTTAATTTATTTTCTCTTGAAGCAAAATGGCTATATTATTTATACTTTATTATAATAGATTTTGATTAAGACTCCTTCACTTTCAGAGAAAGATGAGATTCATGAAATGATTAATTTTATTATTTTTGGATTAAGGCTAAGCAATCTGATTAGAAATAGGTGGTAAAAATTCATGTTGCTATCACTTATACGTGGAATCTAAAACACAAATAAAGTTATCTATGCAATAGAAACAGACTTTCAAAATAGAGAACGGGCTTGTGGTTGCCAAGGGGAGGGGAGAAATGGATTGGGGATTTGGGTTAGCAGAGGCAAACTATTGAATATATAATGGATACACAGTGAGGACCTACTGTATAGCACAGGGAAGTATTTTCAATATCCTGTGACAAACCATAATGGAAAGAACATGAAGAAGACTGTGTTTGTGTTTATATGAGACTGAACCACTTAGCTGTGCAGCAGAAGTTAACGCAGCATGGTACATTAACTTCAATAAAACGATTGTTTAATGGAAAAAGGAATAGGTGGTGAGAAAATGATTCTACAGGATTGTGAATTTCTACCTTAAATTTACATTTATTTTAGAATTTATTTAGAATTACTGCATAATTCTCTACAAAGCCCTTTGCCAGGATTTTAGTCTACAAAGATGACTAAACCTTCAAAGAATTTATAGACTGGAAGGGGAGACAGACAAATCTTAGCCAAAAAATTGTATCAATGCTATATTAGACATTAAGAGGTTTGGAAAAGTGGTATAGCTCCCCAAAGAGAAAGGTGATGTAACTCCTGGGGTGAGAAACATCAAAACAAAACAACTCACTTTGAAAGTTCTAGAGTGATTTCTGACTTATTCACACCAGAGCAAGAGATTCTGGTATGATAGATTTCACTGTTTTGTAGGCACTGATAAAAAACAAAACAAATCAGCATATCATTTCCCTGTCTAAATCCGCAGAAGTATCTAATTTGTGTGATAATTACTCATAGATAGGTATACTGAATAGTCTCATCTCTAGTTCTAGCTGATTATCTATATATTTTTAATACCCTTTGCTTGATGGCACTGAAGTTTTTATTAAACCCTAATTTCTAGATCCAGAATTTTCTCCTCCTCTCCTACCTATTTGACTTTATCCCTTAAAATTCAAATTCTTGTTAGAATTCAAATTCTTGTAGAAACAGAAAACAGATTCTCACTCTTCCTAACTAAAACAAAATTCTCATAGAACATAAACTCTGAAATTAACCTAGAGTTTAAATCCTAGCTCTGCCAGGTTATCAGCTATGCCTTCGGCAAAGTAGTCTGTTAGTCTGTGAAGCATCTAGCCCGTGTCCCTTAGATGGCAGTGGCAGTCCGTGTTCCTTAGATGGCAGTGGCAGCCCGTGTCCCTTAGATGACAGCGGCAGCCCGTGTCCCTTAGATGGCAGCGGCAGCCCGTGTCCCTTAGGTGGCAGCAGCAGCCCGTGTCCCTTAGGTGGCAGCGGCAGCCCGTGTCCCTTAGATGACAGTGGCAGCCCGTGTCCCTTAGATGGCAGTGGCAGCCTCAGAGCCGGGCGCTTCCCTTTATCACTGTGACTTGGTTCAGGGAGTGGACTGGAACCTCCTCATCAGTTTTCCAGCTGACAGCGGCTCTTCTCTGTTGTTCGTTAGGCTCAACCTTGCACTTCTTCTCGCCCTTGAAATAATTCTCCTTCCTTGTTCAGGAGCAGTAACTTCCTTAATCATTCTCATGTTAAGTAGCATAACGATAACCTACTATGATGAGGGCCTGCAGCAAGGCTTATTGAATGGCTTTAATCACCAATGCATACAGCACTGTCCAGGAAAAGAGACAGTTTTGAATTTATAAGCTGTGTGAATTAAAGTCTTTAGATGATTGTATTCAAAAAAACATCAAGCCTGCCGATCCCCAAATTAGTCATCTGGTAAAAGAAATTATTGAACCTTAAGCAACTGTACGTCATTTACCACTACATTGATGTACATTCAGACATCTCAGCTTAAAAGCTGAGAATCCTGAGAAATTAACTTCATATCAACACAGGGAAAAGTTTCCGTTTTTAGCCTTCACAGTTCTGCACTCCTGACTTTTTCCCTCCTTCCAGTGTAGACGTAAATGAACTGGACTTCTCTCTGTTTTAGAGCCATAAGAAGGTGGGAGCCCTGTGGCGGGAGGCTGACCTCAGCTGGAAGGACTTTCTACCAGAAGGGGAAGATGTACATAATTTTCTCCTGGAGCAGGTGAGTGGCAGCAAGGCTTATGCCTCCTGTTTGTTAGTGTTTCGTCTGTTTCTTAGAGGAGATAAAAGTAATGGCATCAGTATTCCAGTTATTAAGTGAAAGTTAAAATTGCTCAGTCGTGTCTGACTCTTTGTGACCCCATGGACTTCTGCTAGGCGCCTCTGTCCATGGGCGTCTCCAGGCAAGAATACTAGAGTGGGTAGCCATTCACTTCTCCAGGGAATCTTCCCAACCCAGGGATTGAACCAGGTCTCCCACATAGCAGGTGGATTCTTTACAGTTTTTAGTATGTGCTGCCGAAGCGAGCACTTCTTTACAGTTTTAAAAATTAGACCAAAATAGGAATCATGGTCAAGATGTCATTTTACATTTATACTTTAAGGCCACTTTACCCTCAAAAAGACTCATGATTCCTAAGGAGAAATATTTTCTGATTTCTTGTTGGAACCAATCACAGTTCTCGTCTGGGAACTTTTAACAACCTCATGGCTGTTTGCCTATGCATTCATTAGATGATGGATTAAAAATAAAGGAAAAATTTAAGAAATTAGACACATTTTAAAAACAAGTTACATGTGTCCTTGAATCAGGAATGAAATTGATAAATAAAGCAGGAGTAATAGGGCTAAAGCTACAAGTCTTCTGAGCTCTGGGTCTGAAAGCAGATAGAAACAAGTCAGAAGTTATATCTGTAGGGTAATAGCCCCTTACAAGGTAGAAGATTGGAGACAGGCTTACTACATATCACTAAGTGGAAACTCGATAAATAAGTGTTAGGAAGTAGGTACAGTCTTGTAGATAGAACTTCAGCTAAGCTGCCTACTGACTTGGTAACTGGATCCAGAAATCCACAACAAGGCAGAAGGCTCCACAATCCATATACTCTGGTCCTAAAACAAAAAATTCTTCTCAAAATGATCCTGCAAATCAAAATCCTAAAACATCTGAGGAAAATAACTGCTAAGATAGCCAACAAATTCAGCAATAAGGAGAAAAAAGTCACTCTTAGGTTAAAAGAAAATAATAAAGCAATCTGAAAATGATTTTAAAGCATGTATATCTTAAGTTGGATAAAGGCATTAGATTCACAGTGGGTTTTAGCTTTCTTCTGGTTTTAATCTAGATACACTAAGGAGCACTCCTGCCATGATAATAAGAACCTACATAAGGCGTAATTTATCTTTCATTGCTGGGATCATAGAACGTGGAATAAACTTCCAAATAACAAAAAGAATAAGGGGGAGAAAAGCCAAAGATGAAATATGAATTCTGAGAAGTAAACACATGTGAGAATTCCCATGGACAGAGAAGCCTGGTGGGCTATAGTCCATGGGGTCGCAAAGAGTCAGACATGACTAAACAACTAAGCAGAAGCACATGTGAAGGGCGTGTTGCCTAATACCACTTGGAGTGCTCCTGGAGATCTTGAAGAAGCTGGAATAGTCCTAGTTCAGTATTAACCCAGCTCCAGGAGCACCAAACCAAAATGCTCTTTGGAGAAAACATGCTCAACTTACCTCTTATTTTCTACAAATTAACATTATCCAAATGTATGAGTTAATACTTAAGAGTTCATTTAACACATAGTGAAATAAATAACCATGAATGAGAGTAAACAGGCAATAAATGCAGGATGTAGACTCTGGAGACTTGGAATAATAGAATTATAACTCATAATATAAAATAACACTATTTTAAAAAGACAGAGTCACAAAAATGAGCAAACATGATTGGGCAGATATAAAAAGAGAAGAAACTAGATAGAATTCTGATAGATGTTAATAAAATTTAGGGACTAGAAAGTCTGTAACGTGTCTAATTGGAGTCCTAGAAGGGAAAATAGGGAGAATGGAGAAGAGTCATTATTTGAAGAGATTGTGGCTAAGACTTTTCCAGAACTGAAAAATATATGAATCTGTAGAAAGCATATGAATACCACATAGAGTAGTTACATTTTAGTGAAACTGCATAATATCCAAAAAAGAAAAAGATTTTAAAGTAGATAGAAAGAAGCATATTAAAACAACAGTGAAAGCCCAATTGTATTCTGTCAGTCAAAGTGTTACATAGATGACAATAAAAGATGGTGGAATAATTCTAAAGTGCTGAGAAAATACCAGTTAATCTAGAGTTGACTTCCAAATAAACTAACCTTTAAGAAGGGCAACATATATTTAGAAACTTAGTAACACACTTCTAAATAACCCATGAGTCACATAAAAAATCATGAAAGATATTTTAAAAATATTTTATACTGGATGAAAGTAAAACCACAAACCATAAACATTTGTGGGGTACAACTAAAGCAGTGTTAGAGTGACGCTTTTAGCACTGAACACCTGTATGGAAAAGATGTAAGGTCACAAGTCATGAACTTCAGCTTCAACCTTAAAAAATTAGAACAAGGAAGAGCAAATAAAACTCAAAAGTAAGTAGAAAAAAAGGAAATAACAAAAATCAGAGCAGAAATCAGTGAAACAAAAGAATAGAGAAGAGTCACTGAAGTCAAAAGCTGGTTCTTTGAGAAGATAAAGTTGATAAACCCTTCGCTAAACTAATCAGGAAAAATAAAAGATAAAGCACAAATTTCTAACAAAAAGAGAGAGGTGACATTGTACGTATTCTACACATAATAACAACAGATAAGAGGATTTTATGAATAATCTTTATGCCAGTAAACATATCAACTTAGTTGAAATGAGTAAATTTCTTGAGCAAGAAAAAAAACAGATAACGTGAATATCTATGAAAGAAATCGTAGTAGTTAAAGGTGTTCCCACAAAAAACACTCAGGGTTCTGATGAGTTCACTGATGAGTTCTACCAAATGTTAAAGGAAACAGTAATGCTAATTTTGCAGAACTTTCATGCTAATTCTTTCAAAACATTGAACAGGAGAGACTATTTTCCAACTCATTCTATGAGGCCAGCATTACATTGATAACAAGACTAGACAAAGGCATTTCAAGAAAAGAGAACTATAGACTAATTCCTAATTATCATAGAGAAAATTTTGTTGACTAAATTTGTTGTCAACAAGATTTTCGCAAGTCACATCTAACAGCAACAAAAAAAGATAAAACATCATGACCAGGTAGGTTTTTCACAGGAATATAAGGTTAATTTAAAATTATAAAACCATGCATAGATGTAGGAAAGATGAAGTAGTCAGAAGATCCAGAGTTAGTCCCTCTGCTGAAACAACTGTTGAGCTGGGACAGTTAGAATCAGCTATTTTCAAATTACGGAGTCTAGTGGAACATATGTACTACCAGAACCAGGACAGTGTTTGATGAAAAAAGAGTGTGGTAAATTTCAGGTATTTTGCCTAGAAAGCTACCAGCCTGCAGCTGTGTGGTAGACAGCAGAAAGGACAGTAGTTCTGTCTTTCTGATGCCAGACTGAGCAATAACGACCTTGTCCTCCAGAGACTGGCATTGTGTCTTTTAACATGCCTACCACTTCACCAAGAATCCATTTCAGGACCTTGTTGTTTCCATTCCTCACTCTGGAACAGCTTCTCAGATGGGGTCTGTTACAGAACTTAAACTGAACACATTAGAGTCTTCCCCACACCTCTCTGTTTTTCTCCTCAGATCCAGATAGTCACTGAAATTTCTGAAAGGTCACTGGCTGACAGCGGAGGTAGTAGTTCAGAGATTTCAGGAACCACACAAAGGAAGGAGTACAGTCCTTGTCAGAAAGTCACTAAATAAACACATAACTACATCAGCAGTTCCTAGGTAAAGGAGAGAATCTGATGTCCAGACTTAGCACATTGCAAGGTCTGGTTTTCAACAAAAAATTATAAAGTATGCAAAGAAACAGGAAAATACAGCTCTTTCAAAGGGAAAAAAGAAACTGACAGAAAGCATCCCTGGGGAAGCCCAAACATTAGGCGTACTAGACCAGGGCTTCAGCTGTGCCTCAGTGGCTAAAGACGACCACGAAGGAAGAAATAAAGGAAATCAGAATGATGAATAAGCTGAGAATACCAGTGAAGAGGTAGAAATTATAAAAAGCAACCAAATAGAAACTGAAAAGTGACAATAGCCGAAAGGAAAAATTAACTAAACACCAGCAGGTTTGAACAGACGAATCAATCAGTGAACTTGAAAATAGCACAGTTGAAATTGTTCAATCAGGAATCACTGATTCAATACTGATTTACTATGATGAAAATCCATCTTTAGTATTTGCAGATACACCTTTTATTAATTGTTTTTCCAATGAAATTTCTGGCATTGTTACATGAAACAACATCATTGAATTTTTTAAATAAAAATGTCCCTATAGTTGTTTATTTTTTAAAAACCTTTTAATTATAATACATATTGAAAAATTAATCCATTTAACATATAAAAGGCTTTAAAAGAAGAATTACTCAGTTTGAGGAGCAGAAAGAAAAAAGAATCAAGAAAAATGAAGAGTCTAAGGACTTAGGGGACAGCTTCAAGCATATCAGTATACCATAATGGAGCCCCAGAGAAGAGAGAAAGGGACAGAAGAAAATATTTAAAGAAATAATGGTTGAAAACTTCCCAAATTTGATCAAAGATATGAATCTACATATTTATGAATTTCAACAAACTCCAAGCAGGATAAACTCAGTTTCACAAGATACAGTGAAACTGCTGAAAGACAAAAACAAAGAAGAAATACTGAAAGCATCAAGAGAAAAAGTGACTCATGGAATACAAAGGAGCCTCAATAAAATTAACAGCCAGTTCTGCCCCAGAAACTGTGGTAGTCAGGAGACGTTGGAGTGATATACTTAAAGTACTAAAATTTAAAGACTGTTTGTATATCTGCAGTATTTCCTACAAAAATGAGGAAGATATGAAGACATTCCCAGATAAAAACTAAGTTAGTTAGGACACCTACTATACTTAACTGAGTCTTTCAGGTTGAAGCAAAAGAATGTAACTCAAAACCATGCAAAGAAATATAGATAATTGGTAAAGGTAACCACACAGAGAAATATAAATCAGGCATTATTTTGTTTTCCATTTGTAACTCCTTTTTGTTTACTGAATGATTATGATTTAAAAGGCAAATCCATAAAATGATAAATATGTGTTAATGGGCATACATTGTATAAAGACATAATTTATGAAAATAACTGCGTAAGGATGATTTCTCATGGAATTCCCATAAGGCCCAGCTATTGTACTTCTAGGTGTATATCCAAAAGAAATGAAAACATGTGGCACCCTTATTTGAAGTCAGATGAACCTGGGTTCAGATTCCAGTTTTCTCATACTTAAGACCTTAAAATTATTTGATTTCTCTAAGCCTCAGATTCCTTACCTATGAAATGCTTATTATAATATCTTTTTATGAAGATTAAAAAAGAGATAATGTTTAAGAAGCACTGAGCATAGAGAGGAACTCAGTCAACTATGCATAATGTTGTTATTAATAAAAATGTTTAGAAAACAAGAAAAATGAGGCTTCAGAAAACTTGGCCATCCTTACCTTGACTTTTAGCTTTCTTCTAAAGTGACTGGTGTAATGCCCTTTTTCTGGGAACCCTGTTACATTCTACAAGAGATAGTGATGAGCTGATCCATAAATTTGAAGCCCAGCCTTCTAGGTTCTAGGAAGATTAGATGGCTTCCACAGAAACACGGGGATTCTGAGGGATGAATGTTTTCTCTCCAGTGAAAAAGCTAAACTTCACAGCTCACCACTGACTTCTTTAGGCCATGGTAAAGACTTTCACAATTTTAGATCATTTTATTAATGAGCAGTGTAATTAATGTTTAACTTTGCTATTAATGTTAATTGCAGCCAGACCTCCAATTGTCTGTGTAGGTGTAGGGTAGGTTAAAAAGGTATTCTGTGTAGGTATCCTAACATCTAAGATAATGTTAAAACAAATTTGGAGAATGTTTCAAGGTTATGAGAAATCAGTTGCCTGTTCTTAAAAGAACTTAAGGCCATCATCTCGTATTTTTGTATGTATATTGAAATGTGGTAGTTAACACATTTATCAATGTTGAATCAGAAAAATTGTGATACTGAATCATGTTTCTGAAGCTTTATAGGAATATGTTATTTAAAAGTGCTACGTACGTGGTAAAGACAATTAAAACAAAATGAATTTTTTTTTTACAGAATTCCAGGTAATTTTTGATTTGTGGATCCAAGGAGGATATAGGAACATATATGCGTCTTCTATGGTATTAGAGAAAAATTTGTAAATAATCTTTAGTATTTTAATCTTTATGGGTTTCGCATAGAGAATCTGTATAAAGCAAAGCATACTTATATATACTTATGGCCTTATACCCTAGAAAATGAAATATCACTTTGATTATTGATTTTTTTAAAAAAAATACTCACCAAAGAGTTACATGGCATCATTTTTCACACTTGGATTCAGAATGGTCAGGAGGTGTTTGAAGGACTTGACAAAACTAAAGCTATAGAGTTTTTGACAGCTGCTCTGTGACAATAGTGATATTAATCATAGGCTGCAGAAGGGTAGTTAAATTGTATCCTTGCTGGTACACCCGCCCTGCCTTAGAGCTGTGTCACCGCTGAGAGCAAGGCTGACGCAGGCAGGGGTATGAGGTTAAATGAAATACGAGAAAGACAAACACCGCCTGATTTCACTTACAGTGGGATCCACAAAACAAGTAAAAACCCATAGATTGATCGAAGAGGTAGGTGGTTGCCAGAGCAGAAGGGATTGGAAGGGGTGAAACAGGTGAAGGGGGTCAAGAGGTACAAACTTGCAGTCACAAAATAAGTAGGTTATGGGAATGTATAATGTGCAGCTTGGAGAGAACAGTCAGTGGTATTGTACCGACTTTGTAAGGTGACAGAGAATGACTGGGCTTACTGTGGTGGTCATTTCACAGTATATACAAAAGTCAGATCACTGTATTGTACAGTTGAAACTAATATTGTGGATCAGACATATTGAAAATGAAGACTGAAGCTCAGAATGATTTGGAGGAGAAGTAAGCTTGTTTGTAAGGAGAATCAGAGATACTCAGTATAAAAAAAATGGTATATTCAGAAGAATAATGCATTTAGAATCTTTCAGAACTATAAATACAGATGGGCTTCTGCTGATCATTTTGATTGCACGTGAAATAGAAGAGATAGCCCATGACTTTGTTTTTTTCACAGGGTGATAATAATATTGAATTATTTTAATATGTTTAACTTTGTATGTTTCAGAAATTGGACTTTTTAGAGTCTGACAGTTCCTGTTCCTCTGAAGCACTTTTGAAGAAAGAACTCTCTGCCGAAGAGCTGTATAAGCGACTCGAGAAACTCATTATTGAGGACAAGGCAAATGATGAACAGATCTTTGACTGGGTAGAGGTATAAAGACTAAAGATTCATAGTCTTTTATAAAGTCAAGTAAAAATATTCAGAACATAAGCCATTTTTTCTGGATTTCTCATTAGTCTAGTATAGACACTACATTTTGCCATTCAAAAATTTCTATTTCTTTCTCATGTTCTCACGTTTTAGATACTATCCTGGATAAAATTAATAAATATGTAATTATTATAAAATATGCTGGCTTACCTTTTCATAACATACCTTAATATCTTGTGTTGTAGAGTCCATTTATCATGTCTGTATTTAACTTGTTACTATATTCCTTTAAATATTAACTTTTGTTTATGTAGATGTGTTTTATTTGTGCACATTTTCATGGAATCATGTACTAATCCAAGTTGAAAGAAAGCCATGGATGGCTAATCTAGTTCTCTCTGTCTTGTATAACTCTTGTTTTGTAGTCCTTCTAATGGGTTGTTGTTTCTTTAACCATTTCCAGGCATTGAGAAATAATGAAGCTTCTCATAATTTTTTTAACCTATTTTCCCTCCTGTCTATGGGATAGTCTATCACCTCACCTGATTGGGAATATTTTTTTTTAAGTAAATTATAATAGTCAATAGGATATATTCCTGACTCCTCCTATAGGTTCTTTCATTCCTTCTTAAAATCTTGGTATCCAGGCCCTTGTCTGATTGTTCTCATACAAACATAACCTGCATTTTGAACATGCTTCTCTACGTGAAATGTGTAAACTGAGTGTGATCATCAGCTGTGGTCCAACAGTATAGAGTTAGGTGGTACTTCGGCGTTTTTTGCTTTCTTTTTTAACACTGTGCTTCTGGCAGGCTCACCACAGTGAACCCAGACTGGTCCATTCAGTCTTGTAGTATCCACTCATTTATATTCTACAGGTTAGTCATCTCTTCCATCCCAAACTTACACATTTCTTTTTTGAGCCAAAATAGTGTTTTGAACATTTTATTTCTATTTAGATCTTAAATTAGACACTTTTTATAAAAGTCTTCAGGACATTTTCGATTCTAACTTGGTCATACATTTTGCTTGCCATCTTTTTCACTTTGCACCCTCCTTGCATTGGATTGCTGTGTCAGCTTTGCCCTCACTCCAGTCACAGGGAACGTGTGGGAGCAGAGTAGGCCCAAGGACACAGCAGCCTGCTTTTTAGGACCAGATCTCGTCGCCATCCTGGTGGACATTTCAGCTGTTAGCTTGCTTATTACTTCACATCATTCCTACCATCCAGTTTGTCTTTTCATCTTGCCCGCAAGGGAGTACTGTTATAGTTTGTCAGATGTCTTTGCTAAACCCTGGGAAAGTTACAGCTTTATCCATCGGAGCTGCCATATGGTGATCATATCAGAAAAGGAGAGGAGGTTAGTTTAGCATGACTTGGGTTTTTTTGTCCTTATTTATTCTTAGCATAACCGTCTCTTTCCTCTGTAAGACTTTTAAACCATTCATATGATAGTTTGTTGTAGATTTTAGGATAGAATTAGTATCAGGCTTTCTGGTATATTATTGACCTCAGATACCTTCTTTTATGTTTTAGAAGTCAGGTCAATATTTGCATACTGAACATCATTCTCTTTCAGCGATTTGGTCTTTTATTTCTCATATGTTGCCAAATGATGCTGTTTTTACTTCTTCATCCATGTTGGGCCCTATTTTCTTAAATAGTAGTATTTATTTAGCTTCTTCCAGGCCAACAGTTATTCTCCTTAAAAATAAGACAAAGGGTAAACTTTAATGAATGTAAATGATACCTAATAAAGGTGAATTTTAAAAAAGGATCAAGGAAACAAAAACATTATAATGGTCACTGAGCTCACAGTACATCTAAGGTGTTTGTTGCTGTAAATCTGATACTAGTACTATACAATAATCTGATTTTGCTTATTGTTTCCAATTAGCAGACCCATTTTCCGTATTGTTCTTGCGCATTTTTGTTAATATCTTTGCTTCATCTTTAGTGTTCTTGATACTTTTCTTCATGTCTTTTCTATTCTTGAATACTAGAATTACAGTGTCTGGCCTTATTTGGTAGAAGAAATACACGGTTCATTTCTTTAAAATGGAAGAAACAGTCAAATGGTTTCGAAGGGTTATTATCTATCAGAAATTACATCTAGCTAATTTGTTTTTCTCTGACTCTACTTGAAATCTGGATCCTTTGGGGATTTTATACTCAGCTGAAATAGCTCTACAACCTGTTTATAAAGTATTGTTGAGCCAGAGAGTAATGGTGTATTTTTATTCTCTCATTTATTTAAAAATAATTGTTCAGACTTTGCAGAAGTAATTTCCTGGGCTAGACCAGCCTTGGCTTCAGTCTGTATATTATTTAAAGTGGTGCATGAGCATAAACCATATAAAACATAAACCATCATGAAATCTTTTCTACATAGCTCTTACCCCAAGTTATTCTCAGCCTTAGCTATCAGCAGTAGCACCACATGTTTCTGTCCTGTGGGAGGAGATCAATAGCGAAAGGTGGCCTGGCCCTCTATGTTCAGCTCTGCCAGTATCCTGCAGAGCTAGCCATCTGACTTGTTAACCACTCTTAACTCTGCTTTCAAGAAACCACCAGTTCCTCCCAAGTGATATATGTGAGGTTAGGTATTCAGCAAAGAGAGAGCTGCTGGTTAATATACATCAGTTCTAAAATTCATAAGCATTAAACTGATCTCTAAATATCTTTGAAATTCTTAGCTTTGTAACACATACCTTTTTAAATGGCATTTTTAATTTTTTCCTAGCTGGTTATTTTAAGAATGATTCTAAGTAGAAAATACTGTGCTGTGCTGTGGTATTCTAAGCTATTAAAAGAAGCTGAGATAAGCATTAATTCTGTTCACAGGCATAAGGAACATAAACTCTGGAAAATATTTGAAATACCTGCCTAGAAAATGGCTGCTTTTGTGTGTTTTCTCCTTTTGCTTCCCATCTGGTTTAGTGTAGTATTTTATATCAAAAAGATAAGATCTTAAGAGAAATAAACTAAAAAATAAGTTGGAGGTGCATTTCCTCTATTTAACTTACCTCAGAATACATGTTTTTGCCATCCTTAGAAAAGAGGAGCAGTTATCTCACCACTACCTGAGGTGTTTATTTGAGGTAATTCTAGAAATTAGCCTCTAATTCACATTAAAATTAAGATGAAAAAGCAGCGTTAGCACATCTAAACATAGTTGCACACTGCTGAGCAAAGTAGGCCTTAAAATACTCTGTAGTTGCGGAATAGTTGTTCTTTCAACTTTATAGATTTGGAAAGATCATCTTAAGATGGTTTATTTATTAAAAAGGGAAAATGCTTTTAAACAGTTGCATTTCCAAATGTATATAGTACACAGCACTGTTTAACTGAATGAACAGAGGATATGGAGTGGTCAGCTCCCCGGAAACAAAATACTGCTATGTAGAACACTCTCAGAAAGAAAGAACTGGTGATAGCCCCAGTATTTCCTGGTGAATGAGAAGACTAATTTTTACTAAAAAGTTGAACATGATCTCATGTGCCCTTAGTGCAAGATGAAGCCTAGTTTAGGGGAAAATAATACCTCTGGTGTGCCAAGGGTACATTTAACTATTCTGTTTACTTTTGATTGCAGGCTAATCTAGATGAAAGCCAGATGAGTTCGCCTACATTCCTTAGAGCTTTAATGACAGCCGTCTGCAAAGCAGCTATTATAGGTAAGTGGTATTTCTGAAGGCAACATCTGAAAATCCCCGCTATGTCCACTGCTGATGATACGGGTCAGAGTTTATGTTGCCTTTACCGGCGGCACTGTAAAGCGCAGTTCCTGTGCCAAACGAACGCCGTCTCTGCCGACAGTGCCTGGCGGTCCTGGGCCGCGGGCGCAGATAGCTGCTCTGCCTGCAGCGGGCCCAGCTCTCAGAGCCGCTGTGGGCCTTCTGCTCCCCAGGTCAGCAGGACGGCAGGGCCTGCTCCTCAGGTGGTTTGCCGAGTGTGACTTTTCCTTTCCTTTTCACCTCCAGCATTCAAAGGCTCCACTGCCTTCCATTCACGGGTTAAAGTGAACAATTTGAATATTCTTGTCCAGTATCGATGAAGGGCTAATCTCAAAAGAAAAGCCACTTTATGTAAATTCATGTATGAGGAAAGAAAATACCAATTATTTCTCCTGTTTTATGTTGACCTGATAAGACAATATTATTGAATGTTTATGAATTACATAGATAGACAGGATTCTGATTGGTAGAGACTCTAAATGGTCTGAACTGCACGTAGTTTTTACTAAGATTTAACGAGGTCATCCACTTGGCCTGGGACTGAAGCCCACATTTCTGTCACTGAAATAGAAAAAAAAAAATCTATCAGCTGAAAAGTTGTTCAGAATCATTATAGAGATAGTTTCAAAATTCAGGATTTTCTGTCAGATGAATTTAAACACGTGGTGGTGTTTGCCGTTGTCACAGCTAGTCCTCATCCTGCCTGGTAACGGGGCTTCCCAGGTGGCTCAGGCCTCCTGCCTGCCAGTGCAGGAAACATGGATTCAGTCCCTGGGTGGGGAAGATCCCCTGGAGAAGGAAATGGCAACCCACTCCTGTATTCTTGTCTGGAGAATTGCATGGACAGAGGAGCCTGGCGGGGTACAGTCCATGGGGTCGCAAGAGAATCAGACATGACTGAGTGACTAAACAATAACAACAACTGCTAGTAATAATACAACAGGTCTAATTCTTTTACCCTTCTTAAGAGATGTAAATGAACTCTCTCTTTATAATTTCCTTTTTAATGTTGTTTTTATGGTTTGGAATGTCATGAGACCACTGTCCCTGTTTAATTATGATTAAAGATAAAGAACTCTGAGTGCACTACTCGTGAGGGAGCCCAGCACTCTAAATATATCTTCCTCCATATTTTTGTTTGTTTTTTGTTTCAGGAAGAATTTCATGTATTCTCCTGGTGGTCTAGTGGTTGGGACTTCGCCCTCCAGTGCAGGGAGTGTGGATTCGATCCCTGATTGGGGAGCTAGGATCCCACATGCCTCACGACCAAAAAACGAAAACATAAAACAGAAGCAGTATTACAACAAATTCAATAGTGTTGTTTTGTTTTAATTAAGATTTTAGAAAATTTGGCATTTCAAAATATTTACCACAGACCCCCTTGGTTCCTCTTTCCCTGCAGGGTCATGTATGTCTTACTGATTCAGAAAACTGAAAACAACTGTGTGTGTTAATGCTCAGTTCTTCTGTCTCCTCCAGCCGACTGTTCGACCTTCCGAGTGGACACTGCTGTTATCAAGCAGAGAGTGCCGATCTTACTCAAATACCTGGACTCAGATACAGAGAAGGAACTGCAAGCACTTTATGCACTACAAGCATCGATAGTAAAACTTGATCAACCTGCCAGTAAGTTTACCTCTTCGTCCAGTTAACTCAACTGATGGGTGAGGGTAACTTATCCAAGGCAGCACTCGAGAGATGGTTTGATGGGCTTTAAACAGTGGGAAATAGAAGAATCCCTAGTGACAAAAACTCAGCCTGTAACTTTGATAAACATGAATGTTTTTAAGTGGTTGACTTTTATGAGAAAATGACAAGAAGACTAGTTTATATTATTTATATTATATGAGGAGATTTAATCCTCATTCTCGGGCACGTCTGTCTTATAAGAATCTCTGCCACGATGGAAATGTACCTCTGTCATGCAGTACAAGACAACCATGAACCACTCGTGTCAGTCAAGCTCTTAAATGTGGCTACTGTGACTAAGGAGCTGAACTTAAAACGTTAAATGTCAGGAGCTCCATGTGGTTAGCGGCTACCCTATTGGACAGTGCAGGTCTAGGGCACGTGGCATTAGCGTCTGTGCAGTACAGTTTTCCACCTTCTTGGACCCAGGCCTTAATAATGAAAGAGGGTGATACTTGTCAGAATCCTCAGATACCCAACAAAGACATGAAGGCATTTTAGACTAATTTTCAGTTAAGAGTTACAGTTAAATCTGGCTAACCAGACAAATAAGGTAACTCGAACACCCAAGTGTTAGTGATCTGGTAAATTAAGTGAATCGTATTAAATCTTGAAAATTCAGTTGAAACTTCTGAAAGTAGACAGTAAGTATATGGCTATTTCAGAGATAGCACTGAAGTAATTCTTTGGCATTTCCTTAGGTTGTGGCTTCTGCAGAGTTTTTCTTCTTGGCTAGTAGTGCTAAATCCCTTTGGGAAATAAAGGGAGGGATTGGAACAGTCCTCAAAGTATAACTGAAGAGATATTCTATCTATAAATCTGTCCTTTTTGAAACAATAATATAAGCTGAGTTTCCATGATGAGAGTAAAACAGAAGACTAAAATTGCCCAGATCATCTGGGCACTGAAAATAATGCTATCATTTCATTGGATAAAATCCAGATGAGATAGTTTTTACCCATGTTCTTCATATGAATTATTACTCTCTTCATTTTGAAAACAACATTAGAGGAGAGAAAGTACATTCTGCCTTTTCCTCCCAAAATTTATAAAAATTAGATGGTTTTATCGTAAAATCTCAAAGAAAATGTATCAAAAAGAAACTTTAAAAAATTATTCTTGTATTTTTAAGTGTTCAGGTTGAAAACTATGTAACATCAAACAGCTCAGTAATATCAGAAAACAGTTCAAACTGAATAAAATAATCGGAATAAGAACTAGTTCCGACTGCCTAAATTTTTTCTCATTCTTTAGACAAATGACTTTGCTCTTAGGCTGTCAGGAGGGAGTGTGATGAAGTGACCCCGACGGGGCGTCCTGCCGGTGAATTCCATCCCTTCCCTGGATGGGAGTGTGGCCTCCTCACAGCTGCAGTGCCCCCAAACCGATGGTTTCCTTTCACCTCCTTGCAGATTTGCTACGGATGTTTTTTGATTGCCTGTATGACGAGGAGGTCATCTCTGAGGATGCCTTCTACAAGTGGGAGAGCAGCAAGGACCCCGCAGAGCAGAATGGGAAGGGCGTGGCCCTGAAATCTGTCACCGCCTTCTTTACCTGGCTGCGGGAGGCAGAAGAGGAGTCTGAGGATAACTAAAACTTCAAATATACAAAAGAAAGAAAAGAAACAATTTAAGTATTTTTTTAAAAAGTTTCACGTCTTCGCCAATCACAGTGCAGCAAGGCCAATTCTCGCAGAAAGCCCCACGTGTGCACGAGTGGGAGAGGGGAGAGAGACAAAGGTGATCATGGAGGAAAAAGGTACTGGAGAAAAGGAACCTTCAACCCTGAGGGCGGGAGCACTAAAACCAAAATACATGTGTTATTTATAGAAAATATTTTCTGTTCTAATCTTTTCTTTTTAAACGAGGACTCATACTTTAAAAAAAAAAACACATCTGTTTAGCAAAAAAAAAAAACAAAAAAAAAGTTGAGAACTTTTAATTTATTTTAAGGACTGCAAATGCCAGTGTAATTTTTTAATTTGCAGTTTCTGTAAACAACTTGTATAATAGAAAAGCAGAGAAATAAATTTCCCTCCCCTTCAGATGCACCTCACGTTTGTTTTAAAGCATAGTATTTAGTCCAGATTTGAGAAGGTTTGGGGTGAACAAGGTAAGAAAGATTTTTTTTTTTTTGGCATCAGATCTTTCTGCCTGCCTCTCAGCTTGCTTCAGAAAATAAAAAAATCACAATAGTAATCAAAACATACATAACCTTGGAACAGAAAGAAATGCTGTGGACCAGAGAACTCCAAGAATTGTTTAAAAAAAAAAAAGTGCTACCCTGGGAAAAGTACTCTTAATACTTTTGAAATCTTTAGAGCAACTTTAAGGCTTGTAAATACATAGAACAAATATTTAAAAAAAAAAAACACAAAAAGAAATTGACTCAGTACTATTTCTTTTCACTTTCAAAATATAAAGAACAAAATAAAGGCAAACATTGCAAGTTTAAAAGAAAGTCAAGTGGCTTCTCCTTTTGACAGCTGCTGCACGTGCGCCCCTCTCTGGGAGGTGCTGTCTCACTCCGGGTTGTCTGATCCAGATCGCTTCTGAGGGGTGGGCGGGCGAGAGTGTGTGTCTGTGTGTCTGCAGTTGGAGAAGGCAGGCTGCTTTGTGGGCAAAGGAGGGCACTCATGCTTGGGTGGGGGAGCTTCTCTGAAGTCCAAGGGATGCTTCTTTCCAACACCAAGCAAAAATACATCCTTGGCAGGAACAAAGCCAGCAGCACTGTTATAAAATCCCTGAGTGTCCCACTGCATGTATTGGGATTAGGGAAACTACTTCCGTTTGAAACGACCAGTACCAGTGATTTTTAAAACCACCACTGCCTCCAATGCTTAAGAAACCCAAAGATGTCTTTTAAAGAAACCAAAGTTAAATTACGCTTCTTAAAATAAGTGAGCATGCGGTTTAAAACCAAACCAATACCACGTGTGAAAATCACATTTACCCCAACTTCAAATTCATGCAAGCCATTCTGGTGAGTATAAAGTGGACTGTGGTTTGGGCCTTTGTTTCTCTGACAGATACTGGAGTGCTGTGCTGTGCTTTGGGGTGTGTGTGTGTGTGTGTCCTTTGATGGAGTTGTTGTCTCTACAAGTGGCTTTCCATTTCAATTATTTGTAGGCCATCATCCTACAAAATGCATTTATGAAGAAAGCCAGGCTGCTCCCAAATATGCAGCCTTGTATTCTGTATCTGAATAACCAAAGAGTTCTTCTGGCTTCCATCTCTGAAGAAATGCTCACGTTAAGAGACTTGGCAAGACTTGTAATGCACAAGAACAAAATTTTCCATAGCAGTAAAACGTTCTGTCTCTCAGAATGTAGTTGAACACAATACAGGATCCCCCTCCATGAGCCCACAGAGCCCACTGTGAAGTGGCCGAAGGCTGTTCTCCAAGAACCAAGTCCTGAAAGTCTTGTGACAGGCAGATGACAGCCGCTGTCATAAGAGACGGAGCCTGAAAAGCTGTTTCAGGGTCTGACCACAGGCTCTGCCTGGGAGCCCTCCATTGGAAGAAGCAACTCGATTCTGTTATTTTGAGTTTTAACAGCTGCCAGAATCAAAGTGCAGAGGATTCTGAGCCAGAAATCCGACTGTGGTGTAGTTTTAGGTGCTGGCAGCACTCACGGGGTGTGGGGCTGGGAACTGCCTTCTGGAAATCAGTGGCTGTTGTTTGCAGGGGTCTAGCCAGGAAGGAACTTCAGGTAGCAGTGATACCCTGTTCATCAGTATTTCAGATGTGGACAAGTGTAAGGATTGGAGGAAAGAGAAGAATATCAGGGGGAAAATAATTCAAGGGTTGAAAAAAGCTTCAGCTATATAAACATCTATAGTACAATAACAAAAATAAGTGTCTGCAGTCTCATCTGTAACATGAACTGTGATGAGGAGACTCCAAAGTAACTTTTGGGTAACTTGTTGCTTTATATACAGAATGTTAGATGGGATTAGCAAGGTTACCAATGGCAAAATATGAACGAAGTGGGATAATTGATCCACACTTGTACCAGCTAAAATGCAGAAACACCTTCACGACTCTTACTTTCTCTACAGTTTTCTTACTTGAAAGCAAGGTTTGGTGATGTTTGGTTTAAGGTAATAGATGACATGGGCAGCGCTGACATACCTGCAGCTCTTTCACTTTGGGAAGAGGTAGGTCCGTTAAGATCTGGTTCACTCATTAAGGCGCTTTATGCCTGTATTCAAACCAGCTAACTTACAGTGTTTCATTAAGTTTAAATGAGTTGTTTTCCCTTTCTAGCAAAAGAACATGATGCCAGTTTTCAAAATAAATTCATTTTAGATTCTTGCGAAAACCAGCAAGCCAGTTCATAGCTGCATCATGAACTTGTTTCATTCAGTAAATATTTACTGAGCATCTACTGTGTTCTAAGTGCAGGAAATGTAAGTGAATAAGACAGTCTTTACTCTCATGGAAACTCACATTTTTTATGGAAAATGAAAGCTAGAATTTTACATGTTACATCAGCATACTAACCCACTAAGAAGTGTCTGCCCTTTGTTATGCTGGCAGATCTTTGATTTGGTTTTTGTCTTTTCTTAACATTTCAAAATACATTGTAGGTTATTTACAATTATTAGCCCAAAGATAGTTTTATCTGTTCTCAAACCACTCTTCAAACAAGTTATCATTATGGGTTTTTTGACATTTTTTTCTTTCAAGTGACTCCATTCAAGCCAAAAGGATGCTAAGCTAGAAAAAGTAGTCTTAGGCTAGTGGATGTAGTTCTCTATTTTCATTACCTAAGTTTTATTCTTTGTTTTCTTTTTTCCTTTTGGCTGCATCATGCAGTTTGCAGGATCTCAGTTCCCTCACCAGGAACTTTCATAGTAGTGAAAGTACAGAATCCTAACCACTAGACTACCAGAGAATTCCCTTAAATTTTATTCTTTAAAAAAAAAAAACAGAAGGATCCAGTTTTTCAGTTTTCTCCATGCTGTTGGCCTTTATGCACTCCTACAGTCCCCGTTTTGAAGAGAGGAGCATTTTTGCATTCCTTTTAATTTTTATGTTTTTTTTTTCTTATTGAGATATAGTTAACATACTATAAAATACACCCAGGACTTCCCTGTTGGTCCAATGACAAAGAATCGCCTGCCAGTGCAGGGGAAATGGGTTCATTCCCTGGTCCAGGAAGGTTCCAATGCTGCGGGGCGGCTAAGCCTGTGGGCCACAACTGCTGAACCTGCGCTCTAGGGCTCGGGAGCCGCGACTCCTGAAGCCCGCTTGGCCTGGAGCCCGTCCTCTGCAGCAACAGAAGCCACTGCAGTGAGTAGCCCGCGCACCGCAACGGGCGAGTAGCCCCCGCCCGACATAACTAGAAGCCCAAACAGGGACAAAGGCCCAGTGCAGCCAAAGGTCAATGATTTTTTAAAGTCACCCGAAGTTTACCGTATTCACCACTGTGCAGCCATCACCACTATCTGATTTCAGAACATTTTCCTCAAGCCAAAAACCCAGACAAGGTATCCGTGAGTCGTCTCTCCTCATTCTCTGCTCTTCTCAGCCTGGGAGCCACTTACTCTTTCTGTTTCTGTGGCTTCACATGGATAAAATCCTACATTGCATTGCTTTTTGTTTTGACCTTCAATCCAGCATTTAGCAGGTGATCAAACCTCACGAGCATTTGCAACGTCAGGGACCTGATGTACACCCTGATTTTTTCTGTCTTTTCCTTTTTTGTTCTCTGTCGCTTCTTTAGATAAAACTTGGCGATAGGTTTACAACCATCAGCTCATTCAGAACAAGTTCCTCACGACTTCTTTTTGTCACTCTGTGAACTTGAGCTACCTGACCTGGGATGTCCAGCATCCTAGCACTGGCAACTGGGGTCTTTAGACCTCTCATTCATTGCTGCTTGAGTCATTTTTCCTTAGGGTTGGAATTCCTGCATGAACTAGAGGCTGCTACAGTGTACCCTGGTGTTTCGGGTTTTATCTGTCCTCTCCAATAAGGCACATTTGGACATAGTGATTGATTTCCTGAACAGCTAGAGGCTGCCTACTTGTCATGAGAGTAAAATTTCTCATGAAGGAATAAAAGACGCCTTGAAATGGAGCCCCTCCCACTCACGAAGGCTCCGCTGGTGGCTCGGACAGGAACGTGTCTGCAGTGCGGGAGACCCGGGTTTGATCCCTGGGCTGGGAAGATCCCCTGGAGAAGGAAGTGCAACCCACTTCAGTACTCTTGCCTGGAAAATCCCGTGGATGGAGGAGCCTGGTAGGAGACAGTCGGTGGGGTTGCCAAGAGTCGGACATGGCTGAGTGACCTCACTTTCACTTTTCTACTCACTATCCCAATTTATTAGTTTTATAGACGATTACCTTTCCTATTCAATACACTTGAGCCCTATAAGTCTCAACATCCTCCAGTAGTTTAGGGAGAGATCTACTATGTGCTCACTGGCTTCAGATACCACATGTATCCCTCAGAGGGAAAGTGATTACCTGTTAGTGTTAGGATTACCACCCACCCCATGCCCAGAGAGACATGATTTTGTGTTACCAAATCCTGAAGTCACATGTCAAAGAAACCATGTGCCAAGTTTGTTTTTTTTTTTTTTAATGAATATATTATTTGAAATAAGTTTAGGCTTATAGAAGAGTTTCAAATCTAGTAGATTCCCATGTACCTTTCATCTAATTCCCTGTTACCATTAATGTCTTCCATTACCAGGGGCTTCCCTTGTGGCTCAGCAGGTAAGGAATCTGCCTGCAATGCTTGAGACCTGGGTTTGATCCCTGGGTCGAGAAGATCTCCTAGAGAAGGGAACAGCTACTCACTCCAGTATTCTGGCCTGGAGAATTCCATGGACTGTACAGTCCATTTGCTCACAAAGAGTCGGACATGACTGAATGACTTTCACTTACATTACCAGTGGACATTTATCAGAACTAAGAAGCCAGCATTGGTACATTGCTATGAACCAAACTCTAGACTTTGGTTTTCACCACTGCCCTTTTTGTCCTTTTTCTTCTGGATGCCATCCAGGATACCGCATTGTGTTTAGTCATCATGTATTCTTAGTGTCCTCTGGCCTCTGATAGTTTTTTAATCTTTCCTTGTATGTCATGACCTTGACATCACTGGTTAGGTATTTTGTAGAATGTTCCTCAGTTCAGTTTGTCTGGTGTTTTTCTCCTGATTGTTGTTGTTCAGTCAATAACTTTTGTCTGACCCTTTGCAACCCCATGAATTGTAGCATGTCCATCACTATCTCCCTGAGTTTCTTCATACTCATGTCTGTGAGTCAGTGATGCCATCCAATCATCTCACTCTCTGTTGCCTGCCCTCAATCTTTCCCAGCATCAGCGTCTTTTCCAATGAGTCAGCTCTTCACATCAGGTGGCCAGAGTATTGGAGTTTCAGCTTCAGCATCAGTCCTTCCAATGAATATTCAGGGTTGATTTCCTTCAGGACTGACTGGTTTGATCTCCTTGCAGTCCAAGGGACTCTCCAGAGTCTTCTCCAGCACCACATGATTAGACTAAGGTAATGAGTTTGGGATAAAAATACTTTGTAAGTGAAGTGCCCTTCTCATATCATAACGGAGGGGTGGGGGGCGGTATGTGATGCTCCCAGGACATCATTGGTGATGTTTCACCTTAACTATGTGGTTATGGTGGTGGTTGTCAGGTCTCCACTCCAAAGTTAGCTTTTCCTTTCCACTTTTCTTACTCTGGTCTGTTTGGAAGCTAGTCACTATCAATTCAGATTCATGTATATTTATTTTATATTTTGAGTTATAATCCAGTACCACATTATTTTGTCACATAGGTTGTTCCAGCTTTGGCCTTGGGAGCACTTTTAGGTTGATCCGTGTGTTTCTTTGACGTTTCTTCATCTGTAGATTTGCGAGCACTTACTTTGTGACAGTACAAGAAACCACTACCTATAGAATCAGCCATTTCTTCTAGGAGCCTTGGTTTGTTTTAAGAGAATGTTATTTAGAAACCAAGAACTGGGCATTGGGTGAGCTCATTACTACTGGTATGTCTCTGCTTCTCGTTTTGCTGGCACTTTAAACTCTTTCTTTCTTTTTACTGAAGGTAAGCTAGTTTCACAGGAACACTATGGCTTTTTGAAAATACTGCTTCATTTTTTCTGTGATAACTCTGGTACTCAAAAGACGCCATCCTATACATACTATAATTATGTTTTTGCTCATCGTCCATAACAGGAAGAAAGGAGTGAAAATACTCCCTCTCTTTCCCTATGATGATGATTTGTTTTAACTTTCCCCTAGCTAGCAATATTCAGACAATCTATTAAAGTGTACCATACAGTACAGTGTTAAAATGTTGCCTAGATGACTAACTCAGTTAATTAATAATAATGGAGATGAAGTAACCAGAAGTTAACTGACAGTGCAAGTGCTGCATATTGAAACCTGATGAGATGCAGCTGAAGCAGTGCTTGGAGGTAAATGTAAGGTCTTAGCTGTATCCAGTGAACTTGAAAGGGTTAAGCAAATCAGGCCGTCCGAGGAGCCAACTGGGCAAAGAAAAAAGAAAAAGGAAATGTTACCTGGGTGGGTAGCAAGAGGTCATACAGGAAGAAGTTGTAAGCCATGGTAGAAAAGAGATCTTGACTGGCATTGGGATATTTGTGTTCTAATACTAATACTACTGTTCACTGGTGATTTGTCCAGTCTCACTTGTATGGGCCCCCACTGTCCTCTCTAAAAAGAGTTTACTCTCAGACTTCCCTGGTGTGGTACAGAGGATAAGAACCTGCCTGGTGATGCAGGGGACATGGGTTCGATCCCTGGTCTGGGAAGATTGCATATGCCATGGAGCAACTAAAGCCTGTGTGCCACAATTACTGAAGCCCTCTGCCTGGAGCCTGTGCTCTGCAACAAGAAGCCACTGCAATGAGAAACCCATGCACTGCAATGAAGGGTAGCCCCCTCTCGCCAAAAAGCCTTTGAGCAGCAACGAAGACACAGCGCAACCAAAAAAAAAAAAAAAAGGGTTTACTCGTGCCAACCATATAAGCACATCCAGAATCACTTTCAGTACTGTTTCCCAAGCTTAACAATGCATTAAGTCTTGGTTAAATATGATATTATTAAACTTTTTGAAGAAGTAAGAGTCATGTACGCATGTGAGAGTTGGACCATAAAGAAGGCTGAGCACCGAATAATTGGTGCTTTCGAACTGTGATGCCAGAGAGGACTCTTGAGTCCCTTGGACTGCAAGATCAAACCAGGAGATCAACCCTGAATATTCACTGCAAGGACTGATGCTCACACTGAAGCTCCAGGACTTTGGCCACCTGATGTGAACAGCCAACTCAATGGGAAAGACCCTGATGCTGGGAAAGATTGAGGGCAAGGGTGAAGCGGATGACAGAAGATTGAGATGGTTGGATGGCATCACTGACTTCAATGGACATGAGTTTGAGCAAGCTCCGGGAGCTGGTGAAGAACAGGGAGGCCTAGTGTGCTGCAGTCCATGGGGTTGGACATGACTGAACAACAATAAGACTATCAAGATTTTCTGAAATTGTCTAAACAAATGACTGTCCAGCAGTTGAACTTGTTCTGGCAGTGATTTCCTTTCTGACTCTTCTGAAATATTTACCTCTTATTGATAATATGTCTTCTGACCTGTCCTAGGAAACCATCTTTGGCAAAGCTCCAACAGCACTCCTATCTAACTGCTTCCTAGAACGGCGAGTACTGCGGCTCAGCTGCACGGTAGATTCACCTGGGGGTTTTCAAAAGCGCAAATCTTGGGACTCAACCCCAGGGCAGTTGTTTCCGAATTTCTGGAGATGAACCTTGGGGTCATTTTGTTTTCAAGTTGCCTAGGTGATTCTAATATGAGACCACTGTGGAATGGTGAAAATAACCTGATTTACCAAATTGTTTAGAGAACAACTTATATTTTCAAGTATTTAAAACATATTTTTCAACTGCAAGGTGTTGGCTGGACACACAAGTGTGGCATTACAAATGGCACATGTTTTGAAAATACAGAGCTATGAAAGCAGGTAATGGGCTCCCTGTATAAACCAGGGGATTAGGGTATGCTTCCTTTAGGAAGAGAATTTTAAACTGAGAAGTCTAAAGAATTAAACATTTATGGGATGGGTTCAAGTAGACAGAATCATGGGTGCAAAGGAGATGCAGGGTATATTTGAAAAATGAAGCAAGAGTGCCAGGTATGGTGAGAGTTCATTCTCACATGCAAAAGTAGAATTTGAACATGTCCTATGACAAATTAATCCAGACAAACCTTTTCTGGACTAAAGGATGAAAAGTACTTTTTGAAAATTGCCTTATACTCTCAATTCAGTAGCATTTGCTAGAGACCTACCTTCATTGATGTGTGCATGTGCTTTTTTTTTTTTTTAAATAAGTTCTCACTTGGGAATGGCAGTACTTTTTCATCATTAAATGATCCCCAGCCCCAAAACTTAGCAACACAGTGAATTGGAATAGCTTCTGGCTCTTTGGAAAGCAGTTTAAGTTTATTTTATTTTATTTTGCAGTTTAAGTTTATATCTAAGATTGCTGCTGCTGCCATTGTTTAGTCACTTCAGTCGTGTCCGACTCTGTGCGACCCTATGGACTGTAGCCAACCAGGCTCCTCTGTCCATTAGATTTTACAGGCAAGAGTACTTAGAGTGGGGGCCATGGCCTCCTCCAGAGGATCTTCCTGACCCAGGGATCAAACCCAGGTCTCCTGCATTGCAGGCAGATTCTTTACTGCTGAGCCACCAGGGAAGCCCATATCTAAGATTAAGGTCATTGAAAGTGTGGACCTTAGACCAGCAGAATCAGTATCACCTGTGAGCACATCAGAAATGCCCATACACAGACCCTAACCTACTAAATCAGAATCTGAAGGAATGGAAGGAGCCCAGGAAACTTTTAACAAGCTCTCAGGCACACTGAAGTTTGAGAACTACTGCCTAAGAACACTTTGTATCCCTGCCAGTTTATAAAGCTCTTCACCAAAAGCTAACTAAAAATAAGTGCTGTTTGTAAAACATTTCAGTTCAGTTCAGTCGCTCAGTCGTGTCCAACTCTTTGTGACCCCATGGACTGTAGCACACCAGGCTTCCCTGTCCATCAGCAACTCCTGGAGCTTGCTCAAACTCATGTCCATCGACTCAATGATGCCACCCAACCATCTCATCCTCTGACGTCCCCTTCTCCTCCTGCCCTCAATCTTGCCCAGCATCAGGGTCTTTTCCAATGAGTCAGCCCTTCGCATCAGGTGGCCAAAGTATTGGCGTTTCAACTTCAGCATCGGTCCTTCCAATGAATATTTTAGGACTTATTTCCTTTAGGATGGACTGGTTGGATCTCCTTACTGTCCAAGGGACTCTCAAGAGTCTTCTCCAACACCACAGTTCAAAAGCATCTATTCTTCGGCACTCGCACTCAGCTTTCTTTATAGTTCAACTCTCACATCCATACATGACTACTGGAAAAACCATAGCTTTGACTAGATGGACCTTTGTTTGCAAAGTAATGTCTCTGCTTTTTAATATGCTGTCTAGGTTGGTCATAGCTTTTTTTCCAAGGAGCAAGCGTCTTTTAATTTCATGGCAGCAGTCACCATCTACAGTGATTTTGGAGTGCCCCCAAAATAAAGTCTGTCACTGTTTCCATTGTTCTCCTGTCTACTTGCCAAGAAGTGATGGGACTGGATGCCATGATCTTAGTTTTCTGAATGTTGAGTTTTAAGCCAACTCTTTCACTCTCCTCTTGCACTTTCATCAAGAGGCTCTTTTATTCCTCTTTGCTTTCTGCCATAAGGGTGGTGTCATCTGCATATCTGAGGTTATTGATATTTCTCCCGGCAATCTTGATTCCAGCTTGTGCTTCATTCAGCCCAATGTTTCTCATGATGTACTCTGCATATAAGTTAAATAAGCAAGGTGACAGCATACAGCCATGACGTACTCCTTTCCTGATTTGGAACCAGTCTGTTGTTCCATGTCCAGTTCTAACTGTTGCTTCTTGACCTGCAAACAGGTTTCTCAGGAGGCAGATAAGGTGATCTGGTAATCCCATCTCTTTTAAGAATTTACCACAGTTTGTTGTGATCCACGCAGTCAAAGGCTTTGGCGTAGTCAATAAAGCAGAAGTAGATGTTTTTCTGGAACTCTTGCTTTTTCGATGACCCAGCGGATGTTGGCAATTTGATCTCTGGTTCCTCTGCCTTTTCTAAATGCAGCTTGAACATCTGGAAGTTCACGGTTCACATACTGTTGAAGCCTGGCCTGGAGAATTTTGAGCATTACTTTGCTAGTGTGTGAGATGAGTGCAATCGTGCAGTAGTTTGAGCATTCTTTGGCATTGCCTTTCTTTGGGATTGGAATGAAAACAGACCTTTTCCAATCCTGTGGCCACTGCCGAGTTTTCCACATTTGCTGGCATATTGAGTGCAGCACTTTCACAGCATCATCTTTTAGGATTTGAAATAGCTCAACTGGAATTCCATCACCTCCACTAGCTTTGTCCATAGTGATGCTTCCTAAGGCCCACTTGACTTCACATTCCAGGATGTCTGGCTCTAAGTGAGTGATCACACCATGATTATCTGGGTTGTATAGATCTTTTTTGTATAATTCTGTGTATTCTTGCCACCTCTTCTTAATATCTTCTGCTTCTGTTAGGTCCATATCTTTTATGTCCTTTATTGTGCCCATCTTTGCATGAGAAGTTCCCTTGGTATCTGTGATTTTCTTGAAGAGATCTCTAGTCTTTCCCATTCTGTTGTTTTCCTCTATTTCTTTGCATTGATCACTGAGGAAGGCTTTGTTATCTCTCCTTGCTATTCTTTGGAACTCTGCATTCACATAGGTATATCTTTCCTTTTCTCCTTGGCCTTTAGCTTCTCTTTTCTCAGCTATTTGTAAGACCTCCTCAGACAACAGTTTTGCCTTTTTGCATTTCTTTCTCTTGGGGATGGTCTTGATCTCCTGCACAATGTCATAAAAACATTTAGGCTTTGTTTTCTCGTCTGTAATACAAAAATACTAAGCCCTTTCTACATCCGCATGACTTGATGTCATCTAATTCAGTCTGCACCAGCCCTCTGGTACATATATAAGTTGGTACTGCTTGCTTTCAACAGTAAGAATCTAAATGCCACAGAAGTTTTGCTCCTAGCAAGTGTCAGTGCTGAGACTCACAAACTGGTTTTTTTGGAAGGCAGTGATTTCCCAAATAAATATTCTCTCACCACCAGAAGTCTTTATTCTACACTAGGGAAAATGGTATAGTGGATATTTGTTGGAGTATTGGAATTGGAAAAATATAGAGTCTTTAATGCAACCCTGCCTGGGTTGTTTAAACCTCAAGTTTCCTCATCTGTAAACACATCCACCTTATAAGGTTGTTTTGAGGATTAATTAAAGGAGAGATAAAGCCCCCAGCATTCTGCCTGGAGCACCTAGGGCCTGTCCTCCCTGTGTCCAAAGTTCTCTATCACATTCTACAACCCTAGTCATAGCCACATACAAAATTGTACTACATTCATTAACTGTAGATCATGGTTTGCCCATCCATGTTTCTTTACTGTTCTTTGTGTCATTAAAAAAAAATTTTTTTTATTGTTTTGTTTTCCCTAGGATGCCCTGAAATCTCAGGCTTCTCCTCTGACAGATAACAGATAGGAGATTTAGCAGCTTTTACTTTTCACTTTTCCTAGGATTCAGTAAGAAAGGCATTAAAAAAAAGGAGAAACATCTTTGGGGGGCATAAATTAATGGTATCCTTTGCAAGTTACACATTGCCCTACCTATGACAGAAAGAAAAAATAACTAGTTTTTGCTATAAAACCATAACAAACTACTAAAAATACCAAGTACTTAAAAATACATATTCTGGGGAAAATGCGTATTATGTCATATACAGCTCTGCCCTTGTTCCTAATGTAGGAGATGCTAACTACTTTGGATAAAGAGACAGCTATACTAGCTGGTTAGACTAAATTTCAGGATTTTTTAAAGTATCATAGACTCATTCAAGTAGAGTGTAAAGCAGAGACATAAAAATGTCAACTTTGAACATTTGAAGTTTATGCCTTTTTGGTCAAAATGTTTTCTCTGTTGGGAAGAACAAAGACATCACTGATAAATCAAAATTTAAATTTTAAAAGTTGAACTAACAATCTGAGTCTCAATCTTGAATCTTGCTTTTTCCAAACTTCGGGTTGAAACTTTGACAACCTTGCTGCAAGTATTTCAGGAATATTCAAAGCCAGTGTTTTACGGTATTTTCCCTTTTTGAAAAAACTTCATTTTCTCACCACTGTGCAATTTCACTTTGTTTTATAACAGGGAAAGATCCTTTCCATCACCATTTTTTTGGGACTTCAGTTTTGTTTTTTAACAAATGGGTCCAATTTAATGATTCTTTAAAAATGTCTTTTGTCTCCAGTCAAATTTTGATTCATGTTTTAAATTACTGGGTTTTATTGGAGGGGATATCTTTCACTTTAAAGAAACTCTCTCAAATTTCCCCATAACCATGAACGAAAGATGTGTTACGGTGACCAGCTCATTCTGCTGGGACTTTACTGGTTTAAAAACTGAAGGTCCTGCCTCACACTAACCCAACCTCCTCGCAGCAGGTAAACCATGATAGTCCCCCACCCTTGCTGTCACTGATCTGATTGTCACTTAATCTCCTGCCACCATCACAGGCCTGGTTCCCCTCAGACATCTTCCTGCAAGTATGATTTGCCCTTAGAGTCACAAAGTAGGTTCAGAGGGAGAAAATGGTACTGTTGGCAAATTTGCTTTATGTTACACAGTCGACACTGGATATATATTGATTTTTAGTTAAGTTTGGCAAATCAAGAGTGTCTTTATAATGTCTAAAATGTGGTTGTCTTGCTTCTGGTGTTTAAAAGGGGGGAAACATGGTTCAACACATACAATTCCCAGAAACTGACATGAGCCAGGCTTGAAAGCAAATCCTGTTTCTTTCCCTAAGAGATGCAGGACTAAGTGCCTTAGGGACCTTGATTCAGTTCAGTTCAGTTCAGTCACTCAGTCGTGTCCGACTCTGCGACCCCATGAATCGCAGCACGCCAGGCCTCAATGTCCATCACCAACTCCTGGAGTTTACTCAAACTCGTGTCCATAAAGTCGGTGATGCAATCCAGCCACCTGATCCTCTGTCGTCCCCTTCTCCTCCGGCCCCCAATCCCTCCCAGCATCAGGGTCTTTTCCAGTAAGTCAACTCTTCGCATGAGGTGGCCAAAGTATTGGAGTTTCAGCTTCAGCATTAGACACCTGTAATAACATTCCCAAGTGTTTTTGTTACTTTGAAGACTGAATTGTAACTTCATTCAATATATCAGCCACTTCAAACTTAAAAGGACAGCTTTTAAAACTTACCCTCCTCAAAATGACAGTAAACTCTTGGCATTAACACTTTTCAGATCTCTTCAAGAAGCTAGAAACATTGACTCCAATCAAACACCAGAGGGCTAATGACATCTGGAACAGAGGCTCTCAAACTGTGAATGGCAAAATTAATGGATTTCATCCAGCACTGTAAATACATATATTATATATATACACACACACACATATATGGGGGGAGAACTTATGAGGGTAAGTGTTATTTTGTAAAGTTTATTTGGTTTGTATATTCTGATATATCCAAAACAATTGGGATCAGACATATTTTAGACTCAGAATTTTTCAAAGTTTAGAAGTGTTTCAGTTTGATGACTGCTAGGATGAATGGAGTTAAAATTATTGTCACCAGTGAGTAGAAGAAAGTGCAACACTGGCAGAGGAGGATGCGGGGTTGTTACTTATCTCTAAACCAGGGTCTTGGCCTCAGGAAATAAATAATAAAAGAGTAAAACCATTAAAAGGGTGGCAGTGGTGAAGTGATATTAAATGTCTTCGTCAGCCTCCGGTTTTGTTTTTTTGTTCTAATAGTATAAATTGTTCTCTTGCCATCCCTCTTCAAGCTGCAACCAAATTTGAGAGTCATTTCCAGTCTTCCTGGCTGGAAACCAGAAAAGTCAAGTGACCCCCAGTTCTACTAGAACCATACCTTCTTAAGGAACCAATCTCCAGCCAGGCTTTTGGTTACTTCTGTGTGAAATTACAGAATTGGCCTTGATTTGTGGGGAAAACAAAGATAGACTTGCTAGGAACAGAAACATCTCTCCCCACCAGACAATCAAGAATTATTCTTCAAACGTCTGTGTTAACACACAGCAGAATGTGAGTGAAATAGGTGGATGTATCTTTCATGCTCAACCTCATGAGGCAGTGTTGTAGCTCTGGTCTGGAATACTCCTGGAATCTGAAATTGTTTCATCTTCTTCTATCCTTATGCCTAAATCTCCAGTCACATTATTTTGTTTTTCTATACAAAACATGACCTTTTACCCTAACAGACTTAAGTATCACTTAGTGAAGAATAGCCCCCCAAAAAAGAAAAACTATTGCGTTGACAACAGGCCATGAAGTCTGCAAAACTTGCTAAAGTTTCAACAAGGACTTGGCATCTGAAAAAAATGGATTTTTTTTTTTTAAAACTAGAGATGCTGCAATTGCATTTTGGGGCTTTTCTAGTTCACAAAATCCTACATTTCCTCACGATTCTGGGACTCCTGAGTCATTCCTCTAACCTTGATGGCCCTGGGCAGAAGTGTGAGGTCATCACAGACAACAGCACATTTACTCCTTTTCTTTCTCCTAGGCGCTCCTCCTCTATGCAGACACTCAGAGTTCTTATACTTCTGATCCCTGACTATGCAATGGAAAGCTTTGTATTTTCAAGTTCAGAGACTAAAACAATGAATTCTCAATTATCAGTTTGAGGCCTATATGTCAGCTCTCCTTGGTATTAGCACTTTAAAAGTACTTTAGAAGAGAGTGAAGCTTAAAAGGAATGAATGGTGCCAACTTCAGAGATTTTGATTTCAGTGTGAGAGGTCTCTTTTTGCAAGAGGGTCTTACTGACGCTCTGATCATAACCTCCACACACTCCCTCCATGAGGACAGAGCTGCTCTTCAACTTGCAGGTCTATGTTCCCTCCAGTGCAGAATGTCAGACAGCCTAACAGCTTAAGTAAAGGGTACAAAAACCATCATGTAACTCTGTTTCTCAAGAAACACAACTGAATCATGTTTTTACTAGTATAGCTCAAAGAAAACCAAGTGAGATAAACTATAAAACCATATCCCCATGGAGTCTTAACTCCAATGTGGCTAAGCATAAAAATCAAAACTGACCAGACGTCACATTTAGCAGAGGTAAAATGCCTCAGGTTTAAGGAAATGGTAGTGCCTAGCTGGGGTGGGGGGAGGGGTGGCGTGTGTGCAAGTACCTCTGTGTGCACATGAAGAATTGTGTTTCAGGGTTTCCCCCCTCGAGTGTATGTGTTCTAAAGAACAGAGTAAGTTGTGTGTGTTTTAAGCAAAAAAATCTGTGTGAAGGTGGAATCTAGTTTGCTCTTATCTGTGTCAGCTCCTTGTCTGAGATGGGGGTAAAGACATTTTCGGGGAAAAGAAAGGTAGGATGTTTTAAGCAAATAAATACATAAAAATGGAAGTCTTTTTAAAAGGAGACAGAAGATAGAAACGGTGATGAGATGACCCCAACTCCTTGTGAACATGTTTAATGGGACACCAGGATGCCAGGGCACTAGTGATGCCATTGGGACATTAATGGTAACACTCACCTTGTAAGGAATTTGTGGTTGTGGTGACATTTTTATATAGCTGACTTTGGAACGGATGGAGTGGGTGGCTGTGCCTGGGAAAGCTGGTGAGACAGTTAAAAGTGCTCATGGCAACACCAGAGCCTGAGGACTGGGTTATAAAGTGCTTAAGATGGTTTCATAGTAAATCTTCAGAAGGACAGGTACACGCATTCGACTGCATGTCACAGTGCTATGAGCCTCAAGGCTATTGCAGTGTTTACTATTTCTCTAAGAGTATATTCAGTAACCAAACCCCCTCTACCCCCGACAAAACACCTACTACTTTAGATACATCGAATTTTCCCCAAACCGACTTTGAAAAAGTTCTAACGTTTTTCAGCAGTAACGTACATAGCCTAAGCACGCTGGTACTAACCTAAAAATTCTAAGGGAATTCCCTTTCCAATCCCGAGTTCCTTCTAGAGGACACTCCCTGCTTATGTGGATTAGGAGACCGCTTCATTGACTAGAAAAACAACTTCTACAGTTCTTTTCCTGAGGCATTCTGCGTCCTGTGAGACTTCAAAGGAACGAACGTGAGGTAACTGCACACTCTCCGCTCTCTGGGTTTCTAATCATTTCGTCGTCTTCAAAGAAGAGGGTCGTTCTTGTGCTCAACTCGGG
Source organism: Cervus elaphus (assembly GCF_910594005.1). Taxonomy (NCBI): domain Eukaryota; kingdom Metazoa; phylum Chordata; class Mammalia; order Artiodactyla; family Cervidae; genus Cervus; species Cervus elaphus. The sequence continues at coordinate 4,315,646 of NC_057822.1, read as the reverse complement.
AGCGGGAAAGGCCAACCCCCTCCAAAGGCAGACGGGGCGCCGAAGTGGAAACTCAGAGATGGAACCCGAGGACACCGAAACAGCGCCAGCCCAGACGACGGGAGCAACCCGAGAGGCGCCGGCGGAAGACGCGCTGACATTCAGCTCCGCCCCGGCGTCCCTCGCGCCGGCCCCGCCCTCCTTCTCGCGCCCCCGCGTGCCCGACCGGGGGGAGGCGAGTCTCGCGCGCTCCCTCCGCGCCCACGGGCTGTGGGGGGCGCGGCCAACGGCGCGCGGGGGTCGGAGCGGGGGCGGGGCCGGCGCGAAGGACGCGCGGGGGGGCGGGGCCGGCGCGAGGGATGGGCGCGCGCGAGTGCGCGCGCGGGGCCGCGAGCAGGGGGGCGGGGCGGCAGAGCTCGGCGGCTGGGCCTGGAGGACAGCGGTGGCGGAGGCGGTGAGCGGCAGCGGGAGCGGAGCCGAGAAGCCTCGCAGTACGCGGGCGCCAGGAAGTGGGGAGCGCAGAGGTAACGCGGGATGGAATGGGCGGGCGGGCAGCGGGCGCGGGCCCGCTGGACCCCGAAGGCGGGCGGCAGAGACCGCTCGCCCGGGGCGCCGACGCCGCTCCCTGAGAGGAGGGGGCGGGGCGCTCGCGTCCCCGGAGGTGGCGCCTTTTTTTTTTAGGGGGGGTGGTCTGCCTTCCCCGGCCGCTCCGCCACCTCTTTCCCTACCCTCGCTGCGAACCGAGCCCCTTGCCCTTCAGGTGGAAGCCGCCTCTGGGGCCCTCTGGCGCGCGCGCGCGCGCTCCCGCCCTTGTTTTGTTTGGACCGGGGGGAGGTGAGGGAGCGCTTTCCTGTTCGAGGGCCTTGCCTCGCAGCGCGCCTGCGCCGGCGTCCTCCTGCCCGGCTCTGATTGGCTAAGGGCTCGCGCATGCTCCTGAGGCGCGCGGCGGCCCTCTCACCCCCCCCCCCCCACTCCGCCCTCCCCTTCACCCACTCCCTCAGAGGTTTTCGGAGCCGGTTCGAAAGATGCCGGCGGCGGTGACTGGCTGTGGCGGACCCGCCCCCCCCCACCCCCCCGGGGTCCCCGCCCTCGCCGCCGCTGCCGCCATTACGGAGCTCCCAGCGGTGAGTGCGCGGGGGGCTGGTGCTCGCGGTCCGCCGCCTCCTGCGTGGCGCGCGCGCGGGCGGGCGTGCGCTGCCCTGGTCGCGGCGTCGGCCTTCCGGAGCTGGAGCTCGCGCTGAGCCCGCCGCCCTTTGCCTCACAGCCTTCATCCCGGCTCCGCTCTCTTCTCTTTCTTCCCCCACCCCCGCCTTGTGCTCGGCGCTCCCCGCCTTTGTCTCTGCTGGTCTTTCCGCCCGGGTTTTCGGGCCCGGCGCGGAGTCAGCTGTTCGCGCCCCTGAAAAGCCGCTGCTGCTGCTGCTACTGCTGCCGCTGCCACCGCCACCGCCACCCGGGCCTCAGCTTTCGTTTCCCCCCCTTCCCTTGGCTTTCGTGGAGCTTGTGACTCACTGCTCCTTAGACGAGGTCGATTTAGTTAATAAAGTCAAGCCTGTGAGTAGGGGCGTTTGTAAAGAGCTGGAGGCAGAAGGGGTGAAGCGAGAGCCCTAGATCAGAGGGTTGGTGTGGGGTTTTTTTGTCTTTTTTTTACGAATTGACCGCTGATCTAGGATCGAAACAGGGCTTCCCTTGTAGCTCAGTTGGTAAAGAATCAGCCTGCAATGCAGGAGACCCGGGTTTGATCCCTGGGACGGGAAGATCGCCTGGAGAAGGAAATGGCAACCCACTCCAGTATCCTTGTCTGGAAAATCTCATGGACAGTGGAGCCTGACGGGCTGCAGTCCATGGGGTCTCGGAGAGTCGGCCACGACTGAGCGACTAACACTATGATCGAAACGCCTCTTTGAGGGACCGTCCCCCCGCACAGAGGACGGCCAAGGTGAACTTGACTCCTCTTTCCATGTGTACCTTTTCTTTCTGCGGTTATGCTTCCTGATCTTACGTTAGGTTGAAAAGTGACAGTCTGGTTCGAAGTGCTGGTGGGAATTCCCCTGGGGCTTCACTGTCAAGAGTGAAGTTAGACATGGCTAGTTTGACTTTGGAAGATTTGTTTAATCCGGTATAGGCGTGAAGCTGTTAGGAAGTTTTAAAATTTCATTACTCTTTTTAGAAATTTAGTGCAGCGTGTTTCAGGATAGAAGTGACATTTTTAAAGGGTATTTTTGGCCTTGTCAAATTGGAAGATTGAGGGCGAGAAGTTGGAGGAAGCGTCTTGAACTCTACGTGTATAGATGAAAAACGCTCACTCTTCAGCCAGTTAGATTGTGCTTATCTTAGGAGGAGGTACCCATAGTGTCCAGAGTATCTGTGTGCGAGATAGATACTAATTAAGTAATACTGATTTATTTGAAATATGAAAGTGGAAAAAAAAGTTTCTAGCAAATTATAGGTATACTTTTTGTGACATTACTCCATAAGTATGAATATAGTGAAAGACTTTAGATTGGAAACAATTTAGGGTAATCAGTGCAAGGCTCATGACATAATATGTAAGGTATTGCAGACATTTTATGGTAAAATACGAAATAATAGCACTTTCCTTAAAGTGCATGTTTTCAAACTTACCGGAAAACTGAAATACATGTTGAACTCCTTATTTTTCTAGTGCTTGCTCTTAAGGTAGAGAAAGTAAATTAAAACTCTGAAATTATGGACTTTCTACTTTTACAACCTTTTCTTTACTGCCTGTATTTAAACAGCTTAGCGCTTCCCTTGACAAAAGCAAATCTTTGTATTGTTCATCTGACATTAAACTTAAAAAACAAAAACAGATTCATGACCACAGGAAGTCCAGACAAACCACAGGTAAACTGAGATTGATTTGTCACATATAAGAACCCAGATGAAAAACTTAACGCAAGTTTCGTTTATTCTTTCCTTTTAACAAATATTTGTAGAGCACCTATTTAGAGCCTATTATGCTTCCTGGGCAGGAAATATAGGGCAGTGAACCAGCCAGATAAGATCTCTGTCAGGGAACAGGTGTGGCAGTCTAAAAGTCTGATCATTCAGAAGTAGCAGCATCAACAGTTAGATTAATGGGTACTTGTTAAGGCAGTTGTAAGTTAACCATCCAGGTAATTTTGTCAGCTCTGTGATGAACCATGAACTGAGGAAATAAGTCATTAACCAACCTATTATAAAGAGAGCCTTAAGTTACATGACCTTTATTAAGGAAATTCAGAGCTGAGGCATACATTTCTTAATGTTTATAATAAGTTTTAAATTTTTATCTTTTAAGTGTTTTTCACACGTGTTGAACATAGAAATAAGTACTGCCAGGTGTCCTTGTTCATTCAACATTTGCCCCTCAGTATTTTTTTTTTTATTTTATTTTTGGCTGCACAGGATTTTTGTTGCTGGGTGCAGGCTTTCTCATTGTGGTGACTTCTCTTGTTGTGGAGCACTGGTTCTAGGCACGTGGGCTCAGTAGTCGTGGCTTAGTTGCCCTGCAGCATGTGGGATCTTCCAGGACCAGGGATCGAACCAGTGTCCCTTGCGTTGCAGGGCAGATTCTTAACCACTGGACCAGCAGGGAAGCCCTCCCCCCAGTATTTATGCTGCACCCACTATATGTTGGGCATGCTTCTAGGTACTGGGAATGCAGTGATGAATTAGTTCTAGCCCTTGTAGTACTTACATTCTGCTGGGAGAGACACATAATAAACAAGCAAATAGACATACATTGAGTTACAAGTGGTGTTAAATGCTGTGAAGAAACCTGAAGAAGGAAAAGGATGGGAGGGCTTTCTGAGGGGGTGACACTGGGCTGAACCTGAGTGAAGTATTTAGGGAAAGAATGTTGCAGTATGAGAACACAGCATGTGTAGAACACTGAGGACCAAAAGGTCTGTGTGTCTGGAGTCCAGAATAGAGTGATGGGGAGGTATAAGCAGGAGAGTGTCAGGGTATGTTATTTTGGTGGATGCATTCAGGAAGCTTGGCAAACCAACTTATTTTTCAGTTATTCCAACTTGGGCATACTGCTTACCTGACCTGATTTAAACTGATGTTCTTGGGTCAGTGATGTCGGGTGTCTATGGACCATGTACTTGTTGCCCCGGTTTTAGTCAGTTTTATCATTTTAGCATTGAGAATAACTTATTTGCACCCCCACTCCCTTTCTAAAACTTGTTTTAATTTTGAGCAATTAGTAAATATAGAGTTGACTGGAAAGGTTTTGACATTTTTTTAGTGTTTTATTTACAGGGAGAATATATATTCTTTTAAAAGATGCTCTATGGAAAGAGACTGCTGAAGGTTTTGTTAATTTCACAGTATCATTTTTCAGCCTAGCTAATATTATCATGGGTTAAGAAAGATGAATTAGCAGTATCACTTTACCAAGAATAACCTGATCATGAAATTGTGCTTCTGAATGGTATTTAAATGTAAAAGTATCATCAGATTTGTGTTTTTTTAATCAAGGAACGTATATTACTGTAAGTGCTAGTTGGATAAGTAAGCAAGTTTTATGTATTGACATTTTTCCAAGGTAGACTTTTAGCTTTCACAAACCTTAGGTAGTGTCCTTAGGCCCACAGATTAGAAAACAAGAATTTTTTTGCAAGTATAATTATTTTTTATTAAATTTATTTATTTTTAATTAAAGGATAATTGCAATATTGTGTTGGTTTCTGCCGTACATCAACATGGATCAGCCATAGGTATGCATATGTTCCCTCCTTCTTGAGCCTCCCTGCCACCTCCCACCCCATCCCACTCATCTAGGTTGTCACAATGCCCCCCAAAAAACAACTGTTTTTATTTCTGTGTTTTATAGTTTTTGACATAAATTTCTATGTGAGCATTTTAAGTAGTCTTTGTAACAGTTAATAACTATTACCTGACAAATTGAAAGCTCTTAAATTCCTAGACAAGTTTAGAGCTTAAAGCAGAAGTTGAATGACTAGTCTCCTCTTGCCCAGTTCTTCATTAATGTTCATTAGCACAAAGATCTAAACACCTAACTGATCATTTTCTTTTAGAGAAATTTTTATTATAAAGTGTCCTTGATTCTCAGATGAGATGGGAGCAGAGGGTATTAAGCGATTAGGTAAATTTGAGTGATCTTACATAGATTTTATTTTTCAATATTTAATTTTGTTCTTTTGTATTAATTTTGCTTAACATTAAAAATAATGACAAGGTCTTAGAAGCATGCTTAATCTCCTAGGTGATGGTCTGAATTTGCTTTTCTGAGTCTGGAGGCTTTTAGACTGTCATGTTCTTCAGCAGTATTTTTGTCCTTGTATAACTTCTCTGATGGAGATGGAGTTAAGTTTGCAGTTAAGTTTCCTGACCCCTTTGAGAACATTAACATTTCTCTCTTTAGTAAAATGATCTTTGAGTAAACATAGATGAAACTTTTCTGGGTCTTTTTAGTCTATTCTAAGCTCCTGATGGTAGGAGAAAGGACGGGGTTAGGTTCTTCATGAGCTTTCTGGTCCTTGCTGCCTTTGTTCATGTGGAAGGTGCAACAGCTGCTGTGGCCTGTGTGTTTGTCTTAGTCGCTGCTTTACACAGTCTGTATTTTGATAGTAATTTTTATCTTTCTGAATGATAACTGACCAAGTCATCTGTCATTTAACTATAAGTTTTATAGTGAATTTTTTTCCCCTTTGGATGTATATTAAATTTAGACGTTTTAGTTTAGTTTTGTTTCTGTAATCTTCACACCAGGTCTTTTCTGTGCTTTAGGTTGATGCTTCACACTGAAACCATTAGGAAAAATCCTTGTGGTTAACAGCAGAGGCTTCAGAGTGTAACCTGTACTCGGGCCTAGAAATTATTTTAAATGGCGACTGATACGTCTCAAGGTGAACTCGTCCATCCTAAGGCACTCCCACTTATAGTAGGAGCTCAGCTGATCCACGCGGACAAGTTAGGTGAGGTAGGGGCTGACACATTCTTGAAGCTCACTCTTGGATCAGTCCCTGACTTCCAGGCCCTGCTGGGTCCTTCTTGGTACCTGTTCCTTCCTCTACTTTGGGGAGTCTGGGTTATGAATCTAAAAAAATCAAGTAGATACAAAGTTCTTTTCATCTTCCCTTACCCCTCAAACTCCTGAGAAAACCTCCAAGCTTCTAAATTTATTTCAAATCAAGTATAATTATTTCCATTTGAAATTCTAGCTAAAATAAAACATTTTGAAAAGTACTTCTTAAGAACCATATTTTCATTTCAAAAAAACTTGTTAAAAAGTAATTTGCATCAGATCCTGGAGTCGACTTGAAGAATTCTCCTACATCTTCTGACACCTAGTTAGCCCCCCTTGAGAAAGAGAGGAAAGATAATTGTTTTTGCATGTGTGATTATGGCCATTTCTTTTCTCAGAAGGTAGAAGATAACACCATGCCGATTCGTCGAGCTGTGAATTCTACCCGGGAAACTCCTCCCAAGAGCAAGCTCGCTGAAGGAGTAGAAGAAAAGCCAGGTAAAGTAAAGCAATGGACAGGTTAAAAAGGCCAGCGTTTCTGCTCCAGGTTAGAGTGTCCCATAAACACCCTTGGGGAGCATTTAGAGAGAGAAGTGGTACTAGTTGGTATGTCATTTCCGGACCCTCTGGGCGAAGAAAGAATTTCACCTTGTCTCTAAAGATTTCTAGAAGGTGAAAATTTCGTGTTCTTGGAATTAAAAATGGAAAGATTGTTGGAGAGAACAGAAATGGTCAAAAACGTAGCTTCTGGGCATACAATGTCATGGGGAGGAAGACTGGGAGAATGAAGGACTAGGGCCTTCAAGATGGACAGGGGATGGCTCAACCGGAAGTCATGAGGAGGCCGTAAGGGAGCAAATGGGTGATTAAAGTGTTGGTTTGTAACTTTGGTGTTGGTGGAGAGAAGGTTGGCCAGATAGAGATGGGAACATAATAAATCGAGAAAAAGGTAGAACTATCAATCTGGAGTATTTGTGCTCCTTTATTGCATATCTAACCACTTCTTCAAGTGTAACTGCATTTCTTGTTCTTTTCGTGACCTTCTTCTCTCTCTTTTCTTTGCCAGGGATGAGCACATGATGCTGTCCCTGTTATAACTATTAGAACTGAATATTTGCTGACCAGCATATATTATGAATAAAATAAACCGTGCACCCTTATTGCCTTTATCATTGGTGCACCAGAGGTCTACTCTTTTCTAGCTAAGCCTGAGTTTTCTCTCAGAATCCTCAGATGAATACTATAAACATCTTGGGTACTCTGGCCTAAGGCAGTGAGGAGACAAGGGAATTAGCATATTAAAAAAAAATAGTTGCTGGTGAGTTGGAGGGAAGGTTATTTTGTCCAGCACTGGGATAAACCATTTGATGGCCTACCTTAATCCACATTTAACAGCCAGCTGAAGTCACTGATAACATGAGTTTTCAGAATACACCAGTGTTCAGATGTAAGAGGTATTAAGAAAGTCAACCAGGAATTTATAAAGGACCAATAATAGACTCCCAAGTTCTGTTTATTTGTCTTATCTCTGTCCTTTTATATAGTATTTTGTATATGAAAATGACTTGACTTCACTCATGTTTTAAATTTTATAAATCTGAAAAGGTAGAATAGTTTAATGAGTTGGAAATAATGTCTTATATGTAATACATACACATTATCAGCTGAGCAACTGAACTTTTATTAAACCGTAAACTTCTAGGAGAAAATAAGGTGAAATTTAATTTGTAACCCTGTTGTTACAGTGAAAGTGTTAGTCTCCCAGTTGTGTCCGACTCATTGTGACTCCATGGACTGTAGCCTGCCATACTCCTCTATCTGTGGAGTTCTCCAGGCAAGAATACTGGTGTGCGTTGCCATGCCTGTCTCCAGGGGATCATCCCCACCTAGGGGTCGAACCCAGGTCTCCTGCATTGCATTTACCGTTTGATAGATCTCAATAAACATTCTTAGCTTTTCAATTTTTTGAAGTAAGGCAACGTAAAAATAAGTAAACGTGACTAAGTTGTTACACAGCCAGTTCGGTTGAACAGTTAGGTCAAATAGTTGAGACAAAGGGTAGTAAAAGATGCATCAAGATTTAAAAAACAATATTTTGTAGTTATCTGTATCACCAGATATAGTTATAGTGATATGTTATAGTGAAGTTCTAGCCTTAATATTTGCCAAACAGCTATAGAAGCAGCAGAAGAGGCCAAAGGAGAATGGGAATCATAGTATACAAGTGCTGGCCTACAGGTTTTCCCTAAACCATTTTATACAATGTTTCTGACAACTCTGTGAGGTAAGAGTACTCAGAAGCATCAAAGAACTTGCCCCAAGATAATGAACTAGAACATTAGAAACTCTGAAATTGAATCCAGATATATCTGATCCTAGAGCCTTGATTTTGGTTGAACATATGTAGGAGAATTTTTTACTTATCTGCATGTCTGGTTGAAGAGCATAATCCAGGATGATTTACAAATTACAATTGACTGTCCTGAAATTTGGGCTTCACTGGTGGCTCAGAGAATCCACCTGCCAATGCAGGAGACTTGGGTTCTCTTCCTGGGTCGGGAAGACCCGCTAGAGAAGGAAATATTTATGTGAGGGCTCCAAAGAAGTCTTCATTATGCCAGTAATAAGTGCACATAATTTAAATGACCAATCTCTTCAAACATATCCTTTTTTCTTTTTGCCTGATTTTGGCCCCTGACATTCTTCATAGTCTCTGCTTAATCATTTCCTGGGATTCTGTGTTTCGCAGTAGCTGCTCAGAGACCTCCTGAGAAAAGACTTGACAGGCAACTGCAGGCCTCAGTATTCCCCCACTCATATTTCTACCCTTGCCCAAATCATTTGACTTGAAAATTTCATTTTAATTTTTTATTATTTATTCCCTTACTAATACTTGTTAAACTATAAAATGGCTAATTTCTTAATTATGAGTCTTAGCCTTAATATTATGGAGTAGAACAAGAGATTCGATTTGGGGTAAAAGGAGTTTCACTTGCTATGTAATTTCCTGATTCTTTTCCTTTTTTCCACATAATGGTTTGGATCGGCAACCCATTATATAGACAATTTGAGTGATAGGAAGGAAAAAAGCTGTACTTGTAGTCATTTACTCATTTTAGAATACAACTGTTAATTGGAACATTTGACTTAACCTGTTTAAAGAGATGAACTTTTATCCTTTTATTGACTCGGGCTCTAATGTATTTACTTGATGCAATTCTACTCACCTGTTTTACTGGTTTATTTTAAGAACCAGATGTAAGTTCAGAGGAATCTATCTCTACTGTAGAGGAACAAGAGAATGAAACTCCACCTGCTACATCTAGTGAGACAGAGCAGCCAAAGGGGCAACCTGAGAATGAAGAGAAGGAAGAAAAGAAGCCTTCTGAGGAAACCAAAAAGGAGTAAGGATTTAAGCCTTCTTGCTTTTTATAATTGAAGACTATATAAAAGGAGTATAGATCAGATTTTTTTTTTAAGTGGTATAATGTTAATTTATGCTGGATACATGATATTTAGATTTACTTTTTGGGGAATTATCTTTTGAAATAGGCTTATGATGTAGTTGTATGGCCTATTAGAATTTGTAGTGGTTAGAACAATGGTTTCACTAATGTATAATTCATTCTTTTCGGCTTCAGAACGTGTTTTTCAGTAAGAAATGAAACGTGACTTTAAAAGTCTGACCTGGGAGATACTTCATCATTTTATTCCTCCCTCTATGCCAGGCGTGAGTTATTTTTACATGTTTATGTTAGAAAGTGTTAATCTATACCAGGACATTGCTAGAGTGACCTAAAACTCTGTATATATTTGAAGAAGTATTCAGTTGGAGGGTGACTTGGAGAATGTGAAAGCAGAATTTGCTCTCAGTAATCTGTACAGTGTAATGGTGATTCTTTTTTAATTAAAATTACTTTTTGCAGGACGGCTGGTAGCATTTCATTCATAATTGGTGAGAACAGTTAGGAATTACTTTTAAAATAAAAGGATGATTTAGAAATAACTATACCTTCCAGGTGGAATTCTAATCCTTCATCCCAGTATCATAGGTATTTGTAAGGTTTGTGGAATTTTTAGCAGCTACCCTGTATTTTAGATGCATGGGATGTTTTTATTATTACTTAGAATAAAATTTGTATAATGCTTTATAATTCACAAAACTTTTTATAAACATAATCTCATAATTTCTTGAAGCACCTTGTGAAGTACTTGGTAACATGTTTCTGTTTTAAGCTGAGGAGACTGAGGCTCAGGTCACTTGCTAAGTAAATGTTAGAGCTAAGAGTCAAACCCAGGTTTTCTGACTTCAGAGCTTGAGTTCTTTGCACTGTACTGAATTGCATCTGTTGTAGTTGTTACTGGAATACATTTTAAAATTCTCATTTCTTTTATGTACTGGCCCTTCATACTTGTTCTAATTTATATAACTTCTCTTTCCTGTGTGCACCCGAGAGAACACATCTTTTTGGTTCATTTATAGTACCCAATTTTTTTTTTTTTTTATAGTACCCAATTTTTAAAAAATGTTTTATTTTGTAAAATGCTTACTTTACATATCACTTCAATATGGAAATGAATTAAAACATTGATTTTTATTTCTCTCCAGTCTTTTCTTCTTTCTGACTTTATACTTCTTTCTGAAGAGTTTATCTTGCATAATAACAATTCTTTGTTTTAAAGTGAGAAAGATCAGTCTAAAGAAAAGGAGAAGAAAGTGAAAAAAACAATACCTTCCTGGGCTACCCTTTCTGCCAGCCAGCTAGCCAGGGCCCAGAAACAAACACCGATGGCTTCCTCCCCACGTCCCAAGATGGATGCAATCCTAACTGAGGCCATTAAGGCAAGTTTTTATTTCAAGCAGTTCATCATAGATTTATTCTGTTTGTCTCTTGCGTATTTGAAAATGGAATACTCCTGTGCAGACATCAGAAATCTTGCTCTGCTTCCTAAAAGAGATCTAAATAGAAGAGAGCCATTGCAAAGTTCATGTTTTTATAATATTACATTTGGAGAGCACTGTTAATTTTTTTAATAACTCCGATTTGCTATAGCAAGTATTTTTAGCTTTTAGTTTTTTTTTTTTTTTTTTTTAAGTGTAGTTTTTATTTGACGGTTAAGCATGTTAATTCAATCAACACACCATTATGGACTAGTTTCTCTGTATCAGGTAATCCCACTAGTGATATAGCATAGTATAAGACAAACAGAGTTTTTGCCTTTATGAAATCTATTTGTGACTCAGGGTAACATCGAGAAAATTTTTATTTTAAAAATGTATACTTATCTTTACAGTTTCCCTAGTGGCTCAGTGCTAAAGAATCCACCTGCAGTGCAGGAGAGGGGGGTTCGATCCCTAGGTCAGGAAGATAACCTGGAGAAGGAAATGGAAACCCAATCCAGTATTCTTGCCTGGGAAATCCCATGCAAAGGAGCCTGGCGGGCTACAGTCCAAGGGGTTGCAAAAGAATTGGCCACAACTGAGCGAATAAACAGCAGCAGCATACTATCCTTAGTAGTTGGTTATCTTTCACACCTGAAAACTTACAGAAACTTTTAGAAAACGTATAGGAAAAACTTACAGGAAACTTTCAGAAACCTCAGTACTTTGTTTCATCACCTAGTCATTCCAGAATACTTGGAAAAACTATCCTCCTTCCATAGCTTTATAACTTTACTATAATTCATTGACTTTCATTAGCTTGTGTGATCATCAGATACTGTTTTCCTATTTTAAGGGAATTGTCTCATCTGACCTTGCCTTTTTGTGCGTAAATTTTTCTGGCTAATTTTGCTGTGTTGATTTTATGTGATCACATGACAGAGTAGTTAAAATAGAAGCCATAGATTCTGATTTCCTTTTGCTAGGATCTGAGTCAGAACTGGGGAGAGAAGGCTTTAGGTAAACTTAACAAAAAGTGACCTAGGTAGGAAAGCGGAGCCTCCTGGTCATGCTTAGAATTCGAGAAGCCAGCAGTGACACAGAAACTGGGAAAGAGCTCACCTTCCAGCCTCTCCCTGCGTTCCTTCAAGGTTACTGTCAGCTCACTAAGAGAACTTCCTTGGGTTAGATAGCTTGACTGTAGTGAGAAGTCTGGTTTTTGTGTAGCCTTTTTTTAAGGATTTCACTTTGTGATTGGGTTTCCCTGGTAGCTCAACTGGTAAAGAATCTGCCTCCAATGCAGGAGACCCCAGTTTGATTCCTGGGTCAGAAAGATCCTCTGGAGAAGGGATAGGCTGTCTACTGCAGTGTTCTTGGGCTTCCCTAGTGGCGCAGAAGGTAAAGAATCAGCCTGCAATTTGGGAGACCTGGGTTCAGTCCCTGGTTGGGAAGATCCCCTGGAGGGAGGGCATGGCAACCCACTCCAGTATTCTTGCCTGGAGAATCCCCCCAGGAGAATCCCTCCGAGGGGATAAGCGGAGGAGGCTAGCAGTCCATGGGGTGGCAAAGAGACAGGACTGAACGACTTTTAGTCACTGAGGAAACTGAGCTGTGATTGCTCAGCCCAAGTTTGAAACAGGATTATAGTGAAGGTGAAGAAGAGGCTGAATGTTTAAACAATAAGACATTTAAACAGTGTGTGCAGTTCTAAAGAACAGTTTAAATATGTTTATGTGTATTTACTTATACATATTTAAATTTAAATATATATATATTTATACAAATGAATATATACGTTGGGTTGACCAAAATGTTCATCTGTGTTTCTCTGTAAGATCTTATCCAGTGGGTCATGTGTATTCCATGCAGTGTAACAAATTATAATTTCAGATCACTGATATCTTTTTCTGAATTAAATCATCTCTCAAATAGATGGTATCTATTTTCATCTTATTGTCAGTTTGGTGGAGCAGGGGATTATTGTAGCCTTAATGTTCTTTTCTGCTTGATATTCTTTACTCTGTAAGAATCAGGAGTAAAATTAAATCGGTTGTAATAGATTGGAGACATTTGCTTGAAGTAGATGATCCTTATTAACACAGTCCATATTAACCTGTTCTGTATTGCAAAGTCTTTTCTGGTCCATCTGTCTGTGACATTTTTCTTTACTGTCAGTATATAAGCTTTCACCCAAGTCTTTATCCAATAACAGTTAGTAAATCCTATGGTCACTTTATAGGTAACAGCTACACAAAATTGGTGGACAACAGATACTGCGTGGGTATTTCAAAATGTAAAGCATTTGAAAAAAAATTGCTACCTTTGTGGCCTAATGACATGCTTGAATCTTCCATAGACATTAGTCAGATGAGGTATAGAGAAATAGGATGGGAAAGGAAGAGGGCACTTGAAATAGCAGTTGAATGCTCTCATTGTTGTCCAAAACTCCCCCCTTAAAGCTTTGCATTTGTAAACTCAGTTTTATGCCATTTATTCAGATTGTCTTTGCTTATATTATCTGCTAGCATCCCACAAAGCCTGCAGAGAAATATTGGTTTTGGTGAGCCAAAGGTAATTCTGTAAAGTGGGCCAAATCTATGAACCTACAAGCTATAGGATGTCCTGGTTTCCTTACTTTAATGCTAAAGATGTCTTCTAGGTACAGAATAGAATTAGAATGGGAAGAGCTTCTTCATTAACACAGAACGTTGTTCACATGTTGTATCTTCTCTTTGGCTGTTTTGAACAATTTAAAATTGTTGCAGAAATATTGCTAATTCTGTATTTCTCCACAGTCATGATGAACTGAAGTTACCAGAAATATTATTCATTCTTTCCTGACATTTTTATCATCCATTATCAAGTTCACTTCCAAAATAATTTATTTTGAAAACATACGTGTCAGAAAACACGTAAAAAACAGCTATTTTAAATTAATGTGTATGGTTTAATAATCTGTTTCCTAGGCATGCTTCCAGAAGAGTGGTGCATCCGTGGTTGCTATTCGAAAATATATCATCCATAAGTACCCTTCTTTGGAGCTGGAGAGAAGGGGCTACCTCCTTAAACAGGCACTGAAAAGAGAATTAAATAGAGGTGTTATCAAACAGGTATTAAATGGTTATTTGTAATAAGCATATATTAGCTATAAATCCTATATATAGTAACATTTACGCTTTTTGTGCATTGTGAGTTAGTTAAAATAAGTTGACATGATGAGGGGCTTATGCTTAACCTGGTTTTACAAAATCACTGGTGCCAATTAGCTTTAATAAGTATTCTTAAGAACGGAAGCAATATGATAGTGTAAATTTTTTCTAGCTGCCTGTACAATTTCTTTTTTAAGTATTTATTTATTTGGCTGTACTTCATCTTAGTTGTGACATGCAGGATCTTTAGTTGAGGCATGTGGGATCCAGTTCTTTGACCAGGAATTAAGCCTGGATCCCCTGCATTGGGAGCACAGAGTCTCAGCCACCAGACCACAAGGGAAAGCCCCTGCCTGTACATTTAATTGGATTTCCTTTGGGGGCGGCTTGTGCTTATGATTATGTAGTGGTACAGGTGAGAAGTGGGGTTGAGATATCCTGTTGTTGCAGCACCAAAAAAGATCATTGTTCTTGTCTTAGGTTTGTTAGTTTTAAAACCCAACTTCTGTGACTAGACTGGTGATCATAAATTAGCTTTGTAAATAGGCTTACCTTAACTTACTAGTACCTAAATCTGTTAAAGCTTTTGGAAGCATCGGATAAACCTGAGTAAATTGAGAATAATACTTAAACCAATATTGATTTCAGACATAAATCCATATTACTTTGCATAGTATATCAAAGCACTACTTAGAGCTGAGGATACTTTGTACATCATAACAAATATAGCCAGTATTTTATAATAATTTTAAATCGAGTATAATCTGTAAAAATATAAATCAGTATGTTATGTACCTGAAACTGTACAATATTGTAAATCATCTGTACTTCAGTTTTGTTTTTTGTTTTTTTTTTTTAAACTCCTCATGACAAGATCATGACACTCTAATGCCAGATGAACTTTCTTGTCTGCACATTCTTCAGAAGTCCAGAGGGATGAAGTAACTCCCGAGGTCCCATGGTAGTAGCAAAGATGGTTCTGAGGATCTAGTTCACTGCAGTCCCAGAGTCCTATTGCCTTTTTTCTGTATCTTTCTGCATTGTTTGATTAATACAGAATTCTGTGCCACTCAGCCATTTAAACTCCTCTTAGGAACTTTGAATGAGTACTTGATTTCACAAATCCATTATTGAATGTTTCCTGTGTACCAGGTGCTTGGCGGTCCATCAGTGGGGAAAACAGTTTCCTGCTGTGGAGCTTATATTGCAGCTTTCTCAAATGTTGTAAATCTCATGTTTAGCCTTTAAAGTAACCATTGCTTAAAAAGAATTATCTAACCGATATAATTAGAACCAGAGACCTGTATCATAGTGTATGTCAGCAGAGTTGGTGAGCTAGCTTCATGTTTTTCTTCATGACGATATAGTTTGTGACCTATTTTGCCTCATAGGCTGGCCCTCAGTTTGGTGCTTCAACAAGTTTATAGGCTGAAAGCATTTGATTGCTGTATCCCTAGTGGTGTGGGTAAAGCCAAAGTGTGGAAGACTCAGGTTAACCTGAAATTCTATGACAGTGATTTGTAAACTGTGGAAATATGTGGTAAGACTTGCACATATTACCATGTGCAGTGTCTAAAATTAGATAACTTTTCCCTTATACAGTAATAATCTCTAATGGACAAACTGTAGGAAGCGTTGTGGCCTGAGATTAGGCTCTGAACTTTTGTCAAGGAACTGTCTTCCTTTTAAGGTAGAGGTTTTCTCATTTTCCGAAAAGATGGTGTCCCTTCTTCCATGGGACTTTTTTTTTTTAAAGCTTGTAGTAGACTGTTAAACCTGTTATCACAATAGCATTCTTCATTCTTCCCCAATTTTGTAGATGAGGAAACAAAAGCTGAGAGAGTTTATGAGGTGTCTAGTATTGCATAGCTAGATAATATCATAAATAGTGTTCAATCCCAAGTCTTTTGACTCATCCACTCTTTTTTCTCTGAAGAGTTTAACAGCACTTTACATTAGTTCTTGCATCACCATGCCCTGTAATTTAGTCTAGTTAAAGTTACTAATATGAGTACCAGAATCATTTAAAGTAAAAACACTGGTTATTGCAACTAAAGTTAATTTACTTTAGGTAAAAGGAAAAGGTGCTTCCGGAAGTTTTGTTGTGGTCCAGAAATCGAGAAAACCGCCTCAGAAATCCAGAAACAGAAAGGTAAGAAGTCTGTACCAATTTGCTTGAGCACTAATACTGTTGGTGCTACTAAACAGTGTTTACTGAGTGTTCCTTGTGCACTGGTCAGGGAGCTACGTTTCTATGAAGGCCTGGAGAGGTTGTAATTCATTTGCTCATATAGTTTAGCCAGAGGCTGTGCGTCTAAGTACCCTATATTGAGTCACGGGCAGCTGTATGAGTTACAGCTTTTTGCTTTTTTGTGAAATACCTTTTAAACTAGAAGAGGCATACAAGTACATTTCTACCCAACATTAGATCCTAAAAGTACTATACCTCAAGGCAGTTTTTCTTTAGTGTAGGTACTAACTACACTACCCTTCCCCCAGACACGTACGTTCATTTATGGAAAGTATACAATAACTCTGAAATATGTAGTATTTCCTCTGAGTCAGTGATTGAAATCACGACTGTTCGTCTACATTTTTGTTTTTACAGTTTTATATATATATTTTAACTGTCCCAGTTTGAAATTTTTACCTCAAAGAAATCGCCACGCAAGTGGCATTACATGACGGTGCAGTGATTTGTTTGAATGTGCTAAAAAGGGATAGTTTTTCTTTTGGCTAGTTGATTTAGCAGTCAGCTGAGGAAAGCACTTGTGTTGAATATAGAAGCAGTAGAACAGAAACCTGTAATGATGATCATTTTTGATACTACATTTCAGAACAGGAGCTCTGCAGTGGATCCAGAACCACAAGTAAAACTGGAGGATATCCTCCCACTGGCCTTTACTCGCCTTTGTGAACCTAAAGAAGCTTCCTACAGTCTCATCAGGAAATATGTGTCTCAGTATTATCCCAAACTTAGAGTGGACATCAGGTAAAAGCCAGAGGCCTGCGCTTTAAAGCACACATGTCTGTTACTTCCTTAGCCGCTTTTTCATGAGAAAGGAGAGACATTAAATATTTATTAAGGATTACTTCTAGGTGAGCTAGGAATAAAACCTTTTATTGTGGGTTTCTTTTTTTGTCCCATGATATTTTCCTTTTCATATCTCCATATGTAGTTTCTTTTTGAAACTCCAGCCACATGTTGACCTTCATAAGACTACCATAGAATAACTTTTCATGGTCAACTGCTAGAATATTCACCATTAAACCATGTCCTTTCAGCTGCTTATTGTTAAAATTTTCACGTTTTTATTGTGATAAAATACAGATAATACGTAAAGTATACCTTGTTAGCCATTTTTAAGAGCACAGTGTTAGTGCTCTTAAACACTTTAATGTGGGCTTCCCTGGTGGCTCAGAGGTTAAAGCATTTGCCTCCAATGTGAGAGACCCAGGTTTGATCCCTGGGTCGGGAAGATCCCCTGGAGAAGGAAATGGCAACCCACTTCAGTATTCTTGCCTGGAGAACCCCATGGACGGAGGAGCCTGGTAGGCTACAATCCACGGAGTCGCAAAGAGTCAGACACGACTGAGCCACTTCACTTGACTTCTCTTCACGTCACCTTTGATTGCACCACCCATCTCTAGCATTCTTTTCAGTCTTATAAAGCTGTAATTCTGTACCCATCGAACAAGAACTCTTTGCTCTCCCTCATCCCCCCACCCCTGGGCACCACCATTCTACTTTCTATCTCTATGGTTTTTGACTACTGTAGGTACCTATCTCATATAAGTAGAATCATACAGTAATTTTGTAACTGGCTTATTTCACTTAACATAATGTCCTTTAAAGTTCAGCCATATTGTTGCATGTGTCAGAATTTCCTTTCTTTTTAAGAATGAATGTGTGTGTGTGTGTGTACACACACACTCTACATTTTGTCTACCCATTCATCTGTCATTAAACATTTGGGTTGCTTTCATGTTTTAACTGTTGTGAAATAATGCTGCTGTGAACCTTGGTGTATTAATATCTCTTTGAGACCCTATTTTCAAATAGCCAGAAGTGGAATTTCTGGATGATATGATAATCCTATTTTTAATTTTGTGAAGAACCACCACACTGTTCTCCACGGTGACTGTTACCATTTTACATTTCCACAATCAGGCCGCAGGAGTTTTGATTTCTCCATATCCTCACCAACACTTATTTTCTGGTGTGTGTGTGTTTGTGTGTTTTTGTTTTTTGACAGTAGCCATGCTGACGGGAATGAACTGGTTGGTAGCTCATTTATTGTTTATAGAGTTATAATCCAGAATATAGGAGAATTCAGGCTTCTGTAGCACTTCTACATAGAAATAGCATAATATCTTCATCATTCAAACATTTCAGGTAAAACTGAGAGAATTTTGATAGTAATTCATTTGTTAAAAAATTGCTACTTTAAAAACACCTAGACTGATTTTTTTTTCTTTTGCTGTTGATTCATTTAATGTCACCGCTCTTCGGAAAATTTAACTCTCTTTTTACATCTTGTTAAATTTTTTGGGGGTGTAATTGATTTACAGTGTTTGTGTTCATTTCATGTGTACAGCAAACTGAATCTGTTATGTCGTTGTTCTGTCGCCAAGTCTTGTCCAACTCTTTGCAACCCCGTGGACTGCAGCACGCCAAAGTCCTTCACTGTCTCTGGGAGTTTGCTCAGATTGATGTCCCGTTGAGTCAGTGATACTGTCTAACCATCTTATCCTCTGACGCCCCCTTGTCCTCTTGCCCTCAATCTTTCCCAACATCAGGGTCTTTTCCAGTGAGTTGGCTCTTTGCATCAGGTGGCCAAAGTATTGGAGCTTCAGTGTTAGCATCAGTCCTTCCAATGAATATTCAGGGCTGATTTCCTTTAGGGTTGACTGGTTTGATCTCCTTGCTGTCCAAGGGACTCTCAACAGTCTTCTCCGACACCACAGTTTGAAAGCATCTATTCTTTGGTGCTCTGCCTTCTTTATGGTCCACCTCTCACATCTGTACATGACTAATGGAAAAACCATAGCTTTGACTAGACGGACCTTTGTCGACAAAGTGACACCTCTGCTTTTTAACATGTTGTCTAGATTTGTCACAGCTTTCCTTCCAAGGAGCAAGTGTCTTTGAATTTCATGGCTGCAGTCACCACAGTGATTGTGGAGCCAAAGAAAATGTCAGAGTTTCCAGTTTCTCCCCGTCTGTTTGCCGTGTAGGCCATGACGAAGAGGAGAGTGCTCTGTGTTGGACGACCGTCCTTATCAGGCCTCTTTTTATATAGAGTGGTGTGTGTGTCAGTCCCATTCTTCCAGTTTATGCCCCCTCTGTAAGTTTATTTTCTACTCTGTAACTGTTTCAGTTTTGTAAACAGGTTGATTTGTAACCTTTTTTTTTTTAATTCCACATATAAGTGATAACCATGTATCTGTCTTTCTCTTACTTCACTCAGTATGAGAATCTCTAGGTCCATCCATATTGCTGCAAATGGTGTTATTTTGTTCTTTTTTATGGCTGAAGAATATCTCATTGTATATATGTACCACATCTTTATCCATTCCTCTGTTGCTAGATCTTTAGGTTGCTTCCATGTCTTGGCTATTGTGAATAGTCCTGTAGTGAACATTGAGGTAGATGCATGTTTTCCAGTTATTATGTTCTGCAGATACATCCCCAGAAGTGGGATTGCTTGATTATATGGTAGCTCTGTTTTCAGTTTTTTAAGGAACAAATCTCCATACTGTTCTCCGTAGAGGCTGTATCAGTTTGCATTCCCACCAGCAGTGGAGGAAGGTTCCTTTTTCTCCATACCCTCTCCAGCATTTATTGTTTGTAGTTTTTTTGATGATGGCCATTCTGACGGGTGTAAGGTGTTAACTCATTGTAGTTTTGATTTCCATTTCTCTAATAATAATGTTGAGCATTTTTTCATGTGCTTTTTAACCACCTATATGTCGTCTTTGAAGGAATGTCTATTTAGGTCTTCTATTTTTTGATTTTTCTTTTTTTTTAATTGAACTGCATGAGCTGTTTGTGTATTTTGGAGATTAATCCCTTGTCAGTTGCTTTCTTTGCAAATATTTTTTTCCCATTCTGACGGTTTTCTTCTCATTTTGTTTATGGTTTCCTTTGCTGTGCAAAAGCTTTTAAGTTTAATTAGATACCATTTATTTTTGTTTTTATTTTTATTATTAGACTGATTATTTAGATTGTCACATGTCCTTGTGGATTCGTGCAGACACATTAAGTTGTTTAAGTTTTAAATTCACAGGGTTTATGTTTTGAATGTTTGTGTAAGTTCTTTGTTATGTTGACTTCTGGGAAATTGTGTTTGTAATCCAGAGTCCTTTCTATAGACAATCTTTGTATTGGATGCACATTGTCCTATTATAGTTTAGTACCAGTATTTACCTTGGATTACTGAGGTATAGAATTAGAATTGTTGGGGTTTCAACTCAGAAGCCACATGTTCAGAAAAGCACTCAGTGGTCTTCAGAGTGGCCAGTTAGTCTTTCTGTCTGTCTTACTTCACTCAGTAAGAGAATCTCTAGGACCATCCATAAAGTGCCAAAGAAATGGGAATCATGGAAGTAATAAGTTCATAGTCCTTGACATACTTGCTGGACCAGTCTCTGTACCAGCATTTGACCCAGTTGATTGCTCCCATCTACATGAAACACTTCACTTGCTTTTCAGAACACTGCATCTTTCTGGTTTTTCCTCTCATTCTTTGTCAATCTCCTAAGGATTCCAGATTTCCCACCTGCCTCCTTAGTGTCTGGGTGTCCCAGGGTTAGACCTTAGGCTTCCTGTCATTCTTACAACCCTGATTATGCCCCTCAGATACAACTTTGGGTCTGATAGGCATTGTATGATGCCTACAGAGTGGATAATTCTTTTCATTCTCAAAGCTTTAAATACCACCTGTACAGTACTAGTGTATAGATACATAAATATGGCCCACATTTATTTATACAGATACCTATTGGCTATCACCACTTGTATGTCTGACTTGATGTGTCCAAAACCAGACTCATGATCCCCCTCTCTCCCAGCCCTGTCCCTCCTGTGCCACCAGAAAGGCCCTGCACTTCCATACCTCCTCCATCTCAGTTAATGGCAATAACATCTTTCCAGCTTCTGAAGTCAAAAACCTTGGGTTTATACTGGTCTCTAAACAGTTATTTTGGCTTTGTTTTTATATACATAAACAGACCTCTTTTCATTACCTCCACTATTGTCAATCTTTTCTAAGCCCACCATCATCTCTTACCTGTGTTAGAGCAATAATGTCCTGCTTTTCCCATACTCCCTCCCTTTCAGTCTATTGTTAACATAGCTATGAGAGTGAGACTTTTTAAAATGTAAGTTAGGTGATACCATCTTGCTCCTCAAACCTTCCAGTGGCTTCTCAACCGCCTCACAGTTTAATAGTTTAAAGGTGGAGTCTTTAAAATGGCCTACACTACATCCGCACTGCATCTCTGACCTAATCTCCTACCACTGTTCTCTGCCCTGCTGGCTTCAGAGACTTCACACTTGCTGTTCACTTTGCCTGGGTGGTTTTCTGCCATAATCCACTTTACTCTTTCTCTTCCTTTAAGTGTTTACTCTAAAAACTTGGAGTAAGACTCCACATGCTTGCATTGACTATCTTACTATTTTTAAACATTTTATTTTGGAAGTTTTCAAACATACACATAAATGTAGAGAGAATATAATCATGATACTAACATAATTCTGAACCAAGTTATAATTCCGTAAACATTATCCTTGAACATTATAGTACTCTTCCCTGGTGGCTCGGATAGTGAAGCGTCTGCCTACAATGCGGGAGACCCAGGTTCAGTCCCTGGGTTGGGAAGATCTCCTGGAGAAGGAAATGGCAACCCACTCCAGTATTCTTGCCTGGAAAATCCCATGGACGGAGGAGCCTGGTAGGCTACAGTCTATGGGGTCGCAAAGAGTCGGACACGACTGAGTGATGTCACTTTAACTTTTCAAACATTATCCAGTACCCAGACCATGTTCAAATGTCCTCAGTTGTCTATCTACAAAATGACTTTTTTTAATGGTTTATTTTTTCAAGTTAATATCCACACATGGTCCACACATTGCATTTGGTTGATGGGACCACTTAACTTACATTTGCAACCTTTTCCCTCCTCTCCCAAAGTGGAAAATTCTACCTCTGCCTTACTTTTCTGCATACCATTCATCCTGTTCTAATATACTATGTATTTACTCCTTTTGTAAAAAAATTACATGCACACCCACATTAAAATGTCAGATTCCTAAAGGCCAGGGTTTGTAAATTGTTGGCCTCTGTTTTCCCCATGCCTCGAATAAGTGAGCTAATGCGGGCCCTTTACCTGGCCATTTTGCTCAAGGAATTTATGCCTTGGAGCATATGAAATGAGACATGAATTTCTGCTACCATGTATTGGAGGTTGTAGAGCATTGTGGTAAAGAGCACAGACTTTGGAACCAGATGCCTGTGTTTAAATCCTGAGTCTGTCATTTTCTAGCTTTATATCTCTGAAAAAGTTATTCCTTTGTGTTTTGGTTTCCTCATTGATAAACTGTATAATTCAAGGGTTGTTAGGAACCTTTGTACATCTTAACTGCTTAAAATAGCTAACGTTACTAGTATTAGTCAGTCTGAATCCCAACGTAGGACTTCTCGGGTAGCTCAGTGGTGTTGAATCTGCCTGCCAGTGCAGGAGTCACAGGTTGGATCCCTGGGTCAGAAGGATCCCCTGGAGGAGGAAATGGCAGCCCACTCCAGCTCTCTTTTTTTTTTTTTCACTCCAGCTTTCTTACCTGGACAATCCCATGGACAGACAAGCCTGGCGGGCTGCAGTCCTTGGGGTTGTAAAGAGTCGGACATGACTGAGCAACTGAACACACATACAAATTCCAACATAATTCTTACGGTATGAGCATCACAACATACTAAATATTAAATATGATTCTGATGTTTAAAGTGACTTAAGGTGGCTCAGACGGTAAAGCATCTGCCTACAAACCCTGGTCAGGAAGATCTCCTGGAGAAGGAAATGGTAACCCACTCCAGTACTCTTGCCTGGAAAATCCCATGGATGGAGTAGCCTGGTAGGCTACAGTCCATGGGGTCACAAAGAGTCAGACACAACTGAGCGACTTCACTAAGGCGACTTAAACATGTAAGTCACCTCGTTTTTTTTTGTTTTTTTTTTTTACCTCGTTGTTTTTTTAGACAATGATTTTTTTTGCAACCCTAAAGAAAAACTAGGTATGTTAGCTTTACATGGGCTTTGGGTTGGCCTCTAAGAAGGTGTTTTTCAAAGGTAATTCAGCCATATGGCATTAGAAATAAAATCTTAATATTTAATCCTGTGTATGGTGTAACTTCATCATACTCATTTTTAGAAAATTGATCTAACAAAAAAAAAAAAGAAAAGAAAATTGATCTAACAGATTGATATAACTCTATTGTTTACAGGATTCCTGACACTTGGAACCTCTCTCTGCCTTACCTTCCATTCACTCTGTGCATTGCTTTCTTATTTATTTCTCAGTGCAGACTTGCTTAATCATCTTATTTTAAAAAAAACAAAATGAAAAACCTTGATATAAACAGCTCCTTAAATTTGTACAGGGCTTTTGAAAACACTTTTGGGGATTTCCCTGGAAGTCCAATGGTTAAGCCTCTGGTCTCCCACGGCAAGCATGGGGCATGGGTTTGTTCCCTGGTCAGGGAACTAAGATTTGACATGCCTCATGGCACGTCCAAATAATTTAGATAAATAAAAGTGGGCACTTCTTTAAAATGTTACTAAAAAAAAAAAGACTACTTCTGTTTACATGTTTTCTGTAATGTTCTAAATAGACTTAAGAAATACGTATTCCTACCTCAATTTTGCTGATAAAAGTCTTACCCTGGGTAAGTTTTACCCTGGGTTACCTGGCTATTCACTGGTGAAAGCAGAACTATATTTCATTTTTTGGTTATAACCTTGCTTTTTCCACTGTTCTGGACAGTTCATTAACATACTGAAAGTGCAGGCCTAGCATAGTAAAAATGCAGAATCTGAAATCAGACTGCCCATGTTTATAATCTGGTTCTTCCACTGCCTGACTGTGTGACCCTGAAGAAGTGACTTAATTTTTCTGTCACTTAACTTTTCCCTTTCAGTAAAGTATGAGCAGTTTAGTTCAGTTGCTAAGTCATGTCCAACTCTTTGCAACCCCATAGACTGCAGCACGCAAGGCCTCCCTGTCCATCACCAACTCCCAAAGCTTGCTCAAACTCATGTCCATCGAGTCGGTGATGCCATCCAACCATCTCATTCTCTGTTGTCCCCTTCTCCTCCTGCTTTCAATCTTTCCCAGCATCAGGGTCTTTTCCAGTGAGTCAGTTCTTGCATCAGGTGGCCAAAGTATTGGAAGTTTCAGCATCAGTCCTTCCATTGAATATTCTGGATTGATTTCCTTTAGGATGAACTGATTTGATCTCCTTGCAGTCCAAGGGACTCTCAAGAGTCTTCTCCAACACCACAGTTCAAAAGCATCAATTCTTCAGAGCTCAGCTTTCTTTTGGTCCAACTCTGTCACATCCCTACGTCACTACTGGAAAAGCCATAGCCTTGACTAAACGTACCTTTGTTGGCACAGTAATGTCTCTTGCTTTATAATATGCTGTCTAGGTTGGTCATAGCTTTTCTTCTGAGGAGCAAGCATCTTTTACTACATAGCATGGCTCATAGTTTCATTCAGTTAGACAAAGCTCTGGTCCATGTGATCAGTTTGGTTTGTTTTCTATGGAGCGTGGGCAGTAGTAGAACCTATTTCTTTGGGTTGTTGTTGTCTCTTTTTTATTCTGCACATGTAAAACATTTAGAGCAACACTTAGCACAATCATGTGTACAAAATGTTGTGATATATATATCCTGTAGAATTTTTTAGAAAAGGGAGTTGTGCCTGGCCGTTAACAGCAAGTTACAGAGATGGGACTTGAATGGACCCCATCCCGTTGTGTCCCATCCCATTGAGATAGCTCTAGAAGAACGTGTAGAATTTAGATCAGATGATGAAGTGGTGAAGGCATTCTTAAAGGAGCTTCATGAGAAAATTTAGAGGCAAAAGTTGGCATTCTTTTTTGGGAATGGAAAGAAGCTTGTGTCTGACTGGCTGTAGGCTAACAAGAGGTGGGCCAAGGCCTTGAAAGACTGTGAAGCTGACACCTGTCGGTTGAGTCATGTAATAAAGGAGGCCTTCATAGATGTGATGACCCAATGGTGGTGTGCGCTATGGAAACAGCGGCACGGTGCCCAGAATGGAGGCCTGCCCAGTGCTGAGGTTGTAGCAGTGATGAGAGGGAAAGGGCCTGAGAAGTTTTGAAGCACTTAATAAGTATGGTTTACCTGAAGGTAGGAGTGAGTGATAGAACTCTGGAGATTTCTAAAGGCCTAGGGTAAGGTATATATCTGGGTAATGATTGGTATTGCTGAGGAAACAAAATGTTAAGGGAACCAGCTTAACTGATAACGCATTTCCTAGAGCGTTTGAACCTTGGTTAAGAAGATTCTTCTCAAATGAGTTATTTAATTTGATATAAGAGTCTAGGGTTTCAGTGTTTCCCTTAAACTATGTAATCCTCTGTTGGAATCTAACTTACAGAGCAACTAATAGAAAAATCATTTGGCAGTTAAATCATGCCTTCGGTTGTGTTCCCAAAGCTCTATGCACATACTTCAACCCTGACCCATATAATTCCTTGCCATAATTATTGTGTTTTCATCATCTCTTAAATTCCTTAAGTTTAGTGACTGGATCTAAGTGTTAATTCCTGCGTAACCATAATAAATACTCAGTAAATATTTATGGGGTGAATGAGTATATTTTGGGTTATGACATAAATCATATTTGTCCTGAATGAAACAGCACTGGCTTAGAAATATTTTGATTGTGATTTGGTGGGGAGGGAGTTTCTTTATTTGAAGTGTCACAGTGTACATGATTTGTTAGTATGGTTTCCACTTTTTTTTTTTTTTTGGCCAAACTGCACAGTATGTTTGATCTTAGTTCCTGAAGCAGGGATTGAACCCATGCTGCCTGTATTGGAAGCTGGAGTCTTAACCAGTGGACTACCAGGAAAGCTCCATGATTTCTCCTCTTTAGCATCCTATTAGAACATGAAATCTCTACTTTTCCTCTCCAATCACATGGATAATGTAATCAGTAATTCTAGTGTCAACTCAGCCTGTAATGTTTATTGATTAGATAAAAGATTTAAAATTTCTTCTCTAATGAAAAGTATCAAAGCGCAGTAAAGGACGTCAAGTGGTAATAGTTTGGCCCTCATTATTCTGCTCCTCAGTGGGCTGCCAAGTTGTTGACCTTCTCAATTTAACTTATCAAGTAATCAGTTTCAAACAAGTCTCATGATTTTCTGCTGATTTAGTGCTGTTCTACTAATTCTGTGGAGGTGTGGCAAAACACATCACTAACCTTTTGGGTTTCAGTTAACTTGTTTGTTTGGCTGTCCTGTCAGTAGCCTGGGTTGTAGCTTTCCATTTTGCCCTGTCGTGTACCGCAGACCCTTTAAGCCCTAAGTCGCCCTGACTGATTTCTCCCTGCACCTGAGATTCTCTACCCGCCACTCAGACCATTGCCCCTTGACAGAGTAGCTTTTGCTTCAACACTTTATTTTTATGGTTTTAATGAAATTCAGTTGCCTCATGCTTGCCATTTGATTTTGATGACCTGGGTTGTGTGTGTATGTGTGTGGTGTTAAACGACAGCCCTTTAAAGGCAGAGATACTATGTTAAATATATATATTCTTTCTCAGGGAATTATATTTTATTCGGCTGACTTCAGATAACTGGTTTGCAAAACATGAGTCCAGTTTTGTTGATGTGTATATACGTGTGTGTGTGTCCGTGTATTTTAGATCTAGGAGTTTTGCCTCAGAGAATGTCAGAATTAGATGAGACTATAAAGATACCTGTTCTTTGCTTGATTACAAAGTTGTATTGCTATTGTCTGATGGTAATAAAGAGATTTTTGGAGTGCCCTGGCAAGTGGAAAATTGGTTCCATAGGCTTGGTTTTAGAGAAGTACCTCTCAAAAGTTTTGCTTCCAAGACCTCCTTATACACTACATAGTTCTGTATGGTACCTGGTTCTGTAATAATTTAGCTTCTTGCTTGAAGAAAAAAGAATACCACTTATTAAGAGTGCCAACAATTTATTACTTTATTGTCCGTTTTAACAAAGTACTACACGTGTAATAGGACTATCAGAACTTTAGTTGTTTAGAATGACAGTGGATCTGTTTTTTTCAAATCTTTGCTTCATTGATGTATTAATTGCTATTTTATGTTTTCTCTGCAGGCCTCAGCTGTTGAAGAATGCTCTGCAGAGAGCAGTAGAGAGGGGCCAGTTAGAACAAATAACTGGCAAAGGTGCTTCTGGAACATTCCAGGTTAGAGGCTCAAAGGGTTGGTTGTAGAGTAGTTCTCAAAAGTTTTGGTTTCAGGACCTCCTTATACTCTAATTTATTGAGGACCCCAAGAGCTTGTGTTAATGTGGGTTATACATACTAATATTTACCATATTAGAAATTATAGCTGAGGACCTTTTTAGATACTTACTCTTTTTAAAAGTAATAAACCTGTTACATGTTGACATAACACTTTTTATGAAAACTGCGTTTCCCGTAATGAAAGAAGGTTACTATGTTACGTTTTTACGAAAGTCTTTACTGTCTAGCTTAATAGAAGACAGCTGGTATCTGTTTTTAATATATTTGGGGTTACATCTGTGAAGAAAATCCAGCTCACACCAAGTACTTAAATGTGAAGTAACTGGGGTAATTTTCAGAAGTCAATACTATTCTTTGATAGTATACCAATACTCAACAACTGATAGTTTTTGTAATAGCTTTATTGAAGTATGATTTGTATACTATAAGATATAATCATTTTACATTACAATTTATGAGTCAGTAAAATTTAGTAAATTTAGTGTTGTACACCTATCACTGCAATCCAGTTTTAGAGCATTTCCATCACCCCAAAAAACTCCTGTGCCCATTTGCATCACTCTCGTTCCCATCCCCATCCAGCCTACTCATCTCTCCTTCCTGTGTAGATTTACCTTCTTATACCTTTGACAAAGATAGAATCATACAATATGTGCTCTTTTGTGTCTGACTTCTTTCACTTAGCATAATATTTTTTTAGTTTTATCCATGTTGCAACAGAAATCAATACTTTTCATTCCTTTTATTGCCAAATAGTATTCCATAATGTGACATGTTTTATTTATCCATTCACAAGTTGAATTATTTCTGCTTTTTAGCTATTGTGATTAATACTTCCTATGACCATTTATGTCCAGATCTTTGTGTGGATATATGTTTTTATTTCCCTTGTGGTAAAGTAGGAGTGTGGACTGCCTGGACTACATGGTAAATTTATTTTAAGAAACTGCCATAGTGGCTGCATCATTTTTCATTCCCACCAGCACTGTGTGTTTAAGAGTTCCAGTTTCTCTTTATCTTTGCCAACTCTCTTACTGTCTTTTTGAAAATTATACCCATACTAGTAGATAGAAAGCAGTTTCTCACTGTAGTTTTAGTTTGCATTTCCCTAAGACTATTGATGTTGACCATTTTTTCTTGGATTTATTGGACATTTATTTATCTTCTTTGGTAAAATGTCTACTCACATCCTTTGCTTATTTTTAGAATTGAGCTATTTGTCTTATTATGAGTTATAAGAGTTATATGTGAAAGTCAGTTGGTTGCTCAGTTGTGTCCAACTCTTTGTGACCCAATGGACTGTCTGTAGTCCACCAGACCCCTCTGTCCATGGGATTTCCCAGGCAAGAATATTGGAGTGGGTTGCCATTCCCTTCTCCAGGGGATCTTCCCAACCCAGGGATTGAACTCAGGTCTCCTGCATTGCAAGCAGATTCTTTACCCTCTGAGCTACCAGGGAAGCCCCATTTAAGCCTCTGTGTAAGAGTTATAGAACTAGATACAAGTTCCTCTTCAGATACGTGATTTGCAAATATTTTCTCCTATTCTGTGACCCATGGTTTCACTTTCTTAATGGTGTCTTTTGAAGCACGAAAGTGTTTATTTTGGTAAAGTCCAGTTGATCATTTTCCTAAGTTGCTTGCTTGTTGATGACTTACTAATAAATCATTGCCTAGCTTGAAATCCCAAGATTTACTCTTATCTTTTGAGAGTTTATGGTTTTAACTCTTACATGTACATCTGTGATCCATTTTGAGTTAAGTTTTGCTTATGATGTGTGATAAGGATATAAATTCATGTTTCTGCATGTGGACGTCCAATTGTCCCAACACCACTTATTGAAAAGACTGTCCCTTCCTTGTTGAATTGCCTTCGCACTTTTATCAAAATGTCATTGACCATGAGTGTAAGGGTTTTTTTTCTGGACTCTTCATTTCTGTTCCGTTGATCTATATGTGAATCTTCATGTCAGGATCACACTATCTTGATGACTGTAGCTTTATAGTAAGTTTTGAAATTGGGAAATATAAGTCCTTTCTTAACCTTCTCTTTTTCTTTTTTTTTTTTTTTTTAGCCTTCTCTTTTTCAAAATTGCTTTGACTGCTCTGGGTCTTGTGCATTTCCATGTGGTTTTTACCATTCATTCATCATAAAAATCCACCTGAGGTTTTGGTAGAAATTGCATTGAACCTATAGATCAATCCAGAAGGAATCACTGCCTTTACAATGTTGCGTTTTCCAATCCACGGACAAGCATTGTCTCTTCGTTTATTTAGATCTTTAACTTCTCTGAGCAGTGCTTTGTAGTTTTCAGTGTATACGTCTTACATTTCTTTTGTTAATTTTATTCCAAAATATTTTGTTCTTTTTCCATGCTATTGTGAATGGAACTTTATTTTCATTTTTCAGAGTGCTCACTGCTGTCCAATAGAAATACATTTGGTTTATAAAAAAGGAAATACATTTGGTTTATCTATTGTTCTTGTATCCTGCAATCTGCTGAACTCATTTACTAGTCTAGAATTTTTTGTAGGTTCCTTGGGAATTTGGGGATGCATTCCCTCGGATTTTCTACATATCGGATAATGTCATCTGCAAATAAAGACCATTTTACTTCTTCTTTTCCAATCTGGATGTCTTTTTTTTTTTTCCCCTCCATGCCTGTGCACTAGATAGAACGTCTACTACAGTGATGAGAGTAGATGTTTTTGTCTTGTTACCCATCTTAAAGGGAAAACATTCATTTTTTGCACCATTAAAGCTGTAGATTTTTCATAAATGCCTATTATCAGATTGAGAAAGTTCTATTACTAGTTTGTTGGAAGTTTATGATGAATGGTTGTTGGATTTCTCACATACTGTTCTAAAAGTGTGGAGATGATCATATGCTTTTTGTCCTTAGTTCTGTTAATATTATGTTAATTGATCTTGTGGTATTTCTTAAATTACATTAAAATTGCTGTGTGACGCCTGAAACCATATTAGTGAGCTCCTTGTACTCTGTAACCTTAAATTTCTTTGGTTTGTCTTGAACTTTGAGTGCATCTCTTTTAATTGTAATTTTATAACAAGTCGTTTGAAAAATAGTAGTTTACTGAATCATGCAGATTTTTTAAATGTTGACATACTTCATCAAAAATAACACAAATTATATTCATTAATATCACCTATTGATCTCATCAGAACATTTAAGTGTTGGGAAATTATTGTGCTCACAATGGTAGGTGCAGATTTTCCACAGTTTATCTCTTGAAAAGTTAAATTTATCATTTGGTAACAAATACTGTTAAGTTGTTTTCCTTGAGCTGATAGCCTTACTTAATTCTTTTTCAAGAAAATGTCTACCAGATACCCAGGTCTGGATGGCCACAGATTATCTATTAATTGTTCCTTCAAGTAAAAAGGATATTCCATGAAAAATGTTGCTAATTCGGCTCAGAACTCAATCACTAGGTGATTTTCCTTGAGACTATCACCATCCCTCCACATGCAGCTGGCATGCCTTATACATTCTTCTCATTTTACCCCATAGAGTATCAAAAAGACATGCGTTGGAGTTGAGATTTAATAAAATCATTTTTATATCAAAGACATTGCTATTTGAAGCTAGCTTTTATTTTTCTTCCATAAATATATAGTAGTAAAAAATGCACTAACTACTGGTATATTTCTTTGCCTCCACCACAATTTGTAGTAAAGTAATAGCAGTTTTACTCATCATTGTTTTTCCACCATCAGTGCAGATGTCACCACAGTGAAAAAGACATACCCATCTTAGAATTATTATGAAAACCCAGTTTTAACCTTGCAGATCCTCTGAAAGGGTCTCAGGAACCCTTTGGGGTTTTTGGACCTTTCTTTTGAGAATCACTATCACAGACCATACCTCAGTTTATTCTTTAACCTTTTTGCTTACTGCTGCCACCTTTGTTAGCACTGGTGCCTTTTGTCCTTGAAATATGATATATAATTTTCTGTTATACCCCAAATATTTGTCAGACTTTTTGCTGTTTTCCTTACAAGATTAAAAATACTATTATTTTTGTAAATACTCCCATTTTTCAAGTTCAGAAAAAAGGAAGTTGTCTCAAAAGTGTTCGTTTATCAGGGACATAACCAGATAACCTCCTTTTTGGAGTAGAGTTGTCGTTCTCTTTGGGTTATGTTGGCTTTTGCTATTTTCAGTTGGATAGAGGGATAGCTAGAAGGAGAAAATACCCACAGGAGGGTTGGGACTCCTCAGTTAGATTGACTACCTGATGAGTGGGAAGAGAAAGTCCCTAACCTGACAATTTATTGTAAAACATATCTGTGCTAATGCAGGAACTCCGACCCACCTGGTGCAGAGGAGTCTTGTCTTGAGCTGCTTTGGGAGAGTGTTGTCTTGATGCTTTTCTCTTCCTCCTTGGAAAACAGCTGAAGAAATCAGGGGAGAAACCCCTGCTTGGTGGAAGTCTGATGGAATATGCAATCTTGTCTGCCATTGCTGCCATGAATGAGCCGAAGACCTGCTCCACCACTGCTCTGAAGAAGTATGTCCTGGAGAACCACCCAGGGACCAATTCTAACTATCAAAGTAAGACTCAGAGCTGCGCACGTTCAGTGGGGACCCGGGGAAGGTGGGGAAGTTATCTTGTGGAAATATCCTTAGAGATCATGCTTGTTAACGAAAGAGCATTAACTACTGACCGAAAACCAAGAGGGAACAACCGTACAAATTTATTATTTACAAAAGACAAAAGTAATCAAGACTCACCCTTAATTTATAGTATCTGCTGAGGATTAGAATTTGATTTCACTTTACTATAAAGATTTTTTATGCTAATTTTTATCGTAATAGAGA
The DNA here is from genome assembly GCF_910594005.1 of Cervus elaphus. NCBI lineage: Eukaryota > Metazoa > Chordata > Mammalia > Artiodactyla > Cervidae > Cervus > Cervus elaphus. The sequence continues at coordinate 4,283,251 of NC_057822.1, read as the reverse complement.
TACATTTCTAGGTTCCAAACAGCTCTCAGGTGGGACTTCCCAGCGGTACAGTGGTTAAGATTTCGAGCTTCCAAGGCAGGGGATGTGGTTTTCCCACAGTCCATGTGGCATGGCCAAAAAACTCTCTCAAGTATAGTATCTTTTTATCTTCTTCTGAATGTTTACCAAAACATCTAGTGTCATCCTCAAACCAAACCAGTGGGTTAAAATAGTGCTTATGTGATTTCTTATTGACTTAACCCCTGTACAGAAAACGCTTTTCAGTGGATATGTTTACCCTGTCAGGTGACGGTCGAGGTTAGAAACCTTGCTGCCCAGCATTCTCTCTGACGGATTAGTGAGACACACTTGTCACTGAACTATGAGGGTAGGCACCATGGTGTAGGGTGAGGAGCCTGAAAATTAGGTCACAGAAAATACCAACTAGAATATATTGCTTTAAATGAAACAATTTCCAGGTCTTAATGTTGACTTTTAACATATGCAATATGTGTTTTTTAATGTTCTGAAGGAATGCTTGGTGATTTTGTGTGAAAGGTGAGGACTGGTGAGGCCTTTAGAAGCCATGATACTGTTTTGTTATTATTTGCTGCTTCATGCGATATATGGTTTATCTTTATAGACGTTCTCCTAAGTGCTTATCAATACTTATAGGCACTCAGTAGATATTTAAAATAATAGAGATTGAGTTTTAAGTCAACAGTTACCCATTTATGTGCAACTGTAGGGCAGGTCACTAGTCACTCTAGGCTGCTGTTTCACTTTCTGTGTAGTGAGGAATTTGACACAATGGTCTCTGAAGTCTCATCCCATTACAATTAATTCTTGCCAAATTCATGGGCATGTAATAGTAATTTAGTAAATTAGTTAATAATCCCTTTGACCACAAAGGATTCATTTAGCATGTGACAGTTGCTCAGTCATGTCCGAGTCTTTGCAATCCCATGAACTATACAGTCCATGGAATTCTCCAGGCCAGAATACTGGAAGTGACAGGATAATAAATTAATGTATAATAGATTGTAGTTGAGAGAATTATCAAATCCAAATAAACAAATACTTTCTTCATTTCTGACTTTTTATCCAGTGCATTTGCTGAAGAAAACCCTGCAGAGATGTGAAAAGAACGGGTGGATGGAACAGATATCTGGTAAAGGATTCAGTGGCACCTTCCAGCTCTGTTTTCCCTATTACCCCAGGTAAGCACCCAACCCACAGTGTGAAGTAGTGGTCACTGCAAATTTTAAAAATCTGACTCCAGATTACTGGTGTTGGCGTCACTTATTTGCCCTTACTACCGTTAAACTGAACAGAGTGTATTTGAAAATAAAGGCTTCTTCAGGCAGTATTGTTTTAGAGCAGAACGTTTTCATATAACAACAGGGGACTGATTTGGCCTATCGCGCTGAAGCTCATTGTTAGCCAAGTGTTCCCGAAATCAGGCGTTGAGTTCTTTGAGATCCTTGGCCAGTCATTAACATGTTCATTCCTGCTAATAAGAAATGAAGTACATGATGATGACTAGAGGATTATTTGTTCTAACTGTCCAATACCAAGTAGGGGGAACATTGGCTACTTCTAAGAATCCTAATCTGCCTTCTTCATGCTATAGAGACAAGGACATTTGTCTGAAAACTTCTCTCTTATACATGCCTTATTTATTCATTGAACCAAAAAATGTATTGAGCACCTCCTATGGACCAGGCATTTTTCTGTGTACCCAGGCTATTGCCTTTTTCTACTTTGATTTCCAATCAAGTGCCATGACAGTTAACACTGAAACCTATTTTGGCAGGCATATAGTGTGTAGCTTTCTTATATTGCTCTTTATGCATAAACATGCCACGTCATATTCTACACCTTCCTGTGTAGGAGCTGCGTGCATGGAGCTCAGTCATATCCAACTCTTTGTGGCCCATGGACTGTAGCCTGCCAGTGTCCTCTGTCCATGGGATTTCCTAGGTCAGAACACTGGAGTGGGTTGCCATTTCCTTTTCTAGGTCCATGAACATAAGTGTTACTTCATTGAATGTACAGTATTTGAATTTTTCAAATGTTTAGCTTTAAAGATAATTCTTAAAATCATGTATATACAGTGTTATGATTTAAGGATTTATTAATCAGTGGTACCAAGTCTTCTATCATTAAAGAAAAAAGTTAGAAAATCCTTGCTGAATTTCTCAAAAACTTTGAAGAGATTGAGGCTTTATGAGGTCTTATATCATAAGGGCCAAATATACATACTGCTGTATAGACTGCTCACCACCGTATGGGCTGTTCACTGCTACATATTCAGTGCTGATACAGTGCCGGACACACACCCGGAGCTTACATAACGTTACTGAAGAAGGGATTAAGTGTCAGTTTTATTAAATGGAGGGAGGAAGAGAATGAGTTATGTTTGAGACTTTTATAGATTTGTCATAACTTCATTTGAGTGTTCAAAATAGGTTAAATTGTGACCTGGTATTTGTAACCTAACCTGACTTAATTGGGCAGTGTGGGAGGAAGTGGGTAATGTCCAGGAAAGAGCATATCTAGGTTCACATCCTTTTTCTTGTCCTGATGGGACTTCTGTTTATCTCATATTTTTTCTTACTAGCCCAGGAGTTCTGTTTCCAAAGAAAGAGCCAGATGATTCTAAAGATGAGGATGAGGACGAAGATGAAGGTGACTCATCAGAGGAAGACTCTGAAGATGAAGAGCCACCACCGAAGAGAAGGTGCGAGTGTGTGGGAAACGATTCTTAGAGCTGAGAGAGGCTGTGACAGGAGAGGCTGCGAGAGGCGTGTCAGCAGCTCCGATCCTTCTCAAGTGCTCTGTTGACGTTTGAACTTACCCTCTCCTGAGAATTTAGAGGCTCTAAACTTGTGAAACACTGTGAATATTTAATTACTCTTTGGTCAGACCTGTGTGTATGCGTGTGTGTGTGTATGTGTAGTGTGTAGTTTAGTTACTTGAAGAAAAATAATTCCATGTTTTTCTAGAAAAAACGTGGAATTATGTGTAGACTTCCAGAATTGGTTGAATTTTTATACAATTTTAGGTGAAAGGTTATAACCCATATTCTTCTTAATGTAGGTGATTTAACCTCTGCTGTTTCTTTTCTGGCAAAGTATCTCGTCATCACGGTGCAGTGAATCTCTCAAGTCCTAAGTGATTGCCTTCGCTCTTTGGGTCTCACAGGTTGCAGAAGAAAACCCCAGCCAAGTCACCAGGGAAGGCTGCAGCCATGAAGCAAAGAGGGTCCAAGCTGGCGCCCAAAGTCCCAGCTGCCCAGCGAGGGAAAGTGAGGCCCCTGCCCAAGAAAGCCCCTCCTAAAGCGAAAACGCCTGCCAAGAAAGCCAGACCCTCACCCTCAGTCATCAAGAAACCTAGTGGTAGCTCTTCCAAGAAGCCTGCAGCCAATGTGAGAAAGGAAGTGAAATTGCCTGGCAAGGGCAAATCTACCATGAAGAAGTCATTCAAAGCAAAAAAGTAAATTTTATAGGAAAAAAGGGTATCATGATGAAATTCAAAATCTTATTTTCTAAGGTCAGTGTGCATTTGTTTTAGTTTTGATGCTTTTAAAATTACATTTTTTTCCCTCCCCTATGACTACTGGGGAGGGAATATAAATAAACCAGTTTAGCCATTTGTTAGCTTTAGGTGCTGTTCTTGGTGCCTGCCCCTCCCCCTCCCAGTCATTTTAATTTCTGCGATAATTTTGGACTTTTCCTCCAACTGTATAGTCTGTACTTGTCCTTTTTTCTCCCTCCACCCCAGCCCTCTTTCTTTTTTAATGATCTGCTTTGGCTTTTTTTTTTTCCCTTCCAGTTTTATCTAAACAGTTGCAAAGATTTTTATATTTGTTAGAAACCATCGAGAATGGGATGCTGGTCAGGTGCTGGATGTAAAAAGGAGGCAGCATAGCACTGACTGAATCATAAAGCCTCCTACCTGGAGGCTTCACTTACGGCTGTAATAACTAATCTTATTTATAAAACCACTCTGCTAACCCTCTCTCTATCCAGCTATAAACAGAGATGTCTTAGCTGTGGGAATAGGCCAAAAGCACCCTGATCTCATTAGATTCTGAAGATCCATGACTCCTTTGGGCCACTTTTCCATTGCTCAATTTCCAGGTATTTTTCATTGATCTCTGGGTATCGCATTCCCACAGTAGCAAGCACAAGGTCTCTCCACCACTTGGTTTTTGGCTGAAGAGGAAATATAGGAACATGCTGAATTTGTGATTTCTGGTGTCACCTGTATTACCAAAAATTAAAACAAAATCTTGATCAGATAGTTAAATATATTTTTAATATTTGGAGCATGAGTTGTCACTTCCTCTTTTCCTTTTTTATAAGGAAATGTTGGAGAGTTACACCATTGCTAATGTAGAAACGTGAAATGAAAAAACATACGATTTGCTAAAATATTTCAAATTTATCTGTGGGTTTTTTCCCCTCGTTTCTTTCCACAGCACTTTTGATAACAAACAAGTGGCTTCCTTTTTTGAGTTATTTAAAAAGAGAAAAGAAAAAAACAAATGAAGCCTGACTACCTAACCCTTCCTTATTTGTATTTGTTTTAGTATCGTGAAGTTGTGTTAAATAGTATTAGCTTCCTAAGAAATATTGATTTCCGGTTATCATTTATCCTCCCTGTGGCACTTGACATTTTAATTGTCTTAAATTTTTTGGTGTACATCTTCTGGCCCGAGTGCTGCCAGAGGCAAAATATGTTTGTTTAATCCATTCCATTTGCATTGTCTCCTGGGATCCCATCTGCAGCCTGAGGCTGGCTGGGAATTGGACTTGAGAAGACTGGCTTGAGTTAGATCCAGAATCATGTGTGATCCCATCATGAGTTTATTGGAATTTGTGTTGCATGTAAGGCAATCTTTTCCTGTTGTAAATCTTCCTTTTTTTATGTACATATATTTTGAAAAATATGAATAAACATGGAATTTTAAAAGCTGCTGAACTGTAGCTTGTATTTAAAAGTTTCTAGAATTCCTCAGAAGTAGTGTTTTACTCACTTTGAGCCTTCTCTGCTCCTTGTACTAGCTGTCATCCATTTTCCTTTTTAAATACCATCTCCAACAAGCTCCAGTTTATTTACTTTTTTGAATTTCTAAATGGATGGTGAATGTTTTTAGTACATTGAACCTCATTATTCAGTGCATAAGGGATTTTTAAAAATCACTTTGTATTTTATCAAGGTCCTTGTTTTCAAGGTCATAAATTCCAGTTTTTCATATTTAAGTGTTCATATATGTCCCTGAACTAGAAAAAAACAGCATTGCAAAAAGATTCATAAATTGTCGGCCTTCTTCTAGAAAGTAATCTAATTTTCTGTTATGCTATCTAGCAGGTAATAATTTTTTTTAATATTTTTATTTTAAATCATTTATTTATTTGGGTCTTAGTTGCAACATGTGGCATCTAGTTCCCCGACCAGGAATCAAACCCAGGTCCCCTGGATTGAGAGCTCAAGAGTCTTAACCACTAAACCACCAGGGAAGTCCAGTAATTCTTAATATTATAGTTGTTATTATAATACTTCCTGTGCTAAGAATTCTCTACTCTTCTGGAATCAGAAGTGAGGGTTTTGGTTGATTTCTGTGTTTTGTTGTAAAGAGATAGCCTGAAACAGTCATCTGGTGGCTATGTTGTGTATCAGACACTCTTGCATAGAGTGAGACATTGAGATCGTTTCAGGTCCCTTTCCACCCTGACATTCTGTTAAATTCATAGAATTCAGGTGAAGACAGACCTGTCCTTGATTTTAGCATCATGTAAAGGGAAAAGACAAGAGGGCCATTGCACTGTTCCAAGGAAAATCCACAGCTGTCAGAGATGAGTGCCTTCCTGATGTTGACATAAAGGGATGTTTGGGTTTTTCCCCTTCCAGGCGTTCTCAAGGAGGAGAAGGCACAGTTTTTGCTTCCATGTTACAGAAAGGTAAACAGCAAACCAAACCCAGGAGCTAACCCAACAGTTCCTGGCCTGGACCAGTGGCTTCAGTACTGACAGTGACTCTTAGTGAGCTCAGATGCAGTATCTCACATGTCCTGCAGCCACCCACAGGCGGCGTTTGACAGGTGACTCTCAGAGGGTGCTGGGAGAGAGTGTTGGCTTCTTACAGCTCAGATGAGAAAGAAGAGATACCACTTCAGAGAACGGTGGAGACATATTTCTAAAATTATGACAAGCTTTCAACACAGGAAGAACTCCATCCTAACTATCCACGCAGATTTAACTAAGGGAAGCCTGATCCAGTCCTGTCTGTTGGCTATAATTAATGGGAAATCACATGAAAACAAGGGCTAGGTAATATGCGTGTACCTTGGACATTTTTTATTTCCTCTTTTGTAAAATTTTGTCAGCCCAGTCTAGGCTTGCTAACCTGTCCTTATACCTAAGAAGTTATTCTTGCTCAAGCTGAGGTACTTTGCCATCCTAAACTGTCAGGGGAAAGAGGGTAAGCCAGCTTTATTCATGAACTGCTGTACTTGGCTAACTAAACACCAGCTAAAAGAACCTTTAATCCAAAAACTTAAAATTATAGTTGAAGCTTTTCATTTTTGGAACCTGATAAATGATGTTTCTTTTTCTTTGGGTCAAGCAAAAATTCGAATTTTATCCATGAAGAGAAATTCTATTCGTTTTTTTTTTTTTAAGAGGTAGGTTTTTTTCTTTAATATTTATTAATTTTATGTGTTATTTATTTAGCTGTGCCAGGTCTTAGTCACAGTATGCAGGACCTTCAGTCCTTGTTGCAGTACACAGGATCTTGAGTTGTGGCATGTGAACTCGAAGTTGCTGCATGTGGGATCTAGTTCCCTGACCAGGGATTGAACCTAGGCCCATTGCATTGGGAGCATGGAGTCTTAGCCACTGGACCACCAGGGAAGACCCAGAAATTCTGTTCTTAATTGTGTAAAGATCATTCATTATTTTCCCCAGAGGTTCTGACTGACATTTCTGTTCCCAACGTGTAGAGTTGCTTTTGCATTTTTGCGATAGAACAGATGGTACTCAGTTCTGCAGAGCTGAAGCTAGAGAACTAGAACTGTTGAAGCTCTGGGCCTGGGACCTGCTTGATGGATGCATGCCCAAAAGCCAGGGAAGAGGCTAAATGGTACCCCTCTACTGCACTGTTTTTTTAAGAAACTGATCCCTGCCGTTTTTATTACAATATTCTTGCCTTCTGTCATTTTCCACAAGATTCTTAACTTCAATGGCTTTTTTTTTTTTTTTCTGTTGCAGGAATTTTCTGCCTTTGGCTGCTTTATTAGCTTAGTTTTAACTTTCTGTTAATAGTTTTGTCAACAACTGGTATGTCAAAGGAGGTTTCTAAAGGTAACCTTCACAAAATATTTTCCTCCGAAAATGGCAGCTCTTTCTCTTGATACTGAATGTAAATGTGTAATTAACACCATTTGCTGTTAAATCTGGAATCCCATGGATGGAGGAGCCTGGTGGGCTGCAGTCCATGGGGTCGCTAAGTCGGATACGACTGAGCGACTTCACTTTCACTTTTCACTTTCATGCATTGGAGAAGGAAATGGCAACCCACTCCGGTGTTCTTGCCTGGAGAATCCCAGGGATGAGGGAGCCTGGTGGGCTGCCGTCTGTGGGGTCATATAGAGTCAGACACGACTGAAGTGACTTAGCAGCAGTAGAAGCTGTTAAATCTTTGCTTATTAGCTGAGTGCTTTCTCTTTGGTTCCTTGAATATGTTTGACAGCGTGTCATTATTTGACTTGTTACTTAACATAATAATAGTGACAGTCATTCTGTTCAGTTCAGTTGCTCGGTTGGTCGTATCTGACTCTGCGATCCCATGAACTGTGCAGCAAGCCAGGCTCCCCTGTCCATCACCAACTCCCAGAGTTCACCCAAACTCATGTCCATCGCATCGGTGATGCCACCAACCACCTCATCCTGTGTTGTCCCCTTCTCCTCCCGCCTTCAATCTTTCCCAGCATCAGGGTCTTTTCCAGTGAGTCAGTTTTTCATATCAGGTGGCCAAAGTATAGGAGTTTCAGTACTTCAGTCCTTCCAATGAATATTCAGGACTGATTTCCTTTAGGATGTACTGGTTGGATCTCTTTGCAGTCCAAGGGACTCTCAAGAGTCTTCTCCAGCACCAGAGTTCAAAACCATCAATTCTTTGATGCTCAGCTTTCTTTATAGTCCAACTCTCACATCCATACATGACTACTGGAAAAACCACAGCTTTGACTAGACAGACTTTTGTTGGTAAAGTAATGTCTCTGCTTTTTAATATGCTGTCTAGGTCGGTCATAACTTTTCTTCTAAGGCACAAACGTCTTTTAATTTCATGGCTGCATCACCATCTGCAGTGATTTTGGAGCCCCAAAACAAAGTCTGTCACTGTTTCCATTGTTTCCCCATCTATTTGCCATGAAGTGATGGGACCGAATGCCATGATCTTAGTTTTCTGAATGTTGAGTTTTAAGCCAACTTTTTCACTCTCTCACTTTCATCAAGAGGCCTTTTTGTTGTTTGCTTTCTGCCATAAGGGTGGTGTCATCTGCATATCTGAGGTTATTGATATTTCTCCTGGCAATCTTGATTCCAGCTTGTGCTTCATCCATCCCAGCATTTTGCATGATGTACTCTGCATATAAGTTAAATAAGCAGGGTGATAATACACAATCTTGATGTACTCCTTTTCCTATTTGAAACCAGTCTGTTATTCCATGTCCAGTTCTAACTATTGCTTCTTGACCTGCATACAGATTTCTCAGGTGACAATCATAGCTAACACTAACTGAATTTTTTCTACATATCAGGCTCTGTACATATATTAACTTCATTTAACCCTAGCAGTCCTGTGAGATGGTCCCTGTTCATTATTCCCATTTTACAGAAGAGAAAACTGACACAGAATGAGGCTCACAAAGTTACCCCAGGACATAGTAAGAGGCAAAGCCAGAACTACACCCAGGCCCTGTGAGTGCAGAGCCGTCTCCAGCTGCTCTTCTCCACCGTCTCTCTTTGACCATTGTTCAGGCTTCTGAATTCTCCCCTTATCTCACAGTCCAATGAATGCAGGGGATTTGGAAATGAAATGAAATTAATAAATTTGCCAGTAGGAAAAAAAGAAAAAGAAAAAAAAAAATGTGCCAGTAGGAGTCTGTCTGACTTTTAAGTTTGGTAAGAATTATTCAAATTAAATCTTGGATTACTGGGAAATTTTAGCTAGGCTGTCCTAAGGTGGTTTTTTATTTGTTTTTGTTTTGTTTTTCTCCTAGGACATTGCAAGCACTTGGTCACTCTCAGATCCTAGCCATGGGACTCTTTCTGGTCCTCACAGTTTACTTATTCCAGGCAGATTCTACTGACACTTATGAGAGCTTTTCCTCCAAGAACCACAGCTTCTATCAGAACTTTTTTTTAATTAGAACTTTTATGTTGCTAAGTGTGAGCAGTGCTCTCACACCTTACAAACTATGCACTTGTGTTCTATGAGGCCTACCAAGAGAAATTCCAGAAAGGGGATTGTCTGACAACTGCATTTTTTGGACATGATACCAGCTTAGTAGTCATGAACTGGAATATTAGAAATTCTTGCTCTTGATTCTGAAAGAAACCTTACTCATCCGGTCTCTCTTGCTCTGTCTGCTTTGTTCACCCAATTCCAACAGATACTCTTTTCCCTAAAACCCAGAGTTACACAGCATCCTTGCTCATCCATTTTACTGTTTGAGAACTTTTGTTCTGATGAAATTCTCGTGTCAAACCTAAATCCCTTATGTTGTTTGCATAACTTAAATTTGCTGGTTCAGTCTATAGACAAGACAATTTCAAACTGGGTTTGACTCCTGGTTAGAGTGTATCACTCAGCCTAGCATCCTAAGAACATGCATAGCTGTGGTCTTTGGGGACTGTGTCACTTAACCAGCCGTGTGACCTTGGCCAAGACAAGCTTCCTGAGCTTAATTTCCTACCATAAAATAGGTTCAGATGCACAATTCTTGGTGTTTTATTAGAATAGCCACCCAAAGGTAGTGTGAGATTATCAAGTATCAAATACTGAACCATATTCACTAAGGTTACTAAGACATTTTAAGATTTTAGGAGACTGATTTTTTTTTTTTTAAATAAATGAGAAAATCCAGTTTTACGAGTTCAGCTTTGTTGTTTACCATTCATGGTAGGTTCCTATTGTTAGACCTGTCAATCACACTACCTCAGATGCTTAGAGATATATTCTCAAAGTATGTGACAGTATGCCCAACGTTCAGAAACAGATTTTGGTTCACTTCCCCTGATTAAACAAGTAACAAGTGGTGGAAGTAGACACAAACCGAGGCATAGCAGACTTGACCAGTCACTTGCCTTCACACTTTCCTTAGCAGGTTCATATTCTGGCAGCTCAGGAAGCAAGATGTCTGGCAACAAGTTATAAGATGGACATGCCATAAATGGCAGTGGTGAACAGATTTTTTTCCAATTAGGTTTTCAAACCGCTAGGAGCTTACTTGTTTAAAAAAAAACAACAAAAAAACGTACAGCTTTTGAGCTACCAGGGCTGCAGGTGATGCCAGGGAGCAGAAGAGAAGGGCAGCCCGCTGGGTAAGAGAAGGAAGTCCTTCCTAGGCCAGGGTCAGCATCACCTGCCACCTGGGCCAAACCTGGAGCCTCAGCTGGCTGTGGGTGGCGAGAGGGGCTGCAGGGGAGACCAGCTACTCACTGTGCGATCTTTTTAAGGGTTTCTGCTAAATGTTATTACCAGTTTGTTTTCAACATAGATGGGGCTTTGGAGAGTATTCGATATATCCTGCTTTCTGAAGCGCATCCCTCGACTCTGGTCTGTGACGAGAGAGTCTCTCACAAGTGTTTCTAGGGAGGGGTCCTCTTTAGACTTGTACTTCTCAGATGGAAAAGTACTTGGAACTATTCCTTGTTCCCTGTTTCTCAAATGGGGTACAGGTATCAACAAGATTAAATACCTATTTCTGGGGCATTCGCTTTATCTCCAGAGTATCGCAGGGAGTGCTTTATGTTACTGGTGATAAAACGAGTGGAAGGAAGTGCAAAGTCCACAGTAGTCACTTCAGATCCAGGATTACCTGGAACTAGAGCAGCAGCGGCACTCAGCTGCTGCCAGGTGGTCCCCAGGGAGTGCCCGGTCCCTCTGCGCCAAAAACACAAAAGCACCACCGTAACTGTGGCTGAGAGGGTGAGTGGAGGCGCCTGCAGTCTGTGCCCCTTCGGAAGCGAAAGAGTGCAACCTCAGGCCAGCCGTGGAAACTTCTAGTTCTCAACTGGAAAGGAGAGAGTTGAACTAGATAACATGTCTCTGATTCTGGGACCTCCACAATCCCTGCCACCCAGAAAAATACCAGAAGGAGGAATCTGGCCATAGAGTGCTGTGGTCTGGATCACTTTGCAATTGGATGAAAAGGAGTCTTATTTTAATCACTGTGTTAGTCTGCTTGAGCCATAACAAAACACCACAACCCAGATCGCGTAAACAACAGCTATTTAATTTGTCAGCTGTGGAGTCTCCAAGTCCAGAATCAAAGCGTCAGCAGGTTAGTTCCTTCCAGGGAGAGAGGAAAGGATCTGTTCCAGGCCCCTCTCCTTGGCTCGTGGACGGCTGTCTCCTCCCTGTCAGCACATTGTCTTTCCTCTCTGTCCAAATACCCTCTTCTTAAAAGGACACCAGTCATATGGGATCAGTGCCCACCCTGAAAACCTCTTATTTTTTTTTTTTGAGGAGGAGGGGGGTGTTGTAGTTCCATGACCAGGGATTGAACCTGTGCCTCCTGCATTGGAATCACAGGGTCTTAACCACTGGACCACCAGGGACGTCCCCTAATAACCTCATTTTAATGTAATTACCTCTTTACACACCCTAGCTCTAAATCCAGTCATACTCTCAGGTACCAGGTGTTAGCACTTCAACATGTTAACTTGGAAAGAGGGGACACAATTCAGCCCATAACATCTTAGAATTTAAAAAAAAAAAAAATCTGTTCGGGTCACTTGGGGGGAGGCACAGTAAGTTGCAGGGACAGCCACTGGGAGACGCCTGAGAGGAGAGCAAGGTGCTCAAGGCTGAAGGTAGCTGCCAGTATGGGAAGGTGTTACCGAGCAGACGTGGAAACACGCTATAAAAACCAGATGTGTGTGAGATGCTGAGCCAGGGCCTGTTCCAAGCTCACCATCTTGGCTCCCATTTGAGTCCTGCTGTTGGAGACGGGCTTGCAAATGATGTGATGTTACTTCCCACACACATTCATCAGCTAGCAACTCCAGTACCAGATTTCTGGGATTTTTAGTGAACAGAGAAGATTGTGATAGCAAGCTCACACCTGGTGAGGCTTAGTCACTGTCACTGACTCATCAGGAAATGCCAAGACGGGGCCGTGTGCCCTCACACGTTCAGGGATCACAACCCCACCACCTTGCCTTCTTTGTCATCCCCTCCCCTGCTTTGTATAGATGATTTCTCTGGTCTTCCTGCAAAGTGAGTCATTTATCCGACGGTTGAGGTTCTCTACCTGATGACTCCCAAGACTTGTGCTGTCGTGAATGTAGGATTGGATACCTGGGGCAGATAATTACGCGGTGGTGGCCATTTCATGCTGCCCTGAATGGACTAGCTTGGCTCACCCAGGAGATGGCTGGCTCCCGCTGACACTTGTTTTCCTTGATGTAAACCTCTGAGCTGATACGTCTATTGCAGCTTTACTAAGGTACATGCATGGTAGAAGATCAGAGTTTCTGTGCTTTGGGTGGAGCTAAGTCCACTGAATTTGGTAACCTGAAGACCAGCTCAGATGGGCAGTTACATTACTCTGATACACAAATAAAAATGAAGATGTGAACCTGCAACCCATAAAATGCATTTGGTTTTGAAACATATTCCTGAGTGAAGGAATAAGTGAAGACCAGTAAGAAGAGGATCCTTGGAGGTCACAAAGTCAGGAGTCAATGTCACATACATTTCCCACACATGTATCTTCCCAGATCTGATTTTTGTAGTAAATCTCTGTATCTCTGGGACCTACCGCAGTGCCTGCCACTCAGACCTTCACCCTCTGCCCCCTTCTGAGCAAGATTTAGAAGGCAAAACTCCCCCCCACTCCAACCCTGGTTTTAACGGCTTCACCATCTGAATTTAATTCCTTGGTCTTCTTTTCATTTTGACCTAAAACAAATTCCTGTCACTTTTTTTTTTTTTTAAATTGTAGGCATTAGGATGAATTGTGTGTCTCTGGAACTTGTTAGAGTCAGTAATTAATACTGTTTTGGTTTCTCCTGTTTTCTCTGAAGGGTCTCAAAATGGGGACTGTGGTCTAGTAATTGGCAAGTCCTCTAAAATTTACATGCCTTTTAAGAAGCTTGTAAGAATTAACCCTTCATCCTTCGTGTACTCTGAGTTTCATAAATTGGGATTTCTGGAAAGCAGGACCAAACTGTAAACCATCTTGATGCTTCTCATCAATGGGTTCAAGGCTGTCACATGACCTCCGTGAAGTGTTTTCTAGAGCACTTAGCATCTGCCCTTCAATCACATTGAAAAGAAACTCAAGAGTAACAGCACTCATACCCACTGAGCACTTCACTCACGTGGGTCAGGTAGGGTGCTGAGCAGTTTGCCCACATTACTGTATGGGATGAGACGGCTGGATGGCATCACCGACTCGATGGGCATGAGTCTGAGTAAACTCCGGGAGGTGGTGATGAACAGGGAGGCTTGGTGTGCTGCAGTCCATGGGGTCGCAAAGAGTTGGACACGACTGAGCAACTGAACTGAGCACATGGGAATCCTCATGTCCCTAGGAGTCAGGTAGTTAGTAAAACTTCCAGATGAGGTACTAGAAGATTAAAGTGATTCAGGTCCCACATCTGTGCAGTCAGAGGAAGTGTCCAGATTTGGGACCAAGTCTCTAAGCACCGCACCTCACCACTGCCCTTCTTGGAAAGGCATCCGGAAGCTTTGGGGAGATGAAGCGATGCCCAGCAGGCCCTCAGGTCTCACACCCACCTCTTCCCCCACTCCCCTGAGGCAGTCAGACCTCAGCAGTGCCCACCCACCTCCCTCAGGGTGCCCGCCTGCCTTTGCCCCTGCTTTCCTGCCATGTGGCAGCTGCTGGCGTTACCTCTACAGAATTCAGATGTCATACATGCCAAAGACTGGGCTGAACCGGGCTTGCTATTTATTTCTGTGGCACCTGCAAGGTCTGTTAAAGGAGGAAAGAGTAACCCACTCCAATATTCTTGCCGGGAGAACCCCATGGACAAAGGAACCTGGTGGGCTGTCCCGAAACAGCTGGACACGAGGGAAGCGACTTAGCACAGGGTCTGTGCTGACACTCTGGGCTGAATTTGCTCACCCCATCTCGGTGGATTTTCATGTAACCCAAAGGACGAGGTCATGGCCCCCTGCAGAGCTAACTGCCCAGATTTCTTGGAGCCGCCTGGGCAGGGTCAGATAAATCTCTTACAAGGAACGCCGGCAGGAGGAGGGCGAGGAAGGGCTGTGCCACACCTCCCACCCCTCTGGGGCTGAGGGAACCAGGGCTGAGGCTGGCCGGGGGTGGGGGTGGGGGATTCCCAGAGGCCGGATCGTGACGCCTTCTTCATTCACTCATTAAGACGACAAGCCCGGAACAAGCCTACTGCGGGCCAGCGGGTGCCTGCGCACTGGGGAGAGAGGCGCCTCCGGGCCGGGGCCGAGGGCCCTCTAGTAAGATGGGTTAGTTAGGCTGACAGGAGTGGCGAGAGCTTTAAGGAGGTGAGGTCACCGGTGGTGGTCAGGGAAAGCTTCCCGTAGGAGGTGTTGCCGCAGCCGCCGCCGAGATGACGAGAAGGAGCTATAGCCGGGGGTGGGGGTGGGGGGTGGAGGGTTGGAGGGTCTGGAGGGGAAAGACGCCCTAGGAGGGGGGGAGCCATCGGCGAGGCCCCTAGCACTCAGATCCCCGCAACCCGCCCGAAAAGAGGCGTCCTGAGCAGCGGTGAGCGGCCCCCGGCTCTCGCTTTAAAGGCGGAGCGCCGGGGCGCGAGACGAAGAGGGCGGAGCCAGGGCCCCTCGCGGGCGCCGATTGGCCAGCGCGGGCGTGCGGAGCGGCTCCGCGGGCGCCGATTGGGTGGGTGAGGCCGAGGGCCGGGTGATGTGGGAGCCGCTCGCCGAGGCCACGTGGGGGCTGCGCTGGGAGTTGCGGGAGGCAGGGGAGGGGCGCGCGGTGCAGGCTCGCGGGTCGCAGAGCCGGGCGGCAGGGACGGGACTCCGGGCCCGCGGTGAGTGAGCGTCCAGGGAGCCGGGCGGGGGCTGGGACTGGCGGATCGGCTGAAGCGGGACTCGGTCCCGGGGAGTGGAGATTGAGGTGCGTGGGTGGTTGCGTGGGGGGGGCGCGTGTCGGATGGGGAGTCGCCTGTCTCCTTTTCGCCCATCACCGTCATCATTTCCACCATCACCGTCCATCACCTCCACCATCCCGTTGGCTAGCTTCCTGCCTCGCTCGCCCCTCTGTCGGGGGGCGGGGGGGTGGGCAAGACTTTCTCCGCCCCCGGGGACGGCCGGGGACCCTGACAGTGCTCCCTGGGAATTACAGTGATAGGAATAATTCCCCACGCTGCGGAGCGTTCAGTACCGCCGCGCATCTGGTTTCGGCCCCACTTTAATCCTGAAAACAGCACTTTCCTCTTCTTGTCGTCTGCGCGGGGAGCCTATATTTGATGGCACCTCCCCCCCGCCCCCCCCCCCGCCCCCGACAGAGACGCACGCAGATCCCAGGTCCTCTTCACTCAGCCGTATTTTCCTCCAAGTCGCTTCAGCTTCCCTGAAATGTTGTTGATTTCCAGTATCCACCCCCGCCCCTCCTCAGGCCAGCTTGCTGAGGGCTGGGACTTTGTTTTGTTCACCTGGAACGTAGCGCTTGGAAATGTTCTCAGAAGGAACAGATAGATGAACAACTCCAGGAGGCAGCTGCTATCATTAAGCCCACTCTCTGGTTGAGGACATGGAGGCTGATGTTGGTGACATCAGCCAATGTCGTGGGGACCCCACCATCCACGGTCTTGACCTTAGTCTCTCCCACCCTGTGGTCAAGGGCAGGCAGGGCTGGCACGGGGCGGGGGATTGCCCTGGGGGTAGGGGGCTGTCCTGGGAACAGGGAGGCTCTTCTGTGCTGTGGACCCAAAGACAGTGTGGCGAGTCTGGAGTGCCTCTGGCAGCCCCAGACCGTCTGGCCTGGGAGGCAGGCAGTGGGAGAAAGCAACTGATCACATCCACCCCAGCACTGCTGCTGTTGCTTGCTCGCCTCGCCTGCCCCTGGGTAGGCTGGGACCCACCAAACTCAGGAGGTGGACACCTGCTTTCTTGGGGGTGGGCACTGCCATAGAGGGGATGGGGGGCAGGGAGGGGGGATGAGCCCTATAGACCCACAGTGGGTTCCCAGCTCCCCTTTTGCTTTATGACTTTGGGCGGGTGACTTCACCCTCTGAGCCACCATTTGCTAAGCACGGAGTCTGCAGGCTGAGGGGTCTCCCATGACGCTGGAAGGTGGGCCCTCCTTAGGACACCACTTGGCTGCAGTACAGCGCAGCAGAGGGCTCCATCCGTGCCCCTCGAGGTAGTCAACCCATCTGTTGCCTGGTCTCTAAGCGGCCACCTGGAAAACGTCAGAGGAGCAAGAGAAGGGCCCCAGCCTTGTTCCAAATGTGTCCCCTTAGGACGCTTCTGGCCCAGAGCCAGGCTCCTGTGCAAAACCTAAGAAAAACAGATCTGATCAAAGGGCTCCGTGGATGTCTGTGCCTGGAATAGGTCAGTGGGTCTGTTTCCAGTGTTCTGTGAGCCTCTCCCCTCCCTGGTCCCCTGGGCAGTCTGGAGCTGAAAGGTACTGTATCCCTCGGGCTTAGGAGGGAGAAACTTCCAGTTTTCCAAGGTTAGGGGAAGAAGGATCAGGAGATGTGGGGGTGAAGTGGGACCCATAAGAGGGCCCAGTGGCCTGGTCTCCCCCTTGCACCCCCACAGCCTACACCCCGGGGTGTCCGCAAGAAAGCTGTGGCTCTGGGGAGGAGGCTGTTTGCAGCCTCAGACACTGCTGTCCTGGCTGTGGGAGGGGTCACAGCCCCAGTGCCTCCTTCCACTCCCACCCTCTGAGTGAGATGTGCTCCCTGCTCCTCACCTCTCCCTCCTCCCATCTTTCCCTTATCTCTCTTTCCATTGTCTTTCTTCTCACTCCTCTGTTCCCACTTCTTCTTCTTCAGTCACTAAGTCGGGTCCTACTCTTTGTGACCCCATGGACTGTGGCACACCAGGCTTCCCTGTCCGTCGCTATCTCCTGGAGCCTGCTCAAATTCATGTCCACTGAGTCGCTGATGCCATCCAACCATCTCATCCTCTGTCATACCCTTCTCCTCCCGCCTTCAATCTTTCCCAGCATCAGGGTCTTTTCTAGTGAGTCAGCTCTTCCTATCAGGTGGCCAAAGTATTGGAGCTTCAGCATCAGTCCCTTCCAATGAATATTCAGGACTGATCTCCTTTAGGATGGACTGGTTGTATGTCTTAGCTGTCCAAGGGACTCTCAAGAGTCTTCTCCAACACCACAGTTCGAAAGCATCAATTATTTGGCGCTTAGCTTCTTTATAGTCCAACTCTTACATCCATACATGACCACTGGAAAAACCATAGCTTTGACTGTATGGACCTTTGTCGGCAAAGCAATGTCTCTGCTTTTTAATATGCTGGCTAGATGTGTCATGCTTTTCATCCTCTGCTCCTTCCTTCTCTCCCTTTTGCCCCATTTGGTTTGGGTTTTGGTCTCTGCCTCCTCTGTTCCCCCCTACCCTTGCCTGCGGGCACCAGGCATCCCAGCCCAGGATGGGCTGAAGGTCGAGTTCCCTGGAAGCCCCATCTCCGTACCTGGAACCAGGGCCACATAGCTTCTGTGCCAGTTACAACCTAACCTTGCTGTATTTACACGTAAAATGATGGTAGGTAATGGTTGTGATGTGAAAAATAATTAGGATCAAAATATGAAGAGAGGTGGGAGGGCCCAGGAAAGCAGGAGGGCGGAACCAGGAAGCCCTCGAGGGGACTGTGCAGGCTTCCTTTAAGGGCTCACTGGTGCCCTTTCATGCTGCTAGTGCCCCCAGCTGGCCTGAGCCAGCGGCTGGGGCTGATGGTCATGGACAAGGCTGAGGTAGGGGCCATTCCCGGGCTCTAGGCGATCTCCCAAACCCGCCTTGTCCAGGACTCCCGCAGGTGCTAGAGCACACCCACGGTGCACCCATCTCCTGCCCAGCGCCTTGTCTGATCCCTGCTCTCTCTTGGCAGGAATTGTGGCCCCAGGCACGCCTGCCCTCCTAGATTGGGGGTTTCCTGTCAGGTGTGGCCTGCTGCAAGGAGGGCCCTGACAGTAATCAGACCTCACTGTCCCTGAGATCCCCTCCTGAGTGGGTCCCCTGTCCCCCCATACTGTGGCCCCCTGCCGCGGAGAGCCGACTCGCTGGAAAAGACCCTGATGCTGGGAAAGACTGAAGGCAGAAGGGGGCGACAGAGGATGAGATGGTTGGATGGCATCACTGACTTGATGGACCTGAGTTTGAGTAAACTCCGGGAGTTGGTGATGGACAGGGAGGCCTGGCGTGCTGCGGTCCATGGGGTCGCAAAGAGTCGGACACGCCTGAGCGACTGAACACCAACAACCACATTCCGCACGAGACCGCCCTTGTCGGCCACAGCTCTGACCCTGGCAGGCATCGTGCTCAGTTCTGTGCCTGCGTTCAGGTCTCACCAGTGCCACACGTTATCCCACATTTGGGGTTGAGGAAATGGGGGGCTCAGAGAGGTGAAGCAGCTTATGCAAAATCACACAGGATTTGGACCCGGGTCTCTCTGATCCCAAAAGCAGTGATTTACAAGCGGCCTGGTAAGACGGAGCCCTCCGGGATAGGGGACGGACGTGGGTGTCTAAATTGGCCCCGAGGAAGCCTGAGGGAGCTGAATCCTGGGACTGAGGCAGAGACATTCAGTCATTCTGTTTTGTGATGTGTTTGTTGTTGTTGCTATTGTTTTTTCATTTATGTTGTGGCCGCGCTGGGTCTTCATTCCCGAGACCCGGCTCTCTGTGGCAGGGCATCAGCTTCTCCAGTTGCCACGTGCAGGCTCCGCGGTGGCAGGAGACATTCGTACTGCTTTCACTGAACATCAGCGATGCCCTGAGCTCTGAGGGGGAAGGACGCGCCCTCCCTGCCCCTGAGGACAGTCTGGAAGGCAGTGTCCCTCATCTTCTCCGCTGGGGCATCCGGGAGATCTGGGAAACACCAGCGCCCGGGCTGGGCTGGGTCAACCCTCCCTCCCCTCTGACTCCGCACCAGTACCGGCTCTGGTTGGGGTGGACGCTTCGGGCAGGGGCTGGGGTCAGGCTGGGCAGAAGGAGCCAGGGTCACCTCAGTTCAGGGGCCACCGCTGCCCCGTGGACTCCAGGCGTCCTGCCCTGGCACCTGCTGTGGCTCCCTGCTGCCCACGGGGCAGCGCCTCAGTCCCCTCGTGTGACGGTTCGGGCTGACCCCGTCCCGGGTGCTGCTCTGGTAAGTTCTGCCTCGGGACCCCAGCTGCCCAGCTCCTCGCGGCCTTTGCAGACCCTGCTCAGGCCGCTGTCACATGCCTCCTCTTGGGTGGTATCTCCCAGGGTGCCCCTCCCCTGGCACTCCGCACAAGCTGGCTACATGTCCGCTCCCCCTTCCTCCAACCTCACGCCTCAGCGAGAACTTCTTTGCCGTGGTCACCCCCCAGCCTGCCCTTCATGGCCTCTTCTCTGCTCTGTCACCATCTGTGTTAGTCACTCAGTCGTGTCCGACTCTGTGACCCCATGGATTGTAGCCCACTGGGCTCCTCTGTCCATGGGATTCTCCAGGCAAGAATACTGGAGTGGGTAGCCTTGCCCTTCTCCAGGGGATCTTCCCAACCCAGGGATCGAACCCAGGTCTCCCGCATTGCAGGTGCATTCTTTACCAGCTGAGCCACCAGGAAAGCCCCTTATCACCCACCATCTGGCGTATTCCATATCTTACTGATGGCTTAATTCAATGTCGGCTCCACAAGGGCAGGCGGGGACTGTGTCGTGTTGCCCGGGGTGTGTGTCCCCTGTGTCCCAGCGCCCAGAACGCTGCCTGGCACACACAGCAGGCGCCCAGGCAGAGCTTGCTGGACGCCAGAGCGCAGAGGGGAGCCTCTGACCGGTGCTCCGAGGTCGGGCACCAGCCTTGGGCGCCAGCCCTCCTCGCCCTGCCCTTTGCAGCCTCCTCTCCATCCGAGCGGGAAGCCGGCCGCCCTGGGGGCCATGCAGAGGCCGGGAGCCGGGGGCCGGAGGGCCTCGGACTGCGGCCCTGCCCCTCAGCGGCCCCGGTGCATCACCAAGTTTGCCCAGGTGGGTGGGGTCGGCCCCCGGGGGCGGGGCTGTGACGGGGGGCGGGCCCTGGGTGGGGGGAGGAGCCTCGGGCCCATGTATTCCCAGCTCCCGCCCCGCCCCACCCCTGGCTGTGGAGTGTGTGCCCGCGACTGAGGCCATGGGGCCTGGGGGTGGCGGGGGAAGGTGGACCCTGGCCCCGGGAATGCCTTCTGCCACCCACCAGCCTCCCCTACAGCGCAGAGTGTGTGTGAGGAGGGTCACGTGGAGAGTGGGGATCAGGGCCAGGGGCCTGACTCCCCTGCCCCGCCACCCCGCACCCCTGCCCCCAAGCAGTACGTGGGCTCCTTCCCCGTGGACGACCTGGACCCCCAGGAGAGTGTGTGGCTGGTCCAACAGCAGCTGTGGGCACTGAAGGTAGCTGGCTGGCGGTGGGGGGGGGGGCACCTCCCCGCTCAGCTCAGAGCCCCGGAGTGTCGGGCTGGGAATGACCTCTGAGGCCCTTGGGTCCACCCCAGCCCCCCATTCAGAAAGACCGAGCAAGTGAGACCCAGGGAAGGGCGGGACCAAAGCCTTTCTGAGAGGTGGGCGCCCTTGGGACCACACGCGGGCTCCTGGAGCCACGTTCTTCATGCCCCGGGGCTCCCTTCCCCCGGGCAGTCGTGACCTAGGCACCACAGGTGGGAGATGTGGGGGGCAGTCATCACCAGCTGGGGGGTTGGTCTGCTAGGACCCATGCATGCTAGGCCAACCCCCCGGGGCTCCCTATCCAGGGTACCCCCCCCCGGCGGTGGGGAGGGGGTGGTGGGGAAGGGGGGCAGAGTTGTTGACCAGCCCTGGGGTCAGAGGCCAGGCTGGGCAGGCCCGGGCAGTGACGACGCCCCCCACTCACTCTCTCCCACCCAGGACTGTCCTCGTCGCCGGGCTGTCATCCTGAAATTCAGCCTTCAGGGCCTCAAGATCTACAGCGGGGAGGGTGAGGTAGGAGCCCTCGGGGGGCGGGGGGTGCAGGTGAGGACCCCCCGGGTGTCCTGCTCCCCGGGGACACACCTCCGCCCAGCCCTGCGGCCTCCCGAGTTTCTCAGCCTGCCCTGGGCCGTTGGACATCCTCTCTCCAAGGGCCCTCCCCCTAGTTTCTCCCCACCCCACCCCACCCCCTGCCTCCAGCCCTAGAATCTCCAGGGACCAGCTCCTAGCCTGAGCGTCAGGCCCAGCTGACCTCATGAGGTCTGGGCCAGGGGGCTGTGGCCAGTGTCTCATGACTGTGGAATAGGGCCAGGCAGGCTGGAGGTGGGCTGGGAGCCCCTGTTTGGTCACCCATCCTCCTCTTGGTGAAAAACCAGCCCCCAAAAATGAACTCTAGCCCTGTGTGCCAGGCTGGGTGCCCCACGACTTGGCGCCACTCACCTACAATGTGGTGCCAATGCGTCCAGAGCTGGCACGGTGGGGGCCCTGGGGTCAGCACCTGTGCCACCTGCACGAGGTCTCACTGACGCCCTCCGACGGCCCCATCGGAGGGGTCCTGTCCCTCCTTAACACTGGTCCCAGCAAGGGCTCCGAGAGCTGTACTCAGCCGCCCAAGGCACCGGAGAGTGAGCGACACAGCCCGGCTTCGAACCCTGGTCACCTGACTCCGGAGACCAGGAGTGCAAGCCCAGGGCCGGCCACTACTGCCTGTCCCTGTGACCCTGCAGGCCGTGAACACTCTGCCCCTCGGCTCCATGACTCGGCACGACCACCCCGGTCAGCTGGTTGACAGCCCAGGGCAGGGGCCCTGAGCTCAGGGTCCCTGTAAAGGATGAGGGTGCCCATGGGAAGCGTGGTTTGGGCAGGCCTGGAAGGAGGGCAGAGTTCTTCGTCCCAGGAGCTGGGTGGGCCCCCAGCTGCGCACCCAGGCTGGAGGGCAGACCCAGGAGGCCGCTGGCCAGGGCGTGGCGCCCGCAGGGCTGCATGCGCTGGCCGGCATTGGCGGGCCACGTGGTGCGTCTGATGGAGTCCGCGGGCTTGCTGCCTCCCAGGTGCTCCTGATGGCTCACGCCCTGAAGCGCATCCTTTATGCCACCTGGTGCCCAGCTGACTGCCAGTTTGCCTTCATGGCCCGAAACCCCAGGAGCCCGGCCAGCAAGCTCTTCTGCCACCTCTTTGTGGGCAGCCAGCCTGGAGAGGTACCCGGGGCCCAGGGCAGGGTCCCAGAACTGGGGCTGGGGGCGGGGGGGGCGGTGTGCTGTGTATCCACGTGGGTCCCAGGGACTGAGGCCGTGGCTGGTTCAGCGAGCTGGCCTGAGCACCCCCACCCCCTGGCCTGCACCCCTCGTCACCCTGGCTCCTTCTGTGGCTCTGCCTTCGGAGGAACCCCCCAATGTGAGTCAATGGACTCAGCATGCCTCGGGCTGGGAGACGGGCAGCAGGCCGGGAGGCTCACACTGCCAGGCCTTCGTCCTTGCTGTTCTGTCTGCCTTCACGCCCCTCCCCCTCCTCATCCTGGCAAATTCCAGCTTGCCCTTTGAGGTTCAGCCCGGCTTGAATCCTCCAGACCACCCCGCCTTCTGCCATCCTGTGACCTGAACTGCACTCTGCCATCTGTCTGTCCCTCACTGCAGTCACTGGAATTCTTTGAGTGCAGAGGCTGGGTCTGGGTCTCAAACTATTCTGTTGCTTGGCCCTGTGGGGAGAGAGGATGGACGGGTGGATCCTAAAAATCAAAGCCAGTGTGACCGCTGCTAACAGCGGAGCCGGGGCAGCTGGCCGTTTGGGCAGCAGGGCCTGGACTTGGTTCCAGGCAGCAGGCCTTTGCCGTCACCCCTGTGTGTTGAGCCCTGTGTGGCTACTTGGGGTTACCGGTGGCCAAGCCATGACCCTTGAACTTTTGGAGCTCACAGTTTCATGTCGGGGCTAGATGCTGCATGTGTGACGGATCAAACGTGCAGGTCTCAGAGTGCTGGGCCTCCCCTTGGGGGAAGGGTGGAGGTTTCCTATGGTCCATGTCATTAAAGGGGCACAGAGATGCCATGTTGTACCCAGGGGTCACTCAGCAGTTCCTATGTGACAGAGCCAGGATCAGATCCCAGGTCCTATGACTTCAGGGCCTGGACTCAGCCACGCCTCTAAGGGGATATAGGTGGGGTTAGTAACTGAGGGCTAGCAGTACGTTTAGCCCATGTATTCCCAGCTCCAAGCACGACGCCTGGAACAAAGTAGATGCTCCCTGTTTGTTAAATGAATCAAGGAAGATGGGAGGGGAGGCTGTGTGGTGGTGAGGTTTTGAGGGCTAAGTATTCGTTTTCTCAGGAAGAATAGGGACGAGCACCTCAAGCCAGGGGGCTGCAGGCACCCCTGGCCCGTGGGTTGATGCCCAGGGATGCCCCAGGAGCCCCCAGCTGAGCGCACCTCCCTCTCCCTCTCCAGGTCCAGATCCTTCACCTGCTGCTCTGCCGCTCCTTCCAGCTCGCTTACCTCCTGCAGCACCCGGAGGAGCGGGCGCGGCCCGAGCCATGCCCGGGGACTGTGGGGGACGTGCCCCTGAAGCCGGTGTCCGGCCCCGGGCCACCCCCTGGCCTAGTACGAGAACCCTTCGTCCGGGATCAGCTCTCACAGAACGTTAACGCTCTGGTCTCCTTCCGGCGGCTGCCAGCAGAGGGGTCTGGGGGCAGCGGGGTAGGCAGCACCCCAGCCAGGGAGTGGACGGGGGACCGGGGGACCAGGGTGAGGGTTTGGAGGTCGAGGGGGGCGGGTGCCGGATTTCCGTGGGAGGGGCTATGGCCGGGTGGGCCTGAGTCTGGGCGCCCCTGCGGGGCCCTCCCTAGAAGGAGCTGCTGGAGTCCGGGAGCCGCGGGGGCGCCCGCCACGCGCGCCTGGGGAACCCGTACTGCTCGCCCACGCTGGTGCGCAAGAAGGCCATCCGCAGCAAGGTGCTCCGCTCCGGGGCCTACCGCGCCTGCACCTACGAGACGCAGCTGCAGCTGTCCGCCCGAGAGGCCCGTGAGTTGCCGGGCACGCATGCACCGGCGTGGGTTGGGCGAGGGTGGGCCTGAGGGGCAGCGTCTGCGGGCTGTGACTATAGAAGCCTGTGAGTGCCAGGGCTCCGTGCACGAGGATGCGTTCGGGGCTGAGGCCCAGCTGCTGTTGGCCGAGGCGGGGCCATAGCTACTGAAGTGCTGTGAGTGGCGAGTGGGTGTGCGAGGTGTGTGCCTGTGTCTTTGGGGAAGCACGATGTGTGCAGATTGGGCGGAGAGCGGGGGGCTTGGTAAAGAGACAAGCTCGGGGGGGGGGGGGGGGGGCGGTGCCGAAGCCTGTGGGGGTGAAATAGGGATGGGCGCGGGAGAGGACAACCTCCCTCCCTCTGATCGCTCTAGTTCCTGCCGCGTGGGAGGCCTGGCCCCGGGCACCCGGGGGCCCCTCGTGCCTGGTGGAGAGCGAGGGAAGCCTGACGGAGAACATCTGGGCCTTTGCTGGCATCTCCAGGTAGGAGTGGTGCCCAGCCCTTTGGGAGGGGCGGGGAACTAGGCCGTGAGCTCCCCCGGGGCCCCGAGGTGTGCATCCCTGCCCTTGGACGGAGGGCTCTCCGACCTTAGGCCAGAGACTTCCCCACCCTGGGCCTCAGTTTTCTGTAAAATGGGGATAATAAAAGGACCTTCCGGGCTTCCCTGGTGGTCTAGTGGTTAAGATTTCTGCGCTGCTGGTGCCGGGGGTGTGGATTTGATCCCTGGTTCGGGAACTAGGATCCCACATGCTGTGCGGTGCAGCCAAAAGATAAAAACAACTAAAAAAAATAAAATATACAGACCTTCATTGCAGGGCTGTGGAGGGGGTCAAATAAGGTTATTCAGGTGAAGCCTGTCACAGGGAACGGCCTTCCTAAATGCCTGCGCTTTAAAACTCTCTCCCTAGTGGGGCAACAGTTAGGGTAACCCTGGGAAACCTTTCTGAGAGGCAGTCAGAAAGCGTCCTTTCCTGGAAGGCATACTCTGGGCAGGCACCGTGTTTCCGACGCTGTGAGTCTGTTAGGTCATTCAGCAGACTGAGGCTGGGTCCCAACAAGGGGCCGGCCCTCAGCCTCTGGCCTCGGCCCTCCCAGGCCCAGCGCCCTCGCGCTGCTGCGGAGAGACGTGCTGGGGGCCTTCCTGCTGTGGCCTGAGCCGGGCGCCAGTGGTCAGTGGTGCCTGTCGGTGAGGACGCAGTGCGGAGTCGTGCCGCATCAGGTCTTCCGGAACCACGTGGGCCGCTACTGCGTGGAGGTGAGAGGGTTCCTGGCCCCGCCTCTCGCTGTCAAGCCCCGCCCCTTTCACGCCTCACCCCGGTCCCTCATTGGCTCACTCTGGCCCCACCCCCTATTTAACGCTCCACCCCCTACTTAACGCTCCACCCAGCTCTTCAGTCATTGGTCCTTCCGTCTCTGGCCCCACTTCTACTCTGGGCTCCACTCTAAGGCCCCTCTCTCACCAGAGTAGGGTATTTCAAGTAGAGCCGTGGGCTTCCTAGGTGGTGCTGGTAGTAAAGAACCTGCCTATCAATGCAGGAGCTAGAGGAGATGCAGCTTCCATCCCTGGGTTGGGAAGATCCCCCTGGAGGAGGAGATGGCAACCCACTCCAGTATTCTTGCCTGGAGAATCCCATGGACAGAGGAGCCGGGCGGGCTACAGTCCATAGGGTCTTAAAGAGTCAGACACGACTGAAACGACTTAACACACAGACGCACAGTGGAGTCTTGGGTTAGGGTCATGCCTCGCATTTTTACATCAATCACAGCTTTTAAAAGTCATGCTTTCCCACACCCTAACTCGTCTTTTAGCAGAGGAGGAAACTGACTCAGAGAGGGTCGAGGCTTGCGTTTAAGTTCACACAGTCTCTAGGCCTGGAGTCCTAGCCTGATCACACGTTCTCAGGGACTGGGGTGGGCAGGCATGGCTTTTTAAATGCCTGGCCTTATTTGCACGCTAAGTGCCTCGGTCTTGTCCAGGCCCCAGGGGAGAAAAAGAGAGGGGTGTAGTTCTGCTGGGAGCAGGACAGTGTCCTCTCTGAATTCCTCTAAAGTGAGGCAGGATCCAGGGTGATGGGGTAGTTGGAGGCGTGATCTGTGGGAAAGGGGGGCTGGAACTGAAGTCCCTGCCCTGCTCCCTCCCCAGCACCTGCCGGCTGAGTTCCCCAGCCTGGAAGCCCTGGTGGAGCACCACGCTGGAACGGAGCGGAGCCTCTTCTGCTCCCTCGACATGGGCCGCTTGAACCCTGGCTACGAGGAGCAGGACTGCGGGCCCGAGGGCCGGCCTCCTCGGACGCTCAGACCCCTGGGCCACGCCAAGTCCGAGGCAGAGCTGCAGGGTCTGGGCTAGGAGGCAGGGCCCCACACCAACAGGCCCCGCTGTACCCTGGCTCCTGAGCCTCAGCGGGCCGCTCGGCTCTGGCCTCTTCCACCCTGCTGGGCACCAGTTCTATCCAGTCACTGCCCCGGGACCAGTCTTCCATCACTTCCCTGCCTGTGGGGGGGTCCTGAGAGAGAGGATCACCAGGGGCTTCTCCCCAGGACATAGGCTGTCAGGATCACAAGCACAGCAGACCGAGCTCCAGGCTTCTCAGAACTTGCCGGCTGACTTGATGCTTGCCTTCTCTGGGTCTCACCTCCCTCCTGGGTGGGGAGCTTTCCAAAGTGGGCAGGAAGGGTGTTCCAGTGCAGGTGGGGCCCTCCGCCAAGGAAGCCAGGCCTTGGGGCCCTGACTGGGCGTCCCCAGAGAGCTCCAGGCCAAGGCAGCCAGACGCGTGAGGGAGAGGCATGTGGGCAGGCAGGAGGGAGTTCTCACTTTGGGTAGAGGTGTGGGGCTAAGTCGCCCTCTCCGTGAGAGAAGCAGGGACAACGTGGTGGAGCTTGGGGGCAACGTCCAGGCTATGGAGCACGGCCTATTTCCCACATCCTTTGAGGTGAGAGAAGTCTGCCCTTGAGTCCTGAGGGTGGGGGTTAAGAGGCTGCAGAGAGGAGCCGAGTCACCCAGAGCCCAGGTGGACACCTGAGTGTAGAAAGCAGTGTGAGCGGGCTGACGGGGCCGAGGATCCCAGTGAACCTCAGATCAGGAAGGCTGCTTTGTCTGCTCAGAACCACAGAGCTGGGCCTCCTGCTCACACAGAAGAGATGTCGCAGACTCGTTTCTTCCCGCACACCCTCCGAAAACCATCAAGGCACCCCCTACCCAGGCTCACTGCCTTTGGCCATTTGATTCTGAGGGGCCAGCAGTAAGCTACAGGCTTACGGGGGTGACTAGGGCCGTGATCCAGTCATCCTGCAGGCCACACTGGGTTTGGGTTTGGTGGCTGCCTGGGAAGTCCGCCCCCCATCCCATGGTGGCATTTCCCTTAATGGGCATCTGACAGGGACCACGTCACTAGGTCAGCCCCACTGGAGGTGAAGGTCAGGGAGGAACCATCTAAAGGCAGAACCAATGTGGGCCCTGCCAGAGGACACTTGGCCTCGGCTGGCACGGGGGCGTTCATCCAGGGAAATGACCCCACGGTGACAGCTCTAGGTATCCCCCTTTATAAGTAAACTTGACAGACAAACATGAATCTCCCAAACTAGGGAGCAAGCTCATGGTGGATGAACTTCTACTCCTGAGGCAGAGGTCTAGTCGTGAGTCTGGGGGCTGCCTTCTCCCCTCTCTGGGGACAGGATGTGACTGCGTAGTGCCTTGAAAGTAATACACTTCTGTTTCTTGGAAAAACGAGCAGCCCCAACGGAGTAAAAAGAATGAGGAGCCTCAGAAGTTCAGGCCTGGCGTCGCCAGTTTACACCCTCCGGCTCAGTAAAGGCTCTTGGTTGGGGCCTTGTCACTCTTGTCACAAGAGATGGAGGGAGGAAGCCGTCCTTTAGGGGCTTGTTTCACCGGAACCGCAGTAGTGGTTTTGTACTGAATATGAGTGGGAACCTGGACTCATGTTACAGCCCTTACTGCCAGAAGCCATCTGCTCCCTGGGCAAAGCCCTGTTCCCTCATGAGCCCCAGCCTCCCATTTCCCTGGCAAGGAGAGGGGTTTGGTGACGTGGGGCCCAGGATTACTGTCCCGGAGCTGCACACATTTAGGAAGCCCAGCTAACTGGTCTGACCTCTGTGAGGGGCAGATTTTGTTGCACAGGTTATCTGTGTGGACAGGGTGTCGGGAGCATCCCCACAGTACTTTACATCCTTCACACGGCGCTTGTGGGTCACGTGGCACAAACAAGGCCAGGTTTCTGATCCACGTGGGCAGACACCTCACTGTCTTCATTACAGACCACAGTTTCCTCTGTTGCAACCAGTGCCACCTGGGTAGCCCAGCGTCCTTACTGTGTGGACTTGAAACAAATAAAGTGCATTTCTTGGGCTTGTTGAGTACAGACTTTTCCTTTGAAAGGCCAGGGCTTTGTCCAGTTTGCCTGCTTTGTTTTCATCTGCCAACCGTCCCTTCCACTGGCGCTGAATGATGAACCAGAGATCCTGTCCTCAGGGGCTCAGGAGGTCTTGAACAAATTGCGTGGGTAGCTTCAAACAATGACTCCTGCTTAAAACCTTCGGTGGGTATTTCCTGTACGGAAGAGACTCAAGTCCTTATGTTCTGGCCACTCGGCTGATCCTTCTGCTCCTGCAACATGCCACAGGGCCTTTGCACGGGCCTCCTTGCCCTCCTCTCCTTTAACTGATGAACTCCTCAACCTTACCATCTCTGACTCTCAGGAAGCCTGCCCTGACTGCCCCCTGGCCAGCCCCCTGCCCAGCCTGGGTGAGGTATCCTGGCCAACTATTCAGTACATCTGTTCCTTTAGTTTCTTAATACTCTTTTATTTATGGGATTTTTGTTTGTGGAATATTTGTTTCAAATGTCAGCCTCCCCCACTAGACCACAGGTGCACTGGAGGGCAGGGGCTGAGCTCTCTTCCAGCATCTATTGCAGAGCCTGGCCCATAGCGGACAATTTCTGTGCAAACGGGAGCCCAGAGGAGGTGCGACCAGGGGCTCTTCTAGAGGGATTTGTGCGGGGGTCGGGGTAGGGGTGGGGAGAGAGGCCAGGCAGCCTCTCCAGCCAAAGGACTCTGGCTCTCAAAAATTTTTGTTTTGTATCTTCAGCTTGAGTCTTAATAAAGATAAGGGACAGCATTACAGGGAAGCTTTGCTCTGGCACCGCCTGGTGTGGGGGTGCAGGGGGCGCTGTAACAGGCTCTGGGGCAGCCTTTCCGAGTCAATACAGGGATGTGGATAAAGGGCAGCAAGGTCCCTGTCCCCTTTGTCGGTAAGTCTCTAACCCCCCGAGAGAGGCCGCTCCTCTGATATCTCCTGGGGGCGGGGGGGGGGGGGGGCTCCCCTGGGCCACCTCTAGGAAGGTGGTTAGCCTCTCAGAACTGGGGCTGCGGGGACTGGAAGAGAACGGCTGTGCAGCTTCTAGTCAGAGCTATGGTTTTTCCAGTGTCATGTATGGATGTGAGAGTTGGACCATAGAGAAGGCTGAACGCAGAAGAACTGATGCTTTCCAACCGTGGTGTAGGAGAAGACTCTTGAGAGTCCCTTGGACTGCAAGGAGATCCAACCAGTCCATCCTAAAGGAGATCAGTCCTGAATATTCATTGGAAGGACTGATGCTGAAGCTGAAAGAAACTCCAATACTTTGGCCACCTGATACGAAGAACTGAGTCACTGGAAAACACCCTGATGCTGGGAAAGATTGAAGGCGGGAGGAGAAGGGGACGACAGAGGATGAGATGGTTGGATGGCATCACCGACTCAAAGGACATGAGTTTGAGTAAACTCCAGGAGTTGGTGATGGACAGGGAGGCCTGGCGTGCTGCAGTCCCTGGGGTCGCAAAGAGTCGGACACGACTGAGCGACTGAACTGAACTTGCAGAGCCTGGCACTGAGTCAGCAGGCGCGTGGACAAAGTCAGCGCAGGTCCCCCCCCCCGAGGGCGGACCAGCCTTCAGCACGCGCGCTGGGGACCTCACACGTGCGGCTTCCTCGGTCCGGCAAGCTGGGCGCTGGCGTCAGGGAGCCGCGGGCTGTGACGCCCCCGGCGTTGCCCAGCAACCGCGGACGCCGCGGCGACGTGCGCGCGAGCGAGCGGGCGGTTGGGGCGGCTCCGGGGACCTGGGTCCTGCGGCGGCGCCTACAGCGCGGATCCGCCACTGCCTCCCCGCCCCCCGCCCCCGCCCGGGCCGGGCCTCAGGGAGACGGGCGAGCCCGGGCGCGGGAGGAGGCGGCGGCTCGGCTCTGCTCCTTCGGCTGCCCCGCCGCCCAGCTTCCTCCTCGTCTCCGGGTGACCCCCGAGGAGCCCGGTCCCCCAGCCGCCGCGGCCCCGGCCCCGCCGCGCGGGCGCTGGCCCCGCCCCCTGGCCCGGGCTGCTGGGGGTGCCCGTGCGGGCCGGCCCTGGGGGACCCCCGCCGCCGCGGCGGCGCCATGGCCTCGGAGTCGGTGAAGGTGGTGGTGCGCTGCCGCCCCATGAACCAGCGGGAGCGGGAGCTGAACTGCCGGCTGGTGGTGACGGTGGACTCCGCTCGCGGCCAGTGCTTCATCCAGAACCCGGGCGCCGCGGACCAGCCCCCCAAGCAGTTCACCTTCGACGGCGCCTACTACATGGACCACTTCACCGAGCAGATTTACAACGAGATCGCCTACCCGCTGGTGGAGGTGAGGGCCCCCGCTTCCCGAGGAGACTCGCTGGGCAGGACCTGGGGCCCCTCGGAGGGCTCCTGAGGGCCGGTCCTGCCCCCCGGGCCGGGGGGAAGGCCTTCTGGAGGGGCCGCAGGTGGACAGCAGCAGGCTGAAGACCTCCGTCCCCGCAGGAGACTGCTGGAAGCCACCTGCAGTGTCTGTCTGGGTCCCCCACTGCCCCTGGTGTCAAGGCTGGTTCTCACCCCATCCTTCCGCCGTTCCCCACAGGAACTCCAGCCCCCGCGACCACTTGCCCCCCACCTTCACCGGGCAGCCTCAAGACTCCTCTGAAAGCTCCCGTCACTCCCCCAGCCTCCCAAGAGCCCCAGGCCTCGTCCTCCTCAGCCTCCCCCTTCTCCTCTCGCCTCTACGCCCTCCCGAGCCCTGGCCCCCCTCTTTCTGCCCTCAACACCTGGAGTCCTCTCCCTCTTCACCCCCGCTCCAGCTTCCTGAGAGGCCTGTTGGGGTACAAGCCTATGTGTGTGTGTGGAGCAGGGTGGGGGGCGGGGTCTCACTTCTGCAGAGAGAAGGCTGTTGGCCAGGCCTTGGTCTGGGA
Source organism: Cervus elaphus (assembly GCF_910594005.1). Classification (NCBI taxonomy): domain Eukaryota; kingdom Metazoa; phylum Chordata; class Mammalia; order Artiodactyla; family Cervidae; genus Cervus; species Cervus elaphus. The sequence continues at coordinate 4,251,652 of NC_057822.1, read as the reverse complement.
GGAGCGGAAACCCTTGACGTTTGGTCTCCCTGGAGCTGGAAGAATGGGGAGGCAACAGCAGTTTCCACCTCTTTGCAGGGCTTTTGATTTTTCTTCACCCCCTCAGACTAGGGAGCTCCTTGGAGCTGCAGGGCAGGGAGGCTCCCATGTCACTGATGGGGAGACTGAGGCCCGGAGGGAGGAAACTGCGGAGTTCCCACAGAGAGTTTCTGGAGGAGATGGGGCTGGAGCTATGCCTGCTCTCTTCTGGCCAAGGGGTTCCTTGCTACTGCCACCTTCCCAGTTGTGCGGCGAATTTGCTAGTGGAGATGTCAGGATGTGAGGTGTTGTTCCAGGAAAAAAGGAAAGGTTGGAGAACTGCTGCCTATATCCCCCTGCAGGTGAGGATACTTGAGGCTCTGGGGAGTCTGGCAGCAAAGAAACTAGTTTGACTTCTCTAACCCAGTGTTTCCAAAAGGCATTTTCCCGTGGAGGCTTTCTGCTTTGGCCAGCAGGCCAGCTAACATCCCCCAGCACACCTCCTTTGGCTGTGGTCAGAACCCTTTGTGGGGGTTGAAGTGTTCCGGAGCCCAGAGCCCCCCAGCAGTGAGGGCATGACTGGAGGTGATGCCCAGGGGAAGAGGGCAAGTCTCCCCAACCACAGCACGTTGGTCCTGGGCACTGGGGGTGGCCAGGCTCCCCTGCCATCCTGGACTCTCAGGCTCTAAGGGACCGGAATGGGTGGTCTGCTCCCTCCCCCACCCCGGGGTCCTTGACTGCCCACCTGGTGGCAGGCGATCACCCTTCCCAGAGAAGCCTGCCCTCCCTTTTGCTTCTTCACTCCTGGAAGACCCTTCTGCACAGTGAATCAGAGCCAGACTCCCTGATGCTTTCACTCCCTGCCCTGGCTCTGTCCCGGGGCGCACAGAACACCTCTGCTTCCTGGTCCAGGGTCGGTTCCTCAGAGATGGGAAGATTCTGAGACTGAGTTCTCCTTGGCCTCGGCTTCCCCAGGGGCTCAGCTTTGCTCATGCGTCTGCCTCCTCACCCTGGAAATAATCCTCCTGAGCACATCTCCCTTGTCGGCGTCCTCAAGAAGCCCCAGCCCAGAGGGGGATCTCTCCTCCTCAGATCTCTCCTCCAGCCCCTACTCCTATCGCAAGGGCTCTACTACAGGGACATCTGCCTCTGGGCATCCCACGGAGCCTCAGGCTCAGCAGGACATACGTCCCATTTTCATTCGTTCACTCAGCCAACGAAGAGCATCCCGGTACCAGGCCCCATCCAAGGCATGTAGCAATAACAGCGCCTTCCCTCAGCGAGCTCACAGCCAGGCAGAGGAGCAGCTACGCTAGTAGCTGTAAGCCAGGGTGATGAGTGGGAAGAGAAGCCACGGGGACTTTGGCAGAACAAAGAAACTAGCAATCCTGGGCTTGGAGGGGGTGGACAGGCAGGGAGGACTTCCTGGAAGCAGTGAGGTCTAAACTGAGGCCAGAAGGATGAGAGGGGTCAGCCAGGCAAGAAGGTGGAAGAAAGGGCCTTTCAGCTGGAGACAAAACCATTTGATCTTCGCCAGACTCCATGTACATACTTAAAGCTGGGATTATCATTCCTGATGAGGAAATTGAAGCCTTGAGCATCCCAGAATGAGTTAGGGGTGATTTTGACTGCAGGACTAGGTCCCCAAGCTCCGTCCTGTGAATTGTACGCAAAGCACAGCGAGGAGCAGCTGCACCCTTAGGCTGGGCAGCTGTGTGTCTGTCCTGCTGGGCCCTGACCACCTACAGGGGGCTCCTGCCCAGGTCCTTCCCTCCAGATCCTGCTGCGCAAAGCCTCCAGCACTTCAGACTGACCCTTCCTGCCCTCCGCTCCTCTCCCTCCCCTCGCCTCACCTTCTCTCCCACTTAAATCCAGACCGGGTTCCTGATTTCTCTGTCACTGGGTGACCTCTTCCACTCTCCTGGGAGCTGACCACCCCAGATCCATCTTTCAGCCAGCTCAGCACGACCTACCCTGAGCTCGTCGCCTCCACGTCCGGCCTTCTGCTTGGTCTCTGGGCTCTTTCCCAGCCAGTGGCTTTTCCCTCTCCCCATCCTCCTGCTTCACACCCACAGCCTTAGAGTCATCTCTGATGAGCCACCACCCAACCCACCCAGGGGCCTGGTACCATGCCTTCTACCAGGACAGACCAAGGACAGGCCCGGTTTCCAGAGACATTGACACAGTAGAATTTGGCCCCTGGATGGAACAGAGCTGTTGGTTTGGGAGAGGACAGAAAGGCGGCATGAGGCAACTTAGCACAGATGCTAGGTAGAAAAAATAAATAGCACATCAGACCTCTAATAGCAGTTTCACGGGAGTTATTGCTGAGGATGACACCAAGTTATAAAGACAGTCAACTAACAGTTTAATTTCATGAAAATCATTCAGTAAACAGTAACATGGGGGACCTTGGCCAAACCTGGGTGGACAGAGTGGATGACACTTGGACCCGCTCCGTGTCTGTGCGTGTCGCTGGCAGGTCTGGAGTATCACTTAATGGGTGAGGCGTTTTTGAAATTTTATGTTTTGCCTTAAGAATGCAGGTAACGTTGTCTTCCACTTCACAGCAGCGTGGTTCTGCAGAACTTCCTGTAGTGGTGGAAATGTTCTGGATCTGGGCTGTCCAATTAGGGACCGCCAGCCACATGTGGCAAGTGAGCACTTGACGTGAAGCTAATGCTTTTGAGGAACCGAATCTTAGTTTTATCTCATCGTAAGTTAAATTTGAGTAACCACATACGGCCAGTGGCTGCCACTGGGGATGGCACAGCTCTCGAGCCGTCCTTTCCAATACAGATGTAACATGAGCCACAGACAGAATTTAAATGTTTCTAGTAGCCGCATTTTAAAAGGGCTTCCCTAGTAGCTCAGCTGGTAAAGAATCTGCCTACAATGCAGGAGACCCCGGTTTGATTCCTAGGTCGGTAGGATCCTCTGGGGAAGGGATAGGCTGCCCACTCCAGTATTCTTGGGCTTCCCTGGTGGCTCAGATGGTAAAGAATCTGCTCACAATATGAGAGACCTGGGTTCGATCACTGGGTTGGGAAGATCCTATGGAGGAGGACATGGCAACCCACTCCAGTGTTCTTGCCTGGAGAATCCACATGGACAGAGGAGCCTGGCGGGCTACAGTCCACGGGGTCGTAAAGAGTCAGACATGACTGAGTGACTAAGCACAGCACATTTTTAAAAGCAAAAGGAAACAAGGAAAAAAGAGCCTGATAATAGATATTATCGTGGCACAATAGCTGTCAGAGAGATACCTTACATCTTTCTTCACTGTAAGCCTTCGAGATCACCTGTGTGTTTCACACTTATAGCACATCTTAATTTAGGTGCTAAAGTGTCAACAGTTCAAATGAAATGAAACACAAAAAGTAAATTCATGTTTAACGGGAAACTATTTTACACTGCTTTGGGTTTTAAATGGAAAATGGAAAAGTTTCCATTAAAAACATTTTTTAAAATATTTTAAAGTTTTAACCTTTCTCAGTGGCATGAGGCACCCTTCAGGTGTGCCTGGGGCTGCCCTACTGCACCGGCGTGTGACATATTTACTTTGATACGGAGCCTCCTCAGGGCCGGGAGGCACTGATGCTCCAGGCCCTGCATCGCGTTGCCCCTGGGGCTCCGTGTGCCCCCGCCTCTGGCCTCCTGGTTGGGTGACTGGTCTCTGCCATCACTTCCGCCCCCCACCCCGCCCCCCGGCCGTCTGATGAGCTGTGGATGGTGACTTCCAGTCTTAATTTCCCTGCAGCCCCTGGGGACCCCGAGCCCCGCCGTGGTCTGCAGGATGGGTCTTTGCAGATGCCAGCTGGGCCCTGGGGCCTGGGCACAGCTCTCTGGGCCCACATCCTGACACAAGAGTCCCGCTCCCCGTGCTAAGTTCTAGAATTTGTGGCCTCATGAGCGGGGCGAGGGCAGGGAGCGGGGTGTCTTCCTTGTTGGGGGTTCGGTCCCCAGCCAGAGCACGGTCCCCTGCAGAGAAGACAGTGGGAAACTACGCAGTGAACAATGGCCTCCGCGAACGAGGGTCGAGGGTCGCCCTGGGGGGATGCCACCCTGGCTTGCCGCCGCCTCCTTCCCAGCTTCCTCTCCATCCCCCTCGCCCCAGGTGGGCCTGCTCTCAGCCTCCCGCCCCTCCCCTCGAGGCTTTGCTGCAGCCTTCACCCCAGCCTTCTTCCTCCTCTCACCTGTCGAAATCCAAGCCACCCTTTCTGTTCCCCGGTTCTCCGCCCTCGCCCACCCGCCTGGAAGGTTTGCCCAGCTCTTCCCGCACCTTCCTCGCCCAGCCGGAACTCCATCACTGCTCGCACCTGCACCTCACAGAAGGCCCATCTCCCACACGCTCCAGCAGACACTTGGGTGGCACCTACCTCCGTGTGCCAGCACTTCGAGTGCCAGGGCAGGAAATCATTCCCAAGTACAGCTCTCAACGGGCCTCCCTGGTGCCTCAGCGGTAGAGAATCCCCCTGCCAATGCAGGAGACCCGGGTTCAATCCCTGGGTTGAGAAGATCCCCTGGAGAAGGAAACGGCAACCCACTCCAGTACTCTCGCCTGGAAAATCATGGACAGAAGAGCCTGGTGGGCTACGGTCCACAGGGTCGGAGAGAGACACGACTGAGCGACTAAACAGCAGCAGCAAGCCCCCCTCTCCACAGCCTCAGAGGAGGTGCTGTTCTGACCCTTGGTCACCGGTGAGGACGCCGGGGCCCCACGTCCCTGGATGAGAACAGGCCAAGGGCGCAGGCAGGACGGGATGGCACCAGGCTCTTAGCCAGACACAGCGACGGTCTGCTACCCCAGCAGCGGTGCCACCTCCATCTCCGCACAGCCACCCCACCCGGCGCCACCATGCTGGGAGAACCAGGGGCTGGGGGGGGCGCTGGGTCCCTGCGTCAGGAGGTAGCCCCGCAGCCCCGGGCCCAGCCCCGAGCCCGGCCGTGCCAGGCCAGCTGAGCGCTGGGCTGTGTCCCCCTCGCAGGGCGTAACTGAGGGCTACAACGGCACCATCTTTGCCTACGGCCAGACGGGCAGCGGGAAGTCCTTCACCATGCAGGGCCTGCCGGACCCGGCCTGCCAGAGAGGCATCATCCCCCGGGCCTTCGAGCACGTTTTCGAGAGCGTCCAGGTAATGGGCCTGGTGGATGGCAGGGGCGGGGCTGGGCGCCCCAGGCATTACCATGAACGTCCAGGAGCACTTATGACCCAGGATGTGGGATGTGGTCAGAGCCTGCCCAGCCGCGGCCCAGACAGGCAGAGGCAGGCTCTAATTTCTGAAGCGGTGATGGGAGAACTTAAAGCTGAGAAAATTCTACCTACCAGTTCTACGTTTTTCTCCTGCCATCTTTGGAATTTTAACATTTCATGTGATATTTCACATGGATATGGTGGCCCAGAGTGCTGGCCCGAGACGTGGCGTAAATGATCAGAGCTTCCCCTTTTCATGGACCAGCTGCTGCAGACCAAGCGCTGTGCAGAGCACTTTGCATAATTACTGCGCTACGACCCTAGCCCAGGAGGTAGCTGTTGCCCTCATTTTTGATATAGGGAAGCCAAGACCGGGAGCCCTTACGGGCTGGGCCCAGACCAGTGATCCTGGGGTCCAGATGGCAGGTGAGACATGCCCTGCTGCCCACCCGTAAAGGCTCAGAGATCCCGGCATCTGAGAAATGACAAAGCAGGGGCTAGTCCGCTGCAGAGCCCGCTGTGCTGCAGCTGGGACTCATTCTGAGGACCCGCAAGCAACTGGGAGAGCTGCCAGGGAATAGCCCAGGGCTGGTGCTGGGACCAGGCCTTAAACCCACAGTCTCAGGCTCTCCACCTTCACAGTGGGGAGCCCTCTCCTGTTTCCTTTCCCAGGAGGCCTGTAGAGTGCAGAGGGAGTGTGACTCCTTAGCAGTAGGAAATGATGCCACTCTGAGACGCTTGAGGGCCTAGCCAGCCAGAGAGGAGGGGACCGCTTGCTAGGCAGGCAGGGCCAGGTGAGGTCAGGGACGCCGCTCCCCTTGACGTCCTGCCTCCTGCCGCCGTGTCTTGCCACGATGTCTTTTCGTGCCGGCCAGGCAGCGGGTGTTCAGGGGTGTCTGTTCTTCCTGGCCGCTCCCTGCAGTGTGCAGAGAACACCAAGTTCCTGGTCCGGGCTTCCTACCTGGAGATCTACAATGAAGATGTCCGGGACCTGCTGGGCACAGACGCCAAGCAGAAGCTGGAGGTGGGTTGGGTGCGGCCCTGGCCGGGGTAGGTGGGGGTGCTGGAGGAGATATGGGGAAGGGTCCCCAGGGCCCGCTAGTCTGCCCAACCCTGCCAGATGGGCAAAGCAGAACTGATCCCTAGGGGAGCCCAGCGAGATCAAGTGACCTGCCAGGACTGGACAGCCAGGTGGTTAGCAAGGCTGGACCAGGTCTGGGACCTTTGGGCAAGGCTTGGTTATGTCTCCTATCTGGGACTTTAAATGCTGGACCGGCCTGATCCAGTTCCAGGAGGAGCCTGAGAAGGGGAGACCGACCCCGGTCTGTGGCCAGCGTGCCAGTGACTGCTCCCAGACTCTGGGGCTTCTTATCTGACCACTGGATCTTCCCACTGCAAGGCCCACAACCAGCGGTGGGGGTTGACCTACCTTCTCCAGTCCAGAGTCAGAATGCCCGCACTGGGGGTGTGTCAGTCCTTAATGAGCATCAGTCTTGGGAGGTTGCAGTGGAGATCCCCATCCTGTAGATGCAGAAGGGAGGCTGGGAAAGAGACGGGGACTTGCCTGAGGCCGCTGGGTTAGGAAGCCCCAGAGTCAGGGTTGGACATTTTCCGTGGCTCAAACTGCCTACATCTCGCTGGGGCACAGGCCTTGACCGCCAGTGAGGGGTGGGGGGCAGAAGCAGATAGGGGGCTGCTGATAAGGTCCAGAAGCAGATAAGGTCCAGTCCTCTGGACCCTCCCCGACCTCCAGACTGGACCGGACATTGTGACCTCCGGGTTCCTGCCCCACCCCCATCCACGTGGGACAGGGCTGTTTCCCTGCTCAGCTCCAGAGCTCCCCACTTACCTCTAGACACCCCCCTACCCCCACCCTGCACTTGTCCTGGCTTCATTTGGAGGGACCTCGAGTTCCTCTCTGGCCTGCAACAATTAAATGCCCCACCGGAACACACGTGACCCCCAAGGAGCAGCTGTTTTGGAAAAAACACTTGTTTGTACTGATCACGTGGCGGAAAAATCCTTAAAAATTTGTGCCAGAGAGACCCTTAGAGAGCTCCTAAGTCCACAGTCCTTTCGTGGTGGTGATGAGGGAACTGAGCCCCAGGGAGGGGAAGGGACTTGGCCAAGGTCACACAGCAAGTTACTAGCAATGGTGTTGGTACCAGAACGTGCAGGATCTGAGTGGTCAGGTGCTTTTTCCTCCCAGACTTTTTGGGGTGGGCAATATAGGAAACCTGGGGGGCCATGAGAAGCCGGCAACAGGGTTCCTTTCGAGGGAGGGACGTCCATGAGTCGACGCATCCATTCAGCAGAGATGACTGTGAACCACCCCACCCTCCCAGTCCCCGTCCAGACCAGGACCTGCCCCCAGCACCCCCCTCCTCAGCTCCTCGAAGATACAAGGTGCTCTGCCCTTTCTACACAGGAGCCTCCAGCCACCCCCCTGCAGTCTTTGCACTGTTTTCTCTCCTGGAGCTGGAGCAGCTGAGTCATCACTCAGCCCCCAGACAGGGAAATGGCAACAGCATCAGGGGGCCCCCCTCCCCTTCCTCCCCACCCCGGACCCTAGGATGGGCTAGGTTAACCAGGCCCCGGGGGGGCAGGGGTGCCCAGGGCTGGCAGCTGCATGCACTTGGCCCAGCTGGTAAACCAGGTAAACCTGGTAAACCAGGCTGCCTGGAGGTGGAGGGTCGCCTATAACTGATGTGCTCAGAGACACCCGCCTTAGGTGCACCAGGCTCTCTCCCGGGAGGTGCAGCTGGGTTCTCGTGTAAGCCTGACCCTAGCCTCAGGAGGAGCTGCTGTTTTTGTCCTTTATTACAGAGGAGGAGCCTGAGGCTCCTAGTGCCTAGGTGCAAACCGGCCCAAGGGCACAGTCAGGAAGGGACAGAGGTGGCATCCAGGTGGCGAGGCTCTGCGGCACAGCGCAGGGCCTGGTGATTCTGGTCGTTAGAGGAGGTTGGATCAGCTGGGGTCAGCAAGGGATTTGGGGAAGCGGATTATACCCCTTCCCCCACCACCACGAACCTCCCTCAGAGAACCCTGCTCGGCGCTGGGTGGTGCAGGAGGTGGCTGAGGGGCTGCAGGCATCCGGCCAGTGTGGCAGGACCCCCCTCCTCCACCGGGACGCATCCTGACTCCGGACCGGCGGCCTGGTTCTGGTCCTGCGCGCAGCGCGCCCGCCCACCCGCGGAATCCCAGCTGGTTGCCATGGCGACCGGGCCCGGCCTGGCATTTTGGAGGAGCAGTTACCAAGGAACGCGGGGCACAGCTGGCGCTGACACTCCGGAGGAGGGTGGGGGCGGGAACAGCGGGGGCGGGGCAGAGGGCTCAGGAGGTGAGGTGGGGCCTAAAAATAGGGGTGGGGGAGACCTTTATGTCAGGGTCATCGCTCTACAGAGAGAGATGGCCTCGCCTCCTCAGTATCTGGGGTCACTGAACCCCCTCCAAGCTCCCACAGAGCTTCCTTTAGATCCACTCTCTTCTTAACCCTCCCAACAGCCCTGTGGGGAATAGGGTTTATCACCCTCACTGTACAGATGGGCTTCCCTGGGGGCTCAGACAGTAAAGCGTCTGCCTACAATGAGGGAGACCCGGGTTCAATCCCTGGGTCGGGAAGATCTCCTGGAGAAGGAAATGGCAACCCACTCCAGTACTCTTGCCTGGGGAATCCCATGGACGGAGGAGCCTGGTGGGCCACAGTCCATGGGGTCGCAAAGAGTCAGACATGACTGAGCAACCTCACTTTCACTTTACCGATGAGGCGACCGAGGCCAGGAGAGGCAAAGTGACTTCCCTAAAAAGTAGCAAGCCAGGACGAAGCATCTAGCCTGGGCCCGTCTGAGTACAGACGAGAAGCTGCGTTCTTCCCGAGGCTGGGAGCCGCCATCCCCGCACGCGCACCCACTGTGTGCCCATCTAGGCATCTAGGTTCTGGGGAAGCGGCAGTGCCCAGAGCAGGCCACAGCGCGGGCGCACCTTCTCCCAGGCCGCCCTCAAGCTCTGCTCCGCTGGCCGCGTCTCCTGCTCCTGGCCTTTGAGCTCCAGGCTCACAGCCACCTCCAAGGTCAAGGTCAGCCCTGTGTCCTGTCAAACCTCAGTTCCTCCAGGGCACTGCAGTGAAAGTGAAAGTCACTCAGTTGTGTCCGACTCTTTGCGACCCCCTGGGCTGTACAGTCCATGGAATTCTCCAGGTCAGAATACTGGAGTCGGTAGCCTTTCCCTTCTCCAGGGGATCTTCCCCACCCAGGGATTGAACCTACATCTTCCGTACTGCAGGCGGATTCTTTACCCGCTGAGCCACTAGGGAAGCCGCGGCAGCCTCTGGAGTCGTCCGCTGCTGGGGACCCCAGTGTGGCCCTCCAACAAGTCAGTCACTCAACCTTTCTGTGCCTCAGTGGTTTAACTGTTCCCTGAGACCCGATCCTTCAGTCTGGGTCTGGCTCCTTCTCCAGACTGGGGCCGCTAGGGCAAGCCGGTGCTGGCCACCCTCACTCACAGCCCCACCCGCCCCCCGACTCTGCAGCAGGGGTCCAGCCCCACCTGCGACCCTGAAGCCGCCCCGGGGCACAGCATACGAGCCTGCCCTGGCCCAGAGCAGCAGACAGATGACTTCTGTCCGGTTCCTTCCTGCTCCTGGCGGAGCGGTTCGTATTTCCTCTCACACTGGAAAAATACTGCGTTTCACAGCTGTGTCAGCAGCACGACAGCTTGGCTGCTTGGAGACCGAGCGGGCAGCAGTCAGATAAATTAATTTACTCGCTGCCGTCCTGCTGAGGGCTGGAGGGAGCCGCGGGCCAGGCTGAGCTGCCGGCTAGCGGGGGCTCTGGGCAGCAGACGGCCCTTCACCTGCTGTGGTCCACGAGGTCTGGGAACATTCCTGTTGCCCTGGAGCTGCGGCAGAGAGATGTGGGCAGAAGGCACGTTGGCACAGCAGGGGAGAAGCACTCAGAGCCCTTGGGTGAACGACCACCGGGTCAGCCCCCCGGGGGCTAAAGCCCCAGACAGGAAACCGCTTCTACAGCTAGGGTGCCAACAGCAGCGATGAGGCCCAGGGCGGCCATTTATGGAGCACTTGCCAGGTGCCAGGTGATGCCTGGCATTGTACGGGCCTTAGTTTACAGAGTCCTCACCGCCTCCCTAGGAAATGTCCATTTCACAGATGTGGAAACTGAGGCCCAGGGAGGTTGAAGTAGCTGGCCCAAGGTCGCACAATGAGGAGGAGGCGGGGGTGACTTTGAGGCTGCTCTGCCTGGTCTGTGACAGGGGAGTTCGAGGTGCCAGCCTGCCCCGCAGGAGGGCGGAGGCGGTGGGCACCGATGGGGCTCCTCCCGCGAGTTCCCTGGGGAGCCCTGACCTGCGTCTCCTGCCCGCAGCTGAAGGAGCACCCGGAGAAGGGGGTGTACGTGAAGGGGCTGTCCATGCACACGGTGCACAGCGTGGCCCAGTGCGAGCGCATCATGGAGGCGGGCTGGAAGAACCGCGCGGTGGGCTACACCTTGATGAACAAGGACTCCTCTCGCTCCCACTCCATCTTCACCATCAGCATCGAGATCTACGCCGTGGGTGCGTGGGGCCGGGCGGGGCTGGAGGGGGGCGGGCCTCCCGAGCCGGGTGCCCACTCCTAAGTAGTAGTCCAGACCCTTCACCTCTCGGAGCCTCCAGGGCTCCAGTTGGGAAGAGATGCTGGGATCGCCCGGAGGAAACACACGAGGACCATCCCTGTGCCAGGACCCATGTTTAAAGGAGAGAGAGCATTACCACCACCAGTAATAGCACTGGCAGTTACTCTGGTGCACTTACTGCCTGCCAGGCAATGCGTGTGCGTTGGCCCATTTGCTCCTTACCACCCCAGGAGGTGGATACTAGTAGCATCCCCATTTTACAGATGAGGAAACTGAGGTCACACAACTAGAAAGTCTCTGAGCTGGGCCTCTGTCCCAGGGGTCTGTCCCCCAGAGCGTGTGCCACCCAGAACTCTTGTTTTTGTTTTTTTTTTCACCCAGAACTTTAGAATATTTGTTTATTTTGACTGCATCGGGTCTTAGCTGCTGCACGCATGCTCTTTGTTGTGGGACCGGCTCTCCAGTCGTGGCTCCCAGGCTTAGTTGCCCCACGGCACATGGGATCTTATCACAGTTCCCCAACCGGCATCAAACCTGTGTCCCCTGCCCTGGAAGGCGGATTCCTAACCGCTGCACCACCAGGGAAGTCCCCGCCACCCAGGACTCTGGATTCTCCTCTTTCTGTGATGCTCTCTACTCCTGAGCCGCCTCACTCTTCCTTTTTTTTTTTTTCCTTCCTGGAAGCATTACTGAGAAGGGGAAGAGGAAAGATAGGAAGAAGTACTCGTTTATTTCAGGTCACCTATGGATGCTGTGTTGAGCCCTTCTCACACTTCATTCCGTTGAAGTCTCACAGCAGAGTTCTAAACACAGGCAGACATTGTAACTCCCATTGACAGGTCAGGAAACGGAGGCTCTGAGAGATAAGTGACCTGCTGGTTCAAGGCCCACTTAACTGCTAAGAGGTGGAGCTGGGACTTGAACCCAGGTTGCTTTGCCAGCTGGGTTTTCCCCACTCACACTGCAGCTGCCTCCGAGTGTGTGGTTCATTCATCCCGAACAGAACTCCGGAGAGCAGTGGGTAGGGAGCAGCCTCGCTCACATAGGAATGTAGTTCTGGAGAGATCCTGGCCCAAGGTCATGGCCTGGGTCGATGGAGCCCCACGCAGCACGATGCCCAGCTGCGGGCTGACCTGGCTCCAGGCCAAGCCCCTGGGGCTGGATGGACTAGAGTCTTCCCCCGGGTGTAGACATGGGGTCTGGGGTGACGGTGTGGTCTCATCCTCGTGTGATGATGCTGTGGGTGGGGAGCTGGGACCTGGCCGGCTGAGGACAGATGAGGAGGGGAGGGGAGCGCGGCCCTGTGGGGGCCTCTCGGTCTCTGCAGATGAGTTTGCAGGACGAGGCAGGCTGCCTGGAAGCAGGTTTTTAAAGAATTGTTAAGATGTTTATTGCTTTCATGATAAAAGAAGTTCAGATAAAGATATTTAGGAGTTAAGAGAAAGGTAGGGGAAATTACTCACAGACACAACTATTAACATCTAAGCATATACTCTTTTGGACCTTTTTTTCCCTATGAAAATTTTAAACACAACTGAATCTTAAGCTCTATTTAGTTTCTTCCCATGCCGTCCTTACAAATGTTCCCAACATCGTTCCTGCCACATCTTTCTGACCTCGGGAGGTGGATGGAGGTTCCTCATGGTCTTCCTCTCCCCACCCCTCTACAAGGTCTTGACGCCCATTTCCAGTTTCTCTGTGTTGTAAATGATGCAGTGATGAGCATCTTTGTGCACAAAGCCTTTTCTGCTTTTATTTTTATTTATTTATTTTTTTATTTATTTTTATTAGTTGGAGGCTAATTACCTTACAATATTGTAGTGGTTTCTGTCATACATTGACCTGAATCAGCCATGGATTTACATGTATTCCCCATTCCGATCCCCCCTCCCACCTCCCTCTCTACCCCATCCCTCTGGGTCTTCCCAGTGCACCAGGCCCGAGCACTTGTCTCATGCATCCAACCTGGGCTGGTGATCTGTTTCACCCTAGGTAATATACATGTTTTGATGCTGTTCTCTTGAAACATCCCACCCTCGCCTTCTCCCACAGAGTCCAAAAGTCTGTTCTGTACATCTGTGTCTCTTTTTCTGTTTTGCGTATAGGGTTATCGTTACCATCTTTCTAAATTCCATATATATGTGTTAGTATACTGTAACCTTTTCTGCTTTTAGAGTCACCTCAGATTCCTTGGAGCGGGCCTCCTGGGATGAGGGTGCAAACCTGTCTAAGTTACCTGGTACATTCTGCTGAGAGCTATCCTAAAGGGTGTTTCCAAGTTGCTCCTGCCTGCTACTGCTTAAAAAAAAAAAGCCCAAAGAATCAAGCCCCTTGCATGCCCAGGCCTCCACTGGGCATCAGCCAGACATTTTCTTCACTTTGGGTGACTGTGTTCATGGGCAAAGCCAGGACAATTCTGGTTTCAACGAGCAGGAAACCAAGGTAGAAGTTCCCTCCCCTCCCCTCATCTCGCTCCAGGAGCATTTGTTATATGGCAGGCGCGACCCTTGAGGGTGGTCTTGGGTTCCTGTGTTACCGAGAGAAAGGCTGAGACGAAGTTAGCTCCCTGAGGCCCGCAGCTCCCGCGGGGTGGAACCCAGACTGGATCCCTCGGGGCTTCCCAAGTGATGCTCTGGGCCCCTGCTCCCGAGGCACCTGGCACCCGGGTCTGCCTGCCAGCGCAGCCGTGGTCCCCGCGGACCTGGGCGTGTTCTCGGGGCACGAAGACCTGCTGCGTGCCGTGCCCCGAGTGGGCTCTGTGACAGCGCTATCTGTTTACCCCTGCCAACAGCTTCCCTGGCGGGGAGCTGTCGTTAGCCTCATTTTGTTGGTGTGAGAATCGAAGATCAGGGTGGGATATGGCTCTGCCAAGGTCACACAGCAAGTAGGAGGCAGGACTTGGACGGGAACTGGGTCCCAGGGTCTCGAAGCTGATGTTTTTCTGCGTTGAAGGGTGGCAGCTTCCTGGTGACCCAGACCCACGTCCCCTTACCCCACGCCTCACCTCCCAGGGAGGAGGGGCAGAGAACACTCAGGGAACAGCGTGTACCTCCCCGGAGGGTCGGCCCTAGGTTCTGACCTTGAATCTGCTCCTTAGCCAGCCATGTGACCTTGGGCACGTCACACGCCCTTTCTGAGCTTCACTTTTCTCGCCTGTAACGTGGGCACAATCCTAGCAGCCCCCTTCGTGGGGCTCCCGTGCGGCTGAAATAAGACCCTCGGTGGGTGGGGAGCACCCAGAGCCTCCTTTCTGCAGCGGGTCGCCGCACCCCAGGCCCCTCACCCCTCTGTGTGGTCTGTCTGCAGACGAGCGGGGCAAGGACCACCTCCGGGCGGGCAAGCTGAACCTGGTGGACTTGGCGGGCAGCGAGCGGCAGTCCAAGACGGGCGCCACGGGGGAGCGGCTCAAGGAGGCCACCAAGATCAACCTGTCTCTGTCGGCGCTGGGCAACGTCATCTCGGCGCTGGTGGACGGGCGCTGCAGGCACATCCCCTACCGGGACTCGAAGCTGACCCGGCTGCTGCAGGACTCGCTGGGCGGCAACACCCGGACGCTGATGGTGGCCTGCCTGTCGCCCGCCGACAACAACTACGACGAGACGCTCAGCACGCTGCGCTACGCCAACCGCGCCAAGAACATCCGCAACAAGCCGCGCATCAACGAGGACCCGAAGGACGCCCTGCTGCGCGAGTACCAGGAGGAGATCAAGAAGCTCAAGGCCCTCCTGGCGCAGCAGATGGGCCCCGGCAGACTGTCAGGTGGGCGGCGCGGCGCGGCGGGGACCGCAGGGCGGCCGGAGCGCCGGGAACGCGCTCTCCCCTCCCTCCATGTCTGCCCGCCTCCCGGTCCTCATCTGAGGGGCGTGGAAGCCGTGCCCCACCTCCTCCCAGCTGCGTGTGAGCAGCCAGGGGGATCCCTGCTTGGGGACGGCCCGGGCGTGGAGGTATCTGCCCACCGATGCCCCGGGGAGAGGCTGGTCCATCCGGCCTGTCCCAGCAGCTGGAGGCTCCATCCGCCCCCCCCACCCCCCCACCCCCGTTCCCTGCCTCCAGGCTGCGCATCGGGCCTCCCGCCTGTCTGCCTGTTGGCCCCGTGGCAGCCACAGAGTCGTGATGTTGTGCTGCTGAGCAGCGGGGTGACTCACGTCCCGCACCCCCGGTCCCCCGCATCCTGCCTCTGCTCCCAGAGAGGCAACTTGGGACCGCGGCTCTCATACCCAGGTGTTTGGCCGTCACCTGGCAGGTGGCAATCCAGACCTGGAGCCTGCAGAGTCCCTCTGTGCGGCTGAGGGGCTCCAGGGTCGTCTCTGTCTGAGAATTCTGGGAGGAAGGGCGCACCAGAGAGCCTGAGTCCATGTATCCATTCATCCGCCTCCCCACCTTCCTCTGTCCATCCATTCTCTGCCTGCACTGATCTACTCATCCCCCCATCCATCTACCCATCCACTCGTACATCCATTCAGCCAGCCAGCCCACCCCCCACCCCCCCCCCGGCCCACTCCATTATTTACCCCCCACCCCCCCTCCCCTTCTCTCCGCCCACCCTATCTACCCTCCTCTCCACACATCCGCCTGCTCATTCACTCCATCCTGCCATCCATCCTCGTAGCTCCCTTTCCTCTCACCTCCCACCACCCATTCACACCCGTCTGTGTGTGGCCCTGGGCCTGGCATGGGCACCCAGAGATGATGCAGATCCACGTTCCGCCTCGTGGTTATCCTAGTCTCCTGGGAGGGAAGGGACACTCCCGCAGAGGAGCGTGTGCCCCTCGGGCAGAGAGCTTGATGGGGCACTTCAGGGCAGAAGGGAGCATGTGGGGTAGGGGGTGGGCCTCAGGGAGGGCTTCGCAGAGGAGGAGGGGTGCTTGAGTGGAGCCTGGCGGGATAAGAAGTCTCCTGTTAGATGAACGTGGTCAGTCTGTGCAGAGAGGCGCAAGACTCTCAGGTGCCTTTGGGGACCCTCAAGGATTAAGAGATCCGCTGGCTGCCTGGGAAGCTGGGTGGTGGGAGGTGCCCAGGTGCAGGGCCTGGCAGGGGTTGGCAGGGGCTGGCAGGGGCTGGCAGGGGCGGCGTGGAGAGGGCCTTGACCACCATGGTGACGGCTTCCCCTTGGGCAGTGTGCCTTCCTCCTCTTCCCCTCCGGCCCCAGGATTAGCGAGGGGCGGCTCGATGGAGGAGTGGTGAGAGGTCGGGGAGGGAGTCGGGGTGCTCTGCTGGGGGCCCCCCCAACCCTAACGCAGCAGCAGCTGACATTCCTGCAGACCTCCTGTGGTTACCACGGCAGACTTGCTGGGTGGGGGCTGTCTGTGTCCCATCTCCCTGGATTTGCAGCGTGGAGCCCAGACAAGCTGGGATGATGGTACAGGGCAGGCAGAGAGCCGAGAGCCAGGCAGTAACTGCTGGCTCGCAGTCTGGCTCCTCGGGGAAGCGACTTAGACCCACCCTGAGTCTCAGTGTCCTCATCTGTGAAATGGGTCACCCGCCTTGCGACGGCTGTGGGACAGTTGGGAGGACTGCATGAGATGGTTCATGTGGGGGCTTAGCCCAGAACTTGTCCCGTAAGGCTCCACAGACTGTAACTGATGCTTTGACTTCAGAGTTGGGCCTTGAGACCAGCCAGGGGTGTCTGACTCGGAGCTCCAGGTGTCCCCATCGCCCGGCACTCCCCGTGAGCCGGCGCCCTCTCAGCCCCAGCCCTCCCTCTGGTCTCTCTGGTCCCTCTGGTCACCGGCATGTTTCTGTCTCCCCTTTTTAGCCACGCTGGAGACATTGGTCTGTTTTCACCGCCCTCCATGCTCACTTGCCCCTAGTTCAGGCAGGCCCCGTGCTCCCAGCCCGCAGAAACCACCTCCTGATTTTTTAAAAAGATAATTTATTTCTTTATTTGTGGCTGCATGGGGGTCTTTGTCGCTGCGTGCGGTTTTCTCCAGCTGGGGGCTATTCTGTAGTTGCGATGTGCAGGCTCCTCACTGCAGGAGCTTCTCTCTCCATGTGGCACCAGCTCCAGGGCGGACGGGCTTCAGTAGTCGCGGTGTGAGGGCTGAGCCGTTGTGGTTCTCAGGCTCAGGTGCTCTGCGCACGTGGGATCTTCCCAGACCGAGGATCGAACCCGTGCCTCCTGGTGGTTAAATCCAGCGATCAGTCCAAGGAGGCCCCGCCTGCCCTCTTCGCATCTGCTGACTCAGAGGATCCCCTCCCTCGTCCTTGAAGCCCTTGCTTCCTGGACACCCTCACCCCAGTCCTCCTGCCCCTCCAGCTGCTCCTCCTCATCCCTTGGACGAGTCTTCCCCTCTCCTGACGGCAGGTCATCCCGGGGCCGGTCCTCCAGCCTCCTCTCTGTCTACACTCGCTCTTCTGGTCTCACGGCTTTAACCACCACCTCCCCGCTCGTGGACCTCGATCCTGGCTGTGTGATGTGTGCCCAGGTCTTTTTAATTTATACTGGTGACTGAGTGGTGACGCAGAGAGGTCAATGTCTTCACAAGAAAGGGTTAACGTTCCTCAGCTACCTGGGCAATGAGAGGCAGGCCACGTGGGACCACCGGGGTGAGGGGGAAGCACCAGGCGGGGTCAGGCTGCAGAGGAGCCAGGGAAGCCTGAGCCAGAGCCGTGATCGAGGTTTTGGTGGAAAGACATAGCAGGCAGGAGAAAGGGCCCAGGACTGACCGGTTTGAGGAAGACTGGCGGGATCAGGGTGTAATGTTGGCCTTGCTTGCGTGGTGCTGGCCCTTGTTGATTTCGGGCAGAGGAAATACTGGCTCCCGGTGGGAGAGTTAGAGGCGGCCTTGGACTCGAGGTTGGTTGGTGTGCGTATGAAAGGTGGGCTCCTCCAAACAAGGTGTTGACTCCCCCTAGGAGTTGGCTGACCCCGGGAAGGACCGTCTCCTCCAGACCATCAAGTTCCCCAGGATGTTAAAACATCATTAAAATGAACCTGATTGATAACACCATCTCCTCCAAATTCTAGTCTTAGAACATCATTAAAACCTGATTTATACACCATCTCCTCCAAATTCCAGTCTTGAACATCCTGCCATCTATCTAATCATCACTCCAAACCTAATGTATGGGACACTGAGCCCTGAAACTTCCCCAGTCCTGCTTCTCCTGCAGCTGTTTCCCGCCCCCCCCCCCCCCTTGCTGGTGGCACCTCTCTCCCAGATGTTCAAGCCAGAAGCCTTGGCGTCATCATCCTTGGCTTCTCACTTTTGCCCTCTTGCTTTTGTTGTCTCTGTCTTTAGAATGATGTCTAAACCTTTAGCCGATGGCATCACCGACTCTATGGACGTGACTTTGAGTAAGCTCCAGGAGTCGGTGATGGACTGGGAGGCCTGAGGGTCGCAGAGTCAGACACGACTGAGTGACTGAACTGAACTGAACCTTTGGAGCAGGTCCAGACGCTGTCCACTGCAACCCCATGGCCTGCAACCCCACTAGCATCTCAGCTGAAATACTGCAGAGGCCCCCCTGCCCCCAGCAGGCCTCCTGGCTATGCTCTTGTCCCCCTGGTACATTCCCCACACGGCAGCCAGGGAGCTCCTGTTCAGACGCAAGTCCTGCCCTGCCCAAGCCCTCCATGGGCCGGTGGAATCCAGACTTGAAGCCAGAGTCCTTGCCAAGGCCAGCGCGTTGCCCTCTCTGCGTGCCCTTGGCTCACACTCTCCCTCGCTCACTCTGCTGCAGCCTCAGTGGCCTCCCGGCTGTTCCTGGGCCGGCCCCCTGCCTGCCACAGGACCTTTGCACTCACCGCTCCCTTCTGTCCTTCCCTGGGATCTCTGCCTGCCCCTCTGCCTCACTTCCTTCAGATCACTGCTTTCCGCCTACCTTGTCTAAGAGGTCTTTCCTGTCCACAAGAATTAAATTGCAGCCCTTTGCCCTGGTCTTTACCTCTCCGCACCCTCCCTGCTTGCTTTCTCTTCTTAGAAAGTATCACTTTGTAACATGGTACGCCTTTTGCTCCCCTTCCTTTCCCAGTTGGAAATGATGTGTGTGGAGTCCTGTCTGTTCTGCTCAGTGCCAAACCCCCGGGTGCCCAAGAAAGGCTTGTTGGATGAGTATGTTGGCATTTTGCAGAGAGATGTGCTCAAAATAAGTTCAGTATTGAGGGTCTTGTTTGAATGGGCACACTGTCATCATTTATGGTTTTCTGCTTAGTTTCTAGAGGCTTCCCAGGTGGCTCACTGGGAAAAAAACCTGCCTGCCAATGCAGGAGACATGGGTTTGATCCCCAATCCAGGAGGATCCCCTGGAGAAGGAAATGGCAACCTGCTCCAATATTCTTGCCTGGGAAGTCCGTGGGCAGAGGAGCCCGGCGGGCTGCAGTCCGTGGGTCGCAGAGTCGGCCATGACTCTGAGCATGCAGACGTGCATGCAGGCTCCGCGCCGGCAGACCACGCGCAGCTTGGTCAGAGCCCCTCATTTCTGCTTTTCTCCCAGCTCTGCTGAACAGTCAGGTGCCCCCAAGCCCCGTCCAGGTTGAGGAAAAGCCGTTGTCTCCACCGGTGACGCAGCACGACACGGAGGCTGAGAAGCAGCTGATCCGGGAGGTGAGGCGCGGGGCGGGCGGGCAGGTGGGCCCCGCGGGAGGTGGGGCCCGGCTCCGGGACTAGACCGCCTCCCCGCCGCCCTCCCCTGGGGGCTGATCCTCCAGTCTCCCTTTCGGAGCTCAGAAAGCTGAGGCTCCGAGAGGCGCCGAGGCTTGCCCAAGGTCACACAGCCGAGGCGAGTCTGAGCCAGGATTTGAACTGGGGTTCCCGCCTCGCCTCCGGAGCACAGTCCGTCCGCCGTGAGTGCCGGTGTGGGGAGAAGAGAGGCGTCTGCCGGGCCCCGTCCGCTGTCTGTCCATCCGCCGTCTGTCTTGCTCGAAGGGCCGGCAGTGGATCGACGGCCGAGGAGGGGCCGTCCCTGGTAGTGGGGCTGGCGGGTCCGCACCTAGGACGTCAGAGTGGGTGGGCTGGGGGCCGAGAGCGGGGCATCCCGGGCGGGCCGCAGGGAGCCCCCAGCAGCACGTGTGGCCTCCGAGAAAAAGCTGTCGCCTTGGCGCCCTGGGTCCTCCCGCCTGCATGCCTGCCTCCCTGCGGCACTGGGAACCCGCAGGGCAGGTCACAACCGATTGACAGGCGCGGAGCTGACCCCAGAGACACACACAGAACCAGACACCCAGAGCCTCCCACCCCTGCCTTCAGCTGTGCCCCGACCCCAGGCCCTGCTGGTTTCTGAGAGTTCACATCCTGAGACCCCAGTACGGGGTGGGGTTTGACATTCAGTGGCCCCCTGGTGGGAAGGCCAGCTCTGCAGACCCCGGGACCGAGTGTGTCTGCAGCTGGGCCTCTGCCACTCAACTGTGGCCTCAGACGGGCTCAGTCCTGGGGCCCCCGGAAGCCCCCGGGCAGGCTTTCGGGGCCTGGGGCCCAGCCTCTGGGAGGCAGACCGGATGAGGCCTGGGGGGATCTCTGTGCTGTGGGCTGGAGGGCTGGGGGACACTGACCGAAGAACCCCCAGCTGCCCGTGACGGGCGGGGTCTTGTACTGCTTGAGTGAGGGCCCGGATGTAGCCCTGGATGGCCCCCAGTGAGGCCCCATGAAGGTTCTGGGGGCTCAGATCTGGATGTAGCCCTCAATAGCCCCCAGTGGGGCCCCGTGAAGGTTCTGGGGGCTCAGATCTGGATGTAGCCCCCAATAGCCCCCAGTGGGGCCCCCGTGAAGGTTCTGGGGGCTCAGCCGCTCACTCTACCTGTTCCCCTGCTGCCCCTGGGGCGGGGTCGGTGTCAGGCTGGCCCTGGAGCCCTGGGCCCAGCTCCTGGGGGAGTCCTGGGAGGAGGGGGCCTTTGGGGATGGCTGAGCACAAGTCCACAGGAGGAGAGCGGTGACGCCCGGGGTTCAGGGAGGGTTTTAGAGTCACCAGGGATGACGTTGGACACAAAACAGTATGGGCCGGGGGGTGACTGGGAGCGGGCTGGGGTTGGGGGCGGGGATGCCGGGGGTGGGCCTGGGGCTGGGATGCAGGCTTCCTGCCTGGGGAAGCTGGGTTGGACGGGTGGGGGTCCTGGCAGCGTGAGCAGCAGGGCACTGCCGCCCCCTAGCGGTCATACGGGAGACGCGCCGCTGTTCTGGCCGGGTTGCTGGTGGAGCCAATGCTACCGGGTAAAGAATCTGCTTGCCCGAGCAGGTGACGCTGGTTCAATCCCTAGGTCGCGAAGATCCCCTGGAGGAAGTGGCAGCCCACTCCAGCATTCTTGCCTGGGAAATCCCGTTTACAGAAGAGCTGGGTGGGCTGCAGTCCACGGGGTTGCAGAGAGACATGACCGAGCGACTACGCACGCAGGCATTGCGGGTGGATTCTTTAGCATCCGAGCCCCCAGGGAAGCCCTTCCTCATCTCTGGGAGTGGACAGAAAGCAGCTTTTCTGCTGCTGGAAGAGGCTGGGTGGTGTCAAAGGTGCCCGCCGGGGCTTGGGGGTGGGGGGCGGTCTGGGTTTGTGTTCTCTCCACCCCTCCCGCCCCATCCAGTCACCCGCAAGCACGAGTGCGCAGCTACTAGGTAATGCGGCTGGAGGCGGCTGTGCGGCCGAGGCGGGGCTGTGCTGTTTTAAATACTGGAAGAAGCACGGCAATGTCCTGGCGGTCCCGGGAACTCTGTGCTTCCATCTCTTGGAGGGAGGTGGCTCCTGCTTCAATCCCTGGTCAGGGCCCTAGATCTCGCAAACTGCACAGCATGGCCAAAAAAAAAAAAAAAAAAGATCGGAAGTGGCGAGCGTGTTTCAGGGACTGGGGGGAGTGATCGGGGACGGAGCGGGCAGTCCCTTGTGGGGGAGGGGCGGGAACTGACCGAGCGGAGTCCTCCCGTGGGGGGCTGGCCGTGGATGACTGTCCTCTGCCCTGGGAGGATGCCAGAGGGACTTCCCTGGTGTCCAGTTACTGACACTTCGCCTTCCAGTGCAGGGGACGACGTGGGTTTGATCCCCATCTGGGGAGCTGAAATCCCACCTGCCTCCTGGCCAAAAAAACAAAACGAAACATAAAACAGAAACAATATTGTAACAAATTCAATAAAAACTTTAAAAAATGGCCCACATTAAAAAAAAAAACTTAAAGCGAGGATGTGAAGAGAGGGTGACCTCTTCGGGAGTATAATCTGCAGACATACTGAATCACTTTGCTGTGCAGATCAGAAAACTTTTGCTCTGTAACTGTGCGGTGAGGATTAAGTGGTTTGATGTTGGTAAAACTTTTTGTCACCAGTTCAGTTCAGTCGCTCAGTCCTGTCCGACTCTTTATGACCCCATGGCCTGCGCGCGCCAGGCCTCCCTGTCCATCACCAACTCCCAGAGCTTGCTCAGACTCATGTCCATCACGTCAGTGATGCCATCCAGCCGTCTCCTCCTCTGTGAAGGGACGGACAGGGAATGGCGGGAGAGGAGCGTTGGGGGGAGGGAAGATGGAGGGACCGGGAAGGGGCGCGCCCCACTTCGAGGCCCTCCTGTAATTTGGGGGTCACACGTCCTCCTGTAATTTGGGGGGTCACATGTCCTTTAACTTGGGGGTCACACGTCCTCCTGTAATTTGGGGGTCACACGTCCTCCTGTAATTTGGGGGTCACATGTCCTCCTGTAATTTGGGGGTCACATGTCCTCCTGTAATTTGGGGGTCACATGTCCTCCTGTAGTTTGGGGGTCACGTCCTCTTGTAATTTGGGGGTCACACGTCCTCCTGTAACTTGGGGGTCACATGTCCTGTAATTTGGGGGTCACATGTCCTCCTGTAATTTGGGGGTCACATGTCCTGTAATTTGGGGGTCACACGTCCTCCTGTAATTTGGGGGTCACATGTCCTGTAATTTGGGGGTCACATGCTCACGCGTGAGAACGACATGTGCGTGTGTGCAGAGAAATGTGTGTGTCTCCAGTCAGGTCTTGCTAGGCTGTAGGTGCCGCTGGGCTGAGGCCTGGCTTGAACTCGGTTCAGGGCTGAAGTGCTGGCCTGGGGTCTCTGCTGGGTGGGCGTGGGTTCGAGGGCAGAAGGTAGGTGGGGTGAGGGCTGCAGGTCTCAGGGGCCGCCAGGAGCTGCGTGTGGTTCTGGGCAAGCCGGGCCCTCCCTGGGTCAGCAGCACCGTGCTGCGGAAACCGCTAGGTCTTCATGATGGCCTGTCCCTCCCGCCCTGAGAGCCCGGGCTGGCTGGCTGTGCCGTGCTGGGGGTCTGCGCTGGTCCGGTACTTCCTGGAGGTCGGCTGGGCGTGCGCAGGGGCTCCCCCCTCTAACCCTGTCGCACCCCCCGGCTCACTGCCGCTGCAGGGCCACCCTGTCCGGAAGGCCGCGGCTCACAGGGTGTCGTGAGTTCACAGAGGCCCGGCCTTCCCCGGGGGCTCACACCAGGCGCCTGGACCGTCCGCCCAGCCGTCCTGCTTCACGCACGTGCCAACTCGGTGGTGCGTGGGCCCCTCTGTGCCCGGCATCACGGCTACAAGATGGCACGGTGCTCGCCCTCAGGCTGGGGAGCCGGGCGGTTAACCTATAATCAAACAAGTGCAGAGCACGGTGGAACTTCTGAGCCAGGCTAAGAAGAACTGAGCAAAGTGACGTAGAGTGGCGGCGGGCATCTCCCGAGAGGGTGCTCACGGAAGGCCTCTCTGAGCGGATGTCGCTGAGCTGAGGCCCGAAGGGGTGAACCTGCCTCGGAGCGAGCGCAGAGGGCCTGAGGCTGGCAGGGGTCGGGGGAGTGGGTGTGCCGAGGAGTGGAAAGGGGCTGGCGCGCCTGAGTGTGACAGATGGGGTGGGCTGTCCGGGTCACTGGGGACTGGAGGTCGACTGGAGGAAGTTAGATTTTATCCTCAGCCATGGGAGGCCACTGAAGCATGATCCATGGACACAAAGCTGCCCTGTGGAGGAAGGTCTGGAGTGAGAGTAGAGGCGGGGAACCAGGTCTGGGCAGGAACTGGTGGTGATGGGGAAGATGGATGGCTAAGCAGAGGTATAGTGATTTGTCTTTGATGGGTTTGGTTAAACTGTATTTGTTGATGCAGAAAGGTGTTTGTGATCTATTGCTTTGTGGAAAAATTAGATTATAGACACATATACAGGCTTCCCAAGTAGCGCTAGCAGTAAAGGGCCCGCCTGCCAATGCAGGAGACGTAAGAGACGTGGGTTTGATCCCTGGATCAGGAAGATCTCCTGGAGGAGGAAACGGCACCCCACTCCAGTACTCTGGCTTGAAGAATCCTACAGACAGAGGAGTCTGGCGGGCTGCAGTCCACGGGGTCACAGAGAGTCAGACACGACTGAAGCGACTTAGCACACAGGCAGATGTTCTTAGCGTGTTAAAACATGCTTAGACAAAAGTTCAGAAGGGTCTTCCCCAGCCAGGAATCACCCCAGATTATCAGAGTGATAATCTGAATTCTGTTCCTTGGGCTCAGCTGCGTTTCCTGGATTGCTGGACAGAGGAGGATTCCCGAAAGCCGGGTTTGGAAGTGGTGATAGAGTGCTCCCCTCTGTTCCCCGCCCGCCTCTCCAGGAGTATGAGCAGCGCCTGGCCCGGCTGAGGGCCGACTACAAGGCGGAGCAGGAGTCCAGGGCCCGGCTGGAGGAGGACATCACCGCCATGCGCAACTCGTACGACGTGAAGCTGTCCACGCTGGAGCAGAACCTGCGCAAGGAGACAGGTGGGCAGGCCCCACCAGGCGGGAGGGAGCCCAGCCTGCTGCCCCCGCCCCCCGCCGACGGGCCCCAGCAAGGCAGGCACCTCCATCGCCCTCCCTGGACAGTTGAGGAAAACTGAGGCCCAGAGAGGGTGAGGAACTTCCCCGAGGTCACACGGCTTTTAAAGCGGAGCTGGGATTTGACTGCAGCAGTCTGATCCCGGGGTCAGCGTCCTCACCCACAGCCCTGCATCATCGTATCACCTTGGCCGCAGCCTGGGTTCCCCGCCCAAGGCTGACTTAGAGTGGCAGCATATCACCCAAGTTGCACGGGTAAGTCCCTTCCCCCGGTTTCTGCATTTTCTATTCTCTTTTCCACTTTAGAGCCCATCTGTCACCAGGGCAACTACATCCCAAACTAGGCAATCCTTCAGTTCAGTTCAGTCGCTCAGTCGCGTCCGACTCTTTGCGACCCCATGAATCGCAGCACGCCAGGCCTCCCTGTCCATCACAAACTCCCGGAGTTTACTCAAACTCATGCCCATTGATTTGGTGATGCCATCCAGCCATCTCATCCTCTGTCGTCCCCTTCTCCTCCTGCCCCCAATCCCTCCCAGCATCAGGGTCTTTTCCAATGAGTCAACTCTTCGCATGAGGTGGCCAAAGTACTGGAGTTTCAGCTTCAGCATCAGTCCTTCCAGTGAACACCCAGGACTTATCTCCTTCAGGATGGACTGGTTGGATCTCCTTGTAGTCCAAGGGACTCTCAAGAGTCTTCTCCAACACCACAGTTGAAAAGCATCAATTCAAAACAAACAAACAAACAAAAAAAGACACATCAATTCTTTGGTGCTCAGCTTTCCTCACAGTCCAACTGTCACATCCATACATGACCACTGGAAAAACCATAGCCTTGACCAGACGGACCTTTGTTGGCAAAGTAATGTCTCTGCTGCTGAGGCAATCCTTAGCAAGAGCTTTTACCTACCTGGGAATTTTTGTCTGCTGTTTGACACTCTAGAATGTTCCATCCCACCGCTATCTTTCAAACACCCTGTGCTGCCAGGCATCCCAGACTTCCTAGTACTCACTATAAGTGTTAGTTGCTCAGTTGCGTCCGACTCTGTGCGGCCCCATGGACTGTAGCCCCCCAGGCTCCTCCGATCATGGAATTCTCCAGGCCAGAATACTGGAGTGGGTTGCCATTTCCTTCTCCAGGGGATCTTCCCAACCCAGGGATTGAACCCAGGTCTCCCGCATTGTAGGCAGACGCTTTACCATCTGAGCCGCCAGGGAAGCCCATAAATACCATAAACTCCACGTTGTAATGATGACGGTTTCACATCGTTGGTCCCGTATACGGGGCATTGCTGTGTGCCAGGTGCTGGGTAGGTCGGCACCCCCCCTGCCAGCCCTGGGTGAGTTGGGACTCACTGCTTCCTCACTCGGCAGGTGTGCAAACCAAGGCTTGGAAAGGTTCAGGCCGTGAGCTCTGTACAGCGGTCCCCAACCTTCTCGGCACCAGGGACCGGTTTTGTGGAAGACAGTTCTTCCACGGAGGGGGCGGTGGTTCAGGCGGTAACGCAGGCGATGGGGTGCGGCCGGTGGAGCTCCGTTCACTCACTCGCTGCTCTCCTTCGGCCGCGTGGCCCGGCTCCTGGGTGTTGGGGACCCCTGAGCTGGCGAGTTAGCGACCCTAGCAAAGGGGACATCGGGGCTCTCTCGGGGGGGCCCAGGACACGGTAACAAAGGAGTGGATGGACCCGAAGGAGCTGCCCGTGAGCTGCAGCAGGAGGCCCGTGGACTCATCCCCCAACCCCAGCTGGCAGGGAGATGTAGCCCCAGGGGAAGGCCGAGGAGCAGGTTCTAGCACTTTCTGTCCTGGAGAGTGTTCCCTCCAGCCCACTTTGAGTATCAGGCCTCTGAGGGATTTTATTTGGCCTCGCTAATACTCATCTGCAGCATTCATTTAACCCCCACGGCTCTAGCTTGTCCTGTGGACAAGGGCCTTGAGCTGGTTACGCCAGGAGCGGGCCCTGAGGGTCTTGGGTGTGAAATCTTTGGGTCAGGAGCTCTCTCCTTTAGACGCAATAATACCGGCAGAACAACTAGTTAAAATATTTGGGTCAGGAGCTCTCTGCCTTCGAGGCAATAATACCGGCAGGACAGCCAGTTTATGTATAAAGAGCAAACCCAAGGCACAGGGGTAAGAGTCCAACCCCTAATGGCTGGGGCGGTTAGAGAATGGAGACATCATGGAGCTGGTCAGGGAGGACTTCCTGGAAGAGGTGGAAGGAGATAGGGCTTGAGTTCTGAGGGGCAGACATGGGAAGTCAGCGTTTGGGGGCCTGGAGGCTCTGACTCTAAAGTTGGTCTCTTGAAGATGGTGAGCCTGCGGCCAGCTTCCAAGGAAGGGCTGCCCTATGCCCCAGTCCACCCTGTAACAAGCTAAAGGAAGGTGTCTCCCTGCAGAGGCTGTCCTGAAGGCGGAAGTCCTCTACAAGGCTGAGGTCCTGTCCAGGGCTGAGTTTGCCAGCAGTTCGGAGTACTCTCCTCCTTTGGAGTTCAAGATGGCCGAGAGACCCGAGATCTACTCCATGCCTGACCCCCTGCCCGGTGAGGGCTCCTTCAAGGCTCAGGTCTCCTCCGGATTTGAGGAGCTGCCCAAGCTGGCAGCCTCCAAGTCCGAGGCGTCTCTGGGGTCCGATGAGTCTTCCACGCTGGGAGAAAACTCGGTCTGCACGGCCTTCTCTGGGCCCGAGGAGCCCTGCGGCCTGGAGTTCTCCGTGCCTGATTCAGAGGCCCGGGGCCGCTACCTGCTGCCTGACGACGATGCCGGCAGGGGCGCCGCGGAGCCCCTGCTGGAGGAGGAGCCCCCGCTGATGGCGCTGGAGCTGTTACCCGGCCTGTACGACCCCTACGCCGAGGTGGCGGCCAAGCTGGCCAGGTTCTCCTCCACGGTGTCCGGGCCGGACGTGCCCCCGGGGGACGTCCCCAAGGTGACCACGCAGGTACCTGACGTCACGCGGGTTGACGCGCGGGAGTTCAGGGGAGGGCCGAGCTCCGGCGCGGGCGCAGAGGGGCCTGAGGCGTGACTGCGCCTCGGGGGTTAGGGGCCTGGGAAAGGGGAGCTCTGGCTAAGGCTCTGTAAACCAGTGGGAAGGTCGGGATGAGATCCCAGGCGACGCCGGGTGGGCCCCTGTTCTGCTGACACGGGGATACCCAGGTCGGGCGGCTGCTGGTTGCCATGGTTACACGGCGAGACAGCCCTCCTGTTCTCATAGCAGAGGCGGGGGTTCCGCGAGAGTCTGGCTACCTTTCAGGGGCCGCCCAGGGGTCCAGAGGGGCTGCTTCTCCTCCATCCTGCCTCCGGGTCGAAGGCCTTCTCTCCCTTTTCAACCCTCTGTTTTATGTTTAAAACTCTTTTTTTCTCTTTTCTCCCCTCCTTTCCTTTGTCTCTCTCTCTCTGTATGAGATTGTGTGGGTCTAAAGAGCACAGGCCTTTGAATCATAGAGTCCCCGTTTCAGATCCCAGCTCTACCCGTCACTCAGCTGTGTGACCTCTCTGGGCCTCAGTTTCCTCATCTGTTAAATGGGGATGCTGACACCTGCGTCCTTTGAGGTCAGGCGGGGTTGGGGAACAGGCGGGGAGCTGGCGGGAAGGCCAGGGCGGGGCCCCAGAGGATGATCCTGACCCAACCCCTGCTCCCCCAACCTGTTCTCCTGCAAGCACCCTTCCCTGACAGAGCTGCTGGAGCCCGCTGACCTCGAGTCTGAAGCTGCGGTGGCCGAGGACCTCCCGCCCAGGACTGTGAGTGCCCCCGCCCGGCCCTGAGTTGGGGGTGGAAGCTCCAGGGGCCTGATTCCTCCTGGGATGCTCTCGCTGCTCCTTCTCTGGCCTCAGTTTTCTCACCCATAAAATGGGGACAGTACCCCCGGCCCTCCCCCAGCACAAAGCAGCGTGCAAATCAGAGGAGTCCTCACCTCTCTCTTTATTTATTGATTTAACAAGAGGTCGCTGTTCCAGGGTGATGTTCACCCTTTGCTCAGCGGTGGAACCCTGGTCTAAAGCACAGAGGCCCAGCATGTGTGGTGGACGAGGGCCACAGAAGCGCTGGCAGAGAACCCCCGAGGCGGCGGGGGGCGGGGGGGGGGGGCGTGTTGAGCTCTGCTGCTCTCAGACCCCACCTCCCCCCATTTCTGCTTCAGAAAACACAACCAGCCAAGGGGAGCCGGAGGAAGACTTTAAATCTGCCCACGTTTGTGGAGAGAGAAAGCGACCTGCTGGCCTCTGCGCCTGATCACTGGGTAGGAGCCAGCCTGCAGCTTCTTGGCAGAGGGCACACGGGGAGGCCAGGGGTCCCCGGGGCAGCAGGTGACACTGAGATGTGGGACTCAAGCAGGAAGAAGGGGCCGGGGCGGCAGGGGAGAGAGCACCGAGCCGGCGGTGGGGGGCGGGGGCTGCAGGTGCCAGATTTCTGTGGCCAGAAAGATCTCACGGTTCTCAGTGCCAGAAAAGGAGGTCAGGGAAGTGGCGGGATGGATGGGGGGTTGGGGGGTGGCAGGGCGCAGGCGAGGGAGGAGGGGGTGGGCGCCAGGGGTGCAGCAGGTTGTGGAAGAAACTGGCTTTGACTGCAGATGTGATGGGGGGTCTGCGAAGGATCGATTTATAGTTTAAGAAAATTCTGGGGACTCTGGTGGGCCAGTGGTTATAGCACTGTGCTTCCACCGCAGGGGGCTTGCTTCCACGGGTTCAGTCCCTGACTGGGGAAGTAAGATTCTGCCAACTGCACAGCAAGGCCAAAAAACAAACAAAACTTGCCCTAGCTGCTGTGTGGTGTCTAGATGGTAAGGGGCGGGAGGGAGAGTGAGCTGGGGGCTGTTTTGGGGGGTGTTGGTCAGAAAAGTGGCGGGAAGTTGACCGGGTGCGTGTGTTTAATGATGGGTGACCCCGAGCTCGTGGCGATGGGCCACCAGGGCCGCCTCAGTTGGGGTTGAGGCTGCAGCGAGCTCTTGCCGAGGAGTTGGCCCCCGCCTCCATCTTGGCTTCTCGCTGTGCTTAGGAGGTTGACCTAGGCCCGGGGGCAACGGAGGAGCTGATGTTGGCGGCAGAGCCCATCGCGGAAGCCCAGGCTGAAGCGCCGGTGGCCTTGGAGGCTCAGTCCCGGTCTCTAACGGCCGGGGCCGGTGCGAGGAGGGAGGGCGTGGCTGCGCTCGCCGATGACCTCCTGCCCACCGTGGACCAACAGCAGGTGCTCGCCCGGTAAGCACCTGAGCCTGGAGCAGTGGGACCTGGGGGGCAGGGGGTGGGCGTGGTGGGACCCCACGGTGGCAGGAGGGAGCCCCGGGCCCAGGGGTGGATGGTGGGGCCCAGAGATCCTTCCTAAGCCCCACTCAGCCCTCCCCCAGACGTGGCTGCAGGGGCCCGGTCCTCCCCAGGAGCGGTGTGGGGGGTGGGAGCATGCGGTCAGCCGGGTGGCAGGGCTCTCTGCTCATGAAGCGGCTCAGGTGCCTCCAGATCCCATCAGACGCTTGTGGGGGGAGCAGCTATTCCCAGGGAGGGAGGCAACAGTCCCTGCCTGGCTTTCTCGGGCCACCATGCAGGTTTCAGGAGTTCAGGGCAGGTGATGCAGGCTTTCCCCGGGGTCCCAGCCAAGCCTCCAGAGTTTCCCTGGTGGCTTAGATGGTCAAGAATCTGCCTACATTGTGGGAGGCAGAAATCAAGCAAAATGCCGGGCTGGATGAAGCACAAGCTGGAATCAAGATTACCGGGAGAAATAACCTCAGACATGCAGATATCACCACCCTTTTGGCAGAAAGCAAAGAGGAACTAAAGAGCCTCTTGATGAAGGTGAAAGAGGAGAGTGAAAAACCTGGCTTAAAATTCAACAGTCAGAAAACTAAGATCATGGCATCTGGTCCCATCACTTCACGGCAAATAAATGGGGAAACAATGGAAACAGTGACAGACTTTATTGGGCTCTAAAGTCACTGCAGATGGTGACTGCAGCCATGAAGTTAAAAGACGCTTGCTTCTTGGAAGAAAAGCTATGACCAACCTAGACAACATATTAAAAAACAGAGACATTACTTTGCCAACAAAGGTTGGTCTAGTTAAGGCTATGTTTTTTTCCAGTAGTCATGCATGGATGTGAGAGTTGGACCATAAAGAAAGCTGAGTGCTGAGGAATTGATGCTTTTGAACTGTGGTGTTGGAGAAGGTTCTTAAGAATCCATTGGACTGCAAGGAGATCCAACCAGTCCATCCTAAAGGAAATTAGTCCTGAATATTCATTGGAAGGACTGATGATGAAGCTGCAGCTCCAACACTTTGGCCAGCTGATGCGAAGAACTGACTCATTAGGAAAGACCCTGATGCTGGGAAAGACTGAAGGCAGGAGGAGAAGGGGACGACAGAGGATGAGATGGTTGGATGGCATCACCGACTCAATGGACATGAGTTGGAGCAAGCTCTGGGAGTTGGTGAAGGACAGGGAAGTCTGGCGTGCTGCAGTCCACGGGGTCTCAAAAAGTCAGACACGATTGAGCCACTGAACTGACCTGAACAATGTGGGAGATCCAAGTTCGATCCCTGGTCAGGTAGATCCCTTGGAGAAGAGAATGGCTACCCACTCCAGTATTCTTGCCTAAAGAATTGCATGGACAGAGGCGCCTGGTGGGCTACAGTCCATGGGGTCGCAAAGAGTCAGACACCACTGGGCGGCTGGCGCATCAACAACACAGCCTCGCCTCCCAGTCCCTCCCTCGCGGAAGACGTGCTCCCTCTAGGGACCGCCGCTCCCAGCACACCCTGGGGCTGCCTGCCCAGCTGGACTTTCCTCCCTTGCAGTGCGGCTTTGTGCAAGTCACTTACCATCTCTGAGCCTCGGTTCTCACTTCCGTAAATGAGACTGCCATCAGGCCCGTCTGCAGGACAGAGTCAGCCCCACAGCCAGCGGTTCAGCCTCCTCCTGGCCCCACAGACTATGGTTCAAACACTAACTGAGCATCTACTATGTACCAGGCATCAGGACGCAAGCATGGATGGGATATCACCTTGGCCTTCAAGAAGCTCTCGGTCCAGGGGGAGTCAGGTTCTGGAACGGTTAGACTGGCTGCGTTCCCGTCTGCCTCCACCGTCTCCCAGCTCCGCCACCTGGGCTGAGGTTACCTCTCTGGCCCCCAGTTACTCACGGGCACAGTGGGTGACGGCGAGAGTGCCCGCTTGGGAAGCGTGTTGTGAGGGTCACATGACACGACGCCCCGAGAGGCAGCAGCTTGGTGTCGGGCACACAGAAACAGCACAGGTGGCAGTTTTCACGGTGTGGTCTGGAGTGTGGTCAGGGAGGGCTTCTCAGAAGAGGGGGCCCTCGAAGAAGGTATGCAGGACAGATGTCTCAGGGGTGGCATTCGAGGGACAGGGCACAGCTGAGGTGGTGCAGAGTGGGTTCCGGGGGTGGAGACAGACTGGGTGTTTGGAGAAGCAGCCACCCCGGGTTAAAGCTGGAGCAAGGAGGGGTGGTAGGGTTCCGCGGGAGATGTGCGCGCCCCGGGGCTTGGGCTCCATCCTGATGGGGACCCTAGAAGGATTTTAAGCAGAGCAGCGACTTGGACGTGGCTCACCTGTATCCCGGCTGCTGTTGAGCTCAGAGCCGAGCCTGAAGCAGGTCTGCCCTGGCGGCTGGGTTTGCGTGGTTCCCTTCTTTCCCCTGAGCGTGGTCTCCTATCCTGTTATGAGCCCGTGTCATGCCTTTAGTTATCCGACCCTTACATCCCTTTGGAAAGAGGCACAGTCAAAACACTTCTGTGGTGCTTTAGTAGAGTGAAGAGTTCCACCTGAGCCTTTGTAGTTAATTCAAATTTGTGCTTGTAAAAGGCAAAACTCTATAAACATTTTTTAGCATTTTAGATATAAATATTAAAAAATAAAGAACTATTCGTGTCCCTGATGAAACATTATGCACTGACCGTAAGGAACATTCCCCACAACCCAGGGGTACTCTGATCTGCAGGTTCTCTGGGAGCACAGCCGGGACCTTGCTCTGTGGCAGGACCACCAGCACCCGGATGTGGGTGGGGCAGCCCTGGGCGGAGGGAGACTCGCCCTTCCCGTGCGGAGAACCAGCCGGCCGGCTGAGCACACAGGCTTGGAGTCGGGTAGAGCCGGCAGGAATGCTGGGTCTGACCCCGAGCCAACAGCAGTCACCTCCCCGGGCCTCAGTGTACCTGTCTGTGAAGTGGGGTTGTTGGAAGGAGTCGGGGAGATCAGGCTGGACAGCCAGTGCTCAGTGATCGGCAGACTCTGTCACCTTTGCTTTCTCCTCCCCGCCGGCAGCTTGCAGCTGCTGGAGCAGCAGGTGGTCGGGGGGGAGCAAGCCAAGAACAAGGACCTGAAGGAGAAGCACAGGCGGCGGAAGCGGTACGCGGACGAGCGCAAGAAGCAGCTGGTGGCGGCCCTGCAGAACTCGGACGAGGACAGCGGGGACTGGGTGCTGCTCAACGTCTACGACTCCATCCAGGAGGAAGTGAGGGCCAAGAGCAAGCTGCTGGAGAAGATGCAGAGGAAGGTGAGGCCCGGGCTCAGACCCCGCCCCTCGGGCCCCGCCCCAGGCAGCCCCCGCCCCCAGGCAGCCCCGCCCCCAGGCAGGCCCCGCCCCCAGGCAGGCCCCGCCCCGGGCAGGCCCCTCCCGCCCCCGCCCGTCGGGCAGGCGGCCCCGCCCCAGGCAGGCCCCGCCCCAGGCAGGCGCGCTAGGTGGCCGTTCTCGCCAGGTCTCGAACCTTGCCTGCATTCTGTGCCTGCTATGTGCCACGCCCTGTTCTGGAAGCTGCCATGGTGACAGGTTCATCTCTGCAGTAGTGGTGTGTGTGTGTGGCTCTGAGCGTTAGCAGGACCCCAGAAGTTCCCGGGGCCACTTCAGATAGGAGGACACCACACAGGTGGTGACTTCTCAGGGGGGACCTGGTGGAAAGCGGTCTAGGGGAGGAGACAGGCCGGTGCCTGGAATGCGGTCCGTGGTTCAAGAAACAGAAAGGCGGCCACATGGCTGAGCATGGGGAGAGCGGACTGGAGGGAAACGAGGTTCTGTGACCTACACTTGCGTGGCCTTCAGAGCATCTTCCAGGTGGCCTGGGGCTCATAGCGCCCTCCCTGGCCGCCTGCTACCCCCTCCTCATCCCCACTCAGCGTGGCAACCAAGGGATCTTGCCAGAGCATAAAGCTGATACTTTTTGGTCTTTAGTTTTAATTTTTTTTCTTGGCTACTTTCATGCCTTTTCTTACTACGATTCATGTCTTTAATTGAATTTGGTCTTTCTTGTACTTTGTCTACATATCTAAATTAAAAAAAAAATCTTTGCTGGTGTTGTATTAATGTCCCACTTGGCATCTTCTTCACTTTTGTCCATTTCAAGATTTTGGATTTCTGATTTGAAAATTTCACACCTGCGAATTTGTGTTTAAGGAAACTATTCACATTGGGGCGTCGAGTTATATTTTTAACGTTTGGTTGCATGTGCTTGTGCTTTGGGGGGATCTTTCCTCCGCTGAAATGCTTTTTGATTTTCACTTCCTGTTTCTTAATAGTGTCGTTGATTAGATACATCTGCTGTCTTCTGTTTACTGCATAACGTCATGTTTTTCTGCACTCTCAGTAACAACTGAGCACCCAAGTTGTTGGAGGAGGGAGGGAACCAAAAGTACCCACCAAAACAAGGTACCCTGAGACCAAAAAACGAGGCAGGCGGCTCCATGTAATCGGTGGATCAGTTGATTTTAGGGTAAGGTAGTCATGGGGTGGGGCCGGACGGATGACAACCTGGAAGCATTTGCCGCTGTGCTTCCCAGCACCCAGGGGCCATCAGGATGATTCTGTATTTACCCAGCGTGTGGGGGTAGGAGCTTTACAACAGGAAGAGCATCCTTTTTTGTTTTTCTGGCTCCACTAGATGTTCGTTGCTACACACAGATGTTCTCTGACTCCGGTGGCTGGGGCCACTCTCTTGCCTTGGCGTGCGGGCCGTCACTGTGCTGACTTCTCTTGTGGTGGAGCATGCGCT
The DNA here is from genome assembly GCF_910594005.1 of Cervus elaphus. Lineage (NCBI taxonomy): Eukaryota > Metazoa > Chordata > Mammalia > Artiodactyla > Cervidae > Cervus > Cervus elaphus. The sequence continues at coordinate 4,217,125 of NC_057822.1, read as the reverse complement.
CTGGGGTGCTGGGGCTCCGTTGCTCTGCGGCATGTGGGATGTAGTTCCCAGACCAGGGATCAGACCTGTGTCCCCTGCATGGGCGGGCATATTCTCCACCACTGGACCACCAGGGAAGCCCCAGGAAGAGCACTCTTAGGTCAAGATTTATGAATGGGTAACTAGTCTTGTGGGCACTGGAAATATGTCGGTGAAAGGTCTTCATTGTTGTTTAGCGACCACCAGGGCATAGAGACCACCTGGACTTAATCACAGTTAAACAGTATCTATTAACTACAAAGCCCTTGACCACACAGAAGAAATTTACTACACAGTACTTCCCAGGTGGTGCTAGTGGTAAAGAACCCTCCTGCCAATGTAGGAGGCAGAAGAGATGCGGGTTCGATCCCTGGGTCAGGAAGACCCCCTGGAGGAAGGCATGGCGACCCACTCCAGTGTTCTTGCCTGGAGAATCCCATGGACAGAGACTGGTGGGCTGCAGTCCTTGGTGTTACAAAGAGTCAGATATGACTGAAGCAGCTTAGCACACACGCACACAGCCCAAGGTGGGGTCAGTGGAAGCCCAGGAGGAACTGAAGGGGCCCAAGGCGGTGTCAGCGGTGCTGACAGCCACACAGAGGTAAGGGTCCGGGGTGGCTGACTCAATAATATACTCTTCTGTCCATACGGAAGTGTGGCTTTAAATAGAGCTCTTCATTAGTTTCCTGTGGTTGCTGTAGCAAATGGCCACACATTTTGTTGCCTGAAACAACACAAATTGGTTCTTTCACAGTGGGTTTCCCAGGGGCTCAGTGCTAAAGAATCCACCTGCTGGTGCAGGAGACACGGGTTTAACCCCTGATCCCGGGAGGATCTCAAATGCCTCAGAGCAACCAAGCCCGTGCCTCACAAGTACTGAGCCTGTGAACGACAGCTGCTGAGCCCACGTGCCAGAACTGCTGAAGCTCAAGGACCCCAGAGCCCGTGCTCTGCAACGAGGGAGGCCACTGCAGTGGGAGCCTGGGCGCCACGACTGCAGAGTAGCCAGCACAGCAAGGAGGACCCAGCGCGGCAAAAAACAGATAAGCGTTTAAAAACGTTATCCCACAGCTCTGTAGGGCGGACTCCAGGTACGGCCTGGCTGGCTTCTCCGCTTAGAATTCCCCAACACCGACTCGACGTGTTGGCAGGGCTGCGTTTCTTTCTGGAGATCCTAGGGGACAGTCCATTTGAGGTTGTTGACAGAATTTAACCCCGCATGGTTGAAGGACAGAGATTCCCGTCTCCCTGCCGGCCGTCAGCCATGGTCATCCTCAGTTCCTAGAGGCAGTCTGTACTTCCTGCTGCCTGGCCCCTTCCAAAGACAGCCTGGCCTGTGCAGTCTCTCTCCTGCTTCCCGTCTCTTTGGCTGTCCTGACTGACTTCTCTGAAGCATCTCTTCTTTGTTTGTGACCGTGCCACTCTGCTTGTGGAACCAGGGATTGAACGCGCCCCTAAACGTGGAGTCCTAACCGCTGGACCACCAGGGAATTCCCAAGCATCTCCTTTAATGCATCTCTTCTACCCGTCTCTCTCTGCTCCCTCTCCCACGTGGTATATACATTACATTGGGCCCACTCGGTAATCTAGGATAATCTCCTTATTTTTAAGTCAGTTGCTTGTTGTTCCGTCGCTCAGTCTGACTCTTCAGGACCCCATGGACTGCAGCATGCCAGGCTTCCCTGTTCTTCACGGTCTCCTGGAGATTCCTCATTCATTTCCATTGAGTTGCTGATGCTCTCCAACCATCTCATTCTCTGCTACCCTCTTCTCCTTTTGCCTTCAGTCTTTCCCAGCATTAGGGTCTTTTCCAGTGAGTTGGCTCTTCTCAATAGGTGGCCAAAGTATTGGAGCTTTAGCTTCATCATCAGTCCTTTCAATGAATATTCAGGATTTATTTCCTTTAGGATTGACTTGCTTGATCTCCTTGCTGTCCAAGGGATTCTCAAGTCTTCTCCAGCACCACAGTTCAAAAGTTCTTCTCTCAACCTTTTTTATGGTTCACACATCACATTCTTACATGACTGCTGGAAAAACCACAGCTTTGACTATATGGACCTTTGCCAGTAAAGTGATGTCTTTGCTTTTTAATACACTGTCTAGGTTTGTCATAGCTTTTGTTCCAAGGAGCAAGCGTCTTTTAATTTCGTGGCTGCAGTCACCATCCGCAGTGATTTTGGAGCCCAAGAAAATAGAATCTGTCACTGCTTCCACTTTTTCCTCATCTTTTTGCCATGTGGTGATGGGACTGGATGCCATGATCTTAGTTTTCTGAATGTTGAGTTTTAAGCCAGCTTTTTCACTCTCCTCTTTCACTTTAATCAAGAGGCTCTTTAGTTCCTCTCTGCTTTCTGCTATTAGTGTGGCATCATCTGCATATCTGAGGTTGTTATTTCTCCCGGAAATCTTGATTCCAGCTTGTGCTTCATCCAGCCTGGCATTTCACATAATGTACTCTGCATATAAGTTAAATAAGCAGGGTGACAATATACAGCCTTGATGTACTCCTTTCCCAATTTGGAACCATTCTGTTGTTCCATGTTCTGTTCTAATTGCTGCTTCTTGACCTGCATGCAGGTTTCTCAGGAGACAGGTGAGGCAGTCAAGTATTTCCATCTCTAAGAATTTTCTATAGTTTGTTGTGATACACACAGTCAAACTTTAGTTTAGTTAATGTTTAGTGTAGTCAATGAAGCAGAAGTAGATGTTTTTCTAGAATTCCCTTCCTTTTTCTATGATCCAATGGATGTTGGCAATTTGATCTCTGGTTCCTCTGCTTTTTCTAAATCCAGCTTATACATCTGAAAGTTCTCAGTTCATATACTGTTGAAGCCTAGCTTGACGGATTTTGAGCATTACCTTGCTAGCATGTGAAATGATCGCAACTGTATGGTAGTTTGAACATTCTTTGGCATTGCCCTTCTTTGGGACTGAAATGAAAACTGACTTTTTCCAGTCCTGTGGCCACTGCTGAGTGTTCCAAATTTGCTGACATATTGAGTGCAGCACTTTCACAGCATCATCTCTTAGGATTTTAAATACCTCAACTAGAATTCCATCACTGTCCACTAGCTTTGTTTGTAGTAATGCTTCCTAAGGCCCACTTGACTTCACATTCCAGGATGTCTGGCTCTAGGTGAGTGATTACACCATCATGATTATCTGGGTCGTGAAGATCTTTTTTGTACAGTTCTTCTGTGTATTCTCTATATCTTCTGCTTCTGTTAGGTCCATACCATTTCTGTCCTTTATTGAGCCCATCTTTGCATGAAATGTTCTCTTGATATCTCCTGTTTTCTTGAAGAGATCTCTAGTCTTTCCCATTCTATTTTCCCCTCTATTTCTTTGCATTGTTCACTGAAGGATGCTTTCTGACCTCTCCTTAGAAAGGGGACGACAGAGGATGAGATGGTTGGATGGCATCACTGACTCAGTGGACGTGAGTTTGAGTAAACTCCAGGAGTTGGTGAAGGACAGGGAGGCCTGGCGTGCTGCAGTCCACGGGGTCACGGGGTCGCAAAGAGTCGGTCACGACTGAGCGACCGAACAAGAGGAGTGTGACAGCCAGGGAGAGCGAGGGCTGCTGTCTGAGAATCTGTGCCTACGGCTGCTTTTTTAAAATACGAGTTCCTTAGTTTTGGGTGTTCTGGGCCTTCACTGCTGCGCGCGGGCGCCTCACCCTGGTGACTTCTCGTCGCGGGGCACAGGCTCCCGCTGCTTAAGCTTCAGCAGGTGCGGCTCGCGGGCCCTGGGGCGCAGGCTGCAGCTGCCGTGGCACACGGGCTCTTCCTGGACCAGGGATCGAACCCCTGTCCCCCGCATCCGCAGGCAGACAGTTGTCTCCTAGCCGCTGGACCAGCAGGGAAGCCCTGCCTACTGCTTCTTTTAGAAGAAAGAATCTGTACAGTTCTCTGAGATCTCAAGGACTGTGGTAACTGCAGTGTTACACGTGGAGCCTTGTAAACAGCTTCTGAATAAAACGTACGAGTGGGGATGGTGGCTTAGGGCTGGTGGTGGGAGTGGATGACCAGCCTCTCTTCCTGCTTTCTGCAGGGCTCCGGACCCTGTAGGTGCTCATCTAAGTATTGAGTGGAGGGGTGGGAGAGGATAGACGATCAGATTGGATGGGTGAGAGGATCAGTGAGTGGGGGGGAGTGACTGATGGGCGGGGGGCGGGGCAGGGGGCGGGCGTGCAGGAGAGGGAATGTCTTTCCTGCTGGCTGTCTTTCCTGCTCATTGCTCGTTCATCTTTTGTTTTCAGCTCCGAGCAGCAGAGGTGGAGATCAAAGATCTGCAGTCGGAGTTTGAGCTGGAGAAGATCGATTACTTGGCCACCATCCGTCGGCAGGAACGTGACTTTCTGCTCTTCCAGCAGCTCTTGGAGCAGGTGCAGCCCCTGATTCGCCGGGACTGTAACTATAGCAACCTGGAGAAGATCCGACGAGAGTCCTGCTGGGATGAAGACAATGGTTTCTGGAAGATTCCTGAGCCCATCATCATAAAAACCAGCCTCCCAGTAGGTCAGGAGCTTTGCTGTCTCCCTCACCTCCCCGCTGCCCACCCACTTCCTTGTTCCCCCTCCCTATTTCACAATTTCTCTCCTGCAGGCTGGCAGGGGGCCACGCACCTCTCCCTGCTGGCTCTGGGGGCAGCAGACAGGTGACCCTGGGCACCCAGCATGTTGGGGGCCTAAGAGTCAGGCACATGTGGGTTGGAATTTTGGCTCCAGCAGTCCCTGTGTCAGCTCTTGGGACTCAGAGTTCTCGTCCGTGAGATGGGGATTAATAACAGCACCTTCCTTAAAGATCGCTGGGTGGCTTAACGTCTTATGACATGTAAAATCCTTGGAAACATGCCCGGCACATTTTAAATGCATGAGGCATTTTCTTACCATGATCATTATTGTCCTTACTTCAGCCTGCAATAACCCTGAAGGGGTAAAGATTTTCACCCCTGTCTTCCACATGAGGAATCTCAGAGAGTGTAAGTGACTTATCCGGAGTCACAATCATAGCAGTGAGTTGTAGGCCAGGGACGGAAGCGAGCTGGGCAGTTGCAGGCCTGGCTCACTTTCTGCTTTTGCTGCTGATCTCCTGTGTGACCTTATGATGATCACTGTCCCTCTCTGGGCCGTGGTCGCCTGATCTTCACAGAGAGGGGTTGGATGAGATACTCCTGAAAGCCACCGAGCACTCACTGGGTCTCAGAGGAGGCTCGGGCTCGCAGTGGATTGTCTCCAGCGGCTCTGCCCATCCAGGGAGCTGTGGGCTCCTCGGGCCGGCGGGGCCACACCCGTGGGCCCCTGCTCGGGGAGTGCTCATCTAGGTCCTCCATCTCTGACGACCCGGGGGACGGGCGCTGCTGCAGCCAGCTCAGTGAGCAGGGAGCAAACGCGGGGCGACGCACAGTTTGGAAGAAAGAAACTAGAGACAGAATTAAAGTTTTAAGGATGGGACCGGGGGACTCAAGATCTCAGGGATCAAGAGCCCTGTCCCTCCGAGCCACCTCACTTTTATTTAGCATCTTCGCATGCAGAGAGTATCTGTTGTGTTACGATAAAATCAGCCTCCTGTGTCCCTGATCCCGTCTCCCAGGTTACTGATGACCTTGAACTGTCGTTATTTTCTCTTGCAAAGGGTATCACCCAGCTGGAGGCCCTAAACCCGCATATGCCTTGGGAAAAACATCTTGGTGTGTGTGGCAAGCAGTGTTCTGAACTTGCACCGACCCGGCGTTCCAAGGTCCCCACTATGTTTTTCCTTAGCTCAGCAGGGCATGACGACCCCAACTCATCACGCCGAAGTACTTTTGTTTAGATTACACTTAATTGCTCTATCTTGCTTTCATTCTTTTCCCATGGTTTTGTTTCATGGCTTAGCCAGAGCAACAGGCGACTGACTGTTAACCCCTGCGTGGCACCATCCCCGGTGAAATGCCAGCTGCCTCATTTCCTCGCAGGCTGCAGGCAGCGCTGGCCTGTCTCCCCATGCTCACCTGCAGTCTTGCCTGGGGGCAGGGGAATGGCTGCTTTGGCCTAAGCCCTCCTGATGTCTCTCAGAGCCATCCCCTCTCTAGGGGTGGGCAGTGTCCTCCCCTGGCTCCAAGCCTGAGCCAGGCCCGAGCACCCAGCCTCTCCCCCAGCCCCGCTGCCCCTCCTACCAGGCAGCAGGGACCTGAGCTTCTGTTTTCTCGTAGCAGTTTCAACAGGGCCACAGAACAGACCAGCCCGCAAAGCCTCCGCAGCGGACAACAGCGAGCCAGGCATGGTACGGTCTCTGGGAGAGCCAGTGGGGAGCTGGGAGCTTGGCCCCCAAGGTGCAGTGGGTTGGGGAGCTGTAGGATCTGGACTGTGCTTCCAGGTGACCTAAGGATTAAATCAGGGGGCTGAGCGGGGGCCCTTTCTGTGTCGCTCTTTGCACCTAGACCCCCTGCCTCCTCTGGGCCTCACTCAAAGGCACTTGAGCGTGCACAAAGAGCAGAGAAGGAACAGGGGTTCAAGGCAGCCTACCCTGCTGGTGATGGACCGAGGTCTCAGCCGCAAACCCAGAGCCCAAGCAGCTCATCCCGGTTCCCTGGGCCCCAGCTGGTACTCTTAGACAGAAAGCGTCCTCAAGTTTCTGTAAACAGTCATTGCGATTCTGAAGTCACTTTATTTCATGTTGCCTTTATTTTGTATTACAACAAATACATAGCCTTAAAGCAGGTCAGCCAACTTTTCTCTAAAGGACCACACAGGAAATACTTTAGGGGTTGGGTGCAGAGTGGTCTCTCACAACTAACCAACGCTGCACAAGAGTGGGAAACCACCCCACCCCCTGGGTAAATGAATGGGCCCAGCTGCGTTCCAGAGGAAGTTTCCAAGAACAGCCTGTGGGCCAGATTTGACCCATAGACTGTATAATTTGCTGATCCTCACCATTAACCATTACAGATATTTTGGAAAACCTACATGGAACATACCTCTGCAGTCATGATAAGGTCACTCATAGGTTAATACGTCTCCATCTGAGCAACACAGGCTGGTCTACAGTTCTGACTGGCTGCTTTTGATTCCCTAACTTTGTTTTAAAAAAAGAAAAGGGAAAGTTGTTCCTGAAAGAAGCCATT